>NC_135273.1:25830934-27080934 GCF_051311805.1 Agelaius phoeniceus
TGCCTAAACAGCCTCTGCCTGGGTGTTGTCATCAGTGAGGTGTTTGATAGCCTGGGTTCAGATACCTGAGTTCATCACTCAGCCACTTTTGAAGGCTGTCCTGGTCATTTCATGGTATTTGCATGAGTTGTTTTTTGAGTGATACAGCTCCCTGGATCTACTGTGGCACTGCTGATGTATGAAGGCATTCCCAATACCATTTCTTCCTGTTAGACCTGACATGGGACAAGTGTTAATAGGTTTCCTTTAGAATTTGATAGTTATCAGCAGTTACCATTATTTTGCATGAATCAGAAGGGGCTTAGAATTCAAGTTTAACAGTGATGATGGTCTGAGAACAAATAACCTTTCCCCAATCCCAAAGCCTAACAGAATTTTTTTTTTAAGGCTTCTTCTCTGTTTGCTTTGCCTTCACCTAAAAAAAAACAATTTCAAAAATAATCTAAAAGGCCAGATTAACTACAGAATTTTTTAATATGCTTCTATTGTCTGTGAAGGAATAGCATGGTCCTGCTTGCAGCCTGAGCTTTGTCCCACAGCTAAAGAGAGAGCCCTGCCCCTCACCAGGCACAGCCCAGGCTCCAGAGACCTCTCCAGGAAAAGAGACAGAGTCAAGGCTCTTGCTTGAAGCTTCATTGATCCAACCCCTGCAAGAACATGAGAGAAATAATGGCAAATTCCTTCCCCAGACAGAACAATGCCATTTTCTACAAGATGTGATCTTTAGAAATCAATCAATTTTGTACTTTTCAGTAAATTCAGGCAGCTCCAAATTAAATTAGAAAAACTGCATGAAAGTAATTCTTTAAAGTAAATTTCTACTTATACTCCAACAATAATATCAATGTGGATTTTATTAATATGTTTCATTAAAAGGATTTCCATTAGGAATTAGTTCCAAAATTGCCTAATCTGTCAGACTCTAGGGACACCCATAATTATATCTATAGCCTTTCTAGATCTATACCATTTTCCCTCCTGTCTCTCTGTGTCTGTGCTAATAAGCATTTCTAAACTGCCTGTTAGAATAAGAGTCTGGCAAGTTTTAAAAATTACAAAAAGTTTTGTTTTCTTTTACGTTTGTTCAGACCCCAATCTTCTCATTCATTACTTTTAAATGTATTATCTTACTGCTTTTTTAATAAAAAAGCAGTGAAGATGAAAGTTTAATTACAGACAGTATCAAATCTAGATGTTGGACTCTGGCCATGCCATCCCTTATGGTTTTTAAGCACATCCTAAGATAAATTCTTGTGCTCCAAGGAGTGAACATGTCCAGACCCTCACACTAAAAGGGCTCCCCAGTTTCTGAAAAGGCAACTTTCAGCAAGGGATTAGGGACCTGTAACGTGGTTGGTGGACAAGGTTCTCTGTTTAAGAGAAGGATCCCAGAGGTGGTGGGTGGCTGCGAGACACATCCCAATCCAGTGTGCAAGAAATCGTGTCCTCACACTGCCTTCAGTCTCTGCTGGAGGCCTGCTGAACATTGTGTGCTTGTGTTTATCAGCCTAAGAGTTATTTTTACATTGTTTTTACTTTTCAAGGTTAAAGCTGATAGAAAAGTAATATAGAAACGAGAAATAAAAAAAAGTCTACAAGGAACAACTGAGAAATATTACTTTTGCTCAGCTTTGGTTATTTAAAAAGGAGCTCTGTTTCACTTCTCACGTTTTAAGCTTTTCTTTGGATAAGATTTAGAAACAATAATGAATTTCAGTGCTACAATAGGTTGAAATTGAATGTTTACCTATACTTTGATTGAACAAAACCATTATAATTAATTGTATTTCAAACAGCATGCACACAATAAAATAGATTCCTCCATATAGTAACATTTAGTAAATAGGCAATATTGTTCTCTTTTCTCAAGACCAGATAACAATGGACCAATTATTCTTTACTGCTTTCTAAGAGGGCTTCCCATTTTACAGAGAGGTTTAACATCTGGATCAATGCTTGCATGATTCTTAATGAAGTCCTTTAGCTCTTAGAAATTATTGAAAAAACATCTCCCTTGGAAAACAAAGATTAGTTTAGCTGGATGTCATGCTGAGCAGTGGATGTTTTTCTTGGCTGGCACACCACAAAACTGCTTCTATTATCTGCACCAAGGAAGGATCTCCAGGCTTTAGTCCAGTAAACAAACATTTTCTTGTCATTCAGTGTATTCTGAAGCTTCCTGCTTTTCTTTATGGGTGAATTAACTGCACTATGTGGTTGTTGCCATTGCATCTTTGCTTTGCAGCGTGCCCATAAAGGAGACTCAAAGGGACCCCTGGAAAAATCTATATGTATGAGATAGCCCTGAGAAATCCTACATGTCTGTCCTGTAAATCCACATGTTAGAATTTGCCAGAACAAGGACTAAGCTGTGTGAGGGGGCTGTTGGCAAAGAGCAGGAGGTATGTGCCAATGTGCAAGGTGCAGCAGTGAGGGACTGTGCTGAGGTACCAGCCTCTTCAGCACTTTTACACATCTCGGCCAAGTATACAATCACAGGAAAACCAGTTTAAAGGCTTTGCCATGTTTTTGGTGTGGTTTTTGCCTGTTGCCCCTGTGCTGCACCCTAGCTGAAGGGCAGTGTCTGTGAGGAGCAGCAGAGGCAGTGGCAGGGCTGGGAGGCTGAGCAGCAGTGTCACTGTGGCCATCACACTCCCGTGCATGGTGGCTCTCACACAAAGAGGCAGCACTGCAAACAGCTCTGTCAGATCGAGTCACGCACATGCCTGGAAGAGCAGATTTTTTTTCTCCTCATGGGAGCAGCCTGATAAGAGTGTGAGCTGATCCCTTCCTTGAATCCCAGGTTCTATTCATGAATCACTTCAGCAGTTTTCTCTCACTCTTTGGCACGCCATTCCAGTTCTCTGGGTTTCCACCTAACGCAGGCGCCTCTAACTACTGAAGGGCTCTCTGTAATTCTGCTACTGCTGGCTCCAGCAGAGGTGAGGCTCAATAAATCTCAGCTGGTGAATAACTCTGATTTTTAGTTGAAGAGATAACTGATGTGAGGGAAGCAATCATGGCAGAGAATTGTTCTGGTAAAGTGAATCAATGCATGCTTAAAAATGTCCTGTTCTGGGACCTGTGTTTCATGGGATGACCAGAGGATGCTGCAAGAGCTAAGCAATGAAATCTTTGCTTTCCCTCTGTATATGAGGAAGAGTTCCACATCTAAATTATTAGTTTGATACTCTCTTTTTAAATTAAAACGTGCAAGGGGAGAGACACTGAAAAAGAGAGTGTGGCTAGAGGCTTCGCAGCAGTTATACCCAGGCTGATGAACAGCATGGCTCTGTGCTCTCCAGCCGAGGGACTGGAGAAGTGAAATTACATCTGACAGCTTTATTTCTACATTACCTCAATTTTGGCTAAAGGCAAAATTGATTAAAAAGAGAAAATACTTAGGATGTTAGGATTTGTGGCTGCATTTCTGTGCTGAAGTCCCAGCATTAATCCAGACTTGTCTGCACTGGTTACAGGAAGAGAAAAGGTAATTCTGTACCAATTTCAATGTGTGTTTATAAATAAAGTACTACTGCAATAATAGAGCTTTTTTAATGCATGAAGTTTAAGAGTTCATATGTCAAGAGAAGCACAGCTGTCAAGTGATGAAAAAAACTACATTTAGTAAGAAGCACCTGAGAATGGTGTGCTTAGGAGGGTAAATAATTGGAATAAACAGAGCTACTCTGGAGAAAAATTATTATACAGTAAAATATTAAAGTGTGACTATTATCCATAGAAATAGAAAGACTTTCTCTAGATCAGTATGTATAGAGACACATGTGCAAACAAGGACAAAAGCAGTCACCTTGTACAAAGGAGCAACTTCAGAAGTCCTGGAGAAAAAACACAGGAGTGATAAGTGACAGATTCTGCCTTGCCTTTTTTTGTGTCAATCCTGTTCATCTGGGTTTTTTTCACTACTTTACAAAAATAGTGCTGAGGTGATGATATGGCTTTTGTTTTTGTTAATTAGCCAGATTCACAAAGGATATTGACCAGTTAAGATACCAGCGAGGACTTGTTGTGTGAATTCAGTTTGCATTATTTACAGCGTGGTACTAAAAGGGAGCAGATTCTGTCTGTTCATGTTTAGGGTGGAAATGAACTCAATACAAACCTCTTCTCATAAGGAATTCTAAGAACAAGTTAAAAGATTCTGTAAAGAAATAATTTCTTAGCATTTTGAAAAAGGATGAAGCATAAACAACATGAAAAATCTGTCAGAACTAATAATCCAGATGTTTGTGTCTCTCACCCTGTAAGGCCAGTTAATCTTTGAAATTACCTTTTTCATTATTTTTTTAATTTTAAGTACTATAGCAAGTATCTAAATGAAACTTTTTAATATTTCATGGATTGCACATGTTCTAATATATTCTTTATTTACTCTTTATGAAAATTACCCTTCAAATTCATTTTATTCATTCCTGAAAGACCTATATCTTATGCATTATAATCTTTTAATTATCTTGATTTGTGTACAGCTATGACTAGAGAAAATTACAGCTTGAATTTCCAAAATAACTGGTGTAACATACATGGCATCTAAATGATGTTCTATATCCCTCACCAAAGAGCATTTTGGATGGTCTTCTGAAATGTTTTCCCTGAGCAAATTAAAGATTGTAATTCCAGCTTTGTGTTTCATTCCCCAAATTAGCTTAACCTGGTAGTAATACTGGTTGCAAACATTTCAGATATTAATTGTCATGGCTTCCCCAGCCCTCAGCCTTTCCTAACATCTTCCTTAGTAGATGGCATTCTGAGGAAAATAACTGAAAAGATTTCCTTTCACAGGGAAACTGTGAGAAATGAAATAGCCAGCACTGCTGTGTGGTGGGAAGTGACAGAGACTGATGCCCTGACTCAGCATGTTTAATTAGTTGTTATTGCTGCAAGTTTCCTCCTTGACACCCACTGACATGCCTGGGCCAGGAGAGCCAGCTCAAGGCAGTCCAGAGCTGCCAGCCCTTTCTCAGCCCTTGTGCTAGCTCTGTTTTGTCAATGATAGGGATCAGGAGGAAGCAAAGCTTCTCCAGTGTTTTACTGGCACAGCTGCTGTGATAAGGGGGAACTGGGGGACAGCCATGACAGCCGAGATGCTCTACTGGAGTGAGAAACCAGGCAAATCTCCAAAGTCCAAGCAGGCACTTGTTTGTCAAGTAGTTCATGACAATCTAAATGATAACTGAAAAAGCAATCACTTATCAAACAGGTAAGTCAAGTGACAATAACAATGTTCCCATGCTGTTCTTTGGTCTCCAATGGCTTCAGTCTTTGATGTCTCTTAATCTCCAAGGCCAAAACTGCTGGGCTCAAGACTTCTTTGATGAGAAAGGCAAGGAGCAAGATGGGGGTCTTTGCTCCTCCCCAAGCTGTGCTATCACCTGGGTGACCATCAGATGCTGGTCATGCAATTCCTGCTAATAGCCACCAATCAGAATAGCCAGCAGGATTAAATAACCTCCTGACTTTATACAACTCTGCCAAATGAGTGCATGTTATGCAATGTTTCACTTTCTGCTTTGAACTGAGCAGCTGTGTGGTATGTCTGGTGTGAAAGGCAAGGGTGCTTTCCACAGGGAGCTACAGTGGTAATCCAGCCACTCTCCTGGCTGGAACTCTCAAAGGAACCTCCTGTTTCTTGTCCTGATTAAGTCCATCAAGCCAAAAATTACTGTGGGCAGAGTTTTCCATCTCCATTATCCAGAGTGCAGGTGTGAACCCTGGTACAGACCTGATGGCATCTAAGGTGACAGTCAGGGTCTGGCCCCAGAAGAGGAGGAGCAAAAGCACAAAGCAGCACAGGGAGGGGCAGTGGGCACCTGAGGAGCACAGGCTGACACACACACTCTCTAGCAGCACTGGCTGGAGCTGCTTTCAGCAGCTTTTGTCATGTTTCACACTGTGTCTTTGATCCAAATGTATTTTACTGTGGCAAAAGCTGTTTGTACCTCCCTTAGCATATGTGCAGTATGTGTTGTGTTATTCTTTTTTCCAGATGATTTAAACAATGCTTTCCTCAGCTGCTCCTACTGCTGCTGGTTCACACAGACACTTCATCTCCCACACAGTGTCTCTAAATTATTTGTATTTTTTGAGTGTGCCCTGGAAAACTTGCTAAATCTGTCTTTCAGATCAGGCATTCAGTTCCACCCAGAAGCTGAAAATATTTGACAACTTTCAGTGTTTTTTCCTCCTCTGTGGAACTTAAAAATACAGAACCCTGTGAGAATGAATGAGAAGCCCTGCTTATGTAATGCTGGTGGAGCTTTGCTGCACATTCAGATTGTATTTGAAGCAAAGCTTAACATGCAGATAAGGTTTTACAATTCTTCATCCCTCCTGCTCTTCCTTGTTTCCCTGTAATGGATTTTGATTTATTTGATTATGGGATCAGACTTGTCTCCTCTGTATCATCAGGAACCTTTACAAGTTTTCTGCTAAGGGAAGGGATAGTAAGATTTGCATTATGGGGTTTTTTGTTATCTTCCCTCCACTGCAACTGAGATTTGAGAAACCCTGGTAAGGCAAATTTTTTTTTTTCTAGATAAATATCTATAAAACAATAAAAAATATAAATATGTATATGTGTACTGATAAGAATTATATAATACATTATTAGTAGCTGGAGGTAAAGAAAATTATTTTCTACCTGAGACTATAAATGTGTTAGGCAAATTTTTCCAGCTTAGAAAGTTTCTTCTGTGTATTTTTATCATTGGGCATTCTCGTCAGAGAAAAACTTCCAAAAACTTTAATGTACCCTGGATTCATTAGTAGCTGCTAATGAATCTGTGATTCTACAAATGCTTGTGAAGCAAACACAATCTCTTCATAAGTTTTTCTGTGTTAATAGTCTTCCTGCAGCTATCCTAGGTCACATACGTATTCATCAAACATCTGTCTTTACTTGCTGGCAAACTGAGCTAATAATATATGCAATAGTCTGAGCCAAACCAAAGTTGAGATGTGTGCAAGCTTGTACATGTGTTTCCCAGTAAAAAGGAAAAAACACTTAAGCTTACAATAGATGCCTTCTATTTAGCTTACTTATTTTTATTCTGCATGTATTTCATTATTATTAGCAACAACTTTTTATCAATGTTACCATAGAAATGGAGAATGCTAATTCCTTGAATCATGCCAAAACTCATTTTCCATCCTGTTTAGTTAGTTGCTCTACTGCAAACAATGCTTGCTAGATAGCTGTGAATAATTCAGAGCAGCTACATTATTTGGCCAGTTTATTTTTGTGTGCAATATCCTTCCGTTTCAGCAATACATTTTACATGTTGTTCTGGAAAAGAGTCATGTGAAACTATGCTGAATTTTAAAGGCAAAACCATCAATGAATTTCTGGGGGGATGAGGGGGAAACCCTAACAAGAATCCATAAGATTAAAGAAAAGGAAGGGCAGGGCTGTAATTTATGTACTGAGTAGCTCTTTTCTCTTTGAAAGCCATTTCATACTAATTCATAAAATGTGTTTCTTCAAAACTGTACATACATGTTTTAATGGAACTCAATGATCATCAGGCATAAATCATGTACCAAGCTGCTCTTTAATGTTTCTCCTGAGAGCTCAGATTGTCAGAAGAACTTAAGGCACTGCAGCTATATCACCTACAGCCATCTAGAACCTGAGTCATTTAACCATAACATTACAATTTATTTAATTTTGAAATACTAATTAATTGCCAGGGAAGAGGACAAGAGATTCTAGAACTATCTAATAACCACACTTGTAATGCAGTGATTGCTTAGAAAATTAATTCTCTTAAAATAACATCTTTGAATTCCATAATTAATATAGTTAGGTCACTCCACTATGAATCCTAAGAGTTTGGAAACAATAATTTCAAAATATTCCTACTGTAGCAACTGAATCCACTTTAAAAAATCAACATATTCTTTCTGCTTCATGCATCACCATCAGCTACTGCAAATTGCAAATGTCCTAGAATCAAAACTTAGCAAGCAATTTTGTTAATGTAGCAGAAGGTGGAAAAGAATATAATTCAGTCTTTCACAACAATATTGACTCTATTGTGCTGACAACCCTGCTCATGCTTCATGGTACTGCATAACTGGAAAGAGAGACAAATCAGAGATTTACAGCACCTTTTACACAGTACAGTATTTTTACATAGCCATCCTGTTGATTATTCTCCCCCCAACATGCAGCCATGAATAAAAAGAAAGAAGAGGAAGAAAGGGAGATGTTGTTACCTAAGTGTAGGCTCCTGACTCTGTCTTCTAGCATTGTGAATGAGAGCATTGATTTTATATTGCACATAGCACTTGATGATTCCTCTGGTCTGTGTTTACAGATTTGCTTGCCTATTCTCTACCATTCACCTGTTTCCTTACAGCCTGTGTAACTCAGAAGTAAATCTCCCTTTGGTATTGGATACTCCTATTGTTTCCTTGTATGCTGTAAACAGCAACAGCACCTCAGAGCTGAGTGCCAGCACAACACAGGTAGTAAATAACTGATTCAGCTCTTAAAAAGAACTTCACAACTGACAAGATTCTGCACAAAATCCTGCACTTCCACACAGTGTACAGCTCCATTGGTAAGAGCCCCATCTGGAGCCCCAGCAGTGTCACAGTGTGTTTGAGGACCCAGGGTGTGCCATGGCACCAGCTAAGGTCTGGAGTGGTTACCTGGCTTAGTGGTCACTGAGACTGAGAGTGCAAAACTACCCTTAATGTCATTAGTCACCTCTGCCTCAGGTCTGTAGGTGCAGCTCTCAGTGTATCAGCCTTTTTTCAAAGCTATCCACCTGGGAAGCTCACTGCAGCAACAGCCCATCTTTAGACATTGTGATTTGGGGTTTCCACATCCTTTCAGCCTTTCAACCCAGCTTTGCATTGCAGCATGTGAGTGTCTCTCTGTGTAAGCAAAGTAGTGATGATCACTTTGATCAGCCCTGGTACCAGCACTGCCAGCCCTTTTCCCACTGCACACAGGAGCACATCCCATAAATACAGACTGACTGCAGCCAGCCATCTGCAAGGGAGACAACATTCAGCTGCAACGAGCAGGTAATGCTTTTGTAGTCAGGATTTTTCAGCTGTGGTTTCTCTTTTCCCTTGAAAAGGTTTTGATCAAGAATGGCAGTTTAAAAAAAAATCCTACTTTTCAGTACATGTATTGTTATTTAAGCTTCATCTTTTCTCTGCTGTCTCTTCATATGTCCTCCTTTAAATTGAAAAATGGGCAACTCAACCCTATGTTTCAAATCCAAGTGAAATTATTGCTGCTTGTAAAACTGCACTAAGATTATTTTAATATATATTACTAATATTTTTGATGTCCTCTCTCTGATTACACCATTCACAAAATGTTTAGAAAAATGCATATTAGTGTATATCAATAAGGATGGATTGAATTTGAGTGCCTTTATAGTGCTGCTGATAAAATTCTCACTTGCCAGAACAGAATGTGCTGCAGTAACAGCACCGTTCAGCAAGAGCATATTTGCACATGGTGAGCTTGGAGCAGAAATCTGCTTTCCCCTGGCAAGCCCTGTAACATCTGTGAGAGATAACAGCAGAAAGGTGGAAGATTTAGCACCCTTTGTCATGTTTGTCCACGCTGTGATAGCTGATGTCTGATGCTTGTCTTTGAACTCTGTTTCTAAGAAGAATGGGGTGGGCTAAAGATCCCTGTATCTCTGACTCCTTTTGATTAATCTCATTTCACTGTGCCCATCTCTGTGTCAGTGTCAGATAGCCACTGCCTGCTGCAGGCAGCCCCATCTCCAGGTTTCTCACTCCTGAGCAATTTGCAGCAAGTGACCCTGCTTCTCCTGCCTCACTCTGTACATTTGGTGTGCTTTTCCTCTCCTGCAGCTCTGCAGAGCAGCAGCACCAGCTGAGGTCCTGCCAGGCTCTGAGGAGTGCCCGGTGTGACCAGTGCCCTCAGCTCTGCTCTCAGATAAACCACGGGATGGCTCCAGCTGGGAGAACCCAGGCACGTTACCAGGGATGGGTAACTCCAGTGCACCTCAGAAGGGGCAAAGAGCTGATGGCTTCATCTTCCACAGGGACCAGGACATAAGGGGATTTTGGAAGGAATTTTGAATGAGTTAGAGACAAGACCTCTGAGGTTTTAGATAATGTCGTTTATTTTTCTTATCTTCTACATAGGCAGGAAGGGCGAGTTCAGCTCACATCTTCACAGGATGGTTCAGAAGGTCACAAGACCCATAGTTACAAGACCTTTTAAGGACTTATTAACCAATAAAACACTACCAATGAGGATATTTATATTTTTCACCTAATCCTTAAATATTTTGTCTTATGGACTCATACTACAGTGTAAGCTTTCTTAGTCAATCATGTTATGACACACAAACCTACAGTACTGTATTCTAAAACTCTATACTTCCTTCTACTTAATGTGTCTCTCTTTAAACTATAGATCCTACATTCTCACTTCTAGCACCTAAGTTTGGAAGCCTTTTCCAAGGGCTCAGACCAAGGGATCAGCTGCAACGAGCAGGTAATGCTTTTGTAGTCAGGATTTTTCAGCTGTGGTTTCTCTTTTCACTTGAAAAGGTTTTGATCAAGAATGGCAGTTTAAACACAGGATCCTTTAGATCCTGTGTTTAATTCTAAGCTTTGGCTTACAGGCCCAAAGTTCTGAGAATTCCCTGCATTTTGGATTCCAACAAGGAGACCCCAGAATTTTGGTTTTTTCTGCACTGATGACAATTTTAAATCTGGCTGTGTAGTGCTGTCCTCTTGAAAGAGAGTGCAGTTACTGGAATAAATCACACTTTCTCTTCCCCTCTGCCAGCTATTAATAGTGGTACATTTTAATTGCATATGTAAATAAAAACACTGTGTACTCATTAGTTTAAATATGTTTTTCATTAGGCAAATGAAATGCTTATTGTATATGATGCAAAGCTAAAAGGAGAATGTTAACAGCATTGAGCAGTTTGGGAAGTATAGTGACTTGAATTTTTAAAGTTCTTTCTTAGGATAAAAATAAACCATGTTTTAAGGGATTATTATGGGCAAATTTTGCAGTAGAGACATCTTGTTTCTGGAAATGGGAAAAACAAAGATAAGTGACAGAAGTATGGGTATGGTGTCAAGGCCAATGCATTAAAACTTCTACTGAAAGGGAGAGACAGCACATAAACTTGCATTACTATTTATAGCATTGGCTATTTTAGAGATGGTAACTGCAAGGAGGGCAGCATTTTTCAGTTTCTATATAGAAAAATCCTGACATGTCTCACATTTTGATATCTTGAAACATATTGGTCCCAAATTACATCACTTCTTCATAGCTAATTTTCAAACTCTTGGAACGCCACACTCCAAATACACTTTTTGCTATTTTTAGGTATATGTAATTATAGTCAAGAAGATACAATTTTTCAGTTCAGTAATCCATACTTTCAAGCTTGGAGTATATTTATCTACCTACGAGCTCATAATTTGTTTCCTTTCTATCAACAAAATGCCCAGAATTTCATAACTAATTTACTTCTAAACCTTCTTTTCTATCTCCCTCCACTGTTCTGCTCACTATGAAATGAGAGAAATCTTATCACAGAGACATTTAGTAAATTAGTATCATTTTATACAAAAGCTTGCCCTCTAAACACTTCAGTCTTAGTAAAAAGATGCTCTGAAGGTATGACTTTCTAAAGTTATGGCTCAGAACAGTTTAACAATCTCCCTTAATATCCAAGCATGTGTTTCATGATTAATATGAGACCATAAAATCTCTCTCCCTGCAAAACTCAGAGCACCAAATACACTTTCTTCCCATATGCTTGAATAAGAGAGCCAAGATAAAAACCATTTTTATTTTATAAAGATAAGCTTGAATATCCTTGTCTCATCCATGCTTCTTTAGTTCAAATTCTATCAAACTTTTATACTGGAGCACAGTAAAATATTTATATGCAAGATGTAGCAAACGAAATGCAAGGGCTGGCTAGAGGGCAGTCTCTTGGAATTAACACAGAGCACTCTAAAAAGGATTGATATGGCACTCTTCTAGATTCTTCATTGGCCAAGCCAAATTGCAGCTAGCAGTACCCACTGCCAAGAGAATAAAGGCAACAGAGATTCCACTTTGTATGAAGAGTTATTGCATTTGACATGGTTGAAAACATATTAATAGTTTTTAAGACTAAAATGGGACTATATGGTATCAAACTGGAGCTAATACCTAAGAGTGGCCAGAGGGTTTCACCTGTCAGTGCCCTGAACAAGTTTATGAATTGAGGCTGAGTTGCAGCAAAGTTTTGAGGATGATATTCAGTTTGGTGATGGCTGAAAAGCCAAGAACCAAGTAATCTATTTTGCATCTTCTTGCAGGAAATGTTTAAAAACTCTCATAATTTAAAAAACAGTGCTTTGTATTTGATTTTTTTCACTTGTCTGGGTCAATCTTCTAGTCATTGCATCATATTTTATTTCACCCTACCACTGGGCCATCTGAGGAGAATGGGAATAATAAAGTTGAGAGAGAAAAGATAGAGGTTTTATCAAACAAAACAGTTTGAGTTTTGTTTCAAGAGATTTAAGGAGGCTGTGATTTAATACATGATGATATCCCATAATATATAATAGGTGCCCTTGATGCCTTCAAAATATTTTTTTCTAGTCTGACGTATTAAAACCAGTAGGCAGTGTAATGGATAAGTAACATTCATTGGATATTCCTGCTTTCATACATGAAGAACCAAAATCCTACTTTAGTTAGGATCCATGCTCCAACAAGTCCACAGACTCATTTCTAAAGAGTTTGAGCATAAGAGCTCACCAGGCCCATTCTTTACAGGCTAAGGTGAGTTACAAAGCAATCCCACCCTGAGCTTCATTATCATTACTGTTCAGAAAAGAAATCTTCATTGATTTATAATGCATGTAGTGTTTCTCCAAGGTTATAAGTATTCACAGAAAGTGGTTATCTTTTACAAATGATTTTGCTGATCTGCAGATGATTCCTTTGATTCTCATCCAGCATCTGATCCTCTGAATGATTTCTCATGAGGTCCCCCTCCCTCTCATCACTGAATTTCTCTAGGTAGGAGATGAACTTCAGAGATGTATTTAATATGGTACATAGATGTCTTCACACACTGACACAACTCACTCTAGCTTTTAACAGCTCCTTCAGGTTCCTCAAGAAACTTGTGGTAGAGGTGAGAAATATGAGGCTATGTAACACTTCAATCTGTAGTAAGCTCTCAAATATTTAAATTGTGGATACATCTAGACCAAGTGTTTTTAATGGTAAAGTGTAATGATATGTAGATAGATGAGGAAATGTAATTTCTGTATAACTCATCCAAAACTAGCTTATCACATTTTATCCACATTCAAATGTCTTATCTGAAACTTGGCTCAGCAGGAAATGGTAACATGTCAAGGATCCAATTAACATTATCTCACTCCCCTGGTTTTTCCTTCAATTTCTCTGCCTTATGGGAGCTGCTTCAAGTTCTGTTGTTACTCACAGTGAAATTGATTGATTTTTGGCATAGTTCTGATTTGCTGATACCTCAAATACTACTGGAACCTCTGAATTTGTATGAAATATGAACCTCCCCACAGGGGAAAATCCACTCAGGAGTGTGTCATCAGAATTCTGGATGGTTACTTCTTTGTTCTGTCTGGATTACTTTGTGCAGACTGTGAAACCTTCTAAACCCAAACGTTATTGAATGGTCCATTTTGTAGAGTGTACAACATCAAAAGGAACATGAGTTTTTAGTACAGTCAGCTTGCCAAAATCAAATTTAAAAAGAGGAAACTGGAGTGCTCTGTAACAGGGAGAGTTAGAAAGCTGTATTTCACACTAAGGAGTAGGAATAGGAGGAGTGAGAGAGGTCCATGTTGAATATATTTGCACGCTGAGATAATTATTCTTTATAAATAAAGCAGCAATTATCAACAGCAATACACTGAACAGCAGAATTTTACCTGAATTCTTCCAATAGCAACCATAATATCCTTGCAAGGCAACACCAGAAAAGAAAAAGTGTCTGTAAAGGGGTTCTTAGCTAAGCAATGTTAAATGTAAACACTACATGATTTTTAAAAATTAATTCCCTTTCAGCAGAAACCCCAGCAAGACTCCACTTTGGATTTTCTCTTTTCCAAGATTCCCACTTACAATATAAGGATCTTATGAGTGTGCTGACCTGGAAATCTTTTTACCTTTGTTGTTCTAGAAAATTTGCCAGCCTCCATTTCCTCTTCAAGTGATTATCTGCCACACAGCTGTTACTATAAATTCCAAGTTATGAAGGGTCAGTCACCAATATAGAGAATTGTGGGAGGTAGAACAGGAAAAGAGAGAAACGTTCTGTCTCCAAACTCTTCCCTTAATTCAGTCCAAGACAACTAAAGATACAATGTGATTTAAGATCTGGTTTGTTATGTAGTTATCTTGCCACTATATTTTTTCTACTTATATCAGTTTTGAGTTACTATTTATCTATATTTAGCAACAGGTGTTGTTCAAGTCTCAGTAGACTCACTTGATTCCCTGGGAAGCATTTATTTACCATCTCTGTGTAACTAAGAGAACGAAAATTAGAATACTGAATTAAATTTAAGTTGGTAGCATCCACTGTGGAGACAAGCCATGAAAAAAAAAAGAAAATAATCCAGCAAGTCTGTCATGGATCAGTTTTCACTCTCTTCCTTGAGCTTCTTTCCTGCTTGGAACAGACAGTGGGGTTTACCATGTGAAGCAGTATGGAAAACAGCATTCCCCAGGGAGAGGAGCAGCATCTTTTTGAGATTAATATGTGTAATGTCTTGGGAACTACTGTTGACTTGGAGGAAGGCAATCCACACCTTTAGGCACACAGTTTGTGTCAATGGGGTGGGGCTGTGGGAGCCTCATCCCCAGTGGGTGCAGCTGTGAGCAGCAGGTGAGCAGCATTGACAGCAATGAGCCACGGGGTGCCCAGGGGCACTGACCAACCACCAAAGGGAGCAGAGGGCACACAGGTGCAGTGCATCAACAGGAGGGGATAAAAGGCTGGGCTGAAGAGCCAGAAGGGCAGATGCTTGCAGCTTTCTTTAGTGGAATGATGTTGCTCTGTATGGGCAGATGCCTGAAGCCTTCTGATGAGGTAAGGTGCTACTCTGTTTGGGCTGAAGCCTTCTGAAATTGTATGGTAGCACTCTGTGTATTGTGGCTGTCTTGACTGTGGTATGTCTAGAGACACATACCAACACAAATCACATCCTCTCAGGTGAGTCTGATAATCTATCTAGCCCTGTGTATACACAGTCACTAGGGATGTGAATAGAAATCTATATATGTGAAAATATGAACAAGGAATTACTAAGGTACTTGTGCAGTGTGTCCAGGGTTATAATGTCAGCATCTCAAGATTATTTGACCCTGATCTGGGATGAGCTCCGATGCATGCAAGCCTTGATTCAAAGCACATGGAAAATGGCATGCAGATCCTTATAATGAATTTTTGAAGAAATGCTCCAGGCTGTGCCTAAATGGGAGCGACTCCTTCAAATCTAGCTCTGATTATTAACTCATGAGCACAGCATGATGATGTGCTTCAGCTGGGGATGCCTTTGGAAATGCAGGGAAGTGATGGAGATGCTCATGTGAGTGGCACGTTATCTCCATGTCAGTGTACTGAGCTGCATGCTCTGAGCTAAAGCAATGGCTGCAGTTTGCAAAATGCCTGTTCAAATGCTGAAATTCCTGGGTGTTAAAAGCAGAATAAGTACCCTCTTAAAGTATTTACTGATTCAGCCCAGGAACTCTATTTAAACAGACCATTTCCAAGCAAATTGCTATAAAAACAAACTTTCTCTGCTTGGTTAGCAACACAATTCCTCACACTCAGACACAGCAAAGCTCTTAAGCACCTATTGATGCCTATATCCTGTCAGCAATTTTTAATATTTGAGATGCCTTTGATTCCTCTGAGATGTGTCATTTATGTTAATAATGTTCTTAAACACTTGGTTGCTAAAGTCTGGCTCCAAAAGCTACGGACCTTAGTGGGACATCCTGTGGATTGTTTTGAGGGATGTGAAACTGCAAATACCTCAATAAGTGACAGCCAGACATTTTTATTTTGAGAGTCCTCAGCACACTACTCCCAAAGAATGCCTTCTTAGGTAAGTATTTTGTCAGATTTTTAATTCCTTCTGGATTTTATGATCTTGAAGCATATCTCTGAACAGACACACTTTGAACAGGGAGGGGCATATAGCCCAAATCTAGGAAGTGTTCTACTGAATATGTGCCCAAAGTTTTCATGAATCATGAATATGCTTATTCCCACTGTAATACTTCATTTTTTAAATAGGATGCAAAATTACATTGAAGAAAAACCTTGCCCTCAAGACTTACATATATTGGCCATTCATAATTAAATTTACAGAGCAAAAATATCTTTGCAATGTAGATACCAGGCACCTGTTTGTGGTGTTATCCCATTATGCTGGATTTGAGAACTGCAGAAGTAAGGGCAGCCAAGGGGTAAGGAAAAAAGAGAAAGAAATTCTGTACTCCAGTGATTCCAACCATCACTTTTGATTTTTGACAACCAGTCATTCATTTACTGCATCTCTCATGTCTAGTAAGTATAAGTGCTTTCCTTGGTAATATGCAAATATCCTTTCACAAATAGCAAAGGAAAATACTTGTGCATTTGTCTAAAATTCACTATTTTCATTGAAGATACAAACTAGGTTTTCACTGAGCCTCTTGCCTCATAGCACCAGGCTCCAGCTGGACTCTAACAGTTGGTTCCATTTGTAACTGAGGCCAGTTACTTTTGAAAGCACACTCTGCTTTCTGTAGAAAAACCCCAACATGTTTCTGCAAGAAATCAAAGGTATAGCTTTTTCTCCTCAGGTTCACAGTGTAATTCATAGTTTTAAGATGGCTCCTCTCCAGACAGAAGCAATGAATGTACAAAATTGTTTCATTTCCAGACATACACCTCAGGTTTACAATCCTTCTCTCTCCTTCTCCTCTATTTCTCTCACCACTCACATCACCCAAGAAACAAAGATGTATGCCAGGCAGACATCATAACTATCTTCACTAACATCTGTTACAAGCCAATTTCGATGCTATTGCTACTTCTTCTCTCATTCTGTATGTATGAGCTGGTATTAATATCTCCAAGGAAAGTAAATGCATGAATCAATGTGTGTGAATCAAACAGGCTGAACAAATGAAGCATATGTATAAAAAAAAGTATGTGCTATGTTTGTATATCCAGGTTCTGTGTTGAGCACCACATGTTGGGGTGGGGGGAGCACACTGAGGAGGCCACATGCAGCTTGTCCAGGAAAGGCAGAGCAGACAGAGGAAGAGTCAGGGAGACAGAGCCTCCATGCAGGTGGTCACAGAAACAAAGGTGTGGGCAGTCTCTGGGGCTGTGATGCTTGTCTGTTCTGCTACCACACAGGTCTCAGAGGAAAGGACTGGTAAACCCCCCTCCCACTGAGCCACAAGAGCAGAGGGGAAGGAGGACAGAGCATCAGACAGCATCAGGAACCAGGGCCAAAAGACCTAAAGATGTGGTGGCTGCTTGCCCGTAGTAAGAAGTTCTTCCAAGGTGAGATGTTTTCAGAAAATATGGCATGTCCATCCTGGGAAGAAAACCAGGGAGAAGGGGAAATACTATCAGAAACCATTTCTGAAAATTGCTGCTGATTCATGTGTGTTACAGGTGCCCTTCAGCTGTTCCCCTTTGATTTGCCCTCGCAGAAGGTTCCTTTTGGCTGTGATGCTTGTCCCAGTGCTGCTGAGAGGGGGCAGCCACTCACTCACCTGCTGGCTGACATGGGGTCAGTGTGTTCAGAGCCACTTCCAGCCCCACATGTCCTTGAGCACCCACTGAGGAGACAGTGCTTGTACTCTGCAGCCCTGCCAGCCCAGCTCAAGCCCTTGTCAATAAGGCAGCCTGCTGCTGGTCAGTGAGTGATGGCCACAGCCAGTGCCACAGGGACAATGACACTGTCCCTGGCCCCAGTGGCTCTCCCTCTTCCACTCATCCATTGTACCTGTAGTTCAAGTCAGATGTGTGACAGTCAGCCACCTCCAGCTGCCCTGTCCTAGCAGGTACACTCTGTTAGAACAATTTTAGCAAAACAGTAAGAGGAGATAGAAACAAGTAGCTGACTAATAAGGGAGAGAAGGGTGATTTAGCTGGAATGTGTGAGGGTAAGAGATACCTTTTTGTAGTGTTCAAATTAGCACCTTTCAAGATACAGTGCAGCTGTGGCTGAAAACTCCCCTCACTCAGCCAGGCCATGTGTCTTTCCTGTCCTATGCTGAGTGCATGGCCCAGGAACTGGATCTACTTTATGCTATGTAATGTTCTGAAGACTGGTGTCACTGCTATTTTGCTTTATGTGATAGCAATAGGCATTTTTGCAGGAGAAAAATATGTACAGGAAGCCCTCCAAGGTCAATATAACAGTCTAAATAGCCAGATGCTATTTCCTTGTGAATTACAAGGCTGAGCTGCCAAACATCTCTTAGTTATGTAAATTATGAAAATTCTGAGAACTGCAGTGCAGACAAAAAGATCTACTGCTGTTGAATCATTTTCTCTGGTTCAGAAATGACCATATCTTACCCTTTTGTTCCAGATTTTATTTGCATTGCATGATTTTGTTTATTCCTGTCAGATATAGGAATGAAGCTAACATCTTTGCTTTAGGATATTGTTCTTTTATTATCAAAAAGGCGTTCAGCAGACTCACAGAGATTCTTTTCAGACATGGAGAAAATAATACAAAACCAGCATCAAGCAATTCCTTATAAGCTATCTGCAGTTAAAGTGATTATTAAACCCCAGGACAGGTTTAAGGGTAATCCAGATGAATATTGTTTTCTTCAAAGCAGTAGTAAAGTCATCTGCTTTTTCCTTGTTGCCTTAGGACTGACATTAGTAAAGGCACAGCAAGTGAAATTGGGAATTATTTTCCTCTACTTCCTTTAAAGTTCAATTTCTGTCATTTAATGCTCATAGTTATCTGATGTAAGGAAGACTACTTCCTTTTTGAAAAATGCTGTGGATAAGTGTTGTTTTCCCACTTTCACTTGGGAAACATGGTAAAAAAGATCCCATGAGATGAAAATGAACTCTTTTTCTGGAACAAAAAATAAATAAGGGCTATGCAGAAAACAAGCAGGAGCAATTTGAAATACATGAATGAAGAACAGATATGAGAATAGCAGCGTGTGTTAATGCTACAGGCTTGAGTCTTGTTTAAGAAATAGGGGGTAAATGCTTGGTTTTTGTGGATAAAGTCAAATGATAACAGGCAAAATAATGAAAAATAGAGGGCACAACATTTCATGAAACAATTTATAGTATAAGGACTGCCCATGTCATGACCAAGTGAGTGGAAAATGCACCTAAATTAGAATAATTAGGGTTAATAGGCCCTTTGCATTGTAATGAACAATTATTTAATTCACAGGTCAAAGTCAGTCTCTTTGGGTTCCTCTGATATTTTTTATTTAGTAGAGTCTAAGAGGATAATAGCTGAAACAAGCAGCACTGCATCTGGAGGAGGTTTGTTGTCCATATAAAATCAATCATTAAAGTTAATTCTACTTCATTCACTGCTTCCCCGGTTTGATCATCCCAGCTGCTTCCCTAGAGAAACAACATTCCTATTTTTTCCTTTTTTTTTCTGTAATCTTCCTTCTTCTTACATGGCTTCTTGCAGTGGTGCTGTCAGCAAGATGATGTCTAGTCCCAATTAGAAATTCAATCAATATTCACATAATGAGGGTTCTAGCAAAACCATGTCATTTAGTTCAAAGACATGGATATATTACTGTAGCAATTCAGGATTCAAGTAATTTAGGGCACCTCAGTGAAAAAAGATAAAGCTGAAGGGCTTAGAGGTAGTTAATTGTTACTATGGCAACTTCCTAAATAAGCTTTAGATTCTAGTCATTTTTCAGTTTATTTGGAGGCAGAACAGAATCATTAAAGATGAAACTTATTTAAAGCTCAGAACAGTTATGGGTTCTCATAGTTTCCTGCTGTTCCTTACAGAGTTACTTAAACTTTGTCCACCTCAACTTTGAACTATGTAAAAGAGCAAGATACAGCCTGCATAGATTAAAAAAAAAAATGACAGCATGTTATGTAAGAATTATCTAATTTAGTAACTTTGGCAATTGTATTTTTATTTTTACATTTTTTTTTCTCCCAGTAGAACTCTTTAAAAGTATTGTGTAGGAAAGAAGTGGTCCTCAGCCAAGAATGCTCTGACCTGTCCATAAAATGAAGTTATTATGATGTGATTTTCAACAATGGGCACTGATGGTGAGGGCACATTTGTCCACCTTTCCTTCCACAAAACCCCCACATGTGGAATAGCAGGGCTGCATTTTAGCCTGGTCCTTAGCCAGTGCTGTAACAATTGTGATGATAAGGAGCCAGGAGAAAGGCTGCCATATCAAAATCTTGCCACGCTGATTGTGTCCATTTGTGTTCTTAATGTGAATGAATATATTTGGCCTCTGTGGGGCTGCATCACTGGGCAGATCCAAAGAGCCTTCTACAGGCAGCAATGGAGACAGCAGAGATATAACAGAGCTGAGGGAACTCTCAATCCCTGGGCATTAATTAGGTGAAGATCCATATCAGCCTAAACTTTTTGCATGATTTCAGCTGCTGTAACTCACTTCCTGAACCACTCCATAGTGTGTGATAAACCCCCCCAGGCCATGAAATAAAATCGTGTCTCAGTAGGAGACACCCCCTGGCTTGTCACAGAAGTAAATTCATACCTCAGACCTGTTTTCACTCTTCTGTAGGCTGGAAATCTCTGAAGTCACTGAGTCATAACTGCAAAGCTGTCAGGGAATGATGCCTTAGGTGTGAAGATGCATAGAAGACACCCCTAGAGGTGAAGGTATAAGCGGTGTAGACTAAAGTGATGTGTTCATCTCAAACAGAAAAGCAGGACAGGTTACCTGGCTGTGAGCTCAGTTCTCCAAGGGGGAGCAGCAGCTGCTTGCAGGCATCTTTAAGCCAACCTCCAGGAGATGAACTGAGCAGGATGGGGAAACTGAGGTGTGCAGGTGTTGCTCAAAAGAAGGTAAAGGAGGGCTAGAAGAGTGACAGGCTGTTTTATATGTGGCTGATATGTCAAGATGACATTGTCATAAGATAATTCCCTTTCCCACCACCTGCAAGCCTGTCTTTCTGTCACAAGTAATAGTCCTGCATATGGAGAGTCTCCCAGCCCAGGAAACACCTGGCTGTGTTTGACAGGCTCACAGTGACTCTAGATTTTCTCCATAATCACTGGGGGGGAAACAGGCTTTGCCAGGCCATGGCCCATTCCATCCTAGGGATTAAAGTACAAAAGAAATCAGGGGAAATTAGCCTGTTTCTCTCCATTTATCTTGAATTATGAAACAGAGAAAGGTTGAAAAAATGTCTCTTAATTCATTTTCCAAATTAATGTGTTCATCTAAAAAGAGAAAAAAGCCTTTGTTTTGAAATATAAATTGAACATCAAAGTTTCATGATATAAACCAGTCATAATGTATATAAGCTCAAATTCAGACTGGTTCCATGTTACTTCATCAGGCTTAATTCTGTTGGTCTTGCTCCCTTCTTTCGTCCTCAGATAACTCCTCCAGACTGTTTTCTGATTTAGAACAATAGGAACACTCTTTCAAATTTCACATAATTAAAAAGAAATGTGCACCCAGCTGCAAGAGGAACTGTTTTTCTCTCCCATCTGAAAAGGCTGTACCATGGGCAGGAATTCTGCACTGCCTATTACTTGCTCTACTCCTTTTCTATGGAAATCTGGTCTCCAGAGTTATAATTCAGGGAACTATAGTCAGAAGGAACTTGGCTTAATTTATATGAAGAGAAAAAAATACCTGCCGAGGAAAAAAACAAAGGAGAATATGAGCTGATCCCAAACAGCCTGAGCATTATTTATTGTATTTTCTTTTCTTTGCTGTTATACGACCACAGCACCCGGCTTTTGCTGTGTTGCAAGGGATGTATTTTCAAGGTTAGCACAGAAGTAATCAACCACTCAATGGTGGCATGAATATTCATATCAAGACACATTATGAGAAAGTAGATAGAGGTAAATATGCAATTTAAATATAGACTATAGCAGGAAATGGGACATGAAACAGTAATTAAATAGTGAAAATTACATGTTATTTACATAGGTAAATACACTGCAGGGGTTATGCATGTGAACTTTTCTATTAGCATTTGTTTGTTTGTGATTTAACCCTGATTTAAAAAGGGAGGCTTTTAAAGCATGAAAATGGGAAGACAGGAACACTTACTTTGAACCAGAAAATCTGCATTGCTTGAAGGATTACCAGTTTGGGCTGTCAGCCAGGTTTCACAGCTAACGTGGATCAGAATAGGTCTGTGCTGCAGAAGGCAGTGGTGGCAGCTCTCGAAAGCACAGGCTTTCTCCACAGCCCTGCTCATGCAGCTCCTTCCTGTTTGGGCTACTGGAAGCCTTAAGGTGATGGGAACAAATGCCTGAGTTCCTACAGCCCAGGTTAAATGGAAATCCTACAGTGCTACTGAATTTCTGTGAGGAAGAACATCTAGAAGGGGACAAAACCATTTGATTTCCTTCTTCAGGGAACACCTAGTTTTAGACTGTTTCCTGCTTTTCCTTTCAGAAATGGAAATATGGCTCTGGTCTGTTCAGATCAGCACAAGCACACTCTGAGCCTCCACAACCATCATACCAAAGGCAGTAATATTAATTTTTACTTCTACTCTGAACTACCCCACCTTGCTGGATTCCTTACCTATGTCTGTTCTTTTTTCCTGCTCCCTTAGCCAAGAGGAAGGTGTGAGAAAAGGCTTCACTAATGTATCTCCTGTCTTCTCTTCAGCTGCCATGAGCACAGAGTTTGTTGGTAGTCTGGGATTCCCAGAGAAAATGGCCAATAGGGAATTAATGAGAGAAAGAGGGATGGAAATAGATTTCCCTCTTGCAAAGGCTCATTTCTTCCTTAGCCTTTCACCTCTGAGCTGCTTTTGCTTGGGTATCTTGAGTCTGCAAGCAAGAAAAACAACTTCAGAGTCCACAACATTTATTTATTGGTGAATACATGCAGTGGGTAGCAGGGACTACTGTGCTACACGACCACACAAATATTCTTTTGATTCTGGGTGAGTCTCTGCTGAACAGGCAGTCATAAGTCAAGTGAGGGAAGGGTCTGCCTCTGCTCCTTGGTGTAGGCTGATCTTTGATGTTGTAGATTTGCTGTCTTCCTATTCTTAGCTTTTCTTTCCCTAAGATTTTACAGCTTTACATGTTTTCAGTGTTTTCCTCTTGAATCCCTGAGCTTTAGGTAACCCCATCTCAGCAAATAGTGTTGAGCCTATTGTTTTGCTTTTCTTAGCCTGTGTGGCTTTGGCTCATAGATTTTCTCACATCTTAATAGCACTTTTCTCTAAAACTCTGCCACGGTGGCAATCGTGGTGTAAAACCAGGCTGGGGTGCATAGACAGCCCAAGTCCTCAGCCACAGGCACAAAGGGTTTGTATCTTCAATGCAATTCACATCAGCTGCCCCAATGGCATAAGGAACTGCAGAATAAAGCTCAAAGGAAAATTGGTAAGACAAGTACATGGTGCTGCAGTGCAGTAACATTTTCAGGAAATTCCTTTTGTAGGCTACTGAGCAGGCACTTAGCAAATGCCCAGAATCTGGCCTGAGAGGGCACTGCCCTCCTGCAGCTCCTGTGCTTCTTAATATCAAGAAATGCAGATGTTTGACAGGGACTGAGTGGTTTCCTAATGGGCAAGTGTCTCAAAATTGGTGTTGTGGGCAAATTCCAAGCTGGTCAGTGCTATTCTATTCTTAAAGTTCACCTAAAATATGGGTTGCTGTATTTTTAAAATCTAATTAAGACTTCAGTTTAGAAATCATGATAATGCAACCTTTGTTCTTGGTTATCTTTCATTTCCAGTTTTCTTTTCATCAACAGACAAGTGCTTGTGGATATGAGGACAAACCCTGAAAACTCTTGCTATCTTTTATGCATGCTTCAGTGCACAAGTGCTCTGCATGAAAGTGTGTCCTCTTTAGAGTGCTGTGTATATTTGATTTGCCACTTCCCCTTGTGGAGGTGGCAGCACATTGGGCCTTATTCTTTATAGGAAGTTTATTACTTTTGTGAAGTGTCTCGAGACTTTGCAGATTGAAGAGTGTGTTGAGATAAAGATTGTTTATTATTCATCACTCCAAATACATTTGTTCCTGCATTCTGAAGCTGGGAACAGTGTGTGATAAGAGACAGCTGCATAGCTAGGACTCTTCCTGAAAGCATGCAAATTATTTTTCAGATCTGAAGAGAGGTGATGGGCCCAAGGAAACACTTTTTTTTTCCCCCAGCTGTATCAGATGGGTCAATGAAAGCTATTACTTTTCCCATAAAACATAGAACAAGGAGATTCCCAATCTGCTGATAAAATCATATTGTAGCTAACAGAACAGGTCCACAAAAAGGATGTAAAAATGTCATAAAAATCACTTAGGCTCAGATTTGAAGCTTTTGTACGAAGAAGGCGTCCTGCAAAGTGAGGTATCCCTTATCCCTGTGTGCCCAGCTTCTCCAAGTAAAATTGCTTAAGGCAGCAAGAGGAAATTCAGCTCAAGAAGTAAAAGCAAGCCAGCCTTCCTGCAGGAACTAAACACTTTGTGAAAGCACACGGAGCACAGTGAAGAGTGGATGGCCGTGACTGAAATGACTGTGACAAGACAATCTCTCTGTATGTCAGATGGATAAAATAACAACTGACTCCACTGTGGAAATTCAATTGAAACTCACTCATATCAGGCCTGTGGGCTTTCTCAGAGAATGGAAATTAAGATTGTAGTAACCCTTCTCCACCTGTTCAAATGTGTCTCAGTTCTCCATTTTTCCTCAATAAGGAGACAGGGAGGATTAAACATCTCCTCTTGCTTTTGGATCCAGTTTGAAATTGTTGAGTATTTCACAGGAAGCAATTTTAGGAGGATAATGCTCTAACTTGGGCTGAAATCACCTGAGCACCTGTGATATTTCAGACTGAAAAAAGGACAGAGTTCCACAGAACAAGCCACTTTTCCTGTAGTCACTGCAGTCACTTCTAGAGACTTTGACACAAAAATATTTTATTCCATCTTATATTTGGGCATTTAAGTAGAGCCTCCATGGAAGGGGGAAGCCATTTTTCTTTTTCCTGGTAACATTTTGATAGTCAATTCCATTTAGGATGAATTCCAAAGGATTGTTTTCCTCCCTTTCATACTGTTCAGGATAGAGAAGTGTTACAATGGTCATCTGAAATGGCTTATATTTATATTAAGGATAACCACAAATTTCAACAGTGGTTTGCCTCTGAAACCTGCAGGTGACTTTCCAAATTACAGACATAAGACAAAAGACATCCTGTTCTGTACCTTGCTGTGCTCAGTAGTGCACAACACTTTGGTGGATTCCATTTCCAATGAATGACTCAGGGAGAAACAAAACCTGAAATGTTCACATGAAGAGGATACTGCTAAATTTCAGGTGTGCTAAACTGAGGAGAAGCTCTGTCCTAGGTGTGGAATCCACATGGAATATTCCTCAAATAACAGCACTAAAACCTTTTCAGAGTGAGCAGGCATCAACTCAAATGTCCAGAGTCAGTGGAGTCCACTCCACCAAAAATTCACAATTTGTAAACACCAGGCCACCAGCTTCATCTTCAAGCATCCACATACCTTTCAAAAAACATCCTATTTATTCCTTCTCTGATTCAAATCTCCTGTCTCTTTCCCTCTGTGTTACATCTAAGAGATTTGTACAGAACAGATCATAGCAGAGGGTCTAATCTCAGGTGAGGAATTAAAGTAGCATTGAACTTAATTATTTCTTATATCACTTTATTTCACTTAAGATATTCCTTTTCTTTTTCTTTTCTGTTTGGAGCTCTCAAGAGTGATCAGCTATTTTTAAGGTATTAACTAGCTTATTTCCAGCTTAGAGTCCCTTTGTGTATAGGATTCTGCTCTGCAAGACATTCTCACTCAGTAGACATTCTGGCATAAAATCTTAAAATCCTTGGTTTTGGGGAACAGATTTTACCATTTCTCTACCTACTGCCCAAGGTAGGAGCAGTGACTGTCTACAACTCCTGCATGCTGTTTCAAATGATTAATTCATGCCTTACACTCAAGAACACACAAAATATCATGATGAACTTTTGCAAACAGGAAAACAATATCTCCAGGTATTTGTGTTCAAGGTTTGATTTATATAAATGACATTTTGCATGTAAATATGCAGCCACTCATTTCACTGCCTGCCAAGAGGCATTTCAGCTAAAGCCAATGATGCTCCTCTTCATCTAAAATGTCATGTTCTCATATGCACCTACTGCAAAGGTTATTGCACACATCTGAAAGTAAACAAATTATCTGGCAAATTAAGCCTCACCAAATTTTTGTCTTTTCTTCCTGGTTAAAATAACTTCTATCAAGGAATATGAGTCCCCAGACAAGCATCCATCAATTCTGAGCACCTGACTTAAGATGATATGAAAATACTAATTGCCTTCCATTCACCCCAAACAGAGCTGAGTCCCAGCTCCAGGGGGATTGAACAGGTGTGCTCAGAGAATACCAAGCCCTGGGCCTGCAGGCAATCTTGTCTATAAAGCTTCCTTGGAGTTTTATGAATAACCAAGGCCTCACTTTCTGTCTTTCCCAAATCTGGAGTTGCACTCAGAGCCCTGCACGAGCAGATAATTTAAAACAGGAGATGGCACTGGCTCAGTGTGTGCTGAGATCTGTGTTTCTTCAGAAAAGCAGGAGTGGCAAACATCACAGAGCATCTCTTATTTTTCTCCTTTTGGAGTTCAAAAGGCTTTCAGGCTTCTGATCTACAACTAGAAGATCTGATCTGCTACTTCAATTCATATTTACTGAGTATCTCTGATGTGTCTATTGTTTGCTCTACAGCTATTGCAGCATGGCCCTCCCATGCCCTGGGATGCTTCCTCAGAACTGAGGCTGCATCAGAAGTACCTCAGGCACTCCTGGTGATACTGCCTATATCTACCTATACATTTGGCATGTTATAGATAATTCTGGGGAGAATATGAAACCCAGGCTCTGAAAGATAAATTTGGGTCATGATGATTACATGAGCCTCACCCTCCTGCTGCAGGATGCTATAGTCACTGCCTCTGTTGCTGGGCAAAATTCATTCCTGTCCTGCCACAGAAAAATTCTCCAAATTTCAGGTACTGTTTTCACCCTTTTCCCCCCCTCTATATTCTTTCCCCTCCTATATTATTTTTAAGTAATCAAAGTCTGAATTATTGATCCCTTTTCTAGCAAAACAACCCTGTGCTCTGCATTTTGTCACAGGTGCAGGAAAGCTGCTGCCATGGAACTGCTCTCCTACAGCGTGACATTGCCTGCAGCTCAGAAGTCACCGGTGTTTCCTCTCCTAGATTGTTGAATGAGAAGCCCCAGTGAGGCCTGCCTCATTTTAGTCTCTCTCATGTCAGACACAATAATATGTAAACATGTTGTTTTGTGATGTAGAAATTAAAAAAAAATCATAACTTTCCAATTACACACCCAAATTTTCAGTTGAGATGTCTCAGATAGGATTTCTTTCTCCTTTTCACAAACACATGCTATACACAATGAGGCAAAGAAAAAAAGGACTGGAGTCTGTCTGAGGAAATTTAATTTTTTTTCACTTTTAAATCTAGCAGGAAAAAAGGACTAAAATTCAGGTCTTTTTTCTTTTCACTTTCATGCATATTGAACCTTCTATTAAAAAACAATACAAGAAAGAACATCAAAATGAAACATAAGGAAGAAATGTTCTTTCATTTTCAATCACAACAAAATTGATGGTATTTTTCACTGCAAGAGCTAAATTTCTCCTACTTCAGACTGAAGAATTTTTTTTCCAAACTCAAATGGCACATATATGTGAATCTCCCATGAATTAGAGGAGCCTATAGAGGTTGCTATTGTTCAAATGGTGTTACTTTATTTTTCCAGTGAGATGGTTATGGTCTCCTGCTGTCCTTCAGCCCCATGTGTGAGCTAAGTACCAAGTTTATTTTCCCTCAGATGTTTCTCACTAAGGCAAGCTCTCAGTGCTAGGAGAGGCAGCCTGTTTGAGTACCAATGAAAGGAAAACAGCCTTTAGGTTTTAGTATGCAGGAACATAAGCAGGAGTCTAATTGCTTAAAAGGCTGAAGGTTTGCTCTGGAGCATGGATCCAAACCTCACACAAACACAAGGCCCACACAGATGTCCAGCAAAGTTCCCAGAAGGGTCTGTGATGATCTGCAATGGAGGACGAGTCAAATGTTAAGGCAGCAGAAGATTCAGTCACTCGCCTTTATAATTCATCATTTAACCAAAGCTTTGTTTTAAATATGAAGTTTCTTTACTTCCAGTCCTTACTTTGTTTTTCTCCCATTCCACCTGAGTTTTAAAACTCAGTTTTATCTACAGAGATGAGAAGTCTGTAATCATCTCAGTTCTGTGCCTGTACCTGCAGTTTAGTCAGTCTCCAGGCCTGAAACAGAAGTAGAGTTCTAAGTACGTGTCTCTGTCCTGTACTTGTAAGATAAGGCTGCCCTTTTCATGGGATGCCAAATTATTGCTCCTTGAGCAAGAGCCAACATCCCAGGAAGAGCTCAGCCTGAGCCAAATCACCACTTGTGCTTTTTACTTACTCTGTGGTGATAACCTCTGGCTCAAAACCACATTTGTGGCACTCAGCTGTAGAGTAGATGATGGGCTAAATTGCTTCCTGAGTGGCACTCACGAATAAATATTTGAACTGATCAAACAAAAAACAAGACTCTGAAGCAACAGCAAAACCAGCAATTAGTTTAAATTTGTCATTGAAAACGTAAATTTTTTTGAAGCTGAAAATAGTTCAGCTACATTTTGCGAAAAGCCAAAGCACATGATACGATCTGTGTTCCAGGATTCAGCAAAGGGAAAGAAGATAAAACAGAGGAGAGCACAGACCCAGCATTGCCTCCATTTCAGCCCTGAGTCTGTGGTGCTGCCTTGGTTCCAGATGCCATCAGCACAGTGACAGCACTTCAGCCTCCTGACAGTGTGGTGTAAAAGAGCTGGTGAGGAGCTGTGGTGCTACACTGGGACCAAAGCCCCACCTGGAGGGACCCCGTCATTAGTTTCAGCTTCATACTATGGTACCCACCCCACCTTAAGAACAGGGGGCAGGGAGCAAGACTGCACTTGCAGGACATTTTGATCACCACCACTAACAGAGCAGGGATGTCCTTTTCTGTAGAAAGAGCTGTGTTAAAAGAAATCGAGGTCTGGACAACATAAAAACCCCACAAAATGCTCTGTGCTGTATATTGACATCCTCTCTGGAGGTGATTTTATGCTCTAAACCCACTCATCTTTTAAGCTTCCAGCTGCAATGAGAAATAAATAAAACTTTTTCACAGGTGTTATTAAAATCATTCACATGAAACTGCCATTCTGGTGCTGAAATCCAGGTGTTTTGTTCTATGCAGTTTCAGGTGGGTCATGTGCTTATGAGGCTGGGCCCCAGACTGGATTTTAAGTGCAGGTCCTCTAAATTGCTACCTTGTGCCAGGTCTTCCAGGCAAGTACTTTCCTGTTCTTTTTGTGGATTTGTAACTTTCCCAGAATTCTCCAGGGGAGATTCAGATTACCTGGCATTAGTCTGCCTTCTCTTTACGGATTTCTGCATGGCTGTCCACATCCCCTAGGGAAATATAAATGCAAACCCACTGCCTGCCAATGCCTTCCAATACCCAAGACCTTAGAATTAAACTTTTGCAATATTCAATTATATCGCATCAAGTAATATGTACAGAAAGTCTTTTCACAGGTGAAACATTCTCAGAATCATTTAGTAAGTCAAGCTACCTTTTATTTTAACAGCATAGTTAGTATTTTTCACATAATATTTAGGTGTGAAATCATTAGCATGAATAATTCAGCTATGCTTTTTTGTCTTTTTTTTTCCTATTCACACTCTCCATTAACAAAGAAAACCTGGTGAGCAGAGTGCTGCAAGAACAGTAAATGCATGAGTTGAAAAAATTAAATATATATGCTGAAGCATTTCTAAGAGTGATTTATTATCCATGAAGTACAATATAATTACAGCATCTGCTGATTATAACTTTGTTGTTATAGTTTCTTTGACCTATTTGTTAAAAACTGTCTGCATATAATGTGTTTCTTGTACAAAGCAAATCTGTGGAACAGAAAATAGCACTGCTGACATTATTATGATAGGGGAAATAAAATAATGTAAAATGAATTTACTAAAAGTTTAGGGAGTACCAAAATTATCACTGCATCCATTTAACTCACCATTTAAATCAATTTGCTTTATTCTTCCACCAGATTCCTGCCTCGTTTCCTGCTCTTGACCTTTCTTCTCATGCCATACACTCACTTTATTAAATACTTTTTTACATCTTTCTCATTCATTGTGTGACCTCAGTGCCTTATTTGCTGCACCACTCTGACTCTCTGTGGATGAAAAACATAATAATGCCCTCAAAGTCATTTATTGGTAGCTGTGTTTTTTTTTTATTTGCTGTTTTTCTTTTTTTAGGTCACAGTATTTTAAGTTCACTTGTCAAACTACAGGGATATTAAATTTCCCAATTAAGTAGGTTTAAATTACTTGTATTACAGATTAACCTATGACCTTGCTCCCCAGAATCTTCCTATGACTGACAGAAGAGTTTTCCTTGGTATATGTAAAATGTGGCAAAGCCATAAGCTACTGATAATAGGTTCCCATAACTGACAGTGTTAAGAGACTAGCGCTGCTGGGTTTGGAGGTTCAATTAAATCAATAATCTCCAGTTAGGAAAAACTGGCCTTGGCATTTGTAATGTCCTGTATTTTTTGTAGTATTGACTATTCCATCCATCTTTAAAATATACTTCAAAGAAATGACACAACCTGAAAACCAGCTGATTTGATGAAATGGCCCTATCCTTATATTCCTATGAGTCACTCTGCAGGGAAAGTGATCTTTTTTCAATATATTTTTGTCTTTAGGAAACATTAACATTTAACTGTATTTATGTGAACATGGAAATTAAACCTTTCTCATTATTTCATGTTGATTTTTAGAAAAAGCTACAGCTGGGCTTTTCCTTTCAGAACTGATTACCAGCTGATTTTTTGGCTCAAACGTCAGAAAAAAAAATCCCCATTATTTGTTTAGCTAATTTAATTGAGTTGCACTGATTATGCTTTTGAAAAGACAACTGTGAAGCCAATATTACAGTAATGTTAGTTGGTGGAAATTAATTAATTCTAATTTTTCAGCTAATTAATGGGAGTAACTTTATTAGGGGAAAGGGACATTCAGGTGTAGATTAAAGAAAAAAAAAATTGAAACCCTGATAAAATCAAATGAGATTAAAATCAAATGAGCCATAGGGTGGCTAAACATGTAGGAGCATAGCATCAGCTCTGTGTAGAGCAACTATTTCCTTCTTTTAAAGAGGAAAAGAAGGAAAATCAGCGAAGGATAATTTTTTAGGGTTTATGGTAACTGTTGTCCTTGAAAGGTTCAAGGCTTAGGGTCCATACAGAGCCATCTCTTATCCAGCTGGCAGAGAGGGCAGGATTATTAACTTACTTTGTGTTTCACAGAGGCTTTGCTGGGCACAGCACAAGTGTACTGTACTCTATTCACCCACGTGAACAAAGGGCTTTAACTGTTGGTTTATGATTGTGCTGGGAAGGAATACGTCTGGTCTATTTTTAACAGCTTTGTGCCAGAGAAAAAGATGTCTTCTTTTCAAGGCTTTTCAAAATAGAGAGACCTTAAAAATGTACTTCACTTTATCAGCTGACAGTGCTCATGCAAACAGAAATGAGACAGGGAAGAACAGGAAGGTCAAACTTGCATAAACACACTGTTGCATATGCTGACTGCCAGGAGAAAGAACAGTGTGCAGCTGAACTGAATGCATTATGCAGAGAAGACAGAAGATGCTACTTTGGCAAAGTCAAATTTCTCTTTTATGCAAGCTCCCATGGGATAAAGCTTAGAACTACTATTTCCTTTTAGTAATGTAGGAAGCATAAACTAAAATGGATTTTTATGAATCTGGCATGATGTTTTTAATGACAAAGGCAAAAGGGGCTTTTTAATGTCTATGTTTCAAAGTACATCCTATATATTTTTCTGTTTCCATCAGCAAAAAGCTAAATTTCCTAGCACCATCCTTCTAATAAAACTCTATCTCTTTTCAGGAACCCCACTTGCTGCTGCAGAGAGGTATCCACCAGAAGCTGACCTCCTTATCTTGAAGTTCATATGTAATGAGTAGCTAAATCTGACACCAAATTATTTTAGGAAGAAAATTCAAAGTCAAGCCATTTCCTTTGAAAAAGCCATTTGAAACCTTTGGGGAACAGATGTGGAAACATAATTTAAAACTCATTTCCCCACACAAGTGGTTGGGATTAATTTCAGTAAATCCAGTGTTTACTATGCACAGAACATCTCCTCTCTCACCACAAGCCCTGGACACTTTGGACTACTCTTTCATTTGTTGCTTCCTATAATAAAAGTGCTCCCTCATTCTGCTTGTGTAATTCAGATTTGTTTTTAACTGCAAGAAAACGCCTCTTCAGTTCCTGAGACGAAGCCTGCTGCAGCTGAGGGAGAAGTGCCTGGCCTGGGCTGTGCCGCAGGGAAGCAGCACCACAGTCCCAGCCCGAGCCAAGCCAGGGACGTGCGGCCCCGGCCCCGCTCGCGGGCACCTCCACTGACCATACTGAAGGACTGGGGGAGAAGCTGTGCTGGCTGGCACCCGCTCTGTTGGAAAGCACTGCTTGCATTTGTAATGCAAAGCAGACATGATTTCAGAACCTGATCTCTTTGACAACAAAGGCTGTAGAAGATTAGAAGTACTTAGATTTGCACTTCATTAAAAAATGTATTTTCCTCTGTAAAAGGAATTGGTTTTCTTAACTCATTTGCTTGCTTCTCTCTTGAGTGTATTTGCATTTGTGCCTTTAGTGTATTCTGGTAGTTCTATGAACTGTGGATGTTTTTTTCCCACCAACTGGTTAATCTGGGACTATTTCATTAAAGCCTTTTTGGCATTTAAAATATGTAGATGACAACACTAATCCGATTAAAGTTTAGGTAAAGTTGATAATATGAAATGTAAAAAAGCAGTGCAAGGTACAATTACTAACATAATTATTTTCATTATCAATACAATTATATTTTTCAGTTGTTGCTTGCTTAACCTTTTTATTTTTTCTCCATTTTTTTCATTAGCTCTAATCTACCACTGTGAGAGGCAGTTCTCTGCTTCTTCAAGCAGTATGAAGGTAGAAGTGGACAGAACTATTAGCAGAGGGATAAAAGTCTTTTATCTCTTTCTGTCTGGCTGAACTCCAGGGAAGTAAACTCAGCCAGAAGGACTGTTCATTTTTCTAGGGGGATGAGCAATTGGTGTCTCAGTTTATTTTCCAGTCCTGAATGGTTTCACTGAAAAATCATGACAATCTATAGGCTTGTAGGTAGTATCAGGAAAAAGAGCCAAAACATACAATTTCATCCTTGGAAGCATCCCAGGAATTATTTTAAAGGCCCACTCTATTCTGTTTCACTGGCAGGCTACCACCAGTGGCATTTCATCAGTACAATAGAGCAGCTCTTGCACCTGGGCATGATGGGCAGCAAAATAAGTCAATGCCATAAGATCTGCCAAGTGAAAATGGTGCAAAAAATGATGAGGATGTGATTTAGGACAGGAATTCAGAGTGAAGAGATAGGTTTAGTTTAAATGGGAAAGAGAGGAAGCTCATGGGTGGTTTACATAGGCTAATTCTCATGGGATACTGTTCTCCAAGGGAACTGATTTGTTTTGACTTGAAATTGAGCTGTGTCTGATGGCGCTTCCCTTTCTGTCCATTCTAAAGGAGTGATCATGGAAGGAGTGTGAAGTGGTGAAGTCTGAACTGAAGGAAACTGCTGGCTTTGAAGCCCACAAGTGCACAAGTTCCCTCACCTACACTAAACTACAGTTGGGACTAATCAGTGGATGATGTTTTTTCCTCTGGGATTTTCATGTTGCTTTGCAGGCAGCACTCACTTGAACTAATGAAAGCAGATGCTCCCAAACCTAAATCTATATCCCTAAGGGTAGCAATTCAAAGTTGAACTTCTTGATGGAAATTAAGGAAGACTTAATTCAAAAGGCTTGTATATGTAAAATGTTTCATCCACATCTAACCCTGGGATTTCTTGATTTCTCAGTTAAAGGAGCAGTTTAAGAGACTAGAATTCTGTTCTTACTAACACCGTGTCAGAACAATGTGTTTTGTGGCATCATTTTCATTCTGTCTATTTGGTTTGATCATCTATCAAAAGAGTCTGTAATAATAAATTAATTTTTGTGTTTTATTAGATTCTACAAAATCCTTCAAAGTTTCCACTTATTTATGTTTGCATGTGCATGGTTCTTTGTCTTGCTTTGGTGAAGTGTCTCCTAAACTGCATGAGGCTGCAGTTTGTGAAATGCCTGGGGAGGCAGCTATGTCAGTTGAAATTAGGGTGAGTCGTGCATGAAGCACGTATTTTCCTCATAGACATGATCTCAGCATCAATGAATAAAAAATATTTGTGCACACTCTCCCAATGGGAAGCAAGTGAATGGAAAATGAGAGCTGCTCTTAATCTGTATGATACCTTAAAAAAGCACACAGGAACGAATTCGGTCTTGCAGGCACAATTAAGGGTTGTAGAGCTAAACCTTGAAGAAAACCCAGTGTGCAGCTGTCATTCAAAAACTCAGCTCCCAGGCTACCTGAATGAAAGGCTGAGGTACAATACAGCATTAGAGAAGCAATGGAGGAGAAGACAGCAATCAGAAAAGTTTATTCCCTAAATGAGCAGCAAAACCCCATTAAATATTAAAACAATGACCATACAGTAGAGCAGATTGATGTACAGTTCTGAAACATGAGTCCTGATCCAGTGCTTAGCATGTGTGCTGGATAAAACCTTGGAGCCTTATTTTTGCATAGATTATTAAAGATTGTATTAATTCCTCTAATGCCTAGGAAGCAACTGTGACTGAGTTCTCCCAGTTATCCTAAAACAGTTGGCAGGATCTAAAGTTGAATCCTGACAAGACTACAGTAAGAGCACCATTGGGAGGTTTTTCAATCCCTTTTCTGGCACACAGGACAGTTCCTGGCCTCTGCATGTTGCCAGTGTTGTACTCCTTGATTCTGCCCTTCTCAGCAAAAGGAGCATGGTCCAAGATTCACACATTTCTGAGCCTGGGAGCCCATTCACCTTACCCAGGTACTCCACAAAATGTATGGAATGGCCATGGATTTAACACATCCCGAGTGAATTATGAGATGCTGTTAAACAACACTTTAGTTCTGTAACTTGGGAGGTGAAAGGTGTCTAATTAGTAAGAAAAAGAACAGAAGGAAGAATAAAGAGATAACAATAACGAGGCAAGGGAGGAAAAAGGTGCTTAGTGATGCCCATGATGAATACAAACACATGAAAGCAACTCAGGAATAGGCAACCCCTAATTGAGCTTTTTTTTTTCAGTGCCACTATGTTATTGTAAACAGCTGAAGGGAAAGCTTTTTGAAAGAAACAAGCAGGGATTACAAGAGAAGAGGAAACAACATTCTTGAAGCATTTCATGATCATCAGGCTTCCTAATGCAATCCCTCGTCCCAAATATTAGAAATGCTTTGAAGTCTGACAGCTGCACTCTCTTCTTCCTCTCCAAAAATGTGGTCTTCTAAAGATAGCATGTTGTCCAAAAGAAGCATATTTCAAAATTTTTAAAAGTTGCCATAGAGAGTTTCTTTCAAGTTATGTCACTTAGTTTGCTTTTGTAATTCTAATAAAAGAAGTCTATAGGTCCAAAGTCAGCTATTAGCAGATTTTGTTGTGGTACATCACATGTAGTCCCTCAAACATGTGTCCCTCAAGACAGAGCAAGGAAAACACAAGTCTAAATGAGATGACACTGGACATCATTCATCCTCTACCAGGGAATTACCAGAAAGTAATCTCTGACTAATATTTGTGCCAGTGAAACAATCTCATGCAATACACTGATTCATTCAGAGGTCAGTCCAGTGGTCAATCCTTATTAGTAAATCTGTAGCACCTGAATGTCTTTTCTCTGAATATGGTGACCAAACCTAAGCTCAGTACACTGTAGTTTGAACACAAACCTGCTGGAAGAGAATACTATTTCTACACAAAGATTTAATAATTCCCACTGCAAATACCAACAAAGTACCTCTAAATTGCTTAGGAATAGTTAAAAAAAAAAAACCCTCTAGAAACAGCAGCACTTTTTCTAGCTGGGAAATGTATGCCAAATTCAAAGTCTGCTGTGGAAAGGGTTGTCAACCCAGGCATTCAAATGAAATTCCCTTGGTGCTTTCCTAAACTGTGGTTGAACAAACCAACAGAATAGTGAAGATTTTGGTTAGAAGCACTCAATGTCCAGAAGTTCCTGAGACTGGTGCTTCTGTAAGGCATCCAAGTGCTGGGACATGAGACTGGGACATCTACTGATCTGCTGGCTCATCCATCACCTGCTCCCTGCACGTGTGTTCTGTCAGGTAAAGAACAGGTGCCAAATTCAAGTACAGGTGACTACTTCCTTATCCATCCTTTCATTGTAAGGGGGTACTGGAGGGCCACTCTTTACTCCAAGGAAAGGTCTGGCTGACTGTGCTGCTAGGCAGGCTGGACCATCCCCAACACTTCTGGAGAAAGTCTTGTCACAAAGATGGGCCAGATGGTTTGTATTTAGAGTGATGGACTACGGATAAATAATGGCATTCAAATCCAGCAGATGAATATAATTAAAGCAACTTAATTAAAAGATAAAGGGTGTGGAAAGGAAGCTTTTTCTCACAAACAATGCCCTCTCTAAGAAAATCTTTGGTCCCTTAGCCTATCCTATTAATGTTTAGTTTCCTGCTGTTCTTGCATGTCTGCAGAACTACCATAGAAGGCTGAAAATCACAAGGTTTATTTGCACTGTGTTTACACCATGTTAATCTCAGGCCTCCATGTTTCTTCTAAGGTACCCATGGGAGATCAGGAAGATTTATTTATTTATTTATTTTGATATTCTTTTTGGCTTTGTAACAGTATTTCTACTAACCTCTGCAGCATTGTAGTTTGGCTTTAGTTTCAGGTAGGATTTTGGCAAGGTATACAGAGTAATCTGCACTTGATGTATTATGTTTTTCACACAAGAGGAAAATCTGAATTCTGTGGAGAACGTGTGTTAGTAAGCTGACAGGAAAACCAAAGAGCATGAAATTCAGATGTGTTTGGTTGGTGTTTTGCTAATCCACTTAGCATAAAGCCAAGCACAGATATGCAGCCAAATGGGAATTGTCTCCACATCAGATCATGAGCAGGTATTAAGGTTTGTTTTCTACCCTTTTCCACAGACTGAGACATGATATTACACCAGGCTAGCCTGGGAGCTTTATTTAGGAAAGCCACTGCTTTTATAGGGATGTTATTAGCCCCAGGACTCTATTATTACTGCTTCATTTGTGTGAAAATACAGCACATTTGGGCACAAGGCAGTGTGTCTCCCCCACTGTGTGATGATGTTTGGACTTGTCTAGAGGAGACATTCCTGGCATTTTTAACAAAAAGCTTTGGAGCCAGGACCCTGCAGGTCAGGGAGCCCCTTTCGACTGTGTGCCCCTAAGCCACTGCAGTCTTTGTGCCACGGAATCTGCTCAGCAAACAGAATGGGCAGCAAAAGCTTCTGTGAGCACTGGCAGGGTCTGCGAGCATAGCCCAGACACCAGGCAGACCTGTGCTGGCACACACGGGTGGCTGAGTGCCGGCAGCACAGCCAAACGTGAGAGCCTGTGCCATTTTGTGTATGGAAACTCAAGTACCAACAAGGTTAGATAAAAGGGTTTGTGGCTGAGTGGTGCCTCAATATTGGGAAAAGGCCATAAAAGGGAATTCCTCTTGCACATGGCCCTAAATCTTGTCCCTTTAATACCTAAAAAATGCCACACACTCTCACAGTAAGGGACTTGTACGTTAAGGGAAATGGTGACGGAAGATCAAAAATGTAAGTGCCAAGGAAACACCACCCTGTTGGTGCCTTCAGTCCTGAGCAGAGCTGGTGAAGCCAGAGCAGTCCTGCCAGCAGCATGGCAGGTGTGGAAAAATTGAGTTGTGTACTTTGTTATTTCCTATTTTACAGGAACATTTAATGGATGAATGCTATCAGTTTCTATGGTCAGGTGGTAATTCATAACAACTTCGGTTTTTTTCAAACTCTACTTAATCTCTGGATGAGGCTTGATAGTGAGACCCTCTTTGCTTTCAGACAGTTTCAGGGTGGATCTGGTTCCTTTTTTTCACACGGAGTAGTTTTGTTACCCTTTTCGGACATGCTTTAGCCTTTGACAAACGGGCTGGCTTGGCTTGTCCCTGACGGAGCGCCAGGCAGCCATCATCTCCCCACACAACGCTGCTTCACCGCGCAGCGCTGTGAAACCAGAGCTCTGCTGCCAGCACGTGCTGGAAGGCTGAGGGCCAGAGAGCGGGATTGGCGAGCACACGGAACACCAACACATTGCTGCTTTCGATGGCTCGGTGTCCCCTCAGCGTCCCCAGCCACTACGGAGACGAGGCGCCCCTCAGCACCTGTGCCCCGGGCGGCGCGGGGCCAATGGCGGCGCGGTCACGTGACGCAGGCGGGCTATTTAAACGCCGCCGGGGGTGATGCTCCCCTTTCCCTTCGGGGCCGGGACGGGCGGCGGCCGCAGGATCTGCAGGTAAGGCCTGCGTGGGGCTGGGGCACGGGCTGGGCACGGGCACAGCAGCGCCGGTCCGTGCCGTGCCCGCCCGCTGCGTGCTTGGGCGGGGGCAGAGGGCGGTGCTCTCCTGGCGTCGTGCGATCTCGGCCGCGCGATGCTCGGCAGGCTCAGCTCCCGTTAGCCGAGCAGCGGCGTTAATCAGCGGCAGCAATGCGAACTCTCGAGTAGGGGTGAGGGAGGCTTTGTAATCGCTGCGAGTCCGCGGTGCCTCGGGAGTGTTGGAGGTGTTGCCCAGGACTGTGTTACTGGAGGTGTTACCCGTACTGTGCGTACGGGTAGAATTAAAACCAATTTGCTGCTGTCTGTTTTGTTTGTTTGCTTTTTTTCTCCCTGTGATGTCTTGGCTGGGGATCTTAAGATTCCTCGGGTTGTTGTTGTTGTTATTGTTTTTGTTGTTGTTTTTCTGGGGTGCGGAGCCGCCGCGGTCCCAGCCGCGCTGCCCCTCAGTGCGGGCCCCGGGGCTCCCCCGCTCCCTGCCTTGGGCTCGGTGATTTCGGGGGGCCCTGCCCGTGCCGCTGTCCCGGGAAGCTCGGTGGGTTTGGGGGAACAGTGCCCGTGCCGCTGTCCCGGGAAGCTCGGTGGGTTTGGGGGAACAGTGCCCGTGCCGCTGCCGGGGGAAGCTCGGTGGGTTTGGGGGAACAGTGTCCGTGTCGCTGCCCCGGGAAGCTCGGTGGGTTTGGGGGAACGATGCCCCTGCCGCTGCCGGGGGAAGCTCGGTGGGTTTGGGGGAACGGTGCCCGTGCCGCTGCCCCGGGAAGCTCGGTGGGTTTGGGGGGCCCTGCCCGTGCCGCTGCCCCGGGAAGCTCGGTGGGTTTGGGGGGCCCTGCCCGTGCCGCTGCCCCGGGAAGCTCGGTGGGTTTGGGGGCCCTGCCCGTGCTGCTGCCCCGGGAAATGTTTGTGTGACCCTGCCCAGCCACCCCGGGCGAGGGAGGTGAAGGAATGGCAGCAATTTGTGCACCCAGGTGGTTCCCTTGCTTCGGTTCTCTATGCGGTACTCACAGTAGTTTTGGGTACTCGGGTTAACAAGCCCTCCATACCAATTTCATTGCGAATGTTGCCTATCATGAATTCCAAATAGGAGCGGGTTTTGTTTTGTCAGGTGCTGGAGGGGATTTTTCTTTGTGTTTCTTGGGTTTTTTTGTGAACTTTTATCCTAATGTGTGGCTACTTCAAACAAAGTCTCCAAATTTTGAATATGAAAGTAACATCTGGGTTATGTTCAATGCTGTTATGAGCAGCAAATGCAAATAGAGTTTTGTATTTTAACAAAGGGCTCTTGGATTGTCATTCTAATGAAAGTTTCCTACGTCCCAATTATCCTAATGTCAGGCAGGGATTTGCTAGCTCTTGCTTCAGCTGGAAAAGAAACAAACTAGCTAAAAATTTCAGTGCAAAACTATCCCTTAGGATGACTGTCCATTTTAATAGCATTAACTAATCTTCAACTTGCAGTTTCTTCTACTTATCGTATTTTAAAGTCTCTAGGCAATACATAAAATGTCTTTTTAGGTCTTCTACAATCTGTTGTGCAGATTGTATCAGGTATGGACTATTACTAAGCTCTCACCCAGCTCTTCACTCGTACTTGAGACTGCTCTAAGCTAAAGTGACATGGAAAGGACGTGCTGACCTAGAAGTTTTATTGGGGCGTGCATTTGACTTGGGAGAGGGCTCTTTTGAGGCCCACCTAGTGAATAATTGTACCAACATTTCCTGTTGGCTTTGCTTCTGGGATTTAATTTGAATTACTCTTGTGGTTTGAGTTGTTGCTACAAGTTGACAAGTTACAAGAAACTCTTGTTGAGTTTCTTGTAAGTATCTGCTTTTTGTTGTATTGTCTGCCTGATGACTCAAATAATGAAGTCAATTTCCAACTGTTGTGAATTGCCATGATAAACTTGGTTCACTGTAAGAAAGAAAATTATGAATAAAGTGTTATAGAAGTTTATTTTTACATTGGGTAACTATTTTTTTTTATCACAGTATCTATAACTGTTGTGCACATTACCTGACAGGGAAAAAACAAACCTACACCCAAAAGCTTCCTTCCCTGTAAAGCTTCCATCTGTGTGTAAGTGAAATGTTTCCTTTGTCTATTCTAAAGAAAAAGGGTTTGGTTGTTCTTCAGATAACCAATTTCCCCCTTCCTCCTCCCTCTTCAATTATTTGCATTTTGAATGCTCTGGAGAAGGATGGTAAAATAAGAGGTGAGAAAGGTGATGGTATTGCCACAAATCAGACTTACTGAACAATTGGTTTTCTGGTGTGTTGTGGCACTGCAGTATTGCTCTAGCAGGATTTGGAGAAGGAAATGTGATGACAGCAAGTGTTGGAGAACTTAGGGATGATGTTGTAGATGTGGGTCCATCAGTTTACTGTTTCTCTTTAATAGTGACCTACCTGGCATTGTCTTGTTTCTCATTTTATGGGGTGGGCCACATTTATATTTATAAATTAGGAGTTGTATTAAAAACATGTATTTTTGAATGAATTGTGATTTTTCTATAGCATCTCTTAATTGTATTTCATTAATGTGACCATTAGTACTGCACCTGCCCCAGTCATGCAGTACTTGGCTATGGATATATGACTGAAGTCTTGTTAGAGCACAGTTTACTTCAGCCAAGAGAGGACACAGCTGCAAAGGTCCTAGTGCAAAAGGCCTCCCAAAGGTTTGAGCATGGTTCTTCTGCAAGAGATGAGCAATTTCAGCCAGAGTCTCCAAGCAAGGAATACAAGAGCTGTGGCCATAACCTTATGCCTAAGGTCAACAAGCCTTTGAGGACAGTTACCTACTGTCTTCAGTACAGTTCCCATCCTGGAGTCACCTTGCTCCACACAGCTGGGTTAGAAGTGTCTAACACAAGAGCAGTTAAAAGCCTGTCCAGCAGTGTTTGTAACTGCATGAAGAACAGGGCTTATATCACACTTTGATAATTTAGCTGGCACTGTTGCTTTTTAATAATCTGCCAGGTAAAGTAGTAAAAGGCAAATTGATCTGAAAGGTACAAAGCTTGTGGCTGCTCTCTTCTCTAGAAGCCAACCAAACACTACAGCTTATTTAGTTCAAGAGGAGTTATGTCAAGAAATGCCTGGCATTGCTAGCAGGTGTTTGGAAGAAATTTGTGTCCAGCTTCCTGCTTCCTTTTCTTTTTTTTTTTCCCTAGTGAGTAGGACTACACAGAAGCATTTTTCTTAATATTTAAAGGTTATGGGAATACTACAGAGGAAAACAAAGTAGTTATGGTCACAGCCAGTAATGCAGATTGCTGGAGTTGTGGTTATGGAAGCCTGAATTTGACACAGGAGATTCAAGCTCAGAGTCACTGGACTCCTTTGTGGTGACTTCAGATGTAGTGATAGTAGAGCTCAACCTTAAAGCAGGTTTTATAATATTGGAATCAGAAGGGGGAAAACCAGAAAACAAACAAAATCAAATTGTAAACCATTACCTTGGTTTGCCTGACTGTGGGATCCATCTGTAAATGAAGCAGGTGGGAAACCAGCAATCCTGAACCGAGGAACTACAGCAAGTCAATTACTTCTGCACAGTACAGACATGACAAACAGAGCTGACCCCAGCTGCTTGCCTCCTGTACACAGAGGCAGAAGATGAGATTAAACCAGGCCATCAGTTCTAGGGTGGAAATACTGAAGCATCTGTCAAATATTTGACACTTAGGAAACCAAAATTTGTTCAGTCTGGCACTGCTGGAGGAGCATCTGGTAAAAAAGAGCAGAACCTGAAACAACTTCAAACAAAGTCTTGTTCCTGGAAGCGTATTGCTATGGTAACTAAGTTATCTTAGCTTCACTCTTCCCTCTAAACCAGCCAAAAAGCATCAAAGTGTCCCACAGGCAATACAGATTCACAGAACAAGTGTATAATTTCTAGTAGTGAAGTTATTTTGGTGGTTTTTTTCAGATATCTTAAAAATACTTACATGCTTAGAAATTAGGTCTCTAATACTACAATGATTAAGGAGTGAAAACGCAAACCAAATTCAGTGTGGTGATTTCCATGGAACTTGTCACTTTGGGAGAGAATATTGTAATGAATACTTGGGAAATCATGGTGGTGGTTTGTTTCTGCTGTGTAAAAGTCTGAAATGTAGCCCAAGGTTTCCAGCATTATTTGAGAGTATAATATACTGAGCTACATTATATGTTAATTTTCTGTTTTATTTTTCTTGCAAATTTTACCTCTTTTAGTACAGTTATAGTATAAATCTTACCTTGAAAGCTTTGTACTGGCAGAAGATGAAAGCATGAGTATGCTGTCATATTCATGGTCTAATCTTCTAAATGATGTTTTATGGGAGTATCATTTAGCTACAGCTCTCCTGTCTTTTAAATGGAGATAGAATTTGCTTGTCACATAAAGTTGTTCTGAGAATTAATTGCTTAATGTGGTATGTATGCACTGCTTTGAAAATTAGGGCATATAGGTGATGAACATCATTACCAGGTAATTATTATTAATATACTGAGTTCTAATTAAAGCAACTCTTGGTAGATGAAGAAGGTAGTGTCTTGATTGTCCATTTTGATGTCAGTAATGCTACAGTCATAAACCTGATAAAATGGGGTGAAGAAGCAGCTGTGGGAAAGCTGCTATTTTTAAGGAATCCCTTTCATCACTGTAACCTAATGGTAAAATGAATACACATTTTAGCATTTACCCTGTTAAGGGACTGGTAACTAACTACTGCCAGAAAGGCAGATTTAGCATAAACAGAAATGAAATAAGGTCATCTCTAGACAGGAGATTGTTGATCACTGGCAGCATCTTGAGTTGTCTTTTGTGACTCCATAGGTAAATGGTGCTGAGTGGTGCAGTGGTTTTTGTGCAAACAGAATGCCCAATATATGTGTTTTAAATTAAGAGAGTTCATTAAAAAGAAGTATCTTGGCAACTGTATGTATGAGTGTAAACAGGCCATTGTGTTAGAACAGGAAAAGCTCTGCTGATCAAATTGTTAGGAGTTTAGTATCCAGGCTGGGGATGAAATGATGAATGTGGATACTGTAAGACAATTTCTGAGATAAATCTAACTAGTTCTGTGCACTCACTGTCTCAGTATTACAGTATTGGAATTGCACAGGTAAAATTATCTGCTCTAGGCTGGGTGATTATTTAGGAGTATAAAGCACTGCAATTTCATCTGAGACCATGAGTTAACAGTTCCTTCAGTTTCAGTAGTGCTGCGGTTAAGAAATAAGTACAGCCAGCACTGGAGTATCTTACTCCCAACACAATAGCTTCTAAAGAGAATTTGTTAAATTCATATCTGTGGGGTTTTGGGGGGAGGTATAATAAAATCCTAACTCCACAAGATGGAGAATTTGGGAAGCTGCTTTATTAAGCCTTGTTGTTTACATCCAAAGCCACCTTAGAATTCTGATAATTGTCAGGATACTGAGAGGGAAGTTTTTAACTCTTTCTTTCCACTGCATTGCAGAGGAACCTGCAACAAAAGGTTTCTATTGAGAAGCAATCTTAGAAGAGCTGAATGTGTGTGATGTCTTGTGGGTTTAGAAAAGGATTGTGAAATACTGTCCCATGTTTCAGAGTAGCTCTAAGTCATTAATGATCATGCATAATAATTTTCGTGGTGATTTTCATAGAATCACAGACTATCAGAAGTTGGAAGGGACACACAAGGATCACAAATTTGTTAGATTTGAATTCCTACATCTGAACTTTTTTGTGGGCTCAGTGAAGTAATAAATATTGTTAAACATTAATTTACTACACTAATTCTGGATTGATCTCTTAAGTGATCACACTAACCTAATACAGTAATTAGATCTTTTGGTAGGTTTTTATGTTAGCCAATTTATTTTGATTCATAAGGTTTAATAAAGTAGCTCATTTAACATGAACATTATTATATTTAATTTCTTGATACCTGCTAGTTTTTCTTCAAATAGTTATTCTGTCCATTTATCTTGCACATCTAAGACTGGAGGGCAGAGAAGGGCAATGAAGCTGGTGTAGGGTCTGAACTGGGAACTGGGTTGTTGAGGAGAAAAGGGGGCTCAGGAGGGACCTTACAACCCCCTGAAAGGAGGCTGTAGGCAGGTGGGGATTGGTCTCTTCTCCCAGGTAACAATGACAGGACAAGAGGAAATGGCCCCAAGCTGGAACAGGGGAGGTTTAGGTTGGATTTTAGGACAAATTTCTTCACAGAAAGGGTTGTTGGTCCTTGGAACAGACTGGCCAAGGAAGTGGTTGGGCCCCAAAGCCTTGAGGTATTTAAAGGTTTAGGTGTGGCACTTAGGGACATGATTCAGTGGTGGACTCAGTGTCAGGTTAACAGTTGGACTCTGTAAGGTTGCTGGTTTCTTCCCACCAAAATGATTCAATGTAACATTTACATGAATTTGATTAATATAGTCAAGCTATTTTGGCTGATTTTCATCTAGATCATTATAAAGCAAGTCACTTTTCTGTGCTCATTTGCAAAATTCTTTTTTTAATGGAAGCAATTACAATCAGCTGCTTTTTTTTTAATTTGACATGCTCTTCAATATTTAGCTTTAGACATGGGGTTTGATTTACTTTTTCTGTCTTCTGGTGTCAAGTATTGATGGAATTATGGTGTCAAGCTTTATGGAATAGGCTGCATTTCTAGATTCAACTTGTATAATATACTAAAGCAATCCATGGCTTTAGTGAGAGCTCATGGGCTTGCTTTCTCTCTGTCTGACAATAACATTTGGAATATAGGCATAGCTTAAAGGGCGGTGATTCAAAAACTCCCTCCTCATATAGTACAAATATTGATGAGGATGGGTGTTTTCCATTTTCTAATGCTAACTGTGGGAGGATGCTTGCAATTATTCTTGTTACAGTACGTGTATTGTAAAGCCAGTAGAGTTTAGAGCCACTTTAAATAGCAGTCCTAGGTTAAATTGTTTGTAGTCACTGCATATGAAGGAGGCAGATGCTGAAAAACCTGACAAAACCCCCTAACTTCTAAACTTCTGGTTCTGCTGTGCTAAGCTGTGTCAGGCCTAAAGCAGATTTTGAAATAAATTTAATCGGCCAAGAGAGCAGTTCTTCCTTTGGTTTTTGAACCTTATTTTCTAGGAATCCAGTGTTGTAATGGATTTTAATTGAAAAAAATAAAAAGCCCACAGGGAGACAAAAATGTGTTATCTAGCTTTGACATTTCTCAGCATTTTCATTGCTTACTACTTACTATACTTGGTAATAAGTTTTGGAAGGAGAATATTACTTGGAATTTTACTGATGTTTGAAGTCTTACTTCACACTGACATTCTTGGCAAAGACCTCTACTCTTTTACTCTCTCTGCACATTTCCTTTCTCAAGTTGTTGTGTCTTTATTCATTGCTACATGCTAGCTTCAAAGAAAAAATAATCTTTTAATCTTTTGATTCTAGAGCAAATTGTTTAGAAAAGAATGAAAAATGCTTTTTTATTGGAATAAAAGTTAAAAATTTTCTTACAGTAGCTTCTAGAAGTCCCAAACAAGAAATGGCATCTTACTGTGGCAAGTTTTCTATAAATAAATAAAATCTTATGCTCTACTAATGTAAGCAATGGTATAACTGCACTTGTAATGATGGGGACACTTGTTCATGTGTTGGTTGGTGGGCAGAGCTCCAGCCAGTAGAGGATGAATAACAACACTCAAGTAGAACATCACTTACTCTTTGTTCTGCTTCTTCAAACTGAATTGTAGAAGAGACAAAAAGGAACATGGAGGAACTCCATCTACCAGAGACCTTCCAAAAATCCCAAGAGTTGAAAGTGCCACATTAGTTTCTATGCAGAGGTGATTGCATAATTAGTTGAGAGATGTATGATGAAGTCAGTATTACATGGGTTTAAAAGACTAAGAAAACCCAAACTCAAGGTTGCAAGTGCAATGTGAGTAAATGACTAGCTGGAGATCCTTCATGAATAACATAAATTGGGGAGAAAGTGGGAACAGGATCAGGCATTAGTTTCAGCTTGGAGGGTTTTGACCAAAAGGGAATCTTCCCTCGTGCTAGTTTATGCTGAAAAGAGTTCAGAATAAGGGGGGCACTGTAAAAGATTTGGTTAGAAAAGGAATATGAAATTCTAAATTGAGCTTTTATTTTTTTTCGTATTTTTGATGCAAGTCAAGCAATCAGAACTTAATTACTGTTTGAATAATTTTTTGTTGTCTATCAGTGGATCCTGTGTTGAAAACAGAAGAAAATGCCAGTTTGTCTTCAGTTGTGCCAGCCATGGACAAAGTTGACACCTGCAGCAGTGGTAGAGGAGCTGGCATGATGAGAGGACAGATTTAGCACGAATATCATGCAGATTGTGGGATGCAAATTTTACTGATTCACTGGTTTTGTTTTTAATGGCAAGCTGCCCAAAGCCCAAAATGTATGAATAGAAAGTTTTTCTAATTCACTGAAAAATCAGCAGCCTGAGGACATGGCTGATTTATCCTGTATGCTTCTGTTCCTGGTTAGTTCCAGCTGCTGATACAGTCTCCAATCTCTGGAATGCTACTTCTTTAGAACATGTGTATCTTGCTGGACTTTAAAGCAAATCCACATTTTGTGTAACTGTACTGAAGATCAGGCATTCAATCAAACAGATTATAATTCCTCCTGCTTTTAGCATATGTTTAAACATAAAATTCTTTTAGCTATTTATGATATAAAGTGGTAGAGATCCCTCAGAGGGCTATTTTAATCTTAATTATGTAGCTGCTGATGGAAACTGTTAATAGCTAGTAGATTCACACTCTTAAACATCTTGTTTTCATCCTAGGTAGTTATGTCAATAGTGGGTTGTTCTAACACCTGAAACTGTCAGAACAGTCTTGGTATCATTCATTGTTCTGCTGTCCAAAAGGGCCTTATTTCGTGGTGTGTGCAAATTTGGAGTGAATCACTTAAATAAACATGAGCAGGTTGGTGGTTGTTGCCTTTTCTCTCAAACTACCTCTTCTGCAGGTTTCTTTGAACTCTGTTCTTAGTCATTGATTAATGTAAATAATGTTAGTTACCTCAGCTTTCAGGTGACTCTTAACAGTATCAATTTTCCAAGGCTCAGGCTTGTTCATTATTTTAGAATTCTTTTTCCATTGCTCTTCATTTAAATGATGTGTTCACTCCATTGTTAATTATCTGGGTTTCTCAGACAGAGGTAGCAGTAGATGCAACTTTTATTGCTCTACTAAGTGATTATCAGTTAGCAACAATAAAAATTCAAAAGCTAGTTAAACCTTTGCATGGAATTAGTTTATATTCATTTGAATTCAGCAAATCTCTTTTCAATTGGAAAAAAAATGAAGAATTTTTTCACATTTTTTTCTAGGATAGTTCCTTTGTGTTTTTCCTGTTTTAATTAGTATTATGCTTGGTATTTCCCTATGGGTTTCATTGGCAAGATCTAGAGTGTTAGGTTCTTGAAAGATGGGGATCTGAGTGCATTGTTCAAAACTTCATTTGAGAGTGTGTCATGAGTCTCCAAGGGGCTGACTGGGAGCTTTGCTCCATGAGTAGCTGGGCTCTGTCATGGAGAGGAGCTCAGCCAGGGAGGCTGGTGAAGTTTCCCTCTGTGGCTCCATCAAGTTTGCACCTGAGTTCCTCTGACCTTTGGTAGCAGTCCCAACTCATTCTTACCTGAGCCATTGCATACAGCTGTGTCCATTTTCTGTGACTGTCCCCTGTGAGGTGCTGCACAATGCTCAGAGCTGATTTTATACAGGGAATGCTCTACACTGGTATAAAATTGTACAAAATGGGGAATTTCTTGTCCACACCTGTTTCACATTGCCTTAGCTATTTATTTTTCAGCTTCAGTTGCCAAAGTAGTTTAAAAAGTGCACTACATCAACCTGACATGAAGGTTTAGATAAGGAAGGATCTAAACAGACAGGGTTACCCTCCTCCCCATAGTCTTTCCTGAAGGAATCTTTCACCATATGCCTCTTGAATTAATAAGAAAGTGGGTTTTGGATGCAGCTAGAGGAGGAAGAATCAGCCACTGGGTTTTGGACATTGGCCAATGATATTTAAGGGAAAAGCAGCTGTTTCTTCTTTTCTTTTTTCTTCTGCAGTCAGAAGTCATGATTTTCATTTTTGGCAAAGATGAGGCTAAATGGGATGTGTAAACAGACAGTTTTATTCTGTTTTATCACTTGAGAACTATTTAGTGTTATGGAAATAAGAATCACATGAGAACACTTGTAAGGACAAAAGATGAAACTGTTTTAATTGTGATGAGAGAGGAGCAGAGATATTCCTCTTTCTTGTCATAAGGTTTTTTTTTCCAATAGTGTGGTATGTAAACTGCATACAGATAAAATGCAGGCATGTGATTCTTGTGCAGCTGGGACCATACCTTTTGAGATGCTAGATTTGGGAAAGGAAAATGTTACCTCTATTTACTGACAAAATTTAAAAATGGAGATACTGCACTGACTGAATGTGATCCAGCAGAAGGATCATAGTAAGGGCCCTGTAAGGAGTCCAGGGTTCCTCTCAGCCAAGTTCAGGTCTTGCATATGGCAAGATTATGGGGTATGGGTCACTTTTCACAGCTGGCAAAACAGCTATTGATATAACTAAATACTGGGAAAATGTTTTGGAAGCCTTAAATGCTTCAGAAAACTCAAAACCTAGATGTTGTAGAAAACCTTAGTTGTCTGAAACATTGCAAAGTGGGTTGTAAATAACTATGTTTGACCCTTCTAGGTCTAGTGTTGAACCCTGTGGAACTGCTGTGCAGAACCAGCATGGAATATATTTTTCCTCTGAGGTCTTTTCACGCCTGCATATTACTGATTCAGAACAAGAGTGTCAAACTCTTGCTGTATGCACTTGTAGTTTGCCTGTAAGGCTGTGTGCATTCATCAGATCTACGTATTTCATAGAGTTCTTACGAAGTAAGGGAATGACAGAGTTGTTGTTTTGCAAGGTTTGTTTGCTGGGCTTATTATTTAAACTCTGTTGCTGAAGGGGGGAGTTGCTGAAATGTCAGCTGCTCAGCATGAAACTCCTGGGAGATAGGATTTACAGTCCTGACCTGAATCCATGCAACCTCTCTGAATACTGGATTGCTGAAGTGCTGTGTGAAATAGTGTGAAATAGCACTGTGCTATCAGTATGCCAGCAGCAATAAAGATGTACTGCAGCTGTCTCATGAATGCTAAATTCCCATGCAAAGTCCAGGTAGGAAGCTTCACATGCATCAGTTATGTTTGCTCTTTTTGTAGCTGTCTCCTGGTTCCATATGTAAACATTTGAAAATAAACTTTCAATGGTTAAACTGTATAAAAGAAATTAACACTGGAGATAAAGCTCTTGGAGAAGTTAGTGTGATGTGCATTGCAAACTCCCTCATTGATTGATCCCAAATGACATTGCTTGAGGATTCAATAATTAAAGACCACTTAGCTAAGTTATTCTAAATTACTCTTGTATTTCTCACTCTCCTGCCCCTGAGTAAATTCCACAGTCATTTAAAATGGCAGGACAGATAGTGAATGCTAGTGGCCTTACTGGTTACATCTCTACAGGTAAATTAGATGTGCTTTGGACAGGTTTCAAACAGTGAGGGCAGCTGGCATGGAAAAAGCCATGTCTGTATTGTGGAACAGTTTTACCCTCCAGCATAAGGAACAGGTGGGCAAAATTCACACTGACATGTTTTTTCTGGGAATGATCCTTGTTATCTACTGTCTCCAGGGAATTGTTTAGTGGGGTGTGATTTGCTGCATGCAAAAACCATTTGAGACTTAAAAATATAACAGTCAAAACAAGTTTCAATGCCTCTTAACATTTGGTGGTCTCTTTCCTGGCACTGCTTAATTTGCTAGCATAACTATACCTTTAGATAGGGTTCATTTTTAATCTAGGAATCTTGTCTAAGGTGTTGAGCCACAGCTGATAGAGAAATGACAAGAATTCTTCCTATCCTAACTTCTCTGCTTGAATTTCCCGCTGAATATATGAGCAGTGCATGAGGCAGAGCTGTGCACAAGCAGATGAAATCAACCCTTTCAAAGTGCCTGTGGTACCTTGGAGGAGATATCTCTACAGGAAGGCTAAATATTAGTTTGAAGAAGAAAGTCAGAAATAGATAATAGAACTGTGAGATGCAGGTTTTGAAGTAGTTGTGAAAATTGTATGTGTGTAAGATTGGTTAGAGAAAAGCACAAAGATAAAGTAAGGAGCACAGTTGTGGAGTGTTGGAGAAGGAGCCTCTAATGAAAAAAATGAAAAGTAAAGCTCTGGCAGATTGTGAGGGAGAATCAGCGATGGAAAAACAAAATAGGGAATTATAGTGGTGTTAAAGGAAGGCCAAAGTAAATGGAAATTGGAGATCAGAGTTTTAAACAAACAGAAAATCTTGAGTAGTCTGAGGACTGGTTTAATAAAATGTGGGCATTTAAATGAGTGAATTTCTCCAATTTATAAATTATATATTTGGCGGACTTTGAAGAAAAATCTCACCTGAGTCTCTACTCTGTAGCAAGTACTTGGTAATAAATTCTTGTCTGCTGGATTCATATTCTCAAAGATGTAAGATTCCTTGCCTCATTGCATAGACAGTAAAATAGAAATGTTCCTTTCTAATAGATATATAAAGCGGTAAGGATATTTTAAAATTCCTGTCAAATCACTCCATGTAAATTACCTAATCAGATACCATAGCTACATAATGTAATGTTAAAACCAGCAGAATTACACCATCACAGGAATCAGCTATCCCTGTTCCAGATTACAGGGTTTTATAATTGCAATGTTTCTTCATCAACCCACTCCACTTCATGCTGTCACATATCCTTGGAATTGCTATGAACATTTATCTCTATATATGTTTTCATCTTCTTAAAAATTTATGGTTTTCAAATTTAGGTTTTTTTTTGGAAATCCTTTTTTGGTGAATGCTGATGCTGGCATTTTGGGTATATGCTAGTTAGTGTAATAGAAGAACAGAGGCTCTATTCGGGAGTACTGAAACTGTAAATTTGATCAAATAGCTGAGAGATTTAACATGCTTAGTGCCAGCTCAGAAGTACAGAATAAATTTTACACCATTACAGCCTCTTTGTAAAAGTGTGGTTTAGTTCATAAACTTCACATCCTTTTTTCTCAAATACAAGGCTTTGTGCTATTTGCTAGACTTAGAAATCAACTAAACTTCTCCTTGCTCTATGGTGGTCTCATTTAATTTCATTAAATTTCTTCTGGCTGTGAAAAGAGACTTATCTCAGGAAAGGCTGAGATTTAGGGGCACTGCAGCCCACTGGTGCAGCAGTGCCCCTAAAACCAAAGGTGACACCAAGCCCTCCTCGCACTGAGACAACTCCAGCTTGCTCTGATACCCGATGCTCATTCTTTACAATATTCCCTGAGCTCACTGCTTTTGCCCATCTCCTCTGAGCTGCCTTCCATCACGAGGGTGCAGTTGCATTCCCTGGCTCAGACCAGCTTGGGATGATTACTGGGGTAGCTCAGTACATTGTTCACAGCAGTGCCCAGACCTCTTAGAGAACTGAATCCTGCAGTTTTAGTAATCTTAGAGTTAAGTGGGTAGCCTTCAGAGCCTCTTCTATGGAAATTACAATGGAGAAAAAGGATGTTGGGCTCAGACAGGAGACAGATCTGTGTACACAATGAAGTGCAGGTTTCCATATCCAAAGGTAACCTGGGGAAGAAGATTTGCCTGTGACTTCAACTGAGTAAGGCTGGCCAGGGAAATTCTCATGAATACTTTCCTTATAGGAATATAGAAAAGGATAACTTCAGTCATAGTCCATTCTTTCAAAGTGACCAGTCTCTGTGCAGCAGAACTTGGTGGCTTGCTGAAATCAGAATGGCTTGCACAGACATTTTCATGTCAGCAAAGCTGAGGTATGGCTCTGCCAGACCCCTGCTGGGTTTGTAGCGGGCTCTCCTGCCTCAGCTTTGGCAAGCTGCCTGGCAGGTTGACAAGCAACAGCACATGACAAACTAGGGGGTTCTGGCACTTGTTCTCATTGCTCCTTGAAAGGTGAAACTTGCAGGCTTTTTAAGATTCCTGATTCCAAGGCAACTTGGTAGGTGGACTGCTCCAAACAGAGGACTTGTTTTTCTTTTTAAACTGTGGCATAAGAATATAACTAGCATCAATGCTGATCACAGATGACAGTTTTTTAAATAGCTTTGCAGAATGATAGGCAAGAAAAAACTAAGTCAAATGTTTTGCTAACATGTGAAGGGAAAACCTTTCTTTTGACAAACAAGTAAATATATGCTATTTTTATTAAAGTATTTTTTGACATTGTTGCTCCTTGATAGCAAAGTCCAAACTTAAAATTGCAATATATTACCACGATAAGACTGTGTAAAGGGGCTGCTGTGTGTTTTTTGTCAGTAACTAAATAACAGACATTCTAAATCTTGTTACCACATATGAACTGGGAAGTTTATATATGGTGTAGATCCAATGAAATGGAGAAGCTTTTCTCTCTGGTGCTTGCCCTGTCTGATAGTTCTTATTACCAGGCTCCCCTAGTTTAGCTGAAGGTGTTGAAGTGAGGTGAAAATAATGAAGGCCTGACAAACTACTCAGTAATGAAATGTTAGTCCAACTTCCGAAATAAAACTGAGGCAAATAACTTCTCAGGTTATAGATCAATCTAGAAGTGTCAAAATATTAATTGGGCTCTGCTAATAAGGACTGTAGTGCCCAGGCTGAGGGCTGACCTTTCTGGTATCAGAGTGAGTTCAGAATCAGGTTTGATCCTTTTGAGAAAGAATGCATCTCATAATTGAAAGGACACCCCTACCAACACTGCTGTGCTCCTCAATCCTACAAACAGTATGGTTCTGTGGTCTCCTCTGTCTTTGCCATTGGTGCTTCCAGTGTCTGAGGCCCCAGCTCCCAATACTGACAGAACATACAGAAAGTGGAATTTTTTTTTCCAGAGCTAGAAACTCCCTGCAACTCTTCTTCCCTTTCCTGAGGCTGCCCTTGGCTTTTTCTATTTTGTTTCATTCCTGAGTGCTGATTCAATTGAAATGCAAACGTATTCTGAGCATTTTTTTCTAAAAGGGATTTGATTCAGGCAGATGTGGCAATTTTATATATGCCCAAAATATTTGCTTTAAGAGAATGAAATAAATTTGCAGTGCCATCTTGTAAGTATGTCTTCAAACTCTGTTAGCTTTCATCACGTTCTGATCAGCTACCTGTTCTTTGCTAAGCACGTGATTTCTGCTCATATTTAATGTCAAGCAGGAAGTGGCTATGAACATGTCCTCAGAATCACAGGAAAAATGTTTTCTTTCAATATCATTCTGCAGTCTTTATCCTCTCTGGGATGCACATCATCCAAACCCTTCTTGATCCCTGTTCTAGCTACTCTTGCCTTTCCTCTACTTTAAATTGCCATGTCTGGCTTCTTATCTTGCCCTAGAGCTCTACAGCAATTTCCTATAATATTCCAGCCATGTATCTTTCAATTCAGTACAAATTGGCAGTGCTCCTGCAGTCAGCATGCATATCTTTCCTTTCTTCTGCCATGTGCTGCTCCTCCTTCTGCAATGTATCTCTGCACCCTTTTCTGTCTATAGGAATCCATCCTTTCTATGGACTTTATTCTGGAAGTTAAGCACTTCTGTCAGTTTCCTGATTAGACCACATCTCACAGGCTGCAATTTACTTCATGTTTCTTCTTAGATTCACATACTTGAATTCCTTCTTTCTTGTTTATTATGTCTTTTGCAGTCTCAGAGAAAGAGCAGAAGGATCCTGATGCAACGTGTCTCTGTCTTTTAAATGTTCACTCTTAAACCCATCTTTTTCACTTGCTAGCCATGGCCTCATTATTTCTTTCTGGTTCGATAACAGTTATCCATCAATGGCTTTTTCTCTGAGTAATGTATGTTTCCTTTTTATCCTTTTAAACCCCTTTTATTTTATTTCAGATACAATGCATATGGTATCTACAATGCGCTAATACATATCCTCTTCCACTATTTGAATAAGTCAGTATTTCAATATGGAAAGTGTAAATAAAAACAAACAAACAAAATACCAAAAATGTGTTTAAGTTACATTTCCCCTATCCTGCGGTTGAAATTAAGTTCTCCTTATTCTTTTAGCCATCTTTACATCTAACAAAATGGCAGTTTTATAAAAATCTATTTAATTGCCAATTTGTGCCTCCCAGAATATTAGTAGCACTTACACAGTGTTGCTACAGAAAACAATTTATTTCTATGTGACTAAAAAAAAATTGCTGGGCTTTGTGCTATTGGATCATTAAAATGGATAGGAAATGAGGCAAGGGTCAAAAGTGAACTTAGGTTTAGCTTGATCAAAAGCAGAAGCAAAGCAGTAAAATCAGCATATGTGGTCTGGAACAACAGCTAATTTGTGGTTTATGCTAATTTCAGAGATCCCATGGAAATATTGCACATTACAGTAACCACAGGAAAAATATGGAAGGTGTGTCTCCAGGAACATGGTGGAGGAATTAAGGTAGGCATGTAGGGCCCTGATTAAAATATGAAAGTAAAAGCCTAACATAGTTTAACTCAATGTACACTTAACTCAATGCAATTATAAGTTTACTTCTCTTGCCTGACCTGCCAGCTGGCTGAGAGGGCTGAGAGCATGGTTTGTGATGGTAGAGCTAGCTCAACAAACACTTCTTCTAAGTTTTCTTTGTGTCACTCCACTGTATTGAGAATGTGTGGCTTTTTTCTATACCATTTTTTGGAGCTCCCCACCCTCTCCAGAGATGGGGAGACATCTTGCAACAAAAATAATTCCAAGTGTATGCTCCCTGTGCAGCAAAGATCAGTGAACCTGTGAAATTTTGTTTGACACACAGCAGTAGGACCTGTGCTGTCACATCTATGAAAGTCAATCTGAGATAGTTATTTTTTTTAGCCAATGGAAGTCTATGAGTGCTTCATAAACTGTTTTAAAATATAATCTGAGTGCTATTGTGATTTGTGGCAATTGCAACAGGAATATCTGTTGCTTTCTCCTGAAATATTAGATAGAAGCATAATTGCATAATCCATATAATTTGCATGTTGGGCTCTCATATGCATTCAGATCTGATTAAAATAATCTCTCCTGCTATCCTGTTTGTATATTTGTAAAGGTCAAATGTGTGATTAGGCTTGACTATTCAGCTGCAGGATGTAGTGGACTTTTTACAGCATCTGTAATGTGATATGCACAGAAGGCTTTCTGCTTTTAAAATGCCACCTATTGGTCTTGAAGGTCATGGGCACATTTTTTTCTTATGTCCTTTGTGCAAGTGGTGGTGCCAAATCCAGTTGAACCAAAGGATGAAGTGTGAACCTGACTGGAAGGCTGTGGTGTTGCCTTGGCAATGCTCAGTATTGAAATGCTCGTAGTCTTGAGTTAATTACCTTTTCTGATCTTTACACTCATGTTGCACTCAGAACCCTTAGTGTAATAGTTACTTATGGGGAAGTAAATACAATTCCTGTTATCTTTCCCCTCTCTGAACAGGTGGAACAGCATTCTCAGTATGTCTAGTGCTGTATTTTTGAATGCTGTAGCTGTTTTCTCTGGGCTTGTGGCCCAGCTACAACTGCCAGGGTAACACTTGGACGTGTAAACCTGCCAGTAGTTACCAAACGTTATGTTTTAAGTAATTTTGACAAATACCTTTTATGTTCTGGAGAAGCCAGAAGGACAGTTTGTCTTTGAGAAGTGAAGTGACATGAACATGTTCTGTGTATTTCATGGGGATGTATCCATCTGTATATAGAGGAACTCTATTGACAATGGCCTTTGATAGAATGTGAGGCACTCAAAATTTTTATTCTAAGTGACATCCCTGTTTTAACATGGAAGCTGGAGGCACTGGAAATATGCAGTTCTGAAAGATACCAGACATGTGAAACAACAGAGGTTTAGATTCAGGGCCTGAGGAGGTCTGAATTTAATTTCCAGATCTATAATAGATTCTCTATGTTATTTTGAAAAAATACTTTTGTCATTCAATGCTAGAGTGCTCTCTTCCTGTGAAGAGGCAACAATTTTGCAATGCTGCTTGCAATTTTATGCAGTCTCCTCTGGCATCTCCTCACGCTTTACTGTAAATCAGAAACCCCTGTGGCACTGCTGCTCTGTATCTTTCTGTACCCTCTGACAGGTCTGGTCAGAAGCTTCCCAAATTATGCTGATTGTTACTTTAGAAAGGATAGGAAACACTTAAGTTGACTGAATTTTTTCGACCAAAGGTGAACTTCTCAGGGACTCATCAGTAATGCCAAATCCAAGGGGGGGAGGGCTTTAGATTTGTTCTCAGTGACTCTTGCATAACCAGAATCTATTGGCAGCTACCAGCCCATGGATAATTTGTATTAAATGAGCTGGTGTTTACATCCTGTTTTCCTCTTCTTGGAGTTACCTTATCCTTTTAATCAATAATGTTGTGGTTATTCAGAGTCTCTGAAGAGAATACAAAAATACAACAAGAGGTCTCTCAAGAACACAACAATTTTGAAAGAATGAGGGTGAAATGATAAAGGCTGAACAATGGATTACATGGGCATTTCTAATCAGGCTTTGGTTGATTTGAACCTTCAAAAGCCATCTATCTTGGTTATTCTATGAATGAATATACACAATTACTTTTTTATTTTTAAAATATTTTTTAAGAAAAACTCCTTCAGAATTCTGTTCCAGATTCAAAGTAAAACAAAATAGTTACACTGAATGAGTATAATACAATTGACAGATGAGACCCCTTCCATTTCCTTAATATTCTTTGCCCTTGTAGTCAGAATCCTGTGGCTCTCTGGGGAAAAGAGTTCAGACAGTGTGAAATAAATTCCATCTGGCAGTCACTTCTCCCATCTCCACATCCAGAACTCATTAGAACTAAACAGAATTCTTCAAAATGAAATGAACTTTCCTACTCAGGCAGTGATTTGCATCCATTTGGTCCTCTTTATGCAGGACCTTTTACATCCTTCAGATGTAACTTCTCAGTTCCTTAAAAATGGATGAAATGGGAAAATTGGGTGCATTTCTGTTTTCCACCTCTGTTAGCAGATTCTTTTGCATGGCTGCACACGTGACAAACCACAAGCTGCTCCTTCACAAGGCTCAGTCCCACCTGAAGATATTTGCTGGTTTTACCTTACATTAGTTTAAAGCCACTTTCCTGATCCCAGTATGTGAAACAGCTGAGTAAACACCTGTGTAATATATACACAATATATTGTTCTTTAATGACCTTAACCATTCCCTTCCATGGCACTACTGGTATTACAGATGTTAACTACCTACACCTGTGCTAACTACAGGTGTTAACTGCCTACAGACATATTTAGAGAGATCCTTGGATCAGTTATCCTGTGTGGGAGTGTTGTGATTAAAGAAAAGTAGTCAAAACTTTATTAACTATCCCTGTCTTTCCAGATTATTTGGCTCCTCCCATTTGATCTGAATTTACAAGTGTTTTCTTTTATATGGGAGATTTTGGGTCGTGGACAGCTGGATCTGCTTTGGCAGGGCCACTGCAATTGGTCAGTGCACTGGTACGATGCAGGTGGAAGTAATCTGTTTAATCTCACTAAATTAGTAGTCATGGGATGAAATGGCAGAGGGCAGACCAACCAGGATTCTGATGGGACACGTGCTCTCTGCAGAGTTAATGAGTACTTCCAGCAGCATCTTAGAGTCAATGCAGTGGCTCTGTCTCTTGAAAGAAGCGACAGGCTGTTTTTATTTTCTGGTCTGGTCAATCATATATACAATCCCTCTAATTCTGAAGAATATTTTAGGATAAATCTGTAAAGAATTCAACCTCTTCCCTTCTAAGAGAAAATTCTTAGAAACTCACAGTCCACCAATTACATAAACCTTCTTATCACATAAAAGGAATGTTCTGGCATGACAACTGCTCCCATGCTTTTCCATTGCTCAGAACTGGGGACGTCTAGGCCCTTGGCAAGCTGTCAATCATTGATCATCAGTTTTATGAGATTACAGCAAGCCATGTAAACACATTAACTCATTAGCTTTTAATTCCTAAAAGTGCATAGGTTGGTTCTATTGCTTGTGGGCTTTGTAGTCCTTTGATTTGAAGCTCCTTCTGTTTTCTGTTTTGCTCAAGTTCATTTTGGTTTTATTTTCATTTTGGATGGGTTTGTTTTTTGTTTTTTTTTTTTGGTTTTGGTTTTTTTTTTGATTAGATTATGGAAGGGGTACTTGAGATATCCTAAAGAACTGATCTTTCCCTCTGCTGCTGTATTACATGGAATCAGCTGATCCATGCTGCCTCTGTTCCAATTCTGAATACTTACAGAGCAGTGGCAAGTCTTTCCTATCTCTAATCTCAATCACTCTTCAGGGTGTTACTTCACCCTGCCTAACTTTTCTATTATCCTTTTATTGTCTCTGCTTCAGTACATTTTCCTCTTAGTACTTAGCTTTCTTTAGCAAATAAATTGTTTTCTTCTGTTTTTTTTTTTTTAAGAAACTTATCTGTTTAATGTTCTAGTTTAACTCTTATATAAGTCAGTGTTGTAAACAATTTGCTGTCAAAAACTTTTGTTTATTTTCCCAAAACCCTGAGGCTGAAAGCAAAGAGTTGAAGTATGTAAAATTCAACCCTGCCATGGATACAACTAACAGTCTGTCCATAGAGTAGGTTATTTTGGTTTTGAATAATAATTTCCATTAAAGGTTGATTCGTTCATGAGGAGAGCTCAGAAGAAGGTGTTTATATGTATGTGTCTATATATATGTAGTAGGTATTCTTATTTAAAAGGGAAAGTATTAAACAGAGTCCTTTCTGGACTCTGTTTGCATTTTTCTCAGGGTTGGCATTTTATATAATGAGGAAAAGGTAGAAGAGAACAAATTCTAGGAATAAATCATAGTGCCTTCATTTATGATGCAGGAGTTTGGACCTGGAAATGTTTCTGCAATCACTGTTCGAAGCAGAAGTTTTCCCTCAGCTAGGAAAATAAAAAGTTACTGTTTTGAAAACATCTTAAACTTTGATGCAATACCTAGACTGATTCTGTTCTCATTAGCACAGCTTTTTAGCCCCCAGTTTAATTGGTGTCAGTTACTGTTACACAATGTCAATCTGGTGGCAGTTTAAGCCTGAGCAGTATAAATTACAGCGAGAATGGATTTGCAGACTTAATTTTAATTTTTTTACAAAATCCTTAAAATACATGGAGGAGATTGTTTAAAAAAAAAACCCCAACCAACTCTGTATATCCCAAATGCTGAACTGCTGCTAATTGAAAGGACAGAACTGGCTCAGAGATGTTCATGGGAACAAAAGGTGACTGTTCAAATGGCAAGGTTATGACAAACCTCTTTTACCATTTTCTTACTGATACTCTCCTCAGACGAGAAATACCCGATGTTTAGCAGCTGATCAAAGCATGTGTGCGGTTCCAGAAACTGCTTCTAGAAAAGCAGCAGCTGCTTCCCCAGGGCGGGGTGCCCCTCTGCCATGGGAGACGGGATGCGCCTTCCCTGGAAGCCGCGAAAGGCAGCAGCAACCTCGCGGCTGCCACCAACATCGCCCTCTCCTGGAACAGAAATGCAGAGCTGCTAAGAATGTTTTTCAAAAATGCAAATGAGCTGTTTTCAACTCTTTTATATTTATGACTGTATTACTGTGAGGCTGTTAAGAGTTTTAATTTTGTAGTTACCCCACCTGCTGTTTCATTATTAAAACCTTGGGTCTGATTAATCAAAAATGTATTCTGCAGTCAGATCACAGCAGTTGTATAAAATTTGTAAGCATGACTATACTGTGAAAGCTGTTCATGACTGAAATAACTTTTAAAGTTTCTGATACGTTTGTGTGTGTCTTATGAGGAAGCAGTATGGTAAAATGGGTGTTACTCCTAGAGTCAAACAAAATCAGGATGCTGCACTGAGGGATTTTCTTTCCTTTCATGTAAAACTCCTCCACCCATACACACTACATGTGAAGTGGGAGAGTTCATGTGACAAGTTATTTTCATGAGCACTTAAAGATGTAGATACCAAAAGGATATGGCTGAAAAAATGGCAAAAGTCAGGGAAAACCTTGGCAAATTCAATCCCTTACCTCATGTAGGGGATGTAGTTTTAGTGTAATTCTGTATCTCTAAGGGAAACTGTCATTAAACAGTTTGTTTTAAAACACAAATATCAAATGAGTAGGGTATAAATGAATCTTCACACTTCACTTAGATCAATAAACCTCTTTACATCAGTCTTCCGCTTTCACTGGCTCCCAACTTTGCTGATACTTTTCTTACAACAGAAAATGTGATGAGAACTTGCAGTTCATGTTCTCAGGCAAGTTTTCATTTGATATCTGAATAGTCTTCACTGTCATGTCGCCTGGGGATAATGAAATTCTTCAGTTGCTGTGGAATTTATGCTTTCTCTGCTTATATTTGTACAGAAGCTAACACCAAAATGTTGCTGTGTATCTGTACTTTTTTTTTTTCTTTACTGCAGTTGTTAGTAGCTTGTATGGGAGCTCCTATTAGGTTTTTTCCATACTGGTGCTGCCATATTCAGCAAGTTTATTGAGGCAAAAAATGAAAGCAGCTCTAAAAAGCAAGTTTGAGGACGGTAGTGTCCAGAGTTGAGAGGGACAGAAGGTAACAGCAGAGAGGCTCACACTGAGGACAGAGATTGTTACTTTTGCAGCACAAAAAAATATTAGCAGAAATAGTGTAGAGGGATAAATTCTTCAGACTAATGGTTTCAGTGCAGTTGAACCCTGTAAATCACAGCTTTCCCTAGTCTATTAGACTCAGAACAGAAGGAAAACAGCTTGTCTGATGTCTGGAGCAGCTCAGAGAAACAGTTAATATTAATTCATGATGAATTATACTATAAGAAGTCTGTTAAGATGAAATTTACAAAGGAAAATTTCCAATAATATTAATTACATTTTAAAGAAATAAAATGAACTTGCTTTTGGGATCCCAGTCCTTAGGTGACCTTTCTGGTTGCAAAGCAATTAGTTCCATGTACAGTGTTTTGGCAGTATAGAACGCACTGGGCAATGGCAAAACCCTCTGTGGAACTTAGTGAAAGTGAATGGAGTTTTTAAAAGTAGAAAAAAAACCCTGCTAAAACCAGAAGTGCATCTCACAATCTCTTATTCTAGTCTCCCTCATGTATGTCCTGTTTAGCTGAAGGAAGGAGTGTCATTTTCTGAGCATGTTTGGTGTTCCTGGTTAAAGACTAAACCAAGCTGCTGGCACAAGTCTCCTTGCTCCAGATAGCTTCCCATGAGTTCTGACTGTCAGACCATCAGAGGCAGGGTGATAACATCTCCTGCTTTGGCCTACATTTTGTATCCCAGTGCTACCTCGGGCAGAAATGTGGCTGCCTGGAGCTTCACTGTGGGAATCAGCAGCCCAGTGCTGAATATCAGCAACATCATATTTAGCATTTTCAGGGAGAACTAAAATGGACATTAAGCGTCTTGAATTTTCTTTGTGGATTACGTGCAATTTTGCATTGCCTGCCTTTCTCTCCTTTGCCCCTCACAAGATAGCCAGTTATTCTAGAGAATTCTTACCAAAAGAAAATTTAAAATAGGCTGTTTCAGCCTTTGAAACAAAATTCTCAGCCTCTTTTCTTATATACTGTGAATGTGGCGATATAAAAAGAGATTGAATCTGAAACTTAATAAGTAGTAGTAGTAGTAAGTTACTGAATGAAGCACCTTGGAGGGATTTGATTTTTTAAATAGCATTAAAATAAAAAGATTTTAAGTAAAGTAAAGCTATACCAGATTGTTTTGAGGAGACCACGTCGTGATACATGTATTGTACATATATTGTGCTCAGCCTGTGCAGGAAAAGGGTGTGTTGCACTTCAGCATGGAAACATAAGAAATCTAAGTATGGTTCAACCTATCTCTGGTCATTTATGTCACCTGCAGAGATCAGCCATGAAACCAAAAATGAGACGTGTTTGTAAGATGTCTGTTCAGTTACTTCTTGTGGTGTTGGAGGTTCTGACCTTTGCCTGAGTAACTCTGTGCATCAGAACAGGCAAATGTTTGGGTTCCTTTAAAGTCTTTGCAGGAACATCACAGGAAAACTTTGCTATTCTTGATGCTCAGGGATTTTTTTTTTTTTAATTGCAAAGACAATAGGCATCAGTAAGAATGATATACAGCTATATTCCTTTTAAATATCTGAAAAACAAGCAAGGTTATTTGAGCATTTAGTTGACTTGAGGTATAGAAAATTATTTTTACTTGTATCTTTCTAAAAAGGGTTTAATATAAAAAATGTGTTAGAAAATTGATATAGAGGATGTTATGCTCATTTTGTATTTATCCCCACAGCAAGCATTAGAGCTTTCAGTCTAAGAATCCCAACCAGGCTGTGGATGGCTTTGGGGTAGTGCCATTTCAGTCCCCTAAACATAACCTCTTGTATTTGAACTCTCAGGAATCACGACTTGGACAAAAGAGAAGAAAAAGTTATTCTGGGAAATACATTTCAAAGGGGTCTCATTGCTAAGGCTCTTGTGGAGATGGAATAGGTCTTCCTGTTGCTTTTTCTGGCCCTGGCTTACTTGCTGATGCCTTATGTCATTAATTTAGAATGACTAATTTGGTTTTGGAAGCTCCATCAACTCTATTAGCAACTTGGGCATTTAAATCTGATGCTTAAAGTTAACAAATTTGTCCTTTTTTAGCAATATGGGCACTTCCCTTTAAAAATCTCAGTTTTAATAGACAACATCAAAGAAATGTGGTAAGGTGATCAAAACCACAGCAGTACTGGGCAGGGCACAATAATGACTAGAAAATAATTTGCCAAGAATTAAGGAGAAAATTGAATGGACTGCAGAAACACAAGGTGGGAAATGTTGCTTTCTTTTTGTTTTTTATCTGTCTCTTCAGTATAAAATCTGTAATCTAACAATTTCAGTTAAATACAGTCCCCTGGTGAAAAATATCAATATTCATTAAAAAGCAGTGAATTAGACTTGTGGAGCAGTTGATGTTGCAAGGGGGTCTCTGGAGATGATGTATTCCACCTTTACTGCTGAAAAAATGGATTAAATTAATATCAAGATTGAATTTGAAGTGAAGAAATAACAACTTATTATTTTCTAGCTAATGCATTTATTTCTGGCTCAAAATCTAGAAACAAAAAATGCAAACTCTTAACACAGTTTTCTCTGTTTTACCAAGTACTGTCTGCTTCTCATCTGTGTTCAAGGGCTATGCTACTTTTAGTTCAAAGAAGCTTTGCAAAGTCAAAGGGAGCCCAAATGTGCACAGCTTTACAGTATCAAAGCAGGTTGTGTGGTGGTTGGTAATTTTTCCTGTAAGTTGTTAGGAAAAAACCGTGATAAAACTGGTTTTACCTTGTGGAGGGATAGAATGTAAGAGAATAGTGCAGAAGGTAGTCTCACCCCTGAGGATTTGCAGCTGTGCTAATTACCAAAGATTAGGAACAGGCCTGCCTTTAACAGATGACAGCTGTGTCCAATGAGGATGAGTGCTATAAAAGGGTGGGTTGGCTGTGCTGTGAAGAAGGAGTCAGTGCTGTGAGGAGATGCCCATGAGAAATCACCAAGAAGGTATGGAACTTTTGCAATAAGATGACAACATTACCTCATAGCCTTATTATTGCACTGGTAAGAAAATAGGTGATTATTCAGCTATGTTTTACCCATGTTCAGTTTCCATAACAGTCTTCTGCCCCTTAGAATAGTGTGTGACAGTGCAGGAAATTTTTCAGTTCTCTCTTGTGATCATGCAAAACAGTGTGAGGGGACAGGACCGTGGACTTAATCAAACTCAGTATTGTTATTTCCAATTGTCCTTTATAGCAAAGGGAGAGATGCTCTTGTACTGACAGTCTCACTCCTCACAGCTGTACCATGCACCAGCTTCTTATGGAGAAACTTCTTTGCTTCCCTCAAAGCCTTTTTCATCCAAAACTAAGTTGCACCTGTATTTAAGGTAAAACTTTACAACTGAATTGTTGTTTATAATGTAGCTTAATGTATTATCTGAGGTAATTCAGAAATCCTAATAACACTTTCCAACTTGAAATTAGACTGTTGCTGGCCTCAGTTCTATTATCTGGAGTAGGTCACTTGAATAAAATGTATGTATTGAATTTTTTAAAGTATATTTTGGCTAGAAGTTGAATATGGAGGGCCTTATGCATATGTATTAAAATTCTTTGTATGCAAAACTCTGAGCAATAGGAATAGTAAGTCCTCTTATGTGTGAACATTGTAGCATACATTTCATTAAAATATGCCTGTTTCATCAGCTCCATGCTGGCAAAATATTAGCATTTGAAATTCATCGATACTGTGAGATCTAGGATTAGATACTATTTTGTAGGGAGTTTGACTGGACTCAGATTCTGCAGTGCTTGGTGGGTTCTGCTTTGGGTCTTCTGCTGCACCTGCTCATCAGTGCCCCTTAATGTGAAAGATGTCACAGCCTTGGAGTGCTGCTTTACCTGGCGCTTCAGAGCCGCCTCTTGTAGCTTGGGGAGGCTACACAGAATTGGGAGCATCTTTGTGGTGAGCCCCTAGGAAACCACTTCAGGCTTTATCTCAGCACTAGGATATCCTGAACTTTCTAGTCCTTGAAAGTAGTGACACTTTTCTGAGTTTCCTTAGGGGAACCTGCATAATTTTAAAGGAACCTTGAAGTTTACAATTTTCCTATTGATGGTGGTGAAAAATCAAGTCCCAGCCAGACAGGCACTGCCCGGTTTTTTCTGTATGTGAAGTCATATTTCTGAAAGCAAAATGAAGTATGCAAAATGTCCTGTCACAACTGGTGCCCAGGGCATGTGTTGGTCAGGCTTAAAGCTTAGTGGAAAGCTTTAGTGGGTTTAAAATTCATCAGAACTTCAAAGAATTCTAGGTCCTTATCAGATCAGAAAGGAGGGGAGTGAGTGGGACCCAGTATGTGCAGCATGTTCAGGTCATTCTGTGATTACATTTTTTTAATCTCCCCACTTGGTAAAAAGTCCAGGGAAGTAGTTTGTAACTGAACATCTAATGGAATACAGACTACAGGTTACAGTAGACTTTGATAGGTATAATGGATCACTGCAGGAGTTCTCACCACAGCTTTCAGTCACAGGGTCTGAATGTGCCAGATACAGCTTGAGATTTGATTTGATTCATTCCTCAGCCCTCTGACTGCACCCCTACACAAAACAGGCTGAGTGGTATTTCTTGACTGAAAGGCCACCTGGAAGTTCTAGGAGGCAAGCAGGTAGAGCAGCTACAAACACAGGCTTATGGAATGGTTTGGGTTAGAAGGGACCTCGAAGATCACCTAGTGCTACCCCTCCCTTCCACTGCCATGGGCAGGGACACCTCCCACTTGACCAGGCTCCTCAAAGCCCTGTCCAGCCTGGCCTTGGGATGCTCCCAGGGATGAGGCATCCACAAGAGCTCAAGGAATCCTGCTCCAGTGCTTTGCCACCCACACAATAAAGGATTTCTTACTAATGCACTAAGAAAGGCTTGAGTCTTCTGCTCTTTTTAACAGTTTGCTCATCCTTTCAGCATTGCAAGCCAGACCCAAATATCTCCTTTGGAAGGTCTTGTGTGAGATTGCATATGTTTGTTAGAGTCCTCAGAATGTGAAGGAAGGCAAAAAAATTTTAGATCAGTTGGACAATAACATGAAGTCAGGAAAAACCTCATATGTTTGCTCAACGCAGTGAGTCTCTTGTGTGTGTTCTCAATCCAGGTGAGAAATTTAAGAGATAGGAGGGAATCCAGTGGCATGACAACAGAATGTCTTGGCTGCTATTAGTAACAAATCTTGGAACAAATAGGAAGAACAACAGAAAGCTGCTGGTGATAAGCTTGGCATAAAATGAGGAGAGTAGAGAGCCTCTGCTCTCTGCCCGAAAGAGAGCCTTCCTAAACATAGTACATTTAGGAAAGTGGTGAAAACCAGACTAGGGAGGAAAAAAAGGGACAGAACACCAGTGGAATCCTAGACAGTGTCTGTTTCCAGAGGTGGAATGCAACAAAGCTCTATGGACATCAAATAGCACACACCTCCTGTGATCCCTGCCCAAAGAAAGCAAAAAAGCCCTGTGTATACATTATGTGCTTAATAACTACCTTACAATATAGAGATCCATTGGAATGGAGAATGAAGATTTACCTTCTTGGGAAATTTGATTTTGTACCAATTCATCCCTCTCTAACACAGAAAACACCAATGACCCACTAAAACAATGTTGCCTTTTGTTTTCAAGAATATTGAAAGGAACAAGAATAAAGCTCAGAAGTGAGCTAGAAAAAGAAACCCACTGGTTTGTTAATGCTAAGAATTTGTCAGAAGAAGGAGTTTTCTTGAAGACCAATCATTTGTAGTCTTTCAGATTATGACAAGGTCCTGCCAGTAAATGTCTATCTCAGAATACGAGTCAGCTAGGTTATGAATTTCCCGAACATATTTTAAAAGATTTTTATATTCCATTCAAAAAAAATGGGGAAGAGCTGAAAGAGGATACATGAGACACAGTTTTACAGTGCTAATCTTTAGGTTTTTTTTTTTTGTTGTTAGACTCTAACCTTTGATATTGGTATGAATAATGCAAAAAGGCAATGCCTTGACAGTTATTTTAGATTCTGCTTTTTATATTGCTTTAGAGGTTCTGATTATATTCTGATACCATGGAGAACTGATGCAGAGAATCTTTAATTCCAACAACTGTTGCTGTTGACCAGCAAACTTCACTATAAAAAATTTAAATCCCAAGATTTTACTGGTGGAAAATTGTGCAGGTTCATTTATTTCAGTGGCATTAAGCAAATTTATGCCATCTAAGGATTTTACAGATTATTGCATCTAAAGCTGTACATTAGAACCCTTAAATATTTCATTAATGGAAGATGATAATTGCTATCAGGATAAATTATTACATTTCTTAAAAAAAACCCTCTGAGTTCTTTAAATGCTTCAACTTATTTGCAAGTACTTATGAAATTGCACAGTTGGGGAAAAAAATCATTAGAAGAGATATTTTTACTAAAACCAGAAAAAAAATCTTTCAAAAAAGAAATAGTAAAATGCAAAATAAAATACTATAAAGTCAGTAAAGCTGTGTTTTGAAGGTTTCTTTGTCTCTAAGGAAAGAAAATTCTGAAGCAAAATAAAATTTCATACAATCAGAAGTTACCGGGGGAGAAAAAGGTGAATCCATACATTTTTTTTTGAGAGGAAAACGCCTATGATTGAGGAAATAAGATGACAGAAATTGTTAGTGAGGAGGTTGAAGAAGATAGGATGCTCCAAAGTATATGTGTAGGAATTATTGGCTGACTCACATGGTGTCTTTCAGCACAGTTTGATCTCCATAGAAGTTCAGCAGGGAGCACCCAGTTAGTTTTGACTCATTGCCACAAGGAAGTGGTCTTCTGATTTAGTGGTATTTTTATCCAGGTTGTCAGTGTGGCTTGTTATTGCTTCCTTGTTACCTAGCTGACACTCTCCATCACTATTATTTATTACCAGCATGTCAAAAAGCTCTTTTATGCCTAGCATGGTGCAAAGAAGATACTGTCTGTCCTGGGAAGTTTGCAGTTTGTATACTGAGAGGAAAGAAATGGATGATTTTAGGGTATGTAACTTAACCATCCTCAAGCCCTTAATGAATCACCAAAAAAAGCCTCATTAACCAGAGAGGGATTCTGCAGTGATGAGCTTGGCCACAGGACCCACACTGTGGGAGCCAGGGAGGTGGATGTCCCCAGGATGTCACAGTGATGAGCCCTGATGGGAGGTCATCCCACACTGCTGCTCACATCCCCAACAACTTTATATATGTGCCATGTTTACATGTGTTTAGGAGAAGGAGCTGCAGACAACGTGTCAGAGGATGACTGCAGGGAGAGTAAAGATCGATAAAGCACTACTGTGAAAATGGGAGGTGTCAGTATGGAGTGTCTAGGATTTCTCTGAGTAATTCTGAATACTGACATGAGCTCTAAGCAGGCTCTGCTGGACTTCTTGCACCAACCTTTGATCTCTGTTGTGCTGTAGAATACATTTATAGCCACTGCAGTTTATACAGTATACATTTTATATGCAGGCAGCTACTTTTGTGGGGGGATTTTTTGGTTGGTTTGGCTTTCTGGTTGTCTGGGGTATTTTGGGGTTTTTTGGGGTTTGTTTTCAGGATTTTTTGTTTGTTTTGTTTGGTTGGTTTTGGGGCATTTTTTGTTTTGTTTTGGTTCATTTTGTGGGGGGACTTGCTTGGTTTTCTTCCTTTAAAGGAGCAATCTGAGTAGAAAAGGTTCTGACAATTAAAAAAAAGAAACAAAACACAATAAAAGTGGTGAAGGCTTATGTGTCTCTTAGGGCCCTTATGGGATTGGCTTCCTTTAGATCAGGAGAGGAAGCCTTGTCTATTTTGGCAAGTACAGACTCCTGGGTGGCTTGACCCTTGCCTAGCGTGGTGCTGTGCTCCCAGACAGGGTGAATCTGTGCCATCTCCAGCTGTTGCAAGCTGGGGTAGAATTTTTCTGGTGATCCAAAGTCAACTCTGAAGCCTCTGCCTGAGTTTCAGACTACAGCAGTTACTCTGTGCTACCAGGACTGTGGGAAGGAGCAGAATAGCACAAATAGAGGCAAGAAGCACATTTCCCATATCCTTATCTGTCTTCAACATGTTTCACAGTGGACTTCTACTGAATGAGTTGTTGCTGTAGCAATACTGATTAACAGAATGAGGAAGAACCTTTCAGGGAGCAGCTGGCAGCAGCCTGGATTACACCTTCCACATGGAGGATCAGTAGGCTGATTGAAGCTGTCTGTCAAAGCCTGGCTAGAGCAGTTTGTTTCACCTGGCTTGTTCTACTGTAAGTCAGTGTCATATTTTAATGTGAATTAGTTTTTAAAGCTGAAGGCTGGAAGGAATTTATTTCCTTTATATATTCTGTACTGTATGTAGAGATAAAGAGAAGGCAATATTAAGTGCTGGTAGAATATGAAGGCTGGTGAGCCATGTAGCAATGTCTTACATGTTTACACACCTTTGAAACAAGAAGATTCTAGGATGTGCTCTATCCTTTGAGTATGGAAATGTGTGTTATGAGTTGTGATGCTATAATGGGTCTTGATAAAGACACATTAGCTTCTAAAACAGAATCGATGAATAAATTCAACAGGTTTATGAGTCCTTAAGCTCAAATATTTCAAGAATCCTTTATGTGGTAGAATACCAATGTTTATAGTGAGGATTGTGCAGTAGGCTAGTGATGACTATATCCAGAGCTCTCTGAAAGGGAAGGGAAAATGGGGTTAATTCAGCCAATTTTTGGTCACAAAATACCTCCTTGGTCCAAAGAATATTAGCTGTAATAGGCAGTTCTTGTTTTGTCTGTTAATTGTGGCATAAGCCTGTTAGTGCCACAAGACCTGCAAGCTCTTTACCAGATTAATAGTGCTGGTAGGTTATTTGGTGAGCTACAGCCCATATTTTGGGGTTTGATAATATATTAATTGAAAACAGTTCTTGATTTCAGGGAGATTGGAAACCTGTTCTTTAAGATTAACTGTTTTGGAGCACTTGAGAAATGCTGGCCAAGGAGCATTGATGCCACTCTTGCATTGTGTAATTTTGCTTGTGCAGCCTAGTCACTCTACTGTATATTTATTTCACTTTACTCATGATTCAAAGAAAAGACAGAAATGGATTGGAGTTCTATTGTTATTTGTGTTTCTTAAATAGCCACTCTGTGGAAGGGGGGGAAAATTGTTTGCATGCTGGATGCCAACTGAGGTTTTTGCTAAAACAGATACACAATGAGCTGATATTATACTAAGAGGGTCATGGTGGTTCAATCTGGAAGTCGGCTTGAGTGATTTGTCTAAATCTAGACTCAGCTAAATTCTGCACAGCTCTCCTGATTTACTGCTTTACTTAAGAGTGGCTGTGGGTTGTATTTTTAGTAAGGGAAATAAAATAAAAGAATGGGATATGGAGAGCAGAAAAAAAGATTAAGTTCTTTTCTTAATAAAATGTTTGCATTTTTTCACACTTTCACTAGAACATGGTAGAAGAAGCTCTCCATAAAAAGATGAAAAGGATGGCATTCAGCATCCTGTTGCTCAAGAGAGCATAGTCAAAAAATAAATCATTGCTATTGCCATGAGAGTTTCTAAAATCTTGATTAGTTTCAGACTGTCACAATAATGCTTTGTGTGAAATGCATTTAAGGATACAAGTGGAGTCCTCAGTCTTTCTTTCAACCAATAACAGAGATTTGGGCTACTAAATTATTTTAATTATGACACGAAAATATAAATATGAAAGACTCTTACCTATGGAATCTACATATTATGAAACAAGATCTTTCTTGTTTCACTCTTTTTTTTTCTTAAGGATTTTGCTGTTAGGCAATGTTGATGAAATCAGATTGATAATTTCAAAGTTGGAGCTTTCATATTTCTTCCCTAGCTGTTGTGCTATTATACAACTTTGATATATGTGACAAATAACAGCATTGAGTTGCTCCATCCTCTCTGCTCTGCACTGGTGATGTGCTGTGTCCAGCTCTGGACTTGTCATCACAAGAGCTGAGGATGTGCTGGAGGGAGCACAGCAAAGGCCACAAAGGTTATTTAGGGACTGCAGCATCTGTCCCACAAGGAATGGCTGAGACACCTGGGATCCTTCAGCCTGGAGAAGAGGCAAATGTCAGTGTATGTAGATACCTAAAGGGAAGGTGCAAGGAGGGAGGAGTGAGAGGTTTTCAGGGGTGCTCAGTGACAAGACCAGAGGTGCAGACTGAACCAGGAGATTTTTGTCTGAGCATCAGGAAATGCTTTGCTGTGAGGGTGACTGAGCACTGGCCCAGGCTGCCCAGGGAGGGTGTGGAGGTGTCATGCTTGGCAATACCCAGAAGCATTCTGGACATGGTCCTGCACAGCCAGCTTGAGTTGGCCCTGCTCAGTGGAATGCTGGAGCAGATGATCTCCAGAGGTCCCTGGCAGCCCCAGCCAGCCTGTGATTTACATCATCTGCATAAGCCTCTCTGGAAAACTCTAACAGATGACATTTGGTAAATAAAAAATAGATACAGCAGTGGGTTTCCTGCACAAGTTTCAAGATTAGAATTAGTTCTTATACAGCTTTTGATTTTCGTACACGTGGTGTAATTATTCCTAATTTTTGATCACTACAGTCGGATAAAAGATACAGGAAATGCACAAAATACTGTGATTCTCAAGGCCAATAAGGATAAGCCAACCAACCAAATAAAAATACTTGTACTATCTGTCACAAAAGGCAGAATAATACAGAAGAAATTTATGTAAATGAAATTTCAGGATAGGCGTAAGAATTATTCAGACACCAAAGGACTTGATAATAGACCAACATAAACAGAAGCATCTGTCTTTCTGAAGTGCTGGCTGATTAAGAAAATTGCTGCATGTGTTTAACTAAGCTTTTCTACTAACCTTAGGTTAGTGCTGAGGATTAGAAGCTTTGTATTTTTTTTAATGGAGAATTTTTAATTTTATCTTTGTGGAAAGGCACCTGAACAACCTTTTCATTTAATTGTTGGGCTTGAATATTATTTATAGATCTGGGAGCTGAAACGTGTCAGTAGCTGTAACTAATGGGGAGAAGGGATAGAACAAAAACTGTAGGAGGGCTTCTTTGCCTCCTGCTGATCCACCTGCATAGAAGGGATTCTCTAAGCACCTAAATCATTGAGGTTTAGTGTCAATTGGCATTACTGAAGCAGTTATTGCATTGTGCAGAGGGGAATTTTTTTTCAGAAGACAAACTCCTTTTCTGCTGCTCCCACTGTTTTCTAGAGGAAATACAGGTGTTTGGCAACTTCTCTGAATGAAGTCACTGGATTCTTGCAGGCTTTATACAAATACAAGAAGGCATAATTTTGTCAACACTTGTAGAAGGAAGTGTGTGCTGGGTTTGGCTAGGGTAGAGTTAATTTCTTCACAGTAGCTGCTATGGAGCTCAGTTTGGGATTTGGTGTTGATGATACAGAGATGGTTTTACTATTGCTGAACGGGGCTTCCACAGAGCCAAGGCCTTTTCTTGTCCTCACCCCACCTGTGAGGAGGCTGGAGGTGCACAAGGAGTTGGGAGGGACACAGCCAGGACAGCTGGCCCCAGATGACCTAAGGGATATTCCATAACAGGTGGTGTCAGGCTGAGCATATACACTGGGGAAGAGGGTTGATGTTCAGTGTGGTGCTGTTTGTGTTCCCAATTACCCACGTGATGGAGCCCTGCTCTCCCGGGGGTGGCTGAACACCTGCCTGCCCATGGGAAGTAGTGAATGAATTCCTCATTTGGCTTTGTTTGGGTGCACAGCTTTTGCTTTCACTATTAAGCTGCTTTTATCTCCACCCACAGTTTTCTCTGCTGCTCTTCCTATTCCTCCCCCATCCCTGCGGGGGGAATGCATGAGCAGCTCTGTGGGGCTTAGCTGCCAACAGGGTTTGAACCACAGCAAAGAGCATCAGTAAAAGTAGTGGGGAGTAGACTGCTGTAATATTACATGCACTTTAAAAACTCCTTTCATGACTAAACTGAGTAAAGTGCTATGAGGGTGTAAGAAATAGTCCTATCCCAAAATCCACTTGCTGAGCCTCTGTTGTAATCTGTGCCTACAAAGAAATTATGTAGCATGTGCTGTGTTAGTTACCTTTGAGAAACCCACGATTTGCCAGGGCAGCACTGAGCATTTACTCCTTGGGAAACTCCTTGCTTCATGTGTGCTGCAGCCTGGCACACAAGTGGGAATAGCACAAGGGAGCCCAGCAGGCTGCTGCCATAGAGCAAACTGAAGGAATGTCACATTTCTCTTTTGTTGCTGCTATAGTCCGACAATGAGCAGAGCAGAAAAGAGCTGGTTGAGTGAATTCGAAATTTTAGCAAGCTATTCCCTTGCCATGGAGTTTTCTGATGGTGGGTAGAAGGAATAAAATAAATCTGCAGAGAAATGGCTATTAATGATTTCAAAAAACTATGGAAGTTTCATAAACTTTTCTATGGGAAAATACCCTTTGAGTAATGTAATTCCTCTCACTAATACTATTCCAACCAGGAAACAGTAGAGACTATAGCATGTCTATAGAGTTGGAGTACTGTAACATAATCAGATACTTGCATTTCAGGTGTACCATCAGAACTGATCTTGCATTCTTTCTACATGCACCTGGATGCTTCCCACAAAGCAATATAATGAGAAAACTGAGTCCTCAGAGACTTAATTGAGCAAACACACTTGAGAAATTCCTTTACGCCAGTTTAAAAAAGTTTACAAACGCTGGCTTTTCCCTTCTCTACCTTCTCTTGAAAAGGAGATCCATTAGAGCAAATCAATCTGTAAATTTCAGTGTCTTCAATGCTTAATGTTTTTCACTTCTGTCAGGGATGTATTTAGAAGCAAAGCAATTGAAATACAATATTAAGCCCAGGTGGAGATCCTTCCCAGGACAGTTTTCAGGAGAAAAACAGAGTTACTTGCATTTCTGTAAGGTGGTTTGAAGCCTCAGAATGTTTTCCTGTTTGTTGTTCTCCTCTATAATGATTGCTATTTTGCTTTAGCAACAGAATTTTCAATTTAACAGGCACACAGACGTGATTTGGAAGCTCCAACTCAGTGCTATCACCTCCTTAGCTGTTTAATGAACCAGCACTTCCCTCCTCTAACTTTAATGGATTATTCTAGAACAGAATGAAACTCATCCACAAAGAGCAGCAGAGACAGCAATTACTGAAAATTTCATCAAAGAACATTTTCAAAGCTCTTTTTGTCCATTTATCAAGTTGTCTGTAAAGTTGAGACACGTTTAATTTTACAGCTCTCTTTAGAAGACTTTGCTTTATGTATCTACCTTGATATGTGTGAGATGTGTGGAAGAGCACTGTGTTCATTTTAGGGCAAGGCTTATTCTCTAGCCCTGTGTTAAGAGGGGAAAAATAGTCAGCCTTACCATTTACAAAGGAGCAGCAGGATGGAAAATTTCTTTGTTTCAACCAAGTTGTCTATTCCTTTAAGAAATCAGGAATTTACTGAAACCTCAAATGACCTACTGTTTTTTGGGGTTTTTTTTGTTTGTTTGTTTGATTGTTTTTGTTTTTGTTTGGGACAACCCAGAAAAAAAGGAATTACTTTTTGCCTAGCTTTATTAGTTGTGCAAAACCACCAGAGTTCCTGGGCTCTGAATCTGCAGTGCAGCCAGGGACTGGTTTTTCCAGCCTATGCAATGGATTTTTCTTATGTCTTCATGGTTCCTTGAGGCCAGAATGCATTCTTTCCTAAAATTTCTATAGTCTAAAATTCCATTTTTCATCTGGGCAAGCAGTGATTTGGATTATAGGTGAATAGCTGTTTTTGATAACTCTTCAAAGTGAGAAAGTCAGCAAGGTACATGAGTGGAAATAATGTTCCAGGAATGACTTATATGAGAAAAGAAAAGGATCAAATTCTGTCAGGAGCAATTAGTTCAAACACATCAATGAATATTGCAGTGCCTTTTAAAAGGCAACACTCAAATTGAAAAAAACAATTGGGGGAAAAGGATCTTTTCTCCATCTTCCCAATTCCTTTTGTCAATAGTGTGTATGTATGTGCTCTGCCTTTGTATATATCTGTATGTGTTTGACTGTTAGCATATTTATATACATATATCTGTATCCACACTATTCTCTTTCAAGTTATGAAAGTGTTTGCTGTGAAAACCCATAAAACTGAAGCCAGGAACTGACTTCATAGGGAAAACATTCTATTGAAAGGTCATAATTTCTAGGGAGACTCCAATACTTAAACAGTTCTAGTGGTATTTTCAGGTGGAATGTGTGCAGTTGCATCACATCTGTGATGCCAATAAATAAATGCAAATAAAGCCTATTAGGAACCGTACACTGTTAGCTCAGACTTTTAATGTAGAGGCTTCATACCAGATGAAGAATTAGCTTCTTTTTTTCACTAAGCAAAAATTACAAGTTTTCATCAAACCATTTTTATGTGGCAAAATTAACTTGTGAGTTGAAAGATGGATCTTCCCTGAGTGTGAGCGTAAATATTAACATAGCAACCTTTGTACTTCATTGCTTTTTGTTGCAACAATCATTTCATTAGGAATTGAAATTAATTTTAAGTAGTTTTGTTTAAAGCAGCACTCACAACTCTCACAACCAACCAAAAGGTTTGCTAATAGCTTGAGGTCTGTTTGTGTTTTTCATTTTGTCTGTCTAGAACTCTGAAAGCATAGTAGTACCTTCTGCCCAAACAATGTATGACACTGAATGGTGTCTTGCTCCCTAAAATAAAAATATAGAATAGAACACAGAATCTTAGTTAAGAAATGAAGAAGCAAAATTTTTTTTAAAACCCCAAACAAATTTGTAATATATTGAGAAAAAGGCTTTGCCACTTAGCTAATTACCTTATTTTATATGAAAATTGATTCTTGTTCTGCACCATGTTCTACATGTGGTAAAACCCTTTTTTAATTGTAAATTAACAATTGTGTGGGCAATGAGTCAAGAGCTCTTGTTTTCTATTACTGAATGCCTTGGTAATTGATCAAGATGCCGTTGTTTGCAGCACTTTGTGTTTGATCACCATTTGTGTTCTCTGGCTTAATTTGAGTTCAGAGCTTGGCATAATAGTTACAGTATGAGAATATAATTTTACTGTTTTCACCGTGTTGTAATGCAGAGTTGGCTGCACAGGCACCATGGCCATTACAGCCATGTGGGACTAGAATCAAGTAAACTAAGTTTAGTTTACTATATGTGCACATATGCATGTGTATATGTATGTTCATATTTACAGAATATATGAAGTATGTCTAAATATGTTTATTTTCATTACATAAAAATATGATTTCAATATTGTTATCATCCTAAGCCTTTTATGTCTTGCCATCGTGATTTTGTGTTTGTGAATTAGGCCTCTTGTCTTTAGCTGGTTTGTTGAGTCTTCTCTTGTAAAATGTAATATTTTTGAGGATCAAAAGGTATTGCTTCCTTTCTGGAGCTCTACCTGGCTGAATTTCTTAGATATCACTGCTCAAAAAGAGTTACACTGCGAGCACTGTACAGTGTGTGCAGTTGTGAAGATTACTTAGACAGCAAAGCTATGGAGTGTATTTTCTTTCACTATCTAATGAATTCCTCATGACTATCCACAGTCATTCAAAGAGATAATTTCCTTACTGAAAGAATCTTCTTTTATGTACCCACATTTTGGTTACAGGAGCCATTATTGTGCTTTTCATGTCTCAACCTGCTTCCACCTTTTTGCAAGGATCTTTGATTTTGCTGCTCCCTTTTCTTAATTTTATGTGACATTCTGTACCTGAGCACTTTTGGCAATTCTTGATCAAGCTTCCCCTGTCTGCAGAGAGTCTATTTTGGCTCATCTTACTTCCACAGTGCAGCTGGGCATGCTAGATTGAATTTTTCTGCTTCATACATGCCAGCTGCCAGACCTTAATCTCTTTCTAAAACCAAGAATTATCAAACTCCTCAACTTTTTTCTCTCATTACAGTAGCTTGAGGCCCATATGGCAGATTTACATAGGAAGACAAAACAAAGCAATTCTGCAATTATCCTCAAAGCAAAGGCTTCTGTGTTGAATCAGTCCCATTGCACAGATTTGAGTGGAGCGGTCTCATGTGTCTTTCTGACAAAGCAATAGATTAAACTGGGCACCAAGAGCACTGAATTTTAATCTGCATTTCAGCACTGGCTGCCTGTGTGTCCTATGGCTAGTAATTTCACCATTTGCATTTTAGATTGTAAGACCTTCAGAAAGAGGACTCTTTCCCTGTCTTGCTGAAATTGCACAGTGCTGCTATGGTCAGCTGCAAACCTTCAGCATTTCTGCATTAGAAGTTTCCTTCATCACTGACGTTGTATTTGTGATCTGAAACACTCTTAGCTGCTTCCATGTATTAGAGGACCTTGCAAACCGTTATAGCTCAGCTCTTGAGTGTTCATTTACCCTGTTTTACAGTGAAAGGATTAGGGATGAGAAAGCCTTCAAGCTGAAGTTATATAATGACTCTACTCTGTCCCTTAGAAGGACATTGTATCCTTGACTTGAGGTGAGGCCGCAGCAAACCAAGTTCTGCTTCTGAGAGATGTGAGTTGACAGATAACACTTTAAATGCATATGTTGTTATTACGCTAGACTGAGTCAAGGTAGCAAAGGTGGCAGGAGTATGAAATCACTGAATTCCAATCTGGATTGCTGGGGAAACACATTAATTGTAAAACTGCATTGCATTGTTGCTTCCTCAACAGTACACAAATTACAGATTTAGTTTTGAGGATGGCTTCTGCGACAGCAGGAAGTCAGAAATGTCAAGGTGTGACTGGTTCAGCACTGTTAATGCCATTCTAATGGCAAAAGTGCTGTTTTCACCAGCAGTCTCCTTGAAGCACCTTGGAAAAATTGTGTTAGTACTTTGACCTGATTAATTAATATAATGGATAAGATTTTCCCCTGGGTCTTCCTCAGTGTTACTGAAAATCTGAACTAGACATGACTCATAGATAGAACTGATGGAAAAGCCAGCAGAAGGGCTGTTTTAGTGAAACACATTTTACCATGTGTATCAAACATTTGTCGGGGGGAGTACGAAGGAAACAAAGAGTGAACTGAAAGTGAAATATATGTAACAACACACCACTTTTCTTCAAATGTTTTGTTTTCCCTCTCACTTTATGATGGCATATGCCTTTGTTCTTTTGATTACTGAATTATGTCCAAATACTTTTCTTTCAGAATCAGGAATGCAGGCCATTAAATATGATTGTTTCCTAGTCTTCTAATTGTATATTTTTTGTTAAAGCTGCCCCTATTATCAAGGTATTGATCCTGGCAAAATCATAGGTGTGGGAGGGAAAAGTCAATAGTGATTATTACTGTCCTCTTTTTGTTGTTTCTGCTTTGCAATTCCTCCTTGGAAGTCATTCAGCAGGCCCTTTCCAGGAACTCAGCTGCTAATATAACATCAAGAACAGGAAGTAGTGGAACTAAATGACCAAATACTACATGGTGTTGAAAGTGTGAAGCTGTTTATGTTGTGGTTTTCATCTTGGCCAGCTGCCATTGTTTCAGCAGTCAGTTGCATTCCCAAAATTGCACTGTTTTTTTTTCTACAATTCCAGGTGTTATGCTGAGGAAGGGTGACTATCCAACAGGCACTGTCACTTACAGAGCTCATTCAGTAATGGAGCTACAGATGTGAGGAACAGACCATTAACTGCATTGGGCTCAAGGACAAAGGGGGAAAACACACTCTAAGTGACACTTGTTGAAAAATGTAATTAAAAGACAGATTTTTCAGAATATGGTGATAAATCCTCTCAGCCAACAGTTGTCATCCCTTTATCTAAATAAGATGACAAAAGTAAATAACCTAATGCCTGTTTCATGTGCACAATCAGGGTCAGAAGAATTCTGTCAGCATGAAATCTTCTGAGATGGAGAATAGGCCTTCTATGATTGTGCAACTCCAGGAACTTCAATTAGAAACTTAAAATGTTTGGATTTCTTTACTAGAGAAGCATACAAATTATTTATTATATTTATTTATTGCAGAAAGAAAATATTCAGAATTAATCAGAGTGTTTTTAAAAAGTGCCATTTTTTCTTTTTGGCTAGACTCTGGTCACACATCCTTTTTCCTCTCTGGTTCTATTTTTCCTATTTTCCAGTAAAATGGGATATGCCTTTCTAAAGTTTCAGCTCTCCTAAGATAAATATTTTAAGAAAATACAGGTTATCATGACATTCTGTATTAAATATTTATACTTGCGGAACCATAACCATAATTTTGGTGCTTTTTAGGTCTTTTTGCATGTGTACTTAAGAATAAAATGTAGAAAAAACCACAAACCTTTTTATTAGCACTGTTGTACTGCTTCACCTCAGTCCCAATTAACCTTCAGTTTATGTGGAGCAGCAGGCACTGTGTCCTTGTTTGCAAGTTCTACAAGTTTTATGTGAGCTGTACCATGACCTTAGTATCTAATAAAAATATATATTTAAAAATAGACAGAAAAGTCAAAAGGGAGAAGGAACTTGAGAGTGGCAGTACTACTTGACATCACATGTCCTTTTCTCCCCTAGTTCTCCTTGTTCCCTACCTATCTAGTTGATAAATAATCTCTGTGTTGCTTGTCTCTTCTGTGAAAAGGCTCATTTGTACCTGCAGCTAAGGAATGGTTTCATCTTTTGAAGGACTTCTGTGTCAGGAGTCCTTGAGATGTCTCAACATCCTTATATTTCAATTATTTTGTGAAATTTTGAGTATGGTCATCTTGTCTAGGACCTCAGGAGGAAAGGGAGCTCCTTTGATGTGTGGGAAGCAGCAGTGAGTGTTGAAAACTGTCCCCACTACCTGGATGCTGTGGAGCAAGAAAGAAATGTAGGTTAAAATGGCTGGGCTGCTGCCTCTCTCCTTCCAGTGGCCTTGGGAACACCTGGTGGATGCAGCCCTTCATGGGAATGTCTCACATTCCCTGGTTTTTAAAGCAAATGTAAAGTAGCTTTTTACTAGGAACTTCTACTGGGAATAGCTTTCTTAGGGAATTTGAAGGGTGAAGAGGAAACACATAGCAAGTTTTACACATCTGGAAAATTAGAGAATAGGGCAGGTATTCTTTCAATTAGGATTTTGCAACTAATGGTGGGTCCTGTCAAAATTGCTTGTGGCTGTTGCTCTTGGAGCATGTATTGCGGAGTTTCACCTCTAAAGCTGCAAACATTCTTGACTAAAAATCAAAGCAATCCCAGGGATCTGGTCCTGCACTGGTGCAGGACCAGATGGACAGGAGATAAATGCTGCCTCTATAGGGTTTGCTGTTCTGAGTGGCCAGTGCTTATTGCTGGGATTGTACCTAACTCTCAGCCACTTGTCTGGCTGAGTTATGCCAATAAGAAGCAGGAAGATGCCTCCTTAATTTAGGGGCATTGAAACAGTCTGTAATAAATAATATTGGTGTAAAATATTACTGCAGCAGCCTAGACAAGGTTCAGTATGGTGCCTAAAAGTGTTCTCCTGTAGCTTGTAAATCCTCTCTGTTATGCTATTTAATCCATTGTGGAAGCTGGACTTAGGTGGATACTTTAGCTCCCTTTATGACTAATTGCCAGTGTCCATGCAGGGTGATAAACCAGTCTGCTCCTTCACCACTCAAAATCCGGCTGACAGATAGCAGCAAAATGGCATCAGATGCCAAGCAAGAGCTGATATCACTGGAATAAGCTAAGGGAGAGATTCATGATTCACATCCAAGGTCTTACTGTACCTTGCTTTCATCTCTAACAAGGTGCAAGAGTCAGGCTGCTGAGCCCAAATATCAAGTACAGCAGAACAGCATGAAACTCTTCTCCTTTGCTTGGTGGGCAAAAGACCTGCTCCTCTCTGAGATGCACCAAGGCCAACATGGAGCTACCCAGTTGATGGCAAATGCTGTGCCTCTGCAGACATCCCTGTTTGTCAGGAAAGAAACATCACCTTAGCAAAAATTACTGTACCTGAAATCTAATTCCAGCCTCAATTGCTTTATATTGAATTGTGTGGCAGCAGGCTCATGGAGAGATCTTGATATAAGTAAAAAAACCCAAACAGAAAAAAAGCTCAGACACAAACACCCCAACAACAACAACTCCAACCCAAAACACCCCCTAAAACAAACCAAAAACCCTGAAAAAAATGAAAAACACCCAATCAAAACCCAACAAAAGCAGGTATCCATGCTGACTACATGCTAATGAATGCATAGAACCAAATCAAGCCTAATTTCCCCATTGCAAGATCTAGACATTGACTTAAAAATTCTGCAGAGGATTTGATGTCTTCTACAGCAATAGTCAAGGTTCTTCCATAAGAAAGTAGTTATTGGGATAATATTTGGGCTCACAGCATAAAAAGGACTAACAGAAGGGCATAGGAGAAAATATTAATAGCAAAATTTCCCCTTGGTAGGCTTCAAAAACAAAGATGTGTTTAATGTTTATATTCTGCAGACTAGCTATATGTATTAAAATTTGTATTTAGATCAAAGGCTTTTGTTTAATTTGTTTTACATTAAAGGAAGATAAAGTACCTTAACTACAGCTGTTCAGGTAACTGCTGAATATAGGAGCAGATACCCAGATATAAATTACTACATTGTAGGGCAGCCAGCATGCTAAAAGATATATAAATAAATGAAACATAAAACCAGAAAAAGAAATACATGGAAATATCTAAAATTGCATATGTATTTCTCATATTTCAGGGTATTTTTTTCCTGTCTAGGTTGACAGTGATTCATGTTCTTGATTCTGGATTTATTTTTATACTTATTCATATAGAATGTAACTACTGTTTTACCTGAACAGAATTTTTTTTTTTGTCTTGCTGCATTGCAAGTGTACATGGAACTATAAATGCCATGTGCATATCTGTTTACTGGATTTTCATCCAACTTGGAGGGGAAGATACCTTGGTTTTCTTATAAACTCAGTTTCCATTAAGAATGAAATCAGTATCATACATGGTGTACAAATTCAGTTTTGTTAGTAGCTGTTTGTTCACAAGAGCTTTGTTTTGCCCTTTTCTTTTTCCTTCCAATTGACAAATCTTCATTCAGGCATCATGCCTCAGTTTTCTGAAAAGCCTTGCTTTAATACCTTCTGAGAAGACAGTTTATTCTCCTTTGGCCTGTTTTAGCTTGTCCCACTGTTTTTCTGGTGATCTTATCTTATAGCCTAATAGCATAGGGCTTTTCTATTTCTGTTTCTCCATCTCATATGACAAGAGTGCCATCTCATAACCTCCTAGGAGGTGCCACCTTTCCTCCAGTGCCAGTATCCGTGCCCATCCAGGCTGTGAAAGCTCTCAGGGCTCCAGGGCAGCAGGTAGGTGGGTACCCAGCCATGGAGTTGATTACCCTGCATGTTTGTGACAGCGACAGCCTTTTCAAAGAAACTGCCAGCAAATGTTCTGTCACAAAAGTAGCTTTCTAGACAGACCATATTAAGGTCTTATAAGGTTCATTAGTCTGTCCACTGACTCCTGACATAAAGTTTATTCTGAGGTGCAATTAAGGCCTTCATTTAAGGACTTTGTTTATTTTGATACCTCAGTTGTTTCTCTCCTTTGTTCACAAGGGAGCATACAACAGTCTCATCAAAGGACAGGGTGTGAGATTGCATTGCTGTGCTCATCTACTGTATGAGACTACAGCAGCTCAAGGCCACTGTGGTGTTTTTAAATTGTTTTTATTTCCCTCACAGGATATATTTGTAAGCAAACATATTTTTGCTGTGCTGAAGTTTACCACAGCAGGTGTCAGGATGCAGTGCCAGGATTACCCCTTACATTATGTGCTAGGTGGCATTGTGGGACTATCAGGGTCATACTTCTTGCACTCTGCTTTACAGTGGCATTTTGAGGTCTTCCACCTGGCTTCCTTTTTGTTTCTCACCTTCTTTCACCATCATCTTTTTTCTAAGGACACTTGACCTTTTGCTTGGCTCAGCCAGTCTGGTTTTACTGTTAATTGTCCTGTATGGAAGCATCAAATTGAATCCTGCTCACTGTCTTCCTCTAAAGAGGAAGGTGTGGTGTTTCTGTAAATTCCCTCCACTTTTTGTTTCTCCTCTGTGTCAAGTATGATTTATTGACTGGTCAAGATGCTATTTTAAGCACACTGGATACACGTAATAGATGTTTGTAGTAGGGGTTATTCTCACTGCTGTTGGTCATGGGCACAACAACAAGAAAAAGCAGAGCATGGTTATGACTCTGGGACTTTTCTATGTTTGGTTCAGTGTATGGGTTATAATGACCCAAAGAAGGTGAGCAAAGTTAAACCAAGGTCTCCCAACCAGCAGAATATTGATGTGCAGTTAGAGCCTGTGCACCAACAAAATTGTTTCCCATGTCCTGTTAAATGTCACAGTCATTAGAACGAGAAGAGGGGATTAAGAGCAGTGATAATGAGGTCTGCATGTCTGTCTGCACTCTAAATAGCTCAGTGTGTCTTATTTTCCCACCTGTAGTGCTCAAGTTCAGTGCACAGAACGTATACGGTGAACTGAAGAACAAAATGTGAAGAAATAAGATTGCCACAGATGTCTAATATGAAAATGTACTAATTAAAATGAGAAATGGATGTAGATATAAGGTCAGCATTGTTTCCTTGGTCTCAAAAGCAAGGAGAATTGCTCAGAGCAGGTACCCTGAATTGGAATTGAACCCTGTAGAAAGTACTGTGAACTGGAAAGATACAGCACAATCTAGGTTGACAGGGAGGGTCTTAGCCAGGGCATGAACACAGGCTATGTAAAGGGGATAGAGAATTCTTCTTTGGTCACTATTTTTTCCACAAATTTTTTCCCAGTTATGCCATGTCATGAGCTGGCAGGGCAGAGACTGAATCTGTTACTGGGAGACAGGCTCATAAAAATCACATTGTCTCAAACTGAAAATAATTAGAGAATTTAATATAGCCTAAAAACCCCAAACCCACAAAGCAATATTTGAATCTTTTCTGGACTCTGGTGACTGATAAAATTGGTATTTTGAGTTTCATGGTTAAGGAAATAATAATTGAATGTGGCTTTTTAAACCATTCCAATTTTTCTTTTTTGTCAGCTAGCAAGAAATAATCTAAATGACATTTAGATGTTGTAACACAAAAACTGTTTTTTAAATCAATGGATTTGGTTTTGATATTCTCTTAAAAATTGACATAATTTTTTAGGTATTCATGACACTTTTCTTATGGGAGAAGACTGGCTACATATTAAACTTTTTTTTTTGAGCATGGGTAAAATAGAATATAGACTTGGCAAGCATTTCTTCAAGCTGGCATATGGTGAACAGAGGATGCCAAGGTACAAGTAGCCAAATTAATTATTATTGCTTCCAGGACACTGTTGGAAATATTTTTTGCCCATCCTTTTATGCTGACTTTTCCATAACCATTCCCTCACTCCTGCCCCACAGGAAGACACTTGAACCTTTTCTTGCTAAGCAAAGAGGGATGCATAAAGAGAAAAGTAAAGCAAGTTTGTGACCAGAATTCTACATTTAGCATCAGCTTTTGACATCTTTTGGAGTGTATGGAGCTAGTGAATCACAATGTAGTCAATCAAGCAGTCAAAACAGGACTTGGAACTTTCCCTGAGATGGAATCAGTAGCAAAAGCTCACGTTAAAGGTGTTGGACGAATCTATTTCAATAGCTAAAATTTTTTGGTCTCCTGAAACTTAGTGCTGAATTATCATTTGTATAATTACTGGAATTTAATTGTACTAGTTATTTTTTATAACAGACAGGTCTGAATTTATCATCATTCAATTATTGAGTTAACCACTATAAGTCCAGGATGAGGTTTTCAATGATGACAAGACAATCATCAGTAAAGCAGACTCTGCCCTGAGTTTTCTCCACCATAAAATCACAGTGGTTTAACAGCACAGGCCTTTGCAGAAGATACAGAATAATTGCCCATTACCAGGTCTGGTACTTGAAGGCGAACAGATTTTCTGCCTTCTCTGACTTTCCCTCAATGAACATAAAAACAAAACCAAAAAACCAACCCAAAGCAAACGAACAAACAGAAAATGCAACAAAAACCCCAAAGCCTACCCAATTTATTTGAAAACAAGTAATTCAACAACTAGATTTTCAGAAATGCTGGATCTGCAAAGTAACCTCTTTTCTTGATCTCATTTTTAGCACTTGCAGCAGATTTTAGCCATTTGTTTTCCTGAAGATGATTCAGAAATATTCAACATTTCAGCAATTCAAGTTTAAATGCTTTTTAAAATGTGCTATTAATTTTGCTTTTAATTACTTTAAAGGAAATTCTTGAGTTCAATGATCCTGATATCAAAATAAATTCAAAAAGTAGTTCTTCTTAATGCTTTTCCAATTTATTTCTGCTCAGACTTTGGGAGGGAGCCATTTTAAGACGCTGGTTTGATCCTCTCTGTGATCTGACGCTTTCCTTAACAAAATCAAGACTAAGATTTTTCTGTTCTTTACTAAGGATTGCCATCTCCTAATGAGTTTTGGTCACAGCTGTTTGGAGATTAAAGACTTCTCATGCAGTTTCTCAGTACTGAATGAATCAGGTTGCTGCAGATTTTTTTTCTTTTGTTTCTAGACTTTAATTGGTACCATAGATAAAGGTGGGCAGTGACTGCATTTCCTATAATGCCACTTCTACCTTACCCCCAAGTGTGCATGTAGTTATGCTTTAAATAGATTTGATGTCTCTATGAATTTACACTGCTTTGTTGCATCCTTTTCTGTGTGCCATAATGAAATTAGGCTCCTTCATTTGAGATGAAATGAAAAGTAAATATCTTCCTCTATGCATTTTTCAAATTTGAGTCGGTAGAACCTCTTTCGAGCCCTTTATTAGATTTGGCTTTGTGCATTTGAGAGGTGCTAAACTTGGATTTAAATGGATTCACTTAGGTGATGTTTTAAGACAAATGTTGTGTCTTAATTTCATTTTAGATTAGCAGCTTGCTTGTGGGATGGGTTGTGGAGGAAGTACACGGTGGTGACAACTGAGAATTGCTTCTGCCTTGGGGCACGTTGCAGCCTTACAGTTCCTGTGACTTAATGGCCAAGCCACAACTCTTACTATGAAATCCACCTTGACTTCTCAAGAAATTAAATACTGGATTCTGATGTGGATTATTATGCTGGCTTCTGACATGTATACTTGCAGGAGATTGCCTTATCTGAGTTTGTTGGGGTCTGGGGGGTTTTGTGGGTTTGGGATTTTTCTTCTTTGCTTCCACATGACAATATTTCTCTGCTTTCTGTGGGCAATCAGGAATGAGAAGAAAGACTGTTGCAGTAGCTTATGTTTTACAACTTGCCTTCCCCTGCATCTCTAATATTTTTCCAAGATTTTACTCTTCTAGTTTCTGTACGTGAATTCTAATCTCGTAATAAATTTAGGAAGTGTTGAATCTTAGAAATTAGGTTTATGCGACTAATTCAGGATTTACTTCCCTCTCACATAGATTCTGGTCAGTCATAATTTCTTATCTCTCTAAGCTTTTCCCCAGCTGATTCTGTGATTTAAAATAATAATTTTGTGTTAAGAGGCCCACAAGTGCCTAAGTAGTCCATATGCAAGAAGAACATTCCATTGATAATGAAATATGTCAGCCTAAAGCAGTAGGTGTGACTTAAACATATTAAGCCACCAGGAAATCATTTAAGCTGCCTACTGCACATGAAAGGAGTGTAAAGAAATCATTCCTTCAGACTATTCAAATTCTTTATGATTGTTATTTCTTTTGGTTCTTCTGTCAAACATATTCCTGCTTGCTACATCAGCAGCTCCTGAGGTCAGCAACATGTCAATTTTTCCTAGTTAGCAGTTTAACGTTTCCTGATGACCTGCTTCTGTACGTTTATCTTCTTATGTAACAGAGGACACAAATATCTGAATATGATCAATTTTCTAGAAACATGGTATTGCCCTGGAGATGTGATCACATGCGACTTTCTGGCCTTCTCTCTAGGAAAAAAAAAAACAAACCCCAAAAAAACCCAAACCAAAACCAGTGAGTAAAATACCTAATATATAACAAAGTTGCCTTGGTCTGACATAGACGTAAAGTGAGATAATGTGATTCAGTTAAGGTAGGGAAATACAAACATAAATCACATAACAGAAGCATATTTCTAAAACATTTTTATAATTGCTGCACTGATGTAGCACTGTGGGAATGAGTTTCAGCTCTGTTTCTTTCACTTTGGTCTTGCATCTCAGTGTGCAAATCAGATTTGTGCTCAATGAGACACGAACACACTGAAATTCATAGAATTGCAAAAACTTCACTCTTATGAGGGAAACCCAGAGAGCTGCAATCCACCCTCCTGCACAGCATGTGTCTAGTTTCTGATGCTCAGGGCCCTTGCCTAGTGAAGTTTTGACTACCTGCATGGATTTTTGGGCAGATTATTCAGTGTTGTTGGGTTTTTGGGAGAGAATTTCTCTGAAAAACTAGACCTACAGTTGCTCCTTGTATCAAGTCTGCTCAAGAGTAAACCATAAGGAAAATAACATTCCCTTAGAAATTAAGCTGGTGTTACTATTACAGTATTGTTTTACTTCTGGGCATCCAGGGTTCAGCAATGGAGAAATTGTCACACCTGGATTCCTTTTTGGGCTCCAAGAGTGGATGTTTGTGAGGTGCTGTGAGAAGCACTGTCACCACCATGTGCAGTGAGCACAGCAGGACGGAGCAGAGCCTGAGGCTTGGTGCTCCATGGGGCCACATCCACTCTGGAATCCCTGCAGGAAAATTGCCCTCCTTGCTGCCATGTCTGTGCCCACGTGTTTCACATTCAGGCATTACCAAGTTTTCATCTCTAGAGTCACACCAGGGATTGCACAGTTTAGCTGGCAAAAAGCAGTCCTATGTCACAGCAAACTTAATAATATAGCAAGTGGTTGATTTAAACTGACATAATTTTTTCTTTTTTACCTGATTTTGCTGGTGCATGATTCTAGCTTTTTAAAAGTTTATCTCACTATGCCTCTGATTTTTCACCTCTTGAACCTGCATTGCTTTCTATTTGTGACATGAAAATTAGTTGCCATGGAAATGATTGCAGAAGATCTCTTAAACAGAGGACTTAAAAAAGATTGCATATATCAGCAGATGGGCTTAGCAGTGAGCAAGGAAGAAATATCACCTAAAATCTAAGGTGCAAGGGGCAGGTTTTTTTTCTTTTTTAAACTGTCTAGATTTTTGTTTGTCTCACAGCATCATCTTAAACCATTGCTGATTTCCTAGAGCACTGTTTGCCTGTGGGTGTTTACCTGACATCCTGACTGACTTGAGAGCATATCCTTCTATCTGTGGTGACTGAGTACCAACTTTAGTGAGACACAGGCTAGAATGAGCTGCAGCAGGGAAGCAAAACTGGTAGGGGGGACAGGTGTAAGAACAAAGGTTCAGAGGATTCCTTTGCTGGCCCAAAAAGTTATGCAACCCAACCCACCTTCCCCAAATTCTGTGCAGCAAGAGCATCTGCCTGAGGAGCACAATGACAACAGCCTGGAGGGCCAATTCTGCTTAGCTATATTTGAAATGTTTTCTTGTCTTACTAAGGATCTGACCTCAGGTATTTCTAGGCTAATTCTTTTCACTGGGATAAGAATGAGATATAATTAATTCATGGTGGGACTGTCAGGCTTTCACCGGGATAGCTTTCATTCACAGCATTGGCACAAAGATTCTCTGAGGTTCATGGGAAAAATCAAATGCATTTTTCATTGTGGAGGATTATTGCCTTTCTATCCACATATCTATATCCACAGTGATGGGAAGCTGACAGTCTCTTTGCACATGATGTTAGGGAGAATGCTCAGTAGATTCAGCTCTGGTGTGATTGGTGATAAGGACAATTTCAGGGAAAAGTCAACTAAGTTTCATGTAATGTAGAGGACAAGATTTAGGTCTGTAATTTTTTTGCCGCGGTATAGTACTAGTCTGGACATTTTAAAAGGATAAGTACAATGCCCATTGTTTGTCCCTGTAGAGAGAAAAGAGTTTGCACAGTGAGAATGTTTAAAGGTACAATCATCTCTTGCTAGTTCTGAGAACATTAGTCCTCTGCAAGGGATCACACACAGCCTGGGCTGAGTTCTTATTAGAAACAAACCCTATTTCACCATATCTTTGGAATAGGGGTTTGACCCTTTCTTGTTCAATTATGACCTATAGTGATCACAGCAAAACTTGATAGAATGTCCCAGGTGAAAGAATTTGGCTGTACCCATAACCTGGGAGGATGGGCTTTAGAGAATATACTGCACTATCCTGACAGGGCTGCTGTCCTGTCATGATTGGGCATTGGCTTTTGCTAGCAAAGTATAAATATAATACCTCAGCTTCACTTGTAGTCACTGGATAAAAGAGTATTAAAGAAAAAAGCTCAACATTTAGTTCGGACCATTCTTTTGTTTGGTTTCTATGAATATTTTACTGTACAAAAATATCTGTCCAGAGTATTAGATTTATGTACATGAAGGATATTTTCCAAAATCACATTATGAATTTATATAGATGTCTTTAATCAGAAGACACAAATTTTAATGATTGTGCTTATAAGTATATAAAAAATACAAGACAAAAAATCTAAGTTAAATGGCAATGCTTGATTTTTGCTTTATATACTCAAGATGAAGGGCTCATCAATAATCCCATCATGGAAGATTATTTGTAGCAATGTGTCTTCAAATAATTAAATTATGATGTATTAGAATATTTTGAACTTCTTAAGGACATCTACAAATAGAAAAATAATTTGATGCAAATTACTTGTTCTAGCTGGGGACTTCCACAGGAATGGTCAATGTCATCAGAGTTAAGGGACATCTTCTTATTCTTAGCAGCCATTTCTCTAAATTTACAGTGAACTTGAGCCCATTTGCCACATCTCCATCTCTATTTCCTAGGAGCATTCCTAGTCTCATGCAGGGAAATTGTTTGAAATGCTTCTTTAAAATATTTCTGACTAATATTTTGTTGCTTTCTTTCTTTATAAGCATCTGCATACTTTATGGAAATAATTTCTTTCACTGCATATGTAAATATTTTTTATTGTTTATATTCTAAACATTATCAATTTTTAGATTATTATCCAAACATATACTATCATGCATCTAGGGTGTTTAAATATCTTGTATTCAAAGCCTCATGTTTTCTATGTGTTTTTTTTTTCTTAACTACATACATGTGGTTCTCAAAAGAAGTATAAAGGTGTGAAGCTGGTCTTATTTTTTAACCTAGTGCTGATATTTTTGTGCAGAGTTAAAGGCAGTCCTTAAACAGAAAGATTCCACAGGCATCTGTGGAATCTTAATTATACAAGTAGAGTATCACAGAAATCACAAGATTCATGGTGACTTCATTGTTTTTATCTTATTCATGTACCTTTTAACCCTCTGTGAATTGTAGAAGGGGCTTCCTTCTGGTGTCTGCATCTAGCAGTCACATCTCTAGAGATGGATTTGTAGGCATCTGAATCCCTGAGCTGTGGGGTTCTATTTTAGCATGGAAAAACTGAAGATTCTGCATTCAACAATCTTAGAGGTGTTGTCCAAGCTAAACAATCAATATCTTGTCGGAGCATATGGAGTGTGAATGAGGTTTGTGTTGCTGCTCCATGATTACAATCTTTCCTGGAGTGGTGACTTGCACCATGCTCCTGAGTGATGCCCCACAGCTCTTGCTGGCATCACCTGATGCAAACATACAGATTGCAGTATTATTTGTCTGTGGGGCAGTATTGAGGTGAATGTACAGTACCCTGCAGGACAGAGTATTAAATGCTTCTCAGCTGTGACTAGGGTTTCTAATTTAGTGGAGGGGAATTCAGTACCTTTCCACTTTGGAAAAGGAAAGATAATAAAGCCTCTGATTTGGCCTTATTCTTACGCAGAACAATGTAGCCCGGGGGCCCAGTCCCCAGGGAGACAGGGTGCCTGAAGGCAAAGCTAGCTCAGGCTGGCAGCAAGCTTGGTGGCTATCAGCTCTTGTAGAGATTGCAAGCTCTTAGGATTTCAGCTCGTGCTTGCTAGGTAAGTTCACCCTTGGCTTGAGGCTGCAGCAGACGGCAGAGAGAGGAGGAGGAGGAGAGGCGCTGGCTGGTTCCACAGAGGTGGCTTTATTGGGGAAGTCTGTGAAGGGTCCCACGACAGCTCTTCTTCTGTCGAATGGGGTACAGTATGCTGCTTTTGTAGGGCTTGGGGGGGATCCAGATTTGACCAATGGTAAGGGTTAAAGTGACATAGCCTTATAGGGTTACAGAGATAGGCTATGGGTCAGGGAGACAGGAACTTAATTGCTGCTGTGTCAGCATTCCTATTGTTCAGATCCTCCATAGTGCCTTTCCCAGGTCCATGGGGTTTACTACAGAAAGAAAGATTTCTAGGCCTAATTAAAGAAGATTTTAGGTCTAAAAAGGTAGAAAAAAGTCTCAACAACCACAAACTGGAGCTCACTGTTGTAGTTGGGGGCTATGCATTTAAAAAAACAACCAAAATCATAGACAATATGGTTAACACAACCCACAGTGTATATCCTTACTTGTCTGTTCTCTTGCATGACAATAACACGATACCCTAAACCAAGAGAGCATGTTATGAGACAGCTTTTCATAGGAGAAAGCTTTTTTGCAAACTAAGATGGTCATTTCTGATTGAGATGTTTTGTGTTACTTTACATCATGCAGCATCTAGTCTTCATGCTTCCCTTTTGACAGCCAGGCTGTTGCTGTTCCTCTTCATTAGAGAGCCCCTAGCAACATGAGCTTTCTGAGTCCTCCCTTGCTTAAGTGGTCAGCTGGCACCTCCACAGCAAAACCCAGCCTGAAGAGGTTTTTGACCTGACCTTTTCTAATTGATGTCTGAACTCCCTGGTAAATGACATCTCTGAGCACTGTGAATTTTCAGCTTAAGGATAAAACTTAAGGGTTTATCCTTAAGTACATTTGATTTGAATTTGCTTAGATTACAAACCATTATATCTACCATTTGGGTATCCTCCTAGTTCCAGGATTTCTCTGGGCTGAAGTAGCCATCATTTTCTTCTGGGTATTGGCTACAGCTGACTGCGCCTGGCAGTACTTTCAGCCCTAACAGGTAGCATAAATCTAGCCTTGGACCATCCACTCACAGCACCTGGCTTTGAGTGCTGTGGATTTATTTGGAGATTCAGGTACCAATGAAGGAGAAACTTTTTCTTCTGAAGCATTTTCAAGGGTTATAAAACTTCTGCCTATGCAGAAGAAAGATGGAAACATTTTCTGTGGTTTTCTCTAAGGGCAGGCAACTAAGCTGCAATAATAATCAGTTAGAAATTTATTCAGACCCCTTGCTGGGAGGTGATTCCTATTCTGTTACTAAAGGTCTCTGATTGATGTGCTGTTTTTCAGCACTGCCAGTTGTATTTTGCAATTGCCATTTTGCACCATTTGCAAGAGAGGGATTTGCCCATCCTGACTCCAAAGTGAAACTAGAAAGAAGGTCAGCACTTATGCTACTTATCCAAGCTGCAGCCTGATGAAGAGGAGGACAGGCTGCCATTTAAATGGCTCTTGTGTGGTACACCACCCAGCATTTGTTGCTGGTGTAGCCAGACACTTCCCATCAACAGCCTGCCTCTGTATTCCTTTGTTAGCCTCCTGCATTCGGGGAGCAAAGCTTTTGCTTTGGTGTTCATCATCCTTCATACAAACTTTCCCAGCTTTTCCACCACTTGGTTTGGCTGCCGCTATTTGTCTTTGCCCTGGCATACCTGAGAAGCACTTGCTGTCACACCAGCTGAAAGGCATTTGAAGTTGTTCCTGCTGTTTTCTGCTGTGTTGCTGTTCCTGAGCTGCACACAAGCCTGATTATACGGTAACTTGAACCTAATCTCAGGCAGTAATGATGTTTGCTGGGCTGATGGATTGGACTTGGGCATTAAACATGTATTAGGATCATGGCTTGAATGAGAAGCAACAAGGTTACCAAACTAAAAAAAATCTCAGCCTTCTGCAAATCTAATATGAGCCTTACAGACATAATGAAAATCAAAGTTAGCACGTCAAAGTTTTTCAATGGCATATTCATTGTAGTGAGTTTGCATAAAACCTCAATAATTTCTCAAAATAGCAAAGGAAATTATTTTGTATTTAATTTCCTTATGTAGTTACCTTTGATGCTATTGAGCAAGTATTTTATAAAATGCTTTCATATCCAAATTTTAAAAATTCAAAGAGGACACATCTAAAGATCAAGAGCTCAGTAGAAATCAGTAAGCTTCCAGTACTCAGGTAGAACATTGTTAACAGAAAGGGTGATGAGATATGGGAATGGGCTGCCCAGGAAGGTGGTGGAGTCTCCATTCCTGAGGTGTTTAAGGGAAGACTGGATGTGGCACTCAGTGCCATGGTGGCATTAGAGGTCTTTTCCAATATAATTAATGCTGTGGTTCTGTTAATCTCAACCACTTGAAGCATGAGTCACTAAACTAGTAGCCCTGTCTCCATTATCACATAGCAAATATGTAAAGAGAACAGCACTAAGAGCTGTTTCGGAGTCCACAGGTGTGTGATATAACTCTGATAGTGTGTGCTTCAAAGACAAGTGAAAATGTAAACAAAAATCCCAAGAATTTAAGTTCAGAATCTGGAAATGAGTAGGAGCTTACTATTAATGGTCTTGGAGGGCTGAACAGGAGTGTATTAATTTTAAATGCTTTTGACAATTAAAAGACTATAGATAGCTGCTTTATCTAGCATCTAATGTTTTAGTTTGGTTTGTAAGTTTTTAATATTTCATAAGCCTCCATGAGTTTCAGTGAGATTTAGAAACTGGGCTACTAAATCACAGAAGTGTTGTGAAAATGTGATTTAAAAAAAATCCTGAGCAGTGCTGTGCTTGGACTGGTTAAAATCTTCTGTGGCATGAGTGTTTCAGTCCTACAAACTGAATCATGTTGTCTCCTTGCTTTGTGAAATCTAGGGATGCCTTTCCTGCTTTTAAATACTGTGGGATCAAGATCTGAGCATGTGTTGTTCCTGGGGCTGGACCAATACTTGCTGCTTGATTATAAAAAAATGGGATTACTTAAATAATGAATAATAGAAGTTTTAAGGCTAACAGAATAGTCCATCCTTAGCATTTGACAATGTATGAAAATACAGGAAATGAAATGCACATTTTCTGCCATGTAATCCAACTAGGAAGGAGGGTAGAGGGAAGGGAGGGCAGGCAGCTCAGTGATGAGTAGGAGCTGAGTGGGCATGGATGCTCATGGAGAAGGTTTTTTGCTTTGTTTTTGTCACGATGCCAAAGGTGCTACCACAGTTGAGGTAATGACTCCTACTGAATTTCTGGAGGAAACCCTGTTACAAATACAGCACCTAACACAGAAAGTGGTGTGTAGCTCTACCACACTGCCCCCCATACCTCACCCAGCAGAAATATGCTTTAGTTTATGTGTACCAAGGTACAGGCAAGCCAGGAAGCTGACATTTGTTTTGCCTTTTATTTGTTTGGGGTTTGTTCATTCAGCAGTGGAGGGGGTTTTTTTCGGGTTTTTTTTTGGTTGGTTTGTGTTGGGGTTTTTTGTGTGTTTGGTTTGGTTTTTTTGGGTTTTTTGTTTTTGTTTTTTCTTGTTGTTGTGTTTTTTGTTTTGGTCAGTTGATTTTTGGGTTTTTTTTGAGGAGAGAAAATGCATTGTGGTTGCTTTTTTCTGTTTTCATGTTGTGTATCCGTGCCATCTGTGCTAGTGACCCCCCAAAGCACTCCTAGAAGAAATGCTTTTCTAGGCCAGTCTCCCCTCGCCCTGCCACAATCTGTCTGCAGGGGTGAGAAAGCAATTCATTCATTCCTGTTCTGACTGGCCAGAGCTCTTGACAAGATGTCAATGCCTACTGTGATAGCTGTTCTTAGCCTTTTTTGTGATTTGAATACCTTACTTGGAAAAGAGCCCTGAGCCTGTTGAAATAACTCCACAGAGATTCTGAGAGAGCTTTGAGATTTTAAGACCAATCAGTAAACTGCACTGGCTTTGAAATACAGCCTTTTTTATTCAGTTACCTCTAGTCAATTCAAGCTGTGGTGTCCTTGCATCTCTGCCACTGTTCATCTGTATTTTGGGTTTGTTTCAATGCTTTCACAGGGCAGATAGCTCTGTCTGAGACAGTCAACAATAAATGCCCATGGAGTTCAAGAGCATGATATAAAAAGAATAGTGTATGTACTGCTTCCTTTGAATTCTTATAAAAGCAAACAAAGAAAAAATAGTAGGAGAAGCTCTTTGCTGAGCAAACTGTTGAAGAGGACAGCATTCTGTCCTATGCATTCTGTGCTACGTGGAGAAGGAGTTACCAGCCCTGATACCTGTACTCTGTATATTCATTATTGTGCTTTCATCTTCTTCCACCTTACCAGAATGTGATAATAATATCTAGAAGTTTGAAGTTGAGCCAAATTTCAGTGACTTCAGTGGGGTTTCTTCCTTTCTGCATCACTGGATGACAAGGGAATGAGAAATCTTTGACCAGATACCTGCTCCTCTAGTCTAAGATGGCAACTGTCCAAGAGCTGTCCTCAGCAGTCCCTCATCCTCATTAGGTATTTCCTTGCTCTGTGAAGGATTATTCTATGAGCAGAGGAGCTACAGAGTTCAAAATGAATACAGCTAATTATAGTTTGAACTCTTCAGCCATTCTAGAGAAGTCTGGGAAGGGAGTACAGCTGGGGAAAGTTGCTGCGAATATATATGAATGGTTAAAAGGATGACAGTGATTTCATGGGCCACTTACTGTATCAGATGCATCTCTTGACACAAGGTTAGGAGGAATTACTCAAAATATCTTAAACTGGATGAACTATGATGTAGAGCCTCTAATTCTTTATGCTGTACAAACATAATGTGTGCTTTGGGATATCCAGTAAATAGCATGCTTCCTGTATTCTTAAAATGTAGTGATGTAGGCCCTATGGAGGATATTCCAGCAGCCTCAGCTACTGTTATTTCTCTTCTGAGTTCCACAGTGCTGCTTGGCTGGACTGCAACGTGAGTAGATGAATTATGGAAATAGAATATTTTTTATTTTGTTCTCCTATTAATAAGACCACATGAAAATCTCCCTCAGGAAAAAAAAAAGACTATTTTTTTCCCAAATAATCCTTCCTGAACATAACTTTATGAAGGTGACTCATTTTAAATTCTCCATCATTTAGGGACCCATGGTATCTGTACTGCCTGTTGGTAATGTCCATTAAGCAGCAGCAGAAATGCATTTTCTTCCTTGGTTAGACACTCCAATTCTGCAGGAAGAAATGTCTTTTACTCTAAATATTTTTTTTTGTTCCCAGTCTAAATGCATTATGCAAATAATTCACTTCATAAAAAGATAACAAATGTTTGTGTTTTGGTTTGGATTTTTTTTTCAGACAGCTCTGAACATGATAGTTCAGGAAGCCAGTGTAATTTTAAGAGCTTAGGAAGAAGCAGCTACAGTATAATAGGATCTGGGTTTTATGCAAATAAAACCATTTTGCCCATTACTGGAGCATAACAAAGTAGAGAGACCTCTGCACTTATGGGCAAAATGACAAGTGCTTTATTTATGATAACTCTTAGAATTTTCTCTTGGCATTTTCTTACAGTTCCATGTGGTGTCCAAAAGGCAGAGTTTTATGTTGCTGAAAAGAACTTAACAAATTACTTTGTGCAAAACAAATGTTCTTCTCAGATTTTGTTTTGTTGCCTTTTTGCCCTCCAGCAGTTCAATATAGTCTTGACACTACAAAGGATTGTATTTCAATATATATGGTTAATCCAACATAAACATGGAAGGTGGGAAAGGTCTTCAAGTGCATGATTAAACAGCTCCGAAGTGTTACAGGTTCAGTGTGTGGAAGTCAACAAAATCCACCTTGCCACAGGTCAAACTGCAGAGTGCCCCATTCATTCTCCTACTGCACCAGGCAGCAGAGTATGTGAGCTTTCTAAAGGTCTGCTCTGATGCCCCAATGATCTGAACATCTTGATCTTCCTGTCTGTCTGTCATTTTATCACTCAGGTGTTTGCATTCTACAGACAGTGTCCTAAGGCATAGAAAAACCGAGTGATTTTCTAACTCTGCCAAAGGGCAGTTATGGCCCTTGGCTCTGGAAAGCCAAGGGAATATTTTGATCATCCTTCATTTCCAGCAAGTCTGGCTTGTAAGTTTGTGTGTTCAGTGGCACCATGATTTTGATTGTTCAGTTCCTTCCAGTTATACTAAGGAAAACACCAAACAGATTTGGGCTAAGGTGTGCTTGAAGTTCATTCTTAAATATATGGTGTCTAATGAGATGGTGCTTTCAATGAGTACTTTGATAACAGCTAAATCTCTGAACAGTACTCTTACCTGCCTCTAAACATGAGAGGGCCTAGGTTCACTTCCATGGGCAAATTGTTACAACTACTGGAGTACATTAATATTTTTTCTTTGAAATTGATTATGCATGATTTGTTCTCTCTCCCACATTATGACTTAACTCTTCTGTCTCCATAGACATTGAGTTTCAATGTGTTGGCATGGCAGTGACCAGCAAAGGGACTCTTCTGTGCCACTGAGCTCTTAAAGCATTACCATAAAAATTATTATTAATTTGTTTTTTGAAAAGAAAAATGCTCATCCATCTTAGTTACTGGAAGCTTACAGCACACAGTGAGGAACTGGTAGCTAAACATACCTTGTTTCTCTGGTGGCACTTTTGTTGCTGTATCAAAGGTTATAGAGAATAAATGCCTGGATTTTAGGGAAAGCACACCCTCAAACCTTCACGCTTCTGCTCACAATATTGTTATCTCTGTTAGAAAATAAAGAGTAGGCAAACCTACTTTCTCTTGTTTCCCAGTCTTCCCAAGTGCCACTCACCACGGCCAGTAGCAGCAGAAGAGAGAGAAAATTGTGATGCAGTGTAGCAAAATGGAACAGATAATATACAGTGCTTCTGTATGTGGCCAGGTTATTGTGCTGTAGCCTAGGAAAAAGGAATAGTCCAGCTCTGCTTCCGTCAGCCACAGAGGAAGTGTCAGTTTACACATTTATGAACTAATCACAGTAATTTCTATTGTAAATCTAGTTAACCTTGTCTTGGCTCTATAAGTTCAAGCTCTTTCTCTGCTCCTCCAGTCAGTGCTGGGGTCATTGATGCCTGGCTGGGGCTATTGGAAGGGAGGGCAAACATGCTTTTCAGAAATTGAAGCACTATTGGGCCAGTGATGTTTAGCACAGAGCACCTGTTGGGTGCAACTTTCCCATCTGGAATACCCTCAGCTAACCTCAGCCAATAGTTCAGACTGCAATGCCATAAAAATGTGACAACAGCTCCTTGAAGGCATTGTGCAGCATCTGCCAGCTGACCTGTCTCCTTATTCACCAATGGGAGGGATTTCACAGCAACAGCTTTATAAACTGCTTTAAAAATAAAAATCTCCCATTATTTTATTTATTTCTGCTGACCTAAGTGCAAAGCAACTGTAGAAATTTATGGGGAAAGCCCTTCAAGGGACAGAGTTGGCAAACTCCCATCCTTTATGTGTGGGGTAGGACACCCACTAAGCAATGGGCCTCATTGAGTAGCCTTCATGCAAATATGTGAGTGCCACTAAATGGCCCTTGTGAGCTCAATATAGTTTTCCTCAGTGAAAAATGCTGTAAGCAGGAGTACTTAGAGATACCCTTACTACTGCAGTAAGCAGAAATCCAGATATTGTGTGTAATTAAAGACAGCAAGGTTAGTGGAATGTACAGATTATGCTGGCAAGTGTTAGGTTATATAAGGTGCATTCTGCTGTTCCACATGACTTGACAGGTCAAGACAAGCATGTTTAGTTTCCTGGAGCAGCTTATGAAAAAGAAAAAAACCAAAACTATTTGTAATCAAATGTATCAAAATTTATTTATGGAACTACCAGCTTTTGATACAAACTCAAGACTAGTCAAGGCATTTGTACTTAGAAAATCAATCCAGAATACCCAAAGTCTGCTTAATATTTGTACTAAGTTGTTTTTCATATGTTTCAGTAACTTAGTTTAATACTTCACTGACTTGCATCTCAAAAGCTTTGTGTCCAAATGTTTGCATTAAAAGAACATTCCCGCAAAAGACAGGAAACTTGTCTTTAAAGTCACCTGTTCATGTAGGAGGTGGCATGTGATTGCCACCCAGAGGCTGGTTTACTCTTGTTAATTAAATTGTGATCCCCTAGGTTAGAGAACTGTGCCATAAATATCAGCCAAAAGCTACACATTCTGTAGAGGAAGGGCCCATCTTGTTCTCTTCTGAGTCACTCCTGAGGGGAAGTCCTGCTGCTGGCCAGCTGCAGTCTGGGCTCTATATAAAAATCATTTCACTATTTCTGCATTTCCAGTCTCAGCACTGGACTTCAAAGGAATGATCTCGGCACTTTTACAGGGATTTCTCCATAGACAGGACAGCACCAGGAACAGGTACTGTGTGAAACTTCACAATACAATCTGTATGCTGTAGCTCAGGTGGAAGAGATAAGAGAAATGCATTTTCCATCAGAGTCATCCCAGACTTTTAGCATCTCTTCTGTCCATGACAGAGGTGAGTGGAGCCCAGTAAGGTGGGAACGAGAGGCCCCAAAATAGCAAACACAGGTTTTTTCTGTGTCTTTGCTCTGTTACAATGCAAGTAACTCATTTTGCATTTCATAAAACACAGCTTGAGATTTTGAAGGTAATTTCATTTCCATCAAATGCATGAGCTCTGCTCACTTGCTTTGCTGGCTAAAAAGGGTCTTCAGATGAAAAAAAGCCAGAGACTAGAGCTGCAAACGATGCATGAACTGACACAGCCTCACATTCTGCTGTGGTTTTGTCTGTGATGCAGCACTCAGTTGTATAGAGTCATTAAAACACATTAAAGTCAGAAAAAAAATACAAAAACTGACAATTGTGGGGTTTTTTTTGTCTTCCTCAGTTAGTTTATACTGATCTCCACAAAACTTGGATGCTGTATAATGATGTAACTAAGAAGAAAATAATTAATCACATAAATAATTCTTGCCACCAAAAATAGCAGTGTTTTTAAAATAAAACCTGCACAGAACCATTTTGTCAAAATAACCATGGTTTCATTGATCTTACATCTTTTACAATCTTAATTTAAGTTTGGGATTTTGTATCTAAAAAGCATGGCAGATTAAGGGCTTTTGGGCAAAGAAACATGCATGATTGACACTAATACATGTGATCCCATCTGATTACTGTTGTGAAATATGCTTTCAAGCCTACCCCACAATATATTAAAGGGATGTTTTTATAGTGTGCTGATCTGTACAAGTAAACAAAATGTTTTTTAAAGTGTCCAGGAGAGCTTTTAAAATTTTCCATGTCCACAACCATAATAATTTAAATAATGTTTAGATTATTCTCTGTGAGGTCTGTGCATTAGCACTGAACTCATACTAAGCAGCAGTCAAAACCATATACTCTCTACTGACAAAATTATTTTTAAGGGCAGATCCTGTTAACCCTATAGGGAAGCTCATTGTCCTTGAAAAAATTATGAGAAAATAACAGGAAATTATATGCTCTGAGTTAATTTCAAAGTCAGATTCTGTCAAAATCTCACTTTTTTTTTTTTTCTGTACAGCTCTGAGGTTTCTGTGTAAAACTATAAATGTTCGGGTTATGATGCTTCAAGGTTGGATTGAGACAATGATTTGACATGCAGCTACTCTGAAGTACAGCAAACGTGTGGGAGAGGCAATGCTGATGGCAGAGTGAAATTCTGATCCTTTGTAAGCTTCCATGTGCAAGTTTCCTATAATCCCTGCATTCCTCTAAACCCGTTTTAATTCTAAAACTGCTTGTTTTATGTGGTGTGAAATTTGTATTGCTGAAATCAAATGGCTTGGCTCCTGATAAATAAATGGAATAGCTTAGGAGACAGTATGCACCACTGATGCCACCTATGTTTCCAGATAAGCTTTTCAAGCTCTGAGTACAACCTCTTTTAGGAGACTGGTTTCAATTAAAAATATCCCAAGTTTTGATATGATTGGAATATCCATGGGACTGGCGTGACTGTAGAGGCTTGATAAGCAAAACACTCACAATTTAAAAAGTGCTGTGGCTTGTTTTGTTTAGATTCTGATTTTGCTTAGGGATAAAAATAGCCCAAAAACATGGTGAAGAGTGAAAGAGTTAACTTGAGATTAATGTAAAATGAAGTAGATAGCAGGGAGTAGCTTGGTGGTATGTACATCTGAAGCTGGAAAATTAAGGTTCCAGCTGACTAGTCAAGTTAGCTATAGCTAAATAGTGTTCAACTACTGCACCAAAAACTTCACATATTGAAACCCTTTCTTTACTGGCACTGAAGTGGTAGAGAAATTGCATCTGTGAGGAACTGAAGATGCCACTAATTTTTAATTATTAAAAGAGTCTGAGATTGAAGAATTTCCAATTACTACTTGGATGACATTTTATTTGGTGAACAGATAAAGGGTTTGCATCCTTTATTGAAAAGGATTTCTCCATTAGAACTCTCTAAGGTGCAGCACACAGGGAATGCTTTGGGAAAGCAAATTTTGATTACAAAAGGAATCTATGATAAGGACTTCACTGGCTTGAAGTCACATACCAGAATTTTCAGACCAAAGATTTATATTGACAATGAAGAAGACTGCTATTTTAATTTATAAGTAAGTTCTGTTTAGAGAGAAACCTCCAGGAAATGTATCTTCATGGAAAATCCTATGCATGCTGATGGCATCATTCTAAATGGAGATCCTAGTACTATTATGGAATTCAGGACTGACTGTAAGGTGCAAACAAGTGTAGCTGGAAGGAATGCAATTCCTGGCATCAGTTAATGCCTAAGAGCTTTGGCATTGCACTGTAGCATTCTCTTATTTCTTTCTATATCACAATTGTACATTTTTGGTTGTACTAAAAGGTGATTGGGACACAGTGTTTTCAAACAATCTTTTTATCCTGTGGGACAATGACCAGTGAGGAGTTCAGTAGCAGGCTGTTAACAAAACAGCAAGGAGGCAACATATGAAGCTGAATGTTGGCAAAGCTTTCTAAATCAAGGGAAAGTGTCCGTTTTGTGGATCTTAAAACGTAGGAACAGTATTTTGCTCCATAAAAACTAATACTTTTGAGATTTTAATCTTTGATATCACATAAGAAGCTTTATGAGGAAATGTGTTGCAGCCCATTTTGGATAATAATATCAATGTTTTGTGCAAACAAATACTGGTAATTGTAGGAAGCATTTTCACTCCAACCACTAATACAAATATGTGTGTATTCTGCTGATTACCATTAGTGCTGAGTTCTCCCTCCTTCAATTCTTTTAATATTGTTTGATGAAGCTTGAACTTTATTGGTTTAATTTCTCCTTCCTTGGGATCTTGAGTGTTAATTTGGAATGAACTCTGTCCAAAGCATGCATTTGAGAAGGGAGATGGTCAATAGCAGAGTTTCATTGCTAGAGAGGTTCTCTGGCTACACCCAGAAGTGTCTTGTGTTTGTGAGCTCTATTCGCCCTGCAGGAACATTCATTAGTTTAACTGAGTTCTTTAAAATCTCACTGACCCTGCAAATTTCTGCATTACATCTGTACCTGCACCATTTATATTTCTATAATATTTTTTGCATTCAAAGCTGTTTCATGCAGTTTTGCAGAGCAGTCTGTGTGTTAACTGGGAATTCAGCAGTGGCATCTCTATGCTGCTGTACATGCAGGCATGGTTCTAGAAATCTGTAGTTGCTCTGTTTCATTATCTGCTGCTTCTGTTAGGGGGCGTAATTAATCTTAAACAAAGATGAGAGTTAGTTCACTGACAATGTGGGTTAATTGTAAGTTGTATCGTTTTCCAGTGCTCTGTAGTGTTGGGCATTCTCTGGGTGTTGCACAGAGGCAGAGATTTGTACAAAAATAGAGTGCTCTTAGCTGAAAACAGGCTGGTTTTTCTCCATACAGTGCTGTCAAGACGTATCAAATCTGTCTGGAATGACATTTTCTAAAGGAATATTTCATTTGTAGTTTTAGTCATCTGCAATTGCTACCTTTCTGATTTCTTATCCTTATTTGTTGTACTTGCATGCTAGCACTTCATTCTCACTGTTTCTCAAATTCAGACCTTGGAAAAATTTCTCAAGCTATTTTTCAGCTTAAATGCACTGTCATGCCTGTATTTCCTATCCCCTCCCCTGCCACTGATATTTCTCTACATCATCTTTGTTTCATCTGTCTCTGCTTTCTGCCATGCTCCATGCATGGCCTTTCACCTAAGGCAAACCACAATGCTCTTTAAGCAATGTATAAAACCTTTCCTAATTCATTAAACACATTCCACAATGGCAATACCCCACAACCCTTCTTTTTGTCTTATATGCTTGTACTTAAGATGTGCAGTGACACAGCAGGTGCTCCTCTTTCAGTACCTATTGGTTATAGGAAAAGCATTGTGAGTGATTTCAATGCCATAGCAAATAATTTGGGTTCCTTTGCTGAAATTGTCAAAGATGTAGATCTTCTGTTTTAACATCAGTATTTTTCCAGTGGGAATTGGATTTAGATAGTCCATACAGCTGTTTCTTTATTTCCTCTAAGCTATATGGGGACACAAAGACTCTTACCATCTCTGGATACATATTTTAGTACCATGAAATTCTTTAGTGGAGGTGACTTCTGGGAGGAAGGCAACAGACAATTAATTCGTAACCCTAAGTGATAGTGTGTCTGGGAGAACTAAAGACTAATTGAGCTAAGCCTTCACTTGACTGTTTATTTTCATAACATAATTGTTCATTTCACAATGACTGTAAGCAATGTGATTAATATAAGCTGTGAGAGCAATCAAGCTGAAAGAAGATGGTAATGGACTACAGGAGGATATTCTTGTTCTCAATTGTCTTATTTTGCTGCAGTTTTGTAAAGCTCTTCAGCTGAGCTATGGAATGCCCTGAAATTGCTTTGGTAGCCAGCAGGTATATCAGGCTCAATCTACTGACAGGCATAGTGCCATTGCTGGTAGTGTTTATAGCAATAAAATTCGAAATAGATTCTTCTATTTTGTTTGTCCTTTGGTTCTTTCCTCTGTATCATCCTATATCATCTTCAGACACAAGCAAGGTATAAATGCTCACTTGCCAATTGCAGGTCAGGTCTCATTCTTTGCACAGAGAGACTCCCTCCCAGGAGACTCTTTCTCTCTTGCTTGTTGCTCCATTTTCCACTTTCAGAAGGAATAAAGGCCCTTTGTCGTTTGGCCTTATTTCCCCTATCACTTTAAAGAAATGTGCTGCTTTTCTGTATATGAACAAGGTGAGGCTGATTGAATGAGAAGTTCTTTCATGTAGTTGCCTGCATTAGACTTTTAAATTGCAAGGCAGAATTAAACTTGATATGCAGTGATGCTTTTATAAGATATTTAAAAGTCCAGTTCTGCTGGCAGCTGGCCTAGATTTGGTCACAGTATTAGATTTCTTCAACAAACTGGAAAAGCATGACCTTGACATCTTTGCTTCTGTTAGCCTGAAATAAAGGTGGTACCAGTCACTTTCAAGTGGGAAAAAAAACATTATAAAGCCACATGTGCTTGTTTTGAAGCAGGTAGACTTAAAAATCTCAAGAGTAAAAAGCATTTTCTTTGGTTCAGTTTCTTATTTATGAACACTGTATGCTGAGAAATTCTTCTTACAATCAACTGAAAGATGCTCATACTTTCATTTTTTTAATCAATTTCTCCCTAAAAATAAGCCATAGGCTGCATAAACACTTCATATGTGCTGCTCAAAATCAGTGCACAGCAATAAAGCCAGGCTCAATCCCATTAATATAAATTGCCCACCTGCAGAAGAAAGAAACTCTATCATCATCATCATTTCATTTATGCTTAGGTAGCAACTGCAGAGCCTCACTGTTAAATCAGCACAAGCCAATATGTAGATATGCTGTGGTCAAGGTAGATAAATCCATGTCCCTAAAGCCATTCCTTCCTTTTAATGCTATTTTACACACAGCTGAAAGAATAAGTTCCTCCTGGCACAATGGATAAATGTGGTCCCATGCTTGGTCTTCATGTTCCAATTGCCTAAAGTAGAACCCCCAAGGATGTGTATGGTTTTTGTACTGTATTTTAGTTACTTTCCCAGGTGTGTTGGTTTTGTGACATTGATGCATGACACCCAAAAGGACTGTCTGAGGATAAGTTTTCATCATTTTATGTTTTAGGTGAAAAAATTGTTTCAGTTGGGCCTTCAATGCTTATTAATCTCATACAGCATCAGGAAAGTAATGCCAAAGAAGGCTCTGTTAATTTTAGAGCTGCCAATGAATTAATTTCTACTGTTTTCTCCTCAAAAGCAGTTTATATGAGAGTGGTCCAAGTTCTTCACCCTTTGCTCATGAAACTGTAACAAAGTCCAATATTGCAAAATATCCTGTCATGAAGCAGAGGATGTTGCTACAGATTGCTGAGATGGAAAGGTGTCAGTATTGGTGCCTCAGGCATAATTCTTCCTGTGGGATTGGGAACAAGAGTGCCTTCTCAAAGAGAAGTCCCACTGAAGAATGGGAAATCCCAATGATATGAACCCATCACTGAAGGGTCTATAGAGGAAAAGCTATTCATCCTATCCCATAAAGCAAAGGCTCACATTTTTTCTACATTTTTGAATGTTTTCAGTGAAGTTGACATAGGCTTGACCTAGCCAAAGAAAATCATGACTGTGGGAAGATACAGAATTGTGTTAAGCCACAAAAAAAAATATTTACTATCAACAGCAAGAAAAATACTGTCTGCTCATCACCATAGGAAAGTTGATTGGATTTTGAATGCAAAGGAATATTGTGCCTGCCCAAAGAGCAAAAAATCAAAGCAAGAAAAATGAATTTTCCAACTTCCTTCTTTTTTGTTTTTATTTGATCTTTCAAAAAAATGCTTCCTTGTTGGTATGAACTTAATGAGAATGTGCTAGACATGAGGAAACAAACCAAATTAACCAAATTCAAATTTTTCTGTCTTACATTGCTTTGAAATCTTCCTCTATGGAATCTCCATCACATTTTTAAATGCAGCCTAGTTCCTTGCCTAAGTCTGCATCTGGGTAGTGGATTAAATGTTTCACAGCTGAATGGAAGAAGTCATTAGGTCCACGCTGGGTTTCTGTTCTCCTGCAAGTGCCACCAGGTTCCTTGTAATTAGTGGCCCTTGCACTCCAATTACCACCAAGGAGCTGCACACGTGCTCACCTCTGCTGTGAACCACACAGGTGTGTGTGTGTGTGCATCCTGTCAGACAGGAGAGTGCAGACTCCTCCTAGAGCAGCACCCAGATAGCTCATCTCTGTTATCTCTGACTTCTGCACAGACTGGGGCTTTATACAGACAGTTCTAGGCATTATACAGACAGGCAGCAGCAACAGGCTCTGGTACATCAAGTGCTACCCCTGGAAACACTGCACCATCCTAGGGGAGCACCAAGGGAATGGGGGCTGTCCTTACCTGCCTTAACAGCGTGATTTCTCTTCCCTGAGTAGCAGTTTGCTGGTTAAGGGAGGAAGAGCTATTTGTTTAATCAGGGAGTTGTAGTTGACAGCACCCATCTAGGAAAAGAGAATTTCATTTCAGTGCTCAGTGTCTATTCATAACAAGATTTTTAAGCAGCTTTTGAAATTTATAGGGGGATAGTGCTAATCTTTACTCCTACTGTTGGTTTTTATGCTTATAGGAAGCAATTCTGATAATAATGTTATAGAAAGTAATTTCAATATAAAGAAAAATCCCATGTTATTTACTTCCTTTGTGATATTTATGCCACTTGCTCTACAACTAAGTCCTTTGCATTCACATCTGATGAAGTAGAATACTGTTTATCTGCTTCCCCTGTCAAAAGAAAATCTGGTTCTTTCACCTCTTCCCTCATCTTACAGACTACCTCTGGCTAAAAGTTTGTAGAGGCAACAGGAACAACACCTTCACTGAAAATGTGTTATTTTCCACCATTTCCATATGAAATAGTTTCATAAGAGACTGGGAAAGAACTTACACAACATGGATTTCATCATCTGGAAGCCCCTGGGAACAACACCAATGTTGTTTTAGTAAGTTTAAACTTTCACAGGAGGATAAATCCAAGGCCCTTTGCTGTCACCAAAAAGATTCCCAACAGCTATGACAGTTTTAATTGTGACCTAACAAAATAAGGCCCTTGAGTGTAGGATAAAAAAAACTAATAACTGCTTATAGAATATGATATAACTCATGACTTGCTCATCAGTGTCTGAAGGAAGAGTTTCATGTTTTCCTTACACAGGGTTTTGTGACACCCACAGCCACCACAAAAGCTCTTTAGTAAGTCCAAATCACAAGTAAAAATATATATTTCCTCCTTGTCTAGAGATAGTTATGAGTCTGTTCATAAATTAATGTACTGAAAATATGCAAAATTAGATGAGACACAATGTATAACTTCCTTAGGCTGGTACATAGATGCATTGATGCCTTTTGTAGCTGCATGGTCTTTCTATTCTTACTGGCAGTTAACCCTCACCCCCTTTAAAATGTGGAATGTTTGAGCAAACCCAAATAGACAGGAATATCTGAGACAGTAGCTATGGGCTGAAAGGCCTCAGTGTTAGAGTCTGACCTGCCAGCCCTCCAGTTCACAATGGGATGGTGAGAGGGACACATGCAGCTTTCCTGCAGAGCCCCATACATATTTACAGCTGCCTCCCAGAGAGCTGTAGCTTTGTGAAAATGGCACCAAGTTTGTCTGTGCCTTGGAGGACTGTGAGCCTAAGCTGAAGCCCCTCGGGCTCACTGCTTTTTAAGGCAAGAAACAACCCAGGCTTAACAAACATCTTTTCCTCCCTGCCCAAGCAATGAGGTGGGCCAGCCATGTGTCTTCAAATGTCTGTCATTATGTCCAGCATGTGCTTTTCTGCCACGTGTCATTAAATAAAAGGAAACCTTAGGATTGTGGCTGACCAAATTATCACTGTGGCTTTTGATTTCCAAGGCTCTCTACATTTCCGCAGAGGAAATATATGGTAAAAAATTGCAGCAAAAAGGTTGTCAGAATGCCATGATATTTTGGTGCATTTTATTTATTAAAATGTAGTGGATACAGATGAATTTTTTGCTCAATATTTATTGCTTCATCTGTCATGAGAAAGGAATTTTTGCATGCACTGATAAATGGGTAGGGAAGATGCCTGGCATGATTTCTCTGTTCATTGTTAGATACAAATGTGCTTTGTTGAAATGCTCCATTCTAACTTGCACTGATATACTCTGGAGAATTAATATGTCCTACATCATGTTGAGCAGCAGCGCTTTTGAGAGGCATAACTGTCCTTATTACCCAAAAATTGAAGAACATGGTCAGCACAAAACTATAACAGAATTTTGGTGCTTGGTAATACTGAGAAATGCTGTGTTTGGTAAATTCTGTCTGCAATTTATTCATTTAAATGTTAGACAATTATTCAGGGAAGAGAATTTCTCTGGCTGTTATCCTGTCCTAAACACAGGGTCAGGCTCCAGGGTGAGTCAAAAATGCAGTGATAACATTGTGATGTATTACAAACAGAGCAATCAAAGTTGCAGGGCTTAGTGCAGCCCATGAAATGCAATAGCTGGAGGCCATGTCAAATAAACTCCCAGCAGTGAGTCTCTTCTGCCTCATGTGATACTATTGATCCAGGAGCTCCTCTGAAAGCACAGTAGAGCCCCAGTTCTCCTACAAGGGAGATTTTGTATTAGGAATGAGTTGGGGCAATAGTTTTGTTCTTCAATGACTATAATGATTTGATAATAATTTGAAGATTTCCATTATTATTGGAAGTCTTGGGATCAGAGTAAACCAGGGTTCATTCTAGTGAAATTCCTACTTAGTTTTAAGCTAACATATTTCAAGTTGCTTTGGGGTTATCCAATGTATTACTAAACACAGACAGCAGAAACACATAGCACTATCTTTTTGGAAAATAGGAAAAAAAAATTATATCCAGACAGTAGTTGACTACCGTACATGGAAACAATTCAGGTGTCAACTGATTTGACTAAGAGATGTGAGGAAATTAATTTAGAGTGCATGTAGCTCTTTTCAGTTAGGAAAAGCATGATTACTTGCATGGAAACTATTTTCCCATCACCTTGTGCTGAACTTAATTATGACAGTAAAACCCTCAGGACAGAAATGAGCCCAAACCATCAATCATGTGTTCAGCAGTTGGTGCAGATACCACGGTTTGTAGTGTCTGGTACTGGGAAGGGGCGTGTTGGAAGACTGAACATGGAAGCAGATTAACTGGCAAGTAATGGTGTCAAAAGCAGCAGGAAGAAAGGTCACTACCATTCCATTCTAATTCCAGCATGCCTTTGTGAGAACATCTGTGCAAAAGCAGGTGAGCTGAGAAGCAGCTGTGCTATGGATGCCAGCCCTTAGTTCTGTGACAAGTGATGAAACTCCAGTGCCATGTTCTTTGTTAGGCCAGTTCCTAGCAGGTAGTCAGGATCCCATTAGCTGCTTCTAGTGCTTACAGCATGTTTCTCCTACTGCTTAGGTGCATTAACCAGTGATTGCCAGTGCATGAGGAGACCCTGCTGCTCTGGGGGTTTTGCTTTATTGCTCATTAGAGGCCAAGAAGCTGCAGTTGAGCTGGAGTCAGCTCTTGGCTTTCCTGTCCTCTGGATCCCTAAGCTCAACTCCTCTTCCGTGCTGTTGAGTTGGAACCTGGTGGGAAGGAAATTGCTGCTTTGGGAAATTTATTCTGTACTCAGCAACTCTTTTGTCTTGTCCTTTCTCTTCTACTCTCCCCCAAAAGCGGAGGTAAAGGCTGGTTGTTCTGCCTGTGGCTTGGTACCTTGGGCAATTGTACGTTTTGTTCAAGCTTATGTGTTGCCTTGGGCTAAGCAGCCGTGAGGGAGTGGAATTGCATAGATGTCTGGGTAGGTACAGGGTGTAATACCTATTCAAAAAGACAAAAAAATATTTTAGAAATGTATTTTGGCCATGAGTAGCAACCCCCCAAAGGAAAAAACAATGCATGAAAGGTTTAGGAAAGAAGCTGAAAGCCAGACTTTTGGCCAGTATAAAATGTGTTGCTGTATTGAAGTCTGATCAGCCACAGCTGAGGAAAAAGCCTGCAAAAACGTCTGAGGAAATAAGAGAGGAGAATGTCTCATACAAACAATGCTGTGTGCCATGTAATTTTTAGAGGAATGAAAAGAATGTTGTAAAATCAAACTACAGCCCACCTCCCTTTTTCCTCTCTTTGATTTGGAAATTGCTGGCCAATTTTACATGTTTCAAGTAGCAATCCTAGAGGTAAAGGTAAGGTGCTAAGAACTAAGTATATGTGGATATATATACTCAGTATTAGACTCCCAATGTATCAAAACAGAGGTTTTAGAAAATGCTCTGTACAAAATGAGCTACAGTTATTTCAACTGTAACTTAAACAACAGAAAACAACTTTCTTTAAGGCTAGGCACTACTGCTGATACTGAGAACCTGCTTCTATCAAGTCATTAACACTTCTACTCCTTGTCAGTACAGTACTTTTAAATTAAAGAATTATCACATGTATGCAACTTTTAGCATACTGCTCTAGTTAAGTATTTGAAAACTATAATTTAGATTTTAAAATTGGATGAGAGAAGCCCTGAACTAAATCCATTATCTGCTTCTAGAGATGTTTGAATTTGGCAGTTCTGTCACAAGCCTTGCTGTGGAGTTGCTAATATTGTGACATAGCCTTTAATGTTTTCCCTTACTCATAGGCTGGACAGGAGATGTTTAGAAAAAACATTAAGGGAAGGGCAAGTGTTGCAATTTTTTGAAATTTAACTGCTATCCAGTCCACTTAATCTTGTGATATCTGCCAAGAACTGAGTATGTCTGAACACAGGAAGGTGTGTTTTAATTTTTCATTAGAATCTGACATCTTAAAATGCTTCTGCTACTCAGTGAAGACTGAAGTCCAAGTTGCATACACAAACTGTAAGTGAAAGAGCCTGTTTACTATCCAGAATGTGTGAAGTTGCTGTTCCTAACTCTTTGTCTCCAAAGCTATGGACTGAGGTAGTTGCAAGCATCTTTGAATTTCAGCAACTACTTAAATATTTATACAACAGTATTGCAAAATGTACGTATTCACAGGCAGCCTTTTTTGCTTGGAGATGTAATTAAAGGGGCAGATGAGAATTCTTCAAGTGCTCATTTATAAGTTTTTAGAGGAGTCATTCTAAAAGTAATAAAACAGTACTAGTATTGAATATTCTTCCAGTATGAAAGAAAGGTATGAAAATGCAGTGATGCTGTGCATGATGTTAAGACATTTTTCACTGTAGACTTGAAAAAGCACTGAAGTACACTGAAAGTACTGTGAAATGGGGAACTTCTCTATGTGCCAAGATTAATCAAGGGGTGGGTTGTTTGTTTGAGTTATGGGTGTGTACAAGGTAGTCCCTGCACCAATGGTTCAAAACCAAGCCAGAGTTAGGCTGATGCTTTCTGCATTCATGCAGCATTAGAGTAATAAATGATAGTGTGGGATTGCAGCTGTAAGAGAAGCTTGTACTTTCTTGTTTTCCTGGTCATTTAATGAACCGTTTGAAGGTCTTCAAGGCTCCAGTGTTATGGCATTTATTTAGTACCATCTATCAACAACAAAGATCACTGAATCTATATAGAGATTGCCATTCAAATTGCTTCGATGTGAAAATTAATCACAACATTTTAGCTTCCTGGTATTTCAGACTGCTTGGCTTTGAGACCAGATCACGTTTAATGATGTCAGTCATCTTCACATCAAAAAATATGTTGGGCAAAAATGATAGAGTGTACACAAGCTTCTAATTGTTATCAGGTCTGAAATGGAGACCTCCTATAAAGGAATTAGTGTCATTTAGTATTTGTATGCTCCCTGTAATGAAAGTCAGGATTGAGATGCTGTTATGGATGTTTTATATAATGAGGACTTTGGATTTTCAGTCTGTGAATGCAGTGGTTTCAATATGTGCTGAACTGAAGCGAAATTCAAATTGAGCAATGTAAATATTCATTAGCTATGATGAAGTTAAAGCTGTGTTTTAAAAACACTCTTTGTTTCATTCCTGAAGGAACGAATGTGCTGGCGTGCTTCTGCTAGCAGCTCTTGGATTTGTGTTCCATCCCTCAATGTGACAGTGTGTGCAGAGGGGCTGCACAAGGACAGGAGCTCTGCTTTCACTGAAGTTACCTAAGAAATTTAGCAGAGGGATAGAATTATGCATATCAGCCTTCATCTCTATTGATAGTCTAAGTACACTTCAGGCAGATCACCTTTTTTTTCCAGATAACATAAGTTTGTGATGACCTATTGCAAACCCTGCAATTGACAACTGGACTTTTTTCATCCAGTTACACATTAAACTCACTGGGGACAACAAAGGGTTTTAGAGAAATGTAAATTCTCTGTTTAAAAGACTGCAACCAATTGGTGAATAATTACAGTTGATAATTCCATTACCTCCTAGGCAAAAAAAAAAAAAAATTCCTTAATATAGCTGACTGTTTCTAGCACTACTTTCCAGCCATTGCATCTTGTTATCTTTTTCTGTTTGATAGCTCCTAGAGTCAGATACATTCTGCACACAACAACTAACTAGAGAATGTGGAAATTCATCATCCTGTACCTTTTGATAAGGAGAAAAGACAAAATTCTCATGAAAAACATTTGGCAGCTATGATCTATTTTGAGAGGTTCAATTTTTTGATTACTTTGCAGAGGTGTAAATACAGAAAACTAGTCATGGTCATTCAGTACTGATAATACATCATTTAAAAGTGTATTCTGTATTTTTGTATTGCAAGTTGCATTGGTGAAATAATGAACTATGCAGGCCTTGCTGCAGTCCCGGCAATCTGGTGAATCCTGTGAGCTGGAGGCTGCTGAGTGCAAAGGAGGATGTAGCAGGCAAAAAAAAAATTGTTTGCAGATTTGTCAGCCAGCAGATCCGTGGTTTTGCTACTTAAATGTTTATTGTGCTCCTGTGGAACATTTGTATTTGAAAATTTTGTGTCACGAGCCAATTCATACCAGTTTGGTGTTTCAGGCAGGAGCCCCTTCATGCTCAGGGCTGCCTCTCTGAGTGAAGCTTGCAGTGTACCCATGAAAGAGAACACAACCTCCTGTGCATAGATTTAGTCATCTCTTGGACTTACACATTCTAGCAAACTCTGAATCATGTCATTTGGTACTGTGTAGTAGCCCTCCTTGTTCAGCCTATCGATGATAAACCATAGCAAGGACAAAGGATGCAGATGGCCTTATTCAGAATAGACACACTCACACTGGAGGATTTTCTCACACTGTGAGAAAATGTGTTCTAGTTTTAGTATGAGTTATATATAACATGGTAGATCCCCCTAACCACAAAAGATGTTTTCATGCCTGTGAGTGTCTAGACTTGTAAAATGGCTATAGGTCTCTTCCAACAATGGAACAAAACACATGTGTGGGTCCCTGAGAAACACAGTTTTACGTGCCACTCTCTCAAACGTCTATGTAGGAAATCCTCTGTATCTTGAAGCTCAATAATGAGAAAAGTGAGTATCAGGTGAATCCTTGAAATCCTAGCAGATGGCTGTATCTAGCTTGATATAATTTCATCTTATCAGTGATTTTTGAATTGTCTCAAATGTCATCATCTATGGTAAATTACATATTGCATCTGTTCTGCAGGAACAAGTGAGATCAGGACTGAAATGCTATTGAGCACACTCCCATCTGCCTAAACCAAGGGGTGCATTTAATGAGGTCTCTTTTCTTCTGCATTTCCATTGTGCCAAATGGAACTAAGCATGTCATGAGGATTTTTTGCAGGAGGTGATGCAAATTTTAAACAGTTGGGCAATAATTAATATGGCTTTTTTTTTTTTTGCCAGTGCCTTGTAAAAGAAAAAAAAAAGCCCAGAAATTATGAAACTTACTTTCACAGAAGTGTTTTGGAGTTTCTTTTGTTTCATTTTGTTTCACATTAATTTTCAATGTAGAATACTGCATGGAATTCCTATTACTTTCAGCTAGAAGAGAAGGTCTGGTTAGAAGCCTGGTTCAAATCAGAAAACTGCCCTGTCACTGACTGTGGCTCAGGCTGGGGAGACATTTATTCTACTGCTCTGAACTACCCAGAGCAGCAACTGAGTTGGCAAAACCTCTCAAGGACAGAGTATGGAGAGTTACTCAAAGAGCTCCCTGACAGCTCAGAATGCCATGTCCCAGAGCAATCTGAGCTTGTTCTGCAGGGACATGCTGTCCTCCTGGACAGCTGAAAGAATTGGAGCTGCAAGGCAGCTGGCCCTGCCCTCAGTGTGCTCCAGAAGCACATTCCAGGCTGACCACTTGTGTTTTAGAAAGGCACGTTTCTGAAGTTGCTGTGATGCCCTGCTGGGTTATTTGTGATGGAGCACTCACCTCTTCCCATCTAGTGCCTCCCTGCTGCAGGAGCACTGTGAGCTGACAGCTCAGTAGCCAGCAGCTGCAGCTGGCATTTCCTGACTACATTTTCTCTTGCTCTCCACACACTATTGTACATATACCTTCAAAAGTGCTGATTCCTTTTACCCAGGAAATTTGCCATTTGTATGATGATATCAAGAAAGCTTTGCTACTCAGAGAAGTTTTGGGTGCTGTTTGAAAGGTCATGCATATAAGTAATTCTACACCATATATATTATATAATTTGGGAGCAGGAAAGTCCAAAGATTGTTTTGTATTTAGGCTTTGTTTGGTTTTTTAACTACTAACTTTCAAAAATATTGGGGGCTTTGTCTTCTTTTTTCTTTTCCTTTTCAAATGATACTCTATGAAAAGGATTGTGCTCTTCTTTCTGCTTTATCCTGATAAGAATAGAAGTGCAGGCTGAAATCCTGAATCTTAACCTGAGAAGATTTGGAGGGCTTTTAGAGTGCATAAGACAGCCTATCCCTTATGCATGCTAAGCCAGAAGAGTGCATTCAGGGCCTTTAATTTGGATTGAAAATAGGATGTGGAATTTTAATGCAGTAGTAGTTTTTTTACCTTTTTTCTTTTTTTTCAGAAATCTAGACTAATATGAACATGTATTGGGAGTCTATTTTTCATTTAATTATTACAGGTGAAGGCAAACTACATTGTGAATTTTGTTGTAGTCTGAAACACCTTATTCCCTAAAGCTGCACTTACAGCATTTTCTGCTGCAGATATGGTGTCTGTTGGATCTTGGAAACACAAGATACTTCATTTTATTCAAATTCCTTAAAGGCACACATTTTTTTTCCCAGTGCTGCCAGATATTGTCAGTAGTTCTCCCCTCTCTAATTAAGTGGTCATTTAATCAATCTTCAGGCAGTAGTTTTTCATTTTAAAGGACCTTCTCAGGGAAGGGCGAAGTGCTCCTTTAAGGCTCTGAGATGGTTTTCTTTAGTGCTGTTCAAAGTCTTCTCATAGCAAACTGCTGCAGCCAAATTCCTAAACCTCCTGATAAAAATCAAACACTTCACAGTATGCATTAAACATTCTCCTTCAGGAATAATTTTTGTCTGAAAGTGAAGGAATTGCTCTGAACTCTTAAGTTGGCCTAGTTTGGGACCATCAAATTAAATGACTGATACTTTCTCTTCACAACTGAATTACTTCAGATTTTTCTTTGAACTAGAGTTTGGGGATTTTTTCCCCAGCAACTTGCATGGTTTATTGCTCTGGTGAATGAGAGGCTTTTCGATGCAGAATTTTTCTATTTAATACCAAAATGGAGCTGCTGATATGGTTCCTTATGGCTGTGTGAGGTGGTGAATGTCTCTCTGCTGCAGCAGCCTATGGTAACAGTGACCTGATGTGTGTGGCACATGTGTGGCACAGCAGGACCGGAGGCTTAGGCAGGCTGAGCCACATCTGTGCTCCAGAGACACTGCACCTCCTCTTTCTTTGTTGTTTTTAGCTAATGGCTACCTAAAAATGGCACCAATAGGCTTCCAAGTGATCTTGTAATGCTTGCTAGTTTTTGGTGGGGCCTTTTTGGTTGCTTTTTCCTAGATTCAGTTGATATTATCTTTTGTCTGAATCAATCCTTTTTGCTGTTAGAGCTTCCTGGCTGGGTCTAATGATGGCATTTTAGGCTATAGCAATTGCTGCTGTCTATTTTGGTTCTGCATTTAGAGTCTCTTGTCATGTGCATTCATCTCTGCTTATTCCCGTGGCGCTGTTCTTCTCCTGCTAAGCTGTGCAGTGCGTCCCAGGCTCTCCCGCAGCAGGCAGAGCCTGCCTCCTGGGCAGAGCCTTCAGGGCCCCCAGCTGGGCTGTCACATGGCCATATTGCTGATTAAATCAATCTCCACAGCCCAGGCCAGCCCTGTGTGCTGCCAAAACCCAGGCTCTAGCTGCAGGCTCAGGGCTGAGGGCTCTCTGCGTGTGCAGGAGCAGAGAGGGAGGTGACAGATTAAAAGATCCTGTGTGATGGTTACCCCAGTCACTAAGTGACAGTCTTCATCCTGCATCCCGTGCAAAAATTGCTGGCATGAGAATGCAGCCCCCAGTGTTTCTGGCACCTTTGTCAAGTAGGTCGTCTGCATCTTGTAGGCTCCTTTCAGGTACTGGAAGGTCACAATTAGGTGACTCCAAAGCCTTCTTTTTCCCAGGATAAACAACCAACTTTTTTTAGCCTTCCTCACAGGAGAGATGATCCATCCCTCTAAGCATCTTGGTGGCCTCCTCTGAACTCCCTCCAAGAAGTTAATGTCCCTCCTGTGCTGGGACTGCAGAGCTGGATGCAGCACTGCAGGTGGGGTCTGAGCAGAGCAGAGGGGCAGAATCCCCCCTGCTTGCCTGGCTTTGGATGCAGCCCAGGGTAAGGCTGGCTTTCTGGCCAGGTCATGTCCAGCCTCTCACCCACCAGCACCCTCAAGTCCTTCTCAGCAAGGCTGCTCTCAATATGTTCATCCCCCACTCAGTATTGATAGGTGGACTTGCTGTGTTTTATTTTCCCAGTTTAATGTTACTCTGGTGTTTCCTTGACATACTCAGTGGAGCATGTCAGAAGGGTGTCGTGGCTTTTAGAAAAGATTTAAAGCAGAATGGATCCATCTTGAATTCAGGTGCCAGTATGAATTGGCACTGCCAGGGGTATGCAGTGACTTTTTTCCAGTCAGGAGAGAAACCTGTGCCAGCTACTTAAAATTTCTAGGTGTCTGTCTAGTGTTGTGCTAGACTTATGAGCTGAGAGTCAAAGCTACTGCCTTGTGCACAGTCAGAACTTCCTCATAAAAGGGGAATTGCATATACAAAATGATTACCTCTCAGAATGGGCTCCCTGGGGAAGTGATCATGTCATCAGTCCCATCAGGGTTCTAGGAGTGTCTAGACTATGCTCTTTAGTCATATGGTTTAGTTTTAGGTAGTCCTGTGATGATCACAAAAGCTGAACTTGATCCTTATGGGTCCCTTCCAACTTGAGATGTTTTTTGATTGTATGAGTCTATCTATCTATATTTCTTCACAGGGGAAAAACAGAGGTCGTCTGTTATGAAGGATTAACCTAGTACCTCCTGCAAACAATGCAATACCTTTCTTAATGCCACCAGAAAATGAATTATTGCAGTGTCTATAATTACATTCTATTCCATATGAATCATAACTTTTGCAATCTATACAGGTAAAAAGTATTTCAAAAGTGTTTAACATCCAGCAAGGATGTTAATCCCTGTTTTGTTTGATGAGTCTCTGCTCTAATAGTCTAACACCTCAAATATCCCTATAGACAGAGGTGAATTAGTTAAGCTGTGTATACTGAATTCTCATATATTCACAGTAGACAAGCAACAGATTATGTTAAGGAGAAAGAAAAGTCATTTCTATCCTCAATTGCCTAGCAAATGATAAGAATTTTGAGACTTAATTTCTCTCTTCTTTTAGTTTTTTTCCCCTTTATTTAATTACAAAAGATTTGCTGCCTGCAAAAAGTGCCTGCCTTGAAAATTAAATCGATACACATACATGCACTGATCTTGTGCCATGAGAACAGGCAGTGGAAACTTCCTAATTTTTCATTCCCAGTGCCTTCCCTCCTCAAAGGAATGGTATAGTTTGTTCTCCCTGTTTCTCAAAAAAAATCCTATTTAGAGACAAATTCTATGCCCTGACCTCTCAATTGTTCAGCTTTGCAAAAGAGTGCAGATGCATTCTGGATGATTTTGTGAGTAGCATCAGGCTCTAACATTTGTCAGTCAGAACAAGAATGCCAGAAATTTTTGATTAGTGGTCAGAGAGCACTTCCTGAATCATCTGAAGGGAAAGGTCCAGCACCATAAATCCCATGTTTTCATGTATAAAAGACTTTTTTCCATGGAGTTAATAGTAATGCAGAGGTTGGATTGCATGCTGTGTAATTGATGCAAGATTAATAATTGTTTAAAAGCAACAATCTTGTATCTGGAAGACTGAGTCATTTGTACTTTTTAGCAGCTGTTGTGTGGGGTTGCCTTTAGAAAGCTTAAATTAACTTTACATTATCCTGTGTTTTCATTATTTTCAAGCTACATGACAGATTCTAGCTTACAGCATCAAGATATACAGGTAGGAAGAGGAATGTTTCATATTTCCTTCAGCACCCTGAGTCTGGCACTATTTTGTGGCGGTTTTTGTTAATATCACAGATGATGAAATAGAGTGCACTTAATACATCTGCAAATGGTAATAAGCTCTAGGGAAAGGCCTTGAGTACTCTGGAAGTGTACAAGATAATCTTGGCCAATTGGTGGAGTCACCTGAAATAAAAAGGATTGCAAAAGGCTGAATGCAAACTGCAGTACTTCAGTAAGAGGCTCTGTCTTCCAAACAGAGGACAGGAAATGGGGCAGGCAGAAGCTCTGTGGATAAGGAGCCAGTCACTGGCCTGGTATTGTTACCAAATGCATTGACCCCAAATACCATGGTGGGATATAAAATGGGTGCCCTATTAAAAAGAAGTCTGGATATGAAAAGAAATCTTTTGCATGTCACTCAGCCCTAATAATACCCCTGCTCATGTACTGTGTCAGGTTTTGAGCACCATACTCTGAACATCCTGGACCCAGTAGAGCAGGACCAGATAGTCCAAGGTATGTGAGCACTGAGAAACACTTTTAGAGAGCTGGATATAATTACCCAATTTAAGAAAAGACAGGAGTGCCACAAAAGGTCTTCAAATGCCCCAAACCCCAGCATAGCACTTCTGGAAGCAAAAATAGGCATTGCTATTTAGAGTGATGACTTCCTGGAATTGATATGGCTAAAGGTCATTCATATTGTAATTTTATGTACAAATTGAAAATATTAATACATCAATATGTTAATATTATAGAGGTTTTCTGCTTAAATAATAATTTGCCTTTTAAAATGTATTTGCAAGTATTTACGTGTCTGGATACATTGTGAGAGTTTTGGTTTGGTTTTTGTGGTATTAACTCGTGCCTTGGTCCAATCAATGAGTTTTAGGGGAAGGTTTTTTGAATTTCTCTGTGCAATGTGTGGGAGAAACAACAAAATTCTCAGGAGGCTCAGTAACAAACCTTTCTTTGCAAACTTTAGATGATTAAGGTAGAATAAGGTACTTGGCAGATTTTAAGACATTCAAAGCAAGGCAATTGACAAACCTAACTTGGCAAACTTTAAAAAATTGGGAATTATGTCTTCCCTGTAGTGCCCTGCTGCCATGGGTGGCCTGCTTCTACCTTTGATCCAGTGCAGCATCTGGTCTCTGTATCTTGAGGTACATGTCTGGATCTTCATTTTTTGCAGATCTCGTCCCAGAAAAAGAAAGTAGCAGTTTATATTCAGACAGATTATATTTTTAAATCAAAAGGAAAATGTTAGGTTGCATAGTTTGACCTATGTCCTTACAATATTGTCCAACCAATCTTATAAGGAGCGGAGTCAATTTTCTAGAAGATTACTGTTTACCCCTTCAGGTATCAATACATGGACATTGACCACTTTTTCTTTTGATTTATTTCACTGGTTATTTGCTTTAGTTCTGTAGGCTTTATAGGACTTTACTTGGGAGGAGATCAGACAAGTCTCACTTGGATCTTACTGTGGAAATGATCTTCCAGAGAACTCCAGAGAATTTTCTATTAGCTTACTTAATGTTTGGTTTGTTTTTTTTTTTTTCAATTCTATCTGCAAGAATTGTTACATTCTGTCTTTAATTTAATATGATTGTGTGTTATTTCTGTAACATGTCTATATGACAATTCCAAAGAGAATTTCTCAGTACCAAATTGATGATAGCTGTAATATTGCAATTAAGGCCACATGCTTGAAAATAAGCACATGTGGGAGGGCAGGATTTATATGAGAGTGAAGTAAATGTAAGCTATTCATCCTCTCTCAAGCCTGCCTCAAAAAGCAATGACTTTTGGTTGCTTTTGAGGTTCTTATCTCTGATTTTTATTACTACATTACTTAGAAACTTCAGATTTCACATCTTCCAAGTTACAGGATTAAAACAAAAGTGAAGTCACTACCTGGTTCCTTTTCATGTGAGACTTTATAAGGCTTGTTGTTCAATACCTGGCATACAAGAAGGGGCTGGGGGTTTATATTAAAGCATGAGAAATAACACAAATTTTAATTACATTATTGCTCAGAAATTTTGCATAATAAAACTTCATTACAAAGTGAATTCCTGCTCACCTTAAGAGGAGCAGCTAGTGATTGTGATTCACAAAGTCATCAAATCTATGGAAATGCTTACTTTAATCAGAACAGTAATTATGAAGAAATTTGCTGCAGGAATATTTGCTGACAGAATAAAGATTAAAAAGATCTGAATGTTGTCTGTCATAGTGCAGCAATTAAATTTTCAAGCCTAAGAGATCCTTGTGGAATGAAAGAATAAAGTAAATCCTGTCCTTTGATTACAGTGGAGAAAGTAAACTGCAACTGCTATTTTAACTTCTTCAGATAATAGTAGCAAATGTCTACAAATGGACATAGACACATTCAATGAATAGATTTAATTCCCTCTCTCAGGCTGGAATTGCCCATCAATAGAGCTACTTGTAATTAACTCCCTCTTATTAAATAATTCTCTTGTCTGGAATGTAACTAAACCACTAATCTGAAGAACCATTTTCCTTATTCCCAGGGCTGCTGGAGCCCCTGCAGCTGCCATGTGGAAGCTTGTAATATTTAATGCACTTGTCTTTCCAATTATTTCTATACAGTTGTCTCTTCCTTTCAGGAAATAAAGGTGGTGTCATCCTTATTGTGAGCAACCTGCCAGAGCTTGGCTACTGAATAGAAAGGGGCAGTATGTATTAAGTGAACTACAGGGCCTACAATCTGTTGAGAAAACTAATTTTTTTTTTTTAATTATCTTAAATTGAGAGATTTATTTTTCAGATAGTGATTTCCCACCAGTAAGAATGATCTTATGAGGGAAATATTATCAAATTTGGAACTTTCTGAAGTTGCATTCCCACACTTGCTGACGCAGCTGAGTCACAAGGGCGTGTGGAAGTGGCACAGAGCAGAACAGTGCCCGTATTAGCTGGAGGCCCAGTCTGATCTAATTAGCCCTGCTCTGAGGCAAGGGTAATGAGCCTGGGTCTGTGGGCACAGGAGCTTTTGTTTTCAACTTGCTTGGAGCTGCCCTAAGGCTCTCTTGCAGGAGTGCAGCAGAGAGGTGCAAGTTATTAAAACACAAGCAGGTACCAAGGCTCACAGATGCTCCAGTGGTTTAATGCAGGGAGATTCATGGCACTCACTCTGCTGGCCTGAGGAACTGTCTTAGAGCTGTAACTGTGCTGTCCTTTAGTTCCTTCCCACTTTCCCCACTGTCCAGCAGGTCAAAAACCAGATATTAATGAATATAATGTCTCACTGCTTTTATTTCTAACTTCAAATACTTAATGAAAAAATCAGTTTAGAATAGCTTTAATTTTTTCCTTGTAAAGGTGCATTTTCCCTATATAGGTGCTTCAATAGCTGCGCAGACAGCCCATCATTTATGAATTAAATACTATTAGTAGAAAAAAAGTGGATACTCTTTCTTCTAAAATTATTTATTACGGTCATCTTGGATAGTTTATGCCAAAGGAATGCAATTTATTTCACATTAATTAGGATATTCACATAGTAAACACAAGGCAGGGAATTATTTGTTTTTCCTAGAATATCAAGCTAGGGTCCTTCAGACCAGTAAAAGATTGGTGTTGTAAAACAGCAATAACTTTCCAGTGAATAATTTATTTTTTTTTAATTTCTGTCTCTTTGTGTGTCATTGGATTTCCCATGTGTGGATTTTCCATGATCAGTTTTCTCTATTACTGCATTTACATTGAAATGGTAAATAATTAATACCCTCCTTTCTTCCCCAAACCAATGCCCTAATATTGACTATTTTTCTTCTGGAATTACCTACATCTTGTGGTCCCAGGTTTCTTAGCTCTGGGTGTTTTATATCAGTTTTCTAAAATGCGATTTTTTTTTTCCCCCAATCCATTATACCGTTTGATACTTTGAGTGAATAGTTGCATGTATGAATTTCAAATTCATACATATTTGAACTAGTAAAATGCATTTATTGAAAAGTTTGCTGAGTAAATATAAAAATGGATACTGATTAGTCCAAATATAATTTCTAGTCTGTATATGTGCTATCAATTTGTTCCACCACATGCTTTCATCTATGTCATGCACTTAAATGTTTTAGTAGAATTTGTTATAAAATGAGTTTGCTACTGAAATGTCAGCTCAATCTCACTTTTGGCTTAGCTATATTGAAAATTGAGAGTAGTGGTAATAATACTTAATGAAATGTCATCTGAATAGCTAAGTGATCTGGGGGTGCTTGGAGAAGAGAATAGATATAACTCTTCTCATTTGCAGATGGAGAAAACTGAGGCCTAAAAATAAGTGAAAACTTGCCCAAAGTCACTCAGGACTCGGGAAGAAAAGTCAGAATTACGATAAAGGTGCTTCAAGTTCCATTTCTCAGCTTGCCATTAAAGGATCCATTGTTCAGTAAGCAAAGCCTGTGGCAAGCATGTCATGGTTCTGATGTAACCCTTTAATAAAGAGACACTAATTGTTAATAGTAAAATAATATTTTCCACTAGTAAAAACTTCCTTCTAGATTTTCCTAAGATGTTCCTCGTTTCAGCTAATTTCTTTCACCAAAGTTCAACATAGCCACCAAATGTTTTTTAGTGAATAAATGAAAGTGAGCCACGTTCAAGGCTTTTTTTACCAATACATGGGAAATCAGAAATTTTTTTCATAATTTGTTTTCATTAGATATGTTCTTTTATTTTGTAAGCCAGACCAAATCCAACTGAAAAACATTATGTTCCTCTAGCTCACAAAAGGCAAGGCTGTCCTGATCATGTTTTTCCCTTCTTGATTATTTTCCCAGAACATAATGCTTCATAGCAAATTTGCCTTTTTATTTTTATATGTGAACACTTCTTAATGCTGGCCCTTAGTTCATGATTTCAGAATTCAGCCAAGTGTCAGTATAATATACTATATTTGTATTTGTCTCTGATTTCTGATAGATATATAGTATTTAGATGTGTTTTCCTTTATAGTGTCCTCCAGGCAGAGTAGTGTGCTGTTCTCTGCCATCATTCTGTGTGTGTAAATTCAAGGAGGGAAGCTGTACAAGTTTGCCTGGTAGTCCATGTAAGCTGCAGGGGTCAGACTCATTTTCAAGCTATGTAGGATTTTGAGGTTGCATTCTCATTATCACACCGTTGTGGTCACTCGGGAGTAACTTCAGTATTACCTGAGCTGTCTGTCAGCAGGACTGAAAGATATCCTACTTTACTGAGGGGTTTTTGTTGGAGAGAGAGCACTCTAATTGCTGGGATCGTACAAGCACAGTGACCTTTGGTGTTCCAAGGAGAACTTGCCTCCAGGACAATCCTATCTGCACAAGAGCCTCTTCAGCATGGAAGCACAGTGAAGTCCTCTGGGGGATTTCCCCACTTATTTTGTTAGATGCCTCCTTTTGATTTTCTCTTGCCTGATTTTTTTTCATGTCTGAAATGAGAAGTACAAAGCATTGTTTCTTCTGTTGTTTCTAACTTTTTTTCTTCTTGGTGCTCCTGGTCTTTTCTCAAATCAGTTTTAATTCCTTCATCCCAAGAGTCTGTGAGGAAATCCTTCATGTACAGATTGGTTTTTATTTAAATGGTGAAAGGATTTTGTTGCTGTTTCCACAAGGGGGTAAAAGAAAAGTAGATTTGTTGCAATAGCCTTTTTTCCCCCCCTTCTTTTAAATATATCTGTATTGTTTATTCTTTAAAGCCACAGTGGAAGCTTTAAAGAGTTGCATGCACAAGTTCAAAGCCTCTCCTGGTTGATCAGTATTCCCACAAGAAACATGGCCGAGAAAAGGTGGATGAGCAGAGCCTGGCTGGACTCCTCTCATTGGCTTGGCTAAAATGAAATAATAGGCGGGAGGAAGCTCTCTTTTGTTTGTTTACTAGCTTTCATTTTTATTCCCCTCTAGGCACAAAACAAGCAAACAGAGCTCTATTTAAAAACAGAGCATGCCCTTGCTCCCACACACCATCTTTTCGTAATCAGTGTCTTGGTAATCTTGTGTTAGACTTTCTCTATGAACATTTTCAAGGATACAAAAAAATCTAAAAGAGCACCTGGGAGGAAACTCTGCAGTCTCAGGAAAGATAATTTTCTACCTGATTGCATAAATAAGAGAAAAAATTGGTGTGTTGAACTTCTTGTATCTGTTACTTTTTAGGCCATGATTCACATAATTGTTTTTCCATAGGGTCAGGCTTCTATCTGAGCTCTTCAAAGTACTTCATCCCTGCATGTACATTCATTATATCACCACAAAATTATATCCAAAAGAAATTGCAATGAACTGCAGTGGATTTCCCCAGAGAATTCAGGATTTAACAGCATGATCTAGGTTATGTCCTTTGCAGCTTTCTTCAGCCAGTGAGTTTGCTTAATGAAGCTGTGGAAATTTGAAAAGCAGATGTATTTTTCTTATGCCTTAGGGAAGCGGCCAATCTTTAGTTGAGATGTTGGGAAGGAACTGCCTCATCTGCAATTGCCTGCCTCAGGTTTTCAAGACCTGACAGTTCCAATAGCTGCCTGTTGGAGACACAGCAGTGGAGTAACTAGGCTGATTGCCAGATTTTATGTAGTTCTGAATACTCTGCAAATCCTTATTTCTTTATTTTCATAAAGAAATGTAAGTTAGAGTTGCTTCAGCCCTAGGTGATTTGGAGCAGACTGTGATTGTGACAATGCATAGCTTAGAAAGGAACTCCATCAGAAAACGGTTCATTGCTTTTAAGCTTTGCTGTACAATGGGCTTTGTTCATTGCTTGTTTGTAGAGGTAAAATGTAATTCCCTCAAATATACTTTCCATCAGTACAATACAGAAAATGGTATTGTACTAGTTCTGTCATTTACTACTATTAATTCAGAGGTTTGTTAACAACTCTGAGAACTGATTATTGAGCTTCATGAAGCAATTTAAAGAAAATATCAGTTTGTAATTGAATAATTGTCTGATGTACAGGCAGGTTTTTAACCCTATTTGGTCTTAATATTTATTGAGCTTCACAGAATGAAGATAAGACCTAAGAGATCTCCTTTGTCTGCGTGGATGGATGCAGACAGCATGGTAGGTTACATAAAATGCACTTACTCAAATTTTCCCATTGCTAGTTGATGATGCTTGCACCTCTCATACTTGGTAAGAATCACTGTATCATTTTTGCCACATTCTTTTGGAAGGATGAAAAATTACTGGTTGACTTTGCCAAACTGCTCAGCACAGATGGAATTGTGTGATGGCTAATGCATCTTGTACTTGTGTGCCTATCAAAAGCAGTAGCAAACAACTGCTGGGTTTATTTACTCTCCCAGTGACCAGCTACTGGTGGATTCAAAAAAGATGTTCAGACCAGTTCTTTGGCAGAAAGTCCCGTCCTCTGCTGGCTTCTCTTGTTAGGAACCAAATTCCTGTAATCACTGCTAAGAATCCCTGCTGACAGCATCTGCTTATTGGCTCAAAACTTGAGTCCAGAGGAATTTTAGTTCAGAAATACACAGTTTACTAGTTAAACAGTCAGTACTCATACATCCCCTCAGGGTTTTTGAATGGTTTGTCTCTCACAGTGTCTTCATTATGGGAACTCATACTGCATGTATAAAAATTGAGATAACTGGTGCAATTTGAGTGACATGCCATGCTATTAAAACCAAAATTCTTAAGGAATATGTAAGGGATGGTGGTGAAAGAGAGAGGGAGGCTTATGATTATGCAGAAATTTCATGTTCAGTTCTGCTGATCAGGAACAGTGCTTCACTCCCAGAACTTGTCCCACTGCAGATTAATGTTACAGAATCAGAGGAGGGTCAGGTTGGAAGGGACCACTGTGGGTCACCTGGTCCAACCTCTCTGTTCAGGCAAGGTCATCACAGAGCACAGAACTGTGTCCACATGGAATTGCTACAGTCTGCATCCTCAGATGAGAGATGGACTGACCCTTCTGTGAGCTCAGCCAGCACCGAGGAACGCCTTTCACTCCACTTTCGTGGTTCCTAATGTCTACCTACAGTCTTCCAGATTTTAACCTTCCTCTTGGAATTACAGGCTGCATTCAACGTCTTTTCAGTTGTCTCAAAGCTTTTAGTGTAGTGTGATCTATAAGAAACAGTGTCAATTTCCCCATTTGACCACCTTCACCCCAAAATACAAGATGGGATATGAACTTGAAAGTAGGAAATTTGTATGGAAGGGTTGGCCTTTGAGACATAACATCAGAGAATGATTTGTCATGTTATCCCATGGACTTGTTTCAAACCAGGTTGGGAGGGTCACCCCTGTTAGAGGAGAGGATTGAGCTGCCACATGGTCTTCCCACAGGGTGTTCTTAAGGACTGGAATCAAACTGGTGATCTGAAGAAAAATTGCTTTCCACCTTACTACAACTTCCTAAATAATCAGATTTGACATCCTGGTTGGTTGCCATCTTATTTAACCTGTCTTTTCATTCTGCACAGTAAATTTGCACTGTTAGATGGTGCTTCTGCTGCCTTTTGGAAGCTGTTCTCCAGACAGACTTTGTGTCTGGTGCAGCTACATGCATCTGCTTTGTGTTCACAGATGCCTAAGGCTTAAACAGAGTGTCTTTGTCACCACCAGGCTAGAACTGGCATATGGCTGTTATGGGGGAGCTGTCAAACCACAGAGTGTCTGACTCTTGCTGCTCAGATGAAGTTCCAGAAACAACTCTGCCTTTGTGAACAGAGTCCAGTCCATAATTGCACCACAGAAAATAGTCAGATACAAGATCCTCTTCTCTCTGCCCATATAAATGTGGTTGTACACACCTAAAACACTGTCTGATACTAACTTTTGTGTGCTTTTATTATGGGAGGTAAATGAAAGTTTATAAAACTAGACAATTTTTTAAATTTTAATTTGAATTGTAAGACTAAGAATTTCTTAAGCCAGAGAGGATGTGAATAAGCATAACTGAATAGCTGAAGCAAAGTGGTAGTTTTGCTTTTTTTGGTGAGGGGACAGAGCTGTCAAAAACTTGGGTTATGTTATGTCCTCAGTTTCTAAGCAGAATTGTCCTTTGAAATCAAGGACCTGGGTTTGGATCAATGCGTAACAAGTTACTGCATTTAGAAGTAAATTCACATCAGTAACTAATCTGACATCCTGTCCAGTTCTTTTAGAATTTGCATTCCTTGATCTTTGTCAGGTTGGGCTAGGGTGGCTGTGAGGAGCAGTTTGCAAAAGTGCTGGGGTCTGCTGGGCAGTAATTCAGGCATAGAAAAAGCTGAAAATGCTGCTACTGAAACCTCATATAGGAGACACAGATCTGATTGTTGTGTTGGTCTGACATGTGCAGATGTACAGTCATTACTGTCAAAACAAAAGGCAGCATCTCACAGGGAGGGAACAAAACCAAACAGCTTCCATAAGCATAAAAGTAAATGTCAAATATTTCACTTTATTAGTTCTCATAAGGATTAGGGAGGCAAGGAGCATGTCAATGGGACTGAATAATTATGACATAATTAATCTTTTTGACAATATGTGTTTCTCCACTGGGCAGGGACCACTGAGAAGAGGTGGGCTCAGCTTTTAACTCCAGCCTCCTATTTTTTTATTTCTTGGATATGTTTTCAAACACTGATTGTGGAGTGAACCTGAAAGTTGGTGGAATGTTGGTAAATTGGAGGATTAAAGTGGGTGAAGTCTTAAAGAGGGAATAGTTTAATCCTGTACTGTACAAAAGCAAAACAAAACCCTTCATTTCAGTGCTTGTGCTCTATTTCTCAGTGACCTTTTTTATGGCAGAAATGATCACAGTTGTAACAGATCCCAAGTAATAATAAATTAGTGTTGAATTTAGTATACACACACATATCTCTCCAGGTCTGTAGCATCCCTACATTTCTTACACTAAGCTTATAGCAGATTGTTGTGCCAGTCTGGATAGGACTCTGTATGGCAAATGCCAGTGACAACTTGCATTTAATCAAAATTAGATTTGAACTAACTCTTCCAGAGGTTAACGTGATGTACCTGTGAGCTCTCCAGAGATTTGTGTGGCTTACAAATGCCATGTACGTGACCACAGTAGGACATGTTGTGAGTTTGATTCATGTTTGCTCCTGTGGAGTGTACAGAAAACAGCAATGTCATTTTGCTCAAGTGTTTTAGCAGTCAGGGTTGCAGCCTTGTTCCAATGGGAGACACATTTGTCAAAGAACAGGCTTCCCACCACATGCAGCAGCTGTGATTCTTTGCTGCTTTTTAGTAGTTCCTGTGATTAACTTCTACATTTTATTGATGAAATAAGCATTGTTTGAAATCTTTACTTTCTGGTATCCTCACATTATCTGGGGACAGAAACACACATTTGAGTGTTCTGTAGGATGAGGACATTTGCATTCTGGGTTGATTTTGTGTGAATATGGTCCACGGCCACACAGCTCCCTAAGCACCTGCTGACCTGGTGCTGTGACACTGTTAACAGCAGCTGAGGTTTCTGTTTGCATGTTCCTAAGGAAATAGCAGTTCTTAATTTATTTTGTAATGGAATTTCTACTTTGCAATGCCTTTTTCCAGACTGATAAAACCTCTGAGGCAAAGGACTCTTTTCTGTACTATTTGCACAGAAATTAAAACTAGCCAATGGCAATGGGATTTTCTTCTGAAATAAAGTATATATTCAGTATGTATTCAGAATAGAAAGTTGTTTGTATGGGTTTAATATCCCAGTGGATCAGAGTCACATGATATTTTGGGAATCCCATGTTCTTAGTTGTGCTTCTAGAAGTTCCTCAATTGGGAGACAGATGAGGTACTGCCTGAGCCTGCATTTTAGCCTCATGAATTTAACCATGTAATGAGATTATAAACCTGTGGGCATTTCCAACTACAGCCATAATACTAGGAGCAGTTTCAAGAGCATAGCATGTCTGAAACTGGAACACGGAAATTGAAAGCCAGGAAATAAATCTGGGACAAAAGTCCCTGGGTTTTTTTCCCTTTTTTTTTTTTTTTAAATAATCTAGGCACTTAGTAGATCCTGAGGTCTCTTGAGAGTTGTGATGAGAAAGTTTGTAAAAGCACAGATTGTACCAAAGGCAAATGAGAGTATTTAATGTATAATCATTAATAAATACATTTCTTTCCTTCACGTATAAACTGTTTTGTTTCAAAAACTGGTTCAGTAAAGCACAGGATTAATCTGACTTCTTTGTGCAGAGAGATGGCAGAAAGTCCCTTGCTCCTGTGATAACTGCTTGGGTATAAACCCAGTTTGTGTAGAGAAACGGTGAAAAAGAATGTTTCGGTAGTGATAAATGATTGGCATTTGCTTATTGCTTCTTTGAGACAGTTGAAACATGAAGCAGAACTTCCAAAATAATACAAGATTTTTGAACTTACATACCTCCATTATTTCCTGGAGTCAAAGAAATTCTTCCTTGTGGAGTTATTGGCTTGAATGAAAGACTTGCCAGTTTCAGGAAATGTATTGTGAAGTCAGTTGTTGGTGATAACAAGGAAGGTCAGATTTCTGATTCATTGGTGGTTAGAAGGGAAAAAGTATTAAAAAACAAAATAAAGGGAAAAAATCTTTTTGAGAGGGAGGAGGACAAGAAGTTATCTACCAAAGATCTCAATGGAAAATGCTGCCTTTTTAAACATATTAATGAGGCAAAAAGGACAGTTAAAATTCATACACATGAATGATGGCCCTTGGCCTAAATACAAAGGTACTTTGTTCAGATGTAATATAATTCTGCTTTTAATTTTCTGTAATCAGAAGTTGGTGTTTAAAATTTGAGTTACTTTGGACTCATGTTGGTCAGGGTCTCATTTTCAATGTTGACACTTTTTTCTGTAGGATAGAAGCAGCCATAATCCAGGAAAATTCTAGACTTGCCAAAATTTAGATACACCATATTTGTATGTCTATGTGTTACAAAGCCCTAACATATTGTATTTTCACATTTTTCCATGGGGAATTGTCAAATTTCTGGGTGGCTTGAAGTGGTCTTTTAAGTGCATCAAGGTCCATAAATTGTTTGCTATAGTGATCAGCAGGACAGTATATGGATTGAGTTTAACCATTAGGTTACTGGCCAAAATAGGTGTCTTTGGATAATTTCAGTTGTTTATGCATTTCCTCTCTGAGAGAATTGTCTCTTGAGACACAGGATTAGTTATTTTCCACGTATATTGAGTGGGGGTTTTTGGAAGAAAAATTTTTATTACCTTTTGTATGGGAAATTAGGTAGAACTTTGGGGCAGCTGCAGGGTCACAGTTCATGAACTGCTGAGCAGCAGCTCTGCAGGGCACGAGGGGTTTCTGCATTATGCTAAAGAAATAAAGTCATGTTTTGGAGGATTTATACGTTAGGAATTTGTTCAGCTGTAGTAAAAGGACTTCCTCTAGAGGCTGGTACTGGTTTTCAAAGAGGGAAATCAGTAATTTCTGTAAGCAGCCAATCTTTATGTAAACACTGGTAGTTTTCACAGGACGAATTGATGTATTAAGCTTGTTTTGCTGAACCATATGCAACAGATTAAGGCCAGCAATCATTTTTCAAACACAAAGGACAAAAAGCAAGTTATATGCAAGGGTAGTTCTAGTGTATAACTGGAGTTGGTGATAAGTTTCACAATATCTCTCCACTATGACAGCGGCACCATTTAGAGACCATGACAAGTAATTTGTAACAGAAATGACTACCAATGAGCAGGGCAAACTCAGCTTGGTGAATAATGTGTTCAGGGGCTACTACCACATTCTCTGCTGTGATCTGTGAGTGAGCAGGCTTGGGATGCAGATGTTGCTTGAGGGAAATATGCACATCTGCTCCTGTCACTTCTGTAGTGCTTCCCAGTACTCTATTGTGCAGTATTGACTAACATGGCATCCTGTGGTTTTAAGTCAGAATGGAAAGGTCTTCTATAGCTTTGCTCCAGATCTACTGTACAGATCTGCAAATTGATCTGATTTACTGCTACAGTTTCATTGGAGAAAACCCCACTTTTCAGACTGATGTAAAGGCTCCCCTGAAGGCTGGGGAGCTGGAAAGAAAGAAGAGTGCTGACATGCTGTTTTTTTGAATGCTTGCTGGTAATAAAGGCAGCTGCATTGCTCCAGCAGCCATGTGGCTAACTCAAAGTTTGCCTGGCATTCACATGGTAAAAGTGCTTTTCATGATAAATTTGCTCTGCTAACCTCAGCACTTTTTAGTCTCTAAGGTACACTTATATCTCTGATGAAATTGAAATTCAGTGCCATTGGAATTGTTCTATGCCTGGAGAAGAGTGAAAGAAATGAAAGAAAGAAATGAAGCTATGTTTTCATATCAGTATTAAGAAAGAAAATGAGCAGACTATGGAACAGCAGCAGTAAACTTCCTGTGTTCCCAAAATATTTAATTGCTATCTAACACTTTCAATCAGAAATATGGCAGCATAGCACGAAAATCTTTGAGATAAAACGCACTGGCCTAACGCAGTCCCTTGTGAAACAGCACATGATCACATGATAGAGTCAGGCACTGTTTAAATATCAGTAAAACAAATGGCCCCTCATGCAAAGGGCAGGGTTTTTTTATAGCAAGGGGATTGTAGCCAATGTACATCATGGACACCAGATTTGCCCTGAAGTAAGATACAAATATCTGTCCATCCAAACAGCAGCTGTGCACCTGATATTTTCAGAATGTGAATGCTAAAGTAGGTGGTATCAACTGGGTGGCCAAAATTGCTTCACATCAATTAATCTGCCTTGAATAATGGCATTTATCTGTTTAGTCCTTAATGATCCCATTTTCTTGCTTACTTTTTCACAACTGTCTTTAAATGTTTGTTTGAAATAACTATGACTGTGTATTGAGGTGGGTTGGATTTGGCTAGGGTACAGTTGATTTTCTTTGTGGTGGCTGGTATTGGGCTGTGTTTTGGATTTGTGCTGAACTCAGGGTAATAGTAAAAAGACACTTTTGTTATTGCTGAGTAGGGCTTACAAAGATCCAAGGCCTCTTCTGCTGTTCATATGACCTCTCAGGCAGGTACCATCCCCATGTGTGAGGAGAGCAGAGCAGATTAGAAATGAGGGCATAGCTTCATATAGAAGTATTTGCAGAGGGAATTTCCTTGGCTAAGGACAATGTGTTCTCCAAATGAAGGCAATTTTATGGCCTCTTTCATGCAACCTAGTTTCTAAATAAATACATTGCAGGACAAGCTTGTCTGGAAAAGAGCAATAGTAGGTTATTAAAGCCAAAAGATAAAGAATAAGCCAAGTTGTTGAGCTCTGCACATTTTACATTGTCTGCATGTGAGTTATATTTGCAAGGGGAATAAATACAGAGCCTATCACTGATGTGCAAGCCTAATTAATTAAACTCATCCAGATAAACAGGACAAAGTACAAGACTCTACTATATCCACCAAAATTCCTGTTTCTCAAAACTTCACACAAATAAATACTATCTGGCATCATACCAGCAAATCTGAAGTGTTCTGGACTACATAATTTATCAAGGTAACCAATTACCTTAATCTTCTGTGATTTGACTTCCTAGTATGAATAACCAACTTTTATATCTCTGTTTATCCTAAACTACAGCTGAATATAATTTCTTTAAAGTAAAAGAGCCTTGAATCTTCTCTCCTTTGGGGACAATCTACTGGCTTCTGCCAACTGTTGTACTCTGATAACTCTTCTTTGCAAAGACCTCCTTTTCTCAAAAAGTGCTTTATTATACATATGCTTGGAAATAGGTGGTTTGAACTCAATTATGTAAGCAACCTGTAACTGAAGTCTCTGGGAATTAACTGTTTAAAAAGAGAAGATAGTGAACCAGCTGAAGGCTGTTTGCTTTCTAGGATACAGAGAGCTGTTTTAACTCTATTTTCTCTAGCTTTTAATGATCACTAGAGCTAAGTGTCAGTTTGGGTGTAAAGGAGTTTCATGACTGAGATGTCTGTGTCTGTGGTTGTTCACTGCATGTTTTCATTACACTCTGTGTAGGAAAATGTTTCGTGAACCCTTTCAATTGTGTATCTGCCAGTTTACAGAAGGCTTCTTGTAGCTTCCTAAGCAGAGTTGTGGGATGCACCCATTGTTTAATTGTGTGAATTTACTATGTGCTGTTCTCTCAGCTGCACTGTGGCTTTGCACAGTGAACAGCAAACCCAGATTGTCTAGCACTGTGAGGGTAAAGGTGACAAACACGGTCCCTGAGCAGTGGGGAGGTTCAGGAGCTGTTCCCCAGCTGGCAGGAGCTGGAGTTTCTGCAGCATGTCAGCAGTGTTAGCCCTGTTATTGATGGCAGGTGGAGGGGGAAGCTGAAGCAATGCATGCCTGCAATTTACCTCTTGCTTTTAGCCTGTAGCATTTCAGCAGAAAATGCAGATGTAAAAGTGGTCTTGGCTCTGCCCTTGAGCAGGGTTTGGTTTGGGCATGGGCCTCTGTGTAAGCCAGGCTATGTGTTATGTCTGTGTTTTATGGGATTTGAGGGAGTTAACATCAAAGAAAGCCTGCAACTTTTTCCTTGCCATTTCTAATATAAAATTAGTTTTTTATTTTCTCTTGTTATTTATAAATGTACCTCCAGTTTCTTATTCTTTCTCTCCCCTGTCTAATTATATTTTTTAAAAAGGTGCCATTTTCTGCAAATTTTGAGAGGCACTGGCAGCTCCCTTTCTTTTGGCATCCTAAATAAGATGAACACTCCCTGATAGCGGTATAGCAGTGGGAGGTTAACAATCACCCACTGTAATCAAAAAACTTTACATTTCAAATGTAATCTAGATCTAGGCTGGGGAGAGCTTTCAAAAAGATGTGATATTGAACTAAATGGCTGCAGCTTAGATGTTATAATTGGCTATTTTGGGTTATATCATAACTCATTTCTTTTCTGTGGATGCTTTTGATCAAATAGGAAGAAAATATATTTAAAACAACTGCTGTAATTAAGATTAAATACCATACTTTTATTTTATTTTTAGCTTCTAATAAGCTATTACATTTTTGGAGTCACTTTCTGTCTTTTACTGTAGTACCTCCATTCTTGACCTCATCTATTCAGTAAATACACTGCCAATATTTTTTAGAATAGAACCCATTTTATTGCTGTTGCTACAGAATTTGCGAACTATCATATTCTTATTGCCTTTTTAACACCCTGGATTTATAATGGTCCTGACAAGCTGTAAATGAGGATAAATGGAAAAATTTGTTACAAGTTCATGGCTTACATTTCACTATCTTCTGTTGCTTGAGGACCAAGGCTTCTGACCACTGAAGCAGGCATGAATTTTGCTACTGACTTTGGAAGGGGTAGGTAGAGTTCTCATAGCTCTGCTCAGACCCCAGTACTTTGAAATTACATTACTCAGTTCCTCACAAAGAGGTTCTTGGTTTCTTCCACAGTGTGTCTTTCCAGCAGGTGCTTTGGTCACTGTCTACAAATAAAAAATGCTTTTCATTTTCAAAATTAGGAATTAGTCTCAGGAGGTGAGTGCTGGCTTTGTGCCACTAAGAATGGACTTAGAAGGATTTAGCAAATCCATCCATGCAACTCTATTTTAATTGCTCCTGCATTGCTGGGAGTAATATTTTCCTGACAAATATTCAAGTGCCACCATTTAATCCTTATGACTTCTCTTGCTAGAATGATATGTGTGCAAATCACATTCTCTGCCTGACAAAGCAAAGATCACTCTATAAGCCCTCCTTGTCCTTTCTCTTCTCCTCAAAATGCTTTTACAACAACAACCAAAAAAAACATATGTTCCATGATGGGAGCAGCTTCCATGCTACACTCTTTTCTGTTCATCTCATCCTGTGCTTCCTAGTTCTGAGGCTATGAAGGAGTCAGTGAGCATTCTTTGGGCTGAGGAGCAGAGTCACAGACCATGCTATTGCTGAGAGGACTCTGCTCCTTTTGTGCCATTGAGAAAGGCAGCTACTGAGGGAAGGTATCTCCCATCCCTATTCTGGCACTGGGATAGTTGCCTCACTATCATGGTCAGGGTGATTTATTGTTAATAGCCATTGGTCTCTGGGTGAGAGGGATATTGTTCAAAACAAAAATCAATTAAAGGACATAATTTTGGTTTTCATTACATGCTTAAGGCAAAAATGCTCCTGTACTCTGGATAATTTTGCCATTGATGAATCACCTTTGGATTACTCTGATGGCACTTACTTTGTGTGGTTTAATTGGGTTTTCCTGTAGATTTGACTTGTCTACTAACACTAATGTTCAGTTGTGTTTGGGTTTTTTTTCAGTTAATGTAAAGTATTCCCTTTTTTCTCCCTTTATTCCTAAAGCAGCCTGTAAGAAGGATCCCAGATACCTTGCAGAAGATACCAGATATCTCACTTTTCTTATTAATTACCTTTCAGAAATCCATGCTGACTACTCCAAATCTCTTGCTTCGTTTTATAAGTTTAAAAGTAGTTTCCAGGATTATTCACTCCATCAGAGATTGAGTTGTGGTTGACCACCTGACAGTTCCCCAGATCCTTCTCCTTGCCCTTCTCCAAGAGAGGAATGACATTTGATTTCTTCCTGTCCTAGGGAGCTTCCTTTGATCGCCATGACCTTTCAAAGATAATTGAAAGTGCCATTGTAATGACACCAGCCAGCACCTTTAGCACTTGGGGATGCATCTCATCCTGAATTCATCCTCACCTTTTCCCGTTTTTATCTACAACTTGCAAGTAACACTAGTTAATTAAATATATGACTTTGTCCAAATGGCAACTATTTCACAACCATCTTTTTCCCTTTAAAGGCATAGTTATCTCTCTGCTCATCTATTGAGCTCTTGCCCAATGGTACTTTATCAGGTGCAGAGTTTAAAATCTTTAAATTTGACAAACATAACAGAGAAAGTCAACTGTTTCTCTTACAGCAAGAAGGGAGGGAAGTTTGCATTTCTATTTTTATGGTGATAATTATCCTACTGGCATTATTCTGTCTCATGCTTCAGCACAGATTTATAAAGCTGATATCATATGCCTCCTAGGCTGGCTCTCTGAGAAGTGAATAAAATTCTGTCTTTTTACAAGCTTGCAGGGAAGAGCTAATTCAACCAGGTTAGTCATGATTTATGAGCATTTATCCTAATCAGCTTTTCTGACAAGCCTCCCATTGGGATCCCACTAGGTTTGAAGCAGACACAAAAATCTGGTTTCATTTCTCATTCTGAGATGTGCAGGACTTTTCAATTCAGAGACTTCCATCTGAACACTTGGTAAAAGTGACTTAAACTGTAACTTCCATGGAAAGTTTCTAACTATTTCTGACCTGTTTCCAGCAGCTTCCCAGGGCCACAGAATATATTGTATAGCTCATCTGTACTTAGTGTTAGGGGTGCTGCTGAGCATTCAAGTGGTGCTTCGCATTTTCAATTAATAATAATCTTAGTGTTTATTATCATTCCAAAATCACCCTCTTTGAAATGTAAAGAAATGGAAGCAAGAAAATTAAATATTCTCTCAAACAAGCAATTAAAAACCAGAATTTTTAATTGCTTTAATTTTTAATTTCAGTCTTTTTATTTTCCTTGTTTTCCTTCAAGCAATGGATTTTTTAAAATAATGTTAAAAAATAAAATTAAAAATCCATCACTGTACACTGAACAGTTGCTGACTTTGGGGGACACTTGACAACAGTTTCACAGATGGAGAAATAATTGAAGGGCTTCTATGATGTTCTGAATAATGATTTTCGACCTGGACCTAGTGATGGTTTTATTGCCTCATGTCCACAAGGGATGTTATCTTCTGTGGCATTTTTTCTGATTACTCCCTCCAAGAGTGACATTTAGAAGGAGGTAAATGTTCATTAGTTGGAAGCTGCAATTCTGATGTGCTTAAGCGCCTGCATATCTCCCAAGAGCACTGGACTTTGCTTTTTGAGGAGGCTGATGAGGTGCTGAGCAAATTCAATGAACAGTCTTACCACTGTCTCTTAATGCTTCAATAATCATTTCCTTTCATATACTTTTCTTTTAGAATTTGGCTTTTAATACTCACTGTGGCAAGCAGCACTTTTTAAAAAACTGGAGGTGAATACAAAATTCACATGTAAATTGGGAGGGCATGAGGAAGCACTTGTTGCTTTGAATTAACAGACCTAGTGAGGTTAAGGATTTTGGCAATATGGTTTATGTTATCATTCCAACCACAGTTCTCCTCATATGTATATGGAATCTAACCTGGGGAAGACAAGCTCAATTTGAAGGATAATTAATTTGTAATTTTACTTTAGCTCTGAATCTCTCATGTGCAAACCATGACATTTAAGGGGACATGAAACAATGGTTCATGTCAGGTGCAAAGGGCATTGTTAATATTCTGGAGAATGGTGGAGATTCTTTGGTGTCAGAGTTCTGTGAGCCTTACAAAGGAGGCGCAGTTCCAGCAGGTTTCACAGCATCTCATGTCCATATGTGGTGGACAGGCTGGGATCTTCCTCTCCAAGGAACCCTGAGGTGTTCAGCTCTCCACAGCTCTTTCTGACTGCTGATGCCTGGAGTTTCAATACCAAGCAGGGTAGCTGAGAAGGAAGTTTCTGGAAAGAGGTCAACCAATATTTCTAAGCAGCAGATGTGATCATCCATTTAAATTTCTGTAGCTGAAGCTCACAACCATAGCTGTACACTCTCCCTTAACCCGAGAGCTTAGTTGCTTAATAAAAGAAGATCTTAATTAATTAGAGGAAAAGCTCTTACTAGCTGGAACAGCTTTTAAAACAGCAATAATAACAGCATTTATCTGCCAGGAAAACTAGAGGTGACTAAGTTCCTACAGCCAATTGAATTAAAAGTAAAAAGGATAATGAAGTATGTTTAGCCACATTTGCAGAGAGTGTAGGGAGCATAGGTTCATTGAAAGCCATGTCCTCATCTAGATTTATACTGCCAGAAGATTTGCTTGTATTACCAGTGCCTCCATGAACACACTTTTTCCCCTCATTTGCAGTTCTTATTCTTTGATGGTATTTTTATTTTCAAAAAAAAGCATCACTGCTTTTTAGTGGGAGAGTATACACTTTAAAAAATGTCTCAGAGAAACTCATGATTCCCGCTCACCACTCAGGTAAGGTTGAAATATTTGAACTGCTATCTACTTTTTGAGTAAAATATGTATTTCTTTGGTTTCCTGGGCACAGTGATAAAAGTATTCCAAGTTCTTTATAGCTTGTGGAGACAGAGAGTTTTCCTTCTGAAAACCATATTTAGCTGAAAAAAGGGAGAGAGGATTAGTCCCCAATCAAAGACCACTTTCAGAGTGTGGGCTTATTTCAATAATGCTTTTTTATATTCAGTTTTCATTTACATTTAGAATTAGCTTCTGCCCACCCCTACTTATTGTCATACAAATAATTGGTGACTTGTGAAAAATGAAGTATTTTACCCTGTAAGCCTTACAAGCAAATACTTTTTACTGGAAAAACCTCATCTTTGTCCCTGATGGAAAAGATTTTCCTCCACTATTCTCTGTAGCTAGGAGCATTCCTTTTAACAGTTAACAAAGCATCATGCCACAGTCCAAAGGCTGCCTTGGGGCAATCTAAATATCCCTTTATAGGAATAAAGAAAGAAAAGCAGACACTGGCAGGTATTCAGAATACATCAAATGCCCCAAAGCATAAATTTGAAACTCAGGAAAAATTAGTGTCCTATATTATAAAAACATTGATGTCAATTTTTCATATCCTAAAATTCAGGGATGTTCAGTTCCAGAATTGTGGCTCAAAAAGAAATGAATCATCTAGAAATTGTGGTGACAGATTCATGCTCGGAATATTTATACCACGGTTGTGATTGATACATGAATTTGGACAGTTTAGTTTGTAGATTTGCCAGTCCTATTTCTCTGTCACCAGTTTGGTGTTTGTGTTCATTATTACAGAGCATGAGGTCCTGAGCACAGTGATCTCCTGTGTAGTTGTATCTGAGAAATTGGCTATGGATTATTTGTGGGAGGATAGAATGTAAGAAGGTAAGGATTGTGCAGAAGTTAATCTCACCCCTGAGGAGTTGCAGCTGCACTAATTATCAAAGATTGGGAACAGGCCTGCCCTTAACAGGCCACAGCTGTGTCTAATAAGGATGAGTGCTATAAAAGAGTGGGTTGGCTGGGTGAGGAGAGAGCTGGAGTTTGTTGGCTGTGCTGTGAAGAAGGAGTCAGTGCTGTGAGGAGATGCCCATGAGAAATCACCAAGAAGGTATGGCACTTTTGCAATAAGATGACAGCAGTTATTAAATCTCTTTTCAACACCTTTTATTCCCAATTGGGGTAGTTCTTCCAAATGTTATGGGGGAAGCCTGCTCCCAGTTAAGAGTAAACAAATTACTTGCAGGGCACATAACTGATGTGTGTTAAAAAAACCCAATGAATTTTGCATGTGTTTAGTTAAGTAGCTAGCTGATATCATTGCAAGCAGCAGAGCAGTCCCACCTGGCATGCTGCCACAGCTCCAAACTTTCTCAGTCAAAGCTGTCATGAGTGTACACACTGATAGACATGGAATTACGTGCTCTGGATGAAATCCTGCTTCCACTGAAGTCTGTGGCAGATTTCCCATTGATTTTTCTGGAAAGCAGTAACCTTGTTTCGTACACCCAGCCTGTTTTATGTGTGAATCTCCTGAATTATATTATGCTAGTGTTTTACCTTGCACACACTAAAAATGGCACTCTGTATTTGTAGTCTCTCAATAAATACCAGGTTATGTCAGCTTGTACACTACAGGTCCTGCAAATTTAGCAGAGCATTTGCCATGTCAACAGACTTGCACTGACTTGGACAGTAACACCTATAAAATTTATGGGGTCTGTCTATGTCTGTATCCTGCTTCCATTGATGTTCGAACTAGAACAAGCTCTGAGTTTGTTCACCACCACTACCAGGACCACTTAAGAGACATTCACTTCACCCACTAACAACTGGATTCAAAGCTTGTCCAAGTTGAAAAGGAATTGAATTGTAGCTGCATGATTCCATGCTGATACTGGAGATTAAGTATCTCAACCAGGGGTTGAAGGTCAGTGAGTTTGGCAACACTTCAGCTTTCCAGGGGCTGTTGTTACCCATGTTGATTTATATCATTCAAGCCTTGATCTAAATTACTCCTCCATTCTTTGGAAAAAGGCTCCTGTCCTGGTAGTCCCACCTGTACCTGTAATAGTCCCAATCTAATTTTATGGTCTCCTCTGGATTTATATCCTGGGTGAGCAAACAGGAATGAGTTCCTTAGGTATGATAGGCACAACAGGCAATAAAAGGTGCATACAGGGAGACACACACAAAAATCTACAGCTTTATGAGACAGCTTCAGGAGCAGTATTTGTCTAACCCAGAGAAATGAATTGAAGGCTGTCAGGAGCACAGAAGGACGTTTGCAGTGGCAGCAAAACAGAAAGACAAACAATCCAACTAAGGCTTTTGATCTATCAAATGAAGAAAAGTCACATGAAGAGCAGATGAACAAAACATATTTTGTGCTTCCTTTCCTTTTAGTACTGAAAAGCAAGGAAGATTTATGGATGCCTGACAGGTATTTTCTTTATGATGAAATGCACCAAGAAATACTCTTAATACTGGTTTAATGAAAACACTACTGGTTTTCTTTATTTTATAGTTTGGACTGTGTTTGTCTTTTGTTCAAGTTTCCAGAATAACTTTTTTGTTTAAGAGTGATGGGTTTGGTGGTTTGTTCCCCACCCTGAGACGTTAGATCTATATGAATTGAGCTGTACATTAATTGTAACACTAAAAAATCAATGGTTAAACCAAAGTGGGACGGCAGTGTATTCAGTAAACACACTAAGCAGGGAAGCTGTCCTCTTTTTGGATGCCAGTTATGTCTGGTAACTATAATAAGCATTTCTTACAAAATGCTTTCAAGTGCTAGGGATAAAGTAAAAAGTATAACTGACTTAGCTCTTAAGTTCAGGTGTGATATCAGAGGTGATCTGCAAACAGCATTTCATTCAAAATGAATAGTAACTGAAAATAAAATGCAGTCTATAATGTAAAAATATTAATGCCTAAGCTGGCAGAAAGTCTGAAATTATTGCCACCTCAGTTCATTATATTTTTAGATACAGTGTTGATCATATTTACTTCAGAAAGGTTATTGTGTTAGCGTCCTTATTAAACAGCTCTGGCCTATGTCAGATTTAAAAAAAAATCAACAAAAAGACCCAACCAGCCTCAGAACCAATCTTTTTAAAAAGGTGCTTTTCCAAAATGTGAGTTACTATAAAAAAATGAAATATACTAAAGGCTCTCATATGTTGTAGTTTGAATTATTGTGGACTTATTTAAGGGAAACATAATTAAAAGAGAAACTTCCTGAATGCACCACCTCATTTATTCTATTAAAAATGATTACTCATCTTCATCTAAATCAGGTTTACTCATTTATAAATAATAAAGGTTATGATGTGCTGAAAAGAACAAGAAAAATGTCAGGTATGGCATCCCAATTCATTTAATTCATTCAAATGAAGAACCACAAAGGCCTCTTTTGAGCTGTAGAAGACAAATACTCTAAAGATTAAAGCAGAAATAACAATCCTGAAGTTTTGCTAGGTAAATGAGGCTAGATTGAGCAATGGTCTTTTTTTCCTCAGTTTGTCACAAACTTTTAGTATTGTTTAAACTGGGAATATTGGGAATATCACTTCTTCAGGATGTATATGGAAATGTATCCTGGACAAGGGCTTGGGCAGTGCACTCCAAAATGCACTCCCAGCTATTGGGGTGTGGAAGAAAATACTTTAGGTATGGTTAGTAAAATATTTTTTTTTAATTGTGCTTATTTCACCTTTATCCCATTCAATTTTCATTTCCTTTTTTATGTATGTTTTCATAACGTAAAATAATGTTAGTAGCACATGTACATTATTTTAAAATGTAAGTATATGGGAGACATATTCAAAAAAGTTTTACTGATAGCAGAGTGAGACCAAAAACTATTGATCTGGAGAGCAATTATCCACATGACAGGTCTGACAAGTCCACCCTAGATATGGTTTGTGATCATACAATTGCCTGCTGGTATTGATCATGCATGGTTGCATGCAGAACGGGTGCAAATGGAATTAAATCAGACTCAGTGCTTGAAGAGTTTACACAAAGGTTCCTGCTTGTTTTTAGAAGATAAGGCTAAAGATGCTAGAGAGGTGATAGGAAAGTTAGAATGCAACTCAGAAAAATGAAACAAAACAGTTTTAGGAAAAACAATCCAAATAGTCAACAGTGATGCAAGAAATCTCTAAACCAGTTGTGCAGATATAGAGTTATTAGATAAGGGAGGGGGGTTTGAAATTTGAAACAAAGCAGCACAAATGGTCAGAAGGATTTTGAGTTGTACTGTGGATACATGCATTATGGAATAGGAATTAATCATTTATGTTGACTTGGCTCCAGTATGGCTCTGTCTGGAAAACTGCATTTTTCCCAGGCTATTGCTGTATCAGAAACCTATGAACACTAAACTGGAAGGTGTTTAGGACCAGTAAACTACTATGGGAAAGATCACAGTTATGCGGTTATGTATAGAAATTAAAAGATTTATTAAAACACACCTGTCTTGCAAAAGAAAGGAGGAGGAGAAGCAGACAAAGGAGAATGGGGAGAGGTGATATGACTTAAAACATTCTGAGTGGCTTAGTGAAGAGAAGAAGAAATGAGACAAGTGTTAACCAAAGAAAAATAATTATGGCTTCTATATAAAATTCTTAATGACAATAGGATGATGATCAATTGCTTAAATTTTCATGACATTCCCGGTACTGTGTGTTTTCCAAGAACATAAAAATGTTTCAGAGTTTAATGTTTCAAAGATGGACAAGAGCTGAAATAGCACAGGTCTCTGAGATAACAGGGAGTCTGTCTTGGCACTAGATTATTTTATATTTTCAGTTGTGGTGTTCTGGGAGGAAATATATGAGGCATAAACACTGAAGTTTAGATGACAGCTCCATGTCATGCAAGGATGACAGAAGCCCTCAGTCCGTTCTTATGGGTGTGCAGGCACCCTGGGATAGTGGATTGTGGCAATCTCTGGGGACTGAGACTGCCTGGAAATGCTTCTGTATAGTGAGGAAAGAGGTCATTATCTAGAGGCTTGCTATGCATGAGGTGAAGCACCTGTGTAATTGTTTGGTAGGATCAGCACAATTATTTTTTCATAGGGAATTGTTTTCCAGATCAGATTCAAGGTTGTTTTTTATTAAAGTCAATTATTTGTCTTTTCTTGCCCTCAAGAAATTCACTTTTTTAAAAGAGCAGTTAAGTGCTGACGTATTTTTCAGCATGAAGTACAATTGATTTAACATATAAAATGAGCAACCCTAAGTGAAGCATCTTTATGAAATGATGTAACCCTTTTCTACTGCATTTAAGTCATGCTATTTCTGTCATTGCACAACTCTCCACAGAGCTGCCTGAGAGCAGTTATAATATGGTTTGAAGGTCTTGTGGCTTTTGTAATGTACTAGACAAATGTAGACATCAATCAAACCTAATTTGCTTCTGCCAGCAACTTCTTATCCCTCTGAATAAAAAACTGCCACAAACACACCACAAAATGAATCAGCTTACCTTCTGCAGTTCTTGTGTCAACCCACTAAAATTGTTCACCAAAGTATGTCTCACAGAAGTGCTGCTCCCAAGGTGCTGGTTGTCTTCTATCATTATGTTGCACATGTTGCTTGTGTCTTAACTGGCTTAAAAGACTTTTTGCCACATAAAATGACAAGACTCACACTGACACAGTTCTGAACTCAGAATGCAGATAACTAACCACAGGAAATTTAAATACTAAAAAACTTCCTGCTGTAGCATGATCAGGCACTGGAACAGGTTGCCCGAGGAGGTTGTCAAGTCTCCCTCCTCAGAGTTACTCAGAGCCAGAGTGGACTCCATCCTGAGCAGCCTGCAGTGGAAGACCTTGCTCTGAGTGAGGGAGGTTGGCCTGCATGATTTCCACAGCTCCCTGCCAGCCTCAGACCTTCTGTGATTCTGTGCAGAAGCCAAGTATTTCCAGCAAGCAAATGTTCTGTTGTACCAGTTGTGCAGTTGTGATATTTCTAGTTTCTCTGTGATCTCTGGTCTTTTACATCTCTCTCACTTAAATCACATGCTTAGTGCTATCTGAAAACCTAGCTTTGTGTTGAAAATGGTGAATATCTGCATTCACTTTAGATTACTACTAGCAGCTAAGCAGTGGTCAGAAAACAATGGTGTTATATACACAGAGTTTTCTTATTATTGGCTGTGTAGCAGATAAACATTAGTAAAGAACATCCTTAAGGGATATTTTGGATGAAAGAACCCTGCAAAGACAAAGTGATATAATAAAGTGCTGACCTTTATTTCACTGTGTTAAAGACTCTTTCGTGTGTTTCAGGATCTCAGAAAGAGTAAGAACATGAGAGTTGACAGTTGTATTTAAATAAATTAAGTAATAATGCATGCATTTTATGTAATGCAATTAAAAAAAAACAGCTTCAGATTTTTTTTCTTGCAGTGGATTGGAAAAATGCAGAATGGCAATACTAGGAATTATTTGCCTAGGAGTGCATGCTTAAATTATTGAATTCCCTCTGCAAGTCTTCATGCAGGATCTAAATGCTTTCTTTCCCAGTGCTCTTGAGGCAATTTCCCAAGCCCACAAGTCATTCCAAAAGAAGTCCTTTTGGTATAACCCACATGCCTTCAGGCTGGATGTGTAAAGGAGGTTTCCAGAATTTCAACCTGACATGCCGAAGTCCACATTGGCACAATTAAACTGGCTGGAATTATGTTTACTTAGAAGAGAATAAAAGGTCTTGTGAATTTCAAAGGTTTGTAAGTTCATGAGATCCTTAGATTCCTTGCAGACTTTTGATGTGTCCTCCATTATGGCCACAAAAGAACCAAAATTATTAAATGTACAAGTGAATGGCGCCCCTCAGAGTAAGTCCACAGGGGAAATACTCTGCCTGACTGAGAAACCTTTTTATTTCGCTGTAACCTCAGGCTAGAATGATCAGGACATATCTGGATACCTGGGACGGATAATGCTCTACCATTTCAAAGCAAGCATCTCAGAAGCAGTGCTTACTTTTCTTTCATTTTCCATTTGCGTCCCCATACTCTTGCTTGTTTATAAATAACCTTCCCACTCTGCAAACCTAGGAGGTACCACATTTATCCTTTTCCTCATTTACAGGACAATATTTTGAGGGAGTATTAGCTTCAAAGGGTAATGAACGTGTCAGACTGTGAATCTTGTATTTTGATTTTAAAAAAATGAAAGCCGGATAGAGTGGAAAACCATAACTCATTGTTTACTAAGGGTCAAGTTGGCAGAACTGAATTGTTGTACATATGGCTGGAAGCTGCTGGTGTGCCAGTCAGGAAGGAGGCATTGACTGGCCAACTGTTATTTGAATTAGGTACTACATATCTCTATTTTGTCTAGCACAGATGTCATGGAGACACACAAACATGGATGAACACCCTGTAGCAACTGAGGGAAAGGGCGAAATGTACATACCCAGAAGCTTTATTTGTCTTACTGCATATGGAATGAATTGCCTAATGTATCTCTCTTCATTCTCAGAAGTAAGAAGCAACACTCCCATTTTGCAGGCTAGAAGTTTAGGCACAGCTGCATGAGGTCACCTCATCAGACTCCACTCGTTCGCTGTCTCAGTTACATGGTAATTTTGTCCAGTTCTACTCAAGTCCCATGCTTGGAGTGGTTTTCCACATAAGTGTAAAATCATTATTTTACAGTGGTATTGTTTGGATCTGAGATGATAGATACCTCAAGAACGTTGTTGAAAATTGTCTTTCAGGAAAACAGTTGTATTTATAAATGGGGACTATTAATTCTTTCTAAAGGGTGAGTTAATTCTTTCTAAAGGATGAGTTTGTCCACTTAACCTATTGCTAGTGCTCTTTGAGTATTTCAGGGTCTGCTGTAGACATGTGAGTTAGTTAATAGGCAAGGTCAGTCAGCACTTATTACCATTAAAAACTCATTTAAATCTGCTGATCCCCTTGATGGTGCTTTGGTTCTCATGGCACACTGGGTTTTATGCTCCTTTTCAGTGTTTGGAACCAGGGGTGTTTCATTGCTCCTTTTGAACACGGGTAACAGCACTCAGAGGATGAGTTATGTGTCGTGGTGCACGTAGATCATTGCTGCTGCGTCTGAACTGCTCCTGAACCTCACTCCATATTCCTTGTACTCTTTTAACTCTTGCAAAGTCTCTGGAAGGGTACAAGAGCTGTGAAGTGGAAGGGTTTTGGTGTGGCTGCCACACAACTTTCTTGGCTTCTTGCCCACCTTCTAAACTAACCTTCAGATGCCCTGCATATCATTCCTGGTGGTCAAACAACAGGAAGCCAAGGTTCAGGTGTTGAAAGGGAATCTGGTCTGCCTTGTGCTGTCAGCAGACATCGGGGTACAGGCTATAGAAAGGTATAGCCACGGTATTTCCTGTCTGTTTGGGTTTGTGGGTTTTTTTCCCAGCTGTATTTTTGGAAAAGCCATTTGCTAAGACTGACAGAGGGATATAATGATGAGAAATATTTGTAAACTCTTCTGGGTTAATCCAGCATGTGAGTTACTATGAGAGCAATATGGACTGTCCCAGATTCATACATAATCAGATGATCTCTATGGTTTGGAAATGTTTCAAAATGTGGTTTTAATTGTGCAAATACAGTTCTGTAGTGACCATATTCATTCACAGTTTCTGTGAACCTGAAAAGTTATGCTTTCTATCTGAAACTTACCAGAAGTTTCCTTGTGTATCCCCAAGAGAAAGGCATAGTTAATATAGGATATATCTTTGCTGCTGAGCTGACCTTACTTGGCATTACAAATCAATAAATCACAGACAGACATTTCTGTGTCACCTTTCTCAGGATATGAATTCTCCTACTTGTGTGAGCATTTCTATTTTAGAGCAGTGTAACCTACACAGGCCTGTAAATACCACAGTCAACACCACAGTACCTCTTCCTGAAGAACACCTAGTGGTACAGGCACTCATACCTGCTGTTTCTGGTCTGTTCACTTGTCTCTTCTGCATTCAGGCAGATGAGATCTTCTTGGTTTTAGCACATTCTATTAGAAAAAATAAGGTTAGAATTTCACACAGTGTGAAATATTTAAGCTTGTGTCTGATGCTGTGTATTAATAATAGCATAGTGATATAATTAGCTATAGGAATATAGATGTGTGTCTTTTTTTGTTTCTCGACAGAATGTCATACATGATTATTAATGAAAACAATAATAAAAATCTTCATTCAATTTCCAGCAGAGAGGAAACTTCCTGGTTTTGCCATTTTTATCTGCCATGTGAAAGATAAATAAAAAGAAGATCTAGATTGTAAACCTAAATTAGTCTTATTAGAGGGAAACCCAGTTATGTGACTACCTTATGTACATTTTTAGGTGTTTATTTTTTAATCTATATTTGTCTTCCTTTTTTTTTTTCCTCATTTCTCTGAATGTCCAAATCAGTGTTTGGATTCTGTGGAAGCACCTGAAAATTGTACAAAATCAAACTCAAATTATAGCTGTCATATCATTCTTATTAGTCTGTGTCCCAAAACAATTTGATGAACTAATAGAAATGTAGACAGCTGAAATTGATAAAGGTTTAATCTGGATGATTTTTGAATTGCTTTCCTGGCAAACAAGACTGAAATAAGCCAAGACTCATTTCTTCCATATGAATGAGTATGATACTCCCTGAAGAATGGTTTTGGTTTTGAGCAGTTCTATTCCTAATTTATATGTCATTCTCCAGAAACAAAGGGTGGGCCAAAATTGGCAATTGCCTTGTTTTAAACTGCCATGTTTCTAGCAAGCAGCTAGCCTTGCTCAGCTGACAGCAGCAGCTCTCTTGCCAGAATCTCAAGGGTTAATAACCAGAGGAGTAACTTAAGATTCCTGCTCTAGAGAAAGGTGTCCCTGCCCATGGTGGGGTGTTGGAACAAGATGATCTTTAAGGTCCCTTCAAACCAAAATGATTATCTGATTCCTGCATGCATTCTAAAGTAGTATCTGCTGAGTGCTGCCTGAATAGGTATCTTCATCTGCTTAGGTGTGCTTCTATTTTTTAATTCCTAAGGAAGTGAATATTTGCTGTTCAGAAGTACCTGACCTTAAGCTGGGCTGATGTGGTTGATGTGCAGCTGAGATGCACAGATGGGTATCTATCACAGAATTACAGCTTTCAAATGCAAGGACAAGATCTGCTTTCAGAATCAATTGATCACTGAGGTTTGTACTCCTTTGGGGTTTCTCTGGAAGGTTGTGTCAGTATCACAAAAATGCAGAATGCCTTTGGTGCAAATGACACCTGATTCAGACTGCTGCAATATATGGGCAGAAAGTTTCATGGCTTATTCCACACAACCACTGGATTCTTAGTGAATGAAACAGAGGAATTGCTAGCTTGAATAGATTCTTTAAAAAGTAAATTTGAAAATTCTTATACTATTTGTTTTGTCCTACAAGGCATTTTTGTTGACTCTGAACCTCCTTTAACTCCTCTAAATCTAACCTGCCCTTCATACTGGCAAAAGACATCAATTCAAAAATCTCTGTTTTTATCAGTCCAGCTGTGGAAGATTGAGTTAACAACACAAGCCTAACAGAGCTTCTTGAACTGCAAAAACTAAGCCAAATACCAGTTTTATCAATTTGCTTTGGAAGATGGAAATGCTAATTATTTATGGGGTTGTGCAGTATTTCATGACATGCAATTTTGTTTCTGACAGATCACATAATTTTGTTATGGGGGATGGGATTTGCACATGCAGGGTACTGATCTAAGCCCCTTCACACCAAAAAGCTTGGATGGCTGATAAGAATTAACTTCAATTTTTTTCCTTTCTGATCCCTCTTCTCATAAGTTTTTATGAATTATAGATATGTTCATGCATGTGCACAAGTGTAAGAAAGTGCATATTTTCTTCAGGCTTTTTCATTATGACTTTCATTGAAATGACCTCTATGATATAGAGTTTTGAAGGGAGTAAAACAGAACAAACTTTCTGTACATATATTGGAACAATTAGATCTTTGATATCTTTACAGCGGTGCCTCTTTTATCCAGATAAAAAGCTTCAAACAACCTGGAAAAAATAACTTGTTCTGAAAGTTACTGGTTTTAATTTTTATACCTTTTTTTTTTCATCTCAGATATTCTGACAACCATTAAACCATATTCCTAAGCACCATGTGTACACACCCTTTAAATAGCTTCCACTTCCCTGGGCAGCCTGTTTCAATGCTTGGTAACCCATTTGGTGAAGAGATTTTTCCCAATATCCCACCTAAGCTTCCTCTAGTGCAGCCTGAGGCCATTTCCTCTCATCCCATCACTTGTAGCAGGTGGCTGACCCTTTCCCCTTGGACTGTTGGGGCTTCATTCTGCTGCCCATCTTTGTCTCCCAGTTTAGGAAGCTGTACAACAACTGGCCTCACTGTGAAGGACTGAGGCAAAGAAGACATCAAGTACCTCAGCCTTACCCTCATCCTTTGTCACTGTGTTTTCCCATGAATCCAGCATAGGATGAAGATTCTCCTTAGTCCCCTTTTTGCTGCTAATACATTTATAGAGGCATTTTGATTGTCTCTTATGGCAATAGCTGAATTAAGTTCTAGTTGGCCTAGAGATCTCCAGTGCTCTGCTGAACCTTATAGGAACAATTCCACATAACTGTTTTTTTCCTAGGTAAAATCATAGGTGGCATGTTTTAAATGACTGTCTCCTTTCTTCCATTTGTATTAAGTGTGACCTACCTTAACTTATGCAGTATCTTGTCCCAAGGTAAAACCAAACAAAATAAAAAGAGCAAGAATGTTATCTTTCTAAAGGTCATGTCTCTTATGATTAATGTGCTGTTTTGAGCACAAATATCACTTAGCAATTATAATGTGAATGCAACTACCACATTTTTAAGAGAAAACCAGCAGGGTTGTGTATTTATTTAGAGTTATGCTAGCCAAAGCCATTTGGAGAATGAATGTTTCCCATAGGTATTTTGACTTTATTCACAAGTCAAACCAAAAAATTGTAAAGGCTGTGAATTCTTTTGTATTTTCACATTCCAACCTGTGGTTTTAACCTGACATATCCCATCTGCCTTAGATGAGTGGCTTCTGTGCTAGCTTTTATTCCATTGCTGAAAACGTGGTTAATAATGTGTAAGGTGAAGGGGGGATGCTCATGGAATAAGGATGAAGGCAGAAGAAGCTTTGTGTCTTTGGTGATAGTAATTTTCTTTTTTACTTTTTTTTCCCCTTCTTGTACAGCCTGAAAGATCTGTATGGACTGTCCTGAAATGCCAGCTGGCTGTCAGTGTGATCCATCAAGGGTTGAGCAAGGACTCATTGTGACAGACACCCTGCCTTGAAGGTGATTTCCCTCAACCTCCTAGCACTGAATTAAGCATTGGTTATAAAGCAGTATGCTTAAGGCCAGTGTGCAATCTAAGGTTTTGCTTCATATTTATTTTGCAGCTGCTTTATTTACACTTTGCCATATACTGATGACATAAATTAATCTGCTTGCTCTCTTTAGAGAGCCTGAACTGGCTGTACTGATCCCAGAGTGGTGTTACCTGGCACAGCAGCAAACTGCATCCATGTCAGTGCTCCTGATAGCAGCAGTCAAAGGAACACAGGCTTGGAACTCAGGCAGCATGGCTCTGTCCCTGCCTCTGGGTGACCTTAGAGAAATTCTTTGTTGCCTCTCTGCTTCAGGGTCCTCTCCCCTACCTAGAGAAGAAATCCAGGGTACCCCCAGCTGGATAGCTGCAACAAAGATACAACACATCACTTGGGGCCTGTGATTTAAAACTAGGTTTTCTTATTCTGTACTAATTTCACTATTTTTTTCAGTCTAATCTCTATTTTTTTCAGTCCTACATTTAAAAATCAGAATAAGCAGACTAGGGCTGGAAGGATTAATGTTTCCTTTGATACTAGAACTCCAGTATTTTGGACTGTGCACTGCATTTCTTTTTTCAAAGACTGAATATAAAATGCTATTTGCTGACTTCTCATCTATATAATTAAAGCTAGCTCTTTTATCAGAAGGATTCTTATGAGGCTTAGCTGCTCTCCTACATATTCACTGTTTTACATCCATTAAAAATTATCTTCTAGCTTTCCCTTCTAGAATAAATATATAGAAAAGTTAGAGAAATTATCCTATTGTCAATTTATAGAGAGAAATATAGGGAAAATAGGGTATATTTTATTTTTTTTTTCAAAATCAGTAGTTCTCTGAAGAGCTATAGATTTAGAGCCCAGTGATTGCTGAGATTGTCAGCCCAGCAGCTCTGGTGACTTGGACAATATTGTCCATACAGTAAGAGAAACTCTCCAAATAGAAAGATTTGGTACTATGTAAATGTGAATCTTTGGGTTGATTAGAAGAAATGAGAAAAAAAACTTTTCCTGATGCTCTTTCATATTTTGTTTCAGAGGTAGTTGAAGCTGCCTGTAGCCTTTCTGAACTCTGCCTGTGTCACTTTGCTCAAGGGTAGCTGTTTTGTTTGTTTGATAAGACTCCTCTAAGTGCCAAAGTGGGAGAAGGTTTCAGATGTGAGCATAATTCAATTTCTATATGGAAAGTGCCTTGACTCTTTTTAAACTCTGCTTCCTCAGACTGAAATCCCAGGTAGTGGTAGAAAATGCAGCCTCATATTCTCTGTCTTGTCCTCTTACCAGCTTTGCCTGATATTGTACTGGCCTGTGAGGAAAAATGGAAGGAACTGGATTTTAGCCTAAAAATCGGAGAGATATACCAAGCTTTAAATATTTTAAAAGTTTCTGCAAAGAGGAGGAGGAACAAACTGTTCTCTTCAAGTTGTGAGGAAAAATGTAATATGCTTAAACTGGAACAAAAGCAGATTTAGGAGGAGCTTTGTAGAAAGAATGCTCCAGTGGCAAAGATAATTAAGGACTAGAATAGATTGTATATAGAGGCTGGGGAAGCTGGAGGTTTTTAGAGTGGTTACAGAACCATCTGTCAGAAATGCTTTAGTTGATTTGGGGCAGGTGGATGCACCAGCTGATCCATTTGAGTCTTTCTTACTCCTCCCTAGGATTTAGCAGTAAGAGCCTAAAGAAAGGGGAAAGACTACACCAAGCATCCACAGCAGGGTGACTTTCCTATTCCAGTGTTGAAAATACAGCTGTAAAAACAAATTTTGTCACAGGCTGTGCTGCTCTAGTCAAGCAGGTCAAGTATTCTCTGCCACCTTCCCATCAGGCACTTGCTGATTGCTGGATCATTTGCTTTGAAGTAATAAGGGATTTTTTAGAGTATTTGTTGGAGAGATGTGCGTGGGTTTGATTTACAATAAAGCATTGTCAGTTTGACAAAAGGATTGCCATTATGCACATTTGTATTAAGTTGAGGAATGGGATAGAAATTCTCATCTCAGATCATATGGTTTCCTTTGCTTTATATTTTGTGGCCTTTGAGTAATAAAATTACCTAATGGCGTAGAGGGTTAATCTAGTTTGCTCTTCCTATAATCAGCAAACTATTTTTAACTGGAGGTGAAAGGGTTAGTTAGTCTGTAATATCTGCATAAGGCACAGAGTGTTAATTTAAGAAGTTAATTTATTTCATTTCACTAGAAAATATTCTGCCTCCAGGAATTATCCTTTCTGTGAAAAATTTTCTGACTGTTTTCTATTGTCTATTAACATGATGCTTTGAGGATATTTTCTATAGGAATGCTCAGACTTAGAGCTGTGCCCACCTGCACTGATATAACTAGAAAAGCAAATTGCATTATCTTCTCAGCAAGCATTTTAGTTCTTTATTGTTTTAACCTGAGTTCTTGTAAATCAGCCAGAGCAATCAGTTTTAATGACTCCTCAAAGAGAAAAACAAACAACAATGGAAAAGCTCTGCTTTTTAAGTTTAATCCAGAAAAAAAACAGAAGAAGCACTGCATTTTTCCCTCATCAAAACCTCTGATATATAACCAATTCTCATTGCTTGCCCTGTGCTGGAGGTTGTGAGATTCCTGAGCATATGAACAGTAAAGCTGAGACGTTTTTCAGTGTTTGCTGTGAGCAGCAGTAACTCAGCAATCTGCTCAAAGGACTGCACCAACAGTAGGGAACAACATGGCCAGGGTCCAAAATAATCTGATTCTGGTCATTACATATTTAGTGATCCCCAAATAAGTTTGCATCAATTAAGGCCTCAGTTTGTTTTCACTGAAACCCAGTGCATGACTTCTCAGCTTAATTCAGCTGAGCCATCCCTTCTGCCAGCCATCCATATAAAAATGTATTTCTCTGGGATGCTTTGGTTTTTTAAAGGAGAGAAAATTTGGAGAACCTTTAAGGACTGAGTATAAAGCAAGGTGACTAACTGACTTTTCTGATTGCCAGGCATCTGCTCCTTCCAATTGTGGGGAATTCCCTCAACAGTAGTGTTGTGAGCCCTAAAAAGGAATGGCCAAGCCAATGAATTGTTTAAATCTGCTAGCATTCTCTCTTTTCTCAGCAGACAGAATGTCTTGATTTGTAAATTTTTAAGATTATAAATTATAACCATAGAATCATAAAATAGTTGCAATTGGAAGGAATAACTGGAGGTAATCATCCAAGTCTTATAGATGTTCTAAAAGTAATGGGTTATGGTAACTGCATTCTAAATCTGGTAGCTTATTTAATTGTTAGATGGCTGTAAGACAATATTTTGGAGATTTAAGGCCAGGAGCCCTGTTGTAGGGAGAGGAGGAAAAAGCACATTAAAATGAGAGCCTAAAAGCTAAAAATAAGAGGAGAAGAAGAAGAGAATGAGAAAGGACATGATTCAAGGGCATTATTGCACCTGAGAAGTAATAAGGTACAGGGAAAATGGACTTATTCTTTCCAACTATACCAGTTCCTCTAATAATATAATACCTACTGTGAACAGTGCTTCCCTGTCCTGAGAGCAGTGGTGTTACAACACTGCTGCCTCAAACACAGGGTTTTTAACCTTCAACAATAATTTCCTTGTTGAACAGCCTTACCCAGTAATAGCAGTGTGTGCTGTTGTTACACAGCAGCAGAAACAAGCTCAAAGCCCATTTCCTCTCAGGCTTCACTCTCCCTGCTCCCTAAGCCTTCTCTCCTGCCACAATGCTCCAAGCAAGTCTCCATCTCTAGAGGGGCAGCATTTCTGGAGGTGCTGTTAATGTGTGCATGTGTTAATTGTTAAGCTGTCATCTGCCTGATGACCAAAGCCTGCCTGCCTTGCTCTCAGTGGTGGCACTGCCTTGAATCTCTTGCCTGTTCAAGTATGGATCTTTACAAAACCTGGAGGAACAGCAGTGGCTGGGCAGAGATGATAAGGAGGTGAATGAAAGGGCTTTCTTTGCAGAGGACATCTTACTAAACATTTTTTAAGAAAAGAACTTCCTCCTAAACATTTGCGTCTGCACTCAATCACAGTTGCTATATGAAATCCATATTCTCTGCCAATAAAATGTTTTATATAATTCTGGAACAAATCCACTGGTGGTGGACCAAAGCAAATTCTAATGCTATAAATCATGATCAAACAGGTTATGGAGGATAATAAATATTTATTTTCCCAAATGATTGTTTAAATAAGATATAAGGATGCCAAATCACGTCTCTGTGGTAATATAAGAAAATTTTGAGTACTAGTAATTTGCTGTTTGGTAAAGTTTCATTCCCATCATACATCTCTGCATGAGCCTGCCATGAGCAAGCAGTAAAGTACCTGTACACAAAAACATGGTGGGTTCTTCTGTATCTGTACGGTATTTGTAATGAATACATATATATATATATATGGAGTTTTATTGTCTTAATTAAAATCATCACAAATTAAATTAGTTAGAAATTTAAAGAACCCCTGAGATAAAAGGAAATGTGGGAAAATAAACAGAAAAATGTACTTATATTGAAGAGTTCTTTTCCATTTCATGGTGATCAATACATATCTTATTTATTCATATGTTTTGTTCTTCAGAAAGGAAATGTCTGAGAGATGAGAGACTGCTTGGAAAGGAAGGGACACTCTTCTGCCCTTTGAGCTGTTGAAAATGCTGTTGGGAGAGCAGCTCCCAGAGCCCAGGGGCACACAGGGAGGGGAGCCCAGCAAGGGGAGCATTGTGGCACAGTGCAGACTGCTGGAAGGAACAGGGACAGACAACCTGACAAAGTGCAACACGTCAGACACTGCTCCTGGTGCATAGAGGGGACTGTGGAATCTGCTAAAACCCACAAAGTGCCTGAGTCAGAATTAAACCAAGCCTAAGAGGATTTATTCACCAAAACCACAGTAAGCTCTTAATTTTCTAATTAAGAAATTCCTTATTTCTAATTTTCTTATGCTTATTGTTTGGTTTTCATTTTTAAAGTTTGCCTTCAGTTTGTACTTAGAAAATAACTCGTGTTTGCTCCTGAGAGCCTTCTGCATATTTCTAGTGGGTTCAGGATGATTTTGTGATAAGATTTGGACTTTCTCTGGGTCTTGTTGTGCACTGTTCTGTGGAAGTACTTTGTCAGTTATTCCAATAACTCTTTTACCCTCCATGGAGCAGCAAGCAGACTTGGCATCTGCTGTGTGCACAGCAGCAACTCCTGCTGAACTGGTAAGTACAGTTCTAGTGAAATCATGCAAGGAGTGCTGCTGAATTAAGATATTCATTTTCTGTTTTCTCCACTGATTGATAGTCAGATTTTGGTCTCCTTATGTAATATTGGAATTACCATATTTTCTTAGTATGATGGAATTGCAAATGAGCTACTTTTCACACCATTCAAGGTAGAACCAGTATACTATTTCATACTGGTTTAAAAGCCCGGGTTTCCTTATAAGAAGTTCCATGAATTACCCAGGTTTTGATATCTTTATATTCTTAAATAGGCACCTGGAAAATTTTCTATGTCTTGAATGGCCAGCGCAACCTCCGAAAGTTCATGTAAAAGAAGCAGTTATTTCAGATGAGCAATAAATTCTAACCTACCTCAATAAAAGCCACTGGCCAAATACCATAATTGCAGCAAAGGTGAATAACTGATTGTTAGTCATCTCCAATTTTTATTCTGTTTTATCATTAGAAGATAGGAATCTGCTCTGTTCAACTGCTTTATTTCAGGAGTGCTTGATCAGCAAAATTGCACAGTAAAATACAAGCACAAACAATATTGAGGGGATTGAAAAGAAAATTTGATTTTAAGAAATGTTTTTATTTTTACTGTGCTGGAGCCCATTTAGATTCAATTTACAGTCTGCTTCCTTCAGATTTTATGGAGCTTTAACTTTGTGACTACGAACAGCATCTGTGTCAAAATACACATCATAGAATTAGGCCTGTGGAGACACTTTCTGACATGTTCCCCTGGATATGTGTAAAAATAGGAGAGTCTCCACAACATAACTTGAGATCAGCTAGACAGCTTCCCACTATTAAAGCTGTCATGCCACTATCCATAAAGGGATCCATGGTTTCCCTCAGACCTCTTGTCTTTTTGAAGACTTTCCTGATTGTTCCATTGAATGTTCCCTGTTTGAATGGCCTCAGGATAAAAGATGCTTCCAGATGACACTCTGAGCTTCTGTTTTTCTACTATGAACTTCTATTATTCTACTATCAACCTCTATTATTCTACATGTAAAGATATTTAAAAAATCCTAGCTCTAGCCTATCCATAATGTCTTTTCATAGGCAAACTACTTATAATTGAGAAGATACTTGGTCTTCTGCAGTGAGATCAGCATTATGTGATTTCACTAGATTTCTTACCTGGCTTGTAGAATGTATATAATTTAACATAAAATATGGGGTACAGCAGAACATACAGAAATGTTTAAATGGAGACAAAAGTTTGTTGTCATCAAGCCTGGCAAATAGAATTGGTTATTCAGTGTGGTGTGTCTTTGGACAGAATGTTGTTCATGAGCATTTAATTGGACTGACACCTTAGGTGTTGGTGTTTTGCAAATCCACAGCTTCAAACCAAGAGGAAAGCACACCCAGAGTGGCCTCACTGGTGTGAATACACCCACAGACACAATGTGCTTACTGTCTCATATAGTAGCTACTGGTTGGGATTTGAAAGGTTGATCCATTTAAATGGAAACTCTTTCTTAGGAGAGCTGTCTAACCTGGTCCTCAGGAGGACTAGCAAAGACTAGAAGGCTGCTCAGCATGAGTTTGAAGTAGATTATGACAGATATTGGCATTCTGTCTAAAAGCATGTTTGAAGTGAAACATTTTAACTGCAGTAGACTGAAATCTGTCATTGTTACCTGAGCATGTGTAATAGTCTCTAGGCAGCCTTTAGAGCAAAATGGTTTAGTTACAGAAGGCATAGTTTCCTGAAAGCCAGGTTTTTTACTGGAAAAGACTGGACAGTCCAAACAGTAGTAGAAAGTTCAAAGCAGTTCTCTTGAACTGCTAAATAGTAGTTCACATTTAAGCAACAGTTCATGAATGGAAAATTTTTTACAGGTTTTCTTTTTCATTCAGTCTGTCTTGAATTAGTTATTCCACAGTCAGAAGTAGGGATGGATGGTAGTGACAACTGGGATGCCCTGGGGAAAGTACTTTTCTCCTTTGAGATAGATTTGTTTTAGGTATGGTGCTTCCTTATGGTAAGTAAGCTTACTTATGGTGCTTACTTGTGGTGTTCCCTGTACTAGGGATTTGAGGGCTTGGATATGAGAACCATCAGACCCAGGGAATGTCTGTAGAATCTGCACTGTCAAACCCTGTAGAACATGGTTATAGAGCTCTGTTAAGTGGGCATGACTGAACTTCTCATGGTGGCATCTGCGGCATAAAACAGATAATGTATGTTGGCATCAAGATAGGAACGTTGACACCAAGAAGGGAGCATCTCACAGCACACATGTGGCTTTTTCTTACTGCCTGAGCAGATGGGAGGTTTGGTTGCATGTAATATGGATGGATTTTTTAGCCTGGGTCAATATGTAATTGGTAGTATTTCAAGCAAGATCACTTGGCTTAATAGACCAGATCTCTTCTCCAGACTGTACAACCAGAGAAGAATTATGGCTTTCCATTAGTAGGGAAAAATGTAAATATTTTGCACATAGGTGTCATATTTTTTGGGAGAAAAGGAATCAGAAAACTTGAGATAAGAATTTTTTCACTTTCTGTTAATGTGACAAAACCATGATCTATTGCTATTTATTTTTATCTTGCTATTTATAAAGCTAATATTTTTTCATATTTTTATGCCTCCCTACAAATCACCTGCAGCAGTTATTAATTGTGAAGCAACTCAGAATGTTAATAATTAGAGCAGAGAGCAAGAGAGAGGTAAATTCACAGGTTCTACTGCCAGCTCAAAACAGTGAATGCTTTAAATATATCTTGGGTTTACATTTATTCAGATATGATAGATTGTGGAAAAATATAAAACGAAAAAGGTACCTTAGGAATATGCTACTCTGTAGGAGATATGCTACATCAGATGTGTCAGACTGCTCCTATGACCTCATGTGATTTTTGCTTGCATTTCTGGTTTTTAATTTTGCTATTGTAAAAGGCGAAGGTGCAGCTAATCAGAGATGTTCAAAACCTGTTTTACATCAACAAAGAATAAGTTTCTAACTCTGTACCCTACACAAAGAAATAACTGTCTTCCCTCAACACCAGCTTTCTGTAGCTTTCTCTTTTTGTTCTTTTTTCAATTCTATCAAATAGAGGGACTAATGTATGAACCCAGTGCTCATTCCAGTCTTGTGGTAGGACCTGTCTTTGACTGAGTGAATAGACAGGGAAAACTGACAACTGTGGAGGAGGCAGGAAAAGGGAGTCTGTTGGGCTGTGTCAGGAGCTGGGTGTCTACATCCCTAAGATCAAAGAGCATACCAAGAACTCATTTCAATCTGATGATTTGAACAATTATCCACTCTCCTTCCTGAGGTATTTCTGTGGTAGCAGTGCCCTGCTATTTGAGAGCAGAGTTCCTCTAAATCTAAAGTACATTTGCGTTTTTCAAGATTCCCCTTCTCTATGTTTCTCCCCCCTCAGCCAGGAATTCAGTGCAGCTGTGACTTCCCAGCCTGGCAGCAGCACTTTGCTGTCCTGCCAACCACCACGTGTCTTGTCCTTTTGACACTATCAAGAAATCCTTTCAAGAGCTCAGCCTTGTGTGTGTGACCATGTTCCAAATTAGGTCCTAATCTCCTGCCACCTTCCCTCTGGTATCTGTTCCACCTTTACTGAAAGATGACCTCTGCTCAGCCCAGCTTGGGGCTCTGGTGGCACATTCCTGGCCCTCACTCATCTCCCCGAATTCCAGCATTTGCTACCAGCACAGAAAAGAGCAGTGAGAAAAAGGGAAAGTGTCCCATGGGATCCTGGGTCTGGTGCTGCTGGTCTTCAATGTACCATGGGCAGCCAGGGCCCTGCGAGCCCAGAGCTTCTCCTGGATCTATTCATCAAACATCCCTCATGTTCCATCCTTCCTGTTTCTTTTCTGGTGAGAAAAAAAAACAACGCAGAGACAAAAAGGAGGTCACAAATCAGGAATGCAACTGAATGAAGAAGAGATTAAAGTAAAGAGGGGAAAAAAGAAGAAGCTAGAGTTCTTAATATTTCCTTCATGCTATAGGGCAAGGCATGGATCAATCCTTGTGTTATCCTAATTTGTCTTCCTTTAAAATACAGCCCTTTTATAGAAATAAGCTTGCTTAATCAGAGTGTTCTTTAGATGACAATATATCTAGCTAAAGTGCTAATTCAGTGAGCATTTTCTTGACAGTGCCATTGTTTGAAAAATCTGATTTAGTCTGTGGTACAGAAAAGGTGGAGTGCCCTGTGGAGATTTTCCCTATTAGTATGCCAGGCACTTGCTTATATTTCTCCATTCAGTAATCCCTGAGCTGAATCCGTAGATTTACCACAGACAAATAGAAATATTCACGATACATGTAAATCAACTTTTGGTTGTGAATAGGATTTGTTTGCTAGCTGTTGATCACCTCTCTTTCTTTACTGTTCTTTATGCTATTGCTTTCCAAATGGGTGCCATATAAAGGTAGAAAATATGTATTTTGAATGGATTCTTCACAATATGATACCACTTAAAGGCTGGATATTGTCAGAGGCAGATGCTTAATCAGAGCTTAATCAACAAACTAGAAGAATCAAAATTAGTTGATTATCAAAACAAAATATAAATGTATTCTCTAATTGATTAGAGTGGCTTGGGAGGTTCTGTAAATTAAAAGATTTTGCTCAGCTGGAATGAAAATGAACCTTTCCTCCTATTTTCCTCCAGAAATAATGTTTAACAGCAGTTCAACAATTTCTGCTCCTGAGGAAAAGTAGGAAGAAGATAAAAGGAATAAAAATGGCTCATAGAAGATACCTGATAATATAAAGAGTGCTACTTTGAATGTGTGAATTTAATCAGGACTGGGGTGTAGGTAGGACGATGGCAAAATTCTTGCAGTGAAACATTTTTTTGCCATGTATTTTCTTGCCTGCCACAGAAAAAATCATCTATTAACAGTTTATGTGTATTTTTTAAAGGAGGCACAGTAGCAGGCAGGTGGGGAGAAAAGCTCTGTGTGTCCAGAGGTGTTCTCCTTTTTCCTACATCTACCTTTCACTGCGCCCCATGGTAGGACTTGTCACAGAAGGTCACTTAGTCCTGTGAGAAAGGATGGCCCATGTGCATGGCAGGTGTGTGTCACAAGGAGGGACACTGGCCATCCTGGTGGATAAAATATATAAAATATCTCTGGCAGGTGTGCAGTGTCTCAGGTGCAATTTTTCCAAAACAAAATATTTTGATTCTGAGCCAAAATATTTCAGATCTCGATTTAAATTTTTATATGTCTAAATTTTTCCAGAAAAATAAGTTTGTTGTGGTTGTAGACCTAGAAGGGCTCAAAGTATGAAGTGTACAGAAGACAAGTATTTCAGTGGTGATGCAAAGGGAATGTAACACACTGCATTAACAGATCAACACATCTGAAGTCTTTCTGCATTTCTGTTCCAGTTATGTTCATCTGTTTGTCAGTGCCTATGGGAAGAGAGGTGTTGACAGATTGAATCTGCACTGAGTGAATTGGCTTTGGCCTTAACATAAGTTAAACAATCCTTTAATTATTTTTAAACTATTTTAAGCAACTTTTTCTATTTCCCAGTTACTGCTGCTACCATAGGAAGCATGAGAAGCCTTCCAGAATGTGGATGCCTCAAAATCAATTCCAGCTCAAGCAATTGAAAGGCCATTTAAAATGATGAGGTTAAAACAACACTGGCTCGTGCTGTCCACAAAAACCTGCACCTATCTTATTGAAGTGCAGTAAAGATTCAACCATCAGATTCTGTACTCAGATAAAAGTCACAGGGAAAGGCCTCATGGAATATTCTGTCATTAGAGAACTAAAGAATAATATTTTCTCTGGAAAAAATAGTTGTAGGCATATTTACAGATATCTTATTTCCGTAGTTGGTGGGATGGAGGTTATTGTTGGGGACCTTCCCTCTTCCAATTGTATTTGACATAAAATAATTCTTCTTCTTTTAAGAACACATCCGGTAAAATGAACATGAAAAAGCTGTCAGGCATGCAATTGTAATGGTATAGGATGAAAAGCTGGCAAGTGAAAAAGATGGCATATTGAGAGAGACATCTAATTTCTGAGTCCCGAAGTTTAACTTGGCTGCACATTGCACTCTTAACAATAACAGAAGAAAGGGAGGAAGAAAATAAATCAAATAGGATTTACCAAACAAAAGTTTGTGCATCTCAGAAATGAGAAGCAAAGACTTGCAGCATACATCCAGGGAAACTGGCTTTTCTCCTCTGAAGGTAGGGCAGCTTCTCAAATTCTAGACTAATTCTCTGCTTCCCATATGTCAGGGGTGTATGATGACACACACACCTGCAATTCAGCAGCCCAGTAAAAGGAGTGATTTTCAGAGCTGTGTAATTTTTCAAGGTGCAAGCAATGTATGCACTCCAGCATCAGCTGCTGGGTGTACTGCCCAATGTGGCACCTTGCAGAGTAAATCAGCTAGCCTGCTACTTGAAAAAACTTGCCAAGAACATTGTTGGATAGAAAGATTAAAAAGTAGGAGAAATTGTTTCCAAAAACATGCCAAGGAAAAAAATAGGAACAATCTATTAAATGGGAAAAAAAAATCTACTGATGTCACATCAGAATATCCAGCAACTTTGGAATATTATTACTCTTGTCGGTTCAGCTGCCTCCAATTAAGTATCTACCATATGTGATAATATAAAGATTCTCAATAATTCACTAGGCATAATTATTTTTTGGGAGAAAAACATAGTGTTAAGTATATTTCAGATTTTCTCTTTTCTCCTTGCATCCCACCCTCTTGGCTCTGAATAGTTTTCTTCCAAATGCCTAAATCTGGATTTCCTTGCCACATGCAAGTTTAATAAATTAGCTGCCTCTGCCTAGCAACTGTAGCAACATTTCAGGGACAGTTAATGATTTACAACAACTCCAAGTAATGGAAAGAAAACCTCACATGCCAGAGTGGCTCTTACACTATCCTTGAGAGAGCTCATTTGCAGGGAAAGCTGCACCACTGAGAATCTTTTCTAGAACTCAGATCACTCTTCCTCTTGACAGCTCAATGTTCTAGTGTGAAAAAAGGGCAACACTTGACACCCCATCAGCCCTTTATTGCAGTTGCAACTTTGAGGTCTACTGCTACAGTATTTCCAGATCGGTCACACAAAGAAAGTGGGGTTTTTAAAAATAAATTTATATATGAAGTTGCATAGCCACCTTAACTCAACCCAGTATATTTAGTTTTATTAATTTTAAATGCCTTAGTAACCATCATGAGTTTATGGTTCTCTGAGTATAAGGAAGTGGAGCAGACCTGTTCTCCTAGACTTTGTCTCCTCAGTTGCCAGAAGAGCAGTGGGGAGCTGTGCTTGTATAAGCAAATGGGACAAGGCAGTGACAGGATGGGGGCTCTAATGCACTTGGAGGCTGCATTTTTGATGCTTCTTTCCCCTCTTTACTTTGCTGCTGCCAGTGGAATGCTTTCTGACACTTACTGATTGTCTTCTAGGGCAAGCCTGTGTTTGAGTCCCAGCCCTCAGAGTGGCACACAGAGAAAGAGTTGGCTCAAAGGCTATCAGAGGGGATCACATAATTGGGAGTGCAGATGAATTAAGATAATTTGAAGTTAAGAAGCTCTTAAATAGATATCATCATATCTCTCTTGGGCAGAGGTTGGAATGCTGAACTGTAGGAGTCAGAAACATTTTAATGGCATTAAGTAGGACATGAGGCAATACCCTTGAATTTTTCTGCCAGTGCCTTTGTCTCCTGAATGGGAGGAGCTTAAGGACATGAGAGGTTCATATCTTCTGACAACACTGACTGTACCATAGAACATCAGTCAGGGACTAGAACACACCTGGGATAGAAGCTGAGCAAATGCAGAAAACAAGAACAAGGAACCCTAAGCCCAAAATAATTATGTGGCTTCAAACACCAAGTTCTCAAAGTTAACGTAGAGCAGTTGTAAAACAACAGCCAAAAGATAATCAGTAGGATGACAAAGTCCTACAGTGTAATTTTGTCAAGAGCTTTGGAAAGGTAAGCCATGGAATTCTCAATAGGCACCAGAAATCAAGAATTGTAGTAAGTCAGGTAAGGCTGAGTGCAGCAGGACCTTACATAGACCTATCCCACACACTTTAGCTATGGCTCTTTTCATTACCATTGCTTTTTTAGTAACACTAAATTCAGCCACAGATGTTTTAAAACTGTGATTAGAAATTCTGTGCTAGGCAGAGAAAAAGGAAAAAAGGAGCTGTATCAGCCTTGTCTTTCTCTTTTAGCTTTCATGCAGAATTCATAGGGGAGCCTCTTGAAAAAGAATCAGATTTCAGTGAAAATGCACTGTAGAAAGGCCTTTGATGAATCCTGGAGCTACCCTGTTGCTTTACACAGCTAAAAAATACATGTTATTAAAGGAAAATAATCATGATTGTATTCTGATGGCATCTTCTTTCAAAAAGGTGTCATATGTCTGTGTCCTATCTAAGAAAGCAGCTGCCCTCCCAAGCCTGCCAATAGGTAAATAACTTGTCTGGGTTGAGCAGCAAATCTCTGAGGCAGTGGAATTTTCTTGTGGTGCTGTGCTTCAGAAACACTGAGAATAAAGGGCAAGGCTTTCATGACATTCCATTTGGTGCTGCTTGGAAAAGAGTCAGTGTCTGTATGTTTATGAGTCATTAGGTGAAGCCAATTGCAGACTTTCAGAGGCTGCATGCTGGTATTTCTGCCACAGTTTTTCTTATGGTATGTGTTAAAGTAAATCCAGTGATGTTACCAGAGCTGACAAACTGGAGGTCTCAGCACCAAGTGGCAAAATGATTTAGAAAATAAAGGATCTAGTGGTTTAAAACTGCAAACAAGATCTAATTTTAAGTTTTATTGCTATGATTTAATTTGGTTCAAGCAAAACAAAGATTTTCAGTACTAATTTCTGTAGTTAAAGAATTAGTGTCCTACCAGATCCCACATCCTGGGACACTTCAAGAGAGCAGGAATCAGCTAAAATGGAGGAGAGTGTGGGATAGGCCTTCCTCTCTGTGAGCAGTAATCTTGTAATGCTCCAAAATGCTTGTTTCAAATCCTCTAACCCACAAAATGTGGTTGCTGTTGTTATATTTCTTACCTTGCCATCCCTAATGCTAGTGCCAGCTATTGTTAAAGAGTTTCAAAAGAAGAAAACCCACAAGCCTCAGATTTTGAAACAGTTCCATCTGTATTTGGCAGTAGTCAATTTTACTTCTTCACAGTTACCTTTGATCTAGACAATGTGTCTAAAAAATAGAGTCCACCTTTCCAAAAGGCTTTAGAGTATGAGCAGAGGCAAATATTAAAGTGCAATAATAAAGGAGTAGGAGTAGACAAATTTGGGAAGCTTAAAAGATTAATAAAGGCAGAGGATTTTTTTGTAGCTGGAATTTTTTTTTAGCATGGTGACCTTTGTTGTATCACTATGGCATGCTGCAGATGCTACAGAACTGGGAAACCTCAAGGCTCCTGCTTTGCATTGCCTCTTGTGATATGTCAAAGCTCCTGGAAATCATAATTTGAGTAGTTACTGCTTACAGTATTTTCTTATCTTGGGTAAAATTCATCCTTGTGCAAAAGGCATTTGCATCACTTCTGGATTGCCAAATTTTCAGTGCTGTAGAGATCCATGGCACTGAAGAACAGACTAGAAAGAGATGGCTGAGTACTCTGGGGTTTGTCTAGTGCATACAACCGTAAAAACCTTGAGCAATTATACTCTTTAGTATGATGTTTTCACATTCTTCATAAATTTTCTTGCAGAATAGTTCATGTTCACTTAAAGATTTATCTCCTGTAGTCCAGCTATTAGTTTGGAATTTCAGCTTGCTTCTTATTTTCTGATGTTTTTGCAATGTTCTAATGACAGGCTGGCAATGAAAGTGTTAAAAAAGTATTTACAAAGTAGAATAAAATAGGAGAAAATGAGTCAAATATCCAGATCATTAGCTTTTGTGAAAATGAGAAAACTCATTACATTGTGGGTTTTTTGTGGGCTTTTAATAATACATTTCCATAGATGTTTGAGAGCTATACATTAATGCTACTATATTTCTTTCTCCTTACATCACATCTGAAGTGCAGTGAAACTTTTCACTTGTGTATGAGTTGCATTGTGTACTGTGATGGGAGTGTGGCGACCACTATCCTTGAAGCATTTGAAACCTTGATTCCAATCTTAGCTTGAATTTCAAATGAAAATAAGTAAATATTTCATCTTTAAGCCTTAAGTTTTTATTGATGCCCTCAATGTAAGTATCCATCCTAATAGTTGACGTAATTGTGTGGCTCTTTCTGTGTTGAGGAGTTCAGAACCCCTAGCAGGGTTATTGATGGTTAAGGAAGAAATGTATGTTTCATATTCAGTGCATAAAACCTTCCACAACAGCAGATTTGTTCAGTCTGGGAACAGGGCACATTTTCAGAGCAGTTAGAAAAAATGAGACCATTGAGTCCCTGCAATGAGCTGCTGGAATCATTGTCACAGTTCCAGGTTCAGCTTGGCACCCACCGTGGCTGCACCTGCTGATGCCATTATGTTGACAGGTACAAATCACCAGTCATGAAGGAGAAAACCATGAAACAGGCGACAACTGGTGCTGACTGCATAAAGTAATTACCAATCCCAGAGCCTGAGGCAGCAGTACCTAAAAGGAAGCAGGTGGACCACCAGGGACTGTGTGTTTTCTCCCCACCCCTCCAGTACAGCAGCCGCCAAACATGCAGAGACATTTTGCAAAGTGCTTGCTAGAGAGACTCCCAAGGATGTGACAAACCCATCTCTCTCTCTTCTCCTTTTACACACATCTTTCAAATGCCTACATGCCTTACAGAGATTTTCCACTTGTATTTTGAAATTGAATGTATTTTGCATCTTTTATGAATGTGCTGAGTGTAAGCAGAGAAGGGTGGAGTTTTTGTGTGGTGTTGAGCAGTGTAAGCTTTAGTTTTGCCATGTGTCTAATTAGGCGGCTTTTTTAGTGTGTGCTCTGTATGGGCTAATTAGAGGAGTCTGGCCTACAGCCAGGCTATTTCTTCCTTCAAGATTTGGTTGCTCTACAGCATTGTTGGAACAGATTTGTCTTTCTGGTTCAGCCTGGGAATGAATAAATACCACAGGTGGCAGAATACGAGCATGGAATGTTACCTGCCTTGTTGATAGAGACAGACTGTAAGTCCTAAATGGATGATATTGACACTTGTGAAAAGTCAGTCCTGTTCCTCACTGATTATCAGAGACATTTCAGCAAAATGTCCAGCAAAGCTGCAATCACAGTAATTGCATAACAATTGCAATCACAGGTCTGTTTGGCCTTTCTGGAAGAAGAGCAGCTATTTGTTATACACTGGGTAGGTTTTCAAATGCCTTGGCAGTGTCAGGTTTGTTAGTGAACCGTGTGCCTTGCTGAAAAACTGCATGGGGATCAGGAGTAAGGCACAGACAGAAATGAATGGCATCTATTTTAGCTGAGCTTGGCACAACACAGAGGGGTACCAACACGAATTCCAGCATCTCAGAGGCAGAGAGAAAGTAAGGAAGCTTACAAAACTGAAGTCTTTAGAGCTGTTTTCTCTCCTCTTGCTTTTTCTGATTTCTGCTTTTAATCCCCATTTGTATATCATATTTATTACCTCCTTTCTACTCACTTCACTGTAATACTTAATAAGAAATGTTACGTTTTATTGTCATAGATAGTGACTATTGTCACATACACACGTCAGAGTGCTGTAAAATAATGGATGAACTTGAGAAAACTCAGCAAAAAAATTATTGTTCCTTGAAAAGTGGGATTTTCACCAACTATGCAAGATGTGAAGTGACAAGAGCAGGAGCATAATGTCTTGTAACTATCCCTCTATTAGCAGGCATATTCTGCCCTTCTTCTTACCCTTGATCACAGTATAGCTCTCTTTCTCAGTATTTCTTGAATGGATGATAGATTTCTTTATGCTACATGTAGTCCCAGATGCTGACTGTATGAACTCTAATCCTCAGCTAGAGCACGGAATTGGTTTGCTGGAATATTTACACATAAAAAAGGCAAAATCCTTAGTTCAAACTATGCAGCTAAACGGAGCTCATCAATTGCAGAGAGCTGTGAGACCTGACCCTGCATCAAGTCAATAGATTGTGACCTACAGGTGGTGAGGCCAAGCAGACATTGGGTAAGGAAGGACATATGGTGATGTTACCAGCTTGCAGTAACAAAGTGCATGTGAGCTCTGCACTCACATGATAATTGGAAGAGAACTACAAAGGAAGAAAGTAATTTGGGCAGGTGAGTTTCTCAGCCAGCCCCTGGCCATGTATTTCAGCTACCCTCTTCCACTTGTGGTCACTGGAAGTGCTGCTGCTGCCCAGCTGGCAGGTGCCATCCCTCCCTTGCCTGCTGGCACTCTGGTCAGGTGTCCTGGCTGGTACTCCCTCCTCTCCATTTCTGTCTTGTTTTAACTCTGCTTCTCATGTTTTGTGCTTGTTCTCATTTGCACTCTCAGCTGGTTTTTGGCCCTATTTATTTTTTCACCATTAACCACGTTCCTCTTGAGGTGTTTAATGTAAATCAACAGGTCTATGCCAAATATGGGTTTGGCACTTCCCTGAGGCTGGGAGCAGAGCAGCCATCTAGGCTCCAAGCCCTGCTCCAAGGCTGCAGGGCTGTGTGATTTTGGGGAGAGGTGCTGTTAGAAGATGAGTGGGCAGAAGGCATGAGCTGCTGCTTTTAATTACAGTCAGGGGTGCACATTGTGGAGGTCCAGAGTAAAGTTGAATTCTTTGCTATTTTCATTCTGCATTTTTACCTCACTGAATGACATTAGAGTAATTTCTTGCAAATCTGTGAGCTGCCCTGAGAAAACCTGTCCCAAACCCTGAGGGTCTTCTCAACCTCAAATCACATATTTCAGTCAGGCAGCCTAAGGAAGAGCTGGGGTCATTGTCCTCTTTTCACCTGGCTGTGACTCGAGAAGGAACAGTGTGCTTGTGGCAGTGGGGAAAGGCAGCTGGGCTCAGTGGGCTTCCAGCCCTTCCCTCTGCACCCACGTGCTGGCTTCGAAAGGGACAGAGCTGCAGGAATGTGCCCTTCTCTGAGGACACAGAGTCAGCAGGGACATGGGGCTGTGTAAAGGACACAAGGTGACCAGAGGCAGCATTTCTGTCACTGTGTAAGGGTGGGATGGGACAGCCATGTAATTGTCACATGGGAACTTGTGATATAGAGGGAATTCTCTTCCTCAGAATGTGGCAAAATGCAGGGGATGGTAAAGGACCAAGAGGGAAAGTCTATGCATTCTCAATAAAGCAGGGCCTCAGTGTTAAGTTAAGCTCATGACTTTTCACAGACTTATGGTGTTTCAGTCTTGCCCAGAAAGCTGCACGTTTTCCCAGGTGGAAGTAACTCTGCCAGGTTTCCCACACAGCACAGTGAGGAAACAGGAAAGGTGCAGAAAATAACAAGGGAAATTCCTGTAGGAGTCAGAAGACTAGTCCCAGATAAAGTAACTGTCCTAGTCACTGTAAGGCACTAAATGTGATAATTCTTGCTTCAGAGCCAAAGGGCAGTATCATTCAACATCATCCTCCTAATTTCTAGAAAAGGGAGTAGGAAAGTACAGCGGTGGGCTGGAGCGGTGTGGCCGGTAGAGCACGCCCAGGCTAGAACGACCAGCCCGGCTCCAGCCAGAGGGGCGCTTCCCCAACTCAAAGCCGGGTACCGCGCCTAAGGCGATTATCCGCCTTGAGGGACGCTGGCCGCGGAACTCCAAACCGCAGGAAGAAGAGGCGTCTCTCAGTCTCTTAGTATGGTCAGGTTTATCAGGCCCCGAGGGACCAAACGCTCCAAACACATCCAGGGGATGAGAGCTGAGAGCCCCGAAGAGAGAAAAACCTCGGATTTTAAAGCAGGTGGGAGGGGAAGGGGGTAACAAATCAGGAGAGGGAAGGGAAGGATACATTGGGGATTGACATAACAGTAAAACGAATCATGTGCAACTAAGGGAGGGGCCCCGGCCCCTGAGCCAATCACCCGACACCCTGGCCAGAAGCTTCTGGAAAAGGAGGCAGGGGTGCCGAGTGACAGGCAGGCAGCCGGGGGTGGGGAACAAAAAGATACATGTTGAAACCATAGAAACTGGGGAGGGGTTTGGGGATTGACAGTTAACTGGGATTGGGGCAGGACCTTTTAACATGAACAACGGGGGTGAACAGAACAAACGCAAGACGAACCACAACAGTGGGTGAGAAAGCTGAGTCTGTGGTGTCAGAGTGCAAGAGGCTGCAGTTACAGCAAGAGACAAGATGGAAACAGCCAACAGGGACAACAAGAGATCATGCCAGCAGTAGGAGATGAAACCTAACCTTGAGCAAGGTGTAGGAACACCAGCAGCTTCAGCAAGAGCTGGAGCCCTACTCCTCAAGAGAAAAATAAAATGCATGCAGGTTGTCCTTGTGTTATCATGGGGGAATCTTGACACAGAAATATCTTTATGTTATTTACTACTCCAGATCATGGGTCTGACACTCTTGGATAGAACTGTTAACTGATAGTGGTTTCTCAAGTCACTTTCTGGTTCCAAGAAGGACTAAGAAGGTGATCTGTTGTTTGTAGGGAAAAATACATGGTCCTCAGCCTCACTATTTAGCATTTTGGGAGCATGTATGGTCCTAGTCCCAGGGAACTTCAGGCACAGCTTCTACAGCTCATTATATTTTTCACATTATCACAAATAAGGGTATTTTTCAATGGCTGTTGCTTGGCTCTTTGCTCAGATTGTTTTATGAAGGAAACAGAGTGAATTTAAATCTCTGAATTGGTAAAATAACTTGTATTTCATTTCTTGATATTGATAATAATAGTAATGTCTGCAATGAGTTTGGGGGTTCAAACCTTCATCTTCAACCTTAAGGAACGAAAAGCCTTTAAACCTCCAGGAAGAGAGTAAAACCAAGGATGTGTGGAATTAAAAAAACAAACCTCAGAGGATAAACTGAATTATGATTCATGCTGCAACACGGATTGGAGCTTGTCTCACACAAGGAATCATCAGGAAGCAACAAGCAGTTAAGGATGAACCCAGAGCATGCCTGCAATTTTAATGACAGGAGCCAATCCTCAACAGGCACACTTGTTTGTTATGGTGAGTCTGACGAGCTCATTTTGGATGCTGCCACCCAAAGAGCATCATTCTCTTCTCTGTGACACAGGCACGTAGGACGGTGATCTTGCACGAGGCTCCATGTTTCAGGCAATGTGTATCCTGTTTGGAGTAACATTAACAGAGCATTTTGGCACATGCAGGCGCACTAACAGATTGCAGAACCACACCAAGCTCCAAGGAAAAGAAGCTGTTCCCTCAGATGGCTCTCCATCCGTTGATGTAAGCCAGCCAGCTCTTCCCCCTTGCATTTAGTCCCAGGATTTGTCTGGGTTTTTTTATCTACCTCCTACTCACAGACAAGGTGATGGAATGCTGCTGGGCATGGGAATTGTTCCAGAATCAAATCCAGCTGCTCTTTAATTTTAAGGCCTTCATTATCAATTCACAGTTGTATAGCTTAGCCAGAGGAAGAGCAAGGCAAGCATAGCTTCTTCTCTGCTTCTGGTTCCAGGTAGTTGACTTGTGCACATTACTCCTGTATCCCCATTTTCTGAGACTAAGAGCAAATAATGGTCCAACTCATGGAAACACTAATGTGCCTCTGTTCCTGTGACCAGCCCTGCAAAGCCCTGTCACCCTTGCTGTGATCATGCTGGTTACAAGTTCCAAATGGCATCACCTGATTTGCTGCAGAAGGTGTGTCCCTCTGTTCTTGCACTGATCAGATTTGCCTGAGAAGAGGCCACATCTTCCCTCATTGTCTCTGCCTCATTCCCTCAAATCCATGGCAGACTGACTGACATTAATGATCTAGGAGAGAAAGTTCTCCATATCCCTTTTCATTAATGGAGAAGGTCCTGCTCTTTCTATAAAAATTGCATTTCAGTGGTTTTGGAAATTCTGTAGTTTATTGAGGTGAATGTTCTTCTTAAGAATGACAGGTTTGCTACTGGTGCTGTTGATTTTTATGATGTTTTATGTCCTTGAGGTTTCAGAGGTTAGAATAAATTAGGCAAAGTAGAAAGCCAAAAAGCAAATAATGTTTAACATCTGTCAGGTGTTCTGTTGATACAGTGAAAAGGGAATGTGGAGTTATAGGTACTTTTTAAAACAATTGGAGGTTTACAAATTGAAATAGCCCAAGTGAAAATCTTGAGATGAAAACTAGCTTCAATGCTTCAACTTAATGGGGTTTGGAGGGGGGAGCAGCTGTGATTCCTTCTTTCCTGCCTGAAAAACTCCAAGGACACTTAAGCTTTGTAATGATTATAGACAGCTAAAGATTCCTGTGCCTTTAGGACTTGCTACAAAATATAGAGCCCAAATCTATAATCCTCTGGTGACAGAAGGCCAGGGAGCCTCCATGCCATAGTAAATGTAGGAAGGAAACAGTGTGAGGTGTGTGGCTGGGGCACTGCCCCTGCCATGGCTGATGTCCCCTTGGGACAGGGGAAAGCCCAGTGCTCAGTGGTTCATGTATTTTTTTCCTTTGGTCTCTCCCACTACAAACACTGGGTTGTACCAGGACAATGTGTACCACAAAAGAGCAAGCAAGAGCCTAAAGCCTTCTTCATCCTCCCAGAAAGTGTCTGACTCCAAGGTGGCAGCAAAAACTTCTGTAATGCTCCATGGAGACATTAGCATTAAGGATGGCCTAATTTAGTAATATTTACCTTTCTCTTACAAACAACTTTCTGTTATATTGGCTAGAATCACATCTCCAAAATAGGGAGATCCAGGAGCTGTGCTAGTGAATGGTGACAGAGACTGCAGTTGGTCCTGGGTCTCTGCCTGGTTACAGCTGGTAATGGTGTTAAAAAAAAAGAAAATCAGCCTGCGAGAGAAATATCCTCAGCACTATTTCCACTGGAACACACAAGATCCCAGAGAGCTTCTACCCCTGGAGAATCTCCTTCCTGGAGGTGCCTGTCTTCATTCCACCCTTTCCCTCAAAATGTGCGTGTTGAGGAGCAGCCAGAGCAGGTCTGGTGGGAGCCTCTCTGCAGTCCTAGCTGGGGAGCACCACCTGCTTCACCCTGGGGGTGGGATTTGTGTCCCATCACACCTGTGGCCAAGGTCATTAAGACCTGGAGCACTCTCTCCACTCCTGGTTTTCACTGAGGAAACAAACAAGGGCTTCAACAGGGAGTATTAAACCATTTCCTGCCATGTTGGTTCCTGCCTGCCGGTGAGTCAGGGTTCTTTGGGGTGTTCTCAGCACAGCAGTCCCACAGCTACTGCACAGGACAAGCCCAGATCTGCTGGGATGCCCAGTACTGCAGGTCCCAGTTTTATATCCATGTGCTGGCCACAAGAGGGATAAATATGCCTTGGCACCAGCTTCTCGTGCCTTGCTGGCCAAGGCTGTCAGCTATTGCTGGGACAGATATGATAGCCTACAAGGGTGTGAGTGAGCAGCAATGGAGAAGCAGCTTTATTTCAGAAAAATATCCATATTGAGCAGCTTGACAATGCAGACTGCTTTCTCCAGGCAGAAATTCCCAGTAGCTGGAAGAATTTGGTTTTACTCAGTGATTTTTTTTTTCTCTCTCTTTGTATTAGAGCTCATTTGTTTCTTACTGATTAAAAGAAAAAAAAAAAAACTTTGGAACCAGCAGAAATGATTTACAGTTTAGTTCTTTAGAATAGGAAAATCAATCAAAATATTTTAAAAATAGAAGATAATAACTGGAGCCGCTCATCAAGATTTAGGACTAACTGCAGGCTTGATTGAGGACTCTAAAATTAGCTTTTATTTTATTTTTCATGTAAGCATGTGCAAAGCATTACTCAGTAATTATCAAACTGAAATGTCACTGAAAAATGGCTTAACTGGATCTTTGTATTAGATTAAAACAAAATGTCTTTTCTTGCTGTAAATCTCTTCAGCAAGTGCTCTCTCTCTCAGAACATGTAGCTCCTTGTTTGAGACTGTGTTTCCACTTCAGATATTTTGCAAGGCCTGTATATATACTCTGCTTCAGTAGGAATACTCTGATTTACACCAGATGATGAGTTGGTTCCACATTTATTCTTTGCTAGTCCATTTATGCTTCTCTCTCCATGGATTTGAAGTCTGCTGAAAACTGGTGTCCTCAATTAGCAGACTTAGTGCTGTCCTGAGCTGCCCCTTCTCCGTGTCTTCCTTGAATCTTCATAGCTTGGGAGCAAGGGTGGAGCCACCTGAGACATGGAACTTAAAATGTGTTTGCCTGCCCTAAGTCTTTGTGCCATTTCTTTCTGTAGCTCTCAATCATTCCAAGGTTAGAAAATCAGCCAAAAAATCCCTGTGTGCAGTATGGCTTGCCCTCTGTTCCCATCCCTGCAAATGGAGATTATGTAACGATATAAAGCACAAAGAAGCTGTGATTGTAAGCAAACATGCAGTTTTAGTTTTGATTGTAAAACATTGTGCATGGCTCCCAAATTGCAATAAAAATTGAAGTCTTTATGCATCCTGATAAATAAAACCAGGTGATTTCTAAGGTAAGTAAGTTTTGCATAACACCTTCTAGGGACCAAAGGGGACTCTGGAGACTGGGTCCCTGTTCCAGTTACTCATAATGCTGGGCTGTAATGAAGTCTCTTAGCTCTTAGCTGCTCTATTGCAAAGCTGAAAATACTTTAATAGATCATCTAAATGGGGTATCTGGGCACCTGTTCCAAATGTTGGTCTCCTTCCTTCCCTCCTACAAAATAATGGTACTTCTTTATTCAAATTACCTTATTTTGTACAGGGCAATAGTGTTGTCATGAGAAGAAAGCAAAAATTAATTGCCTAAAATAAAAGTAGAAGAGTGTTTCTAGTATGGCAGTGATAGGGATTTGTGTAAGAGCCAAATTTGCTCTCTCTTGCTGTTTTTAAATTAATATTAAATAATATATGTATGGGTGAACATTTCAGAATGAGTTAAACATTTTCTTCAAATTAAATCATTGCCAAATTTGAGATAAAATTTCTGTTCAAAAATTCCTCCAAAGCAGGAAATGCTGTAAGGTAGAAAAAGAATTAAACCTCTCATCCAGGAGGCATCAAACCAAATGTCTTTATTTCAAAGTGGTGTGGGGTTTTTTTCCCAGTAGAGTTTCTTCCAGAAGCCATCTGATTAAACATTAGCAAAGCTGTTCAGTCAATCCAAATATTGGACATTATTTTTCTTTGTGGAAAAAAAATCTGAAAACGTTTTCCCAGCTCTCATAGTTGCAGCAGGCAGAACTTTGTTATCTTCCTATGACCTCCAAGTCCTGGATGGCTCTTTCACTTTAGTCTGAGCTTCTTCTAGATAGAAACTACCAAATCCAGGGCTGCTTCATGAACCATAAAGTACATTAGCCATCAAAAGAAATGGAAACTTTCCTCAGTTTGCTGAAGAATTAATAAGCAAAGTGCAATGATGGTTACAGTTTAAGAGGCAGGAGAACAGCCCTGGTTGCCTGGAAACAGGAGGATGCCTTTGGAAAGTCACACCAGGCTTGCTTAGGAGAGCAGTTCCAAGACAAACTGATGCACATCTTGTCCTTTTAAAAACATGATTTTTCTCATTGCTTTTGATCAAGATTTAAATGAGTTCCAAAATTAATTCAGTTTACCATATATTTCAGTGCAAGGATATTTCAAGCAGTATCCAGGAATTAGAGATGGATCTGAATAAGGGTTCCACATCCAAACTTTAAAGAAATGATTCAGATTTCATAACTGCTCTTTTACTGATGACCAAACTGCTCAGGGGTGCTCAAACCTGAGTCAACCTATACAACTAGAGCAAGCAGAAGTTGGGTGTTTTGCCAGAACCCATGCATGGGTTGGCTCAGTTTAAAGCCTGTCTTACATCTCAACCAAGCTTATTTAAAGCAGTGTGCATAAAATAAGTTATATGTCTGCAGGAAAACCAATGTCATATCCTGACCAGTTGTGGGAAAACAAAAAGTAATAATTCCATTAACATTGCCAATGCATTCAATTTTCAGGCATACTTTCCATGCAACTTCATTAGAAAACCACATAAATAATATCCCCTGTGCTAAAAAGACCTTCCAGATCCAGCAGTTATTGTGGCTTATGGGTATGACTTTATAATTAAACCAAAGCTGACCTAAGCTGTTCTGCCAGTTTCACCTGTGACCTTTTGTAGGCATGTGGAGCTCTGGGGACACTTCCAACAGTCAAAGGAAAAATGGAATTTCTTTGGAATTACACTCCTGGACTCAGCTTCACAACAGAGCCCCACCTTTGGACTGTGAGGACCATTTGAGAAGGAAATGCAGGTGTCCCAGGTTCTGACATCACAGCCCTTTGGATGTGATGACCAACTTGATGAAAGCATCCAGAATTTTACTTAATTTTCGGGTAAAAAAACCCAAAATTCAAATCCAACACTTTGTCAAAAATACTTCTCCTTTCAGTGATTACTTGTGCCCGCTGCAAGTGAGTGTAGGGAATATCTTGCCTTTCATGTTGTGTTTTGCAGAATATTTGTGCTCCCAGCATCTGAGTAGCAGAAGTAGACACACTATGAACAGACTTTTTCAGAGTCCCCAGGCATGGAAGGAGTAAGTTTGTTCAAAAATGAGTTAAAAAAGAAAAAAAAAATACTTTAGAGGGCAGAAAAAGATAGATTCAGGATACCAGCTTTATGCCTTACACCCTCACTCTCTGAGCTTGAACCTTTCATTACCACAGTTTTTCTCTGTGTTAAGGTGGAGATAATGCATTTTTTCTGGGACTATTGTGACAGCAAGTGCTTTGCCAATTGCTTTGATGTCTTTGAAGGAAAAAATAATCTATCTGCTTAAATATAGACTGACAGAAGTTTGAATCAGGTGCAGGTGGCTTTGACCAGATTCCTGTAGAGCCCTTTGTTGCATAAGGTATGGTGCTTTTATCAAACACGGTTTTCCTTTTTTCATTGCTTCCCAAACGGTCGTGATGTCCCCCACAATGGGACACTTTTGCTGAGAACTGTTTGTTCTTGCTTAACTCCTGTGTGTGCTGAGAAATAGGAATATTTCATGAGAGTCTTTGTGCCTGGTAATTTTATCAGTTCTTATCAGGTTGCAGAGAAAGAAGTGGCAGTAAATTGGATGTCTTACCTTGAAAAGCTTTCAAAAAGGAAACGTGACATGGTGAATAGATGCCTGGAGGGTAAGGGGTTTTTTCTTCTTGGGTTACAGGAACGCAGACAGGTCAATATGACAGAGCTATGTTAGTATTCATGAGGTGGCTTTCCCTTTGCCTCCAGAGCACACTGTAATGGCTTGAGAAACATGCTCCACTGTGGTGGCTAAATGGCAGATTGTATCCAGCATCACAGGCTGGGGGAATGGTGACATGTCCTGAATACCAATAAAGTAGGGCTGATGATTGCTGCAATTTGCCAGTGGCTGTGAAGTGCCTGAGACAGACAGCAAAACCTTCCCTTTTACTTCTCTTGTGGGTGTTAGCCAGAGTTCACAGAGAATACTGCACAGCACCTCAGACAATTAAAGGGTTTTCTCATTTCATTGGGTAACATGGCACTAGGCCTAGTGGCAAGCATCTGTGAGTGGAACCCCTCATCCTGTGACCCCAGCATCCTGGAATCTAGGACCTTAAAATGGTTCTTCCCAAAGAAATAAATTAAACCTTGTGTTATCAACCCAAAGGAGGAAGGGGAATCAGGGCAAGGGCAAGTCCCTTAAGTATAGCTGGTTCTCAGCATGGTCTATTTGTATAAAATCTGAATGTTAAAATTGGGTGAACATCCTGCTGTGGTTAGATTAAATTCTTTACCTTGTTTGAGAAAAATACTAGGTTAAACATTACCATTTCATTATTTTACCTAGCCTTCTTCAGTACTGTGGGCCAATACTTCAGTTGGCATAAATCAACATCATTAGGCTTATGAGCATAACAGCAGCTGAGGCCCAAGAGCTTGTATGGATGGGTAGATCTGCATTTAGCCTTACATTCCTGGTTCCTTTTCCCTGTGTTGTTTTTGGTTTTGTTCCCAGTTTGTTTCTCTATCTGTGAGATTTCTTCCTCGACACTAAAGAAATAAGCATGTCACATCTCTTACGAACAGACTGCTTACCTTTTCTTTAGATCCCTGTATGTGGGGCACTCACAGCAAATCTGATGCAGCCAGACCTTGGCTCATAATGGTTCCTGTGCCATTGCTTTGTCATGAGGCAGTGTCCCATCAGTGCTGGCACGAGCAGCTCCAGAGGCAGCATCCATCTCAGCCTGCTCTGTGCACACCTGTGCCCAAACCCAGCCTGTGTTTCCTGCTCTGTTGATTTAAGGACAGCAAGACCTGCCTTGCTGTTCTTAAATCAACAGAGCAGGAAACACAGGCCAAGGAAAGCCATCCAGTCTGCCTGCTGCTGATGTTTGCAGCCTGACCATGGATATGTGCCCAACCTCATGAGCTCTGTTTGCTGCTGCTTTGCTGATGATATACCCTCAGTCACTAGCACAGCCAGGAGGAGGCAGCTACTCCAAACAAGAGGCAGGCATAGACATGCTGGGGTACATGTACAAATTATGGACTCAGCAACTGTGGTTTTTTCTGATTTAAATGGAGTACACTTGGAGATGATGAGAGAATTCAATGGATTTAGGATTTTGTCATTTGTCTGCTGCTGGGTGAGGCACAGAAGGCCTGCATGGAACAGCTCCCTGGACCAGAGCAGCCCAGGTCCTTTCCAAGCAACTTTCCTTACCAAACAGGAGAGCAGGAATTGTGTTCTAGCTGACATGTGGGGTGCCCTACTGGACATAAGCATTCCCCAGGCACTATCATTCCAGTTAAATGTGTTACCATGGAACATATTTTGCAGGCAGATGATTTAAGTTTTTTTGTTAACTAATTATTATTAGGCTGTGCTTCATCTGTAGAGGAAGCAGTGTGAAGAGCCCTTGTTGCTCCAAGCCTGGAGGTAATTACTAAAAGCAGACTTTATACGGTGAAAAACAGTGTGTCTGCTCCCAGCTCCTCTGCAATGCCTTCACCCGTGTTACAGCTGGGGTGACTCACAGGAAAGTGCCACAAGACACCCAGGCAGGGGCTGGTGTCTGCAGGAAGCTGATGCCAGGCCCTGTGTCACAGGGACACCTGCTGGAGCAAAGCCTCGCAACAGCTGGAGACAGAGCCCAGTGCCCTGTGCCGTGGTTATGGCTTGAAATGCAGCTGAACTCTCATTTAAATGCAGCTGAGCTCTCGTTATTTTCTTTCCTCAGCTAATTGTACTGCTCTGTGTCTTTGTTAAATTTCCCAAGCATCAGCACATATGAGCAGAGGATTAAAAATTCTCTTTGATTTACATGATAACACAGATGACTGACCTTGTGCCATACTACAGCACTTGTCAAAATGCTGCTTTTGTGAGAGAGTTTCTTGCTCCTGCTGTTTCTGTGAAGAGTCCTGGCTTAGTCCTTAGGGAGGTGTGGGGCTGCTCTGTCCCCTCTGACCAGAATGTCATCTGCAGCTGACACTGCTGCACAACCTTGAGAAAAGAGGCTGTGTGCTTTGTTCTGTGCCATAAGCAGAGCAGCATAATACTCCTTTCACACTATGTGTTACAGTCAACATCCCACACGTTCCTTTCTCTGCTCCTCAGGGGCAACAAGCACCCTTAGAAGCAAATGGAAGGAACACACCTTATTCCTCAGGATGACTCTGCCAAGCTCAATGCCTGCCCTGCAGAGCAGGGGACACTCCTTTGTGTAGTGGCTATTTCTATCCCTGTGCTGGGGAGCTCTTAGTACTGGCTTTAAGAGATTTACTGCTTAAGCATTTAGGAATAGTAAATTAATCACTTTAAATCACATCTCTAACAAGGCAATTTCATTCTGAATTTTAAAGTCTTGCAGTAATACCCTTGGGAGCAGTATCATTGGGACTGCTAAGGGCACAAAGTACAGTTCTTATCTTGACAACTAAGCAAGCACCTTTGATTCTCTCTGCTACAGCTAGGGTATAGTATTGAAGTATTGATAATTGTGCAACTGATGATACCAGGTCATCATCTCTCTGTGCTTCCAGTGAGCTGTGGTACAAACAAAGGAAGTTGTCATGTTTTCAGTTCCTTCCATTCAGGTGAGTTTGATGATCATCAGGCAGTTCACATCCCCACGTACCGGAGTCCTTCTGATTGATCAGAGATCTCTAAGATATTTGAATTTGAGGTCCCTTTCTACATGGCTGCTCTCCAGCCACTCCTCCCAATTTATACTTAGTTACTCCATCCTAGATGCAGGATCTTGTATTTTGACTTGTTCAGTTTCATCCCAGCTCTCAGTGGTCAGTGAATGCCCCAGTGTGTTTATATCCCTCTGCAAGGCATCTTGAAACTAAGAGCTAATGCAACATTTTCAAAAACAAGCCTAAGATTCTGCAAACTAGTAATGTCTAATATTGTGATGCAGGAGGTAAAAATGTGGGGTTGTGCTGATGTGAGTTCCTCAAGAAGAATGACATTGTCTAGGCCAGGTTTCAGTCTCAGTCAATAGTCAATGTGCCCAGGGAAAAAACAAAGCCATTTGCTGTTTGCTAAAGAGGAATTTGGTAAAACTCAACTTCTGCTCTTCCATTCCTGTATTATACCTACAAAGCTGATAGCTGATAATCATTCTGTGGCAAGAAATAAGTATAAATACATGCCTATTTATGCACACATATAAAACATGGGTAAAATCTAGCATGTGTTAACTATTGTGAGGCCTCTCTTCTCCTCCTGTAGTGTGTAACCTTCATCCATATTGTAGATCAGGGACAGAGAGGCCCTTTATACCACTGTGTTCTGCAAACACAGCTCCTCAGTGCTCAGATGATGACTATCAATCATTAGAACTTAGATTAGCTCTCAAGTCTATGCAAAGACAAATCTCTCCACTCTTATTTCTTGTCACCACTATTGATGAGTATCAGTTGGAAGTTTCACTTCCTTTGATAATGTCATTTTAGATGTTTGTTTCAAGCTTTTATGATGCAGACTCTCTCATGGAAAATGACAGGTAGTACAGTTCTATAGTACAGATGCTGAAGTGGAAACAAATGTTTTGCACAGTACTTTCTCAGGACTCCCAGAATCCATCTGGGCAGAACTGGAGCATGTGATGTACTAATATTTGGTTCTGAAGTAATATATCTACTTACTATTTATGTATTCAGTTCAGGAAACTGTCTGCCTTTAGTACTGCTGATACAGCAGCATGTTCAACAGCTGCAGAACCCAAATCCTATTTACCAGCAGGTAACCAAGCAGAGGAGCTCAGTGCCACTGCAGACCAGGCATCACCTCAGATCTCTAACTGGCAAAATTCCAGTGGTTTTGCAAATAAGCAGCTTGGGCAGTATAGAGACTGCAGAGCTCATGAGTGACATCAATTCACTGGCTTGCATCTCTCCCAGTACAGCAGCAACACGAACAGAGTATGTAGCTGTGTGAGCATTGAATCCAGGGAAATTTCTACTGGTGCTCATAACAGGCACCTCTGGCACAAATAATATCACATCCCTTTACTCATTTGGAGCACTAGGACATACTCTCACAAATTTTCTGTAATGTTTGTATCAGATTTCTCTTGCAGGACATCTATTTCCAATATATTTATTGTGTGTTTATACTGTATATATGCTGTGTATATATATACACAACTAGATAGAGCTAGCAGAGTTTTTCCTGTGTATTTGGAGTCTGTTGAGCATGTGTCTGCAGTAATTTGCCATAGGCTGTGCTTTAAACCTGCATGGAGTGGCTGCACAGCTTGGACAGTTTTTGTTGTTCCCTGACTTTCCCTTCTCCCTTCTGCCATTTGGGCTCAGTTGACTGGAAAGTGGCTCCACCCTCGGTTGTGTCAGTCTGATTCAAGCAGAAAACCCTCTCTAATGTGAGGGGTAATTGTTTTTCTCTGTGAGGTGACCTCAGATAATTTTGTCTGCCATGTTTCCAGACATGTGAAAATCAGCTCTCATGAAACTAGGGTGTCATGTTCTGCATGTTTTGAATAGTCCCTTTCCAAACTGGCCAAGTTTATGTTGTTAATCTGCAGTGCTTGTTTCAAGCACAAACAAACCTAATTCTAAGAGTACAATATCATTAGCCTTAGAATAAAGAATGCACTTGCCTTTGGCTTTCCTAAAGAAGGACCCTTGCAGTAATTCTGAATACAGAGTATCCAGACACGCTTGGGCAAGCAGTGGGAAGGTTACTGCTCTCATTCACATTTTTCAGGAGTGCAGTGGGTTTGCTAGGGACTCTAGCAAAATACAGGTGGGAAATAAAGACTTTTAGAAATTTACTTCAACAAGTGAAGCAACAGAAATAAGCAAGGCATACCTGTAGATGGTGGTAATGTATACAAATGCATGTGGAGAAACTAGCCCATGAGGAGGGCAAGGTCACTGGTGTTTTGGGGATTTTTATCTCAGAAGAGCTGAGCAGAGAAAATGCTACACTTCACCAATGTTGGTAGAAAAGGTTGCTGTTAGTACAGATAAGCTGTCTTTGAGAGGGAGGAGGAGGGCATTCCATTCCTTTGAACTTGGTATGGGCTGGCTCGTGGTGGCTTTGGGCAGAGACAGAGCAGCAGCAACTCAGTGTCACCCTTTTCCCAACTGCAGGAAGCAAAATCCATTTCTGTGGGATGAGGTAGCTCTCACTTGCTGAGTGAGGCCAGCCCTGCCAAGACTGAGCCCCTGGGCTCTCCATCTGCAGAGAAGTGCTTTTACTGATGATACTAAAAAGATGTCCAGATGCTCTTCCTGTTTTGCATTTTCAGGCTGCTGCCAAACCAACTGGGAAGCCATATTGTACAGATGAGGCAAGTCATCTCCTGTATAAATTTGTGTGCAGTTCATAGCCCATGCCTTTATTTTCCAGCAAACTTTCTTTTAAAGGTCAAACCAGAAATTTGGGAAGGTGTTTTGTCTCTCTCAGGGACAAAATGCAGCCTCATTTCAGTTATAGTACCCACTTGCTTACAGGGCATGTTAAACTGGATCCTACTGGAGAAGAAATGTTCAGCAGGAGAGAGTTTAAAAGTAATTAGTAACAGGGGAAGTCAAAGAGGTAGCTTTAGTACAAGTCGAAAGTAGTGCATAATAATGATTAACTGGAGAGATAATATGTAAGTGGAGAAAAGAACGGTTCATTTATCAAGATAAACAATAAGATAGTTAAAATTAAGGGGAATAGAGGAAGAGATAATTAAAATCCAGTATTGTTAAATAGAAAACCACACTTTGCAGGAGCTAGGTGTTTATTTTTTAATCGAGCCCAACCGAGCAATTGAAGGAATGCAAGGTATTGGTAAAGAGTTCCCAAAAGAACAGTGAAGCATCAGTGTAAAGGCATCCTTTAGGAGACATTTAATCTGCCTATAAACAAAATTGTTTTGCTTCTATTTTGCCATCAGCATAGAAAATTGCACTATGTCTCTATTTGTCTGCATCTTTGTAACCTCTAGCAGGAGGCAAATGGAGAATAAGAATGTGATGCTGGCATAAGTCAGAAGTAAGGAATTTTTAGTGCATTCAGTCTTAGATGTGTGAAACTCATACCAGTGTGATAGATAAAAGATACATAAAATGCCCTATAGAAAAGCAAGAAATTCTACTGTGTTGCAAGAAGGCAAGCAAAGCAGCTGGGAAGTAAAAGGGGATGTGAAATATGGAACCAGTTCTTCTGTCCTGCATCAGAGTTTTGCTTTGTTGTTTTGTTCATTTGGGTTATTTTATTTGGTTTTTAGCACTTTACTATTAAATAGAACTGGATTGCCAATAACATAGTGTGGTCCAGAATTTTGGTGATGGGGAAGCAAGCAAATTTGGGCCTCTTTATAGACATACCCTTTCTACCCTAATTCTTAGCAGAAGTCTATTTGTGAGTATAAATACATTTGTGTTTTATAATCTCAAAATGGGCTGGAAAATACAGGAATTTTTAGGCCCACTTCATGGCCTAAGTAAGATGACTTGGGTGAAATTAGATGGTTTATCTGGGGTTACTCTCTGCCAGCCAATGGCCCAATGAAGAATGAAGAATGGTAGTTTCATTTTCTGCCCATTTGTGCTGTGGTGACAGGCAATGGCTTTTCAGATATTCATTGTAGCCGTAGAGATGCCCCCTCTTGTCTCTCCTGAGAATGTTTGGTTGGGGTTTCAGAGTTGCCAAAAAAAAATTGGATATTGCCAATTGCAAGGGACTGAGCAATTGGGTGAAAAGAACCCATGGCCTTCACAGAAAACTTCCAGCAAAGCAACCAGCATCTATGCAAATACCTGATTTTCTATTGGGGGTTCTTCTGTTGGGTGTTTTTAAATGATCAAGACATTTAAAAGGAGGGAAATATAATGCAAAAATGGGACCACAGGTCAGGGTAGTCTCAGAGGTGTATCTGTCATAACTATGTTTGTGGCTAGCCACAGGAGGAGAGAGCAGGTGATTTAGAACAAAAAAGAAAACTCCTCAGTCTCTGCTTCTTTGTTTGCTTAAATACCATCAGCCACACATCATTTGACTGCAACCACTTTGTAAAGGCAAACGACATAAAAAAATGTGTCTTTCCTAGGAGTGTTTCTACTCCCTTTCATCTGGCAGCCTGCCCTAGTAATGTTTCCAAGGCAGAACTTCAATGGGAAGCTGAAAACTATCCAGAATTTGGGGTTTATACAACTCTAACATTTAGCATTCAATAGATATATCAGAGGGCATATGCTACCATAATTTTTTTAATGCTGTGGATCCCATTAAAAAGAAAAATAATTTTTCCCTGGGTAACAAATTCTTCCCAAATCCTGTTTCACTGCAGCAGGAATTTCTATAATGGACTGAAGCTGATTAAGATCTATGGCAGGTGACAGGTTTGAGAAGGAATGGTATTTTCATAACTTAAAAATAATAATGGGCTTTTCTGCCTTAGATGCTAATATGTCTCAGCAGCAAGGTAAAAGATGTCTTAGAAAGTGCTTTTTCTGTGGATGAAATGTATTGTGAGGAAACACGTTGCAAGAGAAAGATGGGCACTGAAATACCATTTACATTTATATATCACCTTTTATTCTGAAAGAGGAACCGGTGATTGGAGATTTCCCTGGCTAGAGAAATCCCTTCACCCACCCCAGAAATGCAGCCATCCTCAAGAGAGGGATGTAGCAGGTGTTTAACAGCGTATGGCACAATAGTGGGAACAAAAACATTCTGCCAGATGAAACATACTGGGGGATTATATTTAGGCAAGGCTGCTGTGTGCAGGCTAAAACGAAGCCTGGGGCTTGAATTAAAGAAAAATTGGATGCAGGTTGTGCTTACATTTTCAGCCTGTGACTAAACACGATAATGTTTAAATGCAGAATCACTGATCTTATTTTTATTTTTTTACTCACATCCACATTTTTCTCTGCAGCACACAGATTCTCCCCTCACAAAAGAGAAGCTGCCAGGCTTTGCCAATGAGAGCAGCACTTGAAGCAGATCTAAAAGTGGAGTAGTAGAATTCAAGAAGTGATCAGGGTCTGTGTCACTGGAAAGGTCATCCACTTGCTACTCTGTGTTTCCTTTCTCTTCCTTTTTCCCTTCTTTCCCATCCCATTTTATCTCCTTCTGAAATGGGCTCTTAGTCCATGCAAGGATGGCAGAAATTCTTTTTGTTGTGTTGAGTCACCTAAATGGGACATCTGGGCATCCTCCTCATGTCGGGTACTCCCAGGCAGAGGAGACATCATGGAAAAGATCTGGTGCCTGATCAGCAGAAACATCACAACAGATGTTTTGAGCATTCATTGTGCTGGGTTGCTTAGGACAAAATCTTGCAGAATATGGTCTGTTTTTAAGGCCACCAATATGAAGTTTTGCTGCTGCTTCTGTAGAGATAAGGCACAAGATATTTGGAGGAGGATATGAATTTCAGCTGGAAATAACAGCTATTTCTTACAACAAAAGACATCTGAGATGTTTTTAAATTATTTATGTACATGATCCTGCTTGGTATATACCAAGCAATCCCAAAAAAATCCTATAATATTAAAATGCCTGGCTAATTGCAAAGACAGTTTAAAGCCCAGGTGGCCTCTGGCAGCCTGGGACTGGTTAGGGCTGACCTGTCAGGTCAGAGCTGCAGGTGGGCAGCAGCTTTTAGCCACAGACTTCTTTGTTCCGACCACTGAGGCTGCAGGAACCTGACACAGTAACTTGCTGCTCCTACTTTTTATCCCCAGAGAAGGTATTACTATTCTTCCACCCTTTGGAGCACTGAGAGACAGCTAACAAGCTGCATCTCTGTGTTCTCTTCTGAAAAGGATTGCACTCTAATGGCAGTGATGTGCTAAACTTGACATTTTTTCCTCTTATGTAAGTAATTTTCATATCTCCTAAGTTAGTTACCAGTTCCAGTAATGGAAAACTAATTTGCTGCTGTCCCAGCTTGGTGGCTCTTCATCTGTGCACACACAGAAATTCTCAGCAAACACCTGTGTTGGAAATGACTTGTAAAAAGTCATATAGGCAATCAATGGTGCAATGAGGAACAGACAGAATCTGACTCATTTGTTACTTTCCTGGTAACTTTCCTGCTGCTCTTAGCTGATGGATACCTGCAACCTCAAGTCACTCATTCCCTCTCTTAAGTGTTGTGTGCTTTCTTCAGGGAGCTGCAAAATCAGTATTTCTTAACTTTGCTTTAGTACACATCAAATGTAATCAAATTCAAGCTACTATCTATCAGGAAAGACTGAAATGAAATTAAAATTACAGCTAGGACTCAATTTACAGTAATTTGTGATATTAACAGCTGTGCTTACTATCTTCCAAGATGTGACCCTTGCTCCAAGAAATTGAATTTTTTTTTCTTTTGGCATTTTAGCACTAGTAGGAATAAATCTATCACCTGGAGGCAAGGAGTTTTCAAATAGTTTAAGAATATTTATGTTTTTTAAATCCAGTTCTGGAAAGGTAGAATGCATACAGAAAATAGGTGAAAGAAGTGTTACAGCTTCTTCCCAAAGTTCTTACCTTTCTTTAACTGCAAATGGATGTTTCCTTGCTTTGGCATAACTATGACAAATGACCCATAAAATGTCTGTCCATTCACCTTATTCACATCACTACCTGCTCTGAAAATTACCTCTGGGGAGGGGGAGAGAGGAGGGAAAGGAGTCACAGCTCTTTTCAGCTGCAGACACAGCACTGGCGGTGGTGTGGCTGTCACCATCACAAGTGACTGATCTGGAGCTAATAAAAGGGCAAAATTCCTTCCCCCTCCTTCCCAGGAATTCTGGGCTCAATCGCAGTGATAAAATTTCCACTCTGCAAAGGAAAGCTTTGATATTTTTCATGACAAATTGTGCCAAAATATGGTTGAAAGCTTAATGCCTTCCCCAGTGGTAATGTCTGGGAGAAATTTCTGTGCTTTCAGTGATGAACTGAGGTAATGAAACTATTGCCATGCAGTAGCTCTAAACTGAATTGGGGCTGGTAGGTAAACTGCTCTCTTTCTTGAATGCTACCTGGTATTTTCTGTTCAGCTAATGGTCACAAATGTCTGTGACTATTATAGAAATGCCCTTGTTTTTAATTCCTCCCGTATAAAACTACAGAAATTCTGCCAGGCTGCATTTCTCATCTGTTCAAATAAGTGGGTTTGGGTTTGTTTTGTTTTCTCCACAGCAGTGCTGCTGCATCTTACAGACTAAAGTGAATTTTTACCCCATCAACACCAAGGAGGTAATTTTGGATTTAATTCAAAATATGAAATATGAGTTTGTGAGAACAGATTAAGGATATGAGTTTGAATGCTTTCCTGAGTCTCTCCAGCTCAAGTAACTGTAAAAAAACCACTTGGCAAGGAGGTAAATTACCCAATCTAGACAATCTAGTCTGAAACAAATATTTGTTGCTACAAGTTATTACTACCTATATGATTTTAATTCTTAAAAATATACTCTGCAATTTATTTGGCTATTCCTCATTAACCCAATGATTAATGCTCTTCCAATAATACCAAATCAAATCCATTTGGCCAAAATTTCCACTGATGAATAGAGAACTGAGATCAGGAAAATAATTGTGAAAAACACAGAATACATCTTAATATTGATGGTGATGGTTTATTATTGTTGTTGTTGGTTTTGCTGTTATTATTATTATTAGTAGTATAATCATTATCCTGTGACATTGGGTCACTATAAATTTGTATGTGTTCTTGCTGTTTTAAGGAAGAATCATTATTTATATGTGGGGTGGTTGGCAACTGTAAAAACAGAAGAATTGACTTCTAGTTACTTGTTTTAGTAGAAGAAGTGCTCAAGCTAATGTGAGGAGAGGTTCTTTCTTTTACTGGTAAGAAGCATCAAGAAATAACAGTTGGTTTATCACTCCCATTGTAAAAGTGATAAACCAACTGTTTATCCTTTACAAGTACCATTTAACTGTAAATTGTACCTTTATTTCTGTGCTATACTTTTAAAGATGTAGGTAAATGTGTAAGGATTATTCAAATGGACTGTTTGATAGGAGCTTTCATTGCAGGTTGCAAAACCATGTGGTCAAAATGGCCAGAACACTTCTAGAACAGTCTCATTAAATATTGAACAAACCCATCTGGCATATGAGAGTCCCCTCTGGGTGATGGGTGCTAACACCTGGAGCATGTGTAGGTAAGTGTTGGTTTAAAATGGTGGGAGTCCTAAAAGTAGCCTTGACAAACCTTCTCTTTGTAAGAAAAAATACCCATCAGGTCTTAGTAGATTTCTTTTCTTTTTTTTTTTTCACTGAGGAACATCTGTATGGTTTTGCAACTTCTCTACTGATAAGGTGACAGTTCTTCTTTCCTAAACCTCTTAGAAAACAGTGATGATTTTCTGGGAACCTTTGTTATGTGTTAATACTTAACACATTTCAGTAGTTGCCTCAGTGTCTGTGCACAGGAGATATCAGTGGGGGCTAGAGACGCAGAATTCTTGCAAAATAAAAGTTATCAGCAGCGAGGTGGTCATGCTGGAGAGGAAGAAAAGAATTAATTCTTTTTATTAGGTGAGAAGTTATTTTCCTTTTCCAGATTAGCAATCTGTCATTTCTGTAGGTACAGCAGTCAGACCAAGTGCCCAGTGTGTCATCTGGGAATATCAGTCTGCTCTAAGGCAACTCATGGGTGGAGGGAAGATCCTTTGTGATCTCCCTGGGCAGCTGGTAATAATTGCTGGTACATGCTATAGGTACACTGAAGAGCATGCAAATAATTCTCCACAATCAGCAAAGAGTGACTGAGATGTACCTGAAATACAGTAACTCTCTGGTGATGACCTGCAGAAGGCTCTGCTGCTGCCTGGGGTTCTTCTCTAACTGAGTTGAATTTTACCACTAGTTGAAAGATCTGACTTTTCATTGCTACTGTTACATGCAGGAAGCCAGCAGAGAGGATCCTAAAGTGTTCCATGGCTCCACAAAGCAGAATACCACTGACTTGCAGAATATCTGCTTGCTTCTTTTCTAGACCAAATACAAGCACCATTTTTGTGCTTGTATAGCACTTTCCAGGTATCAGCCTCAAGCTGAAGGAGCCTTGTCAAGCTCACATTCAGCAAGGAAGGCATAGAAATGGTAGAGCATGCAGATGTCCTGAATGCAGTCAGCTGTCACACTCAGAGCTGTCCTTTCATCTGTGGTTTTCTGAAGCTGGAGATTGTTGTCAGGAAACATGAAAAATGTACTAAACCTTTAGTGTAGTTTAGTTTAGAGTGTAGCAAATTGAGGGACTTTCAATATGGGAGGAAGAGAATGAGAGAAGGATCATGGTCTTCTCTTTTGGTAAGCATGGATAGTATTGCCCTGCTGCAGCTGAGGATCAGCTCTGGGGAAAGCTTGCTGTGGGCAGGATCTGCCAGTAAACTTTGGCCTAGGATCACTGCACATTTGTAAGCTGTAATCAAATCCTCAGCAGGGTATTAGACACATTTGCCTTGGTGATGCACTGCCTTCCTGAGCCAATATACCGTTTCTCAGCTGGGACTTGGTCTCCAAGGCAGCTGAAACTGGAGGTTTACACAGTGATTCTGCAGAGAGGAGTAAATCAAAGAGGGAGAAAGAACCTCAGGATTTCTCTGGCAGCTTGATGAAAAGCATGGTAAGACTAAAAGTAAACTTAAGAATATCTCACTGCCTGGCTTGGTTTATAGGCAATAGCAAAATATAACCTCTTTCTGCATTTTGCTTAGTTTAGGTTTTCCTGACAGTTCCCTCATTTCTGGTTGGCCAAAATGTTGCTCCTGTTTGTTTTGTATCACAGAAGCACCTCTTCCATGTAGGCAGTAGAAATAAATAGCAATTTTTGCATCTCACAGCATGGAATTCTTATTGAAGCAATATTTTTATAGTTAAATTTCACTTTGGTTGACTCTGCAAATATATTAAGCCTACAAAAATCAGATGTCCATCTTACCAGTATTTTATGGAGAATCTTGAGGGATCCTGGTAGAGTTCAGTCCAAGGATTCAGGCTGGCTTTGAAAAGACCTGCTCCAATGGCAATAGAGTCCTGTTACTGAGGGCCTGGTCCCAGAGCACACAGAGGTTTTTTTCTCACCGAGTGGGACATGAGAGGAGAATCCCCCACAGGTCAGTTCTGGAGCAAGCTGGGGGCTGGCTGCCCAGCAGGTGAGGGGTGGGCACCTGGAGCACACTGCAAAACTGCTGAAATACAACCTTCCCCCAAGGCACAGGGGGAAGGCTTTGGCACAGAATATTGCCAGTCTTTCATTTTTGTAGCACGTCTTTTATCTGTTTTCTGAGGAAAAAATAAACAAAATGTTTAAGGTTGGTGGGCATCCAGTCTATCTTTCCAACCTAAATGAGAGATCAGGAGTTTTTGCTGTTTATTTTTTTCCAAGAAAAATATTTCAAAATAGTGACTCTGACTTACAGAGTGGAAAAATTGAACATGCAAAAAGCATCATGCCCAGTACCCAAGCTGCTGCCAGTTAAGAGCAATGTGTTGGTTCATCCTGCAGAGGTGTAGGAGCCCTTGGGAGGTTCAGAGATCCCCCAGCAAGTTCTCACTGCCACCACCAGGAGCCAAGCTTGGGACACCAGAGTGGTGGCTGGGGGAGCCCTCAGGGTCTTCAGGCAGCCAGCACTGACTTAGATTTTCTGGCATATGTTTTGTGACACGGCTTAGCACAGATAAGCCCAAGGGCTGGTGGAGTGCAAAGCTGGCTGCACACACGGAGCTGCAGCTCAGGACATGCCTGCTTTGGGATCATCCAGGATCTGTACATTTGTGGTACTTAAGGATTGGACTTGATGATCCTTGTGGTCCCTCCAGCTCAGAGAATTCTGTGCTGCTGTTGGGCACAGCAGCAATGCCCAGTGAGACACAGCCCTGGCTTTGGAGGTACCTCCCTTCTGAAAACCTTGGTCCCAACCCATCTGCCAAAGCTTCGAGCTTGGGGGAGGTCTGGCAGGCAGGAAGGAGGGGGAGAAGCACTGCCATCAGCAAGCAGTAAAGGTTCAAGAAGCACCTACTATCAGCAAGCAGTAAAGGTTCAAGGAGAGTACTTCAAAATCCAAGGTGAAAAAACATTGCAGTGCTGTATTACATGACTAATAAAGCAGACAAACATCATCAAACACCCACAATACATTTATAGGCTTAATTTTGAGTTTTGTAAAGCGGATTAGAGACATTTTATTCATTAAGGAGATAAAAACCATTTCTCTGGAACTCAAGTGTTTTATTAAAAAAGTGAGTTTTATAGGTGGTAAAGAACCATAAACAGAGCAATGAAATTGTCTAAGAGAAAAAAGTAAGTTGTGTAAACTGCTTTAAAAAGAGCAAGGGCATTTCTTTTGCTTAAATCCCTTTTTAATGGATAAATGCATTATTAGAAAAAAAAAAAAAAGATTATGTACATGGATGGAAAAAAACCCCATGGGCCTTTGAGTTCTCTCTTGTCTTTCTCTCTACTTACTGCAATTTGTCTCCCAGTAGTATTTAGAGGCCGTGAGGCTGAGGCCTCTGTGAGTGCTGTAAAGAAGCACTCCTAAGCTGGAGAAGCATCACTTGGATGAAAACTTGATGGAAAAGTCAAAGTGAGGGTGGGGAAAAGGGAAATAGGGTTTTGTGTTTGAAATGGGCATGATGGTTACAGGAAAGACTAATGTGAAGTCATAGAGCTTGAAGCAACCCCTTTTGTTTTCATGGCTAGTATGGGCAGGGCTACTGGGGATAACCTTATTGTCTTATTATTTACTCCATTTTCATGTCATGTTTTTTCTCTTCTCCAGTTTCCTCCACTATATCCCTGTCTTGCTCTGCAGTTTTTCTTTCCCTGGCTCACTGTCCTTCCCTCCTCTCTCTTTGGTTCTCTGTCTGTAGCACTCCCTGCGCTTTCCCTTCAGAAGCTGTCAGCCTTTTTCTATCCCACTGTCTCCATCCACCCTCTCCATGGCATCTCTTCAGAATTATTTACCAGCTTTGAAAAAGGGCTTATAAAATAAGTGACATTTATAACTTAGCACCTGTGTAATTTGCTAAAGGTCTTAATTACCTGCCAAAAAGAAAGCGAATCAGGAGGATCCACAAGGGATTAATTGTTTTGGGAAACCTGGGCAATTTTTTTCCATTTTCTGCACCTGACTGGACCTTATAAATTACCTACTAGGTGCCTTTTCATCAGGCATGGGAAACTGTGGTTTAAAAGAGATTTGTGCTAGAAGCAAGAGTTTTTTGTTTGGTTTTTCTTTTAATGAGGGCAAAGAGGTGTGTGCCTACATCTCCAAGTTACTGCTTTGAGGAGCATTTGTTGCAAAAGGTGCAGAACTGTCTGTAACATGTTTTGCAGCAGAGTTAGACCATGCACAGTTTTTTGACAGCACACCCATGGGTTATGCCATACCTAGACAGCCTTCCCTGTGAACAGGCTCTCTGACCTTGCTTAGAAGCTACTTCTGGGGAGCAGAGCAGGTGAGATGTAGATCCCAAATGACATTATGGGGCTTCCCTCAACCTCTGAGCCCTGCAAGTGTGGATCTGACAATCCTAACAAAAGATAGCTCTGTAATTACTTTTCACCAACCCTTCTTGGTGAAGGATTTCATCCTCATTTCAGTGCTGAAACTGTTTCCTTTCACACACATGTTAAAAATAGATGGAAGCCAGGATATTGAGCAGGTGCCCTTGAAAAGTAATTTTTAAATTTTTAACAGGATAGTATTATTAATCACCAAGAAAGAGGATGAGCATGAGATTTCTGGAGTATTTTCCTGCTGTATAGCACAGGCTTTTTCTGAACAAATCATTGAATCTCCTTTATGGCCATCCTTCAAAATGGAAATGAAGCATTCCCTTTTTCATTTTGTGTGCCTTGTGCACTTCAGTTGTAAACTTGTTGAAGTATAGTCTGGCTATTGTCACTCTCTCATTGTGTACCTCACTTTTGTAGTGGAAAGGGAAAACTGTGTTAGAATAAGGAAAAGAAAACCATCTGAATATTATTCCTTCACTTTTATTCTTTATGTTAAAATGCCTTCCTCCTGAAGTCTGTGCATTTAAAACAAGAGCACAGACTCTCACAGCTCTCTCCAGTAAAGAGGAAAGACTGATCCCTATGTAGCCTGGAACAAACCACAGGTATGACTGTTGTTCATCCTGGTGCTTTTGCAAAGGAGGTTTATTTTTGCTATTTTTTGCAATTATTCCCAGGGATCTTCTCTTGCAGGTCACAAACATATTGCCAGCTCAATGGTCCTTCAGTTTATTTTTGTCTTCCTGCAAGGTAACCATTCATCCATGGAGTAATTTCTTCAAATGAAGCATTTTAATCCAAATTGCCAGTTAATACCTGCAGGGTCAGCTTCCCTCCTGATCAGCTCTGGAAATTAAGGGACGCTTCAAAAGCAGCTGTAAAGTTTTGCTTGCAGAAATTGTGAAGGATTTCTGAAACACAGAGCAAAATTAGTAGGAGAAGCTCTGAACCCTCAGACAAAATGCAAAACTGTAGAGGAAAAAAAAGTCAAGTGTCAAATTAACTCTTTGTCCCAGACTCCCAGGTTGTGTGGGTCTGGGTTTGGATCTGAAGGACTCTGTAAGTAAAACTGAGGCTGGAGTCTCACTGCACTGCGTTTGTTCATTGATGTAGACTGAGCAGTGATATGCTCTTCTGTGCTTCTTCCTCTTGAACTGATTCTCACATTGTTATCTGCAGTGCCATAAAGCTGAATGACCATTCTAATTTTGTGTGTTTATGTCAAGGCAACCACTGTAGTCTCCAGTTAAAATTGAAGAGAACAGGGCAAGGATCTGTCAAATTATCTCTGTGGAAGGGTGTTTTTCTGAAAAGCTAAGCCAGACATTGAGACCACCACTGAAGCAGCTTTCCATATCAAAGTACGGAATCTGAAGGGAAACTACACCCTGTGTATTTACATGGCTTTGTCTTATTAGTTAATACTAATGGATCCCAAGTGCACAAAAAAAAAAATCAACTAGAAAAATCATGCAGGTCTTCTATTTCATCTTCCACTGGAGTAGCAACTGAATCAGTCAGCTCCTCTCTGAAAATTAGACTGGGGGTCATTAGAGCCAAGTGTGATAACTTGGAAATGGTGGTGGTTGTCCCTGTGCAGTACTGAAGGAGAAGAAAATCATATGGACACAAGCCAAGTTCAAATCAACTAGCTATATCCATATCCTGTAGCTCAGCTGGATCTATTGGCTTCTATAATCTGCAAACTGGAGAGAAAGCTTCTGCACTTTATTGGAGATATTTTTAAGGTTTTAAGGTTGCAGTCTCATTAAATACCTGTGTCCTGGTTTTTCCAGGGAATTTTCCAAATTCCCCCTGCTATTTCCCACTCTGTGCTGCCTCTTTTGCCCAGCAGCAGATGCAGTTTAGCAGTCAGCTAAATTAAAAAACTAATACAGAGAAGAATTAAACAAGAAAAACAACACCTATAATTAAAAAGGCTGTAAGTTACCAACCAGTGCTGTATAATTAAAAATGTCAATAATTGTAATTGTTCTCTGGTTATTCAGTCATAGCTTGTTCCTTTTAGCTTTATTATAAAAGCTACCTGTTGGTAATCATGGCACTGTCTAAAGACTTTCTACACCATTAGATAGAGGGGATTTAAAGCTGTTTATAATTTCTTATAAATAGTACAAACCATGTCAGAACGTGGTTCCATTTATTGGACTCAACCTTTAAGCAATCTGTCCATAATTGCACTAGAAAATGTTCAGAGCAATTTGCCAGGCACCTATGTGGACAGTAAGTATCCTGAATAACATATGATTGTTGTACTCTGAGCACCAATAATAAGCAGAGCACTGAATGTTCCTGCTTTTAAAGCAAAATGTAATTGTTTCTGGAATACTTGCATTTGAAAAATCATCTGAGTGTTTTTACTGATTATAAATTATTATTATGTTTTGACTTTGGAATAATGTAATTATATAACACGACTATGAGGAAGAAATGGGTTAAAGGGAACTGTAATTACACTCAAAATTGAAAAAAAAAATCTCATATGTTTTCTGTCAGCCCAATTAACTTAGCTGCAGTTGTACACATTCTGCTTTCTAAGATGGCATTGAGGCTTAGGATGGTTAAGAGCTGATTTCAGTTGTGCTTAGGGTTTTGCACAATATGGAAGTGCTGCTTAACCCATCCAAACTTTCACAGAGTTTTCAGCAGATTCTGGCTTTAATTTCCTCTTTTTCTCCTCTACAAATGTAACTTCAGTTACAGTACCTGTGCAGATGATTGAGACTGACCATTGTGATATATATGATTCAGTCAGTCCAAATCAAAATCTACCATCCCTTGTGTGTCTTCTCCAGCAACTCTAGCTGATGATGGCTAACAGAGAATTCTTAGTTGCCCTCTTAAAAGCCTTCCTTAGTTTAATATTTTACTGTGAAAAATACCAGTGTTCTACCTTTTATTTAAACTTTAATTAGACATATTTTGATGTTGGCTACTTCTAGAACCTGCAGGTATTTATTCTGTAAGATCTTAAAGAGATGGCCTACTGTGTGCATCCTAACTGACCTGACAGGTTTTCTTCTAAGTTCTGCTCTCTCTGTATTTTTGTTCACTACAACACTATTTTCTTTGTTCTCAACAAATATATCATTCCCCAAACTGCTGCTGCAAAGCTTTTTTGTCCAATCCATCAGCCAAGTATGTTCTATTCCCTTCTGCATCCTGATTCCATCTTCCCTATGCTGTAATTCCTATGTGGCATTCAGAGATCCTCTCTGCACCCATCCAGTGATTAAAGTCTGGTTCCTGCTTCAGCATAATCACTAGTCCACATATTAGATTTCTAAACAAATATATTTATACCTTCTGCCATCAAGAGGCTTGAGAGGAATCCCTCATAAGCTTCTGCTGATTTACCTCATTATTTGCCTTCAGGTGTTTCTTTCAAGCCAGTGACTCTCTGTGTGTTGGAAATGGCAAGATCCATTTTTACCTGGGGCAAGCTACACATTTACCTCTGGAGGAGGCATGAGCACAGGCAGCTCCCAGGGTTCAGCTAATGTGCTGGAAATCTCCCCTCCAGCTTTTCTCACAGTAACTTGCTCGTAAGTCACACCACCAAGCTTCACCTGTCAGCCTCACACTTGCTTTCAGCGAGGCTGATTTCTCTTGTTCTCCCTCAGTTCACACTGCAGCAGAATATTTAAACTGAAAGGAGCTTTCTGTGCAGGTAATTGTCTTGCCATAATGTTTCTTTTCAATTTTTATCATAAACTTTTTCCCCCAAATAAAACCTTAAAGGGAAAGGTACGAAGTAAGCCCAAATGCTTTCAGTTGCTGAAGCAAAGAGTCTGCAGTGAAGCTTCTGCTTAACAAAATGGAAAATAAGAAAGTATGTTTTATTCCATCATTTATTAAAATTAAGGGAATGAGGGCCTCATTTGCTTAAAAATTGTCTATTAGTATTCACCTGATGGCAAGCAGCCTTAATCTCACACCATTAAAGAAAACAGAAGCTCATTAAATAGTGAATCTTTTTAATAGTGGCAGGAGCTTGGGTTTGAGCAGCACTGCTCTAAGTTCCCATGTAAATTGTTCATGATGATCACCAATAAGAGATTTTTTTTGTACCTCTCCCCACTCCCAGGAGCTTTCATTCCATATGTAATCATTTACAAATGCCAGACAGGGAAAGAGCCTTGCATCAAGGGAAAAAGCTTTCACTGTCAGACTTCTGATGTTAAAAAACAGGAAAGAAGCCATTGGATAAAAAGCAGGGGAAGTAATTCCTGAACAAGGGAGGAGTGTTCTGAGAGACATGGGAGCTTTAGGGGTCAGTGAGTGTTCTTAGCTTTTGGCCAGTACTGCTGTGGATTTGAGACAACAGGAGGCACGTTGAATTTTTCTGCTTTGACAGCTGCTGTTTGACCTCTCATTACCTGACATATCAAGCCAACATCCTGTTGATCTCTCTCTGGCCATTGCTATGCTTTCCCTGCCTCCAAAGGATTTAGCCATTAATGCCACCTTGTTGCTGTGTGGGCCTGTTGTCTACTGCCCAACTATTCATGTGTTAAAGCCCTACTGCAGTGGACAGGGTGCTCTTATGTTCATTTTAAACCCATAGCTGAAATTCCCATTCTGCTCTGAATGTCATAAAGTGTCCTTTGCTCTCATCACAGTCCTCAGTAGTTCCTCTGCTTTGCATGGCACAATCACTACCTTCACTTCATGCAGCTGAGCTGCTTTTGGCTTTTCTGAGGAACAGCTTCAGGCCATGTGGCCCTATTCCTTATTTAACACTATTCTGTTTTCTCCCACACCATTTCCTGTGCTAGGGATGTCTCTGAGCCAGGCATTGTTTGTTTTGGGTATGTGTGTGGGAAGATTGCTTAGTGCTGCTCCTTAGACATGCTTAATTCAATTACTGCCAGATTTTCTAGGCCTCTTGACATTGCTATATATAGCTCTTTAGTAATAATATTATCAATTATTTAAATTTTAATTTGTGCTTGCCATAATTACATGATCCTTTACTGCAAGAGGAAAGAGATCTCGCTTTCCACAATTATATGACCATGGTTTGTCCTCAGAGGCCTAAGTTTTATTTAGCATCAAATGGAATCATTGCTAATACTCCTCAAAGAGCCATTATCCTATGGGAATGCTTCTGTGGGTCCTTGCTGTCTCAGGACATAGCTTCTCTGAGAAGTTATTAAAGGTTTACTGGCTCTGTCAGTGGGTGGAACTGACACACTCCTAAACTCTGTTCTGTTCTCCTGCTGCAGTCCCAGCACTGCAAAGCTGCTGGGTGTTTATTCTGTACCAGAGCTGCTGTCTGACTCCTTACACACAGCCCATCTTCTTGCCCACACTGCTTGGGGGGAGGGCTGGGGAAGGTCCTGGGGGATTTTGTGTTTTCTTGCTTCACAGATGATCAGAAAGATATTTCCAGGAAACCAAGATCTCATGTCAGCACATGGAAAGCAGGAGCTGAATTCTGGTTGTGCTTGCCAGATGAGACAGCTGGCTGAGAAAGGTTTGTGAGAAGATTGGAAGAAGGTTAGCATGACATCTCTTAATGACCTTGTTAGCTCTTCTGTACTTCACACTCTGTTGCAAGTAGGTTTTTACAGTTAGAATTTGCATCAGCATTCATACTTCTGCTGTGTTATTACCCACTACAGTTGCTTTGGGTGACAAAATCTTCCTGTGTGTTTAGCACTTACTATTACAAGAGGTAGATTAGTCTCCTGTTGTGTGCAGCAGCAAACACTGTGGCCTAGTGCAAGGTATACATTTTCACTGAGTGTGCTATTAATGTTCCTGTACTGTATGAACCCTGGGTTTGTTATAGCTTACATGCTGAGGGAATTCCTTTCTGTGACTCTATCAAGCCAGTGGGTTTTTGTTTGGTGAGGTTTTTTTCCAGCAGTCATAGGGTTTTTTGGGATGAAGTGCAGATTTTGATTCCTTTCTTTCTGCCACCAAGTTTTTAACTAACTCCAAGGGTTTAGACATTCACTGTTTTTTCTTTTGTTTGCTGCTTTGCTGTTGGAAAATGGGTATCCGCCCACAGATAAAGCAGCACAGAAAATTAATGTTACACCACATTTTTTCTGCACAGAGCATGGTAAGTAAAATGTTACCCATTGAAGGTTAAAACCTGCTGGAAGAAAGGGTTTTCTCCCCTCAGATCAGAGAAGCAGTGCAATTCGTTCTGCCCTGGCTGCCCTCCTGCCTACAATGTGCTATTTCACTGAAGCAAGCACCTGGCAGTACTCAACAGAGAACAGTTTTTTGCTGTAACTGAACTAAGGCAAAAAATTAAAAATAATTTAAATTACAGCTACTCTATTGGTCTGGGGGAAAATATGAAGAGTGGATTTAGTGGGACAAGCAGTGAAGGAGCTGTATCTCTTCCATTCTATTCCTTGTCATTCCTGCTTCCTGGACTTCATAGCCATAATGGTAGTCTTGATGACTACCATTACTAGTAGTCTTGATAAGTCTTGATGATACTCTTTTCTGGAAGCCAAAACCAAATTTGTCTTGTTAAAAAAATACATGTAATTTTTATGGCTAATTAAAAACAGGGACATATAAAAACCAGCACAAACATAGATCCAGGGAAAGCAGTAGGATTATCTTCTTTCACAGTGCCCCATAGAAAGGAATTAAATGTATCCAGGATGTATATGAGGGTTTTTTGGTTTCTATAGCAAAAAAAAAAGAAAGATGGGATTTTGCAGGGATCTTTTTGCACATACTAAGCAACTTTTGTACTTTAATTTCCCTGGCTAAACCTGCAACTTTGGTTTGGTCAGATGCAAAATTTTAAGAAGTCTGGCTGGAAAAAAAATTGGTTTGGGCAAAAATCTAAACTTTTTGTAGAAATGCATGCTTTTCAGTACAATAAAATGAAAAAAGGTAATCAAAGTCTTGCCTTTTCTCCAAAAATGGTTCCAACAGATGATGTTGAACAAATCCTTTTTCAGCTGCCTGGAGCCAGTGATGATCATAATCACAAAGGGAGTAAGAACATGAAAGAATAATCACAACATCATAAAATTGCTTTTGGAGAGATTTTTGCTGAATTCCTACTTATTTGAATGGGAACCACAGCCTTGGTTTGTGATAAAAATGTAACCATAGCATAACTCTCATTGCTAACCCCTTTCTTCTGAGCAAGCAGTGGATGTTGTTGTTCCCCCTTACAAGTCCTTTCTTATAAGGTTTAAGCAAAATGTCAAGTTAAGCCTGCCAGTTTGGGGTTGGTGTTTCCACAAACCTCAGATGGAAACCTAAATGCAAACTAGAGTTGCTGCACTCTGGCTTAGCCTGTCTGCACTAAGGCATGTTGTTTTACAATTCCATAGGGTCCATCCAACATGCAATAAAAGCATGCGTTTTACAAGCATGGCATTAGATCTTTCATGTGCTCATGGTTTGCATTATTTCTGCAGAAATCTGTGATATGCTGTGATCTGCAAAGCACTGGACACATCCTTTAAATATTGCATGAACACCAACACCAAGGGGAACATAAAATATTGAACCTGAGCAAATGGATAGCTCAATGTAGGGGAATGCAGAGATTTTCACCTGTAGGCCACCAGATAAAAAACCAGTTCAGATTAGTGCCAACACCACAGCAGATATAACTTGGCAGGTGTTCATTGGCTGAAATTATTTATGTTCCCCAGCTTCTGCTGGAAAAAGGGTTATATCACACAAGCCATGGCTGTTTGTGGCACCCATGAGACTGATCATTGTTTCCATAGAACACCTAAGGTTTAAAAAGACCTGGATACTGTGAACTTTACAGGCATGTCTAGGACAGGGTCAGGGTCTTAAGACTTGAAATTGCACAGGGGTTTTTATTCTCTCTGCAGAAAGAAGCAGTCTTGCTTCTCCAGGAGGGCTGGGCTGGCACATCCTCTAGACTATGAGGCAGGGATGTGACTGCAGAGCCTCCCTCCAAACCCTTTTCTGTGTTGGCCACCTGATCTTTTCCTAGGACAGCACAAACCACCCAGGGCTGTATGCTCAGGGCCTCCCATGGGGAGGCATTTCTGGACCAATCTCACTTTTGCTGCTTCTTTGCTCTTCTCCCACTCCCTTGCTTTAGGTTTTGTAAAAGGCAGCGATCAGTGATGTGTTTGTTAAGCTCAGGAGACAGAAAGCAGATGTTCTTAGGGCCTTGACTGGGGACCCATGAAGAGACTATTTCCATAATAGCAGCTCCCAGTCGGACTCATTGCTATTTCTTCCTCATTTTTCTGGTCTTCAAATTCCTCACTGATCTCTTCAGCACAAAACACTGTTCTTCTCTGGCAGATACCATCTTTACTGACTTCATAAGAGGATCTTTTGATTCTTTGAAATGAATAGAACCTTATCTATTTTGTCTTCAAGAACATGCCTGGTCTATTGTGGTTCTTCTCTGGATGCCATTTTGTAACAAACAAAGCTCTCTTTTCTCTAAATCTCAACTACAGTAACAAGTAGAGCTGTCCTGTTTATTTGGTGTGGTTTCATAAACACTGTCCTCTAGGCTGAAATATGAAGGTTGAAGTTCTGGGATCTAACAGAATAAACTACTGTGATCTATGACACCCATGTATTTTGGAGAGTACAACAGTCTGTGCTAATTGGTCTCCTACCTGGTAATGGGGAAGCTGAAGGTGCAAGCACCACTAGCACTTACAGTTGCTTCTCTGAAGATCATCATGGATTTGATCATCATCACATAGGATCTGGTGTCCCTAAGACACTAATAGGAGTGGTTTCTAAAAATCCCTGAGAAGTCAGTGTGAGGGCTCTTGATCCATGGGCAATGCAGCAGGATTGGAAACAAAATGGTATGATTCTATGGGTAGGGGAAAACTTCTGCCTTCCAGCTCCTGCTGTCTCTTGGTGACCAACAGGGAAAAGCAATGTGCAGACTTCAAAACTAGGAGCTCAGAGACAGCTCCTAGCTGTCCCTGAGGTCTGGGATGAGTGGGAACTGGGACTCTGCATCTCTGTAGCACTGCCTCTGCTGTATGCTTTCAGAGCAGTGCTTTGAGCAGTGCCCCATGGCTTGGAGAGGGGCACCGGAGAAGGTCCCGCCCTGTGAAGGCATCAAACCTCAGTCTGCCCCAGCTGCACTGCCCTGTGCTGCCCCTGTGGTGTGGTACACAAGGAGGTGAGGGGAGCTGCAGGGATTCACCTTGCTGCCCTAAAAAGGGGATCCCCATTTTCCAGGAGCTGTGGGCATCCATCCCACCTGCCTGCTCTGCATGCTCTGAGCAGCCTGTTTGGGACACTGAGCTGCTCACTCTAAGTGTAGCACTTTAGGGCTAAACCTCTGCCTTCTGTGTCCATCCCTTGGCATGGGAGAAGCAGAAACATCCCCCCCCCCCCTTTTTTTTTCAGACTGAAGGGAGGGGTTGGTGGTGTCACAGATTTTGGTGAAAATACAGCTGAAAGCACCCTTAAACAGCTGAATAAGAGCATTGCACTAATTATTCATGCACTTCTTGTGTGAATCCACACCTTGCAAAGCCAGGGGAAGTCACTGTACATGGAAAAGCCATGAAGGAAAGGAAAAGCCCATCAGAGATAGGTGATGAGTGGATTTGGCCAGCCCAGCAGACTGGGTTTTGTAGGAAACTAAAACCCAGCATCAAAACAGCTGGCTTATTTACTCTGCCATGCTTATAAGCAAGGGAGGTAATTCCAAGGCAGGACTGCAAAACTGCTTTTTTAGATACAGCAAAACTGCTACACCTGTGTTTTGTGTCTATTTTGTGGCTAAAAGTCACATTTGTTTAATGACTTGAGGGAGAGCTGGGGGAGATACTGGCAAATCCACACCTGATTTCTCTCTTTCAAGTGAGTCTGGGCAGGCAGAACTGGACACCTCTGCTGTTTATTGTAGCACAGATCTGCAGAGGCACAAAGCACTTTGGCATCTAGCACAGCCACTGCTTGCCTGAATTTACAAGGAAATGAAATCTGTAAGAGCACTACAAGGAATTCTGAGTGGATCCCATCCCTCTGCTGTAAGACCATTATGCAGCACAAAATGAGGCAGCCTCAGCTAACAGCTGATGTCTCCAGCACACATGAGCCCCACACATAGCAGAGGCTGGAGGAAATGCCCCTGTTATTTTCTAGATTGTCTGTGGGAGTACAACAACAAAAAGAAGAAGGTAATAAAATGTACAACTCAAAACAGGCTGGCTTGCAAATGCAGCTTGACAGTGCAGTACAGATGCCCCTACTGAAAATTAATTTGCCCCTCCTGCAACACACTCTCCTTAAGGTGTGAAGTCCAACATCATGGATTTCTCTGCAAGATCAGGAGTAGAAAGTACAAGCTCTAGGCAGTAATTCAAATTGATTATCACATTCTTGCCTCTTCACACCAGCATCTTGGTTTTGACACCAGTGTAGCTCAGCTGGTGAGAGGCAGCAGATGCCCAGGCTCTGGCATCAGATTTCGGTGGAGGAGGAATTGGGCCATGTTCAAAGTGGGCATTTCAGTTGCCCTCGTTTTAATTAAAGGAACTCACCTGTGCTAAAATGGGCTGGGCAGAGAGCACCCTGGGGGGAACAACACCTGCCTCCCCTTTACAGGAATTAAAGCACCAGCACTGGGGCTTCAGCCTCCCCTTTGCTTCATGTAGCACGTTCATCCTGAGAGGAAAAGCTCATCCTTGTGGAAAAGCTCTTTTCAGGACAGAGCCCAAACCACCAGAACCTGTCTTCCCAAGAGATGTGGAGTTGCTTCAGTGCTATGGAAGGTATGAAAACTACTATGTGTGTAGGTGGGCTGGTTTTAGTCTTCTCTTGAAACAGATCACTTTTAAGATAGAAAACTATTTGCAAACTCTCCTTTTTAAGGGCATTTATTTTTTTAAGTGTAAAGGAAATCTTGTCTCCCCTTCTTCCACTACAACTCAATTGCATCTGAAAGCAGAGAGAGTCCCTATTGCCTTCCTGCATCTTAAAATGTTTTGAACTTTGCTGGATTTTTGGTAGGAAAGGAATTGTCTGGCTTTTCTTTTCAGTCATGTTTTCTTTATTTATTTACTTGTACTCTGGGAGTGTTGACGCTCAGTTGAGGCTACAGGAGTCTGAGAATATTCATTGTGTATCTCTTTGAATAATAGATGCATTTTTTTCAAATGAAAATCACATGAAAAATGCTTTAATATTTCATTATGGAAAAACCTCCAAACTTCATTCATCCTGAAACCTAATATTTCTTTTCGTGATTTTGTGGTGTTTATTTTATTTCAAACGAAATTGATATAATTTTGATGAAGTTAAAATCAGTAATTTAGTAGGTTTCATTTTGAAAATATCTATTTTTGTTCACTTCTTTTGTCAATAATGTTGAATATTTTTCTTTCACCAAGGAAATGTTCAGAAGAGCTGTTTTATTAGGCCTTGTTTTTAAAGCTTTTAAAAGTTTATTTAATGTTTTATATTATGCAGAACCATAGAACATAAAATCCTTTGGACAGAGACTGATTTCATTTTGTTATCTGGATCAAGTTGGTTCTGATTAAAATGGGGAGCAGACTGGAAAAAAGCTTTTATGAGCCTTCTTTGTGTGGTCACAACCACCTGGAAGGAAGAGCCTCATCAAAAAGATGGTCTTTAGTAATACTTTAACATCTTCTTAAACATTTCTTTACCAATTGACAGTTATGAAACCAATAGTTACGTATATGCATAAAAGCAAGGTTTTAAAAGTTGGTTTAGGGTGTTTTGGGGTTTTTTTTAATGAATAAATATCTCCCAGGAAACAAAAAAGAAATAATGATAGAATTATAGAAGCATCTGGGTCTGAATTCTTCCATTAATTATATAGGGAGATGATGGTGTTTCACACAAAACCTTTAAAAAGCAATTTTCCTGTTTTGAATATCAGAAAGTATTGAGCTGAATATTCTGTTCTCCTCCAAAATTTGTGGCTTTACATTAGAAAAAAACCTCAGAGGGAGTACCTGTTGTAATGCTTTTATTTCAGAAGCATTATTTTTGTGATACAGTTCCTCTGTAATAGGGAGCCTACATGGTAAAAGTGTGGAAGATTTAATGATACATTAAAGCTGAGGTGGAATGATAAGGACAGAAGGATTGATTAAGCTATGGTTGTTGCTTCTTTGGATGTTGGGTTTGCTAGGCTTCTTGTTTTGAACAATGGAGGGCAGGCAAATAATAAAAGATAGTGACACAATATCCAAACTGTTTCCCTGGGCTGGCCAGATAAGCTGGAAATGTGATCTGTGGGATTTTTAATTGACTTTTCATGAACAGAAAAAGCAATTAGAAAAGGGAGCAGAGAATTTTTTAAATAATGACTGTTAGGACTTCAAAGAGCTACCACACTTTTCAACTTGAAGGAAAGTAACATAAAAATAAAAGCAGAAAAGTTGAGGATTTAATGCTTGTTCTGGTTTAATGATGGTTTGTAGTTTCTAGACTCTTTGAATTGTTATATCATGCTTAGCATTTTGTGTTGGGCTGAGCTGTGGCTGTTAACAGTGGTTTAACCCCCTGGAATGTCAGCTGCTGGCATGTGCCATGTGACTCCCACTCAGCGTGTAAATAGGAAAACATCTTTTTCTTGGAAGCACAGCCTGGGAGGGTCTGTGTGACTCAAGTTCTGCCTTAGAACACTCCAGTGAACTCATCTCATTCAACATGATCTGTTTTCTAACCTAGCTGGGCAATTAGATATATGAAAGAAAATAGGATGAATGCATTTGTTCTTAAGCTTCAAACTGTGAATCAAGAATGTCATTAATTGTTTCTTCTCATATTCAAAATGTAACAGGAAGACATTTTTGTTTTTGAGCTCTTCTGGTATTGTTAATTTTGAAGTAACATAGGTATTTTTTACACACACACACACGAGAGCTGGTTTTCCTTTTTTTTTTTTTTAACTTCCAAAACTTGTCAGAAGTCACCTCATTTCTTTTTTCCTTTCCACTTCTAAATTAGTATCCATGAAAACTGTCAGATAAATAGCGTCACACATCAGAGCACAATTTGGGCAGCACATAAACTTTCTGCATCTTGCTTGAGGGTTTGGAGGGGTTTTGCCACTCTATTTCTGGCAGCAGTAAGGGAATTATTCACAATGAATCATTAGTCTGACAAATTTTGCCTTTTTCCTGTTAGTCCAGAAATTGCCCAAGTAATTTGAAGCTCTTGGAAGCTAATGCAAGTTCTTTTTTAAGCTATCCACTGAATGAGATATGGGAATAGCACTTTGAAGATTGTACTTGATAGTCAAGATCTAAGACTTATAGTTTAAATGCTGTAGATCTAATAGTTTAGACTTGAAATTATCTAAAACTTACACACTGACTTGGATATATTAAAATTCATGGTTTGGGCACTTAAAATGCATAAATGTCTGAAGCACAGCTTGAGAAACTAAGTCACAATATTCTTCTTTACTGTCTTACTCTGAATTACTTCAAAAATAAAATCTGGTTTAGTCCTAAATGTGAACTGTAATGTTTTAAGGAGTTTTCATGTAGCTTTTTCACATTTTCTTTGTTCAGTTAACTTTGATCAGAGAAGGGCCATTCTGTTTGTTTTCCATGAGTGCCCTTGGTGACAATCACCAATCCCTGAGCTGCCCAAGACCCTGCATGTTGAAAACAACAACAGGAGTTTTTGTCAAGGGGGATTCAGGAGCTTTCCTGTGTGACGGTGTTCACAGGGGTCTGAGGATGAGGGAAGAGACAAGGATCTGACTCCATGTTTCAGAAGGCTTGATTTATTATTTTATGATATATATTATATTAAAACTATACTAAAAGAATAGAAGAAAGTATTTCATCAGAAGGCTAGTAAAGAATAGCAAAAGAAAGAATGAATAACAAAGGCTTGTGGCTCGGAGAGAGAGTCCAAGCCAGCTGACTGTGATTGGCCATTAATTAGAAACAACTCTGAGACCAATCCCAGATGCACCTGCTGCATTCCACAGCAGCAGATAACCATTGGTTACATTTTGTTCTTGAGGCCTCTCAGCTTCTCAGGAGAAAAATCCTAAGGAAAGGATTTTTCACAAAAGATGTCTGTGACAGTCCTGCACAGCTCAGTTTGTGGTCTAAGAGAACACAGGGCCACAATTCCCTTTGCACCTGTTGCACCCTCCCTTAGGTGAGCCAATCCCAAATGGAATGACTGCCATGAAGATGTGCATTGGCATGACTTTAGGCCAGCCTTTATTTTGATGGGATAGCAGGGGTGCCTCTAGCTCCTGTTTTTGACAGAAGTACTTGACAAGTGCTAAACTGAATGCAACTGGTTTCACCTTTACATTGCACTTAATAATTTCAAACCTCCTGAAGTTGTTATAGCTTTGTATGTAAAGTGCTGTGTGAATAGCTAATTAAATTAATAATCAACTTAATATAAAAACCAGGTTTTCCTTAAAAGTGAAAGGCTGTTTCCTCGTCCTTCTTTCATTACGGGAGAGGACAATAATAAATTTAGAGATGTATAGTTAGAAGGACTTTAACTTGCTTGGCTGAAGGCAAACCCTAGTGTTAAAGATATTTCAGGGTCTATAAAGACTTTTCCTCAGCACTACCTTGCAAAATGGAGTCATCTGTCATGCTCTGCAAGGCAGCCAAACCTAAAATGCTTGGTGGGGGGCATGGCTGCTGGACCCCTTCCAACAGGCAGAGCAGAGACCTGGAAACCACAAATTAAGCAAATTAACCTGATGCTTACAAGTCATGGCTAAAGCAGGACACATGCAGTATAAATTTTTCTACTATTCATCTCTGAATCTATATCTAAATTCTATGCCTACTCATAGCAATATTTCTTTATTTTTATTTGTGTGTATTGTACACTTGCAAGGGCACACACATTTAAAAAAATACTCCTTTTTTTTCTCTCTGTGGTGTCGTTATATTAGAGGGAGTGATCTTGGACTAATTAAAACATATAAATAATCCAAAGAGGGGAAAGAAGTTAAAAATTAGTACAGAAATTAACTCTTCAGCAATGGGTGTCATGTAAATGGAAGAGGATTTCAGATACCGTGACAGCTAAATCCTGAAGCTGTCTGAGGATGCTAGGGAATGTTTAAGGGTCCTTTTCTGAGTTATATGCTTCAATTAAAGTTGAGAGGGAAGGTGTGTATTAATACTGAAAATGGCTTTAAAATCCATTTTACACATTTAACAAGTAAAGAGCTGTCAAACTATTGTCAAATTATACTGAGGCAGGAGTTGGTGATAGCAACACGTGGGCTGAGATCAGCAAGGACTATTTCTGCCCTCCCCTCCCCATTCCTGCCACAGGAGACACTCAGGTGAGAGCCTGGGAGGCTCTGCAGGTTGTGGAACAGGGACCCAGTCAGCTGTGGCCAGCCTGGACACTGGGGAGAGGCAGCAGAGGAGCTCAAGGATTGCTAAAGTTTTAACAGCCAGCCTAGGAATGATGTGTTTATGACAGCCACTTCTACTGAATCAACTAAGCTAACATAGACCTGAATTAACAGTTTTGTTTTTAAATTATATAATTGTTTTATTTTTAGATCCATTAACATGGATGCAATTGTGCCTTGAGTGAGACAGAGAAATTGGTACACTAGAAAGAGACAAGTACAGTGTAAAAATGTGTGTAATCTGAGACAACAAAATAATGCTTAAGGAAGTCAATGAACAGGTAAATAAACATTTTCATTGTTTGATGCCTTGGAAGTCTTACTCCTGAAGATCTTTGCACTGCCCAAATTGAGGTGATGTTCCCTAAATGACTGATGGCTCCTATTAAAATGTGGCTTGGTTAAATGACTAATGTTGGAGGGCATGAGCATCCCCTTGCTGCACACAGAAATGAATTGCTACAAAGTGCTGCCTGATCCAGCTAAGCACTAAGGCATGGGGACAGATGACATGTTTGAAGTGAAGTGTTGGTCCAGAAGACTGAGTCAGCTTGCTTGAGCTGTGTCTGCAGAGACACACTCCTATGGTCTTTTGAATTCAAAACCCCCAGAAAGTTATACTTCACTTCCTCTGATTTCCTTTTTCCTGGCATTTCACTGTTGTTTCTTTTCACTTTTGCTATTATTCTGACCTGCCAACTGCAGATTTTCTGAACCTTGAACAATAGCTGTGACTTTGCTGTGAGAACTCAGAAACTCATTAACAGAAGGACTTGGCTTTGAGCAAATGTCACATCACATTAGTGTATTTCTCAGGCACTAGCTAGCTCTTAGCTTGGCCCATTCATTCAGGCAGGGTTCAGAATGCCTCCTTGCTGTATCATAGAGACATTCTGATGATGCTGATTACTTTTGTCTCCATCTGTTTTGATTGATAACTCAGGCAATTATTAGCATTCTGAACACAGCAGGAGCTTTTCTCAGCTCTTGTCAGTGTAAGAGGACAGTGGCAAGGAGGAAGGGAATTGGTAAGCAGTATCCTGTGGAAAATAACCTCCAGGGTCAGAAAGGATTAATGAGAGAAGTGCTGCTATAATTAATGCTGTGCATGTGTACAGTACACACATCTTGCATTCTGCTCTTCTTGGGGTGCAGCCCTGGCATCTCACAATAACCAAGATGAAGGTATCTGAGGATTACTAGCAGCCTTCCACAGTGTTACTTGCATCTTCCTTTGCAGGTGAAAGGAAGGGTAACTCTGGGCTTAGGAATCAGCAGCTGTGTATGAGATAGCCCAGGAAGAGCCATTTCAATGGCAAACTGAGAATTCATCATTTATTACAAGGACTGCAGAAACAGCACAGAATATTAGTTTGTACTGCTCTGTAGCATTACCATAGAGCTCATCTTAAAATGCTACAACAGCAGAAGGGGGATGAAGCTGATTTGAGGCCTCCCCAGTGCAGGAGCAGGTACATTGGTGCAACAGTGCTTGACATACTTCAAAGCCTGCATCTGCCTACAAAGCTTCTTCCTCCTCCCCACAATTTACATGGGAGACTGTATCCATCTCCAGTGCCAGCACTGTGGCAGATATCTATTCCATCAGAGTGTTAAAAGAGTATTAAAGTCATTGTGGCAGAAAACTGAAAAGCAAAGAAACTTTATTGTGGTTGATGTATGACTCCAAGAGTCTGAATTTCAAAGCATGCTAATGCCTTTCCAGAATCTAAATGCTTCCTTTGGGCTGGGAGCACAACCAAAAGTGTCCCTGAGTTCCTAGTGCAGGGGAATAACAGAAAAATTTAAAAGCTGCTTGACTACATAAATAGGTAGATGGAAAAAGTAGCTCTTGTTCCTGGACCACAAGTAGTAGATTTAATAGTGTGTGTTCTTGGCTATAGGTGGCATGCACAGTGAGCAAACATGAAATGGAAGCAGTAGGGTGAGCTTTTCTGGGGATTTGAGCAATTACAGAATATTGAGATTATTCCTAAAAAATAGCTTAGTTTTTATGTTCTAATTTTCTCCCCTGACTGAACTAAAGAATGCTGCTTTTTATGAAGATGATGGCCCTGGTTGTGTCATTGGGTGGGCATGAAAGCAGCTCATTTTACCTGACTGGCATGGTCACAGAGACAAGGTCTGTGTCCTCAGGGAGCAGAATCTGATCTCTGATGCATGGCAAACTGTGGAGAAGGGGGAAGAACCAAGGAAAGAACCATTTCTTCTTGGGAAACCTTCTTCCAGTGGAAGAATGATTTTTCCTTGGGAAACAAAGGAGAATGAGATGTGCCCTGTGGAGCTGTGGCCACAGAGCTTGCTCCCAGCACAGCTCAGCAGCTCCAGAGTGAGCTGAACAGAGCTCAGTGTGTGTAATTGCCACAGCTCCTGGGCCTCACACTCTGCCTCTGCTTCCCCCTCTCTGGCAGAGCTGGCCTTGAGGGAAGCACAGGGGCTCAGCCTGGAGCACAGGCTCTGCCTCTCATTTGCCATGAGATGCTAATCTCTGAGGCTGGAGTTTGTGCTCATTGCTAATTCAAATCCTGGCAGCTCTGGGAAGCCCAGATCTCATTTGAACCTCTAAAGCTCACTGACAAGGATACTGCTAAAATCCATAGCTGGTTTCATGGAGTGCAAAAGGATTTAAATCTGCAAATAGTCTGAGCTGCACAGGGGCTGATTTGAGATCTCTTGGTTAAATGCAGTGTACTTTTTTCCTACAACATTTTTTTCCACAACATTTTTTTTTCACACATAACTTTGCTCATATCTGGCTACTGTTAGTGATAGTGATGAAAAGACATAACAATGTAATTTCCTTTCAAAATACAGGAATTGCACTAGAAGGGGAGGCCCAAATGAGGGTGATGCCTAGGTATTGATGGATCTCTACTGTTACTAACTGGATTATGTCTGCTGGGCTGTCAGCCTGAAGTTAATGGAAGGGTAATGAGGACCTAACTATAAACAAGCTTACTTGAGTAGAGGGAGTGAGAATGTCTGACACTGGACTGACTTTTAGGGGTCTCAGGTGACGATTTGAATGAGTCATTGATGTGCTGTTCCACTAGGGAAATTCACTCAGTCCACTATCAATTTCCCCTGACACTCACAACCCTCACAGGGTTTCTGGTGTTGTTTGTTTGTTACCAGGCAAAAAGAATTGGATTTTCATACTCCTTAAGTGAAACAAAGTTGGAGAAATGAGTAAGACAAACAAGGTCATCTTCAGTGCAAGGTTTTGTAAGTTAGATTCCATTTCATGCACACACAAAAAAGGTAATAGCTGGTTTTCTGATTTCTTTGCAGCTTTACTTTCCCTCCAAGTAATGTGTGGGTTTATTATTTTTTTTAAGCCAATGTAAAAGACAGAAAATAGATGAAGCAAGAAAAATGTACAGTTCTTTTCAGAGGGGGCATTGATGTCCTGGTACAGGATTGGTGACTTGTGTTGGGCTCCCAGCTCCACAGTTCAGTACTGATGAGAATTTTGGGGGCCATTAACACCCTTGCTGAAGAGCTGTTACTGAGGCTTTTCAAACTGAAATTCTTGTGTGCCAGGGCAGCATTCTTTATCATTTCACTGTGTGATGGCTAATGGTATCTGCATCAAAAGCAGTCTTTGGGATGGCTGCCCCCATTTAGCTCTGCTAAAATGTACCCATCTCAAGAGAAAATCATCATGTGGCAGCTCTCTTAAGAACCTGGTACTTTGCAGTGAAGTATGAAGCACCCAAGTATTAATTTCAGATTAATCTGAGTTACATTTTCCTGAAATAGGAACCTAGAAGAAAGCAGGTTCTCAGCTGATGGTACTGTGCTCAGAGGTGGGGAGGCTGGCTCCAAACCTTGTGCAATATTGTGTAAGACTTTCCAAGCACCTTTCACATAAGAAAGTAACTTTCTCAAAAAGTACTGAAAGAAATAAATGTGTCCCAAAGAAACCTTTACAGAAAAATATCAGGCTCATTTTTGTGAGATATTGAGGTGAACCACTTCTTCAGGTGAACTGAGGGATGTTAAAGCCATCCATCTACTCTGGAGAGATTCAGAGAAGTATCTATATTAAGAATATGCTTGTTAACCCACAAAAAGTGCTCCTGAAATATCCTTGAAGTGCAGCATGGTAAAAATTTAGAAAGAAACAGCTGCCTTCTGCAATGTTTTTGGATGAGGAGTAAAACAGGATAATGTTGCCTCCCAGAATGCCAGGAATTTTTTTTAAGCAAAAGTTTCTTTAAAGATTGACTATCACACTTGATGCTTTTTTGATGACAACCTCAGGTTTGTGAACCACCACATAAGATCAATGTAGATGAAGATGTACAGATGAGACTTCAATGAGAGTTTGTGTTCATTTTAACTTCTACCTTTTCTTCTATCTGCTCTGTTTGTCCAACACGGTTTAAATAAAAATTCAGGACATCAAATAACAGGTGGCAAACACTAGGATATTAAAAGTAAAAAGCCCAGTTCCATTTCAGTTCATATTTCCTTGGAGAATCTTTAATTTTCATGGTGAGTAAGACATTGCCTGACCTCTCCCTTGTACAGATCCATGAAATGTAATCAAAGCAAGGTTTCTCTCAGCATCTCTGGTTGTTCTCTGACTGTGCAGGGATACCTGTTTGTATTGGATCAATCTCAGCCAAAAAACAATCTTTGCTACACTTATGCTGGCAGAAGACCAATAATACCCAGAACAATGGCTAATAAAGTAGGAGAAGGATTTTTTCCTGTGTATCTTGTTATGTCTTTTCCATACCTTGCAAAACATGAATGGTTTCCAAGGTAGTGAACAGTGGCATTTAAGTGACAGTGTTCTCAAGAGAAATGCAAAGTGATGCATTTGGTACATCAGTTCCTCAGGCTGTCTTTTCACTTGCCACTGCAAGGAAACTGTCTTCAGTCTTCCAAATAAACAAATTACTTTAATCTGAAAAGTGCCAAATAGTATTAGGCTTTTCTTAGGAAGTAATCTAGGCAAAAGGAAGGCTGGCCCTCTAGGCAAGGGAGTTTTCTATCTGTAAACTACTGCTGCTCATTCTGTGTGGAGCACTACAAAATTAGTATATTGCTGATAGCTTTATATTTTCATCTGCCTACTCAGCAGTTACATTCCAGTAGCTTCCCCAAATTGGATATTAATGATTCACACTCTGCAATTTGTGTATCCATGAAGTGGAATTGCATAATCCAAAAAAACTAAAGACCATACCTAGGCACTAACAAGATCTTCCTCTTGATTTACTGGCTGATCTTCCATTCAGCCTGATTTAATGGCAGTCAATGGATTAGCAAGTTGCATTGCACTATCTGCCTAAAGGAGGGGCCTGTGCAGCAATGGCAGAGGAGAAAGCTGAACTTTCTGTCCTGAGGCTCCAGAAAGCATTAACCCTTTTTTTGGAGCATTTTGTGGTGATGAGCAGGAGCTGTGGTGTGCTGGAGAGAGAGCTGTGACACAAGGGTGAGGGCAGAGATGGTGTTGACAAACCTCTAGTGGTTAATTCTGCATGGGGCACTGCAGGAGCAACAGTATCCACTCTCCTAGTTCCTCTGGGAAATGTGTAAATGTTTTCCTGTGTCATTCTCCAAGTGGAAACCTTATTTCCTTTTTTTTTCTTTTTTCTTTTTTTTTTTTTTTTGAAGCAGGTTCTAAGTGCAGCAGCTTGTTTTCCCTCTTGGTTCAAATGAGCTCAGTCTTGTGCTTCTGGGTGTCTTCACTTCCAGGGTATCCACTGCTAAGAAAAAAGCCAACCTCCTAGCACTGAGATTCAGCCTTTGCCCAGGAGGGCAGTGTTAGATTTTGAGAAGGATAATTATGCACTGCTCTATTCCCTTGCCTCTTTCCATATGCCATGAGAAATTGTGCAAGGAGATGAAGCAGCAGCCATGAACTGCTGTTATTACCATTACTTATACAGTCTTGAAAACAAAGAGCCCTTGCAGAGAGTTTTGCCATTGATTTGTGAGCCTTGGTCACCCCTGGGCCTGGGATTGTGCCTTTGTTCCTCACCTGCAGTCCCCTGTTCCTCTTCCTTAGCTCAGCACTATGACAAATTAGACAAAAATTATCTCTGTGCTTGCACAGCTTGTGCTGAATCCTTAGTGTGCAGGAGGATCTAGATCGTTGCTGGAACAAGATACAAGCTGATAATAACCCCTGATAATTGTCCATTTAAAATGGGTCAAAAGCATGACCTAATTGTGATAATTGCCTTCTGGCACTGCTTGTGCAACAAACCTTTTGGCTGCATGTGTAGGCTTGTGCCCAGCAGTAGGCAGTCCTGTCTCTAATATCTGAGCTCAAAGATCAAAGTTCCATTCCACAGAGCTGCCATCTGCTGCAGCTTGTGTCCAGCCACTGAAGAACCTTGATCACTGATCTTACACACAACACTGGTGTTGTCTCTGTGCTTTTTCAGGCCACCTTACTGGGATGACTTCCTCTGACCAGAACAGACTGAGTAAGCCAAAATACATAAAACAACCTAGTAGGTGAACATAGGTGTTAACTAGCTCGTTTAGCCCCTGCCTTGAGGCAGGATAAAGTAAAAACTGAAACAGTTTTCAAAAGATATTTTTGCCCACCAAATGGCTAAGTACAAGTTCTGCATAATTGTGGGGGGATAAAATGTAGGAAAATAAAGATAGTGCAGAAGGTAATCTCACCCTGAGGAGCTGCAGCTGTACTAATTACCAAAGATTAGGAGCAGGCCTGACCTTAACAGGCCACAGCCGTAACCAATGAGGATGAGTGCTATAAGAGAGTGGGTTAGCTGGTGGAGAAGAGAGCTGGAATTTTTTGGCTGTGAAGAAAAAGGAGTCAGTGCTGTGAGGAGATGCCCATGAGAAATCACCAAGAAGGTATGGAACTTTTGCAATAAGATGACAACACATAATGGCACTGATTGAGTGTTTCAGGCTTGGTGCTGACACCTGCAGCCATGGTGTGTGTGGCACTGCTCTGTTCATGCTGCCAGTGAACTGAGTGAGGCCATCACTGCCCTGAGCTCCTGTGGTCCCAGCATTTGTGATGAGAAGGCAGGGTGGCACTATTTGAACTGAGCCAAAAGGACCCCAGGCTACATTTGCACTCTCTTGTAGATGTTTTTGTTTGCTCTGCTTTGGTGGGGGAGAGACATGCTGGCATATAACCTGTTACAGGAATTCTGAACTGCTCCTGTCTCCAACAGAGCTGAAATGCAGCTTTTTAGCAGACTGTCATAAATTACATATTGGCATTTTAATTAGTTTCATTTACTGCTTGGAGACATTTAAACTTGAAAGGCTTGTGGGCATCAAGGCAGCCTTCCATCAGCCCAGCAGCAGGAGCTCCCTGGCTGCTCTCTGGGGCTAGCCCAGGACTTGTGGACTCGCAGAAGTGATGATGTACAGAGACCAGTTCTGGGAGGAGGTGACTCTGGACTGGGAGGTTTGAAATGGGTTAGTGATGAGGACCACCCAGTGCTCTGGACTGAGTGTTTTGAGTGGCAAGTATGTGGTATAGTAATCTCTGAGAGCCAGATGGAGTGGATTTAATGTCAGGAGACATCTTCCAGGGATCAAAGCAGCTTATAGAAATAATTTATTTTTACCTTTAAATTAAGAGAAATATGCTAAATGTTAAAATGGCCCTTAATTCATGAGCTTCATATCCCTGGGGTATGATTAGCAGCAGATAACTGGGTCTCCCTGCTGTGCCTTGTTGCTTAGCTACACTACACAAGTACACTGTGCTTTCATTTTCTGTCTTATGTGAGCAGAAGCAGCATGATATAAAAGTTCAAAAAACCTGAAAGACTCTGAGAGTACTCTCAGCTGTATTCCAAATCACTTGGGTTTCAGCTACACCACATGCACTGTGCTTGCTGTGAATGGAAAGAAGCTTATCCTGATGGTGGGTGTAAATCAGCAGAGACCCCATTAGCTGCAGCTGCTGGAATAAAGCAGTGCAAACAGAATCAGAATCATGCCCAAAAGACTCATCCTTTGTGGAAGTAATTTGTTTTCATTAAGGGAGATTAGCATCACAGCGGTATGATAAACTTAAAAGGCCTTGGAAGTGCTATTGTTGTTCTTAAGTAAATACTGATTACTAAAAAAAAAATTAGCAGATTGCATATTAATCTCCTAAAACAGAATTGCCTTGAAGAGCTAGACACTTGAAGAGTGCACAGTGTCTTCCTTTTTACTAGCTTTAATAATGAGGATTTGGTTGTATTTTAAAAAATCAGAGCTGGATTATGCTGGGTCTCATGAGAGTCATTGGTCTGGTGCAGCTGGGAAATCTGGGGAAAGCTAAATGCAGAAAAATGTGAGGACCTGCAATGGAGAGAGGGACATTAGTGGGTTCCAGAATAAGGCTTCTGTTCACTTGGAGATTTTCTGCTGACTGTATAGAGAACATGTCTTTCACAACTCTGTCTTATGTCAAAATACTTACTTTCCTATTTTGTTTGTACTGTTGAAGCATTCTTAAATACAGGTACATAAAGGTCTCGTAGGAATTAAGAGAAAACACAGTTTTGCTTAAAAAAATTATCTGGCAATCCAAATGGTTTTGCAGAAATTCTGAAACACCTGACTCTAAATGCATGGCTGAGTGATAACAGCAGTTTCTTTGGGGGACTGCTAATATTTCTTTGCCCACAGTGACTACAAAGTCTGTTAACACCAGCTGTTATTGATCCTTCTATTTCATGGCTGGGTCTTCAACACAAAGATTAGAGAACAGTGAGGTTAGTAAATATGGTAGTTAATTTCCTCAGACTGGAATGGGTCAAAGATCCTTAGATTCTTCTGTATTATTTTGGTTAGCTGTTAAATTTGACTTTTTGGAGGGTTTTTTGGTTGGTTTTTGTGGTTTTTGGTTGGGGTTTTTTTGGGTTTTTTTTGAAAGAGGACTATGAAAAATATGCCTCAAATAGTAGTTCAGCAGTAGTTTTTAATGGTGATTTAATAAGTGTATGTTAAAAAGTAATTTTCCACTTTCAGTGGGGGAGGTGAGGGACAGGCTGATGTAGAAAAGCAAAGAACTGGCAAAAGAGAGGATTCTCATGAATTGGCACTTCTTTTCTAGGTTTTGGAGGGTGAACAAAAGATGCTGTTTTCTGGCAAAGAGCAGCTCTCCTGATTGCCTCATTCAATCTTAAGGGTTCTGTCAGTCAGCCATTGCTTTTTCCAGGGCTGGGAATACCCAACACTACTGCTGTTACATGGACTTGGTGGGAATGTTCTCTTGCCAAGGCCAGAGTGAGCAAATTCAGGGAATCTTGAGGTGACCAATTACTATCATTTTCCTTCGACTGATTTTTGACAGATGATGGCTCCAAAGTGGTAAAACCAAAGCAGCAGCTTTGCCAACTTTGCTTTTATTTTCAGTATTTTTATGTGATTGATAGATATACTCCTCCCTCAGATATGTTCTGCTTATTCTAATACACATTTTACACAGTGATCCCTGCTTTTAATATCCTTGTATTTAGACAAGCAGCCAGCCTTTCTGTAGCAGCAGATAGCTGTATAATTTACTGAGAAAACAGTTCCTTTCCTGGATACTTACTAATATGAAAGAAGTTTTTATCCTGGGAGCCAGTGGCTCTTCCCCTGCTACCTGTGGTAGATTAGATATTGCATATTTAACTAGAAATGAATAAAGACAAGAGGCCTCCTTTTCACTTGTAATATCTCCAAGGCACTCATCAGCAGCAGGCTCCTTGGTTGAGAGCTTTTGCCTGGTTTTCAGCTCACAAGCCAATAGAGTTGCAGATATGTGGGAATGCAGTGGGCTGACTTGGTCCATGTGGATTTTACATATCCATCCCATTAGTAAGGGACAAAGAAATCTTCCCTTTTAGATTTGGGTGGAGGGTTTTTTCCCTATTTGATGTGAACACATGCATGCAGTCAGTAAGATAATAACCAACCATGTAAAATCCTTAAATGAAAGAAGAGAAGGAAAATGCATGACAGAACAGATTTTTAATTTTTTGCCCTGAAATCTATATCTTTCTTTCTCACTACTTTAATATGTTTCAACACAGTGGCTTCCTGCTTAATGTGGTAGAAAGTGTGGATACTGGAGCATTAGGTGTATCATTAAAAAACATAACAAATAGCTTCAAATTAAAAAACTCAGCTAGGTGTTAAAGACAACTCTTTCTGATCTAGGAGCACTGGAGAGTGGTCTCTGTGCCCTGCTGCCTGCAGAGAGCTTGGGGTGTGCTCAGAGCACATGCAGTGACTGCAGCCTGAGCAGGCAGGAGCTGACAGGGCAGAGGCCCCTCCGTGCTGCTGCTGGCTCTGTGCTCTGAGCCAGGTGAGCTCCAGGGCTGAAGGGCACTTGGTGGCTTCAGCTCACAGAGCTCTCTGCTGTGAGCTGCACACCTTTATTACCCTACATTACCAGAGCTGTAAGTTTTACCCAAGAGAGATGGCAAGGCATCATTTTGAAGCTAAATATCCCCTAGGATAATGCATATGTATCCAGCAAATATTTGGTTTACCTTCCTGAGGAAAAGTCCTTCCATGGGAAAACCTGCCCAGTCAGAAATGCTTGCACAGTGTGAGAATGCTTACTGCAGAAGGGATAACTTTTGCCTCATATTTTTTTCTGAGTGCAACATCACTGCAGTTTGAGATAGGTTTAAATCAATGTGGATGATAGTTAAGTATTCTGGTTTAAAAATGAAAAATTGATTTTCACCAGGAGGATATTTCAATAAGGTCAATAGGGGCACGGTGATTGAGTAAATCAGCTTTTGTTCACAGTTTACCAAATCTCTGTCACAATAACTTAAGCATGTAAACATTTGTAAAACTAGTTTCCCTTGAGGGAAAAGTGGTTATCAGGGCCTTCTCCTAGAGAGAGAGGAGCTTGGCTCTACTGCTTATATCAATAAGCATTGATTGAGTTCAAAGGAGCTCTGTGGATTTACATATCCAGAAGTCCTGCTCAGGAGATCAGACACCTCTAAGCAGTTTTGCTTGCTACCTCTGATACAATGTGGTTCAGATGGTACAATTTGGTGTCCTCTCTGCCCTGGACAGGTGTTTTAAGGGCTTATTTTACTTTGCATTATCCTCCTCTGATTCTGTTAGTAATAAATCTCTTTACAACTTCAGGTTGAGCCTGTTTTGCCCTTGCAGTGTTTTCTCCCCATCCTTAACTCGGGAGCCCTTTGTTTGGTTTTTTTTCCTCCTCTGCCCAGCTGTGTGTGGCAGGGTAGGGTGAGCAAACAGCTTTTGTGAGCACCTGGCATTGGGCCAGTGTCAAACCACGACAGATGCCTAATCCTGAAATTCAGCCTTGAATAATGTGCATGGTTTTACTGCCTGTAAGCTTGTGATTGTAGTTTCTCAACTTCCTGACCCATCTGAAAGTGCCACAAGCCTGATTTGATGAGGTGGGGAGCTGTGAAGACTCCCAGGGTCCCACACAATTTGAAGGGCTACCATAAAGAGCAGCCTCTTACTGGGTCTGGACAGCAAGGTCATGCATCTGGAAGAACCCACCTGGGAAGATGGCTGATGGCTGTCTTCTCTGCCCTGCCTTCTTCTGAGGGGTAGGATCTGTTGGGATGCGTCCAGTTTCCATGCCAAACCCTCAGCACAGTCCAAGGGTCAGTGAGAGATTCCCTGAGCTCATCCTGCTGTTTGTCACAGGATGCTGAGAGTTATTTCTTATCCTTGTTGCTGTCCTGCTGCCTGAGACCGTGGAGGGTATGAATTTTGTACACGTGCAAATCTGGATCTGAGTTCTGGTAACTCCTGTGGCAAGGAACAGGTAGCTCTGTTTCCCCTGGGCACTTGCACAGATCTAACAGCCATGGGATAAGCAAGGTATATATTCATCTAACCAATCAGTGGGAATAAGGGGAAACATCCCAGATTTTCATTTCTAGTTATCACAAAAGTCTCTAGGTTTGCTCTGTTTTCCTAGCAACTGTTTTTCTGTTGTCACAGTCAAAGTAAATTTCAAGCTTCATGAACTTCCTTTCACCTTATTAGACATAAGCAGTTCTAGGAAGCTGTTCTTCTTTTGTCCTGGAAGGTTTAAAAATGCAAGGATCAGTAATAGAAAGTTGTAGGTATCATCTTCAGACAATATTTTGTTTCTGAGTGAAACTGATTGATATGGAAATGCTGTGCAGTGTAATATTCACACTACCCTCTGTACACATTTTACAAGTGGAAAACACACTGATTTTTTTTTTCTCTACAAGTTTTGACAAGAGAAAACTCTAAATGCAACTTCTCTACAACTCAGTGATTGTAGCATGGGGAATGCAGATGGTGGGAGAAAGGTTGTACCCTGTTAGCTTCTTTTATCTGGCTGGGGTCTGCCAACACTAGGAACAGAAATAAACCTGTTGTAACAGGAAGCAGAGTAGGAATTGATCTGAAGGAGGAGCTTAGAAGAAATCCCAGCCAGAGACTATTTGAACTGATTGACTGTGCAGCTGAAACCTGAATTAACAACACTAGATGAGAAAGCTCTTCTTGGGGACAGCTCTAACCTGCATTTTAAACCTACAGTGCAGTTCTGCAGGGCTCTCTGGCTTTGTTGGTCTCCTGATAATTTCTTCCTTGCTTAACATACCGTGAAAAAGTTTAACCTTCCCTGTCCAAACAGACACACACTTGAAAATTGAAAGAGCCTCCTGAAGTTCCTTTTCCCAGACTAGATGTGTTCAGGTCTTTGGTGGCCACTTGAGACTGTAAGGAGCTGCTCAGGGAAGTGGATTGTCAGCTCTTGCAGCCGTCAGTGCACTGGAGCTGTTTGCACCCTCCCATCACTGACACATCCTCCCCACCTCGAGGAACAGTCCTACAAGGCAACCTCTTTGTGACACAGGTGCTCATTTAATTTCAGCAGTTGCTCACATGCAGTGAGGCCAAGTGTGGCTCCTGGGGAATTCTGTTGACTCCAGGAGATTTACTGTGGTGTAAATCAGAGGCCAAGTGACAGAGGAAGCCCATATGTTCTCCTGGAGTGCTGATTACGGGGGAAAGGAGCTGGATCAGAAGAAAATGATTGCACCCAGATTGTTTTCAATGTTTTAATGACTAGCTTAAGGCAGCAAATAAAAACAGAATCAGAGGTGATTTATATTTTTGCTGAAATCTAAACAGGTCTGGCCCTAGGCATTTGCATTTGTTCCTGTCTAACACTGTGGCTGACTTCAAACCTCTTGAACTGCAGGAATTGCTGAAAGAGTGAAGTGAAAGTTGCTTGTATAAGTCAGTGTCAAGACTCAGAGACAAAAGAAAGGGCAGGACAGGGTATGGATAGGGGAAGAATTGGGCTGCAGAAATGGGTTGCAGAGGAGGAATATCATATTTGTGGGGAAAGCACTGCTATCCATGGGAAGTACCCTCTACTCCTCTCCCTGATAAGCAATAGCTATTCTGATTAACCCATCTCATTGAGCTCAAGAATTATTACAGAACCACTGAATATGCTGAGTTGGAAGGGACCCACCAGAATTATGAAGTCCAACTCCTGGCCCTGCACAACACCATGCCCAAGAGTCACACCATGTCCCTGAGAGTGTTGTCCAAACACTTCTTGAACTGTGTCAGGCTTGGTACTGTGACCACTGCCCTGGGGAGCCTTTTCTAGTGCCCACCCATCCTCTGGGTGAAGATCATTTTTCTATTATCTACCCTGCTGCCCCCCAGGACAGGTTGGCCCTCCTGGCTGCCAGGGCACTGCTGAATCGTGTTCAACTTTCCATCAGCCAGGTGCCTTTCTGCAGTGCTGCTTTCCAGCACCTCATTCCCCAGTCTGTCCATACATCCAGGGTAATCCCACTGCAGGTGCAGAATCCAGCACTATCCATTGTTGGAATTCATAAGATTGGTGATTGCCCCATGCTCTAACTTGTCAAGGTCTCTCTGCAGGACCTCTGCCTCTGAGGAGTCAGAGGCTCCTCCCAGTCTTGTATCCTCTGCAAACTTGCTCAGTATCCCTCCCAGTCCTGCATCCAAGTCATTTATGAAGATGTTGAAGAGCACAGGGCCTAAAATAGAGCCCTGTGGAACTCCACTAGTGACAGGCCTCCAATTTGATGTCACTCCATTGTCAGCCCATAATGTGTTTATCCAGCTCTGGACATTTTGTCCAGGAGGATCCTGTGAGAGACAATATTGAGAGTTTTACTGAAATCCAGGAAAATGACCCCAACTGGTTTCTCTTGGTCAACCAGATGGGTTACCCTGTCAATAAGGAAATCAGGTTTGATCAGCAGGGCTTTCCTCTTATGAAGCCATGCTGGCTGTGACCCTATAGCTGCGTTGTCTTTCAGGTGTTTTTCAATACCTCCCAGAATCATCCTCTCCATAACTTTACCAAGCACTGAAGTGAGACTGACAGGCCTGCAGTTTGGGGGTTTCCTTCTTGCCTTTCTTGTCGAGTGGGATCATTCCTCGAGGACCCAGGTGTCTTCTGTTGTACCTACTCCACAGCTTAGCTGAGCAGGAGAGGAAAGGCAGCTAAAACTTCAAATAAGACTAAAAAGTTTTGCAGTCTGTCCTGAGCCTTCATTTTTTACTCCCTTCTCAAAGTCCCAAACAGAAGGCTGATTCCAGAAAAAACAGCACCAGGGTGATTGGCCCTATGTATAGCCAAAACCAACTGCCTAGGGCAGCATCTTGTTAGTTAGAAGGAAAAAAAGGTGACCTGGAGCCCCATAAAGTAAGGTTTTTGCTGCTTTTAAGGGAGGAGCTGAGATGTGGGACAGTAGCCACTGATCTATATTAATAGCAGAGAAGCACTCCCTGCCTTTCCACAGGCAGGGCTTGCCATTGCATTTCATTTTTCTCTGGTCACAAGAGCAGCCTCCCAGACTTTCCAGGGCTGTTTCTGGCTCTCTATCCCAGTTTTGTCACTCCAGAGTTTAGTTTTGCTTACTTTGCTGAAAAGCCTTTGTCTGTGTCTGGCAATAATCCTGAGGACCACAATCATTACATCAGCAGGCTGGGTCCCAGTTCACCCTGTTTGGGTAGATCAGTGTTCTCCAGGATCAGGAAGCTCAGAAATGCTATAGCCAGAAGCCATGAGCAAGGAAAGAGGGCTGAAGCCCTGTTTATATAGGCAGTGAGGCTGTAGCAAAATCTGCATATTAAATGGATGTTTGCTTTGTACATGGAATAGCCCCTCTTGCATCCAAATTCACATGAAAGAGATGGTGAAGTCTGTTCTTCCTCACTCAGTGATGTGCTGTGGGTGTTTCAGTGACACACTGAGCTCACAGTACCATTTCTCAGCTTCTTGTTAATGCTTGCCACAGTAGAAATCTCATTCATGGATGACACTGATCTTATCACAGATATTGATTCATCAGCCCAAGCTGAGTATTAGCAATGAATTTTTCCTACACAGTTCTTTGATGGCTCTGATGTCTGATACCAGTGTAACAAGCTGGTGTTGGCTGATGTAGAGTGGGTGGTCTCAATGGAGGGGGTTTTTTTCAACTGAGGGTTCTCTGTGATTCTGTGAGGACTTCATGTGTGGGTTTGGATTAAGTATTCTGCATCAAAAGGACTCCTAATTTCTCTTTCCAGCAGTTTCCACAGAAGTCCAAGTGTCTGTTACACAACAGCAGATCAAAACAGGGAGGAAGGGTGAGGTGAACTGCTGATATTTGCTAGTATTAATTGGAGTAACTCTTCCAAATGAAATCTCTCATTAATAATTTCCATTTAAAAAATTTAACCCTGGAAACTGGAGTTTGGGGTGTATTGGAAAAAACAATACCAGGGAAGGGAAAGTTTAGCTGTTGGAATAAGTTATGGTTTTGTTTTCATTTCTCTGTTCTCATTCTGTTTGGGGAATATGGGGAAAGCAAAGGAAATTCATAGAAACCACAAGGCCATTTAGATGCTTTAGATGCTTTTGTGATCTCCAGATTTCCAAGGTTCAGTTAGAAAATGATAGCCTATTTCAGGGAAGGGTGACACTTCCCTCTTGTACAAGTCAAACCTGCCTGAGTAGGGACCATGGGCACTCTAGAGTCCTCACAAATCATGTTTCCCAGGGGATATTTTCCTGTGCCAACAGACTATTTAATCATCCTCAGTTTTTCAGGATTGAGTTTTGATGCATTTCTGTTTACTCATCTACTTGCAACTATCTCTGTGACCAGATAAGCAATATCCTGGGCATTGTCTGTTCTCTTCAATACTATTAAATCTATATAAAGCCATGCAGCAGCTCCTGTCAGAAAACTGCAGGGCCCAGGCAGAGAGAGAGATGTGAGAGACAAGGTGTTGTAAGGGACAGCACCATCTGCTTTGTTGACAGCCACTTGTGCAGAGAGGACAAGGCACTGATTAATTTGTCACAGGCTCATGTGAAGATCTGTGAAAGGAGGCAGATCTGTGTGTGCACAATGCACCAGGAGGTGTGGGGGCAGTGAGGGTGTCAAGATGAGAGGGAAGGGTGATAGAGGCTTTCAAAATGGGTATTTGGACATCTCACTTGGAGAATGGGGCAAAGGCACTGACACAGCTGGCTGCAAGACTACAATGAGTTGCAAGTTGTTGCCGAGCAGCAGAATGAAAGTATAGGTAGTTATTTATGGTGCACAATAAGATGTGAAAAAGAAAGTGCAGGCTGGCTGCTAACCCTTGGTTGATTTACATATATATAATTTTTTCTTTCTTTCACTGAAACCTATGGGTTAGAAGGTCTGCTAATCTCCACTAATTGGCAGTGCTGCTGCCAGGCTCATGTATAAGGGATAAAAGGAGCCAGAAGGATGAGGGGCTGCCAGGAGATAGAGTGGAGGGATAAGTAACACCAGTGGTCAATGAGAGTTTTCACAGCTGCAGTCCACTCTGGGTTTTTCCCCAGGCTCTGTGTTCTCTTAAAGCCATGCTATAAAATCCAGACAAGTTATGTAATTAAGCAAATTAAAACCAGTCTAGAGGCATTTCTGTCAGCCTGGCTAACAAAGACAAAAATTGCTCCTTTCACAGAAAAGCTGCAAAAAAGAATTATCTTCTAACAATTGGTGCCAGTACTTTAGATCAAAAGAGAAGTAGGATCAAATATGGATGGCAAAGACTGAAAAATTTAGGGAGAATTTTCTGAGAGAAGGGAGTTTCAAGCAGACTTGTAACAATCTCATCACTTTTATCAATTATCTGGAAATCATCTGTAAAGTAGACCTGAAAGATAATGAGTGACATTAACCTTTTGGGCAATTCAACATTGCCCATTTGTGGTATTGGTTATCTATGGATCAACAAAAATAACAGGTGAAGAGCCCTACTCACAATAGCTCAGTTCTGGGCTTTTCAGATCTTACACTGACAGACAGATTAGACAGATTATGGCAAGGGTCTGTTGCTGAAATAAATCCATCTGGCATGGCATAGTTGAGTCCTCTAGAGAAGCTTCCATATGGAGTCAAAGAAGCAAAGAGGAATGCTCTCCCATGCTCAGCACTGCGTTTTTGAAAATTAAGAGATTAATACCACAAGAACCATTCCATCCTCTTACAGAGACATGCATCTACCAAAAAAGAGAGGAAAATTGTAAGAATAACTCAATTTTTAGGGACTCCATACCGAAATACTTTGAACTGGACATGTACCTTTCTCAAGTCTAATCCAATTCAATAGAAGTAAGGGTGAGGAAGATGAAAGGGTGAAAGTACTTGAGGTTCTGCTGCTCTGCAATGCTCACACATTCATTGCCAATCAAAGTTAAGTGGATTATGTGGAGAGTGGGTGCAGCATGGATTGTGTGCAGAGACATTAATCATAGAACAGGTATAAATTAAAGGAAACTTCCAATTTTCTGCCAATTTTAAGGGCATCAGATGCTTAAGGAAAGAAATTCCATTTTGAGCTCATTGCAAGCAACCCAACAAAGCAGTGCAGTCTGCTCTTCCACAGACAGGCAAAGAGGGAGTGGGGCACACATCCCTTTCACTTTCACACAAAGTCTTTACTAATCTCTTGGTTACAATAAAGATTTGTCTCGGTTACAAACTCCTAGTCAGACTTCTAAAATACTACCCAGCAGCAGGCTTGACATTGGAGCTGTGGAGACAGACCTCTGCCAAAGTGTAATTGCAGGATTGGGGACTTATGTTAATCAGAAGTTTGTTCCCAAATCTGTTAAAACCATGAAAAAAAATCAGTGGCTTTAGATTAGACCTTCATTTATGCTGTTTAGCTACCATGTACCAGATTGATTCCTAACTGGCTGGCTTAGTAGGTTTTAAGATATGACTGTCCACTTCATTCAGGTTTTAGCCTGGAAGATTTGAGTCACTTGGGAAAACTATTTCATAATTACTGTGAAGCCTGGTTATAAAAAATTAATCTCATGATAAACGTGTTTTTCTTGCTGATTTTTCCAGAGGAAGGAAGAGGAAAATTGATGTTACTGGACAAAATTTTGGACGAATTTTAAATCTGTGGAGAGTGGATTTTATTCTAGGTTTCAGGGTGGCAGGGATTTGGGGGTCTTTTGGGGTGGGTTTCTTGGTTTAGTTTGGCTTTTCTGTTTGGTTTGGGTTGTTTGTGGTTGATTTTCTTAATTTTTTCTTATTATTTTTCTTTCTGATGCTTAATGCAATTTTGGCTGGTAAAATGTCTCATGAGCCATCCCAGGCAATTCACCTTGTGTTTTATGTGCTATCAAAATATATGGCTCCAGCCTGTGCAGCTGCTTGCTGTTAGGTTCATTACATCCTGAGCATCCATGGCCCCAAGTGGTTCCTGCTGAAGCCTCTGTCATTCATTCATTGGAGATGAATTGAGGAATGGATCTCCTCCATCATTGAGGAGATGACAGACTGGGGGGAGAGCTGATCCTCGTGGAGGTGGGACTGGGGCTGCCTGATTGATTGTCCTCAGAGGACAGCAGGCACTGAGTCAGTCTGCAGGGAAGGAAGATACAACAAACAGTTGGTTTTATCTTTCTTTGGAGCATTTCATTCACATTCCTGCACAACATGTGCTTTGTTTTGCCTCTGTTCCACATAATAAACTGACAATGGCTAAGGATTTTAAATCGTTTTTCCTTTTGTTTCTCATGTGTTCCTAGAAATTGGAGAGGAAAGTGATGCTGTGTGTTTCAGACTAAGCCAGTTTGTCCTCTACAGAAAAGCTTAGTGCATTTTACCTCATCCAGTGTTAAATCATCTAGAAGTGCCATCATAAACAATTACACCTCGGGGCTTTACATTCTCAAAGAGAGAAGTGAGAGGGGGGACTTTGGAGCATGCTTGTCCTAAATGCCTCGGTTTAACTGCACAGCTTCAGGGAGTCACTGCTGCCTGGCAGACAATCACTAGGTTGCAGTGCAGGAGTGCGTGTGGCACACGTATTGAGCTGTGCAGTTTGCTGCTCAGTGCCCTGTCCCTGGGCACACATGGCACCCCTGCCATCCAGGGGACACCAACAAGGCAGTGGCACTGGGAAAGGCTGACAGCTGCCACAGAGCTTCCCCAGCAGGGCAGGGAGCTGGCCTGGCTGCAGCAGGTGCTGCCATGCCCTGAGTAGGTGGTGTTTTACCTTAGAGTGAGAGCCAGGCTGTGACAGGCCAGCAGCACCAGCAGTGACCTGGGCTAGTGACCCATGGGGAGGAGAACCATCAGGGAGGAAGGGCCCCTGGGTCTGGGCCAGCACTGCAAGGCCTTCACCTTCCATGTCTGTGCCAGGCTGGTGATTCACGTTTGCCTGGAGCATTTGTGGTGTACCTTGACTTTCAGTGCTTGTTTTAAAGTCCAATTCTCTCCACATGGCAGGATTTTGAACTGACAGGTGTGTGTGCTTCTATGAAAACATTGCCCTGTTTCCCTAAAGCCTCAGCTAAGTGATCTTGTCTGGTGAGCAGTCAAAAGGAAAGGCAGGAGAGGAGCTGTTGTCACAAAACCACAGTTTACAAAGGATGTCTGTGTCACGCACAGTTCATGCAGGCAGCTGATTATTTAAGATCATTGTTCAATTTAAAATGACATGGGAGTTTGAGAAAAGATTAATATGATTTTGCACCTGCAGATAGACAAACGTGGGATGGGCAAATGTGAATGTTGATTCTGACATTAAGGAAAAAAATGCAGTGTTCACATCTGAGCATTAGGGTCAAGGATTTCCCTGTCTCCCACTTCATAACAGCATTTAGTGCCTTGTCACAGAAGGGTTCTCTGAGGGCTGCCTTTGTGATCACAGGCTGAGTTCTGTGGCAGAACCCAGAGAAATCAACTTTATATTGCATCCCCAGCAGGGATTTCAGCTGATAACAGTTGTGTTTGTAAACTTAGTGCCCTTTTATGTTACCCTGTACATAAAAAATGAGTAAATAACACTCAGAATGGATCACCATGAATCCTTTCTTCCCATAGGAAAGATTTCATGGACTAAGCAGAGCAACTCTGTTCTTCACTCTGGCGCTGGCAGAGGGGCACTGCCATATTAAAAGCATTTCAGACATGGTGTGCATTTGCTGTCACCTGATCTTGAGTGGCTGTTTAGCACAACACTGCTAATTGCATTCTGGTGGAATTTAAAGCCTCTAAACCAGAAGCACAGAAATTCCCTTTGCTAATTTGGTGCTGGCTCAGGTCCCCAGATGGCCTCATCATAGCAGCACATCAGGCCAGATCCAGTCCTGCCTCTGCACCTTCTCTGCAGCAAATCCATGAGTCCAGATTAGTGTTCTGGTAGTTGTTGGAGGATTTTTTGTGTTTGTGTTTGGGAGGTTTTTGGTCAGGTTTTATTGTTGCTGGGGTTTGGGGGATTTTTGCAGGAGAGGAAGAATGGAGGATTGGATATTTTTCTTTTCCCCCCTTAGGTCATCTGACATTCTTCATTTTTCTGTGTAGTTCTTCCTCATGTCTAAATGAGTTTTAGTAAATCTGTTACTCCCCCCTCTGTTTTGGCAGCTGCAATTGGTCTGTCTTCCTCACTCCTCAAAATATTAATAATTGATTTTGAAGAGGTCATATTGTTTACTTTCCTTTATAGCTATCCATTGCCTCTTCCTTGTAATTCCATAATATGCCTTCTGTTTAAATTTAGGTTAGTAGCAGCTCTTAGCTTGAATACTTTGGCCACCCCTAATGTGATAAAACATTGCTGATTATCAAAGTAGTGGTAGCACTTACTTAGACTCCCACACACACTAAATCTAGATTGAGGAATGTGAGAAATGAAATGTAGGCAAGAGAATGGTTGGTTCCTTAATCAGAGTGCTATTAAACAGCAGAACACAGCCCATTACTGAAAAATAAATTAAAAGAGACATAATTGAATATTTAATATGGAAAACATGATGACATAGACATCTGGAAAACAGCTGATGGTATAGCTATCATGTTCTAAAATAATCAAAGAAGAGGACAAGTGAAGAGTGTGTTTCTCCTAATGGTTCTAGGAAGGGATGAAAACCTGCCTTTAGTTTCTGGCTGTTTGCCTTCATGGAGAGTTCTGTCTATCTATTGACTGTTCCACTGTGGCTCTGCAAAGTGGCCGTAGTAACACCTGGCTCCTTTACTGCACCAGCTCCATGAACCCAGTCTGTGGAGTACCTGCGGTTTTTCTCAGTTTTTCCTTCCAGATGAATAATAATCTGGTCTTTTTAGTTCTGTTTTTTTTCCCTTAAGAACATCCTTAATTGAAGTTCATATTTAAGAAGGGATTCTGTTTTCATGTCTTCAAGTTAATTTCTAAGAATGACCATTTTAGAACAACAATTCCTGTTACTTTAATTCTATTCCATGCCTTAGAATTTTTCTTAAACTTTAATTTCGGAGTCAAGAAGTCTCTGGAATCGCTTAGTATAGAAACACACATTTTTATTTGCCATTATTCTGAAAAATCAGAATATCTGAAAAACATAGCAGCAGTGTATATAGATGCTAGGAAAACAAAAAGAAACTTGCAAAATAAACCATGTGATCTGGTGGTTGATGTGAGGATAAGAAAAAAAGGATAATTTCTTTTGAATTATTGTGTTAAGAATGAGCTTTAGGGTTTTGTTTGGAATTAGTTTTGGAGGCACTCCTTTTTGCTTCTAACTTGCCATAGAGCAGTAGTAACTCTTCCTTCTGTATTTTTTTTTCCTGTCTGAAAGAGCAGAAAGAGGCACTTCTATTTATTTATAATCTCTTAAACTGAGATACATAGCCTGGTGTTCTTGGCAGATTGCATAAAAGACCCATCTATGAACCAATAAAGAAATGCTCCAGATTGATTAGACACTGGATAAGGCTTAGGCTGAGGAGAGTGGCCCAAATCCATTTTAAGTTAGGTACAGGTCTGAGTTATGCTTCATCCCTGCCTGCCTTTTCCTGCCTTCAGCTGCAGTTCACTGAAGCTGTTGTCTAGGATACAGGCAGGCTTAGCTTATTCAGCCCATGGTGGAAATGCAGCAAGAAGGGTAGTTTGGGGGCTGATGCAAACATCCATGTGGCATTTGAGAAGTCACTTACCAGAGCTGCTTTCATCTTTCATGTGGGAAGGTGCATGTTCTTGGGAGGGACCTTGGAAGTACAGTGATAGAGACCACAATAGGTAAAAGAGAGAGAAACAGACAACATCTGATGTCTGCATCCTACAGCTACATCCTTCTGGGTTTTGTGTTGGTGCTGCACAACTGTCAGTGGGGATAAAATCTTCCACTTTATTCACTTAATTCACTCAAGTTTAAACTTCCTTCCTGCCATCCTGGATAGTCCTAGCAACCTGAGAAGCTCCAGACAGCCTCCAGGGACCATCCTGAGCTGCAGGACACAACATCTTTGTCTGTGGCCATCCATCATGACTGGGTGAGAATTTGAAAGGCACATTCTGTATGCTGTGTCACCACTGAGCAGCTTTCCTTGGCTGAAATGGCACAGCCAGCGTGTGAGGAAGAGGAAGGGTAATGTTGTTCTGCTCATGGGCTTTCCTTGCTAGGTAATTATGGTGAGGAAGCAGGAGCCCACCATCTTCTGCTTGCTTCTGTCAAGGAGGATCATGGAGCTTCTGCTATGACAACTTCCATTAGGGAGAACTTTCATTTAAGGAAATGAAATCTCCTGTGTCACAAAATGTCATAAAATCAATACATTTTATTATTTAAAATTGTAAATAATTTTATTTTTAAATTATTTTAAATAGTTTTTAAATGAATATGCAGGTGATTGATTTGGAGACAGGAGATTTTCCAAAATGCTGATGGGTTCAGGCTAATATGCAGGGGCTTGTGCAAGTTAGCCTTTCCCTTCTTCCAATGCAGGGGTTTTCAATGGCATGCAAAACAAAGTTCCAAGAAAAGCAATTACCCAGTGTCTCTGGAAAGCAGTGCTGTGCCTCTCAAGAATGAGCACACAGGAAGGGTCTGGTAAGACTTTCTGAGTGACAGAGCTTTAATCAACATCCTGCACAGAGGAAACTGCAGGGGAAAGTATATTATTTTGCTCCATTTCTCTAAAGATAAGCAGGAAAAAAAAAAAAAAGAACAAACAACAAATCCCCAATAATCACAGCTCATAAATTCTTCATCCTGTGAACAGTCCTTAGGTAGACACATCCACCATGGGAGGTGTGTGACAGCTTCTAGGCACAAGCTGCTGCCCTCTGTGTGGCCTACAAATTGCTGTGTACACTAGCTAACACTTTGCTGATGGGCTGGGCTGTTAAACAGGAAAGAGCTCTTGACTGGAAACAGACCATTTTTCTCCTTCAAAGCAGATGTATTTTCTCATCACCACCTTTCATAGTAATTCAGTGATACTGTTTGCTGTGCCAGCATCATTTTCCCTGGCTGTTTAATAACCAGGCTCTGAACCAGAGCTGCAGAGTATCTCATTATTCTGCTCCAAAGGTAGGAGAGGAAGGGTAGATGTGAAGAAAAACATCTGTTTCTGAGCATGTCATAAGTAAGGTTATGGTGCCAACTGCAGTATGGTATCTGAGATACTGCAGTCAGTATCCCTGCAGCAGCTGTAGGAGAGGAATGAAATGAGAGGAAAGAAAAATCAACATGGAAAAGCATTATTGATTTCTTTTCTGCAGCACTGAGTTTAACCTGAGTTTAATATTACTTGAATTTAAAATATTTGGGAGCTGCTGCTTACTAATCCATCCAGAGTTGGAATAAAGCTCCTATTTGTTATCTCTGGAGGATTTGCAAAAGCAGAGTTAATGCTGGAGAAGGCTCTCTTGATGTTCCCAGTGCCTCAGAAAGGAAACCCACTGACTCACAGGTCCATGAGGGAAGTCAGAGCATTTTGAAATGTTATGAAAGCAGCATCCAAGGTGAGCTTCACTGCCAAGAGAAATGTCCTGCAGAGCAGTGCAGGTGCCTAAAGCACAAGGAAGAGAACTGTGGGGTGTAACACCCTGCAGAGGCACGTGAGCTGTGGCTCAGCTGTCCCAGCACAAAACCTGCAGCCTGGGCTTCTGTTTGTCATGGTCTGGCCACCCAGAGGTGCAGAGGCAGCAGCTCAGAGAGGCCGTGGGGTAGAGGCTGGAGGGTGGCACTGCCATCAGCTGGCACTGCTGCTGTGCCCCAGCAGGGAGCACACAATCCTGAGGCAGAGAAAATCAATAGGTGTGCTGCTGCAATGTTTGGCTTTTGCCCTTTTGCCTCTTGCTCCTCAGTTTTCTTCAGGGCACAGGTCTGGTCTTAATCTGCTTGCTGTGAAAATCCAGGGAAGTGCTTGGACATAACACCAGGTCTTTCCAGCTTCTCTGCATAAATCACCCTAGTTTAAAATAAATTTCTTATAGGAATATTTGACATAAAATTTTTCAGCTGGCAGAGCATTGCCATGCTATGCTTTCTTTCTATGCATTGCCAAAGACATGCTATGTCTTTCTTTCTGGAAACCACAGTACCACAGGAGAGCCTGAAAATTACTTTCTTGTGATGGGACTGCCCTCTTTCCATTGATTTTTCTATCATTTTCAGCCATGAGTTAGAGGACATTTCAATCCTGCCACTCCAGCATCTGAAAAGGTAAAGCATTTTGCCTGTGGTATTGCAGTGACTATTTCAGCATGGCTGGAGTTAGTTGCCAAAAATTATTTCAAAGGTGTTTTTAGGATGACTTTGGTTTTTAGCTGTCTCTTTAAAAATAAACAAAATACAAAACTTTATAAAAAGTGCCCTTGAGCCACAGAGCTGTACAGCACAGCAGCAGCATAGTGAGGACAGAACATACCTAGCCAAAAAAACACAAGGTCAGGGAAAACTTGATAGTGCTCAGCCTATGGATTTTTCACTTGTGGAAATTTTGTCATGAGATGCATTCTAGTTTGGCTGCTAACATTTTTATCTAACATTTTTATCTTTTTTTTTTAACACCACAAAATATTTGAGATGAGCATGAGCAGAAGAGAAGCTAATGGGCATTTTAACCAGGTGTTTTAATGAGTAGGAAATTAAGTAATTACAGAATTGAGAAGGAACTTTGCATTTTGGAATCACTGGTTCAGTCCCTACCAAGATCAGCAATGACCCTGGGATTTCTTCTTGTTCTTTGCTTATTTCTCTGCATCTCACAGAGAAGTGGAAGAGATTATTTTTTTTCCAGGTGCTTTTTCCCTCTCTCCTGCTAGCAGACTGTGTTGGGAGCCCAGGGACCTGGCTAGGGCTGGCCATATTCCCACTGCCAAGCTAGGATATGGGTAGGATAAGTTGCTCCTACACTGAAGTCTTTGTACCTGAGTCCCTTCACAGCTGATTTTCCTCCCTTCATTTACTTATTTTCTTGAACAGGAAAAAAATAAAGAGTTACTTTCTATTGCTAAGATAGTAAGGTGGGTATGCAGTTGCTTAGTATAGCTCAGGGATTCAGGAGCATCATTCAGCAGGTCCAAAACATTGGTACTTTCATAACACCTGTTAGAGTATTTAAGATGGAAAATCTTGCAGCAAATGAGATGAGTCTCTTTCAAAAGGTCTCTTTGTTTTTTAAAGCTTTTGGAAGACTCCTGAGACATGAGCCCAGAAGGCTGCCCATTTAATAAATGAGAGACCAAATTTTGTTTAATATTGTCTGTTTCAGAGAAGATGCTCCTGGCAGATGCTCTTTATTGAAACAAAAGCTTGATGGCTTTTGCTAATGATGGTGTATCCTACAAAATATTTATGTTCTGGGAATACTCTGAGTTGTGATCTTTTGGTAGGAGTTTTTATTGATGGAGTCTAGTACCCCATTATGGCAAATTTATCCTTTCCTCAGAGTTATATATATAAAACCTTTTCTCTGTCATTAGTTTTCCTGTCTCCAAAATGAGAATTAGCATTGCAGGATATTATGGTCTGGGTGAAAAGATGAATCGTTACTCTTTGGAAAGGTAATTAACCTCCAAAGGCATCTGCCAGGGAGCTGCCATTACACCATCAGCTGCACTCTGTTTCAGTTTTAGCCTTTCCCTGTCCTCCTCCAGCTCTCAGAGGTGTGTTGTTTATCAGCTCAGCTCAGTGCAAGCAGGAAGATGGATACCTTCAGCACAACACCTGCAAGGAGCAGGGTGACAAATGCAGGGCTTTCAGCAGGCTAACACCCCGTGCTCTGCTCTCTTGCCATCCGCATGCAGGGCAGAGCTGTGACCTTGGCAGTGCACCTGAGCAGGTGTTGGCAGCATCCAGGGATGCTGATGAATTGTGCTGGCTCAGTGCAGGGAGGGCTGCTCGTGGATGCAAGCCTGTGTCAAGGAAAGAGGAGACCCTTAGGCCAGGGCCCCTAGGTGAGCCCTGCTGGTCTGTGTCAGGGAAGGACAGCTGTACAAAAGGCACGTTGACTTTGCAAGAGAGGGAAGGGGGAAGAGCATCTCTCTTGCTGGCAGTTCAGGTATGAATCCTGGTATGAGTGTGCTGTAGCACTGGGAGAGAAATACTTAGCCTTTCTGCAGGCACTTGTTTGCTAGTAAACAAGAAACACTGTTCCAAACAGAGATGATTATTGGCAACCGAAAAATTTAGGAACTGGGTGGAGAGCCTTATTCTGCCTTGATCACAACTACCCATTATGTCAGTAAGTTCTGATTTTTTGAGACTAATGGTAGGTGTACACTCATGCAAACATGCACTGATCTCCCCCTCAAGGGACTGTGGATTTATCTCTAATGCTGTCAGATTTATTTATAAAAGATAGACTACACTCACAAATGCTCCATTGTGCTCTGTTATTTGGAAAAGAGTAAAACCTGGTCCCAATGGATAAGGCAAAATGGAATAGGGTTTTAGTCTTTGCCCTCCCAAATGAAGTGATTTTTAATTGAAACCCTTGAGTTTCTACCAGCATACATATAAAAAGGAAAAGATAGTGAGCGTTTCATACAGAATTCTGGGCAAAGAATTTTGTCACAGTGCTGGAGGAGTGCTCACCCTCGTGTGACAATGATAGCAATAACCAGTCTTTTGCTGCTGCTGTTTCTGTTGCAATGCATGTTTTCCTATTAAGACAATTTGGGTCTCTGTCACCCTTCAGTGACAAAATTATAGTTTAGCTTTTCCATAACAAAGAACTAGAAAGATGGTGGAGATGATCAAGACACATCTCAGAGGAAGGACTCTCATGCTTCCTGGGTTTCTTGTCTTCCTGAATGCCCCTGATTTTTTCCTAGGCACTTCTTTGTGTTATTGCCTACCTAGGCTTGTACATGCAGTCTCCAGTGCTGGAGAGAATGCTCTTACTAGTTCAGGAAAGATTTCCAGAAACTTTGAGGGGTTTTCTCCCTCCTCTTAAATGTCTGTTGCAGCATGTGTATGTTGTGCCACAGCTGTACATGCCTTTGCCTTTCTCATCCATAATGTGGTTGGATTTTTGTGCAGATGGACATGTGAATATCTGTTTGCAGAAAAAGCATGGCTGCATGGCTTCTTGTACAAAAATCTCTGCTTTCATAAGAAGCCCATTGTTCTCAGCAGATAGTGAGGTCTCTTTAAACCTCAGCTCTTCAGTAAGAGCCAAATGCCACAGTGACAGAATTAAACTCACCTTGGTATAGAGACACCAGGAAAGCATCTAAGCAATGCTTGAAGCTTTCAGGTATGGGCAAGTGCTGCTGCATAAAAAACAGCAATTGTTTCCAAACTCTGTTAGTGATTTGTATTTCACTGTTTATATTGCATTCAAAGCATGAAATGATACACCTCCTGAAGTGCAATGCTCATTTGAATCCATGGGTTCCATCCTTTCCCAGTCAGTGGGAGTCTCTGCATTGATTTTGGCAGGCTCTGGACAAGTGTAGGCAGAGAAGACTGATTTTGTCACCAGAATGATGAGCAAGCTGCACCCCCTCTTCTGTTATTGAGAGCTCAACTCACACAGGCATTCTCCTCAGGTTCTTGTTCTGTTCCAGGTAGTAATTAGATTTCACATGTACATTCTTACATCCCTATGCAATCCTTGCCTGGTAGGTAACGCTTTGTAAACAACCATCCTTTGCCAGAGCAGTGCTTTCCCCGATCTTTGAGCCTGAGAGTTTCTGCAGGGGAAGCATTTCCTCCCAACAAACTCTTTTGTATCTCCTGACAAATGGCTCTACTAAAAGAATTGTGAATTTGTGTGGGTTTGTTTTTTCTTTGCTTTCTCTGCTGCTTGAAGTATTCTCAGGAAGGTCAACTGACCTTTATCAAGCCCTGGCCACTGGCAAGATGATATCCATAATGAATGTACTTCAAGCAGCCAGTGCTCCAGCATGAGTGGTTTAACATCTGAGCCCTTCAGTGCAAACAGTGCAAGACACACAAGATACTTGACTCCTTTTCCTAGAGGAGAGCAAACTCCAACTGTGTACCAGATAGCGTATAAAATACCACGTACTTATGACCTAGCTAGAAGAATAATGCATCCAGTCCTTCACTTGGTTAAATGTAGCAGTTCCTGCAGCTTGTTTAGGTTTTTCTCTATATGTGTGACCCGTACTGCTGTCTGGGAAGATGCAAAGGTTACTAATTTCCAGGTATTGTTTAGGTTTCTTTTGCTCTCATTTGCCCTACCCTCTAAAGGAGAAATACCATAGTTAAATCATTAATATCTGGAAAAGCAAATAACAAGGCAAATAACAGCCTTGAGGCTGTAACAAGTACTTTTCACTTTCTGTGATACAGGACATGACATCACATGCTCCTCACTGACCAGGGTTTTTACTGACACTCACATTGTGTTCCTCCATGTCATGATGGAAATGTTTTCCCAGGCAGGCAGAGGTGAAGCACCAAAGGCAGGGAGTGCACCGTGGAGTGAGAGCTGACTGAGAGGTGCCTTGAGTGACTGCAGTGAGATGGAGCATAAATAAAGTGCTTCCTCACTACTCTCACCTGTTTTAATCCATGGTTCTTTTTTTAAAATTAAGGAAATGGCCCATATTAAGCCAAGTATAATACAAACATGTTTACTGAAGTAACCCTTTGTCTACCTTAGGGTTTTTTCCACATGAGCTGTCAGGCCAGCCAAACACAGAGTGTACCACAGGGAAATGTTAGGAAATCACTGTTCTTCCCTGTGTTTGAGGGAACAAAAATGGGAATATCCTTTCAAAAAGGGAAAGGCTCATGCATTAACCTTATAATTTTTAAATTTGTATGTGTTATGGCATTTCACTCTCTTGGTAATAGCATGGCTTTCTGCTCATTGTGAGGGGTATTTATTGCACTGTCCCTGAGGTTTTCATGTCTGATTGTCTCCTTGGGGAGAAACTGTTGAAATTTGGAGGGGGACTCTGATCTCCTTTTGAATGACAGTCATCTTTGCAGTATCAGAGAAATGTCCATCTCTGTTAAAGCACAAGCTACTGTATGTCCTGCATTCTGGAAACAGCAGTTTGGGGTCTATGGAACTTAAACCTCTACTGGATATTCTTATCTCAGCAGCATTTGCTGGGATATTGATGTGCTGGGGCTTTGGTGGTAGTGAATTTGCTCTGGAGGCTTGTTAGTTTTTCTTTTTGCTTAAGAGTCAAGTGGTTCTTCGTGTGAGGGCACAATAACCCTTTTGGTAGGGATTTTCCACTGACATTTGATCATTATGTGCAGGTAGATTTATTGTTTGGTATAATTTTAAGGGCAACTAGGCTTTGAAATACTCCCCTCTGTGACCAGAGGATACACACGAAAAGTAATGGCAATATTTCAAAGCAATCATTTGAAATACCTTCTTATACTCAGAAAATTATGATCATTTATTCCCTGTTCCTAATTCAGTACTCATCCTGATTTAGAGATTTTAATTTTACTTGTAATGCTATTACCAGTTGTTAAATTATAGAAGTCTATTTTTCTTCTGTACCTCTGATCTAGATAAATGCAAAATCAGAAGTTACTTGAACTTATTTGAGATGAAATAAAAGAAAAATGAGGGAGAAGCTTGAGGAGGTGGAAGTATTTCAGGATGTTATCACATATTGCCTGAGCACTTAGATTCCAAGATGATACATACCTAAAAACGCCAAAGACAGATGTATCTGGCATTATCTCACCCTCTAAATGCTTGGTAAAATTACAGAAAAACTGAAACAATAGAGAAAAGGCAGGTTTTATTCTTTTTATACCTCCACCTGTGACAGTTACCCTTAAGAAAGCCTGTCACATCTTTTGATAAAAGGTCCATCCTCAGTTTTAAATGGGAGCTATCTATGCTGAAGCAGAGATTCAAAAGCACTTTATATAAACAGCCCCTCGGGAGCCTTTAGCTCCCTGCTAGCACAACAACAAGAAAGAAAAGTCAGCTCCTGAGTCAGGCTGGCCTTGTCAGAGGAGGTGGGGGGAGCCTGAGCCCCTGGCAAGGCTCTGCCACTTAGCCTAGGTGGGCACCAAGGCACCCACGGGGCAGTTCCCAGCCCTTCTGCACTCACAGAAATCATCCCAGGCACAGATTCCTCCTCTCCCCTCGTCTGAGGCAACACCCTGGAAGGAAAGGAAGCTGCACTCTGCTCTCACAAGAATTTTAGGAATATGTCAGATAAATGTATGTGGCTCTGAACAAAAAGAAGCAAGAATTGAGGCCAGCTCCTCCCCAGGCGCAGCATGGTGCAATGCCTTGCACTCTCAGGGAACCGTGACCATTTAGTCCATGTGAGGATCTGTCCCCAAGCCTGCTGTGAGCAGACAGGGATGTGTCCCTGATCTCTGCAGCTGCAGGAGTTTGGATAAGAGGGAAGCCTGTCATGAGCCCAGACTGTCCTCCTCTGGCCCCTCCTTTTAGCACAGATTGTTTTCCAGGACACTTGCTTGCAGAAAATGCTTTTTGTTTAGTGGTGAAAACTCCCTGAATGCTGCTGAAGAACACTGTTTTTCTCTACCACACTTGCACTGTGTCCAGTAGAAACTGATTTAAAAACAAACTAACAGAAAAAACCTCTCCCAAGAGCCATCCAGGGTGAATTTACTAAATTGTTCATGTGGGAGGGAATGGAAAGGTCTGCATCCTGCTGGTTCCTTTTCTGCAGCACAGGAGAAAGGCAGTGATGGACAGAGCATGTGTGTGAGCAGGAGGGAACAAGGATCTCTGTGTGGCTGCAGGATATGAGGAGAAACAGTGAGTAGCAAGAACCTCTCCTTTGAGACAGAAACACTTTAAAACGTTTTCCTGAAAGGGGATGCCTAGTATAGACTTGGTGAGGGAGGGTGTGGGAAACACAAAAAAACCCTTTCAACAATAGAGCTGCTGCAGTGGTGAGCTCGATGGTGCCACCCAGAGTACCTTTTTACATAATATATGATGCTCTGTGTGGGTCTGGAAACTGGAAAGATTAAAGCAGATGATCTTTCTGCATGCAAAGCAGCCAGAGACAGCATGATGGATTATTACTGAATACATTTCTGGCCGTGCATAATTGTGCTCTGATCCTCCTTGCTGAACTTCTACCACCACCTCTCTGCTAGACTATGTTACTTAACTCAACTCATAAGAGCCAAAAATACTCTTTACTTCTCCATGTTCTAACCTTAGCTCTCTCTGGGGTCACTTGCACTTGAAGCGGTTACTGCCAGCTCCAGTAAAATATTAAAATGGTACCAAAGCATCCAGAGCAGACCAGCAAGGGGAATCAGGTAACTGGTTGCATGTAAGGTCTGGGAAAAGTGCTGTTCATATTTTAATAGGCATGAGCTTTGTTTAACACTTTGTGGTTATTTCTGCACTGTCTGATGTCTGATTTGCACTGAGAATATTAATGCAAAACAACAGAGGGGGATTGTTCTGTCATTAACTTTCCTGTCATTTCTAGTTGACATTTATCAGAAAAACACTGTGCAGTGTATTTACTGAATAAGGGTTAAAATAATCCTTAACACATAGTGGTGAACAATACAGAAGTCTCTCTTGCTTACAAATGGAAAACAAAGTCAAAATGAAGGTGGCCATGTGCAGTGGGAGTTTCAGGAGCCCTGGGATCCAAGTGCTGAGGGACAGGCAGGTGGTCCTGGTCTGCACAACTGAGCTGCAGCTCTCCTGGGCATGAGACTTGTGGTGACATGGTTTGCACTGCTGCCCTCTGCACTGGTTAGAAGAGCTTTATTGCAGGCCTGTCAGTGTGAATCATTACCTGCCTTTACATCTGCAGGGTGTCACCTATGTCAAATAATCTATAATTAATTTATCCCCTGCATTAAACAACTTTTAATTGTACATGGTACCTATGAACACTTAGGTGCCTTTCACTTCTTAATAAATGCAAGTGAGAAATGCATAAAGTGCCAGAAAATGTCCTCCTCCTTTCTCTTCCCTAACTCAGTAAAGAAAAACTGGAAATTTAAGGAAAGATTGAAATCAAACTTATGTTTAGATATCTTTTTCTCAGAAATAAATAGCAAAAGTTATTTTGAAGCAAGGTTTAAAAAAGAGATATTACTCCTTCATTCAAGTCCCAGAAGCATTTCAACAGCCTTTATTTCAACACTTATCATATTGGCAATTACTTGAGAGGTATATATACAGATATATATATATATATATGTAAGTGTAGCTATACCCACAGGCAGTCTTCAATTTGCATTCACTATTACTGCTGGTCCTTAATATCAGGCTGGGCTAATTAAGTCGTAATGAACAAATGTGCATCATTTGCTTTCCAAGCTTTTTCATCTAAAAATGTGAGATTTTTATGTTCATTATGACATTAATTCTCCACTTACATACTGTTACTGAGCCTTTTGGATATAACCTTCAAGAATATCGATGCTTTCTATTTTCAACATTTTAATTTCCAGCCTTAAAAAGAGGTGTCAACAGGTGAAAAGTGTACTTTAATGCCTTATTATGCTGCTCAGCTCCAACTCTAATACTATGAATATTTTTCATTTATTCAAAATTAAAGAATTTGTGCCATAAATACACCCCACGGTATTTTTATGTGATAAAGAAATGATACAAATGATAAATTTTTTCACTCTCAAATACATAAATATGGTTTAATTTGGATCAGCACATAGCTAGTAGGAGTATATAATTTTTTTTTTTATGGTTCCATTTTTTTTTTTAAGATGTCTGGAATTGTCTCATTCCAATTTGCACAGGACTCAATAGAAAATGACACATTTATAGAAGGCAACTGGTTGCCTCTAGACAGCAAGAGCTTGGTTTTTCCTGACCTCAAAATGTTTGCTTGTCATGAGTTGCAGAGAAAGGAACCATTTGGCTCAGCTCTGGTTTTGGCTGCTGTTTCTCTGAGCTGTTCAGCAAGGCACAGAGCTCCTCCCTGTCCCTCCATTGCCCTGCAATATGTTGGAGTTGCAGGAAATTTCATGGCATGAATTGCTGCCATGCTGAGCAGAGCCTGGCTGTGTGGTTCTGGTGCTGCTGAGCCCAACAGCAGGGCCCTGAGCAATAACTGCAGGCAGGTTCCATGGGACAGCTTCTCCATGGGTGCTCTGCATTGCCAGGCCATGGTGTGCCAGGAGAGGCCAACCCCTGGTGCCTCCCTGCAGCTGCACCTTGCTAACAAACACTGGGCATCTCCTTGCTCAGGGAGAGTCAGCCCAGTAGGAGCAGCTTGTGAAAAGAAAATCTGCCTGCAGGAGTGGTTGTGTCTTGTGAAATCAAGCACTTGTGATGGTTGTTCCTTTTAGAGCCAGTTCTCATCCCTAAAAGGATTTGAGATGCAGTTTCTTGCCAGGCAGTCCTGTGCTCCCACTCCAGACCTCAAGGGCTGGCACCAGAAATAACTCCATGGTCCATGGCCTAAAGCAAACCTGTACTGAACCCTGTTAAAAATACAGGATGTATGCAGCTTCTCTGGAGTTGCAGTTGTTTTCCTGCCTCTGGATGGCTCGTGGTGAAGAGCAGCTTCTCTTTCAGGAGTTGTGCAGCCTGTTCCTGCAGCTGAGGGAAACTGGGGAGGGGGGTAGCAAAACACACCTGAGTGCACTTCAGGGCCCCCAAAGCCATGGGGAGGCTCCAATGTGCTCCAGGAGATCAGAAAACCTACAGAGACATCAAGAGCTGTGACGGGCATGTCAGTGTTGAGAAGGCAAGAGAAGCATGAGGAGAGCATGTGTGTTTCCATCTGAGAGGCTTCAGGAATTTGTGGCTCTCTTTCCATGCCTCTTTCCATCCCCTGCTAGGTGTGTGTTTCCCCTTCATGGCGCTAGAAAGTTGCAAGCAGGAACTTCAAGGATGGGGGAAAAAAATGGAAACATAAACCTGTCCTGCAACCACACAGTCTTTTTTTTTTTTTTTTTCTGATGGCAGCATCCTACTGCTGCCTCGCTGGGCTGTTTTTCCTTTGGGACTTGTGGGGGTTTCACTGTTTTTACTCTTATCTGTCATCTATGTCATAGGCATAGTCCATTTTTCCTCTAGAGAATTGTTTAAGACAATGCACTGAGGAATTAGTTCCTGCAAGTCATTCCTGAGCACAACCAAAAAGCCTTGAAAGTGATGAAATGTGTTTGTGTCATCTGTGAATGCATTGATATTTATCCCTATTATTCTTCACATTTTCAATTCAAGCAGCACATAATTTATCAGCTCTGTTGTCAAATGCTGCATGTAATTGTGTTAAGTAGAAAGCTTGGTGGGAGAGGGGAGAGCAGATGGGGGGGGATAACCATTCACTTTTTCCCAAGAGAATTGCAGAGCAGACCTTGCTTTGAATTTGGTGGCCATCTACTCTTTTCAAGTACTCCCATGGCAGATGTTGTAAAAGTGGAGCAGCATATCAAATGTAAGAGTGCAGTTCAGCAGGGGCAGCACAGGTGAATGTCTCACTGGAACGATGCAGAGCACGAGACTGGAAATCCTTCAAGGGTTTGCCAAGCTCAACAGTTGCATAGCAGCCCCTTGCTCATTGACATCACTCTGAAAATGAAGTCCCTTGGATACAAGATGCCAGTGCACTGCAGTGGTCTTCTTTCAGTATCAATATTATGCTGCTTTGAGTAGAATTTACTTTAGTTCTTTTAATCTCCTTCATGAAAACATGTATACCACACAGTTAACAGATGGCACCACTTAGACTGGGGATGTCAGCTGCAAAAGAGGCTGGAAAAAAGCCACTGACATGCTTTAATTTCTGTAGGAGAACATGGCTCTGTCTGTGTGCCCTGGTTGTTCTGTATTCAACAGCTGTGGAGTCACAGCAGAAGACCTGACAGTCAGATCCCTTAATGTACTCTGCAGAGCTGCTAATTAAGACACACAGGGAGCACACCAATAAACTATGCCTATGAAAGTAGCAAAGGGGACAACTTGTGGACAAGGGCCTCCACTTTATTCCCCACACTAAGGTTCCTGCAGCCTGTGTGACAGCTGGTTCTTCTGTGGCTTCTCCCTTTCTCCATTTCTCATCATGACCCATGGTGTGTTGACAGAACAGTCCTTTGGAAAGTGTTTTGGCTTATGTCTTTGTCAAAGATGCATGGACAGATTCTCACCAAGATTTTTTGCATCTTGTAGGCCTAAAAAATGACATTGAAAACATGTAGATCTTCCTGCTAGCTGTTCTATTTCACTCTGGAGGAACTGCAGTGCAGGGAGCATGTTGGGAATTGAGACATCTTGATGGGTTTCCCTGGACCTGGTAAACCTGGTAAGGAGAGAGCCCTTGTGCAATTCTCTTTTTCCACACTTAGAAAAGCACTGAGGAAGTACACTGCTGTTGGAAGGAACAGACTCAGTGCCTGCAGTATGGGGCAGTCTAGGGTAGTAGGGAAATAAAGCCTTTTTCTTTCTCTTTTTTATTCTTTTGATCGTGAATAGAGATATGGAAATTGCAATGAAACTCTGTGTTCTCCCAAGGGAACATTGTGACCTGGAACCTCAGCACCTTAAGAACTTTACCCTTAAGCCTAGTATTTAAGTGTGATGTGTTTAAAAAGAGGAGATTTCTTTAGTTAGGTTTGGTTTCCCCATGGAAAGGATGCTGCTCTGGTGCAGAGCAGTGCTGTGCTATTACCCCATCAGTAGAAACTTGTAGGGCTTTGCCTCTTCCCCTGTTGAATGCTGAATCTGTGCTGTCAACCTTAGTGGCATTGCCTGCTTGAACAGGACAAAACAAGGCAGCTACTGAGCTGTCATAGGGATGGGAGGCACCAACTCCTCCCAACCACAGAACCCTTCAGCCAGCCTAGCAGGGAAAAGCTTTTCCTGCTGTTATGAAACCATGCCCCATGCACCAACTGTGCTGACTGTGAGTGAGAAGTTTTGTGCTGTAGCTTGAAAAGAAAAAAGGGAAATAGGATGTGGCCTGCTCTGGTGTGTCAGCCATTTGAGAGCACTAACAGTGACGAGTGCCTGTCTTAGGCAGAGCAGGGGGTGTGAGGGATTTGAGCAATAAGGGTTGTCAGACTGGTAGTTTGATGTCAGCCCTCACTGTGCCAGAAGAGCTGCTTGTCCCCTGTTAATAGATTAGCAGAAATTTCTGTGCCTCTCTAGCATATTATCAGCAGTTTGCCTCTGTTTTGCTACAGAAATAGATTAAGCTTTAGCTGTGCTCCTATCAGACAAATTTTCTTTGCCTTCTTTTTTTTTTTGAATAATCATCAGATCTTCTCATCAGTTTGGTCCTACAAGTAAAGCTTTGAAAAAACCCTGAAGAGTTGACTGAACAGTTGCTTTTCTTTCAGCATCTGTAGCTGTTTAATATTTTGCTTGTCTGTCTCTTCAGGTGCACAGGGGAGAGAGAGCTGCTCTTTCCAGTCTGTATCAAGACAAGCAGAACTTGATCAGCTAGGGAGAGAGGACGAACTGCCACAGCAGTGCCAAAATTTCTGGCTCATGTTCTCAAGCTCTGCTGTCCATGTGTCAAAAATTGAAAGTGTAACTGGGTGAATAATCCTCAGGCCATGAAATTCATAAGTGTTTGGGTTTCAGCCAGGTCTTTAGTGGGGATTTTATGAGTCCAGTTTTAAGTCTTCCTTCCATTTGACATGGGAATCATGTAATTTATGCAATTCTGGAAATGTGGAACCAGGCAGTGCTTTCTATCATTGCTATTTTATTTATTAATTTATTTAAGTGCTATGGTGACCTGTTACCCTTCTTATAAAATCAGAATTTTGTAAGTGTTTAAAGCATACTGACACGTGAAGGAGCTTTGTATATAGTTCTGGATACTCACTACCACAAGCTAATCAGACTTACGTTTGCTGAAACACAAAAACCTCCTGTTGTAATATAAACACCTGCTATGGTGAGGTCAGGCATCAATGACCTCAGTGACAGAGCTTTCTTTAAGCAATTTTGCAAAGAGCGACTGTTTCTTTCATGCACAAATTGCTTTTTGTGTTAAAGTTCTGCTTAAGAGCCTCATCTAAAGTCAAATCACTACAATGCCACTACAGTACTTGTCTCACAAGCTGAATCTTTTGTTGGATTTAGTATCTCCTATAACTTTTAGCCTAATACTTACCTCTTGGCAGACTCTTCAGGCATAGCCAGTAATGAATTCAAGAGATATTTCATGCCTGAGCCAGGAATTTATTTATCTCACTTCTGTGGATGCACAGAGTGGAAAGACAGGGTACTGACAGCGTGTCTTGCTGCCATGTACTGAGAACACTATTGAAAACATATTCCTAACTACTTTTATACATCTGAATCCTGTGCAACAACTTACTCTAATTGTGTCTCAGAATGTGCCTGATCTTCTGTGGTGAAACAGTATCAGCATGAAATGAATCTTCCTTGGACAATGGTGATTGGAGTTAACTGTGCTTGGATCTTTCTTTTTTTTTTTTTTTTCCTTTTTTTGACAGACTTGCATACCTGGGTAGAGGTTCTGGTGATGCTGTAGGCTTTTTGTGTGATGTTGCAGAAATATATTAGTATTCATGACCTAACCTAGAATGTTATTAATGCTCTCCTGCACTCTGCTTACAGTGTGAACATGTAGACAACTGTCACTAATTCTCCAGAGCCAGTAACCCAGATTTAGTCTTGCAGAATTTGCTCTTATACATGGTAATAAAGCACAGGAATGATACCTGGCTGTGGTCATCTTAAGCATGAAAGGATTATCAGCACTTGAAGTCTGAGCTACAAGTTATTTCCATGAGGTGGAAAAGGCTGCCTGATTTTATTTCTGCTTGTATAGGAAGGAAGAATAATAAGAACAAATGTTTTTGAGAGTAGCAGGTGAAGTTTCTTGGACATTTTTTTCACCTAAATCAGTGCTATCTCTCTGTAGTAATCAGATGTTGCTCATTTGCTTTTTTCTTTTATATTATTATAAAAGTGTTGGTTTGTTTTTTTGCTTTAAAATCACAGCTGTGTCAGCCCTACTTCCCCCTCCTCATTCTCTCAGCAGTGGATGAGAATTTGCTGCAGTGCTTTCTGATAGCCTTAGTGCTTGTCCTTCAAGTCAGTTCTGTGGTTAAACAGATACTTTGAAAAAGATGACAGAATCCAAAGAGGATGAAAAATCATCCCAGTTTTCCCTAGGGAAATAATATCCTTGATGTAGAGTCTGTGTTACTTAGTTTTACTCCTGTATCATTTTTGTGCTGTCTTATTTTTCCCCTTCTCAAAAAGACACAGGGATCTTGCCAGGCACACAAACTACAAAGGGCCCTAAAATGCATCTCCCTGTGTACCAGGAGAGCAGAGTAAAATACTGCAGCTTTCTGTGAGAGTCCATTTTGTACCACTGGATTACAAGAGAGCGTCACATAAAATTTATTTCTATTTTCTGACCTAGAAAGACAGATTAGTAATATAAGATTGTCATAAAAAAAGAAAACTAGCTCGAGATTTATTCTTTAAAATAAACAAATACTATTAATTTCTTCCTCTCTGGTTCCTTCTTCTTGACTAGCTCCCTAGCAATCACTTCTAAATTTCAAATTTGCATTTCTGCCAACTTGGCATGCTACATAGAAACAAAGCTTTTCAATAATATATGTACTGTGCCTGCTCTGAAAGCATATTGTGACAAGGGCTTTTCTAACTCAAACTGGTATCCACTGTCAGAGATTCCTTTTCTATTACTATTTAATTTCAATACAGCCTGAGAGAGGCTGCTCTCCAAGGTCCTGCAGAGCAGCGTTACACAGGCAACTGCTTCCTGCAGGAATTTAGAGGCTGTCAAGGAGCCCTGGAAATTCAAAGCCTGCATGCAAAAGAGCAGAACTTCTCACTTGACTGTACTGCCAGTGAGGTTCAGAGCTGCTGCTCCTCGGGGACTTTTGGGGATTCATGAACTTGCTGCGTCCCAGAGAAGCTCGGTGCTAAAGGTTTCTGCTGCTGCTGATCACCCCTGAGGGCAGGGCTGGACAATGAGGGCTCTTAGGACCTACATCAAGAACCTTTCAATTTCCATCACTCCACGGGGAGGGCTTTTAAAGAAACAACAGGTTCCTACTGATTTCTGCCATGCCAGAAACAGACTGTGGGCCAAAACTATTGGTAGTGAGAGATCAGTAACTAGGGCGCCCTCACTTCGCCGCTACAGGGAGCATATCCACAGATATAAGTTCCAGAGAGGGTTCTTAATATTTTCTCTGACCTGCTGAATCACAGAAGGTGGACATGACTGGGCCTTCCTTGGGCCTTCCTTGGGCCTTCCTTGGGCCTTCCTTGGGCCTTCCTTGGGCCTTCCTTGGGCCTTCCTTGGGCCTTCCTTGGGCCTTCCTTGGGCCTTCCTTGGGCCTTCCTTGGGCCTTCCTTGGGCCTTCCTTGGGCCTTCCTTGGGCCTTCCTTGGGCCTTCCTTGGGCCTTCCTTGGGCCTTCCTTGGGCCTTCCTTGGGCCTTCCTTGGGCCTTCCTTGGGCCTTCCTTGGGCCTTCCTTGGGCCTTCCTTGGGCCTTCCTTGGGCCTTCCTTGGGCCTTCCTTGGGCCTTCCTTGGGCCTTCCTTGGGCTTCAGTAATCTGAAATTATGATTCACTTACTAGTTCTTACCAGAATGAATACAAACTGTCCCTGGATTTAGTCCACCCTTAAAAGCTTACCATTCACAACATGCTTGAGGATATTCAATTTCTGAATCACTTATGCTAAAAAAGTAGAACCATAGAATGGCCTGGGTATTGGTCATGGATATGAAGCTGTAAAATCCTATTTTGGAAAGTGTTTGTGCCACAATATAAAATTAAGCTCCCCAGTATATTGATATTTGTGCCTATGTAATTCTATGCATCATTTTATAGAAAGCTATATGATAGGGTGAGTGCTTTTTGGGAATTTGATATTAAGAGATACAATAGATTGCATTTTGTTAAAAGTAAAACATTAATTAAAGCCTGTTCTTCCTACAGTTCTCATGGCTTTGTTTTTGAAAGCCAACCAAATTTAAGAATTGCTGAGGCATGAAATTCTGGCAGTTAAAATGTATATTTTTCTTCTATTATAGAGAAATACATATGAAAGACCAAGTTCAGAAGGAGGAGGGGAGTTTTAGTAAATATTACTTCAGAATGAACATTCTTCCTTATTTTGAGACTTGGGAATGGGTTTTTCCCCAGTCAGATTGTTTTTTCTTGTTTGTGACACTGACTGTGTACTAACACAAATATGCCAAATGGCGCATTTTTATTTACAAAGCATTGGTAAAATACTTCCCATTTTAATTTTTTTTCCTTTGTTCAGTGGCAAAACAGCTTTATTTTTTATAATATAGAGTTGCAAAAATTTTTCAGTATTTTTATATAAAGTGATACAAGCTGCATCACAAAACAACTTTCCACGGAAAATTTAGAAAAACGTAAATAAAAAGCAGTGAAATGTTTCAGCTTCAGATTAAAACCCAGCATTTTTATCATTAGGAAAATAACAGTGAAAATGTATGACCACCATCAATTCCCAAGATCAGCAATCACTGTAGGTAGTTTTTTGATTTTCTGCTCCCTTACTCTATCAAATTGTTGCATTTGAATATTTAGCTCAGCTCCTTTGATCTCCTTCCTCTATTCAGCTCACGTTTCTGTCTGTACTTCCTCACGTTGACACATAATGAGGAATTATTTATAGATAATCGAATCTCTCTCAGTTTTGTAGCCACTGTCAGCCTGCTACATGGCATACATTTGTCAATAAACTACAATGTGATTTATTTCAATGCACCTAAAGCCATCTTCAAAATGCAATTCACTTACAAAAAGATGTTCACCTGCTTTGCAGAATTGTTCCTCTCAGGTACTGTTCTCATTTTGACAAGCTTGAACAACAAAACCAAAGCTAAAAAGTAGCTGTAGCACCCCTCCATTGTGACTGTCTCTGGGAAATACCAGTGGTTCATGTTTTCAGAGCTGTGTTCTAGCTCCTCCATAGACGTGCTCTTGTTGCATGCCTTCCTCAAACCTCCTTTGTTTCTCCATTTTGTCACCATATTTTTGGATGGTATTTAGAATACACTTGGTGCATTCTCAGTTGCAAGGCTGTGTCTATGATCTGTGGGCAATAAAATGGGATAAGCTTATGCACATTTGTGGAGCAAGATGGTACGGCTGGAACATGTACAAAGCACATGTGGAAGAATGAGATGAGTGTATGGGAAACCAAGTGCAGCAAAAATTAATTTTGATCTCTTGCTTATTTTCCTAAGCCCACTGGCATCTATCTATCTTTCCAATAAGGTTGGCCCCACTGGCAGAGGATTCTCCTGTTAACTATACTGCTGTACAGTGAGTTTCCTGCTTATCCCAGCTGTCACATTGCTGAAGTGTCCTGGGATATGAAGCTGTCAGCTTGCTGTGTGGAGCCAGACCCATGTCAAGCAGCTGCCACCCCATATTCATAACCTATCTTCAGTCAGTCTGAAGGCTGCTTGCCTAAAGGGACACTCAAAGTCCTTAAATACCCAGCTTTTCTTATCTAAAAAGGAGTTCTTGTAACTTATAGGTATCACCTCAGTAGGTGTGTATTTAAGGGCCTTTTTTTTCCCCTTCTTCTAACATATCTCAAGTTTGCAGCAAAATCTGTATTTCACCAGGCATGCATACACCCAGTGCACATCCAATCTTTGACCGTCTGGGTGGATGCTGTTAACATTATTTATACATTACCAGACATGGGCTGGAAGCAGCAAGATAAAAGCTGTATTTTATGAGTGCTCCCAGAAGCACAACCCTCAGTTGCATAATTACCTGTGGCATCTGCTGGAGACGTGTGTTACCGAGCACTGGGAGCTATTCATTTGCACACAACTACTGCTCTGGTTTTCCCCCTTTGTCAGCTGACCACAGCATGCTCAAGAGCCTCTTGCTCATCTAGAGGAGGACATTATCCCTGCTTTCTTCTGCAGCCAGGCACAGGATAAGCAGCACCTGTTGGGAAGGCAGAGGAGGGAGGTGGAGGTGTCCCACACCACGTGTCTGTGTGCAGGAGGATAATGGGGTAAGAGAGGCTGCACAGCCACTCTTGGTGTGTGCCTGTGTGTGCAAGAGACAGGCAGAACAGGTTGAATGTATGCTGCAGGCTTCCTGCTGGCCTCCTGCAGTACTAGGAAGAATTGTAGCGCTTTAATCAAGCACATAACTCTAATTAATAATGAGGAAGGCCATCCTGCCTAATTAGGGTTTCCCTGCTGACCCTGCAGGATGTTACTTATGAACCTCATCAAATCTGCATTCATTCATTCATTCACTCAACAAAACATCATTCACTAATAACTTTTATTTTTGCCTGATGCTTCAGCTGCCTACCTTTCTCTTCCCAATACCATCTTTTCTTGCCCTGCTCCATAAATGTAATGCCAGACAACACCTATTTCTTCCACTCTTCTAAAGAAAGCATTAGTCCAAACTAATGCACTTAGTACATGCATTTGCATTTTTGCAGTGGACAGGACAACAGGATTTGCATTTGAGTGGAAGAAATGCTTTCTGCCAGTGAGGATGATGAAATACACTTCTTTAGGTAGGTGGTCTCACCAGGACTAAAAGGCTTTAATAACAGTTTAGATTATTTTTCACCAAAAGTGCTGTAAGGTGTAGTTGAGTCTGTTTGGGGGCAGGAACTTAAACCCAGTGATCATTCAAGATCCACTGCATCATCATTATTCTTCAATTATTCTAATAATTCTGCAAGTTCAACTCACTGCCTGCCACTGTTTCCAGTTAAGAGTTTTTGGGGGTCAGGGGACATAATTAATAAAGCTTGTGAAAAATTTAGTGACACTTTTAGGTACCTCCAGGCATGAGATGAGGTACTAGCTGTACCTTAGTTTGAGAACACAGTTCAGCACTTCTGAGAGCCCTTCAGCCATCAGGGTATTATTGCATGTCTGAGCTTTCATGGCTCCTGGTAAGGAGCTGTTTCACTGGGGCTTTGCAATGGCAGTGCCAAGAAGCAGACAGGGCACACAGCTCTCATCTCACTGCCCTGCAGGTAAGGTATGAGGCCCCTAGTGTCCCTCCCATGCCCCTTAGATAATTAAGGATTTCAAGCATGCTAAGTTGTGTTAATTACCAACCAGCCTTCCTGCTGCAGGAATGTGTTCAGGAGAGGCAGTGATTTCAGACTGCAGCACTTCAGACTGCTTGCTGTATGTGCTGTATGCAGAGCAGCACTCAGAGCAGATGAATGTTATATCACCAGAAAGTGTGATCTACTCCCCCTGTCAAATTTCAACTCTGGTAATTAAATTCTTTCCACCTACATTCCCCTTCCCATTTCAATGGAGAGAGGTATACTTCAATTCTTTTTCCAAATATTTATGTAGGCTTAAGGGGGAAAAACTAAATGGTTCTTGCTGTCTGGTCCTCATCTGGCTACAGCTGAGCAGTGAGAGTGTGAGCCATCTGTAGCACTACATTTGAATGGTAAAGTGCTTTGAGAACTTTGGGAGGTAAAAAGCATTTCATACCAAATCTCATCATCAAAAGCGTTTCAGTAACTTCTTAGAAAATAATGTCTGTTCTTAATCTTGGTGGAATAACATGGAGGTCTCTAATATACACTGTGGGTCTGAAGCAAGACAAGATGTAGGCAGTGAAAGGTGAGCCTGGGCTATCAAGCCCAGGAACTGATCAAAACTTGCATAATGCCAGTGCCTCTCCAGGTCCACAGTTTTGGTTTTTCATTGTTTCTGGATAATTTTTAACTGAATTGAAGGCTTTTCCTGAGTTTCTTCCAAGCTATTTCTAAAGCCACTTACGTTACAAATGAACAGAACACACTTTCAATACTTACTTTTCTATATATTTTATAGGACTTTTTTTTAAATGAGCCCAAGTATCTAGAAAAGGAGAAACAGTCAAAACCCCACATCCAAAGGAATTACAAGAGAACAAATCCATAGTATTCTTGTATAGAATAAGGCCTAGTATAAGCCTTTTCTAGTACAGAATGGTGGTGTCTCATTTTTAAAGCTCTGTTTTTTTCTAAAGAACTAAAGCATGCAGTTAAGGAAAGTATATAAGCAGATTTGATTTACTGGAGCAGTTAGCTGGGATGGCAGCAGCTTTGCCCTGCAGGCTGCATCAGCTGGCACAGCAAGGGACACTGTGGTGGCTGCAGGGACATGATGTTGACCTGCCCATGCCTGCAGCCCCTCTGTGCCACTGGCTGTGGCTCTGTGCTTTGGTGTCTGCTTAAAACTCTGCTTAATGCCTCAATGTTTCCCCAGCTGGTAGGACTCAGTCTAAGTGCTGGAGAGTTTCTAGAGTTGAATCAATAGTTGCTGTTGCTGCTTTCTGCCAAGGCTTTAACCTTTTTTTGAAGCAGTTGTGCACAACGTTAATGAGTCTCTGCAAATAGAAGCCTGTATTAAATTGGCACTGGAGTTTGTGCCCTGGAGTTTGTTCAGACACTAAATGCAGCTGAAGGGAAAGTCTGAGTATTATTCTAAAATGTTAAGTACCCAGAATTTCCTCTCTTCTTCAGCTGATGCACAGCAAGTCATCCCTTCTAAATGACCCTGTTAGCTTGAGTTAGAGGCATTTAGTGTTATGACTCAGCCATTACAAGCTGTATCTTTCTAATTCATTTCTCATCTTCCCTTGCACTCTGAGGCCAGCTGATGGATGCAGAGATGGGCTTGGGTGAAATGCTGAAAGCAGCTCTCAGCATGCCATGAGCCCTGCAGGAATTAGCCTTTCTCTACCAGGATATCTGTGGGCTAAACTGATAGGCCATGTGCATGTTCTCTGTAGTGTGCACACACCTCACACATAAACCTCTGCTCAGTGTGTCAGTCTGTCTGGGATTTCTGAGAATTGCTCAGGTTATGAGCTAGATGCCTGAAATGATGCTTTGAGCAATCTTCATAGGAAAGGTTTGTTTAATAATCATTATACCTGAAGTCTTGAAAGGCATTTCAAGCCTCTCTTGCCATATCATCTGATTTTAGCTCTGTTTGCTTCACAGACAGAATATGCAAATCCCCACAACACGTCTCTACAGTGAAATGAGAAATTACCAGAATTTTATTGCTGGTTTTCTTCTCTGCTACCTCCTGGACAAAAGCCACCCTCAAATTGTTTCTCTCATCTGATTGGTATCAGCTAGGCTGACAAAGTAAAACCATCAAGACCAGAAAAATTACAAAAGCTTAAGGGAAATCTGAAATGTGCACAGTCTCTGTAAAATAGACAAAGCACATTTTCCAGATCACTGAAACAAGTGAGCATATTCCATATAGGTTTTGTTCAATTATATATTTAAGAAAAAGATCCCCTCACCTTGTCAATTGGATGGATGGAATCAAAAGGTTTTAAGTCTGAAAGTGGGGCATGGTATGTGGATTATTAAATGCAGAAAAATTTAAGACTTTGTAGGATGGAAAACCAAAATGTGGCAGGCCTGATCCTCTGTGGCACTCAGGCTTCTGAAGGCACTCATGCTGGATTGGGAAGTGCCACAACAGGGCAGTGGGAGGACCAGGCTCTGCTGGGCAAAGTGGACTGGGGTCAATGTTCCCAAGGGTAAAGCAGAGGCAGGAATGGATCTTCCAGCATCGAGGTGGACATGGAAGGATCTGCTTCTGCTTCCATGGACCTGTCAAATTTGTTCAGTACCACCTTCATGAACACTGGGGACTTCCTGGTGAGATGCTGCCAGCTTTTGGCTGCTCCCATCTTCCCTAGCAAGGTGAAAGGGAGGGAACCTGATAATCCTGAGAGCAGAGGTGCTGGGAGAGCAGAGCTTCCATGGTTCTGCATTGTGTGTGCTAGAGCTGTTGAAGATGGAGCCAACATGTTGGCCATCAACCCTGGGACTTGTGGGTTCCTGGGATGTTTGGGGCCCATCTAGCAGATGGCTTTCCTCAGTAATTGGAGCATTAGGCACACTTTGTAGGGAAGGTATCAGGCTGGGAAGGAGGACTGGAGAGCCAGAGTGGCTTTCCTATGCCTGGGTCCTGACTGCTGAGGGAACTGCCTGAATGAGCCAGAGGAGTGGGGGCAGCTCTGCCTTCTCCTGTTGGCCAGGCTGGGCTGAGCTGAGCAGCAGCTCTGTCCTGAGGGCTGCTGAGTGTCTGCACTGTCCCTGCATGGAGAGGCAGCAGCCCGGCAGGGCCACACTAACAGCTGTGAGTGCTTGCTGAGCGTGTCCACATCACTGGCTGAGTGAAGAGCAAGTGTTTTCTCATCCAAGGACACAGGAGATTTTTGAGTTCATGGAAACACAGGATTATAAAGCCCTCAGTGTAAAATAGTACAGTTTAATTTTCCGAAATGCAACCAGGTAGGTGGGGAGATTAAATTTTGCTCCATTTATTCTCTCACCACCTAAGTCCCAGTATTTTAAAAATAATACTGTGTGACATGCTTAAGTGACATTAAAATAGGTCTAGACTTCCAGTAAAATATTGATACAATTTTTCACTTCATGTTTCAAGATTTTCTCATCAGGTTGGGTTGTTTTTTTATGGTGTATGCAGCCTGAAGTAGAGGTTGGATTTGTTACCTAAGACTTATTCCAAGTGAAGAGATTTGGCAGTGGTATGTGTTTGAACTTACTTGTTTTTCAGAGATTTCTTTACTTTGCACTTCCTCTGAGGTTAAGCTGCCAAATAGCACAGCTTGGGCTCTTTTACTGGTTTAGGAAAGACAGGGAAAAGTTTCCCCTGCAGGCCATTAGAGGTTAGATCTCTTCCTCTAGACTTAATTTGCTGAATTCCACTCATACAGAAGGAAGGAGCTTTAGTACTCTTGGCAGACAACTGTATTGTCATTAACAGCTCCAAATAAGCAGTTATCTGATAACACTGATAAATGACTGCCTTGGAGGGAGTGTGTATTTAAGAGGCATTACCTCAACTGAATTTTAAGGTTGGTAAGAATGCCCCTCCTGCTGTGCCAGTGGAACAGAAGGGCACGCTGCATCTCAGCTTTGTTCTATGGGATTTATGCTGCTTCACTATAGCCTATTAGAACAATCAGACAGATATTTCCATGCTGCTTGCAAACTGTTGGAAGGGGTACACTTGGGAAGGGGAAAAGGATGCATATTAGTAATGGTTTTATCACGTGTTTATTTTTTTATGTACTTAGAAGTGTGGGGTTTTAGAAGCTTAATAAAGCTAGCTGTTGCCAAAGAAATTGCAAGCAGACCTCTATGGTGATAATTTTCCAAAGCAATCAACATATAAATCCCACTTCAAGTTTTACTTTGGTGTAATGTTGGCATAGGGTCCCATCTGAATCCAGATACGGGTTTGGAACTTCCCTAAACTTCAGGGAAAATTAGATCTGAAATTTGCTTTTCTCATTCCTCACTATTTCTGTTGGAGCAATACCAGCAAGAGACAATTGCCAGTAGAGAGGAAGGAAGGAAGGAAGGACTGTGTGTCTGACTCCATGTGGCATTTCCTAGTTCTGAGCATAAGGAGCATTAACATTTAAAATCAACTCTTGAAATTTGTACTCTCCTGCTGATGGGAGATGTTGACCAAAACCAAAATTTTAGACTGGTGAAATTCTCCACATCTCAATTGTGTGATAAGACAGGCTATGCAGTCAGGTTTAGATCGCTCTCACATTTGTGGCATGTTTTAGACACATTTTTGATGCAATCATGACTTGACAACCAGTGCTGACAGGCTATATGAGAATGAGATTGAAAGCTTTTTCATTTTGTATATGTTTACAAGAGCAGTTACTCTTCTTTAATAAAATAAAATGTTTTCTTTTGCTTTGGTATTCACCTGTACGACATTGAAACCCAGCAATTTAGTAAAACACTCTGGAGGAAGGTGGGGTTATTGAATTTTATCGTGGCATGTTACATAGTTTTCTGCCTCTGAGGTCACTGGGTATGATGTATAAAATTGGGGTCTCTCAGGACATCAGGCACTCTTTCTTCCATTCTTATGCCTCATTTGTATAATGGGTTTTTTTCCTGGCTTTGCTAAAGCATTAGTAATCCAGTTGAGTTCACTTAAAAGCTCAGACTTTCCCAGAAGAATATTCATCTTCTCAGATGCAGAAAATCCTGCATATCTTGTGTCATTAAATATCTTGGAGTACTTTCAGAAGAGTAGGACCATGGTCCTTTTGGTTTGGACAAAACATGGGTCTGACATCCAAATTTTTCAAAGAATTCAAGGAGTTAACAGGGTTTCTTTTTGTATTTCCCCCTACAGAGTCTTGTTATCAGCAGAGACAAACATAATTCTTGTTCAGTGCTAGTCCCTGATTCTGAGAGGGCTTACACATATGATTAGATTTCAGCAGAGCAGCTTGTGTATAGATTTAAATGAGAATTTGTTGCAGGGCTGGAACTATTGTGAATAAGATACATGTTACCCTTGGGATCATTTGATGAAAGGTGTTGTTATCTGTATCACTCAGATCAGATACATTGCTTTTACATGAGTGCTGTGGTAGTAGTCAATTCATTTCCTAACATTTAGAATAAAAGATACAAACCCTGGATGACCTGAATATAGAGAGAATCAACATATCACAGGCACTGCATGTAGATGCCTCCCTGGCACAGCCAGCTGACAGGTATTTCATGGAGTTAAAGGTTATACATTTTTGTGTGTGTCAGGCTACAGTTTGCACACAGATCGGGTATTTTTGACATTCATATTCACATACACCACTTAAAAGTTCTTCCTGCTGACTGTTACAGAGCTCAAAATTAGCTGGCTGGCCAAATTCACACAACCTAATTTTTCTTTTGTGCTGCCCACCACCACTGGCTATTACTGGATGTGGCAGAATTGTCAAAATGCTCATAAGCAGCCACTGATTTGTGGCCAGAGCAGGAACACTATGGATGGGCTTGAAAAATGTCATCTGAATAAAAAAGCACCTGCTGCTTTCCTTGGGAGGTAGTGCAAAAATAATGATTTATTTTCTCTCCATGCATTACAGAGATGGAAGGGAGAGCTGCTTGCAGCTCTTTTCTCACTGGATTGAAACTCATCAGCCCTCTGAGAGCCCAAGACTGAGGCTCTCATTCGCCTCAGTCTGTGATCCCTTTTACATTCTCTGGGATGAACATCACAATCAGTGAGCTATTGAGATGGGCTTAAGGTTCTTGACATTCCTTGAAAGGGCACCCCAGAGCTTCCTTTGTGGTAGTTTTATTAGGAATGTGCCATTTCTTCAGGAAAAGGCTGAAGTCCTGAGCTTATTCAGGATTGCATGTTTTGCATTTGGTTCCAGTTGAATCAGGATTTCACCCAAACTGGTCTATATGTGGTCTCTTTGTAAAGTGCCCACCATCTGAGTGGTGTAAGGTGTGTGTTCTTCCAGCAGCATGTGCCACATTTTGTACAGATTTGCCTGGTTTCCTTCTCATTCCTCCTGCTATTTGCCTTCATACCCAGCCATTCTATGTAGAGCTAAAGAGAAGCTGTATTTAACATGCCCTACAAAGAGCACCACCAGTGGGTTCCACCCTTTTCAAAGTGATGCAGAACTCAGCCAGAGGCTGAGGTTGGATGTGTCTCAGGGCCAGTGTGTGCACAATCCCACAGTCAAGGGATAAAAGTAGCTCTTGCTACAGCATAACCCATCTGTGCTGGTTCAATTTCTACCTTAGGAGCAGATAAATCTGGAAATGGCTATTTCTCCCCATGGCTGGAATGAGAACATAGCCAGAGAGTTTAGATGCAGGTATTTGTTTTGTAGACCTGCAATTTGCATACACAAATCCCTGCTCATGTGTGCTGGGCAGGAATAAAGCCCTAGTGGCAAATGGGATAAGCAGGGCAAAGTCTCATAACCCCACAGACTTGAACAATTGTGTGGACAGAATACCTATCTGTGAGGCACATCAGCACATAACTGTATTAAAAAGTCACCACTGCACATGTTAATGACCTAGTTTTTCTTCATTTACCCCCTAGCATAACTGTGTACATCAAATGAAACAGGAAACTCTAGGAACTTTATCTGTGGGTTGAATATGGCATATATCAGTTTTGTGCTAGGAACTTGGAGCACTTGCCATACATCTCAATGAAGACCAGTAAAGTATCTTTTGTATCTGAGGTAGGAAAAAGTATCTATCTCTGTAGTGCAGTGAGCTCTGCTAGCTAAAGAATGTTGGGATAGTTTTGATTGCAACAATGAGATTATAAAAAAGGTTCTAAAGTAAAAACCTCTTAATGCCACACACTGCATGCTAAGGGCCAGGAGTGAACTCTGAGAGCTGCAAAATTCTTTGTACTGCTCTGCCATTGAGATGTATTCTCATTAGAAGGAAAGTGATTCACCCAAAGTAGGATGTCGACAACTTTGCTCTTTCCCACACACTTGCTTTGAACTAAGGGCTTTTTTATTGTCAAGGTCCCTCAGGATCATAGTTTATGAGAAATTTCATGCAAGTTCAAAACCTACTTGAGTCTTTTCTTAGTGCTGGTACTGAAGCAAGGCAGGTTTCTTCAATTATTTCATTTCTACTTTCTACTAGCAATGACTGACTTCATTTTTTTCTTCAGCTGTTTGGCTTTGTTACACCACTGAAACCCTGGTATTGCAGGGTTTTGGTTTGGGGTTTGTTGTTTGGGGATTTTTTCCTGAGGGTCACATCAAGGATAGCTCAGCATATTGCAATGTACTTAGCTTCCCTTCCCCCTCAGACACTGAATGAATAAAAACAAATCTAGAAAGACATTTCATTCTGACACCTAATGGCATGCCAGGACCAGACACACACTACATATCTGATAAAGCAACAGCCACTATCAGGTGAAGAGGATGGGTTTTGAAATGAAGGTTATTTAATGTTCTTGTTGTTGCAGAACATCACAAAATATTAATGGGGATCAGTAAAGAAACTGTATCACTTCCATCAGGAAAATGAAAACCAAGTTCATTGCACAGTCACATGACTCCCATTAAGGGCTTAATAGAGATTCCCTTTACTGCTGGATCATGCTATAAATAAGCAGATGGTGGTGATTTTGGGTCCAAATTGCAGGATTTACATACAAAATGTCTTTGGATACCAGGAAGAGGGTTGAATAGCTTTAAATTAAACAAGAAAAGCACACTGTATTTAAAAAAAAAAAAGATGGAAGCAAGAGTAACAATACTATCAGTAAAAAAAGCTCAAAGCCTGCAGTTCTGGCAATGTTTTAAAGCTGAGTGAGATAATACGTAGTTAAGATTACTCAAATATAGTAAATTGAAAAATCAGTGGAGTCTTGCTGATTTATAGCAATAGAGTTTTGCTCTTATGATTTTATTTTCAAGTTAAGACTTCAAATACATTCGTTCAAAAATATTTAATAAGCTCTAGCCATAAGCCTATTTTGGACGGTTCTGGTTACACAGCTTGCATCTGAAATTTTCTATAAGTAATATTTGTTTTTAACCTACTTTTCAGTCAAGCTGATGGAAACCTGCCTGCCTTGATTTACACCCTCTGAAGCATTTGTGCCGTAAGATCACTCCTGGCTGCTGTTGTAACATGATCCTGCCTCACCTCTTACAGCTCCTAAAAGCACAGACAAATGGAAAAACTCATGACAGTGTTGCCTACCTGACTGACTTCAGCGCTGAGCAGCAGTGTGTACATACAAAGAGCTTTATGCCAGTGAAAAACCATATTATAGCAATGCCTTTTGCTTCTCTGGATGTATTGTGTCCAGTGTGGATGTCTCCTGGATGCTTTTACATCTAGATACTGATACAGTGTCTTGTGGAAGTATTCAGTGTGCAGTGTTTGAGAGCAGCATGGGCAATAGCACATGGAGCACTTGCCCTGGAGCTCATGGACCTGTTCAGCTGCCCTTGAATGACAAACTGATCCTCCAAGAGGGACAAATGGGAAGGCAGCAACACAACTGAGATAGCATAACCCTGCCCAGCATCCCTCTGCAGCTCATGGCTAAATACCACATGTTGTTGTAGAGGAAGGTTGCTTGTAGCAGCTTATGTTCTCATACAGAGGATAAAACTACTCTGCCTGCTGAAAATGTCCTCCCAAGCATGAGCCTTGTGACCTCATGAGAAGGGACAGTGTTCCCTACAGCTGCTGTTTTCATTTGGGTGGTTAAATTCCAAATGAATGTAAACTACTGGAGGGGAGCAGAGAAGCTGGAGTTTGTCCAGGTAAATATTGGCATGTAATAATTGCAAGTGAGCTTGTGTTTGCTTTTTTGGGAATGGTTCACAGAATTCATGTACAGGCTTTACCTCAGCCACAGCTTAAATGCAGCTGTCTCAGGGGAAATATGGAGGTTATTTAATAGTGCCCAGCAATGACACAAAACAACTTAGGGCAGGAGGAGAAGGCACCATATTAAATTAAAACTGCACAAAGCAAAATTTAGGGAGACAGAATGTAATTATCCAACTTGGACCCTGGCCAAGGCACTGATGCTAACACCTTTATTATTAAAAAAAAAAAAAAAGAAAAAATGTCATGAGAGCCAGGAAAATAAAAAACAGACAAGACCTTGCTTTCAGTCTCTTTTCTGAAAGATGGCACCTCAAGTAGCACAGTGCCCATTAGCACTATGCTAGGGTATTGATTCAGTACCTACTAAGAAAGAAGAAGGCCACCCACTGAAGAACATGAATAATTAAAGCTGAAAAATGAGCTGATTCTCTGTGAAATACAGAGTTCTCATAGCAGTATTTCCCCAGGAATATACCATCAGGGAAAAAAAAAATAGTTTGCACTTCACCTCCAAGGAATTTTGCAAAGGTTAAGCACTAGAGCCAGCTGGATGCATTATTTAGTGACTTGATCATTTTATTACTGAATATTTAATTGGGTTTGTTTTCACAATCAACTATTTCTGCTCATGTTAAAAGGAGTTATCACTAAATCCTATTTCTACTATGGTAGACAGTGAGACAGAGGCAGCCAAAGGAAACAAATATAACCAGTTGTCCTTGATGTTCAGCAGCTTCCAGCTCCTTTGGGTTCCTTTAGCAATTCCAACTTTCCAGTGATTTTCTCAGTGTTATTCTGGGAGATTGCAACAGAAATCAGTATTCTTATTGCTGCCCAGCAGTGCACTGCAGAAGTACTCCAAATTACACTGAGGCCCTGAAGATACATCATCAAATACTTGCAAGGTTCCATGGGCTTATGGGAATAGGGAAAGGGAGAAAATGAGTTGAAGGCAGATGTGGTGGGAGCACAGTTTTGTATTTTCTGTGCAAACTAGAGACACACAGACTGGAAGTGACCCATACATTCAGCACAGTTGTGATTTCAGCCATGGACTCAGATTCAATCTGGATTTGCCCTTTACAGACTGGGTGTCTTCCTTTAGGAAAATCCAGAGAGTTGCCCTTGATCAGAAGTTCCACAGTTGATTGTGAAATAATTTGAGATTTTAGGATCTGTATTGTACAGAAGTCCTTTTCAGGCTGAAATTCAGTAAACCTATGGCTACTCAAATACATTTTTGACCTTCACCAATCCATTGTGCCATTTTGCTGAATGGGTAAATCTGGAGTTGTAGGAAAACAGACACAGGAGGTATAGAGAGCCTACCTAAAGGTTGTACACTGGCATTTATTTCATGTTCAAAAATATGGACATTATTTATCTCAATTCCTTGCATGTTTGTTTGGTTTGTTTTGGGTTTTTTTTGCTGCTAGGGTATTTCAGCTTTCCTGGCTGCATGCTAAATTATTTGTAAGATTGAAACTGCAGAGCAGAGCCTGCCTGTTATGAATAAATACTATTAAGTACATTATCTAGTTATGCCAAGTCTTCACAGGCAGCAGCTTCTACTGTATAGCTTTTCTGTATAATATGCCCTTCAGAGCCTGTGCATTTACCAATATGATTTTATGGGTATCTGTAGTAAGCTGGAACATTTTAGATTAATAAATTACATAGCAGCATTATTATGTGCAGGTTGTGTTTGCTCCACAGTTACAGCTGAGAATGACTTTCCACTGTAAACCCAAAAAACACAGCTGCCTTCATACAATCAGAAAAGCTCTATCCACTTCAAGTAAGTAAAAAGTCATAGCACACAGGACAGGAGACTAAGAGGGCTCTGTCCTTGGGCCTCATCTTAAATGCAGAAGTTCTACACTGAGTTGAAAAATTTTCAGAATGTAACAAATACAGCCAGAAAATACCACAATATCTGAGGAGAAAAATCTGAAATTAAAAGTATTTTTTGCAAACACAGATTTGCGTGGGTCCTGCATGAGCAGGTCCTTAATACCATTAAGAACTCTTGTTTGAAAAACCACTGCATGTTTTCCATATTTATGATTAATGATGGATGAAAGGTGTTTTTCTCCACAGGAAAATTTCTCAACTTTTGGCAGCTCTTATTTTGATCAGTGCTGAGCAGTTTTCAGATTCCTTAGCTGTGGTGTCTGCATGAAAAGAAATATAAACTTTTAATCAATCTTCTTTACATACAGAGTCTTCCTTTGTTAATGAGTAGAAAAGGCTAGAATGCTTTTCTCTTAATCATACAGTAATTTTACTAATTCCAGCCTTCTTAGTGATCATACTACAAACCACAAAAAATGTACTTTAGATTTCTTATGAGACAAAGGGAATACTGGCCTTCATTAAGATCCCAGGCACTACCCATTCTGAGGAAGGATCATTAAAAAATGAGTGAATATGTTTGTAACCTTCTTGGCCAGTAGAACACAATTACTGTATGTGTATAAAAAGAAAAATAATGATCTGATTCTCTAGCATCACCATCAGTGCCAGAGATATGGATGTACACAGGGAGTCAAGATCCATTGTACAAGTTATCATTGCTCTGTTTGGAGCTTGGATGTGCAGGGGTTTTGGACAGCCAGTGACAAAAAGCAAGCATTGGTTCGTAGGTGTGAACTGGGATAACTTAGTTCCATCCATAACTTAGAGATCCATCCACAGTGGAGACTCTCTCCAGTCCTCCACAGTGCCTCTGCTGTGGAGCTGTTGTGGCACATCCAGTGTGCAGGGAGCTCCCCAGCTACCAGTGCTTCTCATCCCATGCTAGCACATGAAGGGTTGGCAGTGCCAAAACTCTACCTTTCCCCATCTTAGCACCAAGCCATGCTCCAGCAGGTTCTAGCAAAGCACCCACAGGGGACTGAGCTTTGAACCATAGCCAGCCACTCCTGCTGCTACATGGGATGGCCACTACATGGCCCCTGAACTACAGGAGCAGTGCTTTTACAAAGCTCCTATGAAGCTGATATCCTATGATACTGATAAAAATAATACCCAACATTGATATATTGGGATTGCTGTAGAGTGTTCTTCAAGATTTTTTTTAATTAAGTTCTTTTGCAAAAGTACTCTATGCAAAAAGGTGACATTTTGTTGAAGAGGTACCATCTTTGAAAAGGAGATAGATGAAGGTACAGCCACATTCACACTTCTGAATGACTGGCTTGGCTTCATGCTCAATATTTAAAGTAGAGGGAGGAAGGAGAAATGGAGGGATATTTGGAATGATGGTGTTTGTCTTCCCAAGTAACTCCTGGGTGTGATGGAGCCCTGCCTCCCCAGGGATAGCTGATTACCTGCTTGGCCATGGGAAGTGTTAAACTAATTCCATGTTCTTTCTTTCCTTGCTTGTGTGGCTTTTACTTTCCCTGTTAAATTGCCTGTATCTCAATCCATGAGTTTTCCAGCTTTTACCCATCTGATTATTTCCCCATTCCTGCTATTCCAAAAGTGAGCAAGTGGCTGTGTGGGGCTTGGCTGCTGGCTAGGGTTAAACCAGGACAAGGTTACTCCCTAGCCAAAGAATAGCCCTGATTCAGCTAAAATTGGCACTCCCATAAGAGGAAAATACTAGCTTTTCTCTGAGTCTTGGGATTTTGTTATTACTATTGATTTAATAATCACCTTTTCAGATATTGTGGTGACAAGAAAAAAAATAACAAAGGGGTAGATAATAGTTGCATCCAGCCCAGGATTTTATCTGATTTCTTTCAGTCTGCTGTAGAGTGATGCAGCAAGATAATAATACTGACTTCAGTGCAACCCACTGTAGCAGGGTGGAGAGTCAGAGCCAGTAACCTTCTCATGGTAGCTGTAGTAAGAACTCCAGTATTCACTAAAACAGGAAATCCCTACTTCCTTTCTTTCTGGTATTTTGTATCTTTTAGTTATGAGCAAAAATGTAAAGGGCTTTGGTTATCTTATTTTCCCAAAAGGAATGATTCTATAGAAAACATCCATTACTGCTTATTCTTTAACTAGATGTTATTCCCAAGTGCTGTGTAATCATTAAGTGAGCTTTAATTTAACAAGTGTGCTGCTCTTAGCACATTTTCACTTATCTAGTAGTAAATTAACTATAACAGATTGTAACTGTTCTCCATCATTTAGCAATAAGGAAATCTTCCCATAAATATCTTGAAAACTAAACCAAGGTATTTTATGGTACTCGTTCTTATTTCTCATCACAGCTTAGACAATATCCATTTCAAAGAAAAGATTATTTTTCATGCTAAGGTTCAAAATTTCAGTTCATTTGCTTTCTGGTTACTGGGAAGGAAACTGCAGCACCTGAGGTATGTCTCACTTGGCCAGCTCTGGGAGATGAGCAATGCTTTGATAACAGGGATGGGAACACTTCAGTGGCCTAAGTGAATTCACTGGATCAATGAGGCATTGCTGCATTTCCACAATGATTTCTCCCAGTGTCTCACAGTTTCACACTTTTATATCACAGGTTTTGTTTTGGTAGTAATCAGCAGCAAGTCTCTGAATGACAACAGTGCTAAGGGCCAAATCCCAAAAACACGGTAACCAAACAAGAGCCTGATATTTAGAGGAGCTCTCACCTTTTTATCTGCAGCCTTCTGAGTTTGGATGTTAAGTCAAGCCTCTATGCTTGTGTTTGAAGGGGGAAAACTCCTTCTGAAAGACTGTCCTTATGTGACATTTTTTCTCTCTGTCCCTATACAGACAGGGAATGACCATGATTAATTAGAATAGCTACTAAAGTAATTTCTTGAGAACAATGATGATCTTTAACTGCAATTTTGTTTTCTCCAGGGCTTTGCCCTGGTCCTTTAGGATTGTGCACTTCAAAGGGAAAAAATGGATCTGGCACTTACATTTATAGGCTAGGCTGACATTGTTGGTTTGCTGCCAAAGAGGCATATCACAGAGGCACCAGCTGAGGGATCTCAGCCACTGAACCTTGGTGCTAGCCTTACAAGAAATCACTTCAATGGTGACATGGGCTATCTCTGTCCTATTTGTCCTTAAAGTTACAGAAATGCCATCCCAAGTTAAGTTAAATCACAGCTTTCTCATGTAGGTACATGACCCTTCAGAATCAAACTGATGCCATCAGCTTGTTTCACATTTCACAGCCTCAAGCAAAGTCTTAGAGGATAAAAATTTTGCTTATAAAAAACCTTCTCTATCCTTACTCTCTTATTACCCCCTGCATATCACAAACCTCTTCATAGGACATCATCTTTTCTCTGGAGTTTTCTATATTGTGGCTTTGGGTTTTTGGTGGTTTGGTTTTTTTAAGGGCAAAAACAAACATGACATTAAAAATAACTGTTATTCTTCTGTCCTCAGGAAAAAAATGGGTCTGCATTTTAAAATAATTGAATTTTCATTTGAAATCTGTTTAACCATAATGGCCTCTTGTCAGTATTCTCACTCAGAAATGTTCTTCCTGTTCTTCTTTAACACCTCTTTCTCTCTCAGTTCATGGGGTTTTCAGTCTCTAGCAGAAACTAGCAGAGAATAAAATAGTTAAAAGAGGCTAGTGGAATTTGAGTTGCACAGGGGTGTTACATTAATTATTGTTCCAGTGAGTCCATATGTTCTTCTAAATATACAGTGATGGCATTAGATGGGTAATAATCAGTGATTTCTCTCAGTAGTTTTAGCTGAATTGTGAAATAGAATTGTTCCCTGGAAGCTTATTTTCACTTGGCAAAAGCAAATACATTCATTAGTCATGCAACTGCAAAAGCAAAACAGAGCAGGAATTCGTCCAGCATTTTCAACACTACCATTTTTTAACATGTAGAAACTTATCTTTTCCTTTCTATGCTTCATCAAAACAAAGTCTTTCTTTTGGAATTTGGGAATTTTTTTCAGGGAGGATGTTTTGGAAGTGGCCCACTGTCACAAGAAAATTCAATAAATATTGCTGTATTTAGAATCTGGATTTCTGTCTTCTTAGGGATTTTATTTTGTCAGTCCATGTTATTTAGATATTTATTATTTCAGTTCTTATGCTATTCTGAAAACAGAGAGAAATATTTGTAGAGCATATTTTTTTTTAAATGTAAACATTTTTCATTTGTAAACAGTACTCCTTAGAGTCCGTAGAGAAAGGCATGTGTGAGCAAGTCTAACATCAATTATTTTACTCCTGCATCTCCATAACATAATCTTGTTCTCAGCTCATGTGAGGCCTCTGTTTGTCCTGTCCCAGTGTATTAAACTATGTCAGCAGAGGTTTGATCTGTATTATGTTTATGTGGCTCTGCTTAAAGTTACAAAAGGGCAAGTTCTTTAGGATGAGCTTCTCTCAGTAGTGTTGCTTGTCTTAAAATATTTTGAGAGTATGTGTTTCCCTCTCAGTCTTTTCACTGACAGCCATATGTCAGGGAGTGCTGCAAGCAGACAGCCCAGAGTCACTACAGGTGTCCTGGTGATGAGACTCTGTTATGGCTCTGATTGTAAAAATAGTTGAAATTTTCATCAGATATGTAATATTAAAAGTGTGCTGGATAAATTATGAAAAGAAAAACGGAAAGTAGCTGAGTTGTTTAACACCTTAAATAAAAGGACAAAAAATAGGTGGATCAAAGAAGCCTAAAAAGCAAGTCTGTTTGCTCTTTTTTCATCAGATGTTGCTTGGATCCCGGGGGGTTTCATTATCCAGATGGAAAGCACAGGGCTTGTTTATCAGAGTGCTGAGGCTTACACTGAGATGACAGCCTGGTCTGCAGTCCCCTGGGATGTGTGGGCAGAGCCATGGGCACAGCTGAGCTCACTGATGCCTCACCTTTGGCTGGGATCCTTGGAAACCTGGTAGCACAAGTTCAAAACTTCACACTGAGTTTCCTGAGCCCTTCAATGAGAACAGGGCCTTTGACTGCAAACCCCTTTTGCCAGCCTTTGAATTCCTGTCTGCACCATGTGGCTGCCATCAGTTTACAAATAGAGAAAAATTAAAATTAGTTTATGAACTGTTATTATTATAACTGAATTCTGCTATTAGCTAGGTCTAAATGCTTTTATATATTCCACACCTCTGTTGCCCTTTGAGATTTTTAACTGTTGTTTTCTTGTACATTAATAATTTCCTTGTATAATTGTTCCCAAGAGAATGAGCTGAAAGAATTATGAATTAATTTGCATCTTTTAATGTACTAATAAACTTTGCAAGTAGAAAATTTCACTCCATCCAGGTGGAAACCAATCACTTTAAATCAAAGCTTACTGAATTTCAAATAGGTTTTTTTTTTCAAGAAGTTGGAGAAGAACAGTGCTCTGCATGTTAAAAGTAATTAGAAAGCACAAGCAGCAATTTCAGACAAAGCCCTGGGTCATTTTTTTGCTGCAGCATAGAGTTCACAGGCACTTAGGAGAATGAGTATTTATTGTATTTAACCAAAATGAATAGCAATTTCTTGGAGGTTGAGAGGTCTCAGGCTGTAAACGTACATTTCACCCTTTCATTGAAAAATATTTTAAATTGTTTTAGTGTTTTTATTGTTTGATGTAAATAAATAATTCATGGTATAGCCTCTAAAACAGGGTTCAATAAAAAGAAATGTCCTTCTATGTACAATTTATTCAAATAGAATTTTGAGTGAACAAAATGTTCTATCTCATGTATTCGTTTGTAGCCAAACAATGTCAGGTCCTTGTTCACCAAAGCACTCATCTTCATTTATCTCTGAGCACTTGAGAAACCAAAGCTCTTCTCCTGAGTAACTAAAGAAACAAGTTCTGGGCATCTACTCTGAGTTTAATACATGGGAGTGTTACTCACAGAGTTACTGACAAGCTCAAGCTATTTACTGAACTGGTGATTTGACATCCAAGTTTATTTACCTTCATGTATTGTAGCCTTGGTAAATCTGGGAATAGAAATGCATTCTCTAGCCCCCATTCTCCAAATGAGACACAAATTATATAATCAATGGAGAAGACAGGTCTTGATATCAAACTTCTGATTTTGGAAGTTTATTTTAGTAGTTGATAAAGTTAAGCATTGACACTTGACAGGGCAAAAGGCATTGGTTTAAATGGCTACAAATTGCAGAGGGCAGAATGAATCCCAGCTGGTTTGGGACACAAGGGACAGTGCAGAAGGGGAAAGGGACTGAGGAAGGACAGAGTGAAAGCAAGGATAAAACATGGCAGGTTTGGCAGGGGACAGGAGTGGTGGAGCTGTGACCAAGGGCAGGCCAAGGGAATGTCACAAGAGGTGAGAAAAGGCCAGGTGGGCACATGCTGGGAAAGGGAGAAAGAGGAAATGGAGGTGCCAGGCCAAACAAGGGGTACTGCTAATACTGCTAAAGGCAGAGGGAGCTGTGCCTCTTCCCTGAGGGAGCAGATGCAGATTAGAGGCACAACTTCAACAGGATTATAGATATGGCCATAAAGAATTGAACCTACAAAAAAATGTTCAATACAATGTGGGTGATGTTTCCTCTCAGCAAATAGAAAAACAAAGTAATTTCTGAAAACATGGCCTAAATATGAATGATCAAAAAACTGAATGCAGGAATTTTTCAGCATATATGGATGTTTAGAGTTTTTATCTCCCTTAGGGCTTTGAAGAACATAAGCTTCTTTATCAACATAGCCTGATAGGATGCTCCTTTCTTTATGATGCCCAAGAAGGAAAACATTGTATTGACTGAAGAAACCCCCCAAAAAAGCCTATTTCTCCCACAAAGCTCCCAGGCACGCAGATTTCCACGCATTCTACCTGAAAGAGTTTTTCTGTTCTAAGTTTGAAGTTTGCAGAGTGCATGGAAAGCAAACTTGTGAGTGCTCAGAGCACTGTTTGTCATGAAAAGTACTGACAACAGCAGAACACCCTAGCAGTATGAAAACACACATTTCAAAAAGTTGCTCTTTTTGTTGTTTGAGATCTATTGTTTGATTTTTCAGTCTGATGCAGAGACTGCAAACAGATAGTTTGTTTTCCATTCTTACATGGTTTTTTATACAAATGTATATATAAATTATTTTTTAAATGTCTGTGGTAATTACAGGATATTTTTCCTGTGCTCAAAACAGCATTTTTACACACAAAAACATCCAGCTATACCTTAAATAGCCCAGAAGACACTATTTGACACCACAAGTGTCTGCCATGATGGATTCACTTTATTTTAGCACCAGATAAAACATGTAAAATTCTTTATAGCAGACAACCTTTCTCTAATTCCAGACTGAAATTACTTTTGCTTAATGTAAATATATATGAAAGTCCTCAAAATATACAAGCTGCAGTACAAATTTCAGTGAAATAATTTTTAAAACAAGCAAGGTGAAAACTTCACACCAGAAAGGAGGAATACACCTCAGAGCCAGCACAGTTCAGTACCACTGAAACGAGGCTACTGTCTATTGGAGATGTTTTGAGATCTGGCCAAATAATCCAAGATCCTGATAATTATCACACCTGTAGAAAATACGGATACTGCTCCACTCCTGGCACTGCTCTTGGTGCACAAATTCCTGCACAGAAGGACTTATTCTTCCATGGTAAAGTAATATTCTATGTAATGTCATTATTTTCTTGCCAGGATTTAAGAAAGTCATCAGTACTGTCTCCCCAAATTCCCTCCCCACTGCAGTGTTTAATGATATCTAATCTAAAGTAAGAACATGGTGCCTAATGAATATTCATTTGTCACATGAATACCAGGAACAGATTAAGTCCAAAAGTCCCCTGTACTCTGCTGGGAGAGATATCTGGAGTGCTGGAGTCAGCACAGCCAAAAAACCTTCAAAATATTTTACTTCAGAGCTAATTGGAAAACTTCAATGGCAAAGTTTACCCTAAGGAGAAATGGTGCTAAGCACAGATTTATTTCATTCCTGCTGTTGAACACAGCCATGTGAATGACTGAGATGTTTTTTTCTTGCAGGAGGCTGCCAGAGCTGCCAAGTTAAAAGCTTCAGAACTGACATTGACCCTGTTTATTAGCACAACAATGGGCTTGCTGTGGCTCCCGTGGCATTCCAGGATTGCAGAGAGCTAACTGTAAGTGTGCTTTTGCTGTCCCGGTGCAGGTGGCTGGCAGGGCAGGGGGCCTGGTTGGTTGAATGTACAGCCGTGGTGTCTCCTGGAAGACGCCAGCATTACTCGGGATCCTCACGGTCAGGGCAAGGCAACAGTATCCCTTCAGAAACTATTTCTCTCTGAAACTTTATTTGTTGAAAACACAGGATGTTTCTCCTGCAGGACGTGGGGGGCAGAGACTGGAGGAGTCTCTTTGGGAGTCAGGCAGTCAGACCAGCTTTCCCCTGGGGCATTGCAGTTAGAGAACACCATCCCTTAAGCCCTGGCATTTATGGGAATGGCACTGCTGGGAACTAGCAGGGCTGGGAAGCAGGTGAACAGGGGCTGTTCCTCACCTGCTTCCTGCCTGAATGAGAGGAAGGGTTTGGAGCCTGACTTCACACTTGCCTCAGGATACTCAAGTCCCCTCATAATGGCATTTTTTGATCTTGTAGAATTTCTAATTAGAAGTTAACCCTCTAATATCAAACTCTATTTGACTTTCTCTAGAGAAATGTAAGATTTCCAACACATGCAAAACATGTTGTTAAAAACATGGCCTACTGAAAAAAATGTAAGAAATTTTTACATACAAGTAAGAATTTTCAGTACAAGTTTTCCTGTTGATACTTTTGATTACCAAGGAATTGTTCACCTATTTTCAAAAAACAGTATCTTCATGAGGTTTCTTTTTTATTACTGTTGTTTTCGTTGCTTTGAAAATAGCTTTTTTTTACAACTGTTTTCCAAATACCTCTTATTGGTGCATATCAGTCCTAAAAAAGCCAAAAGTGCTTCAGATCCTTCAGGAATCATCAATACTTTGTAGAGACTCACAGAATATCTGAGGTTGGCAGGGACCTGTGGAGATGATCTAGGCCAACCCTCCTGCACAAGCAGGTTGCTCAGGACTATGTCCAGTCAGCTTTTGAAAATCTCCATAGGATTCCACAATGCTCTGAGCAACCTGTCCCACTGTTCAACCACCCTTACAGTAAAAAAGAAAAAAGTCACTAAAAAATTCTTACTTAAAGAAAAAAAGTCTCATATTTCAGTTTATGTCCATTGGCTATTGTCACCAGAAATCATTGAGAAGAGTCTGGCTCCTTTGCTCCCTGCCATCAGCTATTTACACACACTGATAAAGTGCCCTAAGCCCTCTCTTCTGTCCTTGGCAGCCAGTGGCCCCTGGGGACTTTCTCTGGTGTGCCTGCATCCTTCTGCTCTCCAGCTGCACAGCCCCAGCCTGTGCTGGTGGGTGTGTTCCCCCTGCCCAGGTGCAGGGCTCTGCACTCCCTTTTGCTGAGGTGCATGACATTGCTGTTTGCCCAGTTCTCTGGCAGGTCTTCCCCCTGGATGGCAGCACAACCACCCTTCGAGTCCTGTGCCACTGCAGCCCTGAGGGCAGCTCTGTGCCCCCAGCCAGGCTGTGAACAGAGGTGCTGAGCAGCACCAGAGCAGGGGCTGGATGCAAGGAGTGTTTGAGCACAGCCCCAGGGAGGAGAAGTGCTCGGGAGCCCAAAAGCCAGCAATGTGCCTTGGTGGCCAAGAAGGCCAATGGTATCCTGGCCTGCATTAGGAATTGTGTGGCCAGCAGGAGCAGAGAGGTCATTGTTCCCCTGTGCTCAGCTGGTGAGGTCACACCCTGAGTGCTGTGTCCAGCTCTGGGCCCTCAGTTTGGGAAGGATGTTGAGGTGCTTGAGCACGTCCAGAGGAGGGCAATGAGGCTGGTGAGGGGCTGGGAACACAAACCCTCTGAGGAACGTTTGAAGGAGCTGGGGTTGTTTAGCCTGGAGAAGAGGAGGCTTAGGGGTGACCTTATTGCTCTCTACAGCTCCCTGAAGGGAGGCTGCAGACAGGTGGGGTCAGTCTCTTCCACTGGGCAGCACTGACAGAACCAGAGGACACAGTCTCAAGCTATGTCAGGGAAGGAATAGGTTGGATATTGGGAAGAAATTTTTCACTGAAAGAATAACAAAGTACTGGAATGCTCTTCCCAGGGAGGTGGTAGAATCACCATCTCTGGATGTGTTTAAAAAAAGACTGGACATGGCACTTGGTGCTATAGTCTGGTTGAGGTGTTAGGGCATAGGTTGGACTCAATGATCTTAGAGGTCTCTTCCACCCTCATTATTCTGTGATTCTGTGATGGGGGCGTTTGTCTCCCCTCCAGGCCTCTCCTCCTGCTGTTACCCTGCTCTTGTCACAGGAGCTGCAGTGCTCAGAGCACAGCTCAGCAGCTCTGCAGCATCACCAGGGACACAGGGACCAAAGTCCTGCCCCAGAGAGAGGTGCAGGAACAGCCCAGGCAGGATCCAAGCAGCCACTTCCAACCAAGAAATCCCCGGGATTCAGGGGCTGCTGTTGCCCCACTCACACATGGATTTGGCCAGCTTGGAGCATTTACAGGTGTTCACCATCAAGGAGAAAAGGAAATTTCTGTGACAAGGCTTCTACAGCTGACTTTGCTGCAGGGTGGGCCCTGAGGAAACTTGGGTCGCTTCTGACAAAATTATCTATTTAAGAAACAGTTTGGGGAAAGCTGGGATGAGTATCTTATTTGAAAGTCTCAGGAGAGTTCTTTACATGATTATATGCTGTAGTAAAAGAGGTAAGTTTGATTCCTTGCATAAATTATTACTATTAATAACTTAATTATAAATTTAAATATTAATTATTATAATTAGTCCTTTAGTACCTAACAATTATAGAGTGTTACAAACTCTGAAATAAGCACTACAAGTCTCTAAATAAACAACATGTTTATGGCCTGAAACTGACTTTTTTTTTTTTTCTTGTGTTGTAGGAGACCTCTATACAATAGAAACCAAAGCTCTGGATTTTCACTTACTCCAACAGAAATCAAACAAGTGTCAGAGTAAGTAAGAATCAGATCTCAGACCCCAGTAGGTCTGGCCTCCTCTGATGGAATTTCCACCCTTCTGTCATGTATTCTGCTTCATTCTTCTACATTCAAATTCTTCCTCACGATCTTACATGCTGCTGCACTTTCAGATCTCTTCCATATCTAATCTCTCTTGACTTTCATTTTATGAACTAGCAGGTAACTGAATTTCTTTTCTTATAGTTTAAACAAGGAGACTCTGAGATACAGAAAGGCTAACCTCACAATTCTCAAAAGCATATCTGTAACTCTCATTCTGTTTCTGGACTTAATTCTATATTCAACACATCTTTTTTGTTATATTTGTATTTGATCCTGCTGAAGACCCTTCACAGTCTGTTTTACTTGGCAGTGAAGAACCATGCCCATTGTGTTAAGGTTGAAAGAAACTACACAGCTGTGGCTGGTGAGTGGAGCTGGAAAGGGGCTCCCAAACCAAAATTTGGTATCAATTTGAGGATTTGATAGTCCAGGTAAGTGCTGCTCTGTCCTTCCTAATGCTCAGTTTAGGATTCAGCTTGGAAAAAAATCTCAGATTTCCATTTGGAGTGAGACTGGAAGGAAGCTGCCAGTAGAGACAGCTCAGTCCAAAACGGAACGCTTATCCTGGGAAGGGCTGTGGAGAGCCCCTGCAAGGCCGGGATTAGAGCGGGCAGCGTCCATTTTTATAATTTACATACACAACGCTGCTTTTTGAGCTCATCCAGCACGTGAGCACCAGCCTTAGAGCATGCACTCTACCCACAGGGAAGAGAGACGTAACTGCAGAGGGGTTACAGAGAGAGAGTACTGTGCTGTAAGGGCAGGAACCGCAAAGCTCCTGAGTTGCCTGACACGCTGGGAAGGACGAGACTGAACTGCACAGGCGGCACAGGCCGTGAGCTGGGTGCAGGCACGGTCAGGGTGCCGGCAATGTAACGCTGCACTCTCAGGACACTCATGGCAGCCACGGCACCGCTCTATTGCGGCATTGCGCCCTCACGCACCCCCGGCACTGGCACGCCCGGGCCCGCCCCGCGCGCTTCCAGAACCATCGCTGCCCCGGCCAAAGATGGCGGCGTGCGCGTCACCGCCCCGCCGGCCAATGGCGACCGCGGCCTCTGGGTCACGTGGCGAGAGCGAGCCAGTCGCCGGGGCCGCGCGGGGCGGCTCGGCGTCACTTCCGCTGCCGGGGGGCCGGGCCTGGTGCGGCGGCGGAGCGGGGCCGAGCGTGCAGGAGGCGGCGGGACCGCGCTGGGCCGGGCAGGTGCGGGGCCACTGGGGACCGGGGCGGGGGCAGGAAAAAGCCGGAGAAGGCCCGACCTGGCCCGGGCTCAGTCGGGCGCCGCCCTGTTGGGGCTGGGAGGGGTTTGTGCGCGCTCTGGTGTGGCAGTGACTCCCCGGCGCTACGTTACGCTACTGCCGGTTAATGTGTGGGAGTGTTGTTCTGGTCTTAACTCTCGGCTCCCCGCCCTCCTTGCTCTTGATAAAACACTTGAAGTTGCCTTTCTCTATATGCCCGTTCCCGAAAAGGAAAGGTAAAATCTGCGAGTTGGCCCTGTGAGTTCCCGCTGTGCCATCCCTGTGGGAGAGCTGCGTTTGGTGGCAGTCGGGACGAACCTCGTGAATAGTTCCCGTTACAAAAGCGGCATTTCATAACTGCTGCAGAGCAAAGGCACTTTCTAGCAGCAGGGTTATTATATTCTCAGTCACTGCTCTGTGATTCATGCGAGCTGTCCAGTGCTGTGCGTGCCTGTCTCTCACCCGTGTTTAAACCTGCCTTTCTTTAGAATACTCTTAGCTTATGTTGATCACTGTACACGTAAGGTATGACCGGTCATTTGAAAAAAGGCACTGATAGTTGGGGTGTTCCGTGATATCAAGGGATGTGTGTAATTGTAATTAAAGGACGTTAAAGTGACTCCAAGGCCTTGGGATTTTTTGTATGATGTGCACCATTTGTGGCAGTGAGCTAGCAGTTTTCATGCTCCCAGTGGGACACAGAGGCTGGTTCTGCTGGTGCTGTGGATTTACCCGTGAGTGGTGTCACTGTTTTGCAGTCAGAATTGCTTAGGATGATCTGAAGCTGGGTTCTGGGCTGTGACCTTGACTGAATGCTGTGCCCATATAGCTAACTGATTCTTTAAAGGACGGCTTAAAATTGGTCGCTGACTATTTTCCACCATACATCTTGTGCTGTTTGCTCACTTGGGTTTATACTTCTGTGGAGTTTTAAGTAAATTTGGAGGGCAGAGTAGTCATGCAGTGTTGTGTCTCAAAATGAAGGTTAGTTGCTGAAGTAACTCAAACATAAATACGTAGAAGGTCTTGATTGAATTTGTACTTATGAAAAGTGGAACATGAGTCTGTTTTTGAGTTGTGAGAGAGAAATCTCTGATTAAAGACTTATACTGGTATAAATACAGGTAAAACAGTTAAACTGTGTATTTAAGAAGTTCTTATCTCCTATTACAGTACTTCAGTGATAATATTGCTTTTACTGTGGATAATCTCTGATTGATTGGTTGGTTTCTATTATTTCTGTTGTAGTTGAGAGTAAGTAGTTCGTGTACCTTGTCTGAAAACCATGTAACAAAACAGCAAAACACATTTTCTTGTGCATTTGCAGGAACACAGTGTGTTAAGTTATCTCAGCAACCATGCTGGCTGCCAGGCTGGTGTGCCTGAGGGCACTGCCATGCCAGACCATCCGCCCCACCATCACTCAGGCTTCTCCAGCCTTGAGGAGCTCCAGCATAAAAGCATACAGGCTGTGGCAGCCTAGCCAGGTAAGGCAGTGCTTTCTGATGGCCCTGATTGCACATATTTTAAAGGGTTTGGTGTATTGCTAAAAGAATCACTTTGCTGGAGTACCTGATGTGAATGAGCATGAGCCTTCTGCCTGTTTGAGGCACCTGCTCTAATTTACTGAAGGAAAAATGTTCTTCAGTTAAAACTCAGCAGTTTTGGAGCAGAAGAATGAAATCTTCTGTTTCAATGACTGACTTGTGTCTTGACATTAATGGGCAAAAGAGGTAGTTAGGGATGGGCAGGCCTTACTAGGTAAGGTGGGAGGAACAGAAATTCTTGTCCTGTCTGCCTGTTCCCAAGTTAGAGTCTTAAATATAACATTAATATAAACACTTTCTTTTCGATTATTTTAATCCAAATATGTGTTTAGAGCTGTAGTGTAGATTAGAGCAATTTCTGAGCTATGGCAGGACAGTCAAAGATCTCAGCAGCATTTTTAAAAACCACACTCATTATCCTGAGACACTGTTTATCCTTCTCTGAGAGAGGATGTCTCAGACCTGCAGCTCACAACTCTTAGGGGCTGCTGTTACTCTTCTGCCATCTTGATAAAAGTGCTAGTAGCAAATTCTTCACCTCTTTTATATTTTCCTCTCAAGCATTCTAAGTTTGTAGGTACATGGTGGGCTTTTTTGTTTGTGAGTTTTCTAGCATTGGGCTGGATTTCATTAGCTGCCAAGCACAACCAGACTGAAGGGCTGTGGTAAACCCCTTGAATTGCAGTGCTCTAATGCCTGATGAGAGTAATGCTTGTAGGTTTTGTATTTTAGTGTTGAAACAAACTCACAGCTTGATGTGAGTCCTTGACTGCTCAGATGCAATTTTAATTTAAAAATTCCTGTAAAAAATGGTAAGAAAACATAAAGTTGTTTTTGAATTTGAGTGTATTCTCTGTTGCTCCTGCAACTCACTAAGACTTTGAGCAGCATAATCACTTGGAGCTTGTTGACCTTAAAAATCTTGATTTTCTAGGCCTTCATTCAAGGTTTGTTCCATAAATCAAGGTTAGACTTGAAAGCAAGAAATCTGTGCTGCTTTTCCAGCTTTAATGTCTCTAAAATAGCACAAAAGTATTGTGCAGAATTTTTTTTACATTGAAGCACAAAGAGTGTTTTAGCATAGAAAGCAAAAGGCTTTTTTACAAAACAAAAAAGTAATGATTATGTTTTTATATTTAACAGAGAGGCTTGTGGCAGTGTTTGGTACAGTGGGACTAAAGTAGAAGAAATGCAGTCTGAATATTCCAGCATCACTGCATTGGTTCTGTGTTTCTAGAATATGTCAATGTTTTTCACAAAGGTTCCTAAACTTTAACGTTCACTTGTTTTCCTTGGGCACAGTTGCTTTGTATGTATGAAGGTAAACACAGATTAATAAGAGATTAATTAACATTTTTATGTGTAGCAAGTAAGTAGGTAAGACTATCTTCTATTTTGTTTCATTAAATATTTCTTATGTTATTTCTGAATTTAACAGAATTATGCCACCAGAGCAAGAATGGGTTCAAGGCGTGGAAAACTTGGCCAGGATGTGAAAGATGCAGCGTTTGAGCCATCTGCAGAAGCTGCACTTAAAGGTAGAGGTGCTCTGCTTTAAATACTGAGAATCTTTCAACCTGAACTTAAAACTTCCTCAAAGGAATATGTTTTTCACTACTGAAACGGGTAGTGAACTGGCTTGAGATGAAGTGAAGCTTTTAGAAGGAGGGGTAAAGTGGAGCAGCCATTGCAGATAGATCAAAATTTACATGAGGATGTTGTTAACTGTCAAAGAAAAATCATTAATGAGAGTGTTTGTTTTTATTTCTTTACCCAGCTGACCGCCTGGGGAAATTCATTCTTGCTGGAGGGGCTGCTGTTGGTCTGGGAGCCCTGTGCTACTATGGAATGGGCTTGTCCAGTGAGACTGGGGCTATTGAAAGGGCTGCGTAAGTAACGTGGTTTATTTACCTCTCCAGTGGAGCAAACCTCCTCTGTAGCTGCTATCGCCCAGTCTACACTCAGGTTTTAATATGCTTTGAAGAGTAAACCCCCACCTGTGTCTCTGCAGGTTTTTAAAGCAAAATTAGAATTATTCAGCCTTAAACGGATAGTAGTAGCCTGAGATTTGCTAAATCTAATGTGAAGACTATATAAACTTGTCTTGTGAGGTGTGCTCCAGATAACTTAGGAAGTGTGGTCTTCTGAAAAGCATTGCTAAGACCAGTTTCCCTGGTGTTTGTGTGAGACTGTTCATGCAGCTTTAATAGAGCTGTTAAAAAAGTCTCCATTAAACACAGTATCTTGGCATAAACTTTGATACAATAAGTGTGTTCTTAAAACTTCAGTGAATTGCTTCTTGGTCAAAAAAAAACCCTGGCTAATGGCAAAACTGTATAGTTAGACTTGAAAGATGGGTAGTAATAAGCATGGGCTTGGGAGAAGTGTGTTGGGGATATTTTGCTTTATTTTGCAGTTGGAAATGGCAGTCAGCATTTATAATGAACATGTGCCATTTGTGTTTATGAGAAGCTTGTTATAGATAGAGCTGTGTCTATTTTTTTTCTGCACAAGTCTTGATTAACAGGTCAGAAGAGTGAAATGGGAAAAAATATATGCACTGAGTTCAAATTTAGTGTTAGCAGGGAAAGTTTTCTTTCTATAGTGTGAGCAAATGATATTGCAGAAACTCACTTATGTCCAGGTCTGTTGCTATTGTTAGAGCTCGCAAAATGACGTTTGTGTCCTGTGGTGTCAGATAACCGTGTGCACTATGACTCAGCAATTTGTGAGCTGCTCAGCAGGCTCCTTAGTGCCAGTACACATTCTGTAGACCTTTTACCTGAAACCAGTTTGTTATATACACACATCATTTTTTTATTTCTCCTGTGGTTAAAAGTATTCATTACTCTGTTTTCTATGCGTGCTTCCTGCTTAGAATTGAATTATAGTCAGCATTATTTGTAATTTTCAGTGTTTCTACTGAGTTAATATTAGATTAAATCAGCAAGACTGACAAGTTCACTCCCCATTGTAAAGTAAACTCATGGCAGAAGTTGCTAGACCTCATCATTATAATGAAACCTCCCTTATATCCATGGCTATGAATGCACTGAACAGCTTGATTGTGTTTTTAGCTGCTCTCTGTTGTGAACCTGGTAACTGCACAGCTCTGTATGACTGCTTCTTTTGCAGTATTTGGCCACAGTATGTGAAGGACAGAATTCACTCTACGTACATGTACTTTGCGGGCAGCATTGGCATGACAGCTCTGTCTGCTGCAGCAGTGAGCAGAACTCCTGCAATCATGAACCTCATGACAAAGGGCTCCTGGCTGGTAAGCTTTATTATCAAAATAAAAGTATTTGCTGAGGAATGCCACCAAATGACGGTTGATATTAAAAAATCTAAGAAATCTAACTACTTGGTGGAAAGTAAGGCAAAACTTAACCTACATTAGTGTCCTTATCCATAGAGACTATTCAGGTATCCTGATGATACTTTATGATGTAAGATTTGGTGATTCTAGTCACATTCTGACATGTGTTTTGTATACTGTTTTGATGGTTTGTCAAAGATAAACTACATGAGCAAAAACCACTATGCTACCCTTACCAGCTATATGTGCAAGTAAGAACCTCTGAGAAATAGCTACCTAAAGGTAATGGCACAGTTTCTATTGCTGTCTGTAAAGAGAAACTGAGCATTCTTACTTTTATCCCTGTGCATTCTTACTCTGCCCTGTGGCACTTTTAAAGCTGTCTCTGTTTGCCAAGGCTGAAACAATACTGGTAGGCTTAGTATGTATTCAGTGTTACATGGAGTGAAACAGTAACAGTTAAATGCCAACACCTACATAACTTAGGCATCATTGGTGATAAAAGTTGTACACTTCTGACCAATTTGGTAGATGTTGAATGATTCTGCTTGGAATCATGAATAAGAAGAGGCACTGAGATTAAAAAAATCACTGGTAGCATAAGCCAGTAAACTAGGTGTTGGTTTTGGGTGGAGAAATGTACAAGAGAAGAAGGAAGGCTAACACAATTGAGGTACCTTCATGAGAGTGAGAGGCAGAACCATGAGTTTTCCTTTTATTACTTTACACAGCCAAGACAGGTGCCATAGTTCATAGTTCTAGTTCTTCTAGTTGCCATAGTTCATAGTTCTTCATAGTTCACTTTGGATTTCTAGAAAACTGACTAAAAATAAATGAAAATTAGTGCAAGCTAAGATCTGCAAACATTTGACTGTAACCTTTCAGGAGTAGAATCAATGAATATTCCCTCCAGTTGTGAATTAGGTTGCTGTTTTCAGAATCTGTGTCAACTTTTAGACTAGGAGATTAGAACAGAGACCATATGTCCATATGCTAACTTGAGCTCTGTAATGCTGTTTCTTCAGGCAATTGGTGCAACTTTTGCAGCTATGATTGGTGCTGGAATGTTGGTCAGGACCATATCCTATGAACATAATCCCGTAGCTAAACATGCAGCGTGGATGCTGCATTCAGGTATGTGGATTTAGTGTTTGTTGTAGAGATGTCTGTGCTTCAGTGTGACCAAATGATGCTTACTTTAATAAAACTCTGGCTTTAAAGTAAATTTTTATATACTGCTGTTGGGGAGTTGAGGTTTTTCAGAGATAATTCCTGAATGTCAGGGAAAGATGTCTTAAGTGTCCTTAACAGAAGTCTAGTTTTTTCGTAGTCTTCTGAAAGTCATGCTCAAGTTTAACTTGGGGTGCATACACTCCACACTGAAAATGGAACTAGATGGTTTCATGGCTGCTTTGGTTTTGTCACTGCTTTCTAACACTACCACTTCTCTGAGTGCTCTTGCCTACAGTAACCATTCTTCAGCTGTGCAGGATTGGAGGCATTTGAAACCTGACTTAAAAAAAAAGAGATTTTAGTGTTAGTTTACTTTTGATCTGTGCTCACAGCTGAAATACCTCATGGACACACATCTCAATCTCTCACTAATGATACCAACTTCAAATAATAATGGCTCTCATTTTTAAAACTGTTTTGATAGAAATATTTTGAAATTCAGAAAAGACATGTGGAGGTTGGGCACTGGAATCATATTTGCCTCTCCAGAGCTAACATGTCTGCCAAGAAGAAATTATGTTTATTGTAGTGATTGTTATTAAGTGAAAAAACCTAATGAGATATTAATAGGCTAGATACACATTTCCTACAAGCCTCTAGCAAAAAAATCTGACTTACTTGCCTAACTGATTGTTGTATCAGAAGTCTGTCCTGCTTTTCAGTGTTGCACGCTCCTAATGCTATTATGTAGTTGATAAGTCCCTGCTAAATATCTCTTCTTACCAGCTCTGTTATGAGCCAATCAGTGTGTTGACTTTTGTTAGTCTTTTTTTCCCAAGATGAGCTCTCTGAAGTGCTCTAGTGCTAAATAAAAGTGCATAAGGTTGCTAATTTATTGTGCTCCCTTCTATATAAGAGTACAATCAAGTGCATTGGTGTTTTGTCATGCATGGGTTAGTTTGAGCCATGCCATCTGGCTGGAGATGAAAATCAAGTGGGTTTGGCATGTGGTGTTTCAAGTGTTATATGTGTTCTGTTTTGCTTTGCCTAGGTGTCATGGGTGCAGTGGTGGCTCCTCTGGCCTTCCTTGGTGGTCCTCTGCTGATCAGAGCTGCCTGGTACACTGCTGGAATTGTTGGGGGGCTCTCAACTGTGGCCATGTGTGCTCCAAGTGAAAAATTCCTGAACATGGGAGCACCACTTGGCATAGGCTTAGGCTTTGTTATTGCTTCTTCAATCGGTAAGATACTGTTTCAGTTCTGTCATATAAAGTGGCTTATGAACTTAAGCTACTACAGTGCAGCTCACAGTTGCAGGCTGGTCTGCTCAGTGAAGATTTGCCTTAAATACAGCCCTTGCAACTCCAGTACAGCAGAAAATGTTCTGTCGTATTTGTTCTTGAAAAGGAACCTGAAGTTATGGTTCTGGCAGATGTTAGTCTGGCAAACAGCTGATAGGGGTGCCTTATGTTTTAGATACTGCCAGTGAGTAGGGAAGGCAGTAAATGTGATCTTAGTGCTCAAGCCACTTGTTTTCCTTCATGTGTTTTAGTCATTGTTGTAGTCATAGGTACTTTCACCTGAAGAAAAATGCACACAGTTCCCTGGGGTGTTCAAAATGAACAGGTCAGGTTGTGTATGTGACATCTTCAGTGTGCATGCTAAAGCTCTTGGTATCAAACACACACCACAGACTGAGAATTGAATTGAATGCTTACTGGACAATGTGTGCTCCAGTGACTGGAGTTTGAGCTAACCCAGAGTAGCAGATAATGATCTTTGCCACCTTTGTCCATTGCTCTCCAGGATCCATGTTCCTGCCTCCCACCTCTGCCTTTGGTGCCGGGCTGTATTCGGTGGCGGTCTATGGTGGCCTGGTGCTGTTTGGCATGTTCCTGCTCTATGACACACAGCTGGTGATCAAACGGGCTGAGACTCTGCCCCTCTACGGCGTCGTCAAATACGACCCCATCAACGCGTAAGTGTTCTCTGCTACCACAGCTGCTCTGGGGGCTGGGTAGGAGTTTGCCTCAAGTTACATTGAAGCATGCTTTGAAAAGAGCCTTTTCAAAGTGTATTGCTGTTCAATGTGAAGAATCACAGCGTTTGAAAACAACAGCAACAAAATAGCTGCTGAAGTTAAAACTGAAATCATTGTGAGAAACAGAATTGAGCGTGTGATGTCACATGCCTCCAGCAATGCATTCTAAAATGTATTTTGGTTTTCTAAAGCATTGCTGGCAGAATTTATACCTGCTTTCTGAAAATAACTGTCAGTATCAGTTGAGAGGAAGTTAATCTTCCCGTAGTCATTTAATATTTATTAGTCCTTGTCACTAAATAGAAAACCTGCGATGGTGTGATAGGGAAGGAAGGATTGACTCTTTAGTAAAGACCAAGTCTGAATAACAAGTAACTTTCTTGTAAATGTCTGTCTGATCCTAGGTAAATTCTTACTTCCTTTGGTTCTGTTTTATTCTAATTAAAGCAGAGTAATACTGATCTTCTTGAAAATTCTTGGAGATACGCAGATCAAAGTTCAATATAAAAGCAGAGGCTCCTGTATGAGAGCAGGATACTGTCTGTTAGGATTTCTGTAAATAGTTCTTGCTGGCAGAGGTGGTAGAACAAAACACAGGTGTTCTTTGACATACAAAGCACTGAGGGCAGTCATAGCTGGGTTTTGTAAAGATAGTTCATGAGGCTTCTAAAATGAAGTATAATGGTGTGAAACACCAAATCATTCTGTGTCTGTTTAACAGCAGTAACTGTAATTTCTTGTTTCCTAGATGCCTGGGTATCTACACTGATACACTGAACATCTTCATTCGGGTGGCCACCATGCTTGCAGGTGGTGGAAGTGGCAGGAAAAAGTAAACAGAGACTCAACTTTGCAACTGTCTGACAGCCTACCTAGTGCACATATTAAATAAACATTCATGATTAAAGCAGTAATGCTCCAAGTGAGAATTTTAAAGCATTTCAGCATATTGGTTCAGTGCAATGTGATTCAGTCTTAGTTTTTCTTCAAACACTTTCCAGCTCTGTGTTTAAAATAGTCTGAACTGCTTCTTCTAATTGTACATTATTTTGGGAAAGTAAATTATTTTTAATATATGAATAAAATAGTCCTACCTGCTTTTTAAGGGGTTTGATGGCAGTTCAACTCTTACTTTCTCTTTTTTTTTTTTTTAATTGTTGTTGCATAGTAAAGAAAGTAATTTTTGAACTGGTATCCCATAGGCAGATAGGAGTACTTCATGAAGTGCTGCTTAGATGCATCAATTTTCTGTTAAGGTTCATAAATTTTATTTTACTGGCATCTTCGGAAGAACTGAATAAATTGTATATGACCCTAAATGCAATCATGACTTTGACCTGGGCAGAAATATCAGAAAAGGTTAAGCAGGATTTCACAGGTTAGATGACCAAAAAGTGTAAAGGAGACAAGATATGGGAACTATGCAGCATTTATCCCATATGAACTTCAGTCTCCTTCTGGAGTACACATGAGAATTCCTTGCTTTAATGTTGACTGGCTATAATAGCTAGCTTATTTTGATACTAGATTTATAAAACTGTTGAATGGCAATAGAGCTGTGTCTTTCTTCTGGTGGCTGAATTCTTGTCCTGCAGATGAAGGTCTGTCCAGAAGAGCTCCTAGTGGCCATCTCTTGGAAGTTTGTATAATTGGCACAGAAACTGGGAATTCAGGATGTCATGCTGTAAACCCCAGGATCATAAATTGGTCCTACTGTTGTGTGCATCATTAGACTGTTTACTTCTTTTCCAAATTGATCTGTTAAATGTGGTCTAAAAGAAATGTTCCCTAACAGTAAAATTGATTTAACAGTAAGAAATTTATACTTTCCATACTCTTTTGCTGTATGTTGGAATAAAAGGGGAGTTCTTGGGCCATGAAAATTTTGACCTAATGTCAGCAGGTCTTATTTTCAGTTTCTGGCAAATATGTTATGTTTATGTATTGACCTATGAACAATAAAATTCTAGCCTCACAAGTTGACTACTCTCACTTTTCCCCATGATAATGGAAATATTTTAGTACCTCTGCACTAACACCTTGGTGAAGAGTACTATAAATATTTTTTTGTTACAGTTACAATTTCCTTTGTAAGTGAGTACATATTCCTCTGTAAAAAAATCTGCAAAGATGCTTCTCATTTTCACTGGCTAGCACCTTTTTGGGGGTGTTTCCCAGTTGGAGGATACTGGCTACACTTGAAGTGGTTCTGTTGGTGTAACCTATTGGCCACTTACTGCAGCCAGTGCTACTTTTATGTTTGTCACACACTGTAGTATTTTTTGACTCTTCAAACAGAGGGAAGAAAGCATGGATTTTGAAGAACGTTGTTGCAGCTCCTTTGTGCCCAAAGATTATAAGGCACAATTTAGTTCCTGGCACTATTACAGCTGGAGGGACATCTGTAGTTCTTAAAAGGAAGAAATCTTTGGATCATGTCAGTTGTAAGTAGCCTGTTCAGAGAGTTTTATCTTTTTAAGCAATTTGATACGCTTAATTTCTTCTTTTACTGTAGCCAAAAACAGCACTGTGCTTTTTCTCAAAATCTGAAATGTACAGGAAGCTGTCTTAACATTCTGACATTCATGCTTGTTGCAAAAGAAAACTCAGGCAAAAGAACCTTTTGGTCTAGATTCTGAGGCTGAAGTTTTAGAGCTTGTCTATAACCCAAGGGAGGGATTCTGGTCTGTCTGGAATAGTGAGGTGTAGAAACCAACACACTGCTTACGGGAGGTATTTGCATGAAAATGAGCCCAAGAGGAAATCTAATAACCTTTTGAGAAATAGTGCCTGAAGAAACACGAGCATCGCTTGTGCTCAGTCTTGTGGAAAGGTGTGACTTGGCTTCTGTGGATGACATTACAGCACTAGCAGTATTTTCCTAGTGTTTGTCTCCAAAAGAAAAAAAAAATTAGTTTTTCCTTTACATTTGAAGTCTTAAGTCAAAAAGTAAGATATACCTTAATTAAGACAGCTCTGATTTGATGGGAGATGGACATCTAAAGCCAGGACTACTGTCAGTGACTCCTGGCAGACCTACTTAGGATCATGAAACTCCGGGGGATTTTTTTGCAGGTCAGGTGTGATTCATCAATGCATAAATTGAATTTGCCTAAAAATTCCCCACCTGTGTGCCAGAGGACATTAAAGACGTAAATACTGTGTTTAGTCCACAATTTAATTAAATTCTGATCTTTTCTACTGATTATAAATGGTTTCTATGGATTTTCATGATGTTTGAAGTAATTCTCCTTTTAAATTATGATCTAAATTATCATTTCTATAATATTTAATAATTTACTTCAATTTAATCAATATTATAAAGCAATTATTTTCCTAAGAAAGTGTTCTTCAGTGTCACCTAGTATAATTAAGGAGGCCAGGTTCAACTGACACGTATTTTAAGTCTGCATAGCACAATGCTACATGAAATTTAGATCTCACCTAATTAAATTATTGAATGTAAGTAGCTTTGCAACTTTCCTCCAGCTTCCCTCACCTCTAATGCTGCTAAAAGCTGTCAGATAAAACCATCATAAAACCTTTATAATAGTTTGCTTGTAACACAAGCAAATAGGGTGTGCCTGATATCTTTATGTCACTTGAATCGGTCCCAAGACAAAGATTATTCTTCCCTATTACTGCTGTCATTAAAGAATAGAATTTTTTTTTAACTCTTCAACATTTGAAAATAATTTAGGAATACAGCATAATTTTGCTTGAACTTCAGTTTATAGCAAACTTGGAATTTAGAAATTGTTGCCATAAGTTCACTTCAAATTTTGAAATAGAGTATTTAAGTAAGAACTGGATTTTTATTTATTTTATTTTTGTTTCAAATTAGTCATCATAAGAAAGAGAGATGGGGAAAGCAAGACAGGCTCTTGCAACACAGGAAATGATCCATCAGTCTGTGGCAGCCGTGGTGGGGGTGGCTACTCAGACCTTTCACCGGGCACTGCAGGGGCAGCTGCTGCAAAGGCATATGACCTTGTGGCACAAGGTGTGACATGAGTCACTAGCCCAGCATTCACCCACCCCATTTTTCCTAATACCACACAGAGCTGGCAAACACAAACCCAGCATGTCTGACAATGATGGCTTTTAGATCTAACCACCTCTCCTTTGCCAGTGATGAATAGGAGTAGGTCAAGAAAATACCATCTTTGTTAATCCCTTCACTCAGTTCTGACACCATTTGGTGTGTGCCTGCAGACATCATTAAGCTTCTGAACAAATCCTTAGTACTGCTGTAAGGCATTTCTTTTATGAGCTTGTGCGCAGGAGCTAAACCTTCGCTACACTGTAGTCGTGTTTGTTTTTCCTTCTGTGAATGAGCAACTTTGTAATACATTATGTAGTACATAATTACAATTTGTATTCTTGCTAGTGAAGATCGCCAAAAAGAACTACTGAAACTGGTTTTTTAATTATCACAGTTTCCGCTAAAGAAAAAGCATAACATCACTTTCTTGTAATGTTGGTCAACGAAAATTAAAGTGGCATAGGGAAGAAAATGAAAAGCTTCTAGCCACTACCAGAGAAAAAATTTAATCTAAATTTTAACTGGAAAGGCCAAGGTTAAATGGAACTCCCATGAAAAAGACCAACTTTACATTTTTATAAATTGCATAGTGGTCTGCATATCTATGGAAGTACCAGACTTCTTCCTGGACACTAACTCAGCACCACTGCAATGGTCAGATAGCAGAGGCATGATAATGTACTTGTGTTGAGGTAATGGCCTTGGAGTTACACGTCTTCCTTTACTGCCTGCAAGTGTAAAATCACTTCATCATCCCACCTAGTTTGGACATGAGATGTTGCACATCTACAGACCCTACCAACTCGCCTTATTCCTGACTGTTGTGATGTCCATTCAGAGATGAAGATCTCTTTTTTTCTTCTGAAGCAGTGCAATACATCCTCATCCATCACCATCTTTTCTAAGAAAAATGATGTTACAAGTTAAAAAACCCCAACAAACTGCCAAAGCAAACAGAAATTGCATGCCTTGTAGCACTACATTCCTTAGGGACTTCTGAAGAACTTATAGGAGCAAGAGCCATTGATCAGATTCCTCCTCGTGCCCAAGACAGTGTAAGAAAACAAAATTCCACATGTGTTTTACAAATTATATTTGAGTCCCAAGGGGATGAAAAGAACTACTAGTTAAGCTGAAATGCAAAAATCTCACTCTTCTTATGTCTTATACACAGATGGATTCATACAGAACTTGGGCTCTTAAAAGCTTCAGCAGAGTTCTCCTATCCCATCAAATTTTCACCTGAAAGTAAAGCCATTGCTGCTGAAGTCTTTTCTTCTTTTACTGCATCCTAGTCACATTACGTAAACTGAGGTGACCATAAATGCTTTGGTGGACAGACTGTGTTCAATGCACTGAAATGCTGCCTGGTAAACTGGATTATGGGATTTTAGCAAGCTGACAGTAAATCAACAATGGAGCATTCTCCTCAAATGTCTCTCTGTCAGAGGTGGCAGGAAGAAAACTTGAAATTCATACCATTTTAGAAATGAAAAGATCTTTAGCCTCTAAATTCCTTAGTTCAAGTTCTGGACTTTATTACCAACTAATTTTGTTTGTATGAAATGATTAGCATATCTACAACATACAGAATAACCAGAAAGAGGTGAGAGTGGCCAAGTAACAGCATCAGGACAAAACACTCTGTTATCTCTGCAACCATCTCCTATCAGATAGCAGAGACAAGGCTTATTCATGGTTTCAAGAAAGAGATTAATATGCAGAACAATCTCAAAATCTTTCCAAAAGCCTAGGGGCTGACATCTGCACAGTATTTTCTATTTTGGAGGCTTGCCAGCTGAAGTAAACATTTATCTATTCAGGAGGAAGAAGAGTGAGATGCCTGCCCAGACATCTGTCATTGTACCACTTCACTTCTTCTTACTAAGTTTTCTGGAATTAAGCATTGGGCAGCTGGACTAGTTACTTTGTACAGAAGACCAGATAGACTTCATATTCTTCTATCATCTTTCTGAAAAACAAAGTGCTGACTGAAACAAGGACACATCCTTTAGAGCTATGGTAAGTGGCAAGAGGGATAATCTTCCCTGCTTGGGTCCTTGTTTTTTCCCTGCTTTGGGGGAAGTAACATGCAGTGGGAACAGATCTGCCTCCTTAATGAGAAGGTTACGCTCCATAATGAGAAGGTTACACAGCTCCTCTCATCACCCCATCATGGAAGTGTGAGCTCCAGCAGATTATCTGTCAAAAACAGTCTCTTCAATCACGTCTTGCCTGAACTCGAAGACTGGGCTACCACAAAGAAATGTTTCCATCACACATAGCACAATGAACACTGCACCTAATGTAAATTTTTCTGGCCTGAACCCTTGCCTCATTTCATTATGCTGTTTAGAAGCCTACAGCAACCAGATAAACCACATCGAAGGCTTGAAAAACTAGAGAGAGAACACATGAACTAAGCAGGGAAAAAGGGAAAACATCTGTTTTTTCATGTTTGCCACATTCCCAGCAGGAGGAAAGTTAAAACCAAGCAAAATAAAAACAGCTGCGAGTTCCATTTTAATAGAACTATCTAGAACAGTGACCTGTGAAGAGAATGGAGTGAGCACACAGAGCCTGGACACCCTGAACAGCACACATGAGATTCACAAACACACCAGCTGGCAGCTCTGCAGAGGCTTTACTTGCAGGTGCAGTGTGAGGAGTGGCAGGACACTCATTGAAAAAGCTGTGTCAAAGGTGCTTTAAACCCTGTTCCAGGAGTCTTCAAAGTGTTTATCAGCTCACCATAAACTGCTAGGAGAAATTATAACCTCAGTCCTGCTCTTCATTCTGATCTTTGTTAGTATAGTTAGTATGTCCCACATGTTGTCATTACTGCTTCTCATACCCTGACTGCTACTGCAGCCTTCAGTTTCTACACTATGTTCCCTCCTTCAAAAACAGACCCACACATGCTCCTGGATAACTATGTTGGTTCCCCATAAGCGGTCTAGGTTGAATTAAATTAACTTGGTATCCTTAAAGTTCTTAATGTTTCCTGCCTTCTCGCAGCTCAAAAGTTAGTTTCATTTAGCTCTAAATTTAACAAGATCATTTGCTCCAACTGTGTTATTCTCCTTATGTCACAAACAGCTGTTTCAACCTGGTTAGAAGAAATTTTCATTTACAAAATGCAGATTCTTCTTAGATTGGCATGACCTTTAAAAAATATTAGTGAATCTTATATTAACATACCACTTCCAGAAATAATGACTCTATAAAGATTGCAAATTTAAGAGTTTTGGCAAGCACAAAAGGAGACTCTGGATCATGCCTTAATTTAACTTTAGGAATCAAAGTACTTTCTTTAAGACTTTGAGAGACATCCTATGTGGCTTTTGAACACCATTAATGGGAACATAATGCAAATCTCAGGATGCATCCCTTATTTCCCTGGATGATTCAGAAATACCTCTGCACTCAATTTCAACCTTTTTTTCAACTGGAAAGATGTACAGCAGCTGCTGCTCATTTCATAAAATTCATGTCTACAGGAGACTATCATACAGATGCTTCAGACTTCCAGCTGACAGACCCTAAGGACACAGGTTAGTAGAGATTATTTATTAATCTCTGGTTTTATTCCCTCTCCTGTCTCCAGCCACTCCCTTTACACAATTGTGTCTCATTATTTTGTATAGTCCACAGCCTTATAAATAAAACTTTTATCTCAGCGCAAGTCTAAAGATTATGCTAGGTCATTGCTTCTAGTCTTCCCTTTTCAGTTTGCTTAACATTTCCTGTAATATTAGCATTTATAGACACATATGAAACAGGGCATTAAGAATTACAGGGTTTAACCACAGCAATTATCAACTTTGCAGCCTGAAATTTAAGATAAAAAGCACAGGAATTTCTTCTGAAAGTATTCAGTTTAGGAGGAAAAAAAGTCTTCCTCAGCTATGTTTCTTCTCAAAACTGCTAAGCAAAATATAGTGCATGGACCCCAATACCTATTCAAAAGAATCTCTCAAGGTTTGCAACTAGACCTCTCAATTGGTGAAAATAAACAAATAAATTACAATATCCTCACCCCAAGAAGTTATTTTGATAAATTCATGCAGTATTTTAGTTTTAGAAAGTTTCGGGTTTTCTGTTTGCGTTCCTAGAGCAGCCTGACAGTAAGACAGGACAAACTCCTGAAACAGGTGCTGTCCTTGAAAAAATGGGCACTTGTTCTTGTTCCTATCAAACCCCTCTCTGGGGCTTTTGGGTGTGCAGTGATGACTGTACAGGTGTGCCTCATTTCCCCTCATAGTAGCTGGAAGGCTTGGATTGTTGTAACAGAGACCAAGTAGCAGCCTGCCTCTTCCACGCAGAAAACAAGTGGGGCATTCAGGTAGCACATGCTGTTTCCTTGCTTGGGGTGATTGATTGGTAAAGTCACAGTGCAGTGATGTATACTTAGAAAAACAAGTCTTTGTAAATAACTTGCATTGCCCAATATTATGTTGTAAATATTTCAAAAGAAAGATGGGGGGTTTTGAGGTAGTGCTGTTGGCAGCACTTTTTGTTTGAATGAGCAAGTTGGAAATGTCAATAGCCATCACGTGATGAGGTTCTGTTTTGCAAGTCATCTCCCATCTTACCTGGTTACTTTTCTGTATTCACTTTTTATTTCTTATCATGCACACAAAAAGAGAGGGTGATGGTTCTAATTAAGGCTAAAAATACATGAAAAATTATTTGAGCATATGGTTTAACCCCAGCTGGCAACTGAGCCCCACACAGCCATTCACTCACTTTCCTCGGCACATGAGCTTGTCTGGAACTTTCTCAGAAAGTATAATGGAGATAAAATACTGTAGTCACCAAGTGAAATCCTTGCTTCAGTGCTACCACTACTCAGCCTGATTGAGTGTTGCAGAAAAATTACTCTCCTACCAACCCTTTCTTGTGCCTTATTTACATTTCAGATTTTCTGCAAACCTTTATGAGAAGGCTAACCGGCTCCATTTTACATGCTCAATTTATGTTGGGATTTATGTTATTTGATTCAGTCTTAACCAGCAAAATGTTGACTTTAAAAGTACAAAATGAGGACTCACACCTATATGTTTCAATATTCGAAAGAAGCCTGAGATCATAACAACAACATTGTTGTCATTCATCTTTCTCTGCATCAACTGAACTGTAGAAGTCCCTCCTGACTTAGGTGAACTAACAGCCTTACTACAGGCTGAACAAGGTGTGCCAGTGTGAGGCGGGCTTTCCTAAAGCACTTTGAAGGTAATTCTATCTTGTAGCTAGTTTTGTTAGTGATTTGATTCCTGAACCTTGGTAATGCCGGCCTTGGCAAACAAGAAAGGCTGACAGGTATTAGCAATCTTCACCATCTATGGATATTGCTAGGTAGGACTGCAGAAATAAGCTTTTGGGGCTAAATTTGGTAGATAAAAGGGCGACCCAATTTGGAAGGCTGCTGGTGAATGCAAGAAACAAGCCAAATCCAAACCTGAAATAGGAAACCTTTAAAACTGGGGCTGGGAGCAATATTTGTGCACCAGAGTGAAGCCTTCTATCCTGCTGTAATTCCAAGTCTGGGTGGCTTGCAGATACTGCTCCCACCTTTTAAGGCTACATGGCTTTTAACTATTCTGTTGTTAGAGACCCAAATCTTACCAGATTAAGCTGGGAGAATTGAATGCTCTCAAACCTGAACTTTTTGCCTTTTTTAAGTGACACAGCTCTATAGTTGATCCTTCCTTGAAGGACTTTTTTTCTTAAAGTACACTCTGTGAACCTTGATACTATGTTGAATTTGATGACTTCTTAATCTTAATTGTTAGCTGGAATCTTCGCAACTTAATCATCCAGATATAACAGAAACTGAGATGTTAATAATAAACTCAGAAATCTGCTGCTTAACCAGCTGTCTTGTTAATTATGGTAACAACAGACTGGCAATTGCTTTGATTAAAACACCCTGGGTTTGGTTTGCCTTTTCAAGCCCCAATCACTGTCCATACAGATTCAGTTCTGCTGTGCTCTCTCCCTTTCCAAGCATGCAGAGGAGCACACCAGGTCCTCTGGAGAGGCTGCTGTGTAGAACAGGACAAGGATTCTGCCTCAGAACATCTCTGTGTACTTTAATCTTCAAGCTCCTGTGTAACTGGTAAGGAACTCTATGTTGCCTCATTCTGAGTAAATTGCTTCTTCAACTAGGAAGTGCTGTTTCTTTTTGTCTGTTGAGGTGCAATACAAAGGCCAACTCTCCACCCATTCTGAATGTAATAGTCCTTTCACTCTGTCTTATAAAAAGCTGAGGTGCTGGAGGAGACAAAGACACACCTTCACCCTCCTCGGAAACATCTCATTGGAAGGATGAAGCTCCTGGCACTTTGTGGCTTTTTGTTTCTCTGTCTTTTGTGCCTCAATGTCTTTGCTGCAGAAGGTACAGTATTATAGTCTAACACAGCTTTCTCTTTTCCTCTCTTTCCTTTTTTTATATAAAATGCTTATTTGCTATGTTGATTTTAATTAAAGGAAACAAACAGAGCTTGACAATGAAAAGGAGGATTGAACTTAGAAAAGGTCTTAGACTGCAGAATGTGGTAGCATATCAGTGCTTTGGTTTGTACAGTAGTGTTTCCTCTGCTATAGCCTGTTGCACAGCATGGTTAACTTTTACCTTAATCTGTATCTGCTCTTCTGAAAATACTTCCTATTATATTTTCCCAGTAGATAACCAAGCATCCACCAATGTAAAAATAGTATCATTTTGTCAGAAGTGGGAAATGTGTTAATGGAAAAAGCTTCTACCCATATGAAATAAGGGAACATGAATCAGTCAGGTTAACAGAGTATATGATAAGTTCTTTATAGAACAGTGAAACTGTTCTTCAGTAATTCTTCTGATCTTCAATCAGTCTAAACTTTGTTTTCCCTTGGTGGTTTTTTTTTTTTTTTTTTTGGTTGGGTTTTTTTTACCACTGATAATCCACACTTCATCTGCAGTATCTTGAGGCACTTAGTTACCATTTTGCAGTATTCTGAATTCACAGAGCTATTAAATTCCTGAAAACAGAGGATTTTCCATCTGTCTATAGCCACCTCTCTGCAGATGTCATTGTGCATTTGCAGAAGGACAGTTCAGTAGCATTTTTAAATTGAGAGGTGCAATCTAGAGTTACCTGTGCAGACTTGAGGTTTGATATTGTAAATCTCTGAGACTCACCATGATTTTTACAATGTGTATTTTATACAAGATATAGAGAGTAAATGTGAGATAAACAAATAAGCTAAGTGTCCAAAGATCAGGAACAGCAGACTTGCCATGCTTGATATTTTCTAGAAACCTTTTAGGAATTGCTTTATGTGTAAATATGAGCATGGAGAAAGATGTGGAATCTGTTTTTCTAATTGGTTAAGTCAGCTGCCCAGTTTTGTCATTTACTGGTGTCTGTGCTGGTAGAGCTATTTGCCAGAGCAGTGGTAGCTGAAGCCCTTCTGCTCTCTTTGCCTTTTTTGCTTCTTTTTATTCAGGTTTTTCCATAACCCTTGAGAAAAACTTTAGGAACAGTGCAAGGGCAGTTGGAGACTTTCTTGAAGTGTCTTCAGGAGCATAAAGGAAGCCTGTGCAGGAAGGACAGGAGATGGCCATATCAATAAAACACAAATAAATACCTGCCATTGCCACAGTAGCGTTTCCTTCCTCTTGATGTGCATGGCTCTTTCATGAGTCAGAAGGTGGGGAGGAAACGTGCAAAGGACACTCTTACTTATCTGTAAGCACTGATGTCAAAGTAAAAGTGTCTGGTTGTGCAAGATAAATGCACTTTGCATATTAAACTGTTGCTCTGTTACATCAGAACTAAATTATGAGAACTGTTATGTAACTAAATTATCAGAACTAAACTCAGCTTCCATCACCAGCCTTGGCTGTAAACTGTGCCTCAGTGATTTCCAGAAACATTGACCACATATTAGATTTTGTTGATGAGAAATCATCTGTCTCTGTCCTTTCTGCTCCCCCCCCCAGCTCCAGAGTAAACCTTTTTTTTCCCCCTTTATTGTGACCAGCACTGTGGTCAACTGTAGTCAACAGCTCACTTTTTTAGGTTTGGTGGGAGGGAATATTTCAGTGGCTTTGCCCATCCAAAGCAGTTTATTCTACACTCTGGTGCATCTGGACACTGAGATGCTCTTTTTTCCTGTTAGTAATTTTTTCTATTTTCTTAAAGTGGTGTAACTGTAATTGTATTGCCTGCCAGTGTGACATTTGGAAGGATAAAGAAATCTTTACAATGTGTATCTGATGCATCTATGAGTAATGATAGAAAAGAGCAAATAATTTCCTGTTCCACACTAGGGACAAAGCTGTGCAGAGATCTGAAAATCAGTCATGATAATCCTTTGTTTTACAGATCCCTCTACACAAGGATGTCAGTGGTAAATACAGTTATTTGCATTACCTGTCTCCACTGATAATGAATTATTTTTCACCCTTAGGTCAAAGGGTTAGAAGACGCTGCTGTTCAAAAGCATCCACAGTCAACAAAAATCCACATAAAGGTAAAAAGGTTTACAGTTTCATTAGATGAATTAGGTGATCTTCTCTTATGAATCATGAGAGAAATCACAGCACTCTGTTTTTTTTCCATCTGCAAACTTCACATAATTTTCCATGCAGGTAAATATTAGCTTCATTGAATCACTGAGAACTTGTTCTCTTTTTTTTAAGAAACTTACTGAGTGTTTGGATTGGGAAGAAATAAGATTAGAAAAGATTAGAACCCATTTAATGCCCATAGTATAAAACAATCAAGAGAACTGTGCTTAAGTCTGATTAAAGGAGTGTCAGTGTTCCTCATTGATAAGAACAGTTGCAGAAGTGAAATATTATCCTGGCTTTGCCCTGCTGTATTCCATCACCATTCATCTGTGCCTGCATTCATCTTTATGTTTTGAGAGATCAGCCAAAGTGGGGTTCTGTAAATTCCCAAAAATCCTATTTTTGAACCCACAGCTCTACCAGAAACAAGAATTAGCTGAGACTGAATTTGTTCTAAATATGGGCATCTAAAGACCGTGCAAGTAAAAGTACATAATATCTCTGGTTTCAGTGAGACCCCAGTGGAAAAAAAGCCAAACCATGAACAAGTCTAGGATAAAAGGATTAGTATGCTCTTTAGAATCTTAGTATCTTAAATCTTAATGTTTCTAATTTCAATAAAATGTCTAGCTGATAACTTCTGTTAAACTCTAAAGATAAAGAATTAGATCTAAAATACTTTATTTCCTATTTCTAATATTTTAATCATAAAATCACTAATTTGAAGTTCTGAACAAATTCATTCTAGCTGATAAAATATCTTAAATGCTTGATTACTTTTTATATTTAGATAACTTAGATGATCTAAAAATCTTTGTGTTACTCTACAGTTTTCCTTTAACTGGAGTTTTTCCTTCCTGTCCAGTCTCCCAGTGCTGAATCATGGGCTCTGTTTTATGGGCAGAGTCCCATTGGTACCAGGAGCAGTGAACAAATTGCAGAATTATTATGGGTCAGGGGTTTAGAGCTGTCTGGGGCTCCTCATTTAATCAGCAGGTGTAGTAGCAACTGGGGACTTGGGCAATAGCAGGTTCCCAGCTGGCCCACAAGGCCTGGGGGGATGTGCAATGCCAGAGGCACAGAGGTGGCTTCTGTCACTCCTGGCCTGAGCTGGATTGCACTGCTGCTGCCTGCCTGATCCTGTGCCCTTTCCACATTACTGAGACTTCATGTGATCAGCACAGCTCTTACTATTCAATCTGAGTACTTTCTGCTGACAAAATAGGGGGTACTTCAGGCTTTTTTACATGCCATAGACGTGAAAGCTCTCTGCTAAAAGTGCTTGCAAGAGAATGTTCCTTTGAAAGCAAACTGCTGTTTCCTGGGGATGAGTCCAGTGATGCTGGTCTCACAGAGCAATGAAAGGTATTGTGCTGAGGGGCAGAAAGGAAGCAGGGGCAGGAGGTCTCACAGAGCAATGAAGGGTATTGTGCTGAGGGGCAGAAAGGAGTACAAAGGAAGCACTCCAGTAAAACCTGTAAATTCACCACAAAGATCTCCTACTGAGGGAATCTGAAATGCTTTCCTCTGCTGCAAACACAATAATACTTTATCATCTTTGCTTTATGATCATTACACTCTGCCCTGGTTCTCAGAGCATTCAACATGCTTACTGTAATCATCTCCAGTCCTTAACAGCAGCCAAACCTTTTATTGGTAAGGGATTGTTTTTTATTTGCTTCCATATAAGGTACATCTTTCTGCTGCAAATGACTTCCTCAGATCTGCTTGTATCAAAATGCTTGATCTGAATTGGTTTCTACTCTTATTGAGAGGCAGCTGTAAAAGCTTGGGCCTAATGCAGCAACTGCCCAAACCTGAATTGTTCTGCTTTAATGTGTGGTTCTTGACTGGAATTGTACAGTGTTGGCTTTGTTTTGCATTGTTGCTATGAGATTTCTGGGTGACTTGTGCTGTCTTTTTTTAGTGGGATATTACTTGCTGTATAGTCTGCAGGCAAAGCACAGGGGCTGTTTTTCAGCCTTACTCTGCACTGTTCTTTGTGCTGGGCAATTGCCATGGGCAAGCTGCAAAGCCACTTGGAGACCAGCTCAGTGTGGCTTGAGGAGAGGGTTATGTATAACCATACATAACCACACTGGCTACTTCTTTTGAAGCAAAACCACTGATTTCCTAGAAGTTGGAAAGTTTCTGTTGTCATTCCATCAGAAACAATTGCTGTCCCAGAAAGCAAATGCTTTAGTTCTCCTTCTAAAGTCAGTGTATGGCTTCTGACCAGGAAACAGGGAGAATGTGATGATAGTAAGGGGAAGACACTGTTTAATGTGTCAATTACAGAATTCAAACTCTGGAGAGACAGTAGCACCATCCTGTGTCTATGAAGACCTTCATCTGACTATGGAAACTTCCAGCAGCAGCAAACTTGTAGTGATTGAGCACCCTCACTAAAGGGAGAATAGTCTGCTGGGAGTCAGTGACCTCCAGCAACCTAATAAAAAGAAAAAAAAAATTGCCATCACATCCCTGTTTATTTTCAGATCACTGCTAATCTAAGCCTGCCCACACAAACATGGCTAAATTTCAGATATAAAAGTTTTGTGCCATTCTCCACACTCCCAATTAAACAAATCTTTCAATTTTCTCTGTTTTTCATGTTTGTTTTACAGGTACAGGTTTTAAAGTTACTCCAGTGGAAACAAGGAGACCGTGCAGGCCTTGTCATCCGCGAGTCTTTTCTGGACCACTTCCACAGCTAAAATAAGCAGACTGAGAGGAGGGTGAAAAGCATCTGCCTACATGCACAACCAACAGTGCTTCACTATCTTCAAGACCCTCCTTTCACAGACAGGACATGAATGTACATTGCTTTCTGTTTGGGGAAACGCTTCATTACTGTTTATTCATTCCTTCACTCATTTCAGTCACTTTGCCTAACTCTTTCTGCTAGGTTAATACTATCAAAGGTGCTCACTCAGGCACCTTTGATAGTATTAACCTGGCAGAAAGAGTCAGGCAATGTTGTCTGGCTGCCACCAAACTTTGTGTCAGTGGAATATTCCTCTGCACCAAGCAGGGATTTGGCTCCTCGAGTAAGAGAATGAGGAAAGCTGGTTGAAGAGGTAGCTGAATTGCACTGGTTTGCATTTCTAAATGCCTTTTAGGCATTCTATTGCCTAAAAGGTGGTGAAGGGCTGATGCTTTTGTTTCTAGTTATAAGTATACATGCATATTTAATCTTTTCTTGAATCATTTATTTTAAATTAACAATGGTGTTTGTTTGTATGATCATCAATCATTGATGATTTTTCCTGCAGCCCTTGTACTCAGTGCTAGCAATCCACTTGGAAGTAAATTTCTACAAATGATAAAAATCTCATCATTTACAAAGGGCTGAGAAACTAGATAAGCAAATTATTAAAATAGTGGTGATGGGCCAGATTCAAGTAAGCTTTTCAATATGTCATCAGAGGGGGCTAAATCTGACTTAAAAATCAAAGTGGCCTGGTTTTAAGTTCCTTAAGAGTGTCATCAGGTGGTTATTGAAGAGCATACTGAAAAGATATTAAACCTAATCAGATTTCATCTGTTCCTCTGAAGCCAGAAGGCAGCTGTTCTTTCAAGACAGCAGAGTTGTGTGATCACCTCAATAAACAAAGCTTACTGGAGCATGAAATAAATGCAAGAATAATACCAAAGGGCTGAATAACAGAGAAACTGAAAAACCCACTGATACTTTAGCCATGTATCTTCTGTCCTCTCCTAACTGTCCTCTGCATTGCTGCTATTTCTCTGCCTGGGGGAGAGTCCTTAAAATGGAATTACTTGCTTGTTCATAAATTCAGTTCTCCTTCTTGTGAATATGAGGAGGAGTAGAAACCTTTGCTGCTGGGTAAATTGCAGATTGCAAATAGTAATTTTTCTGTCAGTACTCATAGTACTACTCTTTCTCTTAACATAATTGTCAGTATGATAGAAATGGTTTCAGTGCCCTTCACAATTTGGGGGAGTTGAATGGGAACAGTCAGAGGTCTGTTGTAACTCACACAGGCAAATGGAATTCCAAAAGGTCAGGTTTATGGGCACTTGCTCAGGGTCTGCTCTTATTGAGAATGTTTCTATTGTACTGAGCAATTGAACCTATTTCTGGCTCTTCTGTGTGCGTGCTATTACTTTATTTTCATATTGGTTTTGAGAGTAGGTAGATCTGACACTCAGCTTCCTATTTTTGAATGCCTGACCATGCATAGCATTTTTTATATCAAGGATAAAGGAACTGCCAGTTTTCCTTGCAACACCTCTGAATCAGAAGGTTGGTGAAGGAACTGTGTTTCATGTTTGGTTGCTGGTGAGGGGGCCAACATATTTTATCTCTGTTGTTTTGTGGAGCTCGCAGAAAGAATCTGTAGAATGTAAATGACAAATAAATGTAAAAGCCATTTTTGGTATTGTTTGCAGCAGGGTTTTTCTCTGTAAAATATGGCCAGGTGTTTACAGCTCTGTATAGAGCCTCACTAACAGGTTTGAAGATTCTGTTCTCTAATATGAGTTTAAGCCCTTTTCTTTTATATCTGAAAAATGCTCTAAGATTGTCCTCTTTGCCTTGCACCCTCCAAACAGCATGCTCCAAACTCTCCAACCCTCCTTCAGGCAAAATGTTCCCTCTGATAAGAAAAGCAGAAGCCCCAGAGACCATTAACACAATTCTTACAGAAATACTCTATGTAGGCACAGAGTTTGTGGTCATTGGGGTGGGGCTGTGGGAGCCTCACCCCAGTGGGTGCAGCTGTGAGAAGCAGGTGAGCAGCTTTGAGCCATGGAGTGCCCAGGGGCACTGGCCAACCACCAAAGGGAACAGAGGACACACAGGTGCAGTGATCAACCTTTTATGAGGGGATAAAAGGTTGGGCTAAAGGACAAGAAGGGCAGATGCTTGCAGCCTTCTGAAGAGGAATGGTGTTACTCTGTATGGGCGGATACCTGAAGCCCTCTGCTGTGATAAGGTGTTACTGTGTGAATGGGTGAATGCCTAAAGCCTTCTGAAATTGTATGGTGACACTCTGTGTATGGTGGCTGTCTTGACTGCAGCATGTGCTGTGGCATATGCTGTGACAGCTCTGCATCTCTGGGGAGATCCCAGCACGTCATTTAATGCACTTTAGTATTTTTACTCACTAAGTTTCCCAGGCTGGCCTCAGTCCCTCATTGGGGGCTATTCTAGCTAAAGTTGTTGTTTGTCTGAAGTCCTAGCCTTGGCTGAGCAGAATACAGCAGCAACCTCCAAATAATTTCAGCATGGATTGTGACTGCTGCCCAAATGCTTTGTTGCTTCGTACAGAGGTATCAGAATGTTGTTTGTCCTCTTGAAAGTAATTCCTCAGCACAGTTTGACTCTTATGTACCAGGCCATTTCCCCATGTGGTACAACAGAGCTACCATCTGATCATGGTTTCACTTACAGGCATCTGTTCTTCCTCTTTATTTTCCTTTCACTTCTACATGTATTTGTCTGGCATTACCAGAAGAGAAGCATATTTGCTCAGTGGCTTTTCAAAATACACAAGCTGTATGCTTATATAAAGTAAATTTATCTTGTCCAAACTGACAAATGAATTTTTTGTGTCTTGTGTTTTTGTGTGCAGTCGGCTGTCAAGCAAGAAAATTGCACAGCCCATAAGTTGCGATAAAGATGTTTCTGAAGTGTCTCTATGCCTGACAGAACAGATGTTGAATCCTGGTCTGACCTTGTCAATTAAGTAAGCCAGGTGTCTCCTCACTTTGTTTACAGCTTAATACCACCAGCTAACACCAAATCAGTCTGTTTTATTTGGCACTATGACTGTGAATTGTCAGGAGCACAGAAGAAATGATCTCTCCTGACAGGGACTGTTGGTTTAAAGACAAGTTCTGGGATCTCTTTTTCTAAGTGGGTAGTAGGAGAAATAAAAATATGGTTTTTTATACAAAATGTAATCCCAAAAGGTGAAATGGGGGCTCTTGATGTTGGCTTTTCAGCTCTCTAGACTGGCTCACAACTGATGCAACTGCCCAGGTATCCTCAAAGAATTCAGGATTTTGTCTCTAGAGAAGTTCTGTTTATCTAAAGTGTGGACTACAGGGGCTACTTCTTGTGATCCCATTTGCCAAGGAAAATTGCACTCCTCCATGAACAGTCTCATCTCAAACAATAAACTCAGCTGGAATATAAAAGCAGAAGGATATTTCCTGTGTAGATACAAGGCTAACTCTTGTCAAAACTGAGTAGAAGACTCGTGGTGGCTTCAGTATTCATTGGATCAAGTCTGTTGCCTGATTCTGTTTTGTCCAAAGTTGTTGCTAACTAGTTTTAGGAAGATGTTGTCAAATTGTGGAGGCAGGTCAGATGCATGCACACTTTTAACCAATGTTTTTTCTGAGGAGAATTTATCCAAAACTTGTCTCTTTTGTCCCTCTTGTAGACTGGGGGGAAAACCCACTTATACAGTCTTTTTTACTCAGTTGTCATTAGATATAAGCAGTTATCTTTAGCATAGCTAATTGCTCTGCAGGATGAATTTTTTAAATTGCTGTTGGGGAGCAAGGAGTGCTCCCTAATGGCAGGAGCAAGGATGTTGGTTCCAATCCACGTGTGACTGTGGTTCCTATTAGCCTTCAGTATCCAAGACAGCAGCTATTGGATAATCTATGCTTTTGAACACATAACTGTTCCATCATGCTTTGTCTTCTCATCTTAGAGCAGGGCTCTCAGAACAGAAGGAATTCCCAGGAATTATTCCTGTTTTCAGTGTCTCACTAGTGGATCTCTTCTAGAAAAGTTCAGGATATGGATTTGTTCACATTGTCATTCAACCTTTGTGCCAACATCTGTTTGTGTGTTTCAGATGCACTGACTGGGAATATCTTTAAGTGTGAGGGATTTAAGCCCACGTTTCCAGGCTGATGCTCCACAAGGGAGCTAAGGACAGATTTCCTATAGGATAAGCACCTTACAATGCCATCTGGTCTGCTCTGAACACATTATCAGAGAAATCAGGTCACTGTGTGCCTGTGAGCAATCCTCAGGTGAACGTGACTGGTCTGGCTTCTGCAGCCTCACAGCCACAACAACCTCAGCTGATTTGTGGAATAAGGACTTAAAAATTAAAAATTGTCCAGCAGTATGTTTTATTCCAGCAGGAATAATGTTGCAGGTGTGTTTTAGTTTAGCTGGGATGCATGGGGGATATTTCTACCAAAGACAGGTGTACCTGGTCAGACAGATTTCAGGTTTAAATACACATTTATTGATCCCCCAGGCTCACACCTCCCTGCCTGCCCATTCCCTGCCCAGAGTCTTTGGTGGTTGTGGGTGGGCATCTTTGGTGAAGTAATATCATCTTCCTCGATGTTCACTGCTTGGCCCTTTCTTCTGGGCAGAGGCAGTGGAGGTTTGGCTTTCTCTCATGTCAGTTTGTCCTGGCTGAAACCAGAAGCCTGGTTCTTGTTGGCTCCTTAAGCAAAAGGTTCTGCTTTATGGATTTCAACAATACCTGAGTCTTGCTTTAGTAAGTTTTCTTATCTTTATGGCCTTTACCTAGCAACTAAATTTTTATGTGTTCTGTTACAAGTTGTCTCTACCTAGCAGGTTACATTTCTGTAACAAACTGTGTTTGTACTTTTGCAAATTTGTTAAATAGGCTATATATATTTCTGTTTCCTCCACCCACCTAGGTACATTATATGCTTCTAAAATTCTGAATTTCATGTACATATATGTTTCCCATATCACAGTTCTCCCAAGAAGCTCTTGCACCAGGGCCAGTTTCTGTCAGACACTCAGGCTGTATCTGGGATGTTCCTTTAAGAGTTGATTGCTCCCAGCTGCTCACACAGCACAAGCACTCAGGGCTGATGATTTACACCTGGTCTAGGAGGCATTGGAGCCCCAGCATTCAAAGCTTGCACCACACAAAATGCCTGTTTGTTAACTGCCCAGCAGGCACCTGTACATGTAGGCACAGAGTTTGTGGTGATTGGGGTGGGGCTGTGGGAGCCTCATCCCCAGTGGGTGCAGCTGTGAGCAGCATTGGCAGCAATGAGCCATGGAGTGCCCAGGGGCACTGGCCAACCACCAAAGGGAGCAGAGGGCACACAGGTGCAGTGCATCAACAGGAGGGGATAAAAGGCTGGGTTAAAAAACAAGAAAGGCAATGCTTGAAGCCTTTCAAAGTGGTGTGGTGTTACTGTGTATGGGTTGAAGCTTTCTGAAATTGTGTGGTGATGCTCTGTGAGTTGTGGCTGTCTCAGCTACAAGGTGCTCCTTAGATCAGTGAATAAGAGTGCTTTTCTGCTGGGTTTTGTCATGTTGTTTGGTCTTCAGCGCTGATGCCAACCTCGGGGGGCCAAAAGACATATTCCTGAGGCATCCTTTGGGGCCTGCCTGGTCTCTGAAAAGCAAATCTCTGTAGGACATGCTTCAAATTGTCTCCCAAAACTGAGGTGCACTGGAAAATGCTGTCTTTGCTAGGTGGGTCCTCCATACAAAGCTTCCTGTTTGCATTGTCTCAGAACCCTGTGTCCCAGTCAGGGCCAGTTGTGTGGGCTGTTCACTGAGCAATGCTAAAACCTATTTGCATCACAGATTTCTCCCCAAGGGATCAATATGCCTGTATAGGAAGATGTTTTCATCAGAAAAAAAAAAGTGTGAAGAAATCCATCTGTTTATGAATGCTATCAGAGAAACAGTGAGGTGGTTAAAAACAAGATTCTATATGAGCTGTGATAATGCAGTAGCATTTTCAAGTCCCTCTTTAAAGTGTTCTTTCTGACTCAGTGGCTTTCCTGTCGTTAACTTCCATTACTTGAGAAACCATAAATGATGGCAATTGTCGCTCAGCTCTTATCTTGATGTTGTTTGAGTGTACCAAGGTTAAACAATTCAGCATTTTCCTTTTACTTAGTTAAATATGTACCAATACTGCTGCTTTATTCTGCACACATCTTCAGGAGCGTGGTTGATGAAAAGAGAGAAAGCACTCTGTGTGTCTTGACCTTAACCTCATAAGCTCCACCTTTGATAGTCTTTGAAAGGAACTCCTCTTAAATTTCCATTAAAGTCAGGACTCAGCAGTTTTTAAAACAGATCCTTGAGTCTGAGCAATAAAGTCAATCTACTCTTCACAATTTTATTATAAAATGTGCTTTGCACTTTTTCCTGTCTTGTGAACAGAAATTTCTGTTTCCTTCCTCAACATTCTTTCCATGCTTTCTTTTGTTCCTAAACACGTCAAGTCTTCCTCCTTGTCAGTTCTCATTGAATAGAAAATTAATATTTTGCCTCTTGCCACCATGGTCCCTCACCCTTTCTTTGTCTATGTGGGATCTCAAAGAAATTCTGTGGTCTGAATTTCCTCAGGTGCTGAACTACATTAATTTGTCTCCATGAACTTCTGTCCATGAGACTGACTGGAATGTATATTTTCAAAAAATATGTTGTAAAATGGGGCTGCATTGCCTTTTTGCTTTCAGACACTAATTTTGTACCAAGGACACTTACAGGATTTGAACGTTTCCGTTTCAAGGCCCCATATAATCATCTTAAAGCCATAGTATGAGAAGGGATTTTTCTGTCATTTAATTTGTACTTCAACATTCACTGCAGTAACTTTGGACTGTGTAATTTTAGTTAGCAGGTGTGAAAGTCTTTTCCCAGATATTTTATTCATTCTTCAACTTAACATCTATTGTTGAGATTCTTGCTATGTAGTTCTCTTGATTTATCTTATTGATAGAATGTTAAAAAAAAGAGCAATTAATTACACATTTTGAGATAAAGTACTAGAAATTGTGGGAGGAGATGGTGAGAGCACAGTGCTCATAGGTGGAACTAGTAGGAATGAAGAGACAATCTTTGGGCTCTCACCAGGTTAAACTATTTTGAGTATACACACACTGATTGTAGAAATTTCTCCAGGCAAAGAGTAAATAGTTGATGGAAAATGTAAGTGAGAATAGAGCAATAGTCCCATGTGGTTTGGAGGTAAATTACTTCAAAGCTGAGTATTTAATATTGTAATAGAAAATTTGTTGACACATATCTTATTTTCTAGGTTAGGGAAAAACACTGCTTTGGTCTGAGGCTGTCTGGATGCCCAGGTTTCCTCTGGACACAGCAATCCAAGCAAAGGCTGGTGGATGCCCTGGCCAGTGGGATCTCCATGCCCTAACAAGGTAAGTACCTTGTCACTTAGTCCAGTGTGAGAGTTGCTGACTTGTGGGATTCCCTTTTGAGAATGGTTTAAGGCACATCCCTGCATTTCCAAGAGATATCACAGGAAGAGACACCTGCAGTCACAGTGTCATACATTTATTTACCTGAATAAAATGCAGGGGCTGCTCACCCCTGTGGCCAAAGTGCTGGTGTGGCTCAAAGCTGATCTCTAGTGAGGGCTTTGGTTCACCTGCAGTCTTTGCATTCGTGCCATTCCTGCACTGAACAGCTGAGTCTGGTCACACATGGCAGTGAAAGGAGCATGTTTCATTTTCATACATGCCCTGCTTCAACAAGTCCTGTTACAGTCTTGTAAGCAGGACATCCACACAGGGATGCCCAGGGCATGCACACCAGCCAGGAGATTTATGGAGAGAACACAAGTTCTTCTTTGCTCTGCCTAAACAAGTCTCATTATTTTCTCAGCCACACTGAGTAAACTATAAAATCTTGATTTATTCATTATTCACACCCCAACTCTGAGTTATATGTATAATTTTTACAGGCAAAACAATGAACAATACTAGTTCTTTCATAAATAACTTGGACTGCCTGTCTGCTGCTAAATGGCATCCTTCACACAGATCTGTGTCATGCTCCACAGCACCACATCCATCACAGATCATGCTGATGGAGTGAATGTAGGCTATCTAAATATACCTGGATATTCTAGGGACTATTTGTTCATTTTCCATCCCTGTCAAAAGAAAATGAGGAGAGTGATTCGTAGCTCCAAAGAAGCAAAGTTACTGAATTGTAAATGGATTTTGCAGTGGTCTTTAAAAGCCTCTAAGCTAGCAAAATGGATAGCAGAAACTTTAATTACTTAGCAGCTGCAGAAAATGTTACCCTTTTCTCAGTTACCTGCAGCACCTTTTTTGCAAATGCTATAAAACACTTTTTGGCAGACTAAAGCCAGGAGAAGCTGTATCTGAGATGAAGTTACTTATTTTTCCCAGGAATTCCCCAAACCTCTGCTGCCACCCACAGTGAATGACAATAACTCATGATAAATCATGCAAGCAAATGCTCTGAGATTTTTGTTGTGAAGGCTAGCATTTTTTTCTGATGGGATGAAAGTACCATCTCTTTACCTGTGTGGAAAAAATGCCCACCACATTTTTTTGGCAAAGCACTTTTGTTGTCTGTTTTAAGGCCACTGTGGAAATGCTAAAATTGGTAGATATTTGGTGTTTGCTCTCCCTCTGTTTGCCTGACATTGTAATTTCTTAATTCCTTTGGAGATTAGAATGTCATAGGTGAGTGTTCCTGTTCTTGTTATCCAAAATAGGGGGGGTTCAAACCCAAGGGGCTCGAGTTGATATAATGCTTGTAGTCACCTCTCTAAATCTTGGTTTTTCTTTCCATAAATTGGGAATGTTTTCCTTCTTCAGCTATGTGGGTGTATCTTTCTCAATCAGATGAGTTACAAAGTCTTTTTCATGCTGTCTGTTTTATCAGATAAATTTTTTCTGGTGAGGGTGGTGAAATAGTGGCACAGGCTGCCCTGAGAAGCTGTAGATGCCCTGTCCCTGGAAACATTCAGCAGCAGCCTGATCTAGTTGAAGGTGTCCTTGCTCCATGCAGGCCTTTGGACTAGAAGAGCTTTAAAGGTTCCTTCCAACACAAACCATTCTATGGTACTACCCAGGTTTCACCATTCTCCTGCACACTGCTGAGGTTTAGTGTAGCTGCTTAGTGGAGCTGCAATATAAAAAAGGATCTGTAGACAGCTGAGTTACAACTCATGTTCATTAAATTCCTTAAACCAAACAGTACAGTGTCACTTTCAGCCTGGAATTACTGAACTAAGAGAGGTTTATAAATTTAACCAAGGTCACTCATGATCACAGCAGTATCTTTTGATTACTTTTATGTGAATTTAATGATCTTGGGTTGATTATTTATAGACTGTCTGGGCTAGATATGAAAACCCCCATGTGTCAGAACTGTAACAATGAGCTCATTTTCCTTTTAGAATGTTAAATTTGTTCAATTAATAGCAAGAAAATAAAAGTGAGAGGAAGAAAGAGTGTTTATTTGTTTGCATTTTAATGTGTCACGACTACTAAAACTTCCACGTCATTTTAACAAATTTGCCTATCCTAAGTGATGAGAGTGGGCTGTGGAGAGATGCATAAACTCTCATTTAGGAGGTGAGATATTTGTTCTGGCAACCTGGAGAGTTTAGTGATAATGGCCAAGGGCTCAAGCACACATCTCTGATTAGATTTAACCACCAAGACATAGGACTGGTTCTCTTTTGTAGTTCCTACTGAGCAATGTTTGACCTATTGCAAATCTGTTTCTCTCTCACAGCTGGTAATTCAAAATGTAGAGATGGACCTTGAAGACTTCTGAGGGACTTTAGTCTTTTCTCTCCTGCCAACAAACTGGCCCAGGTTCTTGCAGATTCCCCAGTTCCTACAGTTTATCCCAGCAATCAGACAGAAGGTATGGTGCTGTGCTATGAAAATGTAAAATCTGGGTCATGTAAAATTCCTCACCACCAAAACCAGTCATCTGAAATGTAATCAATAGCTGTTCCTGGATTTCCAGCACCATCTGTATTCTGTATTGATGGAAGTTGGTGGAGAGTGATGATATGCCCCAGTCCAAGTCATCTCTCAGTCCTTTGCAGGGGGATTGTTAGGAGAAGGAATAATGTTGTTTGGGCAGGCAAGAGTGTTTTGTTTGGTTTGTGGTGGGAGCTGTGTGTTTAACTGTGTCTCAGCTCTGGTGAAACAAGAGTGCTCTGAGCCCTCCCAGGTGCCAGCCAGGCAGCAAACACCCAGGCAACAAGTGTGATCATTACATTTACCTTACCTCAGTGTGTCCTGCTGCTCCTAAGGTGTTTGGAGATCAGCTGAGACAATTCTTGCTCACACTATGCTGTGGGACTTGCTACTGAACTGACCCTTTGGTGTGCAAAGGACAGCCCAGCTGGGGCCAGGGCTGTTAGGGTGTCTGTCTTACCTATGGTTTATGTCATGGCCCCTTCCTTTGCTTTCAAGCTAAAAAAGAAGTTCCCAATCACTTTCAAATATGTGAGAATAGAGAGAGTTTTGAGAAAATTTGACTGAGGCTCTACTTCTCTCCTTTGCAGAATTGTATGAGGAATTCTGAGTGAACTGTGCTGTGCATAATGCCTCCAGGGATCTATGGTAAGTCCCACAGCCCCTTTTAGCATGTGATTTACAAAGAGAAGGCCACAGTGTGATTTGGTGTCGTTCTGCACATGCTGAGGTTTATATAAAGGGTGCAGCACTTTCTGTGTTGAATGTACATGCCCAAATGTGCACACAAAAAATGCTGAGTACTCCTCTCCAGGGTAATGCCTAATGTCATACAGACCCCAAATTCAAGGACAAGCATATAAAAAAAGTAGCTTAAACTATTGTTATATGCGTGTGAATTTTATTACTTATCAATACTTGTCCAGAGCATAGAACAGAGGAAAATGGAAACACAAAATATGAAGAAAGTACACAGTAGCTAAAAAAGCAACACAGGACAGTGGAAAATAATATCTGTTATTTCTTTCATTTCATTTTTCTCACGATTTTTAAATTGCAAATCCACGTAAGCATCCAAAAGCTGATTGAAATGCAATTCATTAAAGCCTCCCATTTATATGCCAAGCAGGCATTCCCCAGGTGGGCAGCTCTAATGTGATTGCTCTGAGGTGGAAGGGCCACCCACGATGTGGAAAGAGTAATTTCCCAATTTCCCTCCGTGCCAGCTCAGTCAGAGCCCTCTGCTCAGCCTGCCAGCACAGGTGGCAGCGGTGCCAGCTGGGATTGCAGTGGCACAGCAGGGCACTCCCTCCCTCAGCTGTGAACAGGCAATGCTCCTGGTGGCAGTGCTGTGCAGTGGGAGGGGCTGTGCTCTTGGGGAAGCCTAGGTGCCATTTTATGTTGGCATCTGCTGCCAGTTCTAATCTGGCCAACGTTTTAGGCTGTGCTTTGGCCTGGGTTCAAGAGCAGCTGTCTTTGTGGGACCCACAATTCCCCCATTCAGGGTTGTGTAAACAGAAAAAGTGCAGCTCTTGGTAGTGGTGAAAGTCCCTTTCTTGTCAGTCGTATTTGATTAAGAAGTATTACTAGTCTTAGGCTTAAGTTTTAGGGCTAAAAAAGTGAACATAGTGGGGCTCAGGATTTTCCAAGATTCTCAAAGAGATGAGAGTTAACAGGGTAGGAGCTGGCCTTGCATGTGGCTGGTTTTGTGTCTGGCCCCTGTGCCCAGCAATGATCAGGTTTCCTGATGGGAATTAGCTTTGTCTCAGGGGAAGAAAAGCATCCTTGGCTCAGGGCATCCCAGGGACTTCTCAGTGCACAATCCAGCAGCTCTACAACCATGCAGATGTACACCCCAGTACACTCCAGCTGCACTCAGAAGAAGTCTGAAAAATATTCACTGCATTATTGTAGCATCCTTCAACATTTAAACTTAAATTGTATAAAAATTCAGGTTGTCTAACAAGCTGTAGTAGATATTGCTAATCAGTCACCCAAACTTCCGTTCTAAAGATACTGGAATCTTTTCTGGATGTTTTTTGTACTGAATAGTAAACAAAACCCTGGGAAACCAGTTGGTCCAGATCAGGTGGGTATATTTGAGATCAGATGGGTATATTATATTTTTCTTTTATGTTTCTTGGTACTTGATATGCTAAAGATGTACAAAATAGCAGGTTTTTTCTACATAGAGAGAGGGATCCTACCATTCCCAAAAATGTTGGGACAGAAGGTACTGCTTTCCTGAAACCCCCTCCTGCCCCTGTTCTTCCAAAGGAGAAAATTCATCAAAATAAGCCTGGATCCATGGGCTGTGTTGGTTTTGATCAAAATGTATTTTCTGACAGAAAAAACAACTCTATTGAATGTTGCTGTGTTAGGTATGGCTCTGGCTGTGCATAGACACAGTTTGCTAGGTTTTCAAACTGTAAGGGGATTAAGAGCTCAAACTCATTGAAATTCAGGAGGTAGGCATTTTGCTTCCTTGGAGATGCAGGCCCTAGAGATTCAGATCCCCAGGGGATGAAACCAGGGGAACAGACAGCTATTAACTTTGACAAGAGCTCTCCATCACTTGTTCTAGGAAAATTCTCTGTACAAAAAAAATCATGTTGGTAGTTCTGGGTTGAGGAGGCAGATGAGAAGACATTTAGGTGCTATTTCTATTTTTTTGGGGCCACCATGCAGATCTATTTCTGTGACTTTTGTCAGTAGTTTAATTCTATTTTTGACAGAGGTGGGATGATTAAATCTACAACAGGGACTAAATTTATATCCATCTTCTATATGTGTATCTGCTCCCACACAGTTTTCAGCTTTGGATCACCATATCCTGAATTTAAATGCACTAAAAATACATTTGTTTTTCATAGTTGCCTGCTGCAGGTTTCCCTGGGCTTTATAGGCCAGTGCTGCAGTCACAGATTGGTTCAACATGGAGCTTTTGTAAATAGTGCTCTACAAATATAATCACACAGAGCCAGAAGAAAGGTCTGATCCCATAGGAGATGGTCAGAAAGAGATCAAGATGTCAAAGAGCCTTCCCCTGGTTTAACTTCTGAGCTTCTGGCAGGTGATCGTGTAGTGCTGTACTGAGCCAGGCTTTGCATCTATGTCATCACATTTGTTAGTCGTCCATGAACCCAGTCTTCATTAATTTGTCTCATCCATTTGCAGCCTTCTTTTGCTCTCTATACCATTCTCTGGTAAATTCCGTTATGGGTGATGAGTTTTGTTAATATTGGCCCAAGAGTTTTGCTTTTCTCCTTTGGAGGGCCTTACAGCTGACCTGTTCTGCAGGCAGAGGTGTCCTGCCAGCAGCACTGCGGATCCCAGGGGATCTGCAGATGCCCACAAGCCCTGTCCACAGCATGGGAGCAGCACAGCACTGTCTGCAGCAAAGGCCTCTCCCATGGCCCCCTCCAGCATTTGTCAGGGTAAGGTTCACCATAAATGTGTGATAGGACCCAACTGTCAGCTCCTTCTGTAGGAAAAATATCTTGGAGCTGCCCAGCCTGTCCCTCCCCCGGCTGAGTGATGAAAACTGTCCCTGGGGCCCTGCCCATCTTCAGCTCTGCACCCCACAGGCCAGGGCTGGGAGGGGAGGCTCTGCCTGTGGGGTCATGTCTGGGGAACAATCCCCTGCTCCCTTCTGCAGCTTAGCAATCAGTGATAAAACGTGTGTGTGACTGAGGGAGCCAAAGCTTCCACTGCTGCCCTGTGTGAAGCTGCTTTCCTGGCTCTGCACCCGCTTCCAGTGTTTGCACTGCATGTGCCCACCTCACCTGTGCCACTGCAGGCACCCAGCATGTGCAGCTGCTGCTATTTTTTAAGGCACTGGGACGGGGAACTCTTTGACTGATCAATTCCTTGGACATGTCTTTCACTCTGGCTCTTAATTAACCCAGAAAACTCCATTAACACATCCTTAAAGAGCAAGTGCTTCGCTGCAGGTCAGGTTTAAATAGCTCAGCTCCCATGTAAACATCTCAGTGCTTGGCAGCCAGGTGCTGCAGGATCACAGTCACAGAATCATCTGAGCTGGAAGGGACCACAAGGGTCACTGAGTCACATACTGTCACTGATGGAGCTCCTTTCAAGCAGGTTTATCTGTGAGCATCCTCAGTGTGGCTGATTTTTAACCATATACTGTATTGAAATATATATTTTTTTAGTTAGTGAAAACACCTTATATGTGTCAAACCAAGCAATTTTAAAAAGCTATTCTGTTAACTTTTTCAATGTGTTGATGGTTAAACACACTTCTTGTATGTTGAAAATTTTCTGCTGAAAGTAAAAGATGCTTTCAGCAATTCATGCAGTTTAAGAATTAAATGATCAGGCCAACTCATAAAAAGAACATTCTGCATTTTTAATGCAATCTTGTGTATTTTTTTGCTATCATAAGTGCTTTCTTTTAAATTGTAACAATCATTTCTATTGTTTTTGCTAATACTAAATTTTCTTCTTTTGTAGTTTCTCAAGATTACCAGAGCTAAAATAAACTTCTATTAGCTCTTAAAAACAGATAACTACCTTAGAGAATTAAAGACAGGGTTCAGGAAGAAAACAAATTTCTACTTCACCTTCTCTTTGACTTGTGTTTGTACAGCACAAATACAGTACCAAAAGCAAAACATGAGAGTTACACTGATTCCTCCAAATCTTGTCTCAGAGATGAGTCCCACAGCTCCCTGCAAAGTAATTGGTCTAATTAGGTGGTAGGAAGGAGCTTCTTTAAATTCCTCAGAAATTAAGACGTGTCATCCGCTTAACATCTTAGCATCTGTTACTGCCTCTTCCACATTTCTCTGCTACATCAACCTGAAGGGCACTTTCCTAGATGTTTCAGAGAGATAAAAAAAAATAAAAATAAATAAAACCAACAAAAACCAAGCCCTTATAACACAGAAGAAGTTGGCTCTTTCTTCAGTGGGATGAAGCATGTAAGGCATTTCACCCCCTCCTTATTTCTAAGTTTGGTGCATGTTTGCCTGGGTGAGTACAATAATCACTTTGTTAAGTAAAAATATAGAGAATACAAGCATAACCTTAAATCTTGTAGTTATCCTTACTGATGTGGTAATGTTGTTCTGAAATATTTTCCATGGCAACTGGTCCTTGTGCAAATGTTACCGTCTGTGTTTATATACTTGCAATTTTGTTTCAAATGGGCTATTTTGAATCTCTTAACAGTCAGTCAGTAGAATGACAACTAATTTGTTGTTTTTTGTTTTTTTTTAAACTTTGCTGTTGTCTGGCAGCAAGTAAGTATTTAATTATGGCTAATTGCTCATGTAGTAGGCATAATTTTAAGGCAGGATGTGCTTAGAACACTGGGTAAGAATATTTGGTAAGGTACCGAGGCACTGGGAAAGTTTCAGGCTTGTATGTGTGGAATAGAGGAGAGGTATTCCATCATTGCAAGCTGGAAAAGTTCATTTTTCATTGAAGCTGTCTGGAAGTGGTTGAGTTTTTTTTTAAGAGAGATGTTTCTGTTGGTTGGGAGGATTTTTATATACTCTATTTCCTGCTGTGTGAATACTGGCACAGTGGCACGTAGAAGTAATTTTATTAAAAATATCTATACAAGTACAGTTCTGAAAGTCCATTGCAGCAACTGGGTGTGTTATGCACTCCTAGTATTCCCTGAACAGCTCCTGTTTACTGAGAGTCAGGTAACTGAGACAGCCAAATAACTGTCACCTACAAAATGCTTTTGTTTGGCTTCTGTTTTGTTTTAATTGCAGTTCAGGCAAATTATGCCCCCTATTTCTTTGATAATGGAGCCAGAAGCACAAATGGGAACATGGCACTTCTCAGCCTTTCGGAGGACACGCCTGTTGGTCAGTATTAAAATTTGTATGTTTAAACTGTGAAACTGAAATTGCTTGCTCTTATGATTAACATATATATTTTCCTGTAGGTTGTTGTTATTTGCTGTGATCTTAGATGTTTTTTTCTCAAGCTTTTAATTGGTCTCAATTTAAAATGACATGTTTGAATTGTAGCTGCAATTTAAAACATGAATTCTAGCTCCCTCTTTTTTTGTCTGCCAATCTATTCATAGCTTCAGAGCTCAGACCTTTGGGGTCAGAAATAAATTCATGGTGGGAGGCTTCTTAGCAATTCTATAAATGCTTATGAGAAGAAAAAATTACTAGAAATTAGGCTATCAGCCTTGATAAAAGTAAGCTGTACATTGAAAAACTAAGGGGCATGATTTTTTTCTAAACACATTTTTAATATTTATGTACAAATGGTAGAAAATGTTTCCACTTGCAGTAAAATTGTTTTGTCTAAATAACTGATGTTTTTTAAAAAGGTTTTGTTTTATTGAAAATTCAAAAATGGATGCAGTTTACAGATTTCAGCACTCTGAGGCAGGTCTATTTATGCTTCTTTTAACTGTAGTTGCACTAAGAAAAGTTAAATAAGAACAAAAGGTGACTTACAATCAATATTTTCTGTGGGGGAAAATAATCTCCTGAGACCTAAGCAATTGCATAAAAATAGATATTAAGTGATGAACATCACCTTTATTTAGGATTTTCTTCTGTTCATCTGCAGCTTTCACAGGGTGAATCAGAAAAATATTTAGTTAATGCAAGCTGGGTACCAAAGCACCCCTTTACTCGTGCCTCATGCAGAGAGGAGAGCTATGGCTGCTCAGGGGGTGCAGCCAGACACCCCCTCCCAGGGCTCAGGCAGCTGGGGAAGGCCAGGATGAGGGAGGGATCAGAGGGCACAGCCTGCTCTGCCAGCCTGACACTGCCACCCACGCCTTCTTAAAGCAGACCAAGGTCACTCTCTGCTGGGAAGCAGCTGCCTGGGTTTGCTCAAAGTCTCCATTTCTGACCCAGTGGTGTTAATGTCATCCAAGACCCACACTGGGCCTGCTAGAAGGTGGGGAGGGGGTATTTGGAAGCAGCAAAGTCTCCTTTACCTGCTCAGCTTGAGAAGAGGAGGGGAAGATGGCAGCACATAGTGTAGAAGTGACACATCTTGACAATGGACTTAAAAGGAGCCTGCTTATGATGCAGCAGGAATTTGCTATAAGCTTGATCAAGCTTAAGTGGAAACCCCAGCTTGAAGGCCAACAGTAATGTAGTAATGTGGTGGCACTTGCAAAAGCCAGAGGCAGACCAAGGAGCTGAAATTTTTGCTGTACTTCTGCCTAGATTCTCATGGAAACCACACTTAGTTCAGGCTTGGCAATCCCTATGGTTCTGCTGATAGCTGGAGGTATTGGAATCACTTGTCCAAGTGTAGATAAGGCTGTAATCCCAGACAGCCACAAAATGGGACCCCAACTCAGTTTGTTTGGAGTGGTGCTTGCCAGCTCTGCCACTGAAACCTCAGGCAGTACAACTCATTTGTCATCCAAGCCCCACTCCCTGGTGTGGTGCCAGCCTCTGCCTGCCACCACTGGGAGCCTCCAGGCACCTGCGTGGGGATGAGGAGATAAAGATGGCACATAGCCACAACATGGGCAAAAATGTCCCTCCTGTCAGGACTGCAGCACCACATGGTCTCTCAGATGACAGCACTCCCTGCAGCAGTGAAGTACAACAGTAATTTCCACTGCATCTGATCTGGTGCTCTAGCAGCCAAAAAGGGACAGTGTGCCTCAACAAACAGCAAAGCAGCAGTGTGAGGGATCAGAGCCTGTGTTAGTGCTCTCCTAATTAGCCTGAGTAAGAATAATGAGATATATGTAATGGGCTTCTGTATGTGCTTTTGTAACATTAGCAACCAGACTAGGAACATGGAGGTCTCTGGAGAGTTTGTACTTTGCTTGCAGCAGTGATAAAGCTCAGGCTGCTCTTTCTTGAGAGCTGCTGTGCTTCCTGCCTACTAGCTTCATCCAGAATGTGCTTACATGTGTTTAAATTGGCTGGCTTGTACTTCTAATTTGATGTATAAATGTGCTTTAAAAGACAAGAGAGAAAGCCTCTCTGTGAAAACTCCAAAAGACCTGTAGGAACCCTTGGGAAAGAGAGATAAGACCTTACTTTTGGGAAGACCAAATGTGATTGTTTTGTCACACAGCTTCCAGTGCTTCTTTGGGCTAATTCCCAGAACAGCTCTAAGTACTGCAAGGTCCTCTCTTCTGAAAGCACTTTCAGAAGTTCCATTGGAACATGGTTGCTTGGGATTTGCTTAATGCAAACTGCTGCTGCCCATGTCAGCATAGCCACTCCTTGGGGAGGCTTTGGCAGAGACAGTCACAGGGAAGGGCACAAACAGCACTGACACTGCAGTGCTGGGTGTGCTTTCAGCTTTGTACAGGGCAAGAGGACCAGAGTTCACATCAGACCACTGCCAGATCTTGGTGCCAGAGCTCAGTGCTAAATGGCTACCAGGCTGGCCCTTTCCTGTGGCACTGCAGAGGAGAATATTGTTCTTCATCACCTGCTCTGATCTCCTCCAGAAGCAGGAGGAGGCATCTGGTCTCCCATGTCCATGTGCAGTCCCAAGCATCCACACTCCCACAGTTATCTCTCAGGTTGAGCAGGATGATCAGTGACAAAACAGAGGAACTAAAACTTCCATATGTTTGATTCTGGATGGCTGCACTCAGGTTTATGTGCTGCAAAAATGGACAGGTTGCTATTAGATATCCCCTGTCCTTACATAAAGCTTGGAGTCATGGGCAGGATGCTTTTCTTGGCAGCAGCTGGTGTCTGAGTTGTGCAATGCCACAGACAGCAGCTTTAATAAACCTCCAGAAATTTTACAGTCTTTGACCCTGCTGAGATTGCAAGTGGTTGGCAAAGTAGTATGTGTTAGTTTTATTCCCAGGCATCTGTAGGCAAGGGATGTGGAACATTTGGGAATGCAGAAAGGACATGATGAAGTCTGTGTGTGGCTGTAGAAAGAGACATTGCAGTTCTGCAGCTGTGTGTGAGTACATCAAATTCATTATCATTCTTGTATCATCCTTAACTTGACCTTATTTTCCTTTGTCCAGTTTTGATTATTTACACATGGTTGTAGCTTTTGTACCAACCTATCATAAAACCATCAAGTACTATTTCTGCATGAATGCTTGAAAGTACCTGCAGATTCCCAGATCCTATTTATTGCTGCAGGGCTTGAGAGCCCTCAGGGTAAGAGAGGCCAGACAGCAGCAGCCCCTTCCAGTGCCAGATTTAAGAAGAATGGGAGGAGTTATGAACTGAAATAGCAGTTGGTGTTTGTGTTTTGGTGGGGCAGGTGGTAATTAGCTCTTTGCATGTGTACATACAAAATGTGCATGTGCTCCTAATCAAGGTCTTAGGGCAGGAGTGGGATGCTATTTCAGGTTGTTTGTTTCATCTTACCTCATAATCCTGCTAAGCCTCATGGTGGGGACAGAGTGGGGCTGGGAACAGCTGCAGAGCAGGGGATTGAAGCGTACTCAGAAGGCCTAAGTTCATTACTCTCTCAAAGCCCAGCCATCATCAGTGCTCTGTAGATCTCTGCATGATCTCCTTGCATTTCCCTTTCTGTTTTTTCCCTTGCCCCCAAGAAGGCACTTTTCCCATTAAAAGCCAGTTTGCAGTGGCAGTTCTTTGATCAAAGCTACAGCTGCCACCTACTCACCACTGGGTGACTGATCCCTTCAGATCCCTCCATCCTTCAAGCTCACCCTGTTCCTACATGCTGCTTTCTTCCTTTCTTCCCATCATTCACAGCTGACTGAGGAGAGCCTTCTTGTCCCCTGTGGCACCTATCATTCTTCCCTTGTTTCTGTCACCCTGCTCCACCTCTAGGCAAGCTGGGAGCTGCCAGAACAGCAGTGTAAGCACAGCCTGCTTTCTGCACCCCTGCAGCAGTGCCAGCGTGCACAGAGCAAAGCCCCCTGCAAAGCCAAGCACTGCACAGAGATGCTTTGAGGACTCACAGGTGTTACAGCCTTCAATTTTGTTTAGATTATTCTGAAAGAAACTGCAAGTACATCAGAAAATTGCACTCAGATGACTCCTCCTTGGAGTTGGTTGCCATGGGTGCTGCAGGGACATATTGCTGCTGTCCATGGGGTGATGGTCCGGGCCCTGTGCTCAGCCCTTGCTGCCATATCCCATCTCTCCAGGTCAGGCACTGGCAGCTGCAGGGTGTGTTTTGGCTGCTGCTGATGCTGCCATGTCTCTGCTTTGGCAGCTGGCTGCTGCACCAGGCTGCAGGGAGGGAGCAGGAGTCCCCTGGGCACGGTCCAGAAGGAGCAGTAGCAGGCAGTGAATGGGGAAGGGGCTTTGGGGTAGTCATGGTGTGTGTCCATGGCCTCCAGGAGCCTGTGCTTGGGGTGAGCTTGGTGTGAAAACAGCCCTGTGTAGCCTTTAACTGTCCATCTCCTCTTCTGCTGGGGAAGTGGGCCCTCGGCTGAGAGAGGTGGAGAGCAGACATGTGACCCTGGGCTAGGTGGTGTTTGCTGTGACATTAGGAACAGAGGCGTCCTGTCCTGGGAGAATGGCCACACATGTCCCTCTCAGCATCTTCTTAACAGTTGTCAGCTGTGCTGGCAAAGGACAGTGCATGAATCCAAAATGTGCTTGGCTTGTTTAACTGACAGGGAAAGGATCTGATTGCTGGGTGTTGCACAGCAGAGAGGGAGAGTGTGTCTTCAGTGAGAAAGCAAAACCAGTCCCAGAGCCCAGGGCAGAAACTGATTAAATTTAAGTCAAAAATGAATTAAAATAGAGCAATGACATCATGAGACAGCCATTCAGCCCAAGTGGCAGAGCAGAGAGCAAATGACTTTTAAGCTGCAATAGGAAAAACAGAGTGAAAAAGCCTGGCATGGCTCATGGGAGGAAGTCACAGCAGGAGGCAGCAATAGTGCCCCAGGACTCCCCTGTCCCAGCCTGCTGCATCATCCCCTGGGTACTCAGAGTATCCAGCTCTTCTAACTGTGGCATTTGCCATATCCTCAAGTAAAGACTCTTCTATTCCCATATTTTTATGACAGGGAGAGGGTATTTACTTGGTATCCTCTGGTAAGATTTTATCTGTCTTCTTCATTTATTTCCTTTTTCAGCAAGTAGAGGCAGCACACTGAGAACAGATTTTTAATTGGCATTAACACTGTGGTGAGAAGTGTTCCTGGGGGTGTTAATGATATGGAGGGTACTGTGCAGCGAAATTACAATTTGGAAAAAATAAGGAATTATAATGAGTTAGAAAATAAATTTTGATCCACAATCTAATTTAAAAGGCATGCGAGTATTTTGTATTATGAAAAATGAAGTATCAGCTTTAGCTAAAAAGCAAAGACTCCAGTGTAAAGATCAATGAAGTCCATCATTACTTGCTCAGAAAGCTCAGTAATCTCAGTCTGTACTAATATCAATGTTTCTACTCATTTAGCAGCAAGGAAGTTCCTGTCTTCCTTATGAGAAAATTCTAAGAAATGTAGGAAAGGTAACTGTGAGATTCAAAGAACCAGCCCAAGTTTAATGGGTTCACACAAAGTTTCAGTCTGTTGTTCTCCAGCCCTGTGCCCCCTGAGGAGGGGTTTGCATTTGTGTACTGCTGGTATTGGTATTTCAGGGCAGCCCAGCAGAGACTTGGTGCCTGTTGGTTGCTCTCAGCTCCAAGAGAGCCCAGATGTGGTGTCCATCCTGCTTCTCCACAGCACAGACAGCAATGCTCAGCAGCTGCTGCAGACATCCACACAAGCTAGAAACAGGCAGGACAGCCAGCACTGAGTCAAGTGCAAGGGACAGGAAAAGGTGGCAAGAAGGGCAGAAAACGACTGAGAAGTAGAGACAACTAATGACCAAAAAAAAGGCTGCAGAAAAGCACTATATTTATAAGGATATCAGTGAGATGATGGCAATTGGCACCTTAAATCTTCAATTGGATCCAGCTGTGATATTAAGACGAAGCTTTTAAGAAAAAAGAATAAATAAGTCAGTGCTGGTGCTGCAGAACCCTCCAGTTTTTTAATTTCTCTCTCTTATATAGATAGTTGAATCAGGAAGCAGGTGTCCTTTCAGGATACTATTTTATATCAGTCCCAGTTAGTTCCTCTCCTTTCATTTCCTTGTGTTTAGAGAGTTGTTACAGTCAGAAGTGTCTCATCATACTGCTCATTGTCTTTCCCTAATAATTTTCAGCGATAACAGTTACAGATGTGTTGTTATTTTCCATTCTGTTTTGTAGGAAAAGTACAAGGAAAATGTGGAAAAATGGTTTTTAGTTTTGTGAACTGTTTTGCAAGTCTGGGTTATTTGTTGGCTGGCTGAACCAGCTCATGACAGGCTCTCTTGTTAGTGTTCTTGTGGGTGCATTGGTTTTTGCAATGTACCATTTTTCTGTACAAAGGTGCCCGAATATTGCCCTGATAATTATCACATGAGAGTTTACTCCTAAGTGAGCACAGATTCCACATGGTTTAGTACAATCTCTTGCTATGATAAGAAGACAGGCATGCTTTGCAAATGTCACCACTGATGGCTGGATGTCCCATGGCACTAAGGCCCCAGAGCAGCTTCACAGTTTGAATGCCGAGAAAGAAGCAAATGAGGTTCAAAAGGTTGCCTTGCAAAACTGAGGAAACCTTTGAGAATCTGACCTGTCAAAGATGTGGGCAAAGCTCTAGAACTAAGCACAAACTTACAGATCTGGTCAGTGATCTATGAAGAGAGGAGAGAAGAAAAAATTATCATTTTTGAGTACTGAATTAAACATCTGTCAAACTCAGGGCCAGAGTAGCTCAAAACTGAGCCTTAGTTCTTTAACTTTATGCTTCTTTAACTTTATGCTGACTTTCTTAGCAGGGTTCCTTCCATCCTGTGTTTGGCTTGCATGCATGAGCAAAACTCACTAGTAACCAGTGAGGCACTTGCTGCAGTATTTCCAGTGCAGAGGGCTTTGCTAGATGTAAAGCAGTTTCTGTGCTTAACCTCTCCAACCTGAATGTCTCAGGTAACTTACCCAAGGCACAGCAGATAGGAAGGAAACAACTACAGTGCTTTATATTTCAGGCTCAGTTAACTGGTGTTTGTAAACTGCTTGAAGTTATTTAGATGAAGGTGTTAAAGCATAATAGAGTGACAGATGTAAATTTAAAAAATAATACTAATAAACACTCTTGCCGTGCTTTGAAAATATGGGTGTTATAACTCCCCCAGGAATTATCATTTATAATACACAAAGTCAGCTTGATGGAAAAACTGGCACCAACTTCTCAATGTATAAAAATAGAAATAACTCTTTCTCCAGCTTCTGAAGTAAATACATTGATGAGTTTGAAAAATTTAATAATTGGTATGAGCATGAGTGGGTGTGTCAAGTAAAGAATGTAATGAGAGAGAGCTAATGAGTGGGAGTGAAACAGGAAAGAAGACTTTTGCATCAATTAATCCTGAAAGTGGGAAAGTAGGAAATGTCCTTGCACCTCCCAAGTTCCAGAGCTCAGATCTAATCCTGAGGGAGCTCTCCCTGAAGGGAGATTGCCAGATTCTCTGCATGCTAGTTTGCAGTTCTGTTGTTCCTACAAAGAGGTCTTTGAGGGCCTTTTGGTGCTGCTGAGATTGTCACCCACTTGTACAACAGCATCACTTCTGGCTCACCTGGGCTGAGAACTGCCCAAGAGCTTGTCACCTATGTCACTCTTGGGTATGAACAGTATTGACCAGGAAAGGGCCTAAAGTGACAGAAACCAGCACTGATGAACTCAATTAAACCAGCTGGCTAAAAAGTTGCCATCAGGACTATTGAACTGTCTGCTTTTCCATACTTCCCAGTAAGTGGGCTTGATTGACAAAACCTTTTCCTGCTGCAGGGTGGCCAGGTTCCTAAGGAACAGACCAGTGAAACACTCCCTGATTTAAATAACCACAGGGGAATGCTGTTGAATATCAATTTTTCAGGCACCCACGTGTACACTCTGAATGGAACTGACCCAGAAGGAGATCCTGTGACATATGGCCTGACCTATGAAGCTGGATCAAGGCGTTACTTTTCTGTTGACAAGAATCTTGGAAATGTTACTTTGATTGAAGAGCTTGACAGAGAGGTACAATCAAATGGCACCACTCCAGGTGTTTGTGGAATTTCAGTTTAATTTGATCTGAGGCTTTGAGGGACAAGGCCAGTTTATTAGCCCCTGAAGCATGTACTTTGCAATTCTAGGACATTACACTTCAACTATCATGTTGCATTCCAGTTGACTTGTGCCACTGACATTGCTATCAAATTTTTTAGCAGCTGTCTCTCCAGCTTTTTTCAAAAGAGAAGTATATTCTTTATTTCTTATCTTCCCCCACCCACACCCCATCAAGAGCTTAGGGGCAGCTACAGTCATCAAATCCTCAGACAGGGGAGTCTCCTGTCATTAGGAAGAAGTAGAGATTTGTGTAAGCAGTGTTTCAGGACACTCCTCTAGTACATCACAGCCCTTTAGCCAGTGTAACTGTGCTGTTAAAGATGCCTAAATCCAGCCTTATTCTGGGAAGAAGGCATTGAACCCTTCATATCTCCTCACTGAGAAGCTTACACAATATTTTGTAAACCCTTTAAAAATCTGTACACTAATACAGAACAATTTTAACCAAAATGCCATTTTAGGGAACATTTCTTGAAAAAGGAGACTGATTTTTATGAGCACTTTAGGAAGCAGCAGGGATTGCCAGAGCAACCATCTCCTGATGGTAGCCTGAGAAGGTTCAGGGAGCTGGAGCTTCTGAGGAATCTTCCTGGCCTCTGCTGGGGTTGCTCTATGATATTATTTGTTACTTTCATCTGCCTGCCTAGACAGGTTTAAATCTGCAGTCCCTTTTCCAATCAGGACAAAGACCATCTCTCTTACAAAAGAATTTTCTTCATTTACAGAAGGAAGATGAGATTGAAGTTATTGTCAGTATTTCAGATGGCCTGAGTACAGTAAGTATTTAATTATGCTGTCACTTGTTAAAGTGTCTGTCCTCACATACCTACTCCTATTAAATTACCTTAACGGGACCATCTCATTTGATCAGAAAATATAATCTTATTAGAGCCTTACCTCCTGTTCCAAGAGCCACTGAACTCACAGTTACTCAAGTCTCACTTCATCTCCTTGCTCAGCTATTTGAAGATAATTACAATGAAGTGTGAGCTGAAATACTGACTTAGCAGCCTGCAGAATTACAGCAGCTTCCCATGAAGTTTCACTGCCAGCACAGTTGGATTTGTGCCTAAGATCTGGAGGCTTTTTGGAGAAATGTGTGACATTAAAGGAACTAGTGTTGGGTGCCCAAGAGCTGCCTGTCCCCACCCCCACAGTGTTTCTCTAGCATGATGTTAAGAAGATTTGCTTAGGCTAAGATGGTGGGGTGTTTCTTGTCTGCTGCTAGATAAAGCTTTGTTCATCTAATCATTAAGGACTTATCTGAGCCTCCAGTCCTATTTCCACAGATTTTCTTGGCATTTTTAATTTATGGACTGATGCTGTCAGGGCCAGGATGGCAGTCTGCCAGTAGGAGGATGTGGGCTTCATCACTAGAGGTTCCACAAAAGTGGGCCCCTCTTCTTATCTACAAGACTGGATAAATCTAGAGCTCTTCCTCATCTCAAACAAATGAATTGAGATTATTACAAGAAATGTTTGAGATGTTCCAGCCTCCCACAGGCACAACTGCCCTGGAAATCTCTGTAAAAGGGAAATAATGGGATCCATAAATAATGGGAGCCATAATATGCTCTTCATATTCCACTCCAGGTTTCTGAAAAAGTCAGGATCCTTGTAATGGATGCCAATGATGAGAGCCCAGAGTTCATCAATACACCTTACATAGTCCAAGTCCCAGAGGTTGGTGAAGTTCCTTTGCATACTGGAAATATACTTCTCTAGGATGTAAACAGGGGCTTATATGTTTTCAGTAAAACAACAAGTTGTGCAGGACAGACTTGCATTCTTTTGGTTTAGGGTTTGGGTAGATATTTAAAATTCACTGCAAACTTGGGGAATAAGTTTGTAGGTACTTAAGGTGTGCTATTTTGGGGGTAAGTTCCAAGATGTGAGTCTATGTGAGTTTTTAGAATTGGGAATAGGGTAGAAGTGGGAATAGGATACACCCAGTCTTAGCTACAATGTTCTGTTATTTTTATTTCACAAAGTGTTTCTTCTTGTTTTCCAGTTTTAATCTCTTCCCTCTTTCCCTTCTGCTCTTTGGTTCCCTCAGTGCTTTTACATTCTTTCTACCATCACTCTCCTTCTGCCTCCCTGCATGCTCATGTTTCATTTCTTTTACCTCACCTGGTTTTCTGTTTCTGTGTGATTCTGCTAACTCTTTCTGGTCACAGAACACTCCCTCCAGCAGCAGCATCTTCAAGATTGAGGCAATAGACAAGGACACAGGTTCTGGAGGAAGCATCACCTACTTCTTGCAGGTAAAGTATTGTCTGTACCTTCACAAATTTTTCTCTCATTTACTGAGATTTCAGAAAGCAGATTTTAAAAAGAATTTGGGGGTTGAGTGCACTGCTAGTGCCTATAGGATTAATTTTGTACCATGCACAAGAAAATAAGCATTGGCAGAAGGGATGTTGTTTGATTGCAAGCAGCCAAGGGTGATCCAGCAGGCAGCAAGGGGAGCTGGAGTTGCCACTGACACTCCTGTGCCTGCCAGCAGGACCCCTCATGGCAGGGCTCTTAGTGGCCCTTCTTTTGGCATGACAGGGAGAGCTAGATTAGCTGGTAATCTTGTATGCTTATGGGATTTCTAAAGCATGAAATAGCTTTCTTTAGGGAGCAAAACACACTGGAAACGTAAATGTGCCCTTCAGTGTAGCAGGCTGGTGCATAATTGATACCAAGATCACAGTGTGAAATGAGAGGTACTAAATCTTCTCCCTGACAAAGCAGTGACTGCCTGAAACCACCCTTTCAGTTGCTGCCCACTGGTGAAGAACTGAAAGAGCTCCAGATTTAAAGCTGAACTTCTGTATTACATATCTTCTGTATGCCACAAGGGCAATGTTTTGCATTATGTCCTTCAAATTCCTCCTTCCTATAGGCAGTTTCATCCAGGTTATCTGCAGTTCCCTTTATTCAAGAGGAAACATGAAAAAAAGTAAACAAAAGCAAAGCAAATTTGTTGCAATATTTAATTTTGGATAAGAATATGAAGACAAGTTAGAAGATATTTACATAGCACTAAAGCTAATCCTGTTAAGAGCTTGGGCATACTATGAAAGAACACCTTGAGTGCCTTGTTGAAATTTAGCTTTGATTTCACAAATTATGATCCATGTGCAGGATTCAGCTTTGCACAGGGCTCTTTCCAGACAGCTGATAGTCTATGGACCAAGGGGCAGCAATTTCAAAATTTTATGTCTAGTTTATAATATATTTGTGTGGCAAAAAGGATTAAAAATATGTTGTTGAAAAAATCTTGCCATGTCTTTGGGCACAGTCTCTGAGAATCCTCAAGTTGCACAGAAAAAATCTCTCCATAGGTATGATAAAGGCAGATGGTGATGTCTGCTGAAATGGCCAAGATTATCTGACAGTGGCCATCGTGTCTAGATACAGGAACAGAGGTGTTTGTACAGATATCTCCAGTTCAGAAGAATGGAGGGAGGCATTTTTTAGGCCTCTTTTAAAATCAGATGTCCTTTAGATTTTGTTTGTACATCACAAAAATCACCAGACCACCACTGTGTTTGACAATAATCTATACATGCAACCTTCCTGCTTTTTTTTGAAACCAGTAGAACTTTGAAACACTATGGGGTGACACCATTTTTTTTTAATTCCTTTTCCCTTCATCTTTTTTCTGTTAAGTCTCCCTACCTCTTTCCATGCAATTAACTGAGTTAACCAAAAGTGTAAGTTTTCACAATGAAATACTAAAAGATTTAAAAAATCTACATTACAAGTAACTGATTTATTCTTAATAATGACAGACTTGTGGTTGGTTCATGAATTGTTCATAAACACAGAGGTGAAATTCATCAAATGCATTATTCACCCAAACCGTGTCATTATTCTAGTCTTCTCCCTCAGCAGATGAAATAAAAGATGAATCCCTGTGGCAATCCTATCTCCACATGTGTAATCCCTGGCTGTTTCTCCTTTTCTTTCCTTCTAGAACATCCATGCTAACAAGTTCACAATAGACCGTCACAGCGGCGTCCTCCGCATCAAACCTGGGGTCACCCTGGACTACGAGAAATCAAGAACACATTTTGTTGTGGTTGTAGCCAAGGTAAAAGGCTTTTATGTGAGACTGGAGGAGGTGGGGTAGTGTTTGAGTGGGACCAATTAGTTTGAATGCAAGTGCTGCTGAAATGTGGAGGCAGCAGAGTTACTCCTGCTGTAGCCTCTGGAGGCATGGGGGGTAACGTGGAAAGGTGAGGGAGTAAAGGTAGCAGGTATTTGCTGCTGAACAACATCTGGAGGATTTGGGAGGGGGTTTCCCACATTTCATTCATGTCCCATGTGCCATGGGACTCACCTAGAAGTGAAGGGTTGGTGTATCCAGCCCTGGCTTCAAGAAGCAGCAACCTGTGAGCTCAGGGCTCCTCATGCTGCCCAGGGCACAGCCCTACCACCACAAGGACAGACCCTGGCAGGCAGACGGGCCACAGCCACTACCCACAGCTAGACCCAGCACAGCACAAGTGATGGATTTCTTTTCTGGAAATATCTGTGAATGTTCCTTTTTCTCACTTCCCTGCAGCCTCGTGGCAGGAGCTTATTTAAATCCTGTAAATATTACTGCACATCCCTTCTTGCCACTGTCTTTCCCAGCAGTACTGTGCCTGTGACTGCACATGCTAACAGGCATTAGAAGTTTATAGATTCTGAAGTCTCTCAATCCTGTGGGGACCTGTCACACAGACAGACTCACATGGGTGGAAAGAGGGCAGTTTTGCTGTAACTTATGGGGTCTTGGAGGTGCTCATATGTTTGTTTTTTTTTTTAATGTATGGACCTTTTCATGTATTTTTAGCCAAGGTTCATTTGAGGAAGAATAACAAAATTTGGCTTAAATTCTACCTTAGGGGCAGTAAGGAAGAAAAAAAATCAGTGTATCTTTTAAAAAAAATTGGAATTTTTAGAATTGATACTGCAGACATGTTGAACAATTCACACTCTTACACACCAGCATGACTACTGACCTACAGCTGGTGCTCTGAGACTGAGGGTGTTAAAAGCCTCTGAAATAGCAAGTTGTCTTCCTAATTGGCTCTGCTGTATCAGTGGTGCAGAGCTGGTTGTACCAAGTCCCCAGAGACTGCTTACACGGTGTGGCTGTCTCGCAGGTTTGGGCTGCACAGCTCCTCTGTGCTTGCACTTTATCACATTGGAGTTCCTGGGAGACTTTGAGCATGTACACTGTTTATTTCCTTCCAGAGATGCACTACCTTGCTACTGTGCACTGTCTTGTGTTCATGACAAGACTATAGGTAGGATGAAAAGTTGTAGACCTTGGTCACTAACTTTTGCATCAGTTTCTAGCATTCTTTTTTCCTGAAAAAGCCCTTGAATTCCCTATCCCTTCTCTAAAGATCATTTATGACTGCATATATTGGCTCAATCACTTTTAATATAAGAAATTACTTATGAGGCACTGCAAGCTGTCTTCCTAATCAGAGGGAGAGCAGGACAAATGGAAAAGAGAAGGGACTAGGGCAGCACAGATTAAATCTATATGTTCAGAGAGGGAAAAGATTCCTGGAACTGTGCTTCTGAAGGCTCATGAGGTCCATGCAATGCCTCAGCTGATTTGCAGACATGCTTCAGCAGAGGCATCTGACAATGACTTCTTTTCTAGGATGGTGGTGGGAAGCTCAGGGGAGACAACAAAGTCTTTTCAGCCACAACAACAGTTACTATCAACGTGGAGGATGTTCAGGACACCCCTCCAATGTTCATTGGGACTCCCTACTATGGATATGTCTATGAGGACACGCTTGCAGTAAGTTCTGGTTTCATCTATGGGAGAACAAGTACAGCCTTTCCCATCTTACTCAAGATGGCCCTAAGGTTTCTAGCACAGACTCTACTGGAAACAGCACCTAAACTCTGATTTGACTACTAGGTGAACTGAGCTGACCACATCTCACACTTGTTCTTCCTTATGTCTACTGCCAATTTGCCATGCAAAGCTTCCTGGTTTTTCCACTGAAGTCAAAAAAGATTCTGCCCATTTACATTGGTCTAAACCCAGACAGTGACTAAGAGCTCTTGTGTAGCTCAGACCTCCAGAGGCACTTGGCTGAAGGCTTAAGGAGGCTGCCAGTCACCTCACCTGAACACATCATGCTTAAAAGCCTTTGTGTGTCTGTTTGCTCTGTGGTCTCACAGTGCTTTCATTTTCAGGCTCAGATCAGTCTGCTACCAACAGTTGGTTGTACAAGGTCCAGACAGAATTTATGCCCAAATACTCCAGACTCTCTGTGTTGTCCCATGAACATCCCCTGGGGGAGAAGCAACCCTGACATCCCCAAAATGCAGGATGCTTTCTGCTCAGTGATGGCTGGTTAGGCAGGATGAGCCAGGAAGCCCTCTTAAGCCTAAACTCAACCAGATTATCAGTCAAGCAGGGACATAATTAGGAGAACCAGTCATTTTCAGCCACATGTTCTTGAAGCTGCAAACTAATGAATTTTCTCTATATCTAAATAGTGACATGATTGTGTATGGATCAGCTTTCACCCTGATCCATAAGATTTAATTAAAATTTTCATCATATATAGGACAAGAAATGGTATCTACCCATTAAATTACTCAACATTAGGCTGTTGATCAGTTTAGCAGTGTGATTGCACTCTGTTCATCTGACCTTCCCCTGAGTTTCAGAGAAGATTGTGACTTACCTTTCTGTCCAGAAATGTGCACTGCAGCCTGTGCATGACTATATACTGCAGTTCACTGCAGAGCCTGTTACATTTCAGCAGGGCAGAGAAGTAATGCTCATGTGCTTTGCAGGTGTTTAAAATGAATGATATTATGTATATTGATTTATTCTGCATAGTTACATATAGATCTTGAAATAACTATCAGGTGCACACAGGAGTTAGTGTTTACTATGGAAATGAGAATCAATAAATGTTAATTACATCCAGCTTGAGCTCATAACTTACACCATTATGATATAATGATGGAAGCACGAATCAGTCCTTCCCTGTGAGGGTTTTTGCCATTAGAATGAGCTCTACAGAGAAAGAGGCAAGAGCTGATTTTAGTGGTGTTTGTGCATTTGGTGTTAATTTTGTAAACTTGCTTCTTTTCTCCTTGGTGGAGTTGTCAGGATTTACAAGTACTCTGTCACCTTCAAAGGGACTGCGCTGCATTTTGCCCAGTAGGCAGATTTTATTGCTGCTTCCAGCATAAACGATAATAAACACAGTTCTGTATTTCCAGTTGCTTTAACAGAGCCTTGCTCTTGTTTGAAAAATTCACTCAAGGGTTGTCATGAAAATGTTCCTTGTTGCCATTTGTGATTCACTGACAGTTACTTCAATGTTCCCCAGTTCTGCAGCCTCAACAGGAACACTTTAGTGCAGAGGCCTGAATTGTACAGCTCATTGCCACTTGGTTGAGCATTTTAATGTGACACTCATCATCCCTCTGAGCTGATAGGAGCAGTCACATGAGCAAATGGTCTTCAGTACACAAATTCTGTACGTATGGCCCACGGCCACGTTACTTGTGCAGAAAGACAGACAGTGAAGGTTTAAGGGCAGTTAAATCACCATCATTTTCATCACAATTTTATGCCCTAGATGTTCTGTGGGCCAAGTTGCTCTGTGATCTCTGTTTGCTTCTACTGCCTGTCTGAACTTAATTAGGAAGGACCAAAGTGACCCAATAACTTCTTGGCAGCTGCCTGTGTCTCAGCACACTATGTGGCCATGGAACACAGAAGCCTACACAGAAGCAGCCAGAGGGAGCCTTGGTAATGCCCCAAACTAAAATTTGGGTTCCAGATTGGCTGCTCCAAATCCTCTCTCCACATCTGTGGCTCCAGGCAGGTGTCCCTGGCCACAGCTTCCAACCATTCCTGTGACCACCCAGCCCCCAGGGCAGAGGCACCCATGGCCATGCAGGGTCTGCAGCCATTTCACACCCAGAGCAGTGGGCACTGGCCCTTTTTGTGCTCCCCATATGGCACAAGCAAAAGTGCCCACTCTGCCCCCAGCACTTCACTGCAGAAACACTTGCAGGAGTTCAGTTCATTAATGTGCAGTTGCAATTGCACTGCTCTGATCTCGGCACACAGACTGTGATTTCCCCTTTCTCCCCAGGGCTCTGAGGTCCTTACTGTTGTTGCTCTTGATGGAGACAGAGGAAAGCCTAACAGTATTCATTACTGCATCGTGAATGGTGAGTAGGCTTGTCTTAGATGAAATTTGAAGGGCACTCAAAACTCCATCTGGCATTAAATTAGAACAGAATATGCTAGAGTTTGATAAACCTGAGACCAAATCTCATGAAATAATGTCAAATACCTCAAACAACTTCAGGGCCCTGTCTAGCAGAGAATAGCCAAGATTCATTTCAGTGAATTTCAGTATCTTCTTCACAGAACTGTGCTTGGAGCTGTTAATGTTGCTGATTTGTTAGGCATCAGTGGGCTGCTTGTCATTTCAGAAAGTGTAAAGGGAGATGCATTCACTCTTCTAAGTATCTCTATCACTTAATCTGCGAGGTGAGATCATTCATTGGAAGACCCAGACATGGCATTTGGAGGGATATTTTTATTAATACAGTGATAAAAGAGGCTAAACGGTCAAACCTCCGATTTTTTGGAATAAATTATATTTACCAGTGAAGAGACATTGGCTGTACACTGAAGTGGAAGAAAACAGATGTTATCAGAAGATTAATGCTTTCCATGAGCTATTCTGAGAGTGTCTGTCACACATCTTTTAATAGCATGAATGTGAAACTTAGTGAATTGGTGATTCATTAGGTGGTGAAGAGAACAGCTTAGAGCAACTAAACTCCAGGCTACAGCTTCAGGGATTATGAGTTTTATACACTCTCCCTTCCAAAACAAGGCTTCTGTAGCAACTGGGCACCCCAACTCACAGGTGTGAAAGATCCCAAAACTTCCTAAGAGAAATCTGAGGTGTTGTTGAAGAGCTATGGAATAAGTGCTTCATTGTGTTAAGTGATCTAAGCAGCCAGAACAGAGAGATACAGCTGAGTTTTTGTTGGTGTGGGATGAGACCCATGCTGAGGTTCCTTCTTAATGTGAGGAAATAAACAGGTAAAAGAAAGGTAGAAACATCAAGGAAAAGAGAATTGCAGAAGACAATGGATAGAAAATGAGAAAAGGTAAAAAGAAAGGTACAAAATGAGGAGCAAGAATAAGTGGGATGAAAATATACTAAACAAGGGAGAAATTAAATAAGGAGAACAAGTGAAGGCAGAAGAACCAGGGAAAATGTCAAAGGGAAGTAAGATTAATGAGAAAAGATACTGGATTGCCAAAGAAAATAGAGAAGGACCAAAAGGGTTCTCTGGGATAAAAATAAATGATAAGTGTTTAGGAAAGAGTGGGAAAGAAGATGGAAGGGGATAACAGATAAGTAGAACAAAATATAACTTAATGGAGAGCAAGCTTTTCTCATGCTCATTAACAAAGGGCTTTGTTTTTGTGAAAAAAGAGGGGAAGGGAATATGCTTTTAGTGCATAGAAAGTTGAAAAACAGAGAACAGAAGATTGCAACAGGTTTCTACTCCTGCACCTCAGACATTGGCATTATTTTTGACAAGCCATTATTCCGATAACTGCAGGCTGGGATGTTAAAGGACAAGAAAACACTTACAGCAAACAGGAAGTTGTTTGTTCTTAATAAGCCTGTCTTATCCCAGGAGTGTGGAATAATGATAGGAAATGCTCCAATCTTCTAAACATCTGGAGGAACACCAATACTGCTACATGTACTCCAGGTTACCAGTTTCCCTGGGATAACTAGACAACAACACAATGTATGGTGGTTTGAAACCACTATTGACTTAAGCTTCTTCTCAAGCAGAATGTATTTTGCAGGCCAATGTATCTTAATAATTGGGTATTGTGAGTCAATATCTGTTCAATGTTGTGTCTAGAGTGCTTTAATGAAGTTGCAGTTATTGTAGGTATTAGCAGAAGAGGATACTATCAGATGGTTTAAAAATCAGCATTGGAAATGAGTTTAAGAAAAATGCTGGGCTTTGGGGTCATCATCCTTTATTTCTGAAGCCTTGATCTCCTACATTTAAAGGGATTTCCTCTCTTTTCCTTTCAATGGTAGACTGCCACAAAGCACAGGATGTGGCCAATACTGTACATGAGGCAGCATCAGGGCTGCCCTTGCTGGGCACCAGCCTGCCCTTGGCTGTGATGTGAGATGGTTCCTGACATCCTGCTGAGACACTGCTGCCCCTCTGCAAGCTGGCATTTGCTTCAGCACAAACAGAGCAATCTCAATAAGCTGCTGCCTGGAACTGCTATTCTCTCCAGATCAATGGAACTTGTGTAGCAGTAGCAAAGTCAGCCTGCAGCCCTGTCCTGCCTCTGTCACACTCTGCCTCAGTTCAGAAACCTTGGGGTTTACCCCAGATACTCCAAAAAACCCTTTTTGTTCAGGGCAGCCTTGCAACAGGCTGAAAGCTTTTTTTTGACAACTCGGTGTTTAAGACCAGAAGACACTTCTCCTGAGATGCTGTCTGAGGGAAGTGACTGTACTTCTTTTTGACAGATTGTCAGACTTCTCACCTTAGCTGATATAAGTGAGAGAAATGTTCTTGTTTCTCAGAGACTTAATTAAGCATTTGCTAATTACAATGACAAATGTCTATTTTTGTCTAAACCAGCATATAAAGAAGGCAGCATAATAAAATTAATACCAAATTTGCATGCCTGGATGCTGAGGCTTGAGGGGAGCCCAAGCAGGATGAGAAGAGGAAAATGCTGACAATTGCCCATAAGGGAAGAACTCCACTGAGCTGTTCCTAGAGGAGGAAGCCCTTTTAGGCCCTCATCTGTGTTTTTGTCTCAGACCAGTTATAGAAATGCTTTGTTTTTGAAGAGTGGCTTCAGATCTACTGATACATATGGATACACATATGGACAAAGATGTGCTTAATGAAGTGTACAGTTGATTTGCCCATGCTTGTTCAAAGAAAGAAAGTGTGGCATGTAACCAGAGCATCTTGGTTTCATTGCAGGAAGTGAAGGTTCATTTGAAATCAGCAACACAACTGGAGCCATTTCTGTGATAAAAAGCCCAAATCAGCTCAAGAAAGAAGTGTATGAACTAAAAGTTAAGGTAGGTACTATGGCCACTTTAATACTATTAGTCTAAAATGCCATGATTGTCTAAAATTGTTCAATTTATAGCTGACTTTACCTGTTTCAGAAACTACCTCCCATATTTGAGCAAAGTGCCAGATAGTATAAAGCAGCTCTAATTGCTAATGTAGGGATATTATTGTTGGGATATTTAGTATCTCAAATTATTTCTTTCAAATAAAATCATCTTGTCCTAATTTCATCTCTGAGGCTAGAGAATCAGTGTCCTTTACAGTCCATAGATACCTGTTCTCTGTGTTTCCAGATTTTATTGCTAAACTGGGAATTAATATCTTGAAACCTCCATGTTATGAGATAGGTAACAGTCAAATCTATGATTAGTATTAGGACTGGGCCAGATCATGCAGTGTCATATCAGCATCCACTCCTGAGGCACTCTTCAGCCACACACAAACACGCGCTCACACCTTGATGAGCTAACACCTCAATGAGCCAGTACTCATGTGATAGGCTGTGTTATTTTAAGCAGTTTCTAAAGAAAAAGTGTTTAAAAATGCAGAATTAAATTGTGAAGACTGTATCAGTTTTCTCCAGCATGTTGGAATTGCACATTATTGTTGTGATAAGGACAATACTGACTTAAAGGCTGCTTTGAGGAATTGCACACTGCCAGAACCAGTGTGTAGCACCCCCAAGGGCATGTGCTTGCTCCTGGGCTCAAGCAGGGCAGGTACAGCTACAGCTACCTGAGAGAACAAGGATTCTCATGGGCTCAGTTAAACTCAGGCACCATTTCTTCCTCTATCAGCTCTGCTTCACTGCATTCTGCTACCACTCCCCAGATGCAGAATGGGTTAAAGCCTTGCAAGCTTTTCTGATCTCCTAATTATGTGTGTGGTGACCCAGAGCTCATGCAGGCTGTAAAAGCTGCTAGAGGAACCAAAAAGGTGTTATATTACCCAGCATATACAGTGACAGACACCTCAGTTGCCAGACTAGTGTCTTTGGAGAAAGTGCCTTTGGTTTTGAGCCCTTTGAGCAAAAAGGCATATTAGATATAGCTGTTGGGACAAAAATACCAGCCAGTTTCTGTCCTGGCATAAGAAATGTCTCAGGTTCAATCCAGTGAATCAGGCTGCATGTTGCGGTTGATGAAACCCAGACAGATTTGATCTCATGGTTCAGAAAAATACCTAGGTTTGCCTGTCTGCCTAAACTATATCCACCTTAAATTAAGCTCATCTAAACACCACAGCAGAATTTTGGAGACTAAATCTCAAAAAAAAAATAAACATGCACTATTTGATATTTGCCTAAATGCCACAAGTACAGTTTTTCTCACAGTTTTAAAGGCTGCAGTCCTTGCAGCAATGAGACAATGAACTGCCTGTGGTACCACAGCAAATTTAAACATTGTCTTCCTTTTCTATTCTATCAACACTTTAGGCAAGCAATTACCTTGCCTCTATTGGATTGCTTTTAGAGAACTGTTTTCATCCAGAGTGAGTTACTAAGATGACAAAATTAGAGGGAGAATCAACTGGGGCTCTACTGGGACTGGTTTATTACCATAATCTTCTAATCATCATAAACTTCAGTGTGAAATGGACTCAGGTTTTAGAGAAATATAAGCCTATGACTCTTCCTACAAGTTAGAGTGCTTTGTACATGTGGAAGAATACCTGAACATGAATCTGAAGAAGGAGAAAACTGCTTCATCATTCTTTTCTTCCTCTTGCCTGCTGCAGGCATCAGAAGTCAGTCAGGAAGGTGACATCTCCAAGCACACCTTTGCCATGGTGACCATACGGGTGGTGGACCTCAACAACCACCCACCAACCTTCTATGGAGAAAATGGGCCCCAGAACAGGTTTGAGCTGACCATGTACGAGCATCCCCCAGAGGGTGAAATCTTACGGGGATTGAAGATCACGGTCAATGATTCAGATCAGGTAAATGGAAACTAAGCAGACTTTCAGTTTTCCTGTCCTATTTTCCTAAAGACTAGAAAGAGCTCTCAGATGGAGAAATGTAATTTTAGAAACTCAGCTGTTTCACCTGCATTCCCTAAAAGCCTAGGACAGACAAAGCAGTGGTAGGGTCCAGTACCACAGAGAGACTGGATCCAGGAGTTCAGTTAGTCTGTCCTGTACTGTTATGCCAATGGGAAGGATGGTCCTAGACCTGCAGCCCAGGTCTTGTGGCAGCTGAAGTTGAACAATCCTTATGAACTTCCCTAACTGCTGGTTGTGTTCATTTGTTGCCAGTATATTGTCTGTGAACATACTCCCTTTGAAGATTTTCTTGGAGGTTCCAAGCCCTTTAGTAACTTCAGGTGCAATTACTGTCTGCATCTTCTTCTGGCCCTTATGTTACAGTCAGGGTCTGCAGTGCATGCTTTGATTAATCATTCCCACTGGAATGATATTTTTATGTACTCTTAAAAATTATGCCCTAGCCAAACGAACTCTTTTCAGATCAAGGAAAAGGAAAGAAGATTCCATCCATCTCAGCCTGCTGTCTAACTGACCTGTGATACCTGTAGGTGCTACGGCAGCATAGGGACCCCTAAGCTAAATACTGTATGAATGACATCCATCTGAGTTAGCCTCAGGTTAGGTAGTGACAAGAAGAAAGCTTGATGCATCTGACAATTGTATTACTATTGGAAAGAGCTCTCTTCTGTAACTGTGCTCAGTATTGTGCTGGTTTGATGGTATTGTATGTTATCAAACCCACTGGCTTCTTCCCTCTCCCTCCTGCTGCTCTGCAGCGAGCAGATAAATGACTGCTTTCAAAGCAGTGCTATGTCTATCCTGCTATTGTCATGGGGGATGGTGCTGCAGAAGGGGAGAAACAAAACCCATCTCTTCTCTTTAGAGACAAAATATATATCTAGGCTGACAAAATATTCAGGCTGCAAGTTAGGCTATAAAATAAGCAGAAAACACTGATAAATACACTGTATAGATTTCTCAAGAAGCTTCCTAGTATAGCGTAAGGCATCACTCTGGGGGGATGGGTGGCTTTTCTTCTAAGGCAGAGAATGCAATGTTTTCCCTTCTATCCAAGATGATTCTGTAGAGAAGAAAATTAAACATGTGTCTGTCTCTGCCACAGCTGCTAGAGACTCTTTGTTTTGGAGGAGTGGATGAAAAAAGTGAGGAGGAGGAGGAAGCTGTGGTTAAGGTCTGGTTTAGGCCTACAGATTGATGGAAATGCCATGCTTACTTGCAAGAAAATGATACAGAAATTTCTCTCCCAGACCTCTTCAGTGTGGCTTAGCACTCAGTGCTGCTGTTCCCTCAGTCATTCCTGTGTCCCATGACTGTCTGCTTGGAGGCATGCAGCAGCATGGCTGGCTCTGAGCAGATCTGGGCTCCACGGACATCAGTGGCAGAAATCATTCAGCTGTTGGAGGGAGGCAGTTCTCTCCCTGTCCCATGCCACCCTTCTAATCATGTACAGTCCCATGTGCCACACACTTTGTATGACTTTGTCTGACTGTATTGTCAGACTGTCCACTCTTCCCATCAGCACCATTTTCCATTGCCCAGCAGCTGTGGCTTTGTGTGTTTGGCTTCACCACCCAGCAAAAGAGAGCCCATTATCATCTTTGAAGCTGGGGAGTGGGTTTGTGTGACCAAACAACACACACCACTGAGTTTGGATCCAAGGTCATTCCGTTTCCATACTGCTGAATCCTTTTTCTCTTGACATGAGCTAGGGCTGCTCAAGAACTGCTCATAACAAGCTCTCCAGGGATACAGCTGAAAGTAAAGTTGTCCTGTTTGAAAGTTATTATTAGAAATTCATCATCTCAAGATTCATGCTACAGGCAGAGCGTGGCACCAGGCAGGCAGTGAATCTGGCTGTTTGTCACTGAGAAATTGGTGAAGCCAGAGAGTTTGGTGAGGTAGGCTCAGTTCATTTTCACATCTTTCCTCTAAGGCAGAAATATGAGGATCCCCCTTTCATCTTTTCTCTTACATGCTCCAGTTTGGTTTAAAAGAATTAGCCTGGCCAGCTGGCTCTGGCTCACTCTCCCTACTTGCATACAAGTGATGATAACCTTTTAGATACTGCTGCTTCCCATGTTCTCTCTGGCTAGAAGGTTTATCTGTGTAAGGGGATTTGCCTTCTCACTTCACCTGGAGCTGTCAAGTGTGTGTCAGATTTTGTCCTGTGCAAGTGGAGCTCCTCTCTCCTCACAAGTGCATCAACTTCAAAAAGATTTGGTGTTTGCACCTCTGGGCTAGCTTAATCCAATCAGTGCAAAATGTGATACTCCACCTCTGTTTGGAAATTGCCTGTCTTTGTGATTCTGCATCTTCATCATGAAGAACAACTCACACAGCATGTGAGTTATTAGGACACAGGCTGGACATGGGAAGTGTTCAAGGCCAGGCTGAATGGGGCTCTGAGCAACCTGGTCTAGTGGGAAGTGTCTGTGCCTGTGGAAAGGGAGTTGAAATGTGGTGATGTCAAATGTCCCTTTCAACCCAAACCATTCTGTGAGGCTGGGTTTGTGAGGTTTTGTTGTCCTTACTGGAGCAGCTCAGTTGCCTTTCCTTGGCAGGAAGCAGGAAGAGGCAGGATTTCTCTGCCAATGTGCACGTGGTGTCATCTCTGTCTAGCTCCCAGTATGTGGCACAAAACCCAAGGCTGCTTGCCACAAGACTCCTCTCTTAGCCAGGCCTGCTGCAGGGTTTTTCCATTATGACTGAAAGAATAACCAAGCCTGTCAATCTATTTTAAGAAAAGCTGTGTCTGTCTTGTGACTAGGGCTGGAGGGATTATACAACTAAGCTTCTTAGTGATCTCCTGCCCAGGGGATGGAGAGTAGAGGGGTCTCAGCAGGAAGGCTCGTTCTCATTTCATGTAGTTTGAAGAAACAGAGCAATCTAGGCTGTAAGAAACCTGACATTACTGAAAACAATCGATGTCATATCTGCTTTTATCAACAGGGAGCCAATGCTAAATTCAACCTCCGTCTTGTTGGACCTGGTGGCATCTTCCGAGTGGTTCCTCAAACTGTCCTGAATGAGGCTCAGGTTACAATAATAGTGGAAAATTCTGCTGCCATTGACTATGAAAGCTTCAAGGTGTTAACCTTCAAGGTACTTCTGCTTTCCAGGTCCTCTTTTTCAGTGTGTACAGTATGAGTATGATGGCTTTTGTATCTGATGTGATTTAGCTTCTTAATCCACCCAGACCTGTCTGATGCATTATCAGAGACATGATAGTCCATGTAAGGGAAACTCATTTCTGCCTCTGGTTCACCACCTTCACAAGGTTTAATGGATGCATCTGTGGACTGATTTAGTCCAGTCAGTGCAAAATGCTGATTTTTATGTCTCTCTAGAAACTGTACATGTTGGTGGCTCTGAATCATTCTAGACTGAACCCTCAGGGTGTTATTTCTGCACTCACAATGATACATTCACAGGATGAAATCCTAATTTCTCTGCAGCAAGAACTTTACCTACTTAGTGCTAAGTAATTTGATTCACGATCATGCTTTTGGATGTTGGCAGCCTGAAGACCCCAGCTGACTGGAAGATAATTCCCCAAAATTGCTCACTGCCTTTGTCAGAGTCTATCTATCTATGTGGCCATTTACAGGCTGACCTGAGGCTCACCCATGCTCTAAACCAGCCCTGCAAGAACCAGTTTAATCCAAAAGCTGGAACCTTGCATTATCACCTTCCCTGATGGATTCTTTGGCTCATCAACAAGATAATTAAGTAGCCTGGTTTTCTGTCAGCTGCCTCTGAAATTGAGTGTAGATGTTTCAGTTCTGACTGCAAAGAACTGCATAGACAATCCCTGTAATCATTTAAAAAACTGCCAAAACAATCTAGCTGAGAATTAACATATGCTAGTTTTGTAACATACAGAGAGGGGCACTTTTTGCACAGTCCAAAAGCCAAAATTCCACAATTTTGTTCTCCCCCTTGCTGTATGGTTTGCTTCGTGTCCTCAGCAAGTTTCACTTCAGTATGTTTCAGGCCTCTTCTTGTAATGTTCCTAAGCCATTTTGAGCTTTATAGGTTATAGATGCTACAAAAATATGAGGCATCATTACTGCATTAAAGTGGAAGATTCTGAAAGGGCCATAAAGTGCTACTGAAACTAATTATAACAAGCACACATTTATTCAGGTTAAACTACCAAAAGATCAGTAAAGGAGTTACACATGGCCTCCTCGTGAATGCCAATAGAAATCAAAGTAGTTAATGTGATTGCCATGAACACCAAAAGAATTAATTACCAGGAAAAAGGATATATATTTTTATAGCTTAAGCAGTTTTTTGGGTTTTTTTTTTTTAATTATTTCTACTGGAGAAAGACTTTCCAAAATTATTGCTACTGGAGACTATAAGACTTGGCTTAAAAAGTGCAGCCTTTTTCTGGATTCCAAATGGAGAAGGTGCAGATGGATGATATGGTAGCAATGTATGGCAGCAAATACTTTATAAAGATCTCATTGCTGGCTTCACTTTCCTGCAAAGTTCAAATCACTTCCTACCCAGTTTTAGTTGTCAGTGGAGTCATTCTGGTTAGAATTTTGGATGAAATATATTTCTATTTAATGTGGATCTCACAACAGCTTTGAGAGGTTATCTTCAGGGTTTTGGGTTTTTTTCTGTAAGCAGTGATCCCTCTCCTCTAGTTCATCTTTGAAGAGTAAAATGCCAGAGAGTAATTAAAGCTAATTTGTCTGGGAGATGCACTGAAAAACTTCCTGAAGCAAAGGCTGCTAGAGAAACCTATCTTCCATTTAGTGCTGGCTCTTAAATGTAGGTGGTAGTCAGGAGTTCCTTCATTTTCAGCTAAGAGCTCAAATGGGTTTCCCAAAGTATGGCAGCAGTGGTAATTCACATATCTCTGCAGTCCCTCTGCCACAGGGACCAGATATTGCTGTCCCACCTTGTTTTGGGCTGCCATGATTTGGGGGCAAACCTCCTGCCTCCATCTCCTTCAGCATCTTGCCTTGGCAGGAGCCTGGACATGCTGCAGACACTCACATCTACAGACTGGGACCAGGTGAGGCTGATTGTCTTCAGCTGCCAAAATCAAACTCTATTTCAAAAACTCACCTACCACTTTTAAGATTGCATGTCAGTTTGCTCTTCTGGCACCTAAGTATGAATTGTTTATATGTAGTCCTGTGAAGTAATAGTTTTACCCTTTTTTTTCTCTCTGCATGATACAGTACAGGTCTGCATAAGACACTGCAGGCAAGTGAGCTGACAAAATTTCCTCCCTGAAGGAAGATGTTGTGAGCATGTTGACATGGCAGGACTGTGACTGCTTAAAGGAGAGGGAATAAAAATGAGTGTAGAAAACATAGTAAAAATACTGAACTTTCATAAGTTGTATTAAGATGGGCTGATTGCTGCAGCAAAGATGTTATAATTTAGTAATAGCTCCATGTGCACAATCAGCACTAAGATTTTACCTCTGTACTGCTTTAGAAACTGAGATTTCTCATGAGGAGGTTTTTGCTGATGTCTGCATGGCTGTCCCTTCAAAAATTTCTTTGCTGCAACACCACCTGAGACTCCCAAACACAAAAGTTTGGGAGGTCACAGCAATGGAGTGACCAGGCTCCCCTTTTGGAGCAGCATTAATTAATTGCAAGCAATCCCTTGAGATTCATTTCTTCTCTTTATTACCAAACATTATAAATGTCCACACAGCAGACACAGCTCTAGGAGATGACACTGAGATAGCCTTTTCCCTGTCTACTTGAACAGCTCCCCACTTTCTGCTATTACCTGGAGGTGATACAAATTGTCCCAGTCTGGCAGAGCAGAGCCTTGAGCCCAGGGTGTCCCCCAGGCACTCGGGGGTGCCACTGCTGGGGAGCATCACTCCCCATGGTCCCTGCACAGGAAGGATCAGCTCCACAGCTCCCAGGGGAGCAGGGGATGCTGTAGCAGCCCTGCTGCTCCTGCCAAAGCTCCCTTAGGCACTCCCTCTTTGTGGGAGCTCCTGGGACATGTCCCCTAGCAATTAAAACCCCTGCAGCCAGATTTCTCAGCTGAGCCTCTTAGATCTCAGTTCATGTCCTGCCCAGTAGTCTATTCATGGTGTGCTGTCTTCTTAGAGCCCTCCTGCTTTGTGTTAACTGTGTCTCTGCCCAAGCATGAAAACCAAACATTAGACCATTGTTTTTGGTGTTAGCCATTCGGGCTCAGCCCCCACAGAGCCCAGGACTGATGGCCTAGCGCTGATCCTGTGTGATGCAGACACCTGGGACAGACCCTGGGAAGGTCCCAGTGGATCTCAGTATCCATTGTTGAAACTGCTCTTTCTTGCTGACAGAACCACCACAGACCACCTGAGCTTGCTGCTCTACCAGCTGAGGCATCCTACTGATGCTCCCCAAATCCAGCAGATTTTGCTCAGTAAGGAGCAGATAGATACAGTAAATACTCCGTTTACTCTATGTGATTGCCTGTCCTTTCAGATGAGCAGTTATAAGAATGAGTGATGTCAGAGAGCTCTGTTCTCCTCAGAGACAGTGAGGCAATTCAAAAGCCCTCATTTTATCTGATGAACTCCTAATCAGCGTGAGGCAATGAGGGTAGAAGTGCCATGAAGTCAGCAGTACAACTCTTCACAATCTTTGGGACATGGGATTCTACTGTATATGCCTGACCATCCAGCATTTGGGGTGGGAGTAATGCTGCTTCAAAACAACTGGTTCCCTCATCTTTTTACCCTGTTTGGTGCAGTTTATTGTTCCTGACTTCTTTCTTGATGAAGAACTTCCTCTGCAAAAGATCACAATTAAGTTTATGTGCTTATTCAAAATAATTCAGTGCTTCTGTTTCCCAAAGTTCTAGGAGCTGCCCAGGGATGACTGACAACTTCTGTTCTGGTTTTTGGATGTGTGTTGGTTAGTTATGACTAGTCACATCTGTCACATGAAGTCTAATATGAATGCACAGGGTTTGAAGGCCTCTCCCCAGTTTGACTGCCCATCCTCAAGCAAGCACATACAAACAAGCCAAGGCCACACACTGACCTGGCTCATCATCTCCCTGGTTCTGAGCTCTCTGAGCTGTCTGCTCCAACCAGACTAAAATGCACTGATGTGCCACAGATGGTGGAGGAAGCTCCTTTAAGAGAACTAATAGCTGCTTTGTAGTGATTTCTGGTTTTTCTCTTCTTAGCTTCTTGCAATAGAGGTGAACACACCGGAGAAATTCAGCTCGACAGCTGACGTGGTGATTCGCTTGCTGGACACCAATGACAATGTCCCCAAGTTCTCCTCTGACTACTACATTGCCAGGATCCCTGAGAACTCCCCAGGGGGCTCCAATGTAGTTGCTGTTACAGTAAGTTTCATTCACTTCTTAAGAAGTGTTCTCTTTTCAGGGTGTCTGTGGAAACAATTCAAGTACCTTAAAAATAGTGGACAGGGCAAATAGCAAATCTTACTCAACATTTGACTTCTGGACCAAACTCCAATTATTTTCCAGAATCAACCCAAAAAAATCACTTTGGGAAAAAATAAAGTTTTAGACAAATATTATTTAGAACAACGTGAGCCATCTGCTTTTAAGACAAATCACATGGCCCTTGAGTATTAAGAAAGCCTCAGCCAAATCAGTGTCCAGTGGGAAGATTCAGTTATGGCTAAGTGGAATTGGATTTACTGGATTTGCTTGCTTAAGTATGAGTAAAAAGAAAAGATGGCTGCTTAGTAGGTATTAGTCACCTCCTCTTGGGAGGAACCTGGCTGCTAAAGGATCATGAAACAGTTAATGAGGGCAAGAATATAAAATGAAAGTGCTTAGGACTGGGAAAAAAAGATCCCTATGGATGCATCTTCTCACAGTGGGAAAAATATGCCTATGGATTTTCCAGTATCTTGCATTTTCATACAAAGAAAGTTAGGGTATTACATGGGCCCTGAGTGCTGGAGGAGCATTTCCAGCTGCTTCTCTCTAATGCAACTGCTGAGATTGGAAACAGCCCTCATGTCACAAAGCCAAGAAAACTCCTGGCCACCTGGCCTTGGTGGGGGATGCAAGTCACCTTGCAGAGGCTGCACAGGTAAGGATGGTGGAGGCAGGTTGCCAGAGATCTCCAGCAGAAGCTGGCAACATGTAAGAAAGATGATTAAATAATCAGAATAATAAAGTGCTGAAGGCAAATTTTAGCAATGGAAGAATCAAAGAACTGAAATATAAACAATAGAGAAAAGGTTATTGCATGAAACTAATAGGAAATCTATTACAGACACTTAAACATAACTATCTTTGAGGTAAGAGGAGTAAAAAAATTCTAGGATGTGGACAGCAAAAAAAGAAGAGATTTAAAAAATGTTTGCAGAAGCAATAAAATTTCTGAGCCAAAGTGCACAGGAACGTGTAGCTGAAGGAGGCCATGTAAAGTTTAGTCATGTGCTGTCACTCAGTACTTGACCCAGATTCACAACTATATATGAAAACCTAAGATGTTTCAAGTACTCAGAATGGCAATTCTGGAAGAAGTCCCAGGTATGCAGATGTTTTAAGTGAAGTTAGACAGTATTAAACTAGGCTGTGGTCAAAATCATGGGGTTAGAGAATCTGACAAGCTCATGCCAAAGAACAAAACTACACCTACCAGTAGGGCTGCAGATGTGTAATGTTAATCATGCAGGAATCAAAGACATTGTTCCAGTTGTCAGATATTTAAACAGGGAGATGAATGAATCAACCAGCACCACCATGAATTTTGATGGCCAGATCCAATGGTGTAACACCTCCTCAGAGCTATCAGAGGAGCAGGAGCCTATGGAAATAGCTGCTACCAAATCAATAGCTTTCCTAAGCCTGAGCTGAGAAAGGAAGCCAACAAGAGCATGAAACAAAGATATCATCTGGTAGTAGTGTATGCATTATTAAAAGTCACACAGGCACAAGAGTGATTAAAAAATAAACAAAGCTGAAACACAATGTATAGATTGAAATATTTGTTATTCATTACTATAAATTGACTTAATTAAACAAGCAGAAGCTTAAAAATACAATATAAGAAGTAAATAATTTTGTCTAGGGAATATTCATTAATGTTTAACTGATAATTAGGAAGGTCTGAGAGCTGGCAGTGTGTTCATGTCACTGAGATTATCTCCACCTCTATCAAAGGAGGGGGAGGTAACTGTGGATGGATGGGGCCATCTAGCGTCACTCTGTGCCAGAGCCCCCGGCACAGGGACAGCATTCCTGGGGCTCTCAGGGATATTTCCTGGTGGTGGGTTGTGCACTTTCTAGGTGCATGTTTGCTCATGTGGTTTCCCACTAAAAATGTGATGGAAAAGAGAGTGAAAAGCATTTGGGCCTGTTAAAATAAAAATGAAACAGTTCTTTTTCCATTTTAGTAAAGTAAAACTCTCTTCTTTTCTTAAGGCTACAGATCCAGATTCAGGGCTTTGGGGAGAAATCAAGTACTCTATCTATGGAACAGGAGCAGATCTGTAAGTAACAAGTAAATAAATAAAACTACATAACCTCTGAGCAGAGTTGTAAAATAATTTTAAAAGAAAGCTAGCAAGCTCATTCTTGGTGTGCTCATTTCCAAGAACATTTATGCCATGTTCTTTGTGAGTTCTGTGAACTACTACTGTGAAGCTACTGTGATCATTAAACATCTATTTCATCAACCCAAGGAATTCTACCCACAAACCCCCAAAGAGATACAAAGCAGCTAAAGTATCAATACACAGGATTTGTTCAATCACCATTTGAAAAATACTTGTAAGAGAAAGAGAGATTTTGGTCTAGTTGTGAAAAGTCAGTTCTACAGAAAAATAATTTCTTGGGTTTTTTCCCCTTCCCTTTCCACATGGCTTTACAAATAGCTCTTGTCAAGATAAATCAAGGGAGACAAGATATTCAAGGATATACACTTCAGCTTTGGAGGTCAGCTGCAAAGGCTGTTAAAAGCCTTTCATATACTAAAATATAATAGTCCTGCATCAGGAAAAAAGGAATTTGATGCTTACTTGATTTGGTAATAATGCCTCCCTGTCTTTGGGAACAGTGCTGAGGGTAGAACATCTTGAAACACTGGTTCCTTCACACCATGTCCATGGTGGAATCAATGACATGGCTGTCATAGATATTCCTGCTGGACCCTGCATTCTGCCGGGCAGGATGCTGGAAATGAATGAAAAGCCTGAGCTTTTCAGGCACTCATCTCAAGAATCTTTTTTCCTCTGTACATTATCCACCTGGAGCTAAAGCTGAACTCTTCTTGTTAAGGTGAAAGCCGTTTAGGAGGCACAATCAAAGTCCAAAATCCAAGATGTTAAGGGTGAACCACTTCTGTAGCCAGAAGGATACACATTTGGGAGCATTTCCACGATGGATTATTTTGAGCCTCTTCACTAAGTCTTTAAGCTAGCTGCTAACTGCACAGAGAGAAGCAAGAAAAGGTCATGTCATGCAGGCAGACCTCTTAGGTTTAGAATGCAGCAGCTGGTGGAAAGAAGCTTGAGAAGGTTGTTGACAAAGGATTTAGGGGAAAAAAATATAAGCACAACTTTATTCTGATTGGCATTATGGGGCTGCTGAGATTCACTGTTCTTATGCTGTTGAATGAAGAAATTATGATGTGAACTTTTCCTTTTCAAGTGTTTTTGTTTGTTTTCCTCCTGCTAGAATGGCATCACTCTGCAAGGCTGGATTGATTTTTCTAGCCCTGGCACCTCTAGATGTGCTGAACACACAGTTTGATGCAAATAGGAGAATTTCAGCTAGAGGCACAATGTTTCTGTCTTGGATATTACATCAGTGGGTGTGCAGTTGTGTGGGCAGAAAGATGAGTTGTACTGGAGTAAGAGAAATAGTGTTAAATGTAGAAGATGAAACCCATCTGATGGCAATCCTACTTTGATAATCCAAGCTGCCAGTGGGAGCACTTCTATTCTTCCCCTAAAATGAGAATGATGAGAGTGCTGTCTGCATGGTTAGGCTGGGCTGGGTGCTGAGGAGGCAGCACAGGCACTGTCTCCTACACAGCTATTCCCACCTACAGATCCTGGATTTCATCAAAACTTGTATTTGTATTTAACAGGGTTATGAGAACAATTGAAGATTCTAGATTGCTAAATGCCCCTTTTATCATCACTCTCAATTGCATTCAGAGCTGGAATACAGAAAATATTTTGCTACCCTGTACATTGATCAAAGGAAATATAAAAAATTTAATCTGTTAAAAGCACTCCTGCTTGGAGCCTACAGTGGCAGTCCATTTTAAAAAGACACTTTTTTGGTGTCTTCTCTATAAATCCAAACTTTGGGCTGACACTTTTGACAGTGTCTCTATAATTACAAATGTGTAAAACTGAACTTGCAACAGATAAATCTGAACACCCACTCCATCCTAGTGTCAGTCTATGGAAAAATGGTTATTTTTGGAAAAGATAATTTACCCTGTAGTTTGGGAGATTTAAGAGCAGATTTTTTTCCTACCCATTCTGAGAAGTGAAGACCTTAAATATGAGATGCATCACACTTCTTTTAGATATTTAGGTGACATAAATCAATCTTAATTTATGCAGGACATAATCTATTACACTGTACTTTTAAACTGAAAAAAAAAAGTAAAAAATAGGCTTAATGTTTTTCCTTTTAATGCAAGAAAATCACTCTGGGAGAAGGCCATCACACTGAGCATTTACTGAGGACAAAGACTTTTAATGGAAAATGCAGCTAAAATGGCACAAGAGAGAGATAACTATGAGACACTGATAGTTTTCAGGTTTTCAAGCCTAAAGGAACTAGACAAGCACCAGGTAGAGTGAAAGATTTGGAAACATCACCCAGAGAGGAATTAGGTGAAGAGTACCAGTGTCTGGGCACAGCATTTCAGTCTTTACAGCCTGGAGCAAAGGTGGCATCTAAACACATATTAAGTGAGCAAAAGTCTTTCCTTGCTTCTTTTCCAGGTTCCTAATCCACCCATCAACAGGTATAATTTACACCCAGCCCTGGGCTGTGCTAGATGCTGAAGTGAACTCAAAGTATAATTTCTATGTGAAAGCAGAGGACACAGATGGGAAATACAGCTTGGCTGAAGTGTTTATCACCGTGCTAGATGTCAATGACCACTCTCCAGAGTTCAATGAAAACATCCAGGAGAAGACAATGATCATTGGGTCACCAGTGAAGATAGAGGTGAGAGATGGCACCGTGTGTCACAAAGCTGAGTGCTTTGGAAAAGCCCTGGCTCTGCTGTTTACTCTCAGGGGTTATGGTGAATGTCTGAAAGTTGTCTTTTCTTGCAGCTTTATTTTGCACAGCCATTTGGATGTAACAAATGGATTAAAGTGTAGAATTATAGTATTTACTGACTGCTGAGAAGGAGAAATAAATTCTATAGGCAGAATATAAAGTCCTGTTACAGTATTTGAACAATCAGCTGGGGGACAGTCCTGGATTATACAGTGATCATAAGAAGCCCAAACAAGATAAGTGAATGAAAGGGTTTTGAACACATAACCTTCCTGACACCCCTTTGTGTTCAACCACACAACTTAGTTCCCTTCGTTTTGAAGAACCATAACCAATAATCCAGTGCAGAACAGAAGGTGAAAAAATGTAACAATTCCCAGGCAGAACATCCTATGTTACACATATTTAAATGCATACCATTAAGCCTGATCACACAACACCTAATGTTAGCAGTTTATTCTGCCAGAGCACAAAAATTAAGGCACCTATAGTTTATGGCATGGAGCTAATCCCATTGTTCTTTATCACTTCACATTCGTCCCCCACACTGTGTGAGAAGTTCCCAGCTGAGGACCATTTGCATTCTACAGATAGGGCACAGTTCAGTTTTTCCTCTGATTTTATTTCATCTCAAATAGAAGTAATTTATAAAGAAAGGAGCCTAGTCCTGCTGTTTTTCACTAGAAAATGTAGCCTACCTTCCAAAATTAAATGAAAGCAGCCCAGTCATGGCACAGATGCTATCAGAAGTGAATGATCAGAAGGTGTTTGTCCTCAGGCAGAGATACAAACAATTACACCTTTGTTTTTCACACTTCCCCTACCAGGCTATAGACCAAGATGCAGAAGAACCCAACAACATTGTGGATTATTCCATCATGCAAGCAGATCCAGCCAATGTGTTTGACATAGACCAAAGCACTGGGGAGATCAAGCTGAAATCCTATATCCGATCTCTGGACATCATCCACAACATCACAAACAATAAAGATTGCATATGGTCATTGGTGGTCCAGGCCAAAGACAGAGGCTCCCCATCCTTCAGTACCACAGCAGTTCTGAAGATTGATATCACAGAAGAGGTAAGCAAATGTTTTAGAAAAATCCTTGTGGGAGACAATCACTGAAAGGCACCAAAGGATAGACATTGCTTGCTCCATTTCTGAGACTTTCTTGCCAGCTCTGTTTTGCAGAGTATTTCTATAGCCTTGTGGCGAAGCTGGATTCTACAGCCACAAATGTGAAAGATATTTTGATCAGAAATATTGCAAAGGTAGGAGCATAATATAGCTGGGAGATGAGATTTTGTTAGAGATTGTTAGATTTGAATTAAGGTCTATGGACTTCTGAGAGTAAAGGTAAATCCTGACTACTACATTTCTGCTGTTTTATTTTCATCCAGAAGAAAAAAAAATCTTTTTTCCCTTACAAAAAGTGAGTGGAAAGCAGCTGGGGTCAGAGTGAACTAAATCAGAGAAATCAACTTAAGTGACATAGGAAAAATGAGAAAAAACTTGACAGAAATGCTTTCAAGTACATAGAACTTCAGATGGGAGTTCAATAATTGCATTATTAGCAGATGAAACAAGAAGACTCTAAAACAGTCTTGCACATGTAGGTTGAGCTTTTCCTTAGTCCAGCTTTTAAGTCAGCTGAAGAACAAGCAGGGATTTATGGTGTGCAGCACATGCTTGCACGATTCTTATTTATTGTAACTGCCTTGCCATGCCTTTAACTAGGTACCAGCAGGGAGGAAATGGGCTTTAAAGCAGATGAGAAACACACCATTAGCCTGACAGTCTCTGGACCACACACATAAACAGGGCAAAGATGCAAATCTCATCTTCCAGACAGCAGCTGGCCTTCTCTTTGTTTGGTCACAATGCTCCCACTGCCCTTAGGTCTGTTATAATCTGTCTCTGTTTTCTCCATCTCCTTTTATTCCCCTGGTACTCTGAGGCACATTCACATGATAGTTTTCGTACACAGTTCAGAGCCTGCTGGCCTGCCAGGGGACTTGGGTCTGCCCTAGCAGGGCAGTGCCTGGCATGGGGCTGCCTTTGGGGCCAGCCCTGTGAGCGTGGGCTGGGCTTGCTGCTGCAAGGCTCTGCCACGTGGAGCTGGGGGACTCTGCATGCAGGGTGTCTGTGGTGAGTCTAGAGATTTAGCTGTTCTTACAGATACAAAGGAAATGCCCTGCTTAGCACTTGGATTTCTCATGGAAATGAAGTTTTGGTGGGTTTTATACAACAGACAAGAATTGCTGCCCACAGCCAAGAGCGGGAGTAGTTGCCCTCCCTGCCTTGCTTCCAGGCTCCTCACATGCTGCAAGTTTCAGGAGTGCATGGCAGCAGGTGGACCCAGGCACAGCCCTCAGGCATGTCCCTGCTGGTGGCCACCAGCCTCCCCTTCCCTCCTGGGTGAGCTGGAAACCTCTCTGTCAGCATCTGGGGCTGATGGGTGTGAGTGGAGGGAGGGCGTCCCACACCTCCCTGCTGGGGGACAACAGCTGAAGGACAACTGTAAGGAAAACAAAAGTAGCTGATACTTTGGGATAAAGAGTTTCCTGAAGCAATAGCAGTACCTGATGAAAGATGGTGTCCTGTATGAAGTCCCCTGTCTGCTCCCTTTTCTCCCCCTCCAGGGGTACATATTTGGCACAAGGTGAGGGAGAGCCCTCCTCATAAAGTCTGAAGGGGAAGCAGAGAGCATGTGATGACATAGATTTCCTCACACAGAATTCTTTTCCTTCTTCCCATGCTCTTCTTGTTGCCAAGTCCCAACAGAGAGTCTGAGATAGCAACAGCATCTTCTTTCTTTGAGTAGTTTCTTCAGCAGGATCTGGGCTACTAATCTAGTGTCACATAACCTCTTGTACATGTCTCTATTACTTCTTCCATGGCTTGTAAAGATTTGGGTTGGTTGGGTTGGGGGATTTTTTATCCCATAGCATCCCATCTTTTTTGCAGAAACAGACTTCAGTTTGCAGGTACATGAGGTGCAGTGCCAGTGTCCCAAACCCTTGGTCACTGCCTGTGTCCCAGGGACAGACAGTCACTGCTAACAGTTTGTGAAGAAAACAATCTCTTGGTGTAGGCATACTGCATACACACTTTCTCTCTTTCTCTGAGGCTGTTACAAATGTGCATTTCATCCCCCTGTGCTCCAGCTGTACAAAGGCTCTTATTTCACTGTTTGGTGGGCATTTATGTATTACTGATTTTGGATAAGGAGGATATTTTTGAATGCATCCTCTAGAGGTTTCCTGCAGTGTTAATCACAGTAAGTAATTAAACAGGCATATTTTCTGATTAACGTTTACCATTGCAATTAGCACAAGTCTGTGCCCTTCGAGATGGATGCCTCGTGGCTAAGTTCAGCAGTATTGCACATCAAAAGGACCTTCTCTTGGAATAATAGAGTGCTAAAAGAATCCAAAGGCCTTTTAATTTAACTGAGTCTGATTTTATGGAAATTGGTATTGAGGGGCATCTCTTAATATCCTATCCTTTCACAATAAATAAAAAATACCCTTTCACAGAATGAAAAAACATATGCTGGAAAAGCCAGTCTTTTTCCATCCATATGTCTCACTCAGAAATCTATTCCTGCCTGATATTTTCAGAGGAGGCTGATTCCCACTCCTGTTCCTGAAAGCTGGCCTGATGGGGGCATCCCTTGGCCTCTTGATGACTCCACTGAGGTTCTGCAAATGTAGAGGGGGCGTTTATTTACACCTCCTCACAGACTGAGCCTTAAGTCCATATTTAGACAGCATAATCTGTAGTTCTTAATAGCTTTGACCACTCATTTAGCCTTCTAAATATAGCTGGTGAGTCTCAGTTTTAGATTCTCTTAACTGAAAGGCTTGACAAAAATCTTTGAAGTAACATGGAGATCATCTGTTTCATGCTAATGGCAACCATGGGAGCTGTGGTTGCTGGCACTGAACAGCCCTTGCCACATTTGCAGAGCAGTTAGCCTCTTCTTTCCACGGTTTTATGGACTTGAAATGAATATTGGCTTGATTTGAGAAGTCTTGCTTCATGCTGGTGTTTGTATTGCAAAGTGATGCAAACACAGCCTTCAGATACAGTGACAGCACTGAGCTTTGGGATAAGCACTGCAGGGGCAGCTGGTGTTCTACCTCAGATCAGGATTCACTTCTGAAGCAAATCTCCTGATCATCCCCACATGCTGTGGGATGGCCTGTGCCTCACATGGCTCCAAGCACACAAGGTGGATTCTTTCAGAGGAAAATGTCTTTTGGGAGCACACCTAGTGTGCCTAGGCACCAACAGGCAGTTCCTCCCTGCAACCAGGCTAGAACAAAACCCCAGAAACCCTGAATGTGTGGAGGTGGGCTGGTTCATTGCACAGACTGTACAGATCCACTTGCTCAAGTCAACACAGCCTGAGATGTCTGTAACACAATCATTGAACCAAACAGTTACGATGGAGTCCAACTCCAGCACTGCCAAGTCCATCACAAAACCATGTCCCTTAAGTGCCACATCTGCAAATAATCTGCAATAGCTTGGGCTCTTAACAGGTTTGCCTACTTACTTAGACTCCTAAATATAGCTGGTGAGCCTTAGCTGCTCATGTGATTGAAGAGCTCAACCGCATTCCTTCTGGGTCCAGCTTCTAGATACTTGGCCCATGTGCTCTGCTCACTGCAACCCATGCATTAGGAAAGGCACTTGAGAAGCCACCACAGCCAAAAAAACCCCAAAAAGCAGCAGAGCATTATCTTCTGTGAGCAGTGGTATTTTGGTTTTTTAACTCCTCTGATGACTGTTAAAGAGTGTTTCTTCCATGTCCCGGCCCACAGAAATGTGACAGCTTCATTTAATCATGTATCTGCTTTTATTTTATGTGCACCAGAAAAACCAGTACCCTTCAAAGTGCAGCATGCCTTTTAGGAAAAAACAACAGCTTCAGCAATTCAACAAATAGTGGCACTATTTGTTGAGCTGGCTACGTGGCACTGCTGGTAATCAACACAAGGACTTCATGTTTTAAATGTGCACTTCCCATAAGTGTCTCTGCAGCCTGGCTCGGATTATGTCATTCCTGGCCTGTATTGCAAGTTATTCCTTTTATTTATCCTGCCAGTGTCATGGCCATGACAAACAGAAACTCTCCCACTGTGTGCTTACAAAATGTCTGATGTTTTTATGCAGAACAGTTGTTGTCCAAGGCTAATTCCAGGCAAAGCTTTGTATAGTAGAGGTCAAGTAACTAAAATAGAGGCTGAACGAGCTAGCTGTTAATGGGTTTAGTTTTGGTATTAATCATCTCTTCATCACTGGAAGCTCTGAACAGATGCCAGATTTTCTGAGGCCAAGCGATTGAACAAAGCCAAATGTCAAAACTCTCCATACATTTTTTTATCTGTTCTTACCTCTGCAGCTGTAGTACATGGGCAACATGTACTTCTGTCTAATCTCATTTATTCAAGGTTTTCAAATACCTAGTCAAATACTCTTCAGCCATCAGTGCCTTCCTATAAAATAGATCTTGACAAAACTCGTAACAGGTGGACTCAGGTCACATACTACTTAGCAGGGTTTATCTGACACTTAATTTATCTGACTTTCACATGAAGTTAAGTAAGCCAGGGTAGAATTTCTATCATCTGATGGGATTTAAGTACAAAAAAAAATCCATATAATGCAGAACAGCAAAGCTGATGTGAGTCTAAGCTCCACCAAAGTCATGGGCTGCTTTGCTTTTAGTTTCTAGCTTAGGTCCACTCCTAATTAAGTACTGGAAGAACTCTCTTGTACAGCAAAATGATGAAAATTTGTCCCTACCTGCCCAGTAACATGGTCTGTGAGTTTCACTAGCATTTCTTTGCCACTTTCTTGTTGGCAATGGGACACATTCAGGGTACGAGAAGAGTGAGATTGATAATGTGTTTCAAATAGGTTGTGAAAAAACAGAAATTAAGACAAGGAGGTGTTTATTAGCTAATATACATGCCCCTTGTTTATGGATGTGATATTACTGACAAGAGGTACTCTGAAGCACACTCTGGAATACTCTTAGTCATCTTCCCCCACAGACTGGGGAGGGGAAAGAAATGGGCATCCTAGATTAGAGTCACACAGGGAAATCCATCTGATCTACAAGTCAGAGGTTCAAGTCCAAGCTACTGACAAGGTTGTCCTTATACACACTGTCTTTGACACCTATTTTAGCATATGGTGATTACTGCTCCAGAGGGGTCCTTTTCTCCCCATTGACCAAAAGCTGGGAGCTCAGACCCCTAACTAAAACACAGCTCACTGGACATGCAAAGTTTGGGTGAGGATTCCCTCCTGTAGTCAAAGACCGGGGACTAGGGCACAGTGGACAGCCCTGTCTTTCTGCAGCCACACTTCACTTTATGATCAGCTCTCAGTAACCAAACCTGCATGTGAATGTGCCATTTCTGAAGGCTCTCCTGGCCTTACATAGCACTACTGCCTGTTCAGACACCACCTGTATTCAAGATGAACTTCTCTTGGAAATGCAGTCCAAGGATAGGCTTCCATGCCCTGAATAAGGGTGATCTATGTGCCATGCCTCTAGCCTTTATTCCCCAATCAGCCAGGTGTTTATATGTGCTTCCTAACTTCTGTTACTGTTTCTGGATTCAGTTCAACATCATTGCAACTGCCTCCTCTCCTGCGCCTATTTCAACACTTAGCTCCCTTTATTTTATAGGCTCTCTGTCCTGTGCACATTTCAGCCTAGTTCCCCAGCTGTATTTATAATAGATACTGGCCTCTTTCAAATATAACCATGTGAGGGTTGACCATTTCTCTTATTTTTGATATTTCCAGATCAAGTCCAGGGTAAAATCCTATATTTTAGGCCTCAAGAAGCGTCCATGGACAATATATGGAATATGCATGAGTGGCGTCCTTTCCACCATTTCTGTTACAATGGTGATCTCCACCATCATGTACTGGAAAAGTGTGAAAAGATCCAAGCTCCACCCGCAGGGCAAAATCCGCAAAATTATACGGGGACCTCCAAGACGCACAGTGTGCTGAGCTGGAAAGTGAACTGGCCATTCATTTGTCCTTAATATGCCATATGTAGCTTATGTCATTGCTGATTTCTTTTCTTTCTATAAACAAAGCTCTTTAGCTCCACTTATCTCCCCTACCTCAAAGAGTTTTGTTATGTCTGTAAAAGAGTACTTGAAAACAGAATGCAGCACATGTCTGCTAACTACTCATTTGTGCACTGGCATTTTATAAGCAGAAGCTTTCTCCTAATCCTTTTCAATGCCATGCTCAGTAATTGAGCCAATTATTTTCTTGCTCCATTCTTGCAAGTTAAACACTATGGTGACATGAAGGAATCTGCCCAAATTTGGTGGCGGTACTTCTGTAAGCTTTTGTGTTCAAGTCATCTACCTCACAGTGCTATAATGTTTACCCAGTTTCCAGCCCCATCTAAATTCTCCACTTCTGGACTGGACTGGCTGTGTGACTCTCGTTATTTTTTTTTAGAGACAACTCCCATCAATCAGCTCTACTTGTAACATATTTTGGACAAATGAAATTTCTGGGTCACTGTCTGTCCCCTGGAGTAAGTCATGTGTTTTCTTTGTACTCCTTTACAGACTCTTCACAAAGGGCCTATGGCCGCCTTTTTGATGCAAACTAAAGATAACCCCATGAAAGCCTTAGGAGTGCTAGCTGGTGTCATGGGCATAATGGTGCTGATAACTATCATGATCTCTACTGCCATGTTCTGGCGCAACAAGCGGTCCAACAAAGTCATGCCGGTGAGGAGGATCATAAAAAAGAGACAGGTGCCGCCATCCCGGCCAGTCAGGATGGAGTGGCTGAAGTTCAAGAGGCCCAGCAACGCCGCAGAGAAGTTTGTGGTTGAGGAGGATGTGAAGAGCCTGCACAATGAGAACAGCAACAATAACGTGCAGGTTGTCCCCGTGCCGCCAGCAGCCCCCGTGCCCCCGCCGCCCCCTGCCCTGGCTCCCCGAGGCGATGGCCCAGGGTGGCGGGTGCCAACCGTGTCCGGCTCCCTCACTCCCAAGCATGTCATCAAGCCACCGAAGAAGAAAGGTCACAGCAGCACCCACAACGCCCTCGTGTCAGAGCTCAAAATGAGGTTTGAGAAGAGGAACGCAGCTTTCGGGGAGCCCCATATCTAGGTGCTCTCAGCAGCCCCAGAGACTGCAGATTGTGGCTGGGCATGGATGTTTTTACTTGCTGTCTCTTCCCTGTGTCTGTCAGCACCCTGTGAACCAGAGCAGCTTCTCACTGTGATAGCCACCCCTCACCTTCTGCAAGTACCATCGTGACTGCTGTTCCCTCGGCCGTGTCCACGGGCCCCCCCTGCAGCTGTGTCTGCCCACGGTGCTGAGTGTGCCAGTCACAGTCTTCCCAGGTGAACAGGGACTCAGGCTGCCCCTCGTTTGGAGGTTTCTACCCAGAACTTGGCTTTTCAAACAAGATGTTCTGCAGCCAAGGCCCTTGGTGGATGCTTCTTCTGACCTGGTCTGGCAGGTGGGTTTGAGGTGTCTGAAAATCCATCATTTTAAATCGCAGACCCATTTTTGAAGATGTTGGCATGGCTGTGGCAGCAGCACTGAGTTGGGTGCAGGTCTCCTACAGCAGTGGCACTGCTGTGTCCTGTGCACAGTGTGCTTTGCAGCAGCTGGCGGAGCGATGCGCTCCTGGCCTCAGTACCTTCATTCCCAGAAGGTAAGCAGGCAGGCTTGGGGAAATTCTTCATTTTCCTGCAGCTTATGCTGGGTTATGCCAGAGCACATTGACATGATGCTGTGCTTTGCTTCTGCCCTGGACTTGCCTGCTGGGGAGAGACAGGACAGGCACCTCAGCTTTCCCTGGACCAGCAGGGGCAAGATTTGAGCATGGAAGTTCAAGAGCAGCGCTCAGCACTGCCTCCTTCTGACACTGCGCCCCAAAAGAGCAGGAGCCCAGCAGGAGAAGGACATGAATAAAAACACTGGGAAGACAAGGTAAAGCTAAAAGGCAAATGATAAGTAGAAGACAGAGACAAGTGCTGGAAAGTTGCATATGTTGGTCAGGGAAGTGTCTGGAAAGATCGTGTGGTCTTGTACACTGTGCTAGCAGAAGGTGTCAAGGAATATATTTCATCACCTCTCCTGGCTTGTTGCAGGGTTTGGTGTGTGCAAAAGGAAGTTTCTATAAAATATTCAGGTTTTTCTTACCAGTATTTTTTAGTGAATTAAACAACATTTAATGGGAGGGGACTGGCAGGGCAGCTGACAGGTTTTTTTTTCCTGTTACGTGACAGTAGAAAGGCACCAAGAGCAAAGCACTTTTTTCACTGGATCTATCCCACAGACCCCCTCAGGTTTGTTTCTGAGGAGATGTTTTTCATCTGGGCCCAGCTGTTTCCCATCCCCTGGGGAGAAGGCAGCACCAATTGACCGAGCTGGCTGGGGAGCAGCACCCTGCACCCTCTCTCTGAGAGCCAGCCCTGCAGAGAAGCTGTGCTGTCATGGTACCAGGAACATCAAGGTGGGGAGTACTCCATGTTAATTCAAGGGGTTCATGAGAGTTCTCCAGCCGTCATTTCAATTGAACCAGCAGACCTAGCCCTCAGGATCTCCTCTCACTCCAGCAGCTGAAATAATTCCCCTTTTTGCACCAGGACTTCATCAGTTTAGACGATAGCTGGTTGAATATGAAATTAAGCACTGACAAGGAAAATCTTGTATTTTTTTAACTTCAGTTCAATCTGCCTAGAGGCCATAGTGCTCGTGGCTCATGTCACCCGTGAGCGGAGCCAGAAGCTGTAGCCAAGAGATCCAGGAGAGTCCCAGCTGGGGGCCATGGCAGGAGCGCTGCTCCCAGAGCTTCTCCTGTCACATCTCTCCTTTTCTCTACTGTTTTCTTGCTTATCCCTCCTCCTGGGGCACTGTGATGTGAGGCCAAGTTCTCACCTGTCCAGCCACCTCGTCCTTGTCCCCTGGCCATAAGCTGGCCGGCGGGAGGGGACATGCAGCCCCTGACCCCACTCCTGCTGCCCTGTGCAAGCCCCTGCCTTTTGCTGGCTGGGTGTCTGCAGGTTCTGCAATGTTCCCCCAAGTTCCTGATTTATTCCCCATTCCACTGTCTTCCCAGTGTTGTGTTATTGCCAGTACTCAGTGTTCATTCTCTAATGAGGAAAGCCTATAAAGACCATTCAATTACGTCAGATTTAACAGGAATTACAGGCTTATAGTCTTAGAGATTATATTTAAGAGGCAATAAAGATGTTTTATTACTATGTTGTGAGACTCTTTCCCAGCTACTCTGTATTTCAACTTGAAGAGATTTTTTTAATAAAAAAAAAAATTTAAAAATCTGAAAAAGTGCTTCTGTGCTTGGTGTGCTTCTGCTAGCAATGATGCCTTGTGTTCACCTGTTACATTACCAGACAGCCACAGGAAGCCAGGCCACTTTTTAGGATGGACCCTTCTGTGGGCTGTGAGTCAGGAGAGGGGCTGTGTGGTTTTGGACACCACCAGGCTGGAAGGAGGGGAGGTGAGAAGCAGGATGTCATTGGCATAGGCCATGGGTGGGGTCACAGAGAGCCCTGGCTGAGCTCCCATGGTACAGAGCACTGCAGCTGGTGCCATGGGCAGGGAGGCAGCAGGTTCAGTTTGTGCCAATGTCCAGGGTCTGCAATTTGTTATGAGGTCCATAATCCAGAGGTCAGGGGATGTTTTGTCTTTCCTTGGCTGTTTCCTCAGTGATTCAGCAGCTCTCTCCAGTCTCTACAGTGTCCTGTTGTCCCTCCCTGCTGACTGGGGTGGAAGAAGGCCAGTCATTACTGACAGTGCTTTGTTATTTACTCCCCCTCACCCACAGCCCCACACTGGTTTTCAACCAGCATCAGCTCATGGCTCACTCTGTACTAGCTGTGTCAGTGGGTGGCTTTCCCAGGACAAGGTTTTCCTGCTTGGCCAACTGCTGCTGCCCCTTCCTCACCACTCCAGGGTGAGGAGTGGCAACTTGTACTGATGGAGCCTGGCCTCCTCCATCCCTGCAGCCAAACCCCAAAACTCCTTGGAATCCAGGTTTCTTCCAATTTGTAACTGTAAAAGGCCAGAGATGAAGCAGAGGACCTCTGTGTATTCTGAAAACCAGTCATGTTTATTGCTTTGACACTAAAAGAATGACAAGATTAGGAAGTCCTGTGAAGTATTAACAACGAGAGTCAGCAATGACAAAACAGAGAGCTCTGTTCAAAAGCTGTGCAGTATGGTACAGCAGGAGGAGGTGCTGGGAGGAGAGACAGCATGGAAAACACACATCAAAAACCAAAATACAATTAGAAAGCCAAGCTACCACAGCATGAAGCTCACAACAGCTGGGGTGTCTACTCTAGATTCTTCTTTTTGAGACGATCTATAACACATATTACAAGTGCTGTGGGTCTATGGGCCACATGCTTTGGTTGTGCTGGAAAGCAAGTGGTCAAAAAAAGAAAAATTGTAAGTCACATATCCTCAGACCTCTGAGAATCACAGCAGTGAGCTGATTCACAAGCAGGAGGCAGTTGCTTTTACATGCATCTTTGGGCTTTTTTGTTTCTAGCAAAGAGGCGAGCTTTGGTTTCAAAGCAGCAGGATAGGCAGGCACCTGTCTGCATTTAGGGAATGTGCCTGGCTTGCATCTTCAGCTCCCAATCCCATGCTCCACTATGTTCTCTGCCTCTGTCCACTTGTCCCACTAGCCTGGTTCAAGCACTTACACTTCTCCTGTTTGTGGTACAACCAAAGCTGTGAATCTCTGAGGGCTGCGTAAACCTTAAGAAGGAGCAAGGAAAAAAAACCCACCCCAAAACCACCACCACTGGTCAAAATAATTTTTTTCTCCAAATAAAATAAAATCTCTTCCTCATGTTGACCCAATCCTCCCCATCGTTTGTTGTTGCTGGGCTGTGACGGCAGACGTGCCCAGCTCCCCTGTCTGCTCCCAGGAGAAGCCGGCACCGGGCACTGGACAGAGCTGCGGGCACACATCAGTAAAGACACACCCGTGTGGGAGAGTGAGGGGACACTTCTGGCCTTTGGCCACAAGCATTACTATTGGTTCGGGGGTTGTTTTTGTTAGCGTTGGTTCTCTTGGCGTGTCCGTGTGCGTTGCTCCATGACAGTGCTGCAGGGACAGGCTACGGAGGCGCAGCTCCCCCCACACCCGTGGCCGGGCAGCCGGGCACTCCATTCCCAGGGCTCCCCGAGCCTGCCGCAAGCACCGGCGGTGCGCCCGCCGTGCCCGAGCCCCGCAGCACGGAGCCGGCCCGGTGCTGTCCTTCAATAAAGCCAACAGCGGCCGCGGGCGTGTGGAGGTGCCGCAGCGCGGCAGGGCCCGGCTAGTAGAGGTCGGCGCTGTTCCTGTGGGGCGGCCGGGCCTTGCCGGGCTCCGCGCGGTCCGCAGGCCGCCGTGCGCCGCCGTCGGGGCGGCAGAGCCCGTCCTCGCTGCCGGCGGGCAGGCTGTCCAGCGTGCTCTCCTTGCTGCCCGCGGCCTGCGCCGGGGCCCCGCGGCGGCGGCGCGGGCAGGCGCTGGGGCAGCGGGCCAGGCAGCCGGGCAGCGCCTCGGCCGTGCAGGCGTACATGCCGGCCGGCACGGCCAGCACCATGGCGCACACGATGACCACGATGTGGATGAGCTTCTCGCGCTGCTCCATCTGGCTGACGTCGCTGCCCGTGACGAAGACCACGCACTGGCCCTTGCGGGGAGCCTGGTTGCGCACGGCCACGCACACCTCGTACTTGGTGGCGGGCAGCAGGTCGGTCACCGAGTACGTGTTGACCCCGGGCCCGATGTAGATGGTGTCCTTCTGGGCGGCGTCGTAGCGGCCCACAAGGAGAGTGTACCAGGTCTCCCCCGGCTCCGCGGCCGCCGCCGCCGCCGCGAACCACTCCAGGGTGATGCCGTAGACCGTCTGCTTGGCGATGCGCACCTCCACATGAGCGCCCTGCTCCGCGGGGGCCGCGGGCGCCCAGCCGCGGGGCGTGGTGCTCGCCCACGGGGCCACCACGCGGAGGTTGATGGCCACCGAGGCGTTGCCGAGGAAGTTGGCGGCTGTGCAGGTGTAGTTGCCGGCGTCTGCTGGCCGTGCCGCCGGGATCAGCAGCTCCGAGCGGACGGTGTCCTCGCTGATGGGCTCCGTGGACACTGCGGGCAGAGGTGAGTGGGTCAGCAGCGAGCCACCGTGCCCTTGGGCCCAAAGGCTGTGTGGGACGGGACCCGCCCGCTCAGGGACAGAGCACAGGAATGTGCCAAACCCCACAGAGCTGACGGCAAAGCGTTTTCTGTCTGAAGGGCAATAAACGCATTGGGACACCCAGGTGTAGGAGACGTGGGGTGTGCCCGACCCCTGGCCCAGTACAAGCGGCTGGAGGAGCTGAGGTGGGCAGAGGCTGCTGTGGGCAGAGGCCGAGCATCTGCCCATTGCCATCGGCATTCGTAGGGCAAACCAGGAGAGGCTCTGAGGAGGCACACCTACATTTTGGACACATGCTCCGTCCTCCGTTAGGATTAAATTGTCAGTCTCAACAGGCTCAGACCAAAATAGGTGTATGAAGGTAGAAAGTGTTGGGCTGGAAATGAAATGCAGTTTTAAGAACAGTGTGAAACCCTGTCATCTACCCAAACAGAGGTGTGTGGCTGTGGTTGAGAAGAAACTGTATGTAATTAATCAGCATGTGCCTGTGGAAAGACACCCAAGTGCTGCTGCAGCACTGCAATTGAAGCAAATATCAGCCCAGGATTAAAGGCTAATGCTATCCTCTTTAGTTAGCTGGCTTATTAGGGACACAGAACCTATGTGCTGGCTCCCTGTATGTCTTACTTCACCTGATGAAAATAGCAACTTGTCCTATTGAAGGCTCTTAGTAAAAATAAACATGAGGGAGGATGGATTGGGAGAGAGAGGAAAAGGTCTCATATTACAACACCTTTGCTAGAGAATATAAATAAGCGAGACTTCAGGTAAATACCAACCTCTGTTTCAGTTCATTCAGAACATGAATGAACACAGACAGGAAGCAGAGCTGCACAATTTTGTGGTTTGTGTAGTATTTCCTGAGGGAATACATGGGAATAATGTAGGAACATACAAGTCTGTGTATATGGGTGTGGGCTCATACAAACGCATCTACATGCACATACACATATACAGAATGTGTGCATATATATTTGTAGTATATGACATAGTAAATTATGCAGTATATAATCTTTAGTAAATATACATGCATATTTAGATAGCTACATTTTTATTAAATATGTACAACTAATAAAAGATTAGTAGCTCCTACAGTCATGTATCATGAGGAAAAAGCTGCTTCTTAAAATCCACAAGAACGATAATTGTATAAAAATGAGGCCATGCTCCTTTTCTTTTTGACTGATATCCTGCATGAAGCAGCTCTTCTTATGCTGGTCAGATGTGCCTAGATGCACAGGATGATTGAGATCATTTGGATTACAGCCACCACAATAACTGTGGTGCTCTAAAGGGGCTGGGTTGCTGTGGTGACTGTGATGGCCTGCAGACCTATGTAAGTAGAATAGTACAGCATAAATTTTTAATTTAAAAAAAACTAAGAAGAAGAAAAAGCTTTGCTTACCATTAAATGCCCTTAAAAGTTTGAGTGCATAGGTCCACCAGACAGCCGGGGAAGGGCTGGCTTGCACAAAGCAGGTCAGGGTGATGTTTAACCCTGCTGGGACTGTCAGGTTGGTCTCGAGGGCTGAGGTCAGGGGCTTCGTGCAGCTGTTAAGCTCCACTTCATGAAAAAACTTCCCTGTCCTGAATTTTGGGCCTGAGCAAGTTAAATAGGAATTCATCAGGATAATAGGTGGGCCCACAGACTTGATAAACTGGACAAATCCGCGCAGGCGGCAGTCGCAAATCCAGGGGTTGTCATGGAGGGCCAGCACGGCGTTGGAAATCGCTTCCAGCGGCCCCTCCGTGCTCTGGCTTCTCTGGTACACGGGCCAGTTGTAGAAGACATCCCTGGATATGATGGTAAGCTGATTGGAGGATAGATCTAAGTAGGTCAGGTTGGGCAGATAGCGCAGTGCGTGTTCTGGAAGGACGTCCAGCCGGTTGTGCTTCAGATCCAGGATCTTCAGAGTCGGGGTGTCTTGAAATGCTGTCCATGGCACTGAACTTAATTTGTTCCCTTGCAAGCGCAGCTCCTTCAGAGCTGGCAGATATTCCAGGCTCTTGATGTGCATCACTGTGATGTTGTTAAAATTGAGCCACAGATACTCCAAGGCACTGACGTTCTCAAAAGACCCACGGGGCAGTTCTGTTAGGTGAGAATTTTCTATTCTAATTTTCCGGATGTCCTGAGGGATGTTTGCAGGGATCTGCCTCAGCAGTGCAGACATGCAGAGCAAACTCCTAGGGAGGAAACCAGAAAATTTTCCAGGTCACAGACCACATTTGAAGCCAATAAACCCGTTCCCTATGCAGGTCTACAAGCACTTGAATAATTATAAGGTATTGTATATAGGGCATGCATAAGCCATCCATCCAGCCATCCATCCATCCCTGGGGTTTACACCAATTTTGCTATAAAGGATGCAATTAAATCCTAAAAATGGCTATGTATGTAGCTACATATCTCAGGGAAATAAGAGAAATCTCATTCTATGCTCAAGACAGCACAGTTTGAGTATTAGAGGTGGCACTCCATACATCAATCTGCTTGGTTTTGGTGCTCACATCATCAGCAAGTTCCTACTGGGGCTGTCTGAGCCACTTCACTGGTGCTACAACAGGGTAACAGTGTTCTTACCTTCCAAAGCTGTCCTGAGAACAAGAGCATCCTGTGATGCAAGATGAAACAGATGGGTTTATCTTGTGGAAGGCCAGAAGAAGAAGAAAAATATGACAGACAGGGTCCATATTCTCCTTTAAGAAAGCACTGTGCAGGGGTTTGCACCAAACACGCCAAGAGCCTCCAAGAAGCAAATCCTATTAGCTGTAATCTTCCTTGACGCAGAAATAAATCCTGCTGGGGACCCAACCCTAAGGAAGACATGTAGTGTGGTTCTCAGTCTGTGTCCAAGTGCTAAAATCCACCCCCAGGATCACTCTTGGCATTTCTCCTCCAGCTGAGGGGATTCTGGCAGACATATTTATTTGGTTGGGAATATGAAGATGGAGCCAAAATCACTTCTTTTGCCAAGCCCTTGCAAGTAATTAACCAGGCCAAATTTTTTTTCTTTTTTTTTTTTTTTTTTTTAATTTCACAGGGTCTGTCTCTGTCTCCTATATTTTAATGGCTTTTATCAAGGCAGAAAGCCACAGGAAGGGCCAGACTTCAGCTGTAATTTCCATAGTGCCCCGTTTCACAGTCCATCCTCCCCCAAACCCTGCCTGGTGGGTTCTGCTCATGGTGAGCATGAAGCCTGCTCCACAAACGAGGATCTTACAGCATGGAAACATAAACGTGGCACCTTTTTCCTCTGAAACATAGCTGTGGCCAGTCCATGGGGGGTTTGTCTGACAAGAGTCTCTAGGAAGTCAATTTCTTTTGTATAAATACAAATTTTCAGTGCTGTTCTCTGGCTTCCCTCATAAGACACGTGCCGACTGCCTTTCAGTCATCTTGAAAAACTAAGCCATTCTGAGAAGGGATTTTGAGTAACCAAATGTATTGATCTCTTTTAAGCCAAAATAGCAGGTTTCAGTTGTGCTTTCCAAGGAGTTCTGCGTTCTCCTGGGGCCATCTAGTGTGGATGGGCTTCACTACAGCCTGCACAGGAGCACTCCTGGGAAAAGGGCTGCACCTCACTGCCCTTCTGTGTGATGCTGGGGCACAAAGCAAGATTAGCCTGAACCTGCTTAACCTCTAACCTATGGGACCAGGATAGAAAAGTATTTAAAGTGTGGCAGCTTAGAGCTATATGTGGCTCTAAGGGCTGTGCTGCTTTCACCCTACAGAAAACACAGGCTTGATTCTGCAGTGTTTAAATCAACAGGAGCTTTTATTTCATGGCAAATCAGCAAAATAGACTGGTGGGGAAACTTCAGGGGACTGATACACTGTGTCTATGTACAGGGAACAGGCCACAAGGAATGGGCCTGTGGGGATGCTATTGCTGGCAGTGCCTCACATCTAACCACAAGCATAGGGGTTTTTTACGGTTTGGATTTTTCAGCTGAAATGTTCCTTATTTGTCCATGGTGCAGTATTTGATTTTTCAACAAGTGCCCTGTATTCAAACCTGTCAGTGGGCTGGGAAGGGGAAAGGCTGCTGGTCTGTAGCACAGCAGGTGCAGCAGCTGAAAATCCACACTGGGGGGGCGGTGGCTGCTGAGGAGTTTCTTGGTGAAGCTGCTGCTGTTGCGCTGGGGGTGGCAGCACTGCAGCCCTGTCACCTGAGGCACAGACTCCTTGTGCACTTTCCATGTCACCAAATAGAGGGGATGCTGCCTAAACTGAGGATGTGCAGGAGCAACAGTGGCAGCTGCCATGGGACAATGTGTCCTTCCCCATCATCCATCAGCCACTGAGGCAGAGGGACTCAGGGACCCCCACTCCCACCCAAATGCAAATGCCACAGTCATGGGTGCCTTTGGTCTGCCATGAAAATATTCCCTGATAAAACAGTTATAATTTGTATTATGATAATAGTTTTATACATTTACACTTTACAATAATAATAAATATAATTTCACAATAACAAAATAGTACAAAATATTAAATAAAATACTAAATAAAATAATAAAATAATTCATTATATTATATTATATTATATTATATTATATTATATTATATTATATTATATTATATTATATTATATTATATTATATTATATTATATTATATTATATTATATTATATTTTACCAAAATATAATATATAATATAATATAAATCATATCATATATAATGATGCCATAATTATATAATTTTATTATAATGAAATAATATTATTTTACCCTTTACAACAGTAACAAGCTATTTATGATGTAGTTAGTTAGAAAACTCCTGGGTGTCAGGTGCACATCCTGGAGTTTGCTCATGTGTGAGCTGCAGGGCCTGGGAACAGAAAGCTTTCAGCAGAGGTAGAAGCAAATCAGTGCCTTGGTGAATCCCTTGCAGATTTCACCACTTTTAAGGCCCAAAACTTCCTTTGCTTAAAAGGAAGAGCCCTTCCTTGCCACCTTCCCACCCCTCCTCCATGGCCCATGGGGAGGGTCTTACAGAATGTGGCAGCTAAGTCACATCTTCAAAAAATCTTTCATGAAAAGTGAAGTGTTATTTATTTACAGGTTTATAAACTACTGGAGTTTATAAACCTGTAAATAAATGTACATCTTCAGGCACAGAAGGTGCACAATGCCCAGTGTCCTGGGATGCAGGAAGCAAAATGATATCCAGGGTTCTCTGTTAGAAATACCTTATTTTAAATAAATGAATTGCTTAACAGAAAAAAACAATAAAGAAGAATTACAGTTGTTTTCCTTTTCCCCATGAGAATTCCTGCCAGTCCAACCTATCTTCTAAAGGGCTGGAAAATGGCCTTTCAAAGAGTGGTATTCAGTACCATGGCCCAATGCTCTGGCTGTGTGCAGGCTGATATTTATTTGCTGCTTGAGAGGCCATTTATCTAAATATATCTCAACCCCAAGTGTACTCAGCAGGTTCAGTATTAACCTGAGAGTCCAGTGGTGAATCACTTACCAAAGTTGGATGAATTAGGGTAGAGAGAAAGGGAAGGAGAAGAGGGGGAGGGGGAAGTAAGGGAAATAAATCCCCCAGTGTTAGCCACAGTCATTATGCTTATGTTCCCTACTGGACTGGGATTTTGCTGCCTTTTTAATTCAGCCCAGTTTATGCCTGCTTGTAAATGTAATGGTCACTGTTGTGACAGCAGATGTCCACTCAGTTCAGCTGCTCTTTAACATCATGTGGCATCCTGGCTGAAGCCAAGATGCAGAACAAGCTGTCTAAAACTCAAGCTGTCAAAATAAATCTCCACAGAGACAGTGTCTGTGGGAAATGGAGTTTAAGAGACTGCGCTGATTGCCAAAGCAAATGCCAAGAGATGACCCACTGTGTGCCAGGGAGCCAAACTCCATCTTGAAATGACATTTCTTCTTGAAAGAAATCAAGTCTGGGCTGATGCTTTTCAATTAGTCCCTCTGCCACGGCTTTCAGTGTTAGAAATCACTGCTGGGCAGATCATGAGCATTGAGGGCTACAGTTGGGTGTTTCAGACAGTGCATGTATCAAAGTGTCTAAAAATGAATTGACATGAGTGGGCATGGCAATATCTTGTCCAAGCTTGTTAAGAGGGAGTGCAATAGCAGATGTTTGCTTTGATTCTTACAGCATATCTTGAGAATTGACCTTAATCAAGAAATGAATGGTTTCCTCCTTACCTGGAGGTAAGGATGAAACGAGGTGCCTAACAGCCCTTCCATGACAAACAGAAAATCCAGTGACGTACATCTTTACATGTCTGATACCTCAGAAAAACTGACTCAGAGCATTAAAATCACATCAGCTTCCTTCATGGTTTGACATTTCCCTCATAATTTAGCAAGTACAGGGTTTCTCCTCTGATCAATGCCAGACAAGACAGAGCTTGTGCAAGTTTGTCCCTATTGCCTATTGTGTATAAACCACCAGTGCAGTAGAGAAAGGCTTGTCTTGAACAGCAGCAGCTGAGATGATAAACTGCAGTGCCTCAGCTATGAGACAGTGAGAGAGGGCACAGGAATGAGAGAAGGCACGTTTATTCTATTTGGGATCACTATTTATTGAAAGTACAAAAAGAATCCAGTTGAGTCTGTAAAATCGAGCACATCCACAGGGAATGTCCCAGGATGATCCCTCGATGGAGCACAAGCAAAGAGGGCTGGTGCTGGCCCAGCTGGTGCCTCCTCCAGCTCACAGAGCAAGGCTCCAGCAGGGGAGGGCTGCTCCTCACCTGGGCTGGTGCAGCAAATGGCCCAGCTCATGTCTTCAGTCAGCTGAAAAGTGAATTCTTCTGGTTCCCAGTCACAGCAAAGTCCTTGGGCAGTAGGTGCACTCTGTTCAACACAAGAAAACTTCAGGCCAGCCTTGGTTCTTCAGGAGCTTACCCATCCAGGGCCATGGTAGGGAGAGTTCTGCACAGCCCAGTGCTCCTGCTGCATATGTGGGCAGGCCCCAGGCTTACATACAGCAATCCTTGCAACTCAGCACAAAAACTGCTATATTTTTTCCTCACTAATATAATCAGGCTGGGACAAAATTTTAAAACTTTATATTAAATTTTATAAATAGGAAATATATCTGTTACGTACCATCTTTCATCAGTTCATTTGTTGCATTAAAATATATAATTTTACAAAACTTTACTTGTAAACCTAAAAATCTGCACAGTCCAATGATAGAAGTAGCATGAATTATTTTATACAAGGATTGACAAATTCTCCCAATACAAGAGAAGTTCCTTATCACTAATGCAAGGAATACAGGGAGTCCTATCAGAAACTCTTGGGATGTATCCCTGTTGCTGGTATTTATGTTGAGATCAAATGACTTGCTTTTTCCATCAGGCCAAGTAATCTAACATAAGTGAAAACCTTCTGTAGAAGGAGGACTTGCAAAATCCATAGAGGGCTCCATTCCACCCAGTGAATTTTGTTAATCCATGCTGTACATACACATCCAGAATGTGAGTGGAAGTCCTTCCAATAAATTTACAAACACATTTCAGAACAATTCAGCAACCTTTATCCCTTAGCATTTCAACTTGGCTGGATCTTTCCCATTCAGCATTTGGCAGAACATATATAATTTTCTTCATGAATAATGTTTATTACAAAGAGAAAAATGTTACATACAGTATTACTACATAAGGGACTTGAGTAGAAAATTACACATCTGGGAATTAGTTTGTGATAAGCACTCAGATTCAAATTCCAGTGAAGCTGCAGAACTTAAATGACTGATCAGTTCATCCTGCCTATGAAAGTACATTTAGATTAATATTAGACAGGTTTTTTTTCAGGGTCCTTGAATTTGTAAAATGTTTGAAACCCAAAAAGACTGCATTGAGCCTCTGCTACCACTGAGACCATAGTCAGGAATGGCTGATGTGTGCATGGTCAGTGGTCTGACACCACATCACTTTCTCCTGCTCTGCACAGAGCAACTTCTCTCCATGACTAAGTCACAGTTACCTGGCTGATCATGTGGGCCTTCACCATCAGTATTGCCAGGAGCACAGGCACCAGTGACAGAGCTGGAGATTTTTGCAAAACTGTCTAGTGTAGGTTTTCTAGTATGATTGCAAAGCATTACACCATCATTCTCACAGTGTGCAAAGTAGGCTGCTGTATGATTGTAATCTAGCACAGCTGGTATAAAACATATTCTACTAATTACAATACAGATAGTACAGTATACAAAATGGCAGCTAGGATGATACTGAAAGACCTTTGCTATTGTTCCATATCTTTAGAACAGAGTTTAGGGCCAAAATGCAATCAGCAAATGCTCTCTATTATGCATTCTTTGGAGTGGACTGGGTTTTGTCTCCATTTCTATCTCCTTTGCACATTTCTCAGCAATGACAGAGAGCATAGAGGTGTAATTATGTTGGACATATCAGAAAGGGTTGCTGTACATCTCTATTTAGTGATCTATTAAGCATCAAGCTGCATGTTTCATGCAGACATGGGGGATGTAAAAGGTGAGACTCTCAATCTTCACCTTCATAAGTGTTTTTATTAAAATTACTAAATACTCCCCGGACTTGTCAACCAAAAGAACATCAAAAGAGCTGAGAATAAAATACATAGCATATTGCAGAGCAGGTCCTAAATGTTCCTTAATGTCCTTACACTTAGTGTGCACACTTCATTTGACAGGAAAAAAAAGAAAAACTAAAAAAAAGTGGTCCAGGAGAACGAGGACATTATCAGAGAAGCTTTTGACTGGGTACAAAGCAGCCAACCCCAAGTGGTGTGAGCAACATGTTTCTGTAAAGCTTGGGCACCGTCTACCCTCTTGCATCCTCTTCCAGAACGTGTCAGAGACAGAAGCATGGCCAGGGTGGCGTGCAGGGCTGGAGCAGAGTCACAGAACAGCCACTCACTTCCCCCTGGGTGAGCTGACAGCCAGCCTAGGTACTGTCAGCAGAAGTATTCATTTGGCTGTCCCTCTATCTTTGGTATGGCTTCCGAGTCCACGCTGGAGCGGGCCGACAGCAGCCTGTTGGACTCGTCAGGGGTGTGCCTGGTCAGGTATTCTCCCTCCACGCCCTTGGCCTTAGCCCCAGGGGACAGGCTCTCGAAGGTGACGTACGATTCCTGCGCGTCCTTGGGCTTGCGCACAAAGCATTTCTTGCAGCGCCGTTTCAGGGCTCCGCAGCAGACCACCAGGGTCAGAGGAACAGCAATGACACAGGCCACGCTGATGACAACCACATTGATGAGCTTCTGCGTCCCTCCTGCACTGACAACTTCATCTGTGGAAAATATGATGCACTGCTCCTTCCTGGGGATCAGCCCTTTCACACAGACGCACACGATGTACTTGGTCTTTGGCAGCAGCCCGTACAGAGTGACCTTGGTCTTCCCTGGCTCCACGTTGATCCGCCGCATGTCCCTCTCCCCAAAGACAGCATAAAGGACGCTGAACACCGTGGTGTTCTTGGCCATAGGCGCCTTCCAGGCCAGGGTGATGCTCTGGTCGGTGTCCCCTATGACCCTGACAGACCTCACCATCCTCTCTGGCTCCTGCTGGTCCGTGGTGGGGCTCACCAGCAGGTTCTGGGGGTTGCTGTCCTGAGCCATGTCCGGGAGGAGGACGCTGTCTCCGGTGCCCGCCCCAGCCCCCAGCGTGGGCACTGTGGAGGTGGTGATAACGTACCTGGCCACCAGTTTGTCATTGTAGGCAGCTGCCTCCATCCCGCTGGCCTTGCCATTCCACGTGCCTTTGGCACTAGAGTTAGGGTCATCCGTGCTTTCTGAGTCTGTGATGATGAGCGAGATGAAGGCTTCTGTTGCCCCCAGGAAATTCTTTGCTTTACAGATGTACTCTCCAGAGTCAAGGTAAGAGACTACAGGCAGGCCCAGGATAGACCAGCTCATCCCATCACTGGAAATCTCTTGGTGAACTGCAAGGCAGGAAAAATATTAAATAAACAGGCAGTAGTAAATGGAATTAATTCCATGTTTGTAAAATATTAAGACTCCATCACCAAATATCTGCTTGATAAAGTATATGATAAAGAATCATCATTTCTGATTGCCACCAAGAACATTACAAAATCAAAATAAACCTAAGAAAAGGACTAGAATTAGATTACATCAGGATTTGAACTGCTTCAAAATGAATATACATGAAAAAGTTGATGCTATTTCCTCCAAATTGATGTACATCTTGAAAACATAACAGAAAAGGTTCTTCCATTAAAAAGAAAAGCTTGAAAATTCTTATATAGATGCAATACTTAAAAGAGTGGAAGGAGCAGGCAGCAACATGATCTGTTCAAGCATTACATGCAGACTGTGGAGGCAAAGAAAATACAAACAGTGGAGATTTTATTGTAATAAACAGACTAGCCTAGAGTATATGGAAAAATAGTTGAAAGATAATATCCCTTCTACTGCTCAATTACTGCAGGTGTTTATCCTTACACAGGTGTACATTTGGTTGCCACCAAAGGATATCTACATAGCTGAGTGTTGATTTGCTCATGTGATTTACTTGCAGACTAAAACTAGCTTTTTTTGCCTTTTTCTATTGGTGCAAAGAAAAAAAAAAAGAGTTGGGATCTTGTGGAAGGGTAAAGCACCCTCATCATTATTTAGCCAGCCTCCTTAGGATGGGCACGTGCTGTCTCAGCCCTTTCCTGCTGAAAGGTAAACCAGGGAGATGTCTGAAAGGCAAAAGTAAGAGAATGCAAACTTCTTCCAAGCCCTTTTGGGGTCAGGATCCTGCCTTGGCAACCAGGGTCCCTTCCAATGGCAGCAAAATATAAAGGTAACAGAAGTTACTATTTTAGTTTAATTATTTACCGAATGAGTATTTTAAAAAGCATGAAGCTATGGGTCTACCTATGGCAATTACCTGTAGATACAGACTGTGGGCTGTTTCTCACTTCTTTCTGCTCAAAACAAACACCAGCATCTCAAATAGTCACATTATAGCATTGGCACAGAAGCTGCCATTGCTGAGAAATAACCTATCTTTCCAGCCAGCTTTTTATTGAAAGATGCTAGCAGCTGATTTAATGAGGCACAAAATACATTATTCTTAGTTGTAGCTCAAAGTAAACTCAACACAGGCTTTCAGGAAATCACCCCATTCTATTTTTTGTGGTGGCTCTCTTTCAAGTGTAGGAGGGATGTTTGCAGCGTGATGGGTACACATTACCATTATCAGGAGCAGCTCTGCTGCATCCTGCACATCCTGCACAGCAGCGCAATGACTTGTGCAGATCCCAGGAAATGATACTTGTTACAAATGGTTCCACTGCTGTGAAAGAGAATTGCTCTCTTCCCTGTTCTGTGCACCAAGGAGCCCTTTGAAGATCAGACCCAATACTTATTTATTTATCTGCTGGGTTTACATCCTCTATGAAAGTCAGGGCAGGATTAGGATACAGGAGTATTTGGGGCAGGTTGGAGGCAAGAAGGTGCAGGTCCTGACTCAGAACTTGTAGGACAAGAAGCAAAAGACAACTGGCTTCAGCAGAGCAAAGGTTTCTTCCCTAAATTCCCCACAAATTAAAGGACCAGTGTTGCAATTACAGCTCCAGACTTTCTTATGAATGGAAATGAAATCATGAGCAGTCACAAAACCAGTGTGTGTCTGAAGGCTTCCCCCAGGCGAGGTGCTCAGACCAGGTGGTCAGGGTTTCTTCCACAGACCTTTTTCCCCAGGAGAGCTTGTCAGTCTATCAGAGGGAATGATTCCTTGGGGACATTCCCACTGAAACATCCCCAAGGACTCCTTCAGCACTTTAGGGTTTTTTTGTCTTTTAATATATCAGTAATGCTGTATGCTTGCAACCTTTTCTTTCTTCTACAGCTGATCTGAATCCCAGTTGAATTCACATCAGACATCTCTCTGCCAGAGATGTTTGCTAATGGATTAGCAATACAATAGAATATAGAACAATTCAGTGGGAAGCCTTTTCAGTGACTGAATAACTAACTGAAAACAGCTAATTGCTACTGTTGGAAATATTTCATTCCTTTAGCTCCAACAGATTTCCAGAAAATCCCTTGACTTGTCTCACCACTACAATTGCTATGAAACAAAGCAAACCCAACTTCCTACACATAACACACATCTGATAAGATTAAGATCAACATATAAGTAATTTTATAGTCTATAGAAAATCACAGTGCAAGAGTGGATTGCACCTAGTACGGCCTGTGTCACTCATTCCATGTGTGCAGAAAAGCATGAACCAAACCCACCTGTGCCATTCAGCTGAGCCCCATCAGCTCTCCTCCAGCTGAGCTCGGGGATGGGCACGCCCGTGGTGCCGCAGCGCAGCAGCACCGTGCTGCCCAGGATGGTCTTCACCTTGGCTACAGACGTGTGCACCACGGGGCTCTGGCACTTCCTCAGCTCCACCTGGCTGAAGAAGATTCCTGCAAGGCTCCTGGGGGTGAAGCATTTCAGCCTGGGCTCAATGAAGGCTATGTTAGGAGACTGGAAATTCAGGAAATGCACCATTTCGTACAGACTGCAGTCACACACCCAAGGATTGTCTTGCAAGCCTGTCAGAAAGAAATTAGGGCACTAAGTCAGTCCAACAGCACCTTTTGTTTCTGCCATTTTTGTTTCTATTTTTCAGCAGGATGCAGTGTGATAGACTCCCAGTCAGCTCTACAAGAACTGCCTGTGCAGGAGTATGTGGGGTGGGGAGGGGTGTGTCCCCCCATGCTGCTGGATGAGTCTGATGGATCCCACAGTTGCCAGAATGGAATAATTGTGACTGGCTAAAGTATCTCCAAATCTGGATCTGAAAGCATAATAAGTTCAAAGCAAGATTATTCATATCATGAAGACAATTGTGATTCGTGCACATAAAGAAGCAAAACAAGAATTTATTATAAATGCATTTTGTTCCAGGATGGAAAAACCAAGTACTCATGGGAGAAGGGCTGTGGATTCTCTTGGTACAAGGATACTATGGAGTCTCTGACAGGCCAGAAAATTCTCACTGGACATTTTTAAAATACTAGCCAGATTGTGATGCTACTTTTCACACCTGCAATAGCTGTGGATGATCCCACTTGCCTGTCATAGTTCTCTTCTAGCCCTGTTACTCTTATTTTCATTATTTTGGTAATCAGTTGCTTTTTCTGAAATGCTAATTTATACTAGATAATATGAAAGAAATGTTTTAAGGATTAAATTGAAGAGTATGCCTGTTATGGTATATAAAAAAATGTAGATAGACCATAACTATATTTAGGCTATACACACAGAAAGAGGTATATTGAAAAACACTCCTGTTTCAGACTCTTGGAATGTTTCTCTTCTTTATTCTGCTCTCCCAGTTTGCACCTATTTAATTCCAATTCTGAAAAAATTATGCATTATTAAAAATAGACCTGTGAAGATAGTATTGAAAAAACAAATTTGGAACAGGAGCAATGCATATCCATGAACAGAAGTTGCTGCATTCTGATTAAATCTGTGTCATCCTACTTAGAAATGTTCACATCCAGCTGTACTGTGGCCAGGTTGTGGTCTCTAATGACTTTAGCTAGCAGAATTGACATTAGGGATATGAATGCCATGCAACCCCAGGCACACATTTGAAGCCTAAACCAGGAGCATGGCTCCCAGGCCTCCTGCCTGCCACAGGAGTGAGCTCTGCTCCCTCTGAGGGGGCTGCACCTCCTCTTCTCCATGCACAGCCCAAGGACATGCCTGGGGCTGGCACCTGCCTGAAAGGGAACAGTACTGATACTCCCTCACACTGTATTAAAGATGCTGCGGAAAAACTCTTCTGAGTGCATTCCCTGGGCTTAGAAGAGGATCTGGAAGTGATGGGTTTTGGCAGGAGGTCAGTTCTTGTGAATTAATATGTTAAAGTGAAGGGTGACTAAGTAAATAATGAGCATTCAGCTTGGCTTTGTTGTTTTGTGTCATTTTTCTAGCAGTTTCTAGTTCATGCACTAGATAGCAATTGATCCCAGGTTCCCTGGCAGGTGCCCCAGCTCCAGCTGGAGCAGCAGCACCACAGAGCCCAGTGAGGCCTTTGCTGCCCTGCACAGCACAGTTCCATGGGCTCACGTGGGCAGGCCTCATGTGGAAAAGCTTGCACCCTTGGCACAGACTATTAGCCAGCAACTTAGCAGAGGAATTACTTCTTCTTGAAGGAGTCTGCAAGCAGTGGCTCTGGAATCACAGTGATGCACTGCAGACAAGGAATGGATTGGGCTGACTCTTTTTATTATTCATGATTTTTTATGCCTCCATGAGAAACAGTCATGAGCAGAGTGAAACAGAAACATGCAGCTGTGTTTTCCCAACCTGCTCCTGTGAGAGACATGGATTTTATCTACATGGTTCCTATGGGTGTCCACAGGACGGGACCTAGAAGCTGGAGTGTCTGTACATTACTGCATTAATTTTAGCATTGTATTCATATGGCTGCATGAATTTTTTAGGATCCTGGCACAATCAACCTGTGCATAGCTGGATACTACTCAATTTGGCCACGTGCATCAATTATCTGTTCTTGATAAAACACTCTCCTAATCTATATTGAATGGAATAACATTTTTACACATAACTTGACTCTAAAAATAAAAAGGGAAAAGTATGATCTAGGCAGTCTTGCCGTGAATGAAATGGGCAATCCCAAACTGCCAATTTTGGCTTAAAGAACTTGTTACTGCATCTGGCAAAACAGGATCATGAAACACCTGCTCCTCTCCTGATGCTAGTGAAACCTTCAGCAACATCTGCTAAAGGACACTAAAAGCTTTGTAGGTGGTATTTTGTATCTTTTTTAAGTCTCGTATCTCTTTCCACTGCAATCCCGCTTTAAAAACTTCACCTCCCTAAATTTATCAAGGGAACCAAGAGCTGCAGGTACTTGCCAGAGTGAGAGGAAACTTGCAGTGCCTCTGCTGAGATGATCAGCAGGTGCCTGAGCTGACACCCCTGGCTGCAGGGGCTGTGCATGCAGATGGCAACAACTCTGAGCCATCACCAACCTGCCGTGGATTTGAACAGTGAACAATGGCTAAAAGACCATGTGATAGTCCCCTGAGCTGGGAAATGTGCTCAAAGCCTCACCTGGGCATCCTGCAACTGAGAGCCAGCTGTGAGACACCTTGACACAAAAATGGATAACTGCCCCAAAGCCATACCTCTGGGGAGCCTAGAGCTGCCGCCAGAAAGGAGCTTCATAGCTGTCCTTCAAGGCAGCACTGTCTTGGTGTGTTTGGGTAGACTAGGGTCTAATTCTCTGTGAACAGATAAACAAAGCTCTGGGAAGAGACAATTTGGCAGCTCTGACCCAGATTTTATGCTCAGTCATGGCATTATTCCTCTTTAATTTAGGCATAATAAATTATCCATCCTTTTCTTTAGTTCTGCTTAAAATGGGTCAATTCCAAACACAGTGCTATTAGAAAAGAGCACACAAATGATGAAGAGCTGTAAACATATTTGTATTTCTATCCAAAATGGCAGTGGAAATAACTAAAAAAGCCTTGAGCAAGAGTCACCAATTTTGTGCTGCAAAGATCCAAGCAAGTAATCAAATTTATGGCATAATAAGATGGGTGTGATGAGCCTGAGGTGAGTTTGTTAATGTGTAAATGAATTTACACATATTATTTAGGGTATTAAATTGTATACATATAATAGCAGGGTACTTGCTATGGTAGCCACAGTGGGTGAAAATGCTGCAATGAGATGAGGAGCTCATGACATTTGTGCCCCCTGCAAAATGGCAGGCATTTCTCTTACCTAGGATGATCTTGGAGTTATCATTGGGGAAGTAGGGAACAGCCTGGAGGTTGGCCCAGGTGGCAATGAGAGCCTGAGGAAGAGTCATCAGCTTATTGCTGGACAGATCCAGGTATGTGATGTTCTTGACATAACGGGCAGCATCTGGAGGGATTGAGGTGAGTTCGTTGTTGTGCAAATCCAGGAGCCTCAGCTGGGGCATGCCAGCCAGGCTCTCCCAGGGGAATGAGATTAGGTTGTTCCCATCCAGCCTCAGCTCCTGCAGACGACGAAGGCCCTTGAAGGTGATGCTGCTGAGGCTGCCCAGGGAGTTATAGGGCATCCAGAGGTACTCCAGGTTGTGGAGCAGGTGGAAAGCCTCTCCTGGCACCCTGCGGATGGCTGTCTTTTCTATCCGAAGCTTGCTTGTGTCAACAGGGATGTTCACAGGAGGGAGGGTCATCTCTGGATCATTACACAGCACTGTCCTGGTGGGAAAAGACAAGGACAAGCAAAGATGTGACTTTCTTTTATTTTGAAAAGATTTGCAACCTTATTTTAATGCAAAATTTTGATCCGCCTTTCTATTTTCACAAGATTTCTTCTTGTCATTTCTTTCTTGCTGCTGATCTCTGCATCATCACTGTAAATACATCAACCTGCAGTAATTCATATGTGCCTTCTGACTGCAGACATCACAGTGTTGTGCCTCTCCTGGAGTGGTGTGAGTCCAAATCTGGCCCATTTAGTGTTCCTGTTGGGTTTTGCTATCAGGTTTTTTTAAGTACTTGTGACAGCAGTGACAACATTCATGCACAGCAGAGGGTTCTAGTGCAAGTAAAAACAAAAGGATCCATAAATTGAACTACAAAAGCCCTACAAAAAGAAGCCTTATTGACATGTAGGAGGGCAAGAAGTTATATAGATTAAATCTGACAGAGGAACTCTGGTTTGAGAAATGAGGATAAGAAAGCCAGCTAACAACTCCTTGGAAGTACTCTGGAGTAAGCTCTGCATTACTATGGGGGGTGTGTAAAGATGGTAGCAGTCACTGCACTGCAGACACATCTAGTCTTGAGAGTGAAAGCACAGAAAATTAACTCTCTGGAAAATGCTATACTGAAAGCAAGACAGATTTATGTGTTTTAATCATTCCTCCCCATTCCTAATCTCTAAAGGTCAAAGCATGAAAAGCCTGTGCTGCATTTTGCAGCCTTCATACAAAAAATTGTGACTTGGGATTGTAGAGAGCCATGAGAAATAAAGGGAGACAAAACAGATCTCTCAGACTGAATTTTAATTTTCCTATCAGCAAGTAGGGGAAGGCAAGTTCTTTAACAAAACACCAAGCCACCTGCAAAAGGTAAGAGGTTGGATGGGCGTGTTCCAGTCTACTCACTGAACAAGACACCACAGGAAATGGAATGTGATCAGTCAGGTAACATTTTCCTATCACACTGCCTCTATAAACAGAATATTACAAAGCTGTCAAAACAGGCTGGTTTTGGCTGAAAGCAATTATTCCTCTACTATCAACAAAAATATATAACATTGCTGAACTGCTCATGCAGACTTTCCAGATTTAAATGCTATTTGAGCCTACAGTTAAATTGTTAATTTATAATCAAAACACAGTACATTACACTCACCCAACACTTTTATTGTGGCATTAAATCCTGCCCACCCTCTGCTGAAGGCTGAGATTTGAGTAAGATAAAAATCTACCAAATAAGAAAAATCCAGAAATCCACTTTAAATAAAACATTTTACTTTGTGTAGTCACATCACAAAATGTTACTAAAAGAAAGACCATGGCAGTAAAGCAGAATGCTTCTCATGGTGTCCCTAAATTATGTCAGTGAGCACTAAACATTTAATCTATGGGATAATCTCCTTCTGGTGAGAAATATGAATCATAATGCAGAAAAAAAGGGTGGCATTATGCTCCTTAAGGGAGTAATGGATATTTGCTTCATTATGTATCTTACTAAAATGTACAACAGCTTTTTCCAGTCACTGAGAGGAAATTCCCCTGGGAACTGTGACATTTATGGAAAAATAATTGGCTCTCATGCTGTTGCACTTCCTTTGAGCAATTTTAGGCTACTTGTGTCTCCACCATGCTTCTTCTTACTGTGAAAGTTTCTAGTATTAAATCTATAGCACCATAAAAATGATAAGAAAGTAGAGCTATTTCATGGGGTTCCAAAATAATAGTTCAGTAATGAAAAAATACTTCAATCTAGAAAAAGTTTATTACAAAGGATTTTGCAAATCCTGTATCTCTGTCACAAAACCTCCTTTGCTGTCAACCACACCTTATGAAAATATGGGCTCTATTTTCTTTAAGTCAGATACTTTGTGCTTACCCTTCAGAAGGACTCTTTTATAACAGTCCTCCAGAGAAATGTATGTTCAATGGCTTTGCATTCAAAGATGGGTGTCCTTCTGGTCTTGCCTTGTTTTTTAATGGAAAGTTTCCAGTCTGAAAATTAACTTATTTTAATTTTTTTTTTGTTACTGTCTGGTTTTTTAGTTCATTTTTTGTCTAAAGTCTATTGCTATGCCTAAAATCACCAGCTGAAGGATTTTTAAAGTAAATTGTTGGGTTTGTACCACAACATGAATCAAATCTAGTCACACTTCAGCAACAAACCAGCAGAGCAGAATAAAAGCTTTTAGAACCAGAATTTTCAGCAGAAAGTTTAAAAAATATATTTATTGTTTAAATTTTATTCCCTTTTTGCCATTACACCAGCAATAATTATGTCACTCCTGTTCTCACAGAGATGCCCAAACGCTTTCTCTGAAATCAGCTTACTGTGTTTTCAGAAGCTAATCCTCTGCAAATATAGCTAGAGCGTGGAGCAACTGGAAAAATAATGGCCACGAAGTGCAGAGACGATATTTTCTCGTGCGAGCATCCTCGGAGAGGAGCAGAGCCACCCCCCGAGCCCGCCGCGGGAGCGCCCGGCGTACCTGGCCTTGGTCCCGTCGCCGAGGCTGTGGAAGGCGCAGCTGCACTGCGAGGGGCAGGAGGCGCCGGCCCGGGGCAGCCCCGCCAGCGCCCAGCAGCACAGCAGAGTCACCGCCAGCCGCATGGCACCTGGGCATGGGCACACCTGGCTCTAGGCTGCGTGCAGGGCTTCGCCTATTGTTCTGTCCATCGGCCGGTCACATCTTGTTAACTCCCTTTTGTTTTCAGCCACACTGGGATCTTCCAGCCCTCGCTGAGTCCATCAGATAAAAAAGGATAGGCAGGGATTAAGGATGGGGACTTGAGTTATTTTCATGAAGGTGCTTATTGCTTCCCGGAACCACTCACGGCATTTCTTCCTTCAGCAGCCCCTTCAAAACACCCTTCTCTGGCAGCCTGGGGCTCTCATGTAAGAAAAAAGCAAATCTATTTTTGGGGAACATACATCACAAGCAAGATTACTGTTATCTGACCAGGAATTAGCAATAATTTACTTCCTTGCAGAGGTATTGGTAAGATTTAAAACAGTTATTTGTTCTAATGGAATGTAAGCCTTCTGTCTAAGAACACTAAAATATATACATATAGTGATGCTATTAAAAGGCTTTATTTTCTTTTAAAGACTCCTAGTTTGATAAAGCAATTATTGAACTGTTGGCAACAAACCTGTTACTGATAAACAGTTAATAACCCAGTAAATATGTACATATTTCAGTTTCTGCCAGGGCTAGCACACAGCTGCAGGACTGACCACTGGCTCTGACTCACTGACACAGCTAAGCTCAGATAAGGGACCCTTTTGGGGAGTGCCACCTGATGCAGAGCTGAGTGGCAGGAATTCAGGAATGCTAAGAAAAGCTCAGCTCTCTCTTAAGGTCACCTGAAGACACCTCACTTTTCCAGCATTCCTCCCTGTTGTGGTGTTGTTTTCCTTTTGAAATCCATAATGAGAAGTTACCACTCAGAAGTGCAGCAATAACACACCTATCTATGTACAAACTACCTGAGGGTTAATGACTGTGCTTTCATCAGTGTTGTTCCTAATGAAGATTGCTCATCAGGATTTCTGGAGTGGAGCTCTTGTCATGCAGAGTTCAGCCTGTGTTCTTCACAATGAAATTATGCTGCTGATTTTTCAGTAATTCTAGGTAATGAACTTTCAGTTTCAAGATGTTTCTAGAAGTGGTTTGGGGCTAACTATTAAACAGACATTTTATGCTGTTTAATAGTTTTATGGTGCCATAGTTTCCCATAAGCTTGTTTCACATGAGGTTGTTTCACAAGTTATTCCGATAATTAATTAAGGCTTGCAGAAATCATTTATTGAGAGGATGGCCCAAAGGATTACTTTTCCCCCTGCTGTTTTCACATTCTACATTTACTGTTGTTCAAAGAGAAATTCAAGTATCTTATTATTTATTTCTGAAGAGATGAGAACATAATGCAGTGCTGCTCATTAACTGTCCATAGTTGTTCTCTCATTGACTTCCATTAGGTCCCATTTCTAGATTTAACGATTTCTCGGTTCCCTTAATGATCTCCAAGCTAAGACCAAGCTTATTGGTTTTTTTTTAGTGTACTCATTGGTCAGCTTGCCTTGCTGCCCAGACTCTGCCTCAGCTCAATACTTACAACATTGACTGAAACATCTCAAGTTAAATTCTACTTGAAAGGGCAATGCAACATAATTAACCTCTTGCATCTGTTTTCTTTTCAATGCATCTGATAAGGTATTTTCCCTCCATTGGAGCTCTTGGATAATAAACTTGTAGAAAGCAGAACTATATTGTAAGGTTTGCTTTCATGAACCTCAATTTTGCCTCACTAATGAAACATTTAAGTTACCACTAAATGTCAGGAGCAGTAGAAGTAAACTTAATTTGTAAAAATCAACAGCAATCAATAAAGCATACCTTAGCAGCAGCTAATGCTCTGCACTTTGTCAAGAAAGCTGCTATTTACTTAACATGACAGAGTCACTTCTGAACAAGAAGGAGAAAGACCTGGAGGTAGGCTGAGAGATTAATAAAACCAGATAAATAAAAGAGGTAACATTAACAGGTTTCACATCTTGGAGTGTATTCACAAGTGTGTCTCTGGAAGGAGGAAAAGGGATGGAGAAGGACCAGTCAACTATTAACCCAGTTAGGTTTTATCAGCACTTACATTTGGAGTTTTCCCCTCCCTGTTGACTGGATTATTTTATAATCCTTCATCGACACATCACCTCCAAATGATGGGTTAGCTATCAAGGCACCATGTTAGGCTTGATCTGAATGTCAAGAGAGTGAGTCTGGTCTCACCCTGCAGAAACTCAACAAGAGGTTCATCAGGAGGGGTGGAAACCAGCTCAGGTAGACTTTGGACATAAGGAACTGGAGGAGAAAGAAGTGGAGGAGGAGGGCCTTGGTGCACAGGGAGCAGATATATTCCCCTGGTTCACAGGCTGCATAGATCATAGCATCACACAATGGTTTGATTTGGTTTGGAGGAGACCTTAAAGATCACCTGTTCCAAACTTGCTGTAGTGGGCAGGGACAACTTCCACTACAACCAGTTGTTCAAAACCCCATCCAACCTGGCCTTGAACACTTCCAGAGATGGGGCATCCACAATTTCTGTGGCCATTCTATTCCAGTGCTTCACTGCTTCATAAACAGTAAACAATTTATTCCTAATATATAATCTAAACCTGTCCTCTGCCAATTTAAAGTGATTCCCTCTTGTCACTACATGTGCAAAAAGTCTCTCCAGCTTTTTTCTAGGCTCCTTTTAGGTACTGGAAGGCTGCTCCAAGGCCTCCTCAGAACCTTCTGTTCTCCAGGCTGAACAACACCAATTTTCTCAGCTTGTCTTCATAAGAGACACGCTCCAGCCTCTGTTCATCTTCATGACCCTCCTCTGGATTTGTTCCAGCAGGTCCAGGTCCTTCTTTTGTTGGGATTCCCTGAACTGGATTCAGTACTCGAGGTGAAGTCTCAGACTGGAGCAAGCAAAAGAGAACAGAGAGAATCAGTGAAACAAAGACAATGAAAAGAGATCCTTAAAACTGTGAGAGTAGATGCCAGTACCTGCACTTCAAAGACTGCATGAGGCAGCATTGATGAGTGGGCAACAAGATGCTGCTTCTGCTTACACTCATGCTCTCTCCCTACTTCAGGCAGATGGAAGAAATAAAACTGGAAGCAAAATCTGATTGCTATGTTCAACAGACTATGAATTTGCTTCTACACAAAATTCTGGTTTATCCTGAAGACTGTTTGCAGTACAACAGCTTTCTAGATTTTCATGGTATTTTTAAGGTTTAAGTGTATTACCTCCTCCCAACTGCTGAACAGTTATTCTCTCATTATGCTATCCAATGTAAAATGAACACTCATTAGATAATTTCCCTGTAAGTGCAGGTGATATTTATTTGAGACTTTAAAATCAATACCACATTTTGCAGTGCAGAGTAAAAACATTTTTTTTCATGACAGACAATTCCATTCCATAATGAAACTAGTGGGAGTTAGGCTCTTGACTTACAGTTCTGTGCTCCCAATCATAAAAATTGTGCTCCTTGCTGTTTACTTAGGAAGGGAAGTAAACAGTTTCTTCTCTGCACCAAACTAAAAATAACAGTTGTAGGAAAAGACATACAAAGAAACAGTCAGAAAGTGTCATTCATCTGAAGTGTAAGAATTTGTTTTGCATTCTCTGAGAAGAACCAGATCTCCCGTTTATATTTTTGGTGTAAATAAATGCAAAGCAAATGAGGTGAAAGTCTACTGTCAGCAAAGTTCAGCTCTGTTCAGCCATGGCAGTCTTTCTTATTTTTCTTAGGTGAGGTTATAATTCAGAGAAAAAAAATTGCTTTGTATTTAATAAGATTAAGTTAATTATTTGACAGCATAGTTTCAATTTTTTTCCCAGAAAAGCCAGAAATGTTTTATCTCCTCACAAGACTCTCCTCACAAACTCCAACAGCTAAACCTGAGTGACAAACACAGCATGCTCCACTAAGTTGCTCATTTTTAATATGGCAATTGGACAGAATTTATTTTTATTTCTTTTCTCCATATACTTAGAAAAATATGACCTAAAGCAAATCAAACAGCATATATTAGCATAAATGAAAGCTATAAAATACCTTATTATCATGATTTTGTATGAAAGATTTTATTAGCAGGCAACACAGGCCAGACACTAAATCAATTTCATTAGGTAAATGCCCCTCCAAGAAGCTTCTGGCAGGGCACATGTAAAGTGGAAAATCCTTGCCACTGATGCAAGCCGAGCGCACGCTAATGCATGACGTCATTGTAAATTGGATCTTGCACTTAATGCTGATGAAGGCAGCTCCTCCAGACCTGTAGGACCAAAGTCATTAACAGAGCTCTGGACTTGCTGTAGAAATAAAACAAACCCACACAGCTTTTGGCACGGCACATTACAAGCCTATCAGTGGTAGTTGTTTTGGGCATGTTTACCGTGGTTGTTACAGCCAGCGCAGAAGAGCAGATGTGAGGGCCGGCCTCTGGCCTGTGGGGAGATAAACTCACACACCTCCAGCAGTGCCCAGGAAGGCAAAGCCTGGCAGAGGATGGAGGGGTACAACCCAACCCCCTGGTGTCTCCCTGTCTGCTCCCTCTGTGCACAGGCACTGACAGAGGCCTCGCCCTGGCTGAGGCAGATGTGAAGGGCTGGGCAGAGCCTCCAGGTCCAGTGGAGAATGAGCCCCTCAGCAACCAGTGAGATAAGCTGGACACAAACTCTTGCCTCACCTTAGGGGAGGAATGGGTCAGTCACCATGGCCATAGCTCTTCTACTCTTCTTCTACAAAGGCTCCACAGTGACAGGAAAATTCCACCAGGATTGGACATTCAGGGCCCCAGAGCAAAATTCTCTGGGACAAACCCTTTGTGAACTCCTCCACAGAGGGAAAGCAGCAGAAGAACTGAATTATCAGGGATTACCAAAACATACACCTACAACAGCATAAATGTCTGTCCAGCAGCATCATTCTCACTGGAAAAAGTATTATTCTCTGAGATGCCTCACCCACAGACACATCCACAATAGTCCAATTTAATGACTGCACATACCATGGTCATATCTGATGTATTTTAAATGAGTGAAGCTTTCTTAGGTTTATATTCCTGGTCCCACATCTCTATTGTACCTTTATTGCCTAAAATCCAGTGCAGTTCTCTCAGTTCCACAAAATCAGCTAATTTTGGCCTTAGCATCCTCAGCTGCATGACAGAGGGGCCCATGCAGTAATATTGCTGACTGCAACCACCTTTTCTGATTTGGACCTTAATAGTATTAGTCTAAGCCCAGCAGAGTCACCTCTGCTTAGGAAACAGTGGCTGTTTTATTTTGCTTCTTCAGGCATGCAAGAACTTCCAGCATTGTTTATGTGGCTCCTGAATGCAGGTGGAGCACAGTGTTTGACACACCAACCCTCTGCCCCCTTGCCAGTCTGACAGTCACTGGCTTTCCTACTCTGATTTACCTGAACACAGCCCCGAGATTTTGCAGGCTGAGTACCTTTGTGGCAGTTCTAGTCAACTTCTTGGAAGCTGCAATATTCTAGTAACTTTATTAATTTTCTAGCCTGGGTGCATATACATATATTTATGAATTACATATTCCATGTACAGTGAATTAAGCTACCTGTCTCTGGAGAGGTAACTCAAACAGTAGAGGCAATGCTTCCAAGCTCTACAGGAAGCTCTGACTCTCGAAACACTGAGGTGCAGCAGCAGGCAGGAAAGCCAGTCCCAGTGCTGCCAGGTCCCAGGTTGCCAATCCATCACATGGAGCCAATCACAGGGCTAATGTGTGATGTTTGGGGAGCAGGTGATGGATCTGTGTCCTCTTCTGAAGAGACTTTCAGACAGCACTGCTCTGACTCTGAATCTGAAGCTGTCCCTCCTGGCTTTCTTCTCACCAAGTTTAGAGCTCCTTCATTTTTGCTGAGCATGGCCAAGGAGCTTTCCCCAGATATTATCCCTGACCTTGATGCTTTCTCTGTACTTGCAAGTGAGCCCTTTCCTCCACCTTCCTCTGCACAGACAGCGCCTCCACCCCTGGCCCCATCCAGCCCTGGGTTCCTCACACCCTCCCCACCACACCTGGGCTGCCAGGCTTGTTCCTCAAAGCACAGCCATGGGCTCCTGCCTGCCCCCAGCATCCTTGGCCCTGCCCAGGCCTTCACCACTTCATCTTCCTCTTACAGCTCTGAGACAACTGCAGAGAAAATCAGATTGAGCAGGGTGCTGTACTGTGTTACACAGACTGTTGAGGAGAAGGGTTATTGTGTGGCTGCAGGCATTTCCAGAGGGCTGATGCTCATCCACACACTGGTGTGATGCCTTTTTCCCTGCATCATCCCTCCTAGGGCCAGCACCAGGTGCCTATTTACAATCTGGGTCATATTCTCTACCACCCCTACCAAAATGAAACAAATTTACACAACTGCAACTAGAAGGTCTCCAGACAATACACTTACTGTTTGCTTGCTTTGGCAAGAAGCCTTTCCCATGAGGACCAAGATTACCACTCATTTCAGTGATACCACTGCAGTTCTGGGTGACTGCATTCCCAGCCTGCTTCTGCTGAAATGCTGCCATTTTTCATTTAAAGGCATATTTCAACATAAAAAGTCAAATTTGGATAAACCTGAATCAGAAGAAAGGATTAGGAAGGCAGAGGAATAATAACACATCAATTTAGCAAAGTTCTTGCTGTGAATATAAAATACTGTGTCAGTAATCTGCATTGATTGCTTGAAGAAAATTCAGAGTGCATGAGCACTCTGTTATCTTTGCACTGCACCTTTTTTTGTAGTGCTTGTACCAATGCATATTTTACAAAGATTAATATGCTCCCACCAAATATATACAGTTCTGTGAAATCCACAGGGACATCTGGCAAGAACCTATCATATATTTTTTCTGTGTATTCCTTGCAAACAGATTAGTAACCAGTGAAATATTCTTCGGCAAGAGGGTAAAAGGAAATGGATCTGTTATTGATGCAGAAAGGAGATCAGTGGAATTCAAATTATGAAGTTCTAGGATAACATCAGGTTGAGCAAAAGACCTTTCCCCCTCAATTTAGAAAGAGCAAGTAGCTATTGAAAGAGTGCATAAAATAGAAAGGCATCACAAAAAACTTCATCACTACAGAGTTAATGAGTGTCTTTGGGAAACCTGTTATCATTTGCATGTTTTCCCTGACTTCACAGGAATACACGATGTGAGGTTACCTCTTACATAAAAAGTTCAGAAAGGAAATGAATGCAGCTTTGTTTTACCAACTGGAAAGAGAACTATCATTAGAAGATTCTATCAAAGTCAGTAATTTATTCCTTATTTGCACCTCCTCTTTGCCTGAAGAAAACCATTTACAACCTGAACTTATAACTGAAGTTAGCAGCCATATTGGACCATATATCATTCCATACTATCTCAACATACCCTTAGAAAGTCAGCTTAACACAGCATCAGCAAAGAAATTAAGAGATTGATGCAGGAAGCTTCTGTTGACATTAATTTCACTTGAGTCAGATGCTGAACTGCCACTGGAAAGTTTGCCTATGACTTACTTCTGTAATTAGACTCTGCACTGATAAATTAAATGAAATTTAGACATGGAAATTGTTAAGATACTTAAAGAAAAGCTAATAATAATAAAAGTTAATAATAATCATTGTAACAAAGGTCTATTAAATCCAAGGGGACTGGGGTAGTAGCCTAAAATAGAAATAGTACTGGAATGAGCAAAGTTTGCCCCACAGGCTTTGAAACACTCCACAAAAACTCCCAGCAGTGTAACACATCTGGGAGACATGCTTGGGAGTGAAGGTGAAGTACAGTGGCAGGCAACCAAAAGTACCTGCCAGGCCTCAGGAGGGCAGTTCAAATATCTGTGTCCTTTATCCCCAGTCTAGAAGAGCTGTGCAGCTTTATGTTGACAAGCATTACAATGAGCCATCCATTTTCAGAACTATCATGCTAGGAAGATTTACAGCACATTTACAAGATCTAGCACTAATTTTTTTGCAAGAACATACAATGGATCACTATTAAAACACAGGTTTATGTCATTCATTTGCCATGCTAGGAGGCAGGACTGTCACCTTCTTTGTCATCAAGACATGTAGGTGAGTGAAAGGCAAACATAACAATGGATTTATGTGGTGCAATGTAATTTTACTCTGCTTAAACCAAATATCTGTATAGCCTAACAAATATCATCCCCTCCTGAATTCTACTTCAAAATCTAAGAGCATATCCATCAAGGCAATTACCTGCATCAAAAAGAGCTGTAAATTGAATACCAGAGATCAAAAAACTCAGCAAGATGGTTTCACAACAGCCTTGAAGCTCTAATCAGTTCTCCTGGGCATCACAGCCTTTAAGCACAGATTTCATGAAAACTGCAAAAAAATCCACCATCCTCAACCAACACCCCTGATTGTAAATGCACCCCTGAAATGGAAACTGCACCATGTAGTAAGGAGGCTGAGTAAGCTCTGGTGGCATCTAGGGTGAATTTACTCTGCCTGAGACCTCAATCAACAGGGAGCCAGGTCAGCACAGTGTGGGGCCTGAGCTGGGGGAAGCTCATATCCCCTGTGCTCATATCCCTCTCTGCTCCCATTTTGCAGTAGGATTATCAGGATGAAGAAACAACTGTCATGCTAGTGGCACCTTGTTAAGGCAATGAGCTGGAGGCTGGACAAGCTGCAGGCTACACATACTCCAGAGCCACTGTGCACCCAGACTCCTGCCCCCAAACATCTCCAAAAGAACAGTAAGGTGATTCCTGTCAGTGCTCACCACTGAGCAACTCACTCACGTCCTTGTATGTTTAGGGCCCCAAATCAGTAATTTGTGTTTGTCTTTAATCAAGCTGTGCCAGTGTGCATATTAATTTAAGCCTCAGTTACAAAAAGGAAATATGTTAATATAGAGAACAGTCATTGCCAGAAAAATACACTGGCCAGTTTCTAAAAAAGTGGGTGAGGGGAAGATCTGCAAGCTGCAGAAATTATTGGTTCATACTTTTCCTCTAATTATCAACTCAATGAGTGCCCCTTTGTTTTTCAGGTCACTCCCCAATTACATGTTTCCTTTGTTCCACAACATTTAATTCTTTTCCAGTGTTGCAAAATTAACTGGACAGGTTTCTTAATCTTGTGTCGACAAAGAACTTGTTGTAATTGCCATGAATGCTTTCATTTTGCTGGTGTCTGAAATACGATTTGCAGGGGAAGGGGGAGTGCGGGCTGATGCTAGTCCCATCATTAATAACATTCCTGCAGGGATTGTAGTGGTGGGAGTAAAAACCCCAAAGCTTTTATATAATAACAGCATGTGTTTGCACGTGAGCTGCTCCTTTAAGAAGCCTTGGGCTACTGGAAGTAGAGAGATCCAGAGAAAAGGCAGCCCCACAGCTATAACAGAGGGCAGAGGTTAAATCTTTTGGCATATTTACCATAAGAATGGTCACTGCACACCCTCTCCCTGAAGGCTTCACTGAAATAGAAGTGTTTGCCATTGGCACTGCCCTGCTGGTAGAAGGTAAGTTTGGTGTGGGACCTCGGCAGCAAGAAGATTTCTTTCCTCCTATTATTTCTTGTTAGAAGGGGGAAGGAAAATTGAAGTGAACAGCAGCATTTGTGGTGTGCTGACCCTGGTTACTGTGGCTACATCACCCATACTTCTGGTGAGTAAATCAGGGTGAGCTGCAAGCTCTTTGCTGTGAAGATCTGCACTCTATGCATAGCTGTGGCAGTGAAGTACTTGCTACTCAGCTCTCTTCTCAGGAATTTGGGATTTAATATTTTGTTGTTGACTTTTAAAGACAATTTTATCTTCCTCTGGGGAAAGAAGTTGAAATGACTGATAATCTCTCAATAAAATTGGACTGCTTGTTTTGTCGGTTGTGATGGCTGCCTTACAATCAAACATGATTGCTCCAAAAAAACCTGTAAACTGTTAGCATACATCCAGACTGCATTGGTAGCCCTGCAATTAATGGCTGCTGGGTAAAAGTAACAAACCATATCAATTTAATTTTGCGAATGTAATCTTTTCTTAAGGCATATTCCACTTATTGAGAGACTGCAACAAAACTGAGAATTTATATCTACCTGGCAGCTAGCAAAGGCTCATAGCTAGGACAATGTTGGTGTCAGTCCCAGGCCCTGGGATGCCATTCCTGCACAGTGCTGATCAGAGGGGGATGTGGGAATTGTGGGGCCCAGCAGCAGAGGAGGAGAAGCTGTGAGCACCCTCAGAGTGAGATAAATGCTCCTTAGCTCACCTCATGAACGGGGAGCTCACCTTTGCCTTGCACCTGAGCTCCTATCTGGCTGCAAAGGAAACCTGGAAATGCTGTCACACACTCTTCCTTGGAAGAGAGGGGAAAAAGCTTCTACCTCTTGCCCAGGGCCAGGCTGCTGCCTGAACAGGGCTAAGCCTGGCTGACAGTCCCTGAGCCATGTGCACAGCCTGGCAGGACCTGCACTCCCATCCCAAGGGGTGGGAAGCAGCGGCAGGACAGGGACAGTGCTGGGGGCTGGCAGGGCCCCAGAGCTGGGTCCTGCTGGGGACCTGCTTGTGGCACCACGGCCCTGCCAGTCCTGACCTGTGCCAGGGTCCTGTAGCTGTGGGAGTTCCAGCAAAGAGCCCCATGGTAACCTTCAGTTAAAACTAGGTGTAGTCTAATACATTTATGGTTTACTAAACATAAGTATTTTCCATAGGGTTTTAGGCAGAATGTGCCCAGTAGATTGGCAGTAAAACTTTGTTATTGTCATCTGGATTAGAAGACCAAGCTAAACAATCAAGGATTAATTCACTTTCTGAACACTCTGAGACAAAGGCAATGAAGACCTCTCCTTTTCTTATGGCAGCTTCTGAGTGCAGTTTGCAAAGAAAGGTTGTGGTGAAGAGTTGCATTCACTTTATTAAGTGAACATATTTGCTGATCTAAAAATGAAAATTCAATGCTTTTTAAAAAAAAATTAGTAAGTTCTCTATTTGTACACTCATGCTGACCTTCAAGAAAGCAGAATCTGGTAAAGCCCGAGGCTTCCAAAAAGAGGGAAAAGATAGAAAAAAATCTGATATAGTAATAACTCTTCAGCTCTACTCTAAATATGCTCAGAACACATCTCTCCTAAAGGCTTCTCTGCATTTGAGAGAGTTGACAGCAGTTTTACCCTGTGGGTGGGAGGTAATCTGGCAGGGAGGAAATAAAAACAGCAGATCTCAAATGGCTCCAAATATTTCTCCTGGAAATATTTTGTTATATGTTGTGCAATGATAGACACACATCAGCTGTTACTATGGTTATGCCATCAGCCATTAATGCAATTAAGGTAGAAGCAGGATTTCTGACTAGAAAAAAAAATCATCCATCTTATGTAACTGCAGAATTAAGACAATAAGCATAAGTAACTACACTACTTTACAGATTAGGGGATATGGATTTTTTCTGTGCTGCAGCATTTCTTTTTCCAAGAAGAACACAAAGACATAGTGCCTCTCATCTAACTGAGACTTAGAGACTGGATGTTGAGTCAGATCCTCATCAGAGCTAAAATAATTCAGGTCGCCTTGAAAAGGGCATTAAAGGACAAAGCTTGAGTTTAAACCAGTGAAGGATGGGCTTCAGAGTGGCACAGCTCTGTGCTGGGTGAATAGCTTGGGTTGCTTGGATCCCTCCCTGAAGAACAACATAAACTTATTTTTTTAAATCTATCAGTGACTGCTTTTCATAATTAGATTATTCCTTTCCATGTATAGTCTGTTGACGAGGGACAGTAATAAGATTGAGCTGGTGTAATTCAAGCACTGTGTAGGCTACCCTGAGACAGAAGCCCAAAGGGAGGCAGGCTGACTGAAACATGGCTGAGGGATTTCTGTGCTTAAACAAAAAGGAATGTTACAATGGATATTAAATACAAACCATTTTTCTAGCAAATTCAGGCCTGACGTGTACACCAGCAGCATATGCTGGCTGTCAGCTCTCTTGAAACTGCCTCCTCTGCATCTTGCTCTGAACCCTGAACCATGTGTCCCTGCATGGAGCCTAACAATCCAGTTTCTCTTATTTTAACAAAAGGCAGAATTACAAATAAGATCAAACTGTTTCTGCTCCACATGACTGAAGAAGTCTGAAGCACTGGCTTGAGCTGTCACCTATGAGTTCTCTTCTGAAAGCCTTTGTAACTTGCGTGCAGACTGACCACTACAGATCTATTCCCTGTGTATAAGATTGCACTGTAATTATTGTTCTCTCATCAAAGAAAACAGCAGTATCACTGTAGTTATTTTCAATTTCCAGTTGAATCACAGCAAACAATTCTGTCTTTCAGCCCTGCTTGGTTTCTGCCTGAATGGCTTGACAATTATTTCTTTCCGCAAAATCAAAGAGCTGCGGACGCCCAGCAATCTGCTGGTTCTCAGCATCGCCCTGGCCGACTGCGGGATTTGCATCAATGCCTTCATCGCCGCCTTCTCCAGCTTCCTCAGGTATGGCACAGAGGTTTTCCTAAAGCATGCTTGGGAGAGCCACATGGAAATTAGCACCTTAAGTTCTAAGAGGTCAATGGCTCTCTTTCTACCATAAGTCATAGCCAAACTTCTCCTTCCCTCAATCCGAAACAACAAAACAAAATCCTACATGGTTCTACTGGCCAAGTAGAAAAGCAGATTTTACTGCATAACATCACTGACAGATTATAAGACTGACTAAAGAAGACATTTAGCCAGACAGCTTTACTAGGGGTTATAGAAGCTACTTGAATATCAAAATATCACTTTACTAAACTGCTAGATTGACCCTAAATTTGTCTGCAAGTCTTTATCTTTTTTTTGTGTTGCACTGACTTGCAAACTGACAAATTGGCTCCTCACAAAGGAGGCAAATCTTGAAGATCTGTATAATTGAATGAAATGTAGATTTCAAATTTAAAAACCCCAACTTTTCAATACACAGATGCAGGGTTCTGCTTTCTTCTCAGTATTAAGAGTACAAGTTGCTGTTGTACTGTAAGAGACACCACAGCAGGAAAATGCTGACAAATGCCTAAAATCAAGCACAGTAACATTTTTCACAGTGTTTCTCAGACAGATCCTCAGGAGAAGCACAGGCTATCATTTTACCCTCTCTGTTAATGCAATTTCCAAACATGCCTTTACCTTTCTCTATCATTTCCTTAACATATTCCTTGTTTGTTGACAGATACTGGCCCTATGGCTCTGATGGCTGTCAAATCCATGGATTCCATGGCTTCCTGACAGCCCTGGCCAGCATTAGTTCCAGCGCTGCCGTGGCCTGGGACCGATACCATCACTACTGTACAAGTAAGGGCTGCAGTTTCCCTCCAACCTTACCCACGGGCTGCAAAAGGCAGCTGGCTCAGGTTTCTGAGAATCAAAGCAAGCACATACTTATTATTTGTGTATCTTATAAATAAGTTTGTTTTTCTTACACACTAGATACAGCAAATATAAACAGTTTCTCCAAAGGACCTCTTCCCATACAAGGGAAATTATCAACCACCTTCAGGAGATATTTCCTTGTCCTGATCACATCCAATTTGTGACCCTCTTGCCATGCTTTCTTTAAATCCATAAGTAAACTTTAAAACAAAATCCCAAATAAAATCCAATTCCTCTTATTGAAGAAAAATCTATTCATCTGGGGCTTTCATCCAACACCCTGCTGTGTACCCAACAGATCATCATGTCCATGCAGAGTTTACTAATGACAGATAAATTTGGTGTGAGCAGAGAGCTGCCTCTGCAGAAACAGTGGCTGCAACAGAGCCCGTGCAGAGGCATGATTGGGCAGACAGAGCTCAGCAGCCCCTCTGTGCAACACACAGGCATTTTGGGGTGCAAGAGACTTATTTTTGCCCACAGAGCCTCCATATGATCCCAGCAGCAAATGGAAAAACACACCCAAAGCACACAGGGAATATGGTCAGTCTGATGATCCTGTTGAGGAAAGGCTGGCAATGTTTTTTGCTCTGCAATTTTTGCAGGAATCAAGGCTCAGGCAAAGAAATGTATTTTTTCATGTCTAGACAAAGGCCCCAAATAATGCAGGCTGTGAGCTAAATCCATACTAGCACCCCTTGGACACTGAAATGCATTTGGAGCTGGAAGAGGAGCATCTGTATTTTACAAGAGAGAGCCTGAAAATAAGCATCTCTGGGAAAGACATTTTACTCTCTGCCTACATTGGCTTTAATGCTTTTGTGTCATGCACTCCTCCAGTCAAGAACATATACTACATTAAGAGGACAGAAGGACCCTAAGGGCACAAGCTTCTTTACTTTGCTCAAATTGTTACTTACTGATGGCCAAACATGGCTCCTAAAGCAAACATTTTGAACAACAAAACTAAAAACCCAGAAGGTGCTCATGCCCTGTGGTTATTCCAGGAAAACCAGCCCCTTCTAGTTCAATTCTTCACATGCTGATTGCAAGGAAGATTAAGTCATATTTCATAGATGTGCTACAGCAAGCCCACAGGCTATGCTGCGTTCTCAATCCATACATTAAACTCCTGTTGACACTGGTGTGAGCTGCATGCCTGTACAGAAGGTACAAAATACCTTTACCTAAAATACAAAGCTATCAGCCTTTTATCTTCATTCCCCAGGATCTGGTACTCTTTCCAAGCTCAATTACATAATTCCCAGTTTTTTGTTACATCCTAACAGTTTCCCAAGAAAACCTTCATTGTGGCATTCCTCAGCTTGGCACTTGATTATTCACTATCCCTATTTCTGGGAAGAAAGAGCTGATGAGAATGTACGAGATTACTATGATGATAGGATAACTTGGGACTTTACAACCATTCTGGATGCTAATATCACCAATTTCTTCACTAACATTCTGAAAATTGACCAGGTTTTTAGATTTGGAAGTCAGCACAGCCCTAAGTGATGAAGCACTACCTTTAAAGTGTATTGATAACAGACAAGTCACTCAGAAGAAATCAGGTTGATGTTGCTTGGGATATGGAAGAAAATAGTATTATCACCCCATGTGACAGAGAAAGTCAGGATATTTTACTCTCCCCTCTCTTGTTTGTTTTGGTTTTTTTTTTTTACTTCTAGGCAAGCACACTGGGCAATGCTGTTCATCCCCTAAGTGGGGCTCTGGGGTCTATGAAATGCTACTTTCACAGCAAAGTGTTTTTTTAGAGAAAGAATCTAAAAGTATGCAAGAGGAGAGATAGCAGGGGAGTCTGGAGGGTATCAATGCCAATCCCTAGCAAGATGGGAAAAAAAGATTTTAAAATTTCATCATTAGGGGGAAAAGGAGAAAGCAGAAGTAGTTCTATGTTAGTGCCTGACAGTGAAGAAGAAAAGGGCAGATTCTGAGGAAGCTGTGTCTCAGCAGCCAGGTGTTCAGGACAGAAGGTGACAGTTTAGAGCAAGGCAGACATTGTCAGTTCCTCTCTGGCCATTCACACTGCCATTAGAAGTCTGGGAAGAGGAGAAGGATCCTGGTCAGTTCATAGTGTAAAGTTATAGATTTAAAAGGAAAGAAAAAATATAAAATTTTTAACTTGCATTTCAGAATCAGGGGGAAACAGAAAATCTGAAGTGAATTATATCAGTACTTCTCTCAATATTATAAAAGAGAAGACAAACAAAACCAGCAGGGATTTCACAGCAGCATTCGATTTCTAAAAGTAGAATTACAGTGATTTTTATCTAATCCTTAACAACCAAGGTAACCTGGGTTGTTATATCAATATTCAAAGATTACCACACTACCATTTGCTAAAATTGCAGTGTCAACTCTGTCAAATTAGGAGGAAGTCCTAAACTCCTGTCACACTGACTGCATTCCCCTCATCTAGCTTTGCACCTGTATCAGTTTTCCCTGACAAAATGTTGATGTTTTTACACATCTTGTGTTTTTCACTGAAGCAGGAGGTAACCACCAAGACAGTCTAAGATGATGGTGAACCACAGCAAAATAAAAAAAAAGAAAAAGGAGTAAAAAATCCCTTAATGAGGTTATTTTAAAGAGCTTTTTATAATGATATGCATAAAATAAACTATTTCTTATTCCTACAAAAACTGAATTCTTGTGAGCACCAGTGACTGGTGACTACTGCAGATGAAGTAGGTGCTAACACCTCTTTCATTTATGACTGATATATATTTTTCCTTGTCAGATTTTCAGATATTTCTGTCTTTGACAAACTTAGCTAATTTTAAATGATGCATGCCATTAAGTTTGGTACAAGCCATTTACTGTCCTGGTATATATTATAATTTAATATGATACAGCAATTATAACTTAACCATTTGCAGGAATGAGAAAAAGAGATTATTTTCCCCCTCCATCATAGAAAATCCTGTTGACCTTTTATTTCAGACACTCCTTTTGAACAGCAGACTGAAATCTAGCTGAAAAGTGGCCCAGTGTCAGAGATGTATTTTTCAGTCTGTGAAAATCAGCTAAATGTTTGAATAAATCATAAATCTTACAAAAATACATTCATAAATGTTTCCAAAAACTAAACTCTGAGATATAGTTATGATTATATCACTGAAAACTGGCTTTCATGATCAAAAGGATTAAGGTTCCATGCTCTATCTAGTACTTGCTAGAAGTTCATCTTTTGGCATCACAATTTTAGTAATCTTTGACTGATGATGGAGCAGTCTTTCTGTTCCAAAGCAATTAGAGAAATCATTTAAAATTCCCTGTATTACTATTTCACTGTGTGGAAAAGAGAGGCTTCCCTTTTGCTTTTCAAAGAGAGAAAACCAAAGCACAAGAGTGATTGGACTTAATAGGACCAAACTGCCAGCACAGGGCCCTAATTAAGAATTCTATCTGTAAGCATATGCTGAACCCCATACACATGCATTTAATTGAATTGGGACCTACACAGCTATTACATCAAATTTTATGAGGCCAAGAAAAGGCATTTAAGGTAAAGCAATGGCCTGCTGTGCACAAAAACAACTGAACTGAACAAATTGTGCAGCCTTCTCAGGGGAGGGTATTTTTGCCACGTGAGGACAGCACAACTTTTTCACTGTCCTTGTACTGAAAGTGTTTTCTCTGAGTAAAACTAAAACAATCTCAAGCTTGTTTAATTTTACATTCCTACATATTTAGCTACTTCTGATGTGTGTGTAAATATTTCTGAAGGGTCAACCAGCAGCTGATTTCACCAGGTCTAAAAATAAATGCACCTCATCCCCAGTCCTTCACCTCTCAGGGACAGATCAGAATTGGCCTGAATCTTCCTGCCTGCTGTCATGATGCTGCTGTCTAAGGGCAGACAAAAAGATTGCTTCCCAACCTCAGTGAAAATTGCATCATTACTTGTCCCTAATGGGAGACTGGATTAGGAAGGAGTGCTGGGGAAAGTCACTGTTCTCCTTGCTTGGTGCTGCTGGCATCACGGGCTGCCCAGCGTGGGCATGATGAGAGACAATGGCCTCAGTAACAAAATCATCCAGACCTTTCTGCATGCCAGCAGTGGGGCTGGCACAACATCCTGCAGCAGCAAGGAAGCCTGCCTGCCTTCTCCATGAAGAAATACTTCCTGTGTCTTCTCAAGTTTCCAATCTTCCATTACATTCCTATAGTATTTGATGGAACTGGATGAGATAGGCACAAGAGAACACTTTATTATAAAATTACTAAAAAAATTACTAATGCTGAGCTTCACATTTCCTGTTATAGGCTATGTGATGATCTTAAGGACAAAATTACTTGTCCAGTAGTATTTTTAGAACAAGCTCTGTTCTCAGGTTGTATATATATATTCACATATGTTTATTGATGACCAGTAATTTTAGAACAGGATATATGAGATATCCACACCCTCCTGGCCTGGCAGGAAGGAAGAGGGCAGGGGCTGGGGAGTGTGTGCAGAGTCACATTTCTGACCTGCCCCACACTCTGCAATGGGACTCAGTTTCTTCAAACACTGTTTATTGCATCACCCTGTTCATTGTACTTGCTGCCTCATCTGTGTCTTTAAACACATTCCCAAAACACAAGAATATAATGTTTGTAACAGCAGCTGTATCTCCAGTGTGGTACAAAGCTGAGCAAGCAATACAGCACTTGTCTAAGTAAAACACACAAAAGGGAAGTGCAGTTTGCTGTTTCCTAAAAGCTTCCTTCATATTTTATGGAAGACTGATTCCTCCAGACTCAGGTCAGCTTCAGGATACAAAGCACAAACAACTGCTTGTTTCTGCCTGAGGCCCAAGGGCCTGACAGCTGTTTCCAGTGGTTTTGTTCAGGGCATGGAGATCCCCTTTCCTCTTCCCACAGGGAGCAGGCTGCAGTGGAGCACAGCTGCCTCCATGATGGTGTTTGCATGGCTGTTTGCTGCCTTCTGGTCCGTGATGCCCTTACTGGGGTGGGGAGAATACGACTACGAACCCCTCCGAACCTGCTGCACCCTGGACTACAGCAAAGGGGACAGGTGAGGGCCAGGGCCAGCTCCCACAGGAGCAGAGTGGAGGCTGCCATCCCCTAGGATGGCCTTGGTGGCACACAAACCCCTCAGATGTGCCCAGCACTGTTCCTGGGGCAGATATCTCTCCCCAGCAGCTGGGACAAGGCATTACCCCAGGCTGCCTGGGCTCCCATGGTGGCACACAGAACAGCTAAACTCAGGTTCCTCTGTGGGACAGCCTGGTGCTCAGCTTTCTGCCACTCCCTCACTCATCTATGCACTGCATCTTTTCTGGGTTTAGGGCTTGAAACTCTTTCAGAATAGTTTCATAATATTTTCATAATAATTTCAGAATATTTTCATAAAGCTTTTGGCTTTATGCAGGCCAGCACTGATGTCCAAGTAGTGGTGCTTGGGTTTAGAATACAAATACCTGTTGTGATTTTCTACAAGACTATCCATCCCACACACAATAGCATGGCACAGCTTAACTGGCCTTCAGCAAATGCTGCACCTGAAGCACATTGACAAAAGTGGTTTTAGCAATTTTTAAATTACAACTTGGTAAATACTTACAGCAAGTTTACATAAATGCACTAGACTTGAATTAATACCTTCTTTTTTTCTTCCCTCCTCACCTTTCCCAGAAACTATGTCACATTCCTTTTTGCTCTGTCCACTTTCAATTTCATGATCCCAGGCTTCATCATGATGACAGCCTATCAGTCCATACACCAAAAGTTCAGGAAAACTGGGCACTTCAAGGTAAGAAAGCTCCCTGAACCCCTGAAATCACCATGACAAAACAGGGCTGCCTTCAGTAGAGACAAAGTCCTTGAAAAAAACTAATTTCTTCCACAAAGACATTGACTCATCTCCTTCTGTCCTAACTCCCCAGTGCAACACAGGATGGGGCCATTCAGAAAGTTCATGGAAACACCATCCTTGGAAATGGCAGCATTTTACCAGATGGCCACGTTTGCCCCAACCTTGGGCTGTAAACAGCTCCACATCAAACAGGAAGTTGGACCAGCATTCCTTAAGATTTCCCTCCATCAATACTGGTCCATCTCTCCTCAAAAAACAAAAACAGAGCATAGAGAATATTTACCAATAGCATATCAATTTTTATCCAGGGAAATTTATCTCAGGAAGGATTGTTATTTCTTGCTTTGCTACAGGCCTTTGTCTTATGGCTGAGGAAGTCAGACAGAAGTACAGCTCTGCAAGGAAACATGCAGGCACCCCATGGGGGAGAAGGGCCTTCCCATACACATTGTGTTAACACTTGGCTGAGGAAAGTCAGAAATCTTTATGAGCTGGAAACAAAGGAATTGCTCCAGTGTGGCAGGTTTATGGGAATCTAATGTGGTGATTATATGAGTTGTTTGCTGAGGTGCAGGCTGTACAGTCTGGGGCACTATGCATGGCTGGTGGGCACAGCCCAACCCCTGCACTCAGTAAAGACAGTCAGATCTCAAGAGAAATGTTATATTGACAGTCAGGCAGACTTGTTTGTAGCTGACTGGAATTAATACTTGTGCCCTCTATATATTTCTTGAACAAAGCTCAGTGTTCATTATTATGTCTATTACTTTTTTCCAGTGAGTTTGTATGCACTAGCATGTGATTTCTTTCTCATGATTCTCTGTAGCTGTGCAGAAGAGTTACCATGCAGAAAATTTAAGGATGAAATTATCACTTCCTTAGTCATTAAAATTTATAAGATACTTGGGAACAGCTGGCCATGTACACTATGGATAGGTCCCAGCATAAAGGACAGAGAAATGCTCCTACCACAACACAGCTACTGCATCCATTTGTTGCACCAGCATAGCAGTGCCTTGACACAGTTTGTCTGCAAGACCATCTAGGAAGTCAGCAAAATATTATTCCTTTTAAATTTTAAATGAAATTTAAAAGGAATTATTTTAAATAATTTTAAAATTTTCACTTTAATTTTCAATTGCTTCACTTTCACTTAAATTTTCAATTGCTCTCTCCCCTCAGGAGGAGTTACTGGCCACGGCTTCTATATCTAGCACACACAGATTTATCTGATCTACCATAAGGTGTTTTGTCACCTCTGTCACTCCCCACCCTCGCCCAGGATCAGGGCTTTGGTGCTGCTGCACTGTTCTGTCCCATGTCCTGTTGGCTGATCCTCTCCTGCTACTGAACACAAACCACAATCCCACAGGACCTCTGCCATCCATTTGTTGCAGTGTGTGATTGTGAAACACAAACCTATTGCTCTTGTTTTCCAGTTTAATACTGGTTTGCCACTGAAGACATTGGTCATTTGCTGGGGTCCCTACTGCCTCCTGTGCTCCTATGCAGCAGTGGAAAATGTGATGTTCATCCCACCAAAATACCGCATGGTACGTGCGTGCCCCCCAGACCCCAAAGTGACATTTCCTCCCTCCCCTCTCTCTGTCTCTGTGGAACATTGCCAATTTGCTCACTACTGGGTTCATTTGTAAAAACATATATAAGAAGTAGTCCTTTTCCTCAAAGCATTCTGTTCATCTACCATTTTTAGTGAAAACAGGCAAGCACAGTGATATAAAAGGCATTGCATTACTGCTCTGATCAAGCCAAAATTTAGGAAGCCAGGGGTATTTTTCTTCAGCAGTTAGTTAGGGGTGTGTAAACTGTACTGAACCTGTACTGAACCTGTACTGTTCTGTGCCATGTAGGAGCTTTTTGTGTCCTTCTCAGAGGGAGGTACTAGCTCAGAATTTTCAGTTTTAAAGAGACTGGTTGTCTCATTCATATTTCTAATACTTCTCTCTCCTCAGGGAAGCTGCAATTGTTCACTCCTAAGGCTCTGCTGCCTCCTTTTTCCCCTTTCTTCTATGAGTCTTGGCTCCAAAGCCACTGCTGGAATTCAGTAATATCACATCAAACCTTTCAACTTTCATTCCATGCCCCCAAATCAGCCCAGTTTCAGATCACCAAATGCATTACTGTATTCAGTGTCACACATTAAATGGGTTGCCAACATCAGCCTGTTTATCCATCCAAAGATGTCCATGGCACACCTTTCATTCCTCCTAAGTGTTGGTGTTCACTCTCAACTGAATGAGCCCTGTTTCAGGAAATGCCAACCTAAACTCTTTCTCCTGGAAATTGTAATTTCCTGAGTAGGTCTTCCCACCAGCCAAATTGCTTTTACTTCTCCCCTGTCTGGGAGTAGCAAGCTAATGCTATTGGAGACAGGCCTTTTTTTGGTAAAGGGAAACTAAACATAGGCTGACATCAGCCCACTGGCTTCTCAATTTTCCTAGTAATAAATATTGTGTCTCATGACAGATTCCTGCTCTTGTTGCCAAGACTGTGCCAACGGTGGATGCCTTTGTATATGCCCTGGGAAATGAGAACTACAGAGGAGGAATATGGCAGTTCCTCACAGGACAGAAGATTGAGAAAGCAGAGGTTGATAACAAAACTAAATAACCCATTATGGTATTAAACAAAATTACTGCAGGTACATCACTGAAAGCAAAATTCAAGAGAAAACTGAATGCATTCTCTGATATGTATGTGCAAAGGTGGTTCCACATTGGAAAGGCTGTGCAATGGCTGCAAACAATGAAGTATGGAAAGAAAGCCCTCCAGATAACTGTCCAAACCATCATGAGCTGCTTGTCAAACAAGCTGCCTTAAACCTGTGTCGATTGTCATCAGTCTCATTTTATATGTCACTGTGAATAAACTATGTGCTGGAAAGCATGTTTTTTTCTCCTGATAAAAGCTAACATAAAAGCTTAGCAAATTAACCGAAGCAGGATATTAATTTACCCAGTGAGGCCTCATCAGATCAATCTGTGCAGGTTGTCCATATGGTAATGTCTGGATTACTAGAAGATTAAACCAGTATCCAGTATTGACCACATGTCTGTATAAATAGCTTGTTCATCTGAACAACTCATTTTCAGTGCACCCAAAACAGGCATTTCCAAATTTCCATCATGAATCTGACATCCTAGTTCCATAAAAACATTTTAGTGAGCATGTTTCCCCAGTAAGGAATATTGGCTTGGCTCCTATTCAAATGAGTTACTGCATGACATTCAGCTTTGTCACACACTAAACTGCATTGGATTTTGCAGCTGCTGCTTAGCAGGACAATCAAAAGCTTATAGTCCCTCATAAAAAACATTCATCTTTTTGTTGAACATTGAGCAAAAACTAAAGGGAGGTATGAGTCAGATTCTGTTCAAAAATGCCATAAGAATAAAAATTAACTTCTCATCTTACATGAAATTCCCCTATGTTCTACATAAGAGAGCAATCCCTGACTCAGTGGTGATTAAAGAGTCTGAGCAATTAAAAAGTCACTTTCATAATTATCAGAATTTAAATGTATTTTAAAGTCTCAGAAATGTCCATTTTAAACATTTGTATTTGCTCATGTTGCTCATATTGCCTATGGGATGAAAAACTGTGAAGTTGATATTGCCTGTTATTACAAGATGTGTGTCAGAATTGCCCATTTGTAAAAAAATATGTGCACGACACAGATTAGGAGAGATTTTGTGCACAAAAAAAGCAAACCTAATTGATACTTACAGGGATCATATGGTTCATTTCCAAGCACAGTGAAAGGGTTTTTGAAACTAACCAAAGAAAAAGCTGATCTATCCTTTTGATGCCTTCCAACATACTAAAAGGGAACCAGTTGTTTATGAGATACAAAAGGGTAAATGGTACAATCCTGCAAGCTAAACAATCAGTAGGTAGAAGGAATATTCCTCTCATGTCTAGAGATGGGGAATAAATGTCATTTTGTCAGCAGTTAACCAGCAGGATCCCATTCAGAGATGTGCTTTGGGACTTCATGAGGTTCAATCTGGTCACAAACTACCTGACAGAGCACTGAATAATGCCATGACAAAATTATGCAGAATAATAACTTTTAATGCCGACAGCTAAGACTTAAATCTTAGATACACATAATATAAAGTGAGAAGATGACAAAATGTTTGCACTGATAAGTGCAAAATAATGTGTCTGGGCACAAAATTATCTCTAAGTATGTATCTACAGTGACAGGCTCTGAATGTGCAATTATCTCTTTATCAGGAAAGAGGCCTGGGTAGGTCTTGCAATCACCAGCTCCATTGTCAGCGGGGTCACAAAGACAAATCCCAGCAGAATGCTAAAAAAGCACGAAGAAAGGAGTAAGTAACAAAACAGGACACAGTCACACCATTTGAAAACCATTTATTCAATGAACAGGGTGCATGGTTTGGGTCATTCCAACTCGGAGAGGATAAACTAGAAAAGGGACACAGAGATGATCAAACACAGGGAGAAAGAAGCTTGAACACAGTAGGGAGGAAATGAAGACAAGAGTTGGCTCAGAAGAGGTGGCTGGTGAGGAGAAGAGAGGCAGCCTTATTGAAGCAGGGACACAGGGCATGAGAGATGGGAATGATTGTTTGCTGCCCCCAGTAGCAGAAGAATGATGGGGCATACAGTAAAATTAGTTTGAGATGTACATTTTCTGAAACTCATGGTTTGAGGAGTGTTCTTCATGTCTGCCTACTGAAACACATGGCTTACATAAAAAGACTGTAATAACCTAATAAATAACAGCTAAAAACATTTGGTTGGGGACTGAGTCCCTTTGGCTTGAAGGAAACATACATCAGCCACTCAGGCCCACAGCTGTCCCAGCCTGAGGGATCCTTCATACAAGTTACAAAAGCTCCTGACTGAGTGAAGAGAGGTAAACAAAGCATTTGAACAAACTCTTCAAACTCTAGTTTATAGCCTTGGCTGCTGACTTCCTGCCAAAGAAGGGAGGAATTGAGGTTGCTCATGGCTCATTTATTGCATTATGGATACTTTCTCTCCACAAAATAAGTTGAAACAAAAAGAGACATGGAAATAAACATGAGAGTTTCCAGAGACTGGTCACCAAGATCTAGCAGTACCTGAAAACTGGTCTCTCTTCTGGCTGTGACTAGTTCTCACCATGGGTTTATCCACATCAAGGAGTGGCTGATGACCACTAACAATGGCCTAAACAAGTGTGCTCTGCTTCAGGAAAATGTCTGAAAGCAAACTGCAGTGCATCAAGAAGCCCAACAGATACTTCCAGTTAATTTACACAGTTTACCCTTAGCACAGTCAGCCCTCACCACAATGTGCTGGCCCAGTGCCCCATGGCACTGCGGGGTGTCCAGGTCTTGCCAATGGATATCTCTTACCATCTTGATAAGACCTGTCACAACAAGGTGTTATCTTGAGTAGTTTAGGCTGAAGCATTCAAAATCCCATCATGTTTTTGCACTCTGGTGAGTCACAGATGGCTAGAAACAGGATTTACATTACCCTAACCAAAGTACAGGCCAGGGGGTTATACAGGGGATGCAAGACACTCCTGTACATGTGGTATTCCAGCTATTCCCTAAAGCAAACTGCATAAGAACAAAAAAATGGAGACTCACCTTAAGCCAGTTCAGCCAACATGAAGAGCAGTGATCAATACCTGTCCTGTCACTAAAGATGAGAGTGACTACAACTGTGTGCCCACTGTTAAAAGTAATTAAATGACACCTCAGGTTATGTCACATTAGCCACTGCAACCCTTTGTTGGGGAGATTTTGAACACAACCAAAATAGAAGTGGAAGGTGGGCCTCTCCTTAGGCTTCAATTACTTGATTCAGCATCCAACTCCTCTTAATGCCCAGTGGTTTGCAGCATTATATCCAATATCACTTAAACACCCTCCCATCCCTCTCACAGGCAAACTAATTCTGCTCAGAGTGAGCACTCTGACACACTGATGAAAAACAGACTTTCAAAGAAAAAACAGAAGGCAATTTTTCCTCCTTATCTCTAGATACAAAGTGTAATTTCTTCAGGTTTTCTTTCAGCAGACATAAAAGCCTCACACCTCAAATAACATTTCACGCAGTTCTATTTTCAAGGTTATTAAACGCCCACAACTCCAAATGAAGTTACTGTGTCCTCAATAATGCTGCAAATCCAGATCTGGCTGACTCAGCTTTCCTGCACTGCCCACACTTACAAATACCCTAGAGTTCAATAAAAGGAGTCAGGCTTTTCTGCAGTGCACATTCCTCATGTGCCTCACACACATTGTGATGTGTTTTTTCCAGCACCTGCAGTACAGCTGATGGGAGCATCACACAACAATTCAGCAAGAGGGTCAGAGGAGGAATCTGCACTGTTCCCAGTCTATCATCATGCATCTTGGAACTACATTACTGTAAAACAGGGCAGAGAGCTGATTTTGTCATCACAGAGAAAAATGGACTGCCAAAATCTTAAACATGAACCCAAGTGTTAGTGATTGGTTTGGTTCAACAGGGTGGGATACAAAGACAAAAAGTGAAATATAAGATCCTTATAGGATGATGAATGGCAAGTGTTAGTCACAAGTACTCATCCTTTCTGTTATGTCTCACTTAAATTCTGTTCATGTTCCACCTGCAAGGATGACAAAGTAGAGGTTCACCCCCCAGCCCATGATAGTGAGAGTTTGCATGTTGGAGTTAAACTGCAAAAGTATTTGGTACCATCTGCCTTTTTATACATATTCACATTTGAGATTGTTCTTCAGAGGATTACAGTCAATGGTCTCTATGACCTACCCTGGACAGGCTAACACTGTAAATACCCACAAGACTTGTTGTTATGAAAATAGGCATTCCACTCTCTGCAGAGAAAAAGGATTGTGGGCCTGGTGCATTATTATTATTATGTAAAATAATTAGATTTTTCAAATGGTGAACACACATGCCTACACATCTATATTAGGTGTTGTTTGAAAGCTTACTAATGTAAAGTAATCTTTTGTGTATATCATTAAAAGACAAAAGGATGCAGTAACAGCACCAGAAGCACAAAAATGCTTCTCAATGAGATGCAAGTCTGAGTGATTATTAATACAATTGAAATTTTAAATGCAAGATTTAAGAATTTTTTTAACACTTTGAGACCCTTGGATTTCTGCAGACTGAAATTTCTTCCAGTGTTCACCATGTATGAGATTTTCCAAAGCAGGTTTTGTTCAGAGCAGAACTTCAGATCACAGAACTGTCAGAAGAGGAGAGCTAATGCTGTGTAAAGGGACTGTGCTGGGCTACAGGTTTTCCTTGGTTCAGAAGAAGCAGGACACAAGCACAGGGCTCACTGCTTAGGAATAATACCCCTGAGCAGTGCCAGAGAGGAGAAGCAAAGGAAGCTGCAGAGAGCTGATGCCTCCCTTGAGACTCTGACCCACAGAAACGGTCAAGACAATTAAGATTTTCCACTTTCGGCATTTTGACATTTGCAGATTTGGCATTTTTGACTAAATGACAGTTTAATGTATTTCAGATGCAAATTCAATTACCTGTTTTAAAGGAATCTAATTTTAATTAACCCAGGTCTCAAATTAATGTAAACTAATTAAACATTGTTTAGAGCTATGTTTCAGAAGAAAATACCTAGTTCAGTAGGTCTCTGATGGTAGAAAATGTGTTTTCTTTACTAACAATTTGTTCTTGGGATTTAGAAAAATAATTATGTAGCTATAAATCAAGGCCTAATACTTTTTTACGATTCTGTCAAAAGTCAAGTTTGAAAAATAGTTCTTCTAATAACTGTAGTACAAAAATATGACTCTAAGAAGACAAACATTTGTATCCTACAAACATATATCTTTCTTTTAAATGGAGACAGCAGTAGTTCACTTACATATAGGCCAGGTTGGATGGGGTTCTAAATAACCTGGTCTAGTTAAAGGTGTCATTGCTTAAGGCAGAGGGGCTGGAACTAGGTAATCTTTAAGATCCTTTCCAAACCAAATCAAGCCATTCTATGATTCTATGTTATAAAAACCAGCAAAGAATATTATGCAAGTAGAAACAGAGAGCAAGCTTGCAAGAGTGCTAAGCTTTCAATGTGCTTTAGATCTTGACAGTGAAAACAAACTGTATTTTGACAGGCGACAGTTGGAGGCTCAAATTGCTGGAGAAGCCACTCTTTTAATCTTCTTGGTGAACAGTGAGAAAACAGATTTTTTCATGGTGTTCATTGATTCGTGTCCACTGTCCCAATATTTCTTCCACTGAACTACACCCTGAGGTGCTACAGCAACATTCTTGATTTCTCTATCAATAAGCTGACCCATCATTCAAAGACAATCAGTTTGCAAGCAAATTATATCCCATTGGATGAGAAACCATTGTGCTGAAATCAGCTGTAGAAGCAGCAGGTCAAGCATGCTATTAAGTACAGATGGGGCAGGGAAAATGCCATCAAACTAACAGAAGGAAAGCAAACCCAGTGCTATGGTGGCAATATTTGTCAGCTCTTTCACTACTGAACCAGAGTCAGTTTAAATTTTAAAGCTGATCAGCACCCTGCAGTTGTGCCTCTTGTCTCAGCAGCTCATTGAGTGGAGCATGTCCTGGGTATCACATGGAATGGTGCCTCTGAGGCATGGATTAAACACTGCATTTCCCAGGGAACTCTGAAGCCTCTTTTACTAGGAAGGTTCAACTGTCTTGAAATAGATAACCAACAAAAATCTTAATGGAGACAAGACAGTGGACTGATTCACTGTTAGCCCTTTACCTACAAAGAATCTAAGTACTGAGATCCTTGGCATCACCATGTGATACATCAGCTCCTGGAGGATGGTCCCCAAGCCTGAGTCTGGTACATAAGCTCTCACCAAAAGTGGAATCCACACAGAAAGTAAGGAAAAGCACCTTGAACAGACTATAAATCTGAAAAGAGGAGGGATTTTTGTTTCATGTCCTTTGTCAGCGCATTGAACCACTGTTTTCAGCAAGGATCCAAAACCTGGGACTAGGCAACTTAACATCATTGAATTGTTTAAGCCAGAAAAGACCTTCCTAGAATCACATTCTTTTACTACTAATTAGGAATAATTATTTTTTAATTAATGATTGGACCTGGTTTTGACAACTGAACAATTTGGAATTTATTTGACTTGACTAGATGTGAAGAAATCTAGATCATGATATTTTTTCCAGGAGAAAATGCAAAGACTCATGTTCCTAGTGAAAACTTTAATTTCTCTATTTGTAAGGATAAGTAAAATACAGCCAATAATACCTTTTGTAGAATTACCACATAACATGTTCTATGAGCTGAATACTAGGCTACTGGTATCAACAGCTCTTAAAATACAGTTCATGGGTAGATACCACTGACTAGGGCCATTTTAAAACTAGAGACTTTTTTTTGACTCTTTTGTTCTGCTTCTCTGTGCCACAGTTCCATCTTCAGGTGGCATAAAACTGTGTGGAGTAGTAACTAACAGATAGATGGGTAAGTGAGCCATCAGGGTAAATAGTTGTAACCTGAAAAAATGCATTTTGGTAAGATCAAATGTTTGAGATCCAAGAATGGAAGTTGCTTATATTTACATGATAGAAGACTTTGCTTTGAAAAACAGAGCTCAGAAAAGGATTTAGGGGTCATTTTAGATAATCGCCTCACTGTAAGCTGTCTGGGCAATGCTGTTGCAAAAAGGACTAATGAGATTCTTGAATATGGGTGGGGGAGAATAATATGAAGCAGAAATAATGAAGGATTTCAGCATCATTTGGCAGCACTGCCAAGACCATTACTAGGTTACTGAATGCTGTCCTAGTGTCTGCATTTTAAGAGGATTTGAAGACATTGGACAGAGTTCAAGTGAGTGTCACAAATGAATTCTCTGCTTAAAAAAAAAGCCCATGCCTTCTGACATGATGGGTAGGAAGCTCAGCATATTCAGCTCACTGAGGAGAAAGTGTAGACATACCTTCATCACACTGTGTAGGTAATTGCTCTTGGGGAAGACACACGTGAGGAGCTTTCCAATCTGGTTGACAAAGACCCAATGAATAAAAGTGGAAGTCAGAAAAATTCAGCCTTGAAATAAGGGGAAATTTCCCAGCAACAAAGTAGTGAAGGACAGAAACAGCTTTTCAGGGGAACTAGTGAAACCACCATCACTTGCAACCTTTTAGACAAAGACAGATAGCTCTGAAGACACTTTTGGCCTAGTTTCAGACTAGACGATTATGGTTGTCCTTCCTGTCTCAGTAAGCCCTGAGCCCTTAGTTTCCCTATGCACAGCTTTATTCCCTCAGCCCTTGGTGAAACAGGACTGCCTATACTGTAATCAAGTGCTTGCAATGCTTCCATGATGGCTCAAATGATGCTACAGGGGCTGTGACTGGCAAGGATGAAGGGTTAGCATTGTGGTGCCACGTTGGCCTCATGCTCAGAGAGAAGGGGTAAACTTATGTCCTGTTCTAACATAGACAGTCAGGTAAGGTTTTGATAGCAGGTGTTTGAGAGATCATAATCCATTCCTAAGGATGCAAATCAAGTGTAGCATCTTCTTGGGTAGCAGTGGAGAGTGATCAACCCTTGTGAAGCAACTAATTCTTTCTTTTACATTAAGGCCAAAACTGTTTGAAACATTCCCCTAGTTTCTCCAAACTCATGCACAGAGCACTTGGAAAGTGGAGCACATCACAGATACAGTCAGATCTGATCCTAATGTGCTTGCTGAAGGGAGTCACACTAGACAACTTCCCTGGTCTAAAAGTTTAGAAGACACAAGGTGCTTATTCAGAAGCAGGATTCTCCAGGGGAAACTGTACACTGGACAGCAGTGCAGACAGACAGACAGACCTGCTGTGGGATAGACAGGTGGGGAGAGCAGAGTATCAGCACCTCTGAAACAATTGCCTAAAGATGGCATTTGAAATCAAATGTATATAGCAGCCATACCTATAAATACAACACATGAAGCAGCAAGGAATTTCAGCCTGAGGCATCAGTGAAAAAACATGGTTCTTGACTCCAGTGAAACCCCACCCAGCAGCTGAAATTAGAAACATTAATCCCATGGCATTGCCCATAATTAAAGACTCCATCTACCACCAAACAGCTGTGTAACTACTGCTGGCTGAACCTCAGTGCTTTGAAATAGGATTTAGGAGGAAATTAAAAGAGAAGCAAGCATTGCAAGCATTAGTAAGACAAGCAATACCGTTGTGTTACATGGACCAAATTATAAAAATGGTGTTCTTTTGCAGTTACTCTTTCTCAGAATTCATTACCAGCAAAAGTGAGAGTATTACAAAGAAAACTAAGAGATTCAGGACTAGAGGCATATCAGAATCCTATCACCCAACAGTCTCTGCTTACACTGAGCATTTATTAACTTCTTTTTGCCATAATATTTCAGAGGCCTGAACTTGCCACTTGTTCTGGTTTTCGCTGGGTCAGAATTAATTTTCTTCATAGCAAATGGTGTACAGCAATATTTAGGATTCCGTTTTTATAATACAGTGATGTTTTCCTTATGGCTGATCAGCATTTACACAGAGCCAAGCCCTTTTCTGCTCCTCACCCCACCAGTGAGAAGGCTGGGGGTGCACAAGGAGCTGAGAGAGGACACAACCAGGACAGCTGGCCTCACCTGACCTAAGGGATATTCCAGACTGTATTACATCATGCTCAGTACATAAAGCTGGGAGAAGAAGGAAGTACTTCCCAAGTAACTGTTATATGTGAGAAAGCTCAGCATTCTTGGGGATGGCTGAACACCTGCCTGCCCATAGAATGTGCTGAATGAATTCCTTGTTTTGCTCAGCTTATGGACGTGGCTTTTGTCTTACCTATTAAAGTGTCTTTATCTCTACCCATGAGTTTCCTCACTTTTACTCTTCCAACTCCTCCCCATCCACTGCAGGGGGAGTGAGTGGGCAGCTGCCTGGGGCTTAGTTGCAGACTGGGGGTTAAACCAGGACACCACTGAAATCTACTCCATTGATTTACCACCACAAGAAAACATAATGCCTCAGACAAAAATGTACAAATAACTATCCAAAGGGATGGTGTTCTCTGCTTGAATGTCTCTAAGCTGTGCCTGTTGCTTTTCTGGCTGAAAACTATTTGTAGATAAGGACAAATGACAGGATAGCAATAAGAAAGTGTCATCCTGTGAGAAAAGTGCCATATGGTACACAAATCCCATTAAGAGGGTTTAATTGTTATTTAAAAGCCTACAGGCAAGCAGGAATAAAAGGGAGACCAGTTCAGACATTCTCTGGATGATGATTTTGCTTCCATTTTGGTTGCAGTCAGAATGCAAGATCCCTCCCTCGTCCTGCTGGGAGCCATTAAATATGACTGGAAGAATGTGGAATAACCAACCCCCAGTAAGCCTGTGCTGGGCACTGTATCTTAGCAAGTCACCAGGCTCCTGCAGTGCCTTGGGGCTAGCAGCCAGTCCTCCCTCTGTTGCACTAACAATTTAACTCAGAGAAGCTGGTTCATCTATAATACATGATGGGAATTCCATGGTTTAAAGTTTTTTGTGTCTCTTTTCAGAAGCAGCCCGCCCTCCAACCAGAGCCATAAGCCTTGGCTCCAAACAGCATTATTTGTCACTCATCTGTTTCTTCTTTCTTCTTTTTTTCTCTCCAGGGGATGGAAAATAAATTAACTGGGAGGTCTTTCCAGGTGAGGTGGCTGTACTGTGACCAAGGGGCAGTACTGGAGCTGCAGAGCTGCCATCTGCACTGGTTCCTCACATCCCAAGCTGGGCTTTCCTGTCACTGGCAGGAAGGAAGGAATACAGACAAGGAGCTGGCTAACTAATGCCTCCAGCAATCAAAAATTATGGCACAGAGCTGGCTTGCCAAGCTTCAGGCAGTGGAAAAAAAATGACCTCTGAAAATGTATCCCAGCTGTTCCATCAAGGGTAAAACTGAAGTGTCTAGTTTGATTTTATTAAATTGGTGTATGGAAAGAGTACATAATTTAGAATCATAGGCTTTGGTTAAAGATATGATTGCAAGGTTTTTAGCAGGTCAGGGGCTCAATTAAAAAAATTAAGTCTACAAAATTTAATCCCTCTGTACCTTTATGCTTCAATGTGACTCTTGTTAACTCCCTAAAATTAGATTTTTAATCTCAGATTGGCACCCCATTCTCTGCCACTCAAGTAACACAAGCAGTGAGAAGATTATGGCCACTTATGTAGTATCTATTTTCCTATAATCCTTTTAGCACCATAAATGCTAAATATAGCATCCAGTTTAAATTAGCTTTAACCTCAAGTTGACTCCAGTTAACCATGCAGGAACAGTCAGAAGAAAAGAAAAACAAAACCAAAAACAAACCACACCATAAAGAAGAGTAGAAAGAGGTAGAAATATTCCCACATTAAAAAAAAAAAAAATGTAGTAAGCTGTTCAGTGCATATTAACAAATAACTGCAATAGTGGTGAATTGACAGCACCTTTTTGAAAACACAGGGCTTGTGAGCCCTTAGTCTGCCCCACATGAGTAGATTGCTCAGAGTACTCACCCTTGCAAACAGCCATCCCAAAAAGTACAACGAGAACTTGGGGCTGCTCCTGCAGCTCCTTATTCCTGGCTATATTTACAAATTATTAATACTGAATATAGAGGCATTTCCACTAGTTTTTCCAGGACAATTCTTTGTAGGCATCAGAAGGCCTTCACAAGGAAAATTGACACATTCCCTAATTAGGGAAGGACCACCATCATAAGTCAGTAGTGAGAAGAGCTAAATCAGGCTCAAAACCTAGAACAGGAATGAGTTCAGTGAAACAACTGAAAGAATCCCGCCTTTTGCCTGGCAATTGCTTCAGGAAGAAATAAGTCCTCAGCACCAAAGGAAGGATTTCAGGAGTTCTCAGAGAGGGACACCCCTGAGGGGTCCCAGCTCCTGCTGAGCACAGCCAGCTTTACAGCTGCCAGGGCCAGATCACTCCATGCATTTCACCTGGTTACTTACTCATTGGCCTGGATGCTCTGTTTCTGCCTCTGCAACAACACTCACTCTGACCAGCTGTTTTTCCAGCTGTTTTAGCCAGTTTGCCTAAGGAGCATAACAGCAAATGAATCCCAGCACCAAATCATCCTGAAGTAAACAACCATACACCATTAAAGTTGGAGGTTCATCTCAGAACTTAATACTAGATTTAATAAGGCTGCAAGTTTCTCCACTTGTTACTTCTGCCCTTTTCAAACACCACATGGAGACAAGGGAAGCCCACCCTCAGCCAGCCTGGTATTTTTTCATATTCCAGAAACAGAATGACTGCCAAATCCTACTCTGGCATGGGAAATGCCATAGAGATGCAAATTAAAATATATCTGATTGTGTCTGCCTGTCCATTTTGCTTCAGCTTGTTAGGAACAATCAAACAGATGCCTAATGCTGAGCAGTAAAATGAGTACCCAGGAACTCTTCCCACACTTTTCCTCCTTCACTTGGAGGACTGCCACATACACAGATTGCGACATTCTCAAACATTCATTATTGAGACACACTCATCTGTTAAACACAGATTAGAAGGAGAGGATAGGCAGAGCTGGTCAAAGGAGAAATAATGAATTGGGAAATGTTCGTGTGTACTGTCACAGCCACTACCAAAACATGTGGTAAGCTTCTGTTTAAAAAGCTATGAAATCTCAGCAAAATAAACAAACACATTGATGAAATTGAATTGCGGTACTACATCAAAAGCAGAATCAAACTTGCTGTAGGCAGGAACTCCAGAGCCCACAGTACCCTCATGCATCAAATTTCTTTTACTTTTTGGAAAGGCTGTATAGTAGAAAAGTAAACAAAACATTTTCGACTACACCTGGCTACACAACCAAGGAGCAGTAAGACAGTAACCAGTATAGGTGATATCTGGAGGAAATATAAACTCCAGGTATTTATTTTGAGCCTCCTGAGGTTGGACTGAGCACCTCATGGACCACAGCAGGAGCATCACTGCCTGAGGAGCGCTCAGGCTCACTGAGACATGAGGGGAGCAGCAGCACCATAGAGAGCAGGGGGGACACAAAGGTGAAAGACAAGGACACGTTGGTAGAACCACATATTTAGAGGGGAAATTTATTCAGTTTTGCTATATTGCACTTGCAAACCTATTCAACTCCTGACTTCAGCAATCTCTTTCACTCTGGACCAAACCCCTACAGTAGGTGATGGACAAAGATCCAAACTAGGTTACACCATAAGTTATCTGGCTTTCATAAACTGAGCCCTTGGGAATAGAATCTTTCTGATTGCTTTCATTCTGCAGAATTTTCAAAACTTGCTCACTGGTACTTTTGAAGTGATTAGCATGTTGAGCAAAGATCTAAGCTATCATTTCCTCCTGCAATACAGGTTAGTTAAATCTTCTTAGGGTCTGCAATGGTACTATGGCACACAGTTACAGTACAAAGTAACAAGTCACTCCAGATGAAGGAGGCTGTTAAGGTTTTGCTCTCCCTTTTTATTCTTAAAAACAAAAGCCAAAACCTCATCATAACATAAAGTCCAGTCTTATAGAAATTAGAAGAAAGAGATTAATGTTACTATGCTAGTGGGGCCATGGCCTGTAATAGTGAAGAGTCAGAATATCTTGTCTTTATTCAGTCCTGTGTTATCATCCCCAGAGTACACTGAAAGGGCAAACTTCCACCAGAGGGGAAAAATAAGTGGCTCTATGCCAAGTCACCCCATCCTATGCCCACAGCCAGAGAAGATTCGCAGCTGGTGCACACCTGAGGTTGCCTAATGACATTTCCCATCACTGCAGCAGCCTCCGTGGGCCCCAAAGAAACCTCAGCCAGTCCTTTTTTTTTTCTTAGTTAGCTCTCTTTCTGTCATAAAAAAAAGACTTCAAAACTGAAAGTGTAATGAAAAGATTATTCCTTTAATACTGCACTAAGATTTTAGCTTAGCCAAGCCGAGGCATTTTCTAATGTCAGCAGGGCTGCAAGTCCCCTTACAAGAGCACTGGACTTCTCTTTGGGTTTTTTTGGGTTTTGGTTTGGGTTTTGGTTTGTTTTATTTTTATTATATTTTTTCATTTTGGTTTAGTTTTGTGTTTTGTTGTTTGCTTGGGGTTTTTTTACCATGGAATGAATAGGGATTAATCAATTTCACATTAGATTTCTCCTCACCTTCCCCTCAAGAGAGCATTGAAATCAGACTCATGTCAAATTGATTTTATTTGTCATGAAACAATAGGTCTGTGTGTTTAGGAGTATTGAGTGTTACTCCTCATATAGAAATATAAACTCATGTACAAACATGTGACTTGTATAACTTCTGCAAGAGGCTGCCAGGTTCTGCTGGGGCTTTACAGCCACTTCAGGCAGGAAATACACAGCAGAGGCAAAAGGATGTGTGACCATTTGATTTGCTTAGCCTGTGACAATCTCACAGCCAGGAAAACAAAAATCACAGGGCATCTCTTGGTTCTGCTTTTTCTGAAAAATCAATATTCCTACCATATTATTTCTCTCTCATTACAGAAAGAGAAATACAAAGCCCACAGCCACAGCATGTTAACCTAGCACATGCTCAGAGCACTCGAGGGTGCATACTCAGATGTGACCTGCCAAAGGCGTTAGCAAGCCCTTTCCCACAGCCCACAGGACAGGGACACCACACTTGGTGGCAGGATTTGGGACTAGGGTCTCTAAGGCACAGCACAGGCACATATTTATCTCAACAACTGCAGGGCATCCAGTGCCCATGGTGCTGTTTGAGACCATCATTGTTTCTTTAGTGCAAGTGTCCAAGTACTCCAAAGGAAAAGCCCTTTTCTCCTACCATGGCACCCATGGAAGGGAAAGGCATTGGCAGTCTGTACTGCTGTTAGTTTTCCAGGCAATCTCTCACTCCAGAAGCACATGCATGTAGGGATAGGAGCCAAAGACAGGAATTACCTCCCTTTGCTAGCAAGCACCATCCTCCCAGTCCTGGAGATGTATTGAACCTCTTAGGGACCTCTCTAACCAGGTCTCTGTCATTACTTCCAAGTAAAAACAAAACAATTTCTCCAATAGACTGTTTCCAATAAGAGTAGTGTTGGAGGGAGAGAACAGTCCCTACATCTCTTGCTGAGGGGATCTGGTGTCCTGAGTACACACCAGTCCATTTAATGCAGTGACCTGTCTCCATTTACTGAATTGATTTGGCAAATTAATGTTTACACTGCTGAGTGTATTTAAACTAATGGCTGCTAAAGCAGCTTATGTGACTTTTTAATCTAGCTTTTCCATAGAGTCATTTGTGGAATGACTGTTTGACAGGGAAACAGACAAGAAATTGGGGCAAAACTTACGCTGACAGACACTGAAAATGGGATGATGTGGCCAGAGCAGTTACACAGGCAGATTTGTGGCTCATTCATTACCATCAGACTGTTTCCCACAGCTGAGCTTTTCTACAAGCCAGCTGACCAGAGGCACAGCCTGCTCCCTGTGAGCAGACCTCAGGCAAGGATGGACAGCCTGCACTTTACAAAATTAATTTCATCCTCTGAAGCAGAAAATACAAATTCCTCTTTCTCCCCGAGGAAAGGGGCTGGCAGAGTACTTGACCAGTTAAGAGAAGCCCAGCTGGGTGCCTCATTCCCCTGTGCTCTCAAAGGTTTTGACTTAATGATCTCAAAGATCTTTTCCAACCTAGCTGATTTTACGATTCACACAACTGTTTATAGGATTCTGTGTGAATTACAGTGAACCTCAAAAGTTGCCACAGATAATTCTGTGTGACTATCATTAAGCACTGAGGCAGAAGGACCATTGGTGACTAAAAGATGGTTTCAAGGACCTGCTGCAATGTACAGAGACTAGCTCTGATCACAGATTACCTGATTTATTGAGCAGGTATAATATTATGTGTCACTGTATGGTGGATGTCTCTTTGTGCCATTTTCCCTTAGAGAACATAATGTTGATCTCTTACAAAACACTGAGATCTGTTTAACAAATTTATATGTATCATACTATTTTCCTTTTCAAAGTCTTCCAAACCTTTTTATAGTAATTAAGCATGCTACATCAAAAATCAAATGTGAGCAAAATCATGCTGACACCCCCAATATGTCAGACAACTCATCTTGTTTCAGCATATGATGGAAAAAGTGAATCAAGGGATAGAAAACCCTCTTTGCAAGAGTAATAATTAGATTTACTTCTCCTAATTCCTTGCACGTGATCTTCTGATTTGCACTGCAGGCTTGTCTACCCACCACACTGCAGCCCTACAGACAACACAGGACCAAGTCTAGCTATTCTAGATAACCCATAACTTCTTCACAGGCCCTCTGGTAGGCATTGCCACTGCTGTTTTAAATATGACCAATAAATTGACATAATATTCATTTAAAAATGAGTATTGTCTAAACCTGCTATTCTGACACTGATATATCCTTACCAACAATTGGCACAAATATTGCTTCAAAATTAGAGACAGCAAAACCAAAAAACTCCTTCAAGAGGATTGGTGCCTGTCCCATCAAACATCTCCTCCTGCAGATGCCCCCACAGAGCCAGGAGCTGGGGCTCTCACAATCACAAATCCCAGATGACTGTCCCACTGCACTCACAACTCTGCTCAGAGCAGAGGGCTGGTGATCCAAGATACAGAAATAGGAAAATGAGATGGGAAGGGACACATAACACTATTATGGCTCCCATCTTTAGTTTCCTGAAAGAAACCCTATTCCATCAGTGTGACTCCAAAGGTGAAGAGTCAGCTCCCAGCACCTATCACAGTAAGAGAAGTCACCTCTGGGTAATCTCATCCTGGGGATAATCATGTTAGCTCCTCCTGACAGCTGCTGCAGATCTGACAACTGAGGAGCAGATGCAGCATGATGTGGCCAGCCCAGCTCTGTATGAAAGCCACCTTCACTCCTGCATGGTTGAAGCCATGCTCTGAGCAGGGCTTTCCCCTTTTCTGGGTATCCCACCTCCCCACAGCAATGGCAGCACCTGATTTTGCTGCAGCATCCAAAACTCCGGAAGGAAATGACATGATCTCCTTAAACTGCAAGATCCACCTGGCAGTGGATTTCTGAGTTTCAGATAATCAGATAATTTCTGATTATCACATACCTCGGCATGTCCCCGGACTTCAATCACCTAAGTGTGATAATCTCCAAAACACACGCCCTAGTATGCCTTATCTGTGGCAGAAATCACAGCGATGCATGAACAATGAGTTATGCTTTCCACACGCGGGTGGATCTGGCACGAACCCCAGGAGCCAACTCATGCCCTCTGCTGGGTCAAGTGTGGAAATCGCCTCTCCTTTCACCACTGCCTGCTCAAAGGCACACCACAAGGTCATCTCCAAACACAGCTCATCGAGTGTTTGCTGACTAGATACTTGGATTCACAGCTGGGAAATGGAAGGTCATTCAGCACTGTGCCTCCTCTCAAAAAATAGAGAGCTGTTGAACGTAGATCATCAGTCCCAGACTGACAGCACAACGTGGCAGAAAGCCCAGCAATGAGAAGGGAAAGCCACAGGACCCTGTCATAATTATATCTTCAGTTTCAGAAACTGCTTTGATGTTCTCTCAACGGGGGATAGCTTCCATTTCCTCCAGTCTTTGCTGAAGCTTTAGTAGAAACATTGGCTGTTTCTGTAGGATTTTTAATTAGAAGTGGACTGTACGATTTCCTGCAGAAACCAGGGTGTCCTCCCTCAGCACCCATTCAGACTGTATGAAAAGAGAGAAGTAAGAACAGAACCAAAGGGGTGCCTGAAAACAGAGAAAATATTCCTTGGAAGAAGGCAAAGACACAGAGGTGCATTCTGGCTGTAATTACAAAACAGTGCAAACCTCTAAAAGCCTGGCTGGCTCCTGCATTCAGCACCTTGTCTAAGGAGCGTGGCCACAGCCCAGCTTGTGATTTATTTTAGACTTCCAGGACAGAGCTGAGTGTGACAAGCTGGAGGAACGTTCATGATCCGGTCTCTTCAGGCCAGTGGCCACTGGCAGCACACACCTCACTGCAGCTTAATCAGCTCTGAGCAGCCCAGACAGCAGCTGCCACTTGCTTTGTGCTCTTGCATAAATGCTGTGGATTTTACTCTGAAATCTGGATTTGACAAACTGGGAACAAATCAAGATAGCTGATACCCAGGCATCTGAGCAGACTACGCTTAATGGAACTCTGCCAGGAAGAAATTTGCTTCTTATATTTTTTAAGATTTATGTTTTTGTTTGCTGTTCACCAAACAAATCATTTGAACAATATTAACCTCTTACATTGTAACCCATCTTCACTGACATAATCTTAATGCATTACTGGAATTACAATGGCAAGAAATAAGAGAAAAAACCTGAAAGACAATGTCACAAGTGAATTAAATTAATACTTGACTCACTGATCATAAACCACAGTGCACACATCCTCAGAGAGAGGAAGCTTTTATCAGGATCCTCATGAAGTGTTTAGAGAGTACAAAACCAGGACTTCCTCCTGCAAAATGCCTGTTGAAGCAAATAACTTTAAGGTAGCTCCTAAGTGAGGAAAAATTTGCTAAATGTTCTATCAAGCATGAAGGTACCAACATGTGTCAAGGAATGTTTTACTTTTTATGTTAAAAACACCACCTTGTACTTCTAAATTCTTCCAAATACTTCTACCACTACATACATACAATTCCCCTATACATAATCTAGTGAAAATATGACATTTATTTTAAAAATTTCTAAATATATGAAACTGCCATCAGAGTCTCAGAGAGATCAAATCAGACAGCTAAGGTTTGTGTGCAGAATTCAGTGTCAGCATGCACCAGCCAAGAACAACACTTGCAAAATCAGGGTTTATAGTGGTAAGTAATAGAGAATGAAGTTTACATATCAAACCTTTTAAGAAATAAGAGGAAACATTAAATAAGTGCACTCTGTCATCCTGAAGGTGAAATTAATTTTTTGTATGCCCCAATAACTAAATTCCTTCCTATTCCAGAAAATAATGTTTTTTTACATGCAAGAGGTGGCATCAGATCTTTATGAAAGGAATGAAAAGGCAGAAGTTATTCCACAGCTCAAAAATTTTTCCTACAAAAAAAAAAAGCAGAAGTGTTGTAATAATAAAAATACTCTCTAGAAAATAGAAATGAGTTACAGTAAATAGAGGTAACACCATTCCCTGCCAGGCCGTATCTCCTGTAGCAATTGGCATATATGTAAAGTGAAATTAGATTCTATCAAATAATGCTTCTCCATCTGCTGACACCCTGCATCTTCTGTGTTCTTTCTCCTTTGTCATTAAAAGCTTCCTTAAAGGCTAGGCACTGGATGAAGAGATGCAGGGCTGAGCTGAAGAAGAAAAGGGCTTTTTCCCCCAAAACGCACGCTACCTTTGCACCCCCTGCCGGGGAAACAGCCACGAGCAAACAGCTGCAGAGTCTCACCACGGAGATCTTCCCCATCACCCAAATGTATACACAGAGGAGCTGTTTTCATGTTAAACAGGCCATTTCTTCTAACCCCGTCATATCCATCGGATTCTAGTCAGAATCTTTACTGACTTTAGTTAGAGACAGCAAAAAGTTTACACATAGGACTAATGCAAAGGAAGAGAAGCTCATGAAAATCCTTTCTTTACCACATTCTTGCAAGGTAACTCAGTTTTGTTTATTTGTGGGGGGTTTTTTGTTTGTGGGTTTTTTAGGGCGTAGTTTTTTGTGGTTTTTTTCATGGTTCGTTTGGGGTTTTCTTGTAAGGAAGGAGTCCCCTTGCACTGAGTAGAAAGACCATTTAAATACAAAAAAGAAAAAAACCCTCTAGTAGCAATATATCACTAAATGACGTGTCCAGAGGACAAACAGTCGCTAGCCACTGAAAATCAGACCTTTGCTATTGATACACAAAAATGGCAGATTTTCTGTAATGAGGCTGGCCAGCCCTTTTACAGAACCTTCACTTTCTAAGGTAAGCAGCAGATCACAATATAATATTTTTATTCTTATCTTCATTATATTTTTACTAGTATAAACAGTAACCCAAGTGAAAATTTTCATGTTACTTGGTATAAAAATGTGTTTAAATAAAGTTATCCAAGAAAGCCACCAAAGTTAGGTATTTGTTATCCCAGTTTATCAAAGACAGCAATAAACCCTTTAGGAGCAGCTCTGCTGCTACATTTACAACCAGAAGGTGGCATTGAATGGCCACGAATCTACTCCCAGTGTCCTTAAGTGCTGCCTGCCGGAGCGGAGCCGAGCTGGGAAGGGTCCTGGGCGATTCATACCGCGTAAACCTGAAATTTAGGTTTCCACTCGCAAAAACTCCCTGGAACTAGAGCGATGGAGTCAATAACTAATCCTGTTACAGTAGCAAAAAACAAACAAACAAAAAAAAAACCAAACAAAACAAAACAAAAAAAAACCCACAAAAAAAAACACACCAACTTTATTTCTTCTCTCCTATCTCTTCCCTTTGTGCAACCAACCCATGGCATACCTGCTCTGGGTTTTTTGAAGACCACTGAAGCTACAGGACTCAGAAGAACCTCACACCCCGTAGTGTGTGCAGTATGTGCAATACTGCCATGTGGAGTAGAGGAGCAGGATCTCAAAAGCTCGGCAGAATTTCAGAGGAACGGGTTCCCATGATCCTTACCATTTATTCACATCATCTCCAATGATGAAGGTCACTAGAGAAACCGGGGGTGTAGCTGAATCCTCAGCTGGTTTCCAGCAGTTCTGAAAGGCACGCTGCCACCTTGCCTCTCCTACAGCGTTTCTGTGTGACTCCAGAGATGCACTACTATCGATGGCACAGGCAGCAGCTTGGCATGTTTTACTTTGGACAGAGTCCTCTTGGGATTTGGTGCACAGACAGGAGCCCTGCCCGACGGCAAGGGAAAGCTGCCCAGTGCAACTGGGTGCACATCAAAAGCATCTCACATGGTTGTAGTCTTGGGAAAAAACATCCACACCTGCACACTGACAGCAGAGAGAGCCTCCGAGCCCGGGTTTCCTGCAGGTAGCTCAGCGCAGCAGGAGCCCGAGGCCCTCCGCACCGCTCCAGAGCTGCTCCGCTCCCCTCCCACCTGGGGCCGGCGCTGCTCCGGCTGTCACGGCTGCGGAGGAGCTGTCCCGTGACTGGGAAAAAGCCGAGGTTCAGGGGCTGCTGAGAGCAGCCAGTAAATGTGCTGCTCCGGAGCAGCCCTGAGCCCTGCGCCGCACGCAGAGTGAGCAGCACTGGGGACAGGCACAGCTCCGGCTGCCCCTCGGCACAATGGCAGGAGTTCCAAGAGGGCTGCAGCAAACAGCAGAGCAGGGACAGAAGAGCCAGGGCCCTGCTCCCCTTGGTCTGCCACATCCCCTCATCAAGTTGCAGTCCTGCCAGCTCTTTGAAGAAAAGGGCTTTGCTGTCACAGCTGCCAATCAATCATACTAACAGCATGCAAACACATGATGCTCTGCTAGGAACAGTTGCTGTCTCAACACAGGCTGTGGTATACTGACAGAAAAGAACTTAGAAACAAATTTAAAAAAATGAAGTTTTTTTTACAAAGACAGCTTAGTATGGCTGTTTCATTTACCCTTTTAAATGAGTTGATTATTGCTCCTTTTCAGTGAAGATTTCTCTTATTTATTCTGGTGTTATCCCCAGCCCATCAAAAAGAACACATTTGAGAGAAGAAAATACCATTTACTAAAACAGTGCAACAGGGAAGAAAAAAAAGAAAGAAAAAAAAAAAAAAAGCAGGCATCCAAAACTGCAAAATGGAAGGATCAACTACTCATAATATTTCAACTGAAATGCAGGATAAGGTGACAAGATGAACACTGGGATTTCCTTCTTTCTGTAATAATTTACATGCAAATGCAAAAGAAGACTCTTGCAAGGAACAACGCAGTTGTTGGAATCACTCTGTATCTACACAGAGTAAGTAGCAATTATTTCAATGAGCTTTGACCTTATCTCAAACTTTATGTGTAGCTTTGCTTAGAAAATAAAAATAAGATATTTTATTCCCATATTTCAGATAAATAATTCAGAGGTTTCTGAGTTTTTGGGACATTTCTTTGTTTTGAAGAAAAGGGGCTCCAATGATGGACATTTAAAGAAGAGATCAGCTTTGTGAATCCTCATGGCAGCCCAGACAAAATGAATATATGCATGCAGAGGGAAAGCAGAGAAATAAAATTCAGGGTTGGAAGAAACCTTGCCATTTGGGCTGCCAGTCATCTGGCTCAGCAGAGCCTCCTGACAGCCGACAAATCTGCATTTCCTTTTCCTGGGGCTTGCTAGTTGAAGGACAGACTGAGAGCAGCTCCCAGGATGACATGAGCTAGATGTGGTCCTGAGTCACACCTGGATGTACAAAATAAACAGGGTTCAATAGAAACCTGAGTTCTGGGGGTGCTTAGGCGTGGGCCCTGTTACTGCTGCCTCGGAAAACATAAGGCAGGGGAAGGCTTGGAGTGAACAGGCAGTGGCAGGTCGATCCAATCAAAAGCACAGTGATGCTCAGTTTGTAGCACATGAAACTGCTGAAAGATTAAGTGCTCAGAGAGGCTGAGGGAAATGCAAACAGAGCCCCCGGAGGGGACCCATTTTTCAGCAGGTCATGAGCAAGCCAATAATGATTTCCACTTCATTTGTATGTGTGCTAAACATACTTGGCATTACTTCAGAGACTGGGGTCAAAAGTTCGATGATTGCTAAAGGCATTGTGCTAGAAGATGCAGCTGGATAGCTGCTAGGGGAGGGTAAAAGCCAGGTTTGCACTAACCCTTCCCCCTGCTCTGTCCTGGTGGGGTTTCCCGACTGAGATCCAGTATATACACAACTGGCACACTGAAAAATGACCACAAAGTTTATCTTGCATGGTACCTCACTGCCAGGATGCTTCAGAACAGCAAGCAGAAAGCAGAGCAATTAGGGCCAGCATTCCTTTTGCATCTCTCAATAGCATTGCCATGCTGCTGTCTCCTGGGCCAGCAAGAGCCTTTCTTTGCTCCTGACCCTCTTCTTGCCACAGCCCTCTGGCAATGGAGGACACTGCACACCAGGTGCTCACTGCTGGCTTTGCTGCAATGCAGCAGCAGAGTCAGTCCCAGCACTACCTGATGTGCCTTGAGCCAAGACACACATAGCAAGCAAAGGGTTGGAGAGCCAATAACTTAATTTCTTGGAGACACCACTGGCATTTAGCCTCACTCTTCAGGCTTTGGTGGTCTGGTGGACTCACAGTGACAACATCACATGCTCTGAGATACATGGTGGAGTTTCCCCTCCACCTCCAGAGAAATTCATGATCTCCTTATGCTCCCCCTTATGGTCCCAGTAACACTTCACTGTGCTGCCTGGGGATAAGTGGAAAAGAAAACTAATTGCAACCACAGGTTTCTCTGCCTGAAGATAACAAAGCTACAGCAAAAAAAAAAAAAAAGAGGGTCAAGTATGTGAACACAATGCTACAAGTGCCCCTTTCCACCAGCTCTCCATTTCTTCTTGACTCCTTTGCCTTTCTCTGAAGCACACCTGTGACAGAAACTCTCAACTCCCTGAGTTTCAGCACACAGTTTGACTTTGCATTGCACTGGCAGGAAAGGAGGAGATTTACACTGGTCCCAGGTACATGACATTGACTGTGTTTTCCAGGCACAAGTAGGCCCATGGAAAAGAAACCTTCCAAGGAAACAACAAGCAGACCCCAAGAGAAATGGAGGAGCAGAGGCTTCCATTAACTCACACTGGGTGTGGCTGAACTGAATTCAGGTACTGAATATTGGCTGGGGAAGATAGAGGCTCATTTTTCAAAGACCCCGGTGCAACTGTCTTGAACTTGACTAGGAGCTTGCAATGCTTGCTCCAAGACTGTAAGCCTGATAGATATGCATTGTCAATTTGACTTTTCACGGGGTGGGGAGGAGTAAAGAAAACAAACCCATCTCTTTTTTTAGCAACTCTCCTCTGCCTTTTCCATAATTAAATTCACCATAATGACCACTGTACTAAATCTAATAAGAAGTCTGAGTTTCTGGTTTCCATTGGCAGTCATTAGCACAGCTCAATTTAGGCAACTCACTAAAGCATAAGAACAGTATTGTAAGGCAACCTTCTTGAGTCAGTAAGTAAGAAGAAAAGCTTACCTAGACAGTATTAAATCACTAAAATTGATTGCATCCTATTGCTTATGCTCTGATTCCACTGGCAGGAAGGCTCTGAGCTGGCTTATTTACACATGCACTAGTGAACTCATTCACACACAGCTGCTTTCCACCTCAGAGCAATAAAAATTAATAATAAAAATAATTAAACCTCATCAGCCTTCAAGCATTTGGAAACCCCAGAGCCCCATTGCCAGATCCTCTGAAAATGCATCAGCCTTCCCATGAGAGAGACTGGGGTTCAATTCCTGCAGGGCCTGACTGCCAGAGCTGCCATGGCGCCTGGGCGTCACACTCCAGCAACAGATGATCCCAGGCTATCGACCCCCCTGCTCTGGGTTAATTCTTTTAATTGTCTCACCACATCTTTTCCCATTAGGCTGATGTAACTTGTTTAAGCATACACAGATTGATTTATGGCAGCACTAGGGATGTTAATCTGATGCCTGCTCTCCACTTAATGCATGCACAGTGAGAGATGCAGGACAGCAGTCTCCCATATGGGAGCTCCAGCCCTTTGCCTTGAAATCAAAGGCAGCCTCCCAGTGAGAGCAGAATTACAGCACTCCAAGAACAGTGTTTTCTACTGCCCTTATGGGTAAGGCAAGGTCACAGCGTCCTGCTCTCAATTCTCAAGTGCCATCTTCTTTAAATATAGCAGCAATCAAGGAAATGGAAAATCTCTTTAAAAGTTCACTGTTAAGAAATTACTGGAGCCCATTGAATTCCTAAAATCTTGTCAGGAGGTAAAAAGTTCCCTTCAAATACAACATCATTTGTCTCCAATTAGAATCAGTTTCCTTCACAGTGTATGTTCAACATCCTTTAGCTCATTGCTGCATGTTCTCTGCATTTCCCTTTTACTCAGGGGATGTGCACGTAGTGCAGAAACCTGCACAGAGCAGCCTTCTCTTCCATACATACAGTTTAGGTCATGAAATACACAGAATATGTAATGCCTATATAGTATAAGTTGAAAAACAGAGTTCTCAACAGTACCAATAAAAATTTGTAAAGCTTTGGGAAAAAAATAGGATACCCCACGGAACCAAAGAACTTTTTCATTCTGTTGCCATGTTCACAACTAAAACAATTGGGTGCATTTAAAAAGAATTAAGTACATCTGTAGGTGCCACCATCTAACTGAAAGTCAAAGAAAACTTGCCCCATAATTTTATGTTTCTGGGACAAAAAAAAACCCCAAGGAAACAAAACCAAACAAAACTCCCACACATCAACTGTGCCAAACTGCTTAAGAAAACTGAAATTCTGCTTCTGAAACTAACCTACATAACCAAGCATTCTTTGGGATTACAACTGGGATACCAGCAGCCCCATCACATTTTGACAGCAAATCCCATGCATTTTCCCACCTCCAGGAGGGCTCAGAAAAGGAGCTCTCTCAACTGCTTATCCCAGGTAAACTGTAACTGTTTCTCCTCCTGCTACCCAGTTGGTCCTGCCTAACTACTACTACTACTAGGTTAGTAGTAAATAGACTTCATCTCCTTGGATTTTCACATCCTCCAGAGAGCTCTCAGTCCAATTTCTAAACACAAACTTATTAGATGTGCTGTCAAATCTCACCAATTTTTATGAAGTTTATTCCACTTATGATCTACTCTTTATGATGCAAAACACAGTTTGGGGAGCACAGACATGCTCAGGTTGAGACACTAACACTGATTCCATGTGCTTCCAGCCCAAGCAGGGGAGCAACAGGAGGTATTCCACCCCTGAGAGCCAGTCAGTGCAGTCCAGATTTCTAATGTTAGGCACCTCATTCTTGCAGCAACTTGTCTGAGAACAACCTTCATGCTAAGAGCAACTTACAATATCTTCAAACAAAACTAGAGACAACTGTACTAGTGTCTCAACACACACCACAGCTGAGACAGCCACCATACACAGAGTGTCACCATACAATTTCAGAAGGCTTTAGGGATACACCCATACACAGTAACACCTTATCACAGCAGAAAGCTTCAGGCATCTGCCCATACAGAGTAACACTATTCCTCTTCAGAAGGCTGCAAGCATCTGCCCTTCTTGTCCTTTAGCCCAACCTTTTATCCCCTCCTGTTGATGCACTGCACCTGTGTGCCCTCTGTTCCCTTTGGTGGTTGGCCAGTGCCCCTGGGCACCCCGTGGCTCATTGCTGTCAATGCTGCTCACCTGCTTCTCACAGCTGTAGCCCATTTCCACAAACTGTGCGCCTGCATACCAGTACCTTCAGATGGTTCATCAATAAAAAGAAGGGAAAAAAAAGCCTAATGTGTCATTAAGTACAGACTATTATTCAACTTTATTCAAAAATACCAAAGGCTGCTTTGATAGATCTTAAAGCACCAGCAGGAGTCACTGCCCTTTGTACCTTGCAAAGACGAGCCCCCAGCTGACAAAGGCCACATATGGACTATACTCTGCTCTGAAGCTGCAGTGGAAACAGAGACTTCAGCAGATAATTCCAGTGAAAAAAAGCACCACAAAATCACTAATGCCTCTACTGACAACCAGTTCCAAGCCTTCACTCCAACTGCAGCTTCACAGTGACACCAGTGACTCCTGCCATCCCAAGACCAGCCTCAGGCTAGCAGGCTAAGAATCAGTCTTGTAACCTCCTGAGGTGGAAAGCATGATGCACCCCTGATTTCCCTTCCTAAATTTGTGTGAATACTAATCCCACACACCTATAAGGACCTTCAAGGTGGCTTCAGTCTCCACTAGCTTTATCTATGCTGTAGAAAGGAGCATTATTTTCACTTCTTTACAAGCACTTTTCAATGCTTTGAAATGCCACAGCTATTCAAAATGTTAAGGCACAGGATAAAAACTACAGAAATATAACTTCTTATGAACTAAATAGTGCATATGGGCAAGTCTGGTGGCAAACACTGCCACAGACAAACCTAACATACAGTATATGGAGATGAGTAAATAGCTACAGTTTAGATATTTAGATGCATTAGATGTACATGAGTAATTATCCAGGTTTATTTTTTCTGATTTGCTTAGGTCACATGGGAAAGTAGGACCCACTACAACGTTACGTTGTTTGTCTCCTTACACCAATGCCTAGTTCATACTTAGAATTTTCTCCTTCACAATAATTTTGTAGAAAGGCAGTAAAAAATTGCCAGATGCCTGAGCTTTTCCTGACAGTGAAATTTTACTTAAATAGTTAGAAGATATAAGCTGACTTGTATCCCAGGATATGTCACTTACAATATGTCTTTCAAACGTATATTTAATTATTTCCCAAGATATTTGCCTCCCCATTTAAGTAAAACATTCACATTCAATTCATTCTGCTTTGGACAAATGAATGTCTTTGCAGATTACCAATCCAAAATATCTGACAGGTTTTTTGATATATCTTTCTTCTGTAGTCAGTATGAGGAGAATGTCCAGCATGATGGAAATGCACATTTGAACATTCAGCAAATCAAATTGCCAATCTGACACCACTTTTAAAGCTCAAGAAACTATTTGTGAGCATGTGGAAGATGTGTTTCCTGCTATCACAGTTCTGAAAGGCTGTTAAGCAATGAGGAATTTGATTTGGACAGCAGCAAAGCCCCAAAAGTTGAGCAGAAATGAGTAGCTAGGGGAGAAGGATAAGAATCAGGAGCATTCAAACATTCTTTCAGCTCCTGTTGCCTATAAAATTGGATCAGAAATGAACTTGAGGAATCTTGGAGCAAGGATAGGTTCTGTATGTTTACAACTGAAAAGATGAAAACCAGGATAACTTTGGGGGGAAAATGTACTTTTGTGGTTGGTTGGAGAACATTTTGACAGCCTTCCACAAAAGACCAGAGAAGGACATGACAGGATAAAAGTGGTGAACAAGAACTAGGAAGAGAAGCAGTCATTGGGATTTCCCAGATTTTATAGCTGCTTCTTGCATCTCAAAGACCAACACCACTTGTCATCCTCGTGTAGTCCGGAAATAACACAGTAAATGTTTGAAGGATATAAAGAAGAGAAAAAAGTGGTTTGAGGTGATGCACATGTTAGACATAGACTTAGCAGGAACAAAACAGAAAAAGAAATTTCAGACTGAACATCAGGAATTTTCTTGGACAGATAAGTATTCTCTAAGAGGGAAAGTGGAAATCCCATTCACTGAGCTATTTACATGTTCAAAAATTACTTTGTCATAGAGAACACCCTGTATTTTTAGAGTTGAAAGATACACCATCATTTACTAACTTTCTTTTAATTCTAAATGAAGAACTGTCTATTACAACTATCAAGAGTATCAACTATTTCTAGAACTGACATAAGTTTAGACACAAATCCTTGAATTGCTTTTTCTCTTATTTTCTTATCTTCAGCTATTTTCCCTTTCTCTCTAAGCACTATTTCCAAAGAGTGAAGCAGCATGAAGTACGGGTGTAACATTAATTTTAAAAACCCACCCTGATCATTTTACCACTCCTCAAAGTATGACAACCATTCATAAAAAGCAGTTTTCCAATTGAACAAAGCTTTTACAGAAGTGGAAGGGCACACTTTCATGTACAGCCTCCATCCCACATTTCACCTCTACCACACAAGAACTTTTGACAGTTACAAGACACATGGTCCCTTCAGAAGGCTGTGCCTGGTGGCTAATCCTGCTAACCACAAAAGTACCAATGGTTGGAGGGGCTAAGCCAGAACTGCCAACGAGCCCAGCAGGAATCCAAAGCAGGACCAGGGGCACCAAGCCCTGCCTGGCATGCCCTTGCCCAGTGCCACCTCATGGCACCACCAGCCACTGGCAGGACTCCCTCTTTCCTCTGCTCTCCAAAGCTCCTCTGTGTGCCTCATGTGCTTCTGTCTGTACTGTGTGTCCATCTGCCTTGGCAACAAAGGTTTTAGAGCTCAACAGGAAGAGCAGGAACCTCAGCTACTACTGACATACAGGAGTATGTTAATGGATCATGCAAAATACCTGCTGTTTTCTCGATAATTACATTCATGACAAGAACTTATTGGCTGCCATTTTACAGCCTGATCATTTTCTGCACAAAAATGCATTTGAAATTAAGTTGTTGAAAATGGCCCTTACCTTCTATCTCTTCCATTTTCTTCTATCACACTTCTGAAGATTGTCACATACTTGTCAAAGTAGGTGAGCCTCTCCTATTTGGCAGAATCAGATTAGCAGGTCCTGTAATCAAAAAAGAAACACATAATTAGTTCAGTCCTAAGTGCTAAAAAGTATTGCCATATCCTGAAGAGGGCAAGCTCTCCACTGCAGACATTAAGTACTCAGGCTATTAGGAGTATTAATATTTTGCAGACCTGGAGGACTCTTAACTCTCTGACTCATTGTTTGGACACCTCATAGCAAAAACTTTTTCTCCTTTGAAAGAAAGGCTCCTAAGGATGCACAATTAACTCAGTTCCATTCCTGACAGCAGAGTGCATCCCAACAGTTGTTGCTTCTCTCTCTCTGTAAAATTGCCGTGATACAGCATCCAAAGCAACTGTCATTTCAAAGCACAAGGACTATCAATTCAGTAGGTAGCAGGACAAGCAAGAGCAGACAGTACACAAATAATTTTATCTGTTTTAATATTTATATATTTATTTTGATGTTTGGAGAGAAACCTCTCTCATTTTTCCAAAATTCCAAATGTAGGTAGGTCTCCTTTTTAAGCTGAGTGTTAGAAATATGATCAACTGGTCGTACTAAACACCACTTTACCCTTACATTCAATTTAAACTGGTACCATATCAGATATAAAGGTTTGTATACTCATATATGTTATATATTTTCTAGGATTTTTTTCTGAAATCTTTAAGATCCTAAGTATTATTTCTCTTCCTGAGCCATGGGCTCTTTTAGATTCAATATTAAATTCCTTTTTATTCCCAAACAGTCATCCTGAGCTATTTTTCCTTCATCTACAGCCTCTAGAACAAAGAAAGTGGTAGAAGTCCTGGTGCAGTCATCCCTGTTCTTTACACAGATCCAAAATCTTCTCTCTATCTCCTTGATATTACGGTGGCTTTCCAAACCTGTCTGTTCTGCACTGGAGGACAAATGAAGTACATCACCTCCTCCACATTCCTCCTCTCAAACTAAATAATTGTCACATTTCTGGGCTTTGGGATAAAAGCACACAATTTTAAAAGTCATCTCTCATTTCACCTTAAAGTCCCTTCCCAAATATAATTATAAATTTCTAAGCCAAACACCAGGGAGACGTTTTTAACTTTAATTTACTGTGGGTCCATCAACTTTGACCACACTTGAAGGTACATTTTCTCCCCATTAGTTCTGTCTAGTCAAAGAAGCTCACGTAGCGATGACGCATCTCTTGCAGATAAGGGTATCCGCTGATTTGATTTACTAAGGAAGCTAAATTTATTATGCAACATTTTACAAGTATAATTCTGCTTTCTCTTGATGGTAATAAATTCGATATCAACTCCCATGAGACAAGAGAACCAGTCCTTTTATTATCCAGACATGACCCCCAGAGCCAGATTCCATTTTAGAGACGGGAAATGACCATATCTCTGATTAAAAGGGAAACTTTAATCAAATAAAGTGCCTCATCAAGTGAGAGCCAAGATTCCAATACTCCTGACTGCAGCACAGCAACGATCCAAAGTCATATCTGCCCCCAACCCATTACCGCCTACCGCAACGTGATATCCATCCCAAACAGGAGGTGCATCCTTCAGCCATTTCCTCATCCTCTGGGAAGCTGCCCCTTCCATGCTCACAGTCCTGTGCAGAAACATGTTCTCAAGAAGCTACCCCAGGGTCTGTTTGAGGAATCAGAGGAGGATGGCCTTTGTCGTGTTTAGTTTGATTTTTTCCCAACTAAATCAGTCTCACAGGTGACAATTGACTTGACTCCGTGCAGCAAAGGGCAGCAGCCTTGGCTTTTAGCTCAGTACCCTTCCAGTTAGACTCTTCTATTCCTTCAGACACTTTCCTTCTTTACCCTGAAATTACCTTTTCAAGCATTTAAGATAATAGCTTATTTAGAGTCCCAGGTCAAGAGCTTTATCCTGATTGTCAGTGGTTCCTTTCTGCAGTTTTATAGTGACAACGGTAACAATGACAATATGGATGTCTAGAACTATTGTTATTTTAAATATTCTCTAAGGTTCCACTTCTGTGTAAGCACAATTGGATCTGTACGCTACTCCATGCAGGGATCTATCTTTAAGTGTTTCTGGCCATCTAGAGTGTTTTCCCGCAACAGAGCAAGATACAGCAACTGACAGATAAATCATATCCCTTTCAGCTGTGGAAGCCCGGCTACGCAAGCAAATGAAGTTGCCCAAATTCCACATCCACTCAGGAACCGCTCAACTGAGAGATGGGATTAGTTCATACAGCCTTCGGCAGAGATCCGCCTTGGATCAGCCCACATGTCCTTTCTGCTACGGGAGTACAGATGTGCTGCTTTGTGCTGAGGAGTACTTCTCAATACCAAAGCCTCTGCATCAGGTTAGGCCCCTTGCCCCGCAGCTCTTCCAGCTGCCGCACTGACCCGGCAAAATGCGGGCAGTGTGTAACACAATAGCACATGAGGATTATTTGCCTGGCGTTTGTCCGAGTGTCAGAAACACGCTCGCACGCAGGAAGACAGTTATTGTATTGCTCTCTGATTTCCAATGAAGCTTCCGTGGTCTCACGCCCGCCCTGAGGTGGGGGGCTCAGGCCGGCCCTGCCAGCCCCGTTTCCATTAGCTCAAGTCTCCCCGAGCGCCCCTACACCCTGCCGTCGAGGGCGGACCCGCGCCGCGTGTTGGAGAACAGCCCCGAGCAGCTCTCGGGTTAGACGGCGGCAGCGCAGCGGCAGAGTCCGCAATCGCCGGCATCCGCAGGCGAGCCGGGCGCCGCCGAGGCAGCGGGGACGCAGGGCTGAGAGGACACGGGACCGCTGCCCGCAGCACCGGCGGGCGCACGTCGCCCGGCCCAGGGGGAAGCAACGGAGAGCTCCGGGAGGCTGCCGGGGAGCCGGGCTCGCTACCAGGGATGCCCGGGCGTCCGGGGCCGGCCGCGCCGTCGAGCCACCGCCTCGGGGGCGGTGCCGCATCCCCACCGCCCCCCCAGGCACACCCCCGGGGCGGAGAGCCCCGGCGGCACCCCCGCCCCGCAGCCCCCTTACCGCGGCGGGCAGGGCTGCCGTCCCCGGCGCGGTGCAGCGGGCGGGGCGGGGCGGGGCGCGGAGTGCGGGCGGGCGCGCGGGCGAGCGAGCGGCGGGGCCGGCGCGCTGGCGGGTGGGGTTTCCGTGCGCGGCGCTTATTAGTGTGGTGATGGAGGACCGGCCCCTCGGAGCCGCCTGGCAGCGGCGGCGCGGGCTGACGGCAGCCGCCCGGAGGTGAGCGGCGGCGGCTCGGGCGGCCGAGGCGGCGGGGCCGCCCCCGCCGTGCCCCATGCGGGCGGCGGGGCGGCGGCTGCGCTGAGGGCGATGTCGGAGGCGGGGGGCGCGGGCCGGGCTCGGGCCGCCGTGGAGCGGCTCTCGGAGGCGGTGGGCGAGCGGCGGCGGCGGCTGGGCACCGCCATGGGGGAGGCACGGCGGCAGCGGCGGCTGCTGCTGATGGTGGTGTGCGTGGCGCTGCTGCTGGACAACATGCTCTACATGGTTATCGTGCCCATCATCCCCGACTACATCGCGGCTATGCGCGGCGGCGGGGGCACCGCCGGCCCGTCCGCGCCCGCGGGGGGCAACGGGAGCGGCGGCGGCAACCGGAGCCTTCTGCCTGCGCGGTACCCGCCGGCCACGGGGACCAACGAGGACGTGCAGATCGGGGTGCTGTTCGCCTCCAAAGCCATGCTGCAGCTACTGGTGAATCCCCTCAGCGGCACCCTCATCGACCGCGTGGGCTACGAGGCACCGCTGCTGGCCGGGCTGGCCGTCCTGTTCCTCTCCACCGCCACCTTCGCCTTCGCCGAGAACTACGCGACGCTGTTCGTGGCGCGCAGTCTGCAGGGGCTGGGCTCTGCCTTTGCAGACACGGCCGGCATCGCCCTCATCGCTGACCGCTACGCCGAGGAGCCGGCGCGGAGCCGCGCCCTGGGCACGGCGCTGGCCTGCATCTCCTTCGGCAGCCTGGCCGCCCCCCCCTTCGGCGGCGTCCTCTACGAGTTCGCAGGCAAGCGGGTGCCCTTCCTGGTGCTGGCCTGCGTCTGCCTCCTCGACGGGCTGATGCTGCTGGTCCTGGCGCCGCCCGGTGGCACCGGGGCACGGGCCAACATGCCTGTGGGCACCCCCATACACCGCCTCATGATTGACCCCTACATTGCCGTGGTGGCAGGGGCCCTGGCCACCTGCAACATCCCCCTGGCCTTCCTGGAGCCCACCATCGCCAACTGGATGAAGGATTCCATGGGGGCCAGCGAGTGGGAGGTGGGCCTCACCTGGCTGCCCGCCTTCTTCCCCCACGTGCTGGGTGTCTACGTCACCGTCCAGCTGGCTGCTGCGTACCCACACCTGCAGTGGTTTTACGGGGCCCTGGGCATGGCCATCATCGGTGCCAGCTCCTGCCTGGTGCCCGCCTGCAGGAATTTCGGGCAGGTCATCATTCCCCTCTGTGGCATCTGCTTCGGCATCGCCCTGGTGGACACAGCCCTGCTGCCCACCCTGGCTTTCCTGGTGGACGTGCGACACGTCTCTGTCTATGGCAGTGTCTATGCCATTGCAGACATCTCCTACTGTGTGGCATATGCCCTGGGGCCCATCGTGGCCGGCCAGATTGTGCACACCATGGGCTTTGCGCAGCTCAACCTGGGCATGGGGCTTGCCAACGTGCTTTATGCCCCTGTCCTTCTCTTCCTCAAAAATGTCTGCCAAATGAAACCTTCTCACTCGGAGAGGAACATCCTCCTTGAAGAAGGACCTAAGGGACTCTATGACACCATCAAAATGGAGGAGCGCAAAGGCATGGGCAAAAGCCTCCAGCCAGCGGGCGAGATGGATGAGAACGCCATGGGCTCTTACCACAGAGACCTGAAAGGGGTGTCTGAGGAGGACTCATCTGACTATGAGTACAGTTAGGTTCCCCCATGAGGCCCAGACCCAGGAGCAAGGAGAGACCTGTGGGAGAGAGGCAAAGCAGGGGGAGGAAAATGTTACTGCATTATGTTTCTGTACTGACGTGCAATATCTACAGTTTAACCTTTGTCATGATGTAATGGCTTTCTTCTAGAATTACTTTGAATCGGTATTTCCCTCAGCAAAGTGGAGGGGGTAGGAAATGGGAGATAATACTGAAAAAATTATTGGAGTAATCATTAGCAGAATCTGAGGGGATCGTTCAAAAAAAATGCCAAAAAGAAAACAAAAAACCCAACAGCTTTATAGCTGGGGTATAATTGTGCAGTGTTCTCAAACTGAAACTGTGTGTGACATACTGTATATCTCTGTAAAAATTACAAGAAAAGCAAAAAAGTATGTGTAAAATTTCAAATTGTGTATTCAGGGACTTAGTAAATCTCGTGTACATATACTCAGACTTTCCGTTTGTTTCCTATATTTAAGAAGAGCAACAGCTGTCTCATTTCATTCTTCCCTGGGAATAAACTGAAGTATTGTACCTTTTTTTTCTCTCTTGTGCTGCTCTCCGGTAAGTGCAATATGCTGTATTATGTTGAAGTCCAAGTTACAAGAATAATATGATCTGAATAAACAGAATTGAAGGGGATTGATTGTCTTTTGTTTTGTTTTTGAGGGCTCCTTGAGGGAGGGAGCTGGTTGTGCTCAGTGTAACCCCTAAAGTAACAATTTCCTAGAGCATAATTCTCACTTGCTACCAAAATGGCACAGGAGAAAACCCCAGTACAAAATGTTCTCATTCATTCTTCACAACATAACGGATCTGAGCGAACAACATCACACTGCAACCCTGCTACTGCTTGTTTAAAAACAGCTCCTTGAATTCTCATGTGAATTCAATTTTAATTCCCCACAATAATGAATTTCAATTTTCTAATATTTCAAAAATTACGTCACCAGCAGTTAGAGGTACAATACTGGAAGGTGCCTTTCTCAGTGCTAAATGCTGCCCGAATTAAAAAGCACTCACCTCAGTGACTCGACAGGGATTAAACAAAAACAAAAGATGGGTGAAACGCTTAATTCAAACATTTGCAAAGAGTGGAAACCTTCGATCCATTCACAAGGGAACAAGACTGCATAATTCGCCCTATACATTTCTCTTAATATAAAATAAAATCGTTTATTTTAATTCTTAACCCAAGAGGAAACAAAAATAATTATTGATAATCGCAAGAGGGGTGAAAAGACATTTACAAGCGGCACCTATTAAAGGGCTGCCACCCGTCCCTGGGGATCGGGGCGCCGCGGAGCAGCGGCGGCTCGGTTCCGCCGAGCTGAGCGGGACGCGCGGCTCCGCAACTCCCGCCGGGGCGGTCGAGTCGCTGCTCAGGCGGCGCAAAACTCATGAAGACAGCGGGATGGCGCTTTGGCACGGGGGTTCGGCGAAAGAGCAGTGGCCACCTGCTTCCCTAAACCGCAGCCGCTTCCTTGTGATAAGCGGCAAAAGCGGAGCCTCTCCCAGGCTGCCGTCCCGGGCCGCTGCTGCTGCCGGCCCCAAGGCAGCGTCTGCAGAACCCGGGCCCCTCCCCGGACCGCTGCCGCCCCGTCGCGGCTCCCACCCCTCCTGGCCGTGGTGCCGGCAGCCACCGGCAGCGCCGCTCGCCCGTTCGGCCACCGAGCTTTCAGGAGCCGCAGATGCCCCACGGCGACACTTCTAGACACTGGCGACAATCCCTGCGGCAACGCGGGTCTGCGAGCACAGCAGCCCCTCGGGGCCGCCCTTGCCGCTGCCGAGGCTGACCCCGACGGCCGTAAGAGCTCCGGCGAGCCCGGCTGTCCCCGCCTGCCCTCGGGGGACACGGTCGGCACTGGGCGCAGCAGCCGCAGGGCACAGCGGACGGGCAGCAGCGCCTGTTGCGCGCAGCGGGAGGGGCGGTGGGGCAGGGCAGGGACGGGCCGGGCCGGGCCGGGCGGGGCGGGGAGGAGCCAGCGGCGGCGGAGTTGAGCCGCCCTCCGCACGCCCCCACCCAGAGAGGACCTGGCCGCGGAGGAGGCGGCGGTACCTTGGACAGAGCCGCCGCGACTCGCAGAGCCCGTCCGGCGGCCGCTCCGGAGCTCCCCGACGAGCAGGTAGGGGCGGGCGGGCTGCGCGCCCCGCGCCTGCCGCTGCCCCGACGGCGCGGCTGCGGGAGAGCCTGGGGCCGGGGAGAGCGGGAGCGGGGCCGGCTGGTCCCGCGGAGCGGAGCCCAGCGAGCTCCCTTCGCCAAACTCGGCGGGTTAGGCGGCGCCCACGGGGCCGCCCGTTTTGCCACCGCCCGAGCGTCCCGCCGCGACGGGCGGTTCGGGAGGGAAAGGGCTCCTTCGGGGCTGAGGCTTGGGAAGGTCTCGGGACGTGCCGGCAGCCTCCGGCGGAGCGTGAGCGCTCCCCGACCGCTCCGGCGCTGCCACGGCCCGCAGGGAGCTCACGGCCGGCGACAGGGCGGCTCCTGGCTCCGCTCGCAATGTCCACTGCCGCGGCAGTGCGCGCTTCACACGTGTACCCCTGACAACGCATTCGTTCCTCTTAACTTCACGCATAGGCTCCTGAGAACTTTAAAGCTTATCCTCCTGATAACCCAGAGTGAGGATGAATGGATGGGGACTGAATGTATTCCCCCAACAACACCATATACTCCAAGCTGCCTCCCGAGTCCATCGTGTCAGGAGAACTCAATAAGCACATGGGCTTATTTTAGTCCTCCTCTGCTATCTGCTAACGGAGAGATCAGTGCCTTTTGTTAAGGATTTGAGTTGCTGCTTTGAGCTGTGGGGAAGGCCACCCAGCTCCCCAGCTTGCTGTGACTCGCAGCCACTGTGCTAAGCCGCTCACCCTGGCCCTCCAGCTAAGCCAGCCGTAAATAAAAACAGCTAGGATTATTTTTTTTCTTTTTTTGCCTAATAACTTTGACAATGTACCTCACAGCTTTCTAGAGAGCAACTTTGAAGTCATCTTGAATTTCTGCAGGATTTTCTCCTGTGTCAGTTTTCTTGTCCTTTATTAAGCAAATACAGGATTGGGTGTGATGCTAAGCTGTCAGCACTTGAACCAGAGACAAAGCCTCCGTTCATCCCCGCAACAGAGAAAAGCACAGTTCAGGCTACCACCTCCAAACTCTTTATCACACTGTTTTTACAGATATGCAGGGCTGTTAGTAGTAGCACTTCCCAGAGACACTGAGCCAATAGAGACTTTTAGTCAGCATGACACCATATTGCAGTTTGACAAAAAAGCATAAGGAAAGAAAGAACAAAATTCCTAGCAAAAAGAATACCAGCAGGATTTTTCTTTTAAGGGAGTACAGTTTGAGGGGCTCTAAAGACAAAATGGCTGCTCTGTATTCTGAATGTAGGTGGGGGGCTGAGGCGAGCCCATAAACACCTGGGCAAGCCAACAGTCTGCCAAGAGTTACGGCATGTGCATTATTTGAGTGCTTTGAACCTGTGTTTTAGGAATAGAGTGCATGGCTAAGTGATGAGCCCTGTGCAGCACACGAGGGAGAGTGGAGCAGTACAGTGAGTTAATGTGGCCTTTCCTTGAGGGACATTATCTCTCACCTGGGTTGAAATTGTACACAGATGACAAATCAACACAAGTTTGCTGTGTGGCTCATTGCAGGGCCCCAGGGACATCTCTTAACCTTATACAACCTATTTCACAGCACATGGCCCCACTGACAGCCAGTGCAGGACAGGATCAACACAAGGTGTCAGTGACCACATACACATTGGCAGAGCCATGCTGAAGCTGCAAGGCTGCAAAAGCCAAGCTAATTCCTCAGTAGAGGAATAATCCACAGCCATCTCTGCCTATTGCTAAACAAAACTCTTCAACTCACTTTCATGCACTGTAGAGTATAATCCAAATTGTTCTTAAAAGCTGTTGTGGAAATAATTTCAGTGCCCTGAATGTAATAGTTCCAAAGATTACAGAAAAGTATTATTTTCTATATAGTCAACACACGTTGTCTTTTATATTTTGCATACACATGGTGCAAAGTAATTAAAAGAAAACCAAAACACCTCTAATCCATCAAGATCTGACTGAACACAAAAAATTCCCTCTGCTTTAGCTGTACTTATGTATTGTCATAATTGAAGGACAATCACTTGGTGCAGTCACTAGTATATCAGAAGAAATATGCATGTCAGCCTATCCCTGCACAGAAAAGGAGCGAAGAAGCATCTTTAGAAGTGAAACCAGGATAAGCACAGTACCAGAGAGACACGAGTGGAAGTACTTGCTCTGTCACAGATTACTTCTGTGACTTTTAGCAGGTTAAGCCATCTCCCTGGATAAGTATATGCTATTTGAAAGACTGCTCTACAAAACAGCTCAAACCCAGGGTACAGCACCCCTGTCAGTCCTCCCACAGCCTTCACAGGCAGGCTCACAGGGTTCCCCAGACCCATGCCTCAAAGCACTGGTACCCTGTGATATTCTAGTCTGCAGAGGGAAAAGGCACATCTCCATCAAGCTCCTTTTTACATCTTCTAGCACAGCACCTCACTGTACCCATGGAGCAATGCCATGAAAAATACATTTAAAGGCTGTGGTGCTTTCATATAAAATGGTAAGGGGAAGAAATATAAGATTCTAATATAGAAAACTGCAACATTACTATTACCTGTGTCAACCTAAGTACATTCAAAGAAAAGTCCCCTCTTTCCTCCAGCTAACATATAACAGTAATACAAAGCACACAGATTATGCCACAATAAATTGCAAAGTAAATTGCAGTGACAAAATAAACCATGCTGAGAAGGGACCTTTTATGAGCATCAGATAGTTCTGAATAAATAAATTTATAGCAAAATGAGACAAACAGAATGTCAGAGCAATCTCCACAGGGCTCAGTTTAGCTACTTTGAATCTTGTACTTCTATTTCTCTTCAGGTTTGCATTCTGAAGCTTCTGTGTGTGTTTGCACAGGGAATACTCCCCTCGTAGATTTTGGTTATAAATAATGGGGTACTGACAGGACTTTAAATCTTTTCTATTTCCAGAACTGAGGCATCAGGCTCCCTAAGTGCCCCCAGGTGACTTCAATTTCTGTCCTCAACGAAAGATACCAAAAGAAATGCAGGAATGCCTGACTTAGAAAAAAACATGCAGAAGAACAAGAAAGATACATGCAGTAAAGATGAAAAAGTAAGTAACTATTTCTGGGAAAACAAAAAGGAAAACAATGACTTAACACCTTTTAATTCTGTAAATTAATATCATAATTGTAACCCAAGCTCTGTTCTAGAGCCAATTTCTTCATTTCAGGGAACACCAGTTATCCTGCAACAGTTTATTGCCAGAAACCTTGATCTAACACTAGTGCTTCTCAAATCCAAATAAACTCTTTCTCCCAACATCCTCTGAAGAATTACTGAAGTAAATTAAATATTATTATACAACAAATATTTTTATAGTGCAAAGTCAGAGATGGTATGAAATTATTCATGCTAGTACAGCACTATCAAGCTATCATATATGATTAATTTTCACACTGGTTTAGAAGGTGTTGGGTGTGCATGCCTGTCAATAGTCAGCCTCCAGGGTTTTTTCCTAAGCAGAGTCATGAACTGCACAGGAACCTTACCCAGAAAGATAGGGCCAAAGCCAGGTATCAAAAAGAAATACTAGTTAGCACATCTATTTCCAATGACCAAGAAATCAATGACAGAAGAAATATGTCTTGACCAAACACAGCTTGAAACTGAAGAATTGCCATTCTTTGATTTCTGTGTGTATTATAGGCTAAATTGGATTTGCATTTCCATGAATAACAGGTAATCCTATGACACTTTTCATGAGTATCTAAAATCTTTGGTTTCTAGATAGGGAACATAATGCAGCACTGACCTTTCTGTGGATGTCAAAAGGCAGAGCTGGTACTTGAGTCAGAGGACACCCAGTCCCTGCCAGCTGTTCAGAGCACTTCCTCTACACCCTCCCTCCTTGCATGCACTGGACTAACTCTGAGCAGCAGGTGGAACAGGTAACTGCTAATCCTTTTTTCCACCCAAAATCACACTGCAATCCTACTAAAATGAACGTCCATTACAGCAAGAACTAGCAAAAAAATCTGAACATTGCCTACTTCAGGAGATGGGCAAAAATCAAATTAGAAAAACAAAGCCTCCAAAAGTTTATGGCCTACACTAATCACTAATGGACAAGCATAGCTGCATTAGATTGACCATTTCTCAACTAGGCAACACAGCTCCCTCCCTGAGGAACCACAATTAGAGCATCACAGCCTCTTGCAACTTCCCAGTCTTCCATGAATTACTTCCTTGCTTTGTTTTCCCACTGCCCCCAAAATTGCTTATTGGCAATGGAGAGAGAGAGATGGGGAGACTGAAAGCTGGTCAGAATCCAAACTGATTGTGAACTACATATGCTTATAAACTAATCTAGGAAGGCTAGTAATTTTTTACCACAATGATTGGGTTAATAATGACATAAACAAACTTATACATTTTACAGCATCTCTTACTTGCAGAAGACTTGATGTACTTTTCTTTTCCAGTAGGTCATGATTTAATCTTCAGTTAGTCTTGATTTATTCCTCAAAGTTCTGTCTGTTCTTGCCAAGGCATGCTGATGATCAAATTTCTTATGCTAACCAGGTCCAAAGTCCATCATCTGTCTTGTGTGTCCCCGTATCTCCCTCTTCTCTTTTCAACCAAAACCACTCCTTTAATGGCCTTATTAATTAATCTCTGCACACATTGAAACAAGCAAGATATCACAATTAATACAATTATTACGTAAATCATCACGTATATACCCGTCTTAAAAAGAATCTTTTAGCTAAAAACCTTAGCCACTAAAGGCTCAGGCTTGATCTTTATAAACTAAAAACTTTCCTGATGGCAGCTGCAGGGGGGACATTACTGGATTTAGAAAGATTGCAAGAAGTGTAATTGCACCAAAAGGTTTGATTCTTATACACAAGGTGATAGGGAGAAACATTTTTAAAGTTTTAGACTGATTTTTTCCATGTATTTAAAATTAACACAAAAAATCAATTTTCACAGAACCCAGGGGCTCTAATTCTTGGGGCTCCAAGGGTGCTTCAGGAGGTAAAGGTGTCAAATTTCATTTGATTGGATTTGCTTTAATTTTTTTTTTGTGTAAATATTAGTATAAAGTTCTGGAGGAGCTATATTCCCCCTTAATTTTTTTGTTTTTTAATAGCATGTGTGTTTCTTATTATGAAGGCAATATAAAAGTAAAACAATAAACATAAAAGTAAAAACAATTAACTTATACTAAGTAAAAAATAAATCACATAATATATACAGTTAGCAGCCCATGAGAAATAGAACATGGTAAATAGTGATTAAATAGTGATTTAAAATAATACACTATCAATTTCTTAAATATTGTACTATTACTTAGACTCTGTAGTAATTGGCAAGCTTCATTTTTAAAGTTAGGGCTTGGAGGGTAAGCCCTCCAAGTTCACTTTAAAAAGAGGTTTAGCCATTTTAGGTCCAAATTTGGCAAGTCAGAATGATTTGAGTATAGTTTTGATGTAGAAAACACTTGGTTTTATTGGTTTATTTCTCTACTAGTTAAGGCTAGGACTTGGCCAGGGTCCAGGCTTTAACTCTTTAATATATTTTAAAATCCTCTTTAATATATTTTAAAAACCTCTTAGTAATAGTAGTGAGAAAAATAATATATGTCTTATAAATAGCTATACAACAATATGTGAAGGTTTGTAAATCAGCTAGCTTTGGCATTTTTTCTTTAGCTAAATAGTAGTAAAACAAAGCATTAAACAGATCAGAACTGATAGCAGTCATAATATGAAATTTTTACTCATTCTTCATTACTACTTATAAAAATAAAATAGCAAAAGTTGTTCTTATTTCTATAATAAAATAGTTGTATCTCATAATTTAAATTAGCAAATGTTGACAAAATTCATTTAGGCTTTATGTTATTCACTTGTATAGCAAAGAAATTATATCTTATCATTTAAACAGGTATACTTCAATGAAATTTAAAATTAATGTCACTAAAAATTAACTTCAGTAAAACATAACAAAAATATACTTAAAAGAAGTTAAAGTTAACATTACTGAGACTAAACAAGAATTAATCTTAACAAGAATTAACTTATTTAAACTCTATTATTATAAAAAAGTTACTGAAAATTTGTCATTTACCTTGATGTTTAACTGTTATATGACATCTGTTCTGAAAAATTTATAATAAAATGACCTCACTGAAACTATGGAGTAAAAAGCAAGCATTTAATAAAGCTGAGAGTGGAGTTTTATGTACTAGTTCTAGTTAAGTCTCAAATAACTACTACAAATAAAGTTCAAAGTTTGTCTTGAATGTGATCTAAAGAATCTTGAATTTACGACTTATCTAATTACTCTCAGTGAACTATGCAGTTTTGCTGTGTTATTAATATGTAGGAAGATACCACTTTTACACAAACACCTTTGAATTTTTCTAGTAACAATCCTGTTAAAAATCACAAATCACAAGTTACTAAAATTAGAAGGTAAATGTTAATAGAGTTGGGATAGTATGCAGCATCAGTTGGTATTTTCATGTGCTATAACTTCAGCATGTTGTGCAGGTTAAACCATGCTGGCTGGTGCCAGGCAGTGGGGGACACACCCCCTGCAGCAGCATTTAAAGATTGCTTATATGATAGATTTAAGTTTGGCTTAATAAAGGTAATGGGATATAAACATTGAAGGCTAAAACAATAAAAAAATAATTATATAATTCTAAATAGCTGTACAGAAAAATTCACAAGAAAATACATTGTTAAAAAGGCAAGTAACTGGAAATATAACTGGTTTGACTAAGGCAAAGTGTCCCTCAGGGCTTTAGGTCTGTATCAAGCGTCGCCCTTGATAGCTGGCCTGCTCCTTCCAATGCTTGAAAGTGGCTGGGGCACTTCAGCCAGAGACCATTGTGGAGCATTTCAAAGGTCCTAATGACTCATATACAAAATTTGAATGCATAAAAATTCCCCACTGTGTCAACACATCCCTCCCCCACAAAACCAGGGGGACAGAGAGCCCAAAAGGTTTAACTGTGACAATCTGCCCATCAGGCCCTGCAATGTGCACCAAGTGTTGTCTTTGCAAGCTTTGACTATTCCCACCCACCCCCGAGAGCACTCGAGGCACAGACAGTAATGGCCAATCACTGGGCCATTCCCTCTTTGACATAAGTCACATCTGCTCCAGCACCAAGGAGTCCTGTTAAAATTATATCCCTGCCTTTCAGAGTCACTTTGCATTGGCACGTGGGACACTGAGATGTGATATGTTGTGTCCAAAAAGTCTGCAGGACCCCTGTGGAACCAAACCCCCCTCCCTGCTGTTCAGCTATTGGGGGTGCAGGTAGGGGTGCTGCCAGGAAAAGTACAAGTTGGGCTATATGGCTCCTGGCCAGGACCATGCAGGGCAGCTGGGGGGTCCAAGCCATGATGTTAATTTCCCCAAGGGAGTCAGAGTCAATAGCCCCAGGGAGAACAAACAACCCTGTTATCCAGGTGGATGATCTGCCTATGATCAAAGCATGCATATGCTGTTCCAGTGGTCAGCAAACTCCTGTGGGAAGCAAATGAACAGATGAATTGAGTAATGTTACTGTGATATTGTTTGGTATGTCCAGTCCTGTGCTGCCTGGGGTGGCTGCACACAGGTCAGTGACTGTTGTCCAGCGGGCAGGTCTGTTGGAAGTTGGCAGCTGCTCCTGGTTGCTGTGTCAGCTGTGGGATTTGTGTTGTTGTGTAGTGCTGCTCTGCACTCCAAGATGAGTTCCCCTGTAAAAGCTGGCAATTCTGGTGAAACTTAGAGCGGCACAGACTAGCAAAGTGAGGGCCTTTCCAACAGTGAGGGCACATACCCGGGGCTTTGGGTTTCTGTGCTTTTTGGCAGTCTCTTTTAATGTGTCCAGACTCCCCACAGCCAAAACAAACCAGCTCTTTTCCAGGGGTTAATTTCAGGACAGCAAAATCATCCGCTCTGCCTTGCCCCATGACTTGATGGGTGATTGCCGTGGTGTGTTGTGCTGTTCCCAGGTGGTTGCATGCTTGTATCATTTGGAATAAAGTGGGCTCAGGTTCAGAAGGCAAAGATTTCAAAAGGTGATTACAATCCTCATTGGCATTTTCTGTGGCCAGTTTGAGTATAACTTCTCTTGCTTCTCTTGCTCTAGTGTTTGTTTTAATCTGTCCACAGACTGCATATAGGGCTCTTGTGGACCTTGTTTGATATTTATGAAGGACTGTTCAGGGGTTTTTTGCATCAGGAACCTTAAGAAAGGCCAAACAAGCTGCATTTGTGATACCCTCTAGGGCTTCTCTTGGTGAGGCAGCTTGGCCCAAACACAGTTCTCTCACTGTCAGGATCAGTTCCAGGGGCTCACCGATTGCAGCCAGATAGGCTGTTCCTTCTCACTCAGAGCACCAGTTGTCAGCAGTGGGGAGACTGAGAGCTGGTCAGAATCCAAATTGATTGTGGACTACATATGCTTATATACTACTCTAGGATGGCTAATAATTTTTTACTACAATGATTGGCTTAATCATCACATAAACAAACTTATACATTTTACAACATCTCTTACGTGCAGAAGTCTTGATGTAATTTTCTTTTTCGGTAGGTCTTGATTCAGTTGGTCTTCATTAGTCAGTCTTGATTCAGTCAGTCTTCAGTTAGTCTTGATTTAATCCTCAAAGTTCTGTTTGTTCTTGCCAAGGCATCCTGATGATCAAATTTCTTATGCTAACCAGGTCCAAAGTCCTGTGTGTCCCAATAATTGCTCTGGCTTTTAAATTACTAATTACACTTCACTTGGTTAATTCTAAATTTAAAAACAAAGGAAACGTAATTGCATGGACAGCATGGAACTCTTTTCTTCCCAGATACTATTGCTCCAAACAGGGTAAGGATAAAGGAAGTATAAATGGAAACATTTTATCAAGCCTTCCAGGGGGGTTCCAGACTGACTGACAGCAGAGGTTTGGCAGGGTAAAGTACAAGCTTTTTGAGGACTGTACATAACCAGTACTAATAAACAGGTAGACCTGCATGTTTTCTACTTCTATCATTGTATAACCATTCATATTACCAACCAGACAAGCATTAACCTATGGTTTTACTAACCAAAAGCTAATCACAACTTCTTTAGTAATGAAATACATTAAGATATTATTTTTTATTTTGTAATGTATTTGCAGATTTCCTAGAGCTTAGCTCAGGGTATTTGCTTGCATATGCCTCTTCATCCTAGGATTTCTAGAATTTTTACCAAGGAAAAATGTCCTTGATAATTTTCCACTAGTTCACTGCTCTATCCATTTGAAAGCCTACAAACAGTACATTTGTAGTAATCAGGCCTCTCAACTGCTAAAACAGAATAAATTAATTTTAAAAGGGATGTAACATATTAATCAGCAACAGAAGAAAAGAAAAATAAGAAAACAAAAGAGGACAGATTGGAAACAAGTAGAACTCACCAATATATATTTCTTTTTAATGACTAGGAAGTGCCAAAACTTCCAGTTCCACCACTGCAACAGACCTTACACATGTACCTACAGTGCATGAAGCACTTGGTGCCAGAGGAGCAATTTAAAAAAACCAAGGCCATTGTGGAGAAATTTGGAATTGCAGGAGGCCTGGGGGAATCCTTGCAGAAAATGCTTGAGGAAAGAAGTGAAAAGACAATAAACTGGGTAAGCAAATGCAGTAGAAAAAATAATTGCTGTGTTTGATGATGCTTATTTACAAGTTCTTTCTGATGTTCTCTATGCAATCACTGTTTTCTTTCAGCAGGTCAATGCAAACAGGGGTCATTCTGACAAAGAAATATTTCAGATGTAATAGGCTAGATTTTTAAAATTATGTCAAAATCCATGTCACAGCCATCTACACAAAGGCCTGATCTACTCCAATTATTCTGGAATGGAACACTTCATTATCGGTATTAGTCTTTGCCATTTGTTGTCACACTATACCAATGGAGTGACTTTGCCAAATATGCACATGCATGTATATTCGTGTACATCTATCACACAGACCATGCTGAGACCTTTGCCTTTACAAAAGTTCAGCTTTCTGCTTCCCAAGGCAGGCAAATTAGATAAGCCACAGCTAAAGTAGATTTTACCATTCCACAAAGTCGCAGTTCATCCTGCCCTTATTAACTATGCTAGAATATGGCAGTTGAAAATTAGAGTTTTATCAAAGTCCTTCCATTCCAACAAGGAAAATGATTCTATAGATTCAGTGAAACCCTGCAAGCTTGTTACTGATGTCAGTGAATTCTGGTTCTCCCTTTCGTGTGACACAAAAAAAACTCCATCAACTGCTGCTACAGTCAGGGAAAAAAGGCTCCAGTGCTGTCAGTGCTTTCATTTTAAAAGCAGTGCTTAATTTGTGAACTAAATGCTGCCCAATCTTATTTTCATATTGTGATCACAGAACTTCATGGTGGCTAAACTCACCAGCATTTAAAAAGTGTTCCCAATAAATAATATTCCAGAAGACAACTGCTCATTTGAGCACTTATAGCATGAAAACTACAGAGGAAGGATGCATAAGCACTTTCTGGAATTGTGACAGTTTTAAATACTGGCTGTTAAAATAAATACCTGATTCTTAAGGTAAATTAGAAATGGATTTATTTGAATTTAACTTGCCAGGAGTATATCTCTTGCATGTTCTCCTGAAGACTCCAGAGACTGTGGGGGAAGCATCTGTTCTAACAGCAATGAAATATCTCGGAGGAAAACTTTTTCAACTGATGCATGCATTTGTAATTATTTTTGCATAATTTTGTTGTTGTTTATAGTTACCATATGCAAAGCTTGCCCTCTCAGAAAGGCCATTTGATCTTTTTATGAAAGCCTCCATTTTCCAAGTAATGATTCTTCAATCTCTGCTCAGACATAAAGGAATGCAGTTACTGTTCATATGTGTTTTCAATAAAAATGGTTAGAAATTTAAGGTGTGTCTGTCTGGGTCAAGAATCAGCAATCTGCATTTGTGTCAGTGGACACAAAGGGAATTCTCCAGGGGCCCTATCCACGTGCCACTCACTGCAGGACTAAACCATTAGGCTTGGGAAATTCTTCTCCTGCTCTGTCTTGCTACAGGACAATATCTGATGGTTAGCAATGGAGCATCTTGGCATCATTCACAAATATTTGAGACCCCCTGAGAAAAGGCATCACTGGTAAAACCCTGGCCCTCTCTTAAACATATTCTAATTGCTATGCAAGAGTTAACATGTTGTATTCAAATATTTTCTGGTTTTAGAGAGAAGCAAACAACAAAATACCCAAAGCACCACAATCTGGAGCTTATGTAGTTTTTAATGGAACGCACTGTAAATTGCCATTGATTGAGAAATAGGATTATGGAATTGCGGCTGACTTCTGCTGAGCTGAGGTCACAGAACCCAGACTGAAAATGCTCAGCAGCTCCATTAATCAGAGCCCATGGCTGACACCAGGAGCACCAGGCACTGTCCCCTCACCCCAGATTGGTTTTCTGTGTGCTGTGGCAGCTTTAAGACATTGTGTCCCCTTCCCTCAGGTGTTTCACTACTGGCTGGATGACATGTACCTCAACAACCGCCTGGCTCTTCCAGTCAATTCCAGCCCTGCAATTATTTTTGCTCGTCAGCATTTCAAGGACATAAATGACCAGCTGAGGTAATGTATTACGACTTTGCAGCTTTTGCTAAATGAAAGGATATTTTAAATGTACAGCTTTTTGCAAAAAGACAATCAACTTTCATTAAAAAATAAGGGCTGTAGCCATTAAAGTGATTTCCTACGAGGCCTGCTGACTGAGGACAGTGCTTCTGGGGTAACTCATACTGATATTCAGAAAGAAAGATGTCATTACTATTACATTTATTGCATGAAAAAAATGCCAAGGGATTTATATTTTTAAGGAATATTTACAAAGATTTTACTGTATATGATTCAAGTAAACCACTTTGTGATGAAAAAAAAAATACTAATTTCTGACACACAGTTTCAAGGAAAATAATCCTTAACGTGGCTTCATTATGACTCGTAGCCACCCTGCAAACTGAAAAGGCCACGCTGGCATTAAATTGTCCCTCTCAGATGCACAAAAGGGCACCAGAAACACAGGGGATCTAAGAATAAGAATTCAGAAATCATTCTTCCCCAAGAACACTGCTTCCTTCAGGCCCATCAGTCCCAGCTCTGAACTGATCTTTCTACTTTGAGCTGTTGTAGGCAATTACTATAATTTAAAAAGTGAGAAGGTAAGCACGTAGCCAAGCACAGAATATACCTCTCCAGACACCCTTAAAACAGGATTCCATTCTTCAGCCTTTGCCAAAACATTCTTCCTTTTTAAACCAGTAAAAATCTACCTTCATACACTGCAATTTTCCTCTTTGCTTTTAGCACTCTCTAGCTGCTCATTACTGAAATAATTAACTGCATATGAATTTATGCTATTATAAAACAGCCAGAACCTTAAAACAAATATGCATTATTTTAAAATTTTGCATAGACAGCTAATGCATCTTTTTACTTTACTTTAAACATAACTATAAATGCTTTCATTCATTACGTACTAAATTTATTGTGCACACAGCTTTCAAAAAAACTCCACTTTGCATTTTCTAATGCACATGCTTTAACAAGGAAATCTTTTTCTCAGAGCCTCCCATTCTGACACAGTGCGAACGGACAATGTCAGGAAAAAAAATACACCTGTCCACAGCTCTGCAAAAAGAATATCTGCTTAGGACAGGAAGTACTCTAATGCTGGACAGGTTATGAGTATTGATATTGAAACCCATGTGAGGATTCTATTAAATATTCAGTCTCTGCTCCCATTCTCTAAATAAGCACTTTCAGGCTTCCTCCTGTGGTAGTCTGTTTAACCATTTGAAGGGACTGTCTCTGAGATTTCATATTTCTCTTGACATGAATTAATTTAGGTTTTGGGTGGGGGCAGGGAGCTCTTCTTGCCAAGCCAGAAGACTTTCTCTCCTTATGCTTTGTCATCAATCATTCGGGCTATCCTCTGTCTCCCAGAAACAGCCAGTGTTGCCAAATGACAAAAGACTGATGTCACTCTGTCTGCTACTTGCAGGTTTGCTGCCAATCTCATTTCAGGAGTGCAAGACTACAAAGCTTTACTGGACACGTAAGTGGCTTGGAAGGAGAGCTTGAGTATCCACAGGGCTTCTGATTTGAGGCTGCTCTCAGTACAAAGCTGGGCTGTATTGCACCTCTCCACCATGGGGAAGGGCTGGGGCTCCAGCATGCTTCAGGGCCAGTGCTTCAGCAATATTTTACGCCCTTGCTGCTGTATTCCTGCAGTGTAACAGGTTGAAGAATGATCCTTTCTGATGGCTGGCAGTCATCACTCTGGCAGGCACCGTGCAGCCCAAAAGGGCACAGACAATTTGCCTAACAGAGTTACTGGGAACACAAGAGGAAGCTTGTGCTCCCAAAGGACAGCAGCACTGTGGTTACACAGCCTGCACACCTCTCCTGGCACTCTCCACATACTGCACTCACCATTTACAACAACACTGTCCCACCTCCCTCCCCCCAGAGGAATAACACATCCCAGCAAGGGAGGGAAGCCTCACCACAGAAAGGCTGGCTCAGTAGCTAGTAAAAATAAGCTACTTATGCTCTTGTTACTTTCTGAATAAATACACTGGGGAAATACATGATTCCTCAAATCATATATGTATAATGCACCTGTACAAGGAAATAAGTGATACAGAGAATTTGAGAGTTGGGAACTGCAACAGTTCTAAAGTCATGGTTGACCAAGATAAACTAGCATAAAATATTACCCCTCATAAGCTGTATGAGAGTAAACCTCCTTGCCTGCTTCTTTACCCCTCCCCCTGCCTGACAAGTTGGAAGCTTAGTCCTCTTTTGCAGAAGGAAAATCTCTGCACTGTAAGATTTTCTTCCTCCTGTGGTCTCTGCAGCCTCTCCTGACCAGCAGCTCCATTATTTCCTGCTGCAGTGTCAGTGGGGTATTTTACAATCCATAATCATAATTGTGACTGCGATAATTCTTCTTTTTTTCCCTTGGCCACTAAAGAAGCTTTTAAAGAGATGCTGGTTTCACCTACCTTCCAATCAAAAAAATAATAGGTTTTCAGCACATATTACTCCGGGGGTCTAAATGAAAATTAGCACAAAAGTGAGGACCTGTGGAAAACAAGTCATTGCCCAAATCATTCCTGTTTGTCAAGGAAGGCCCTCTCACACACACTAACCAGTCAGCACAGTGCAAGACTGCTGTGATTTGCAGGGAATTTCATCAGTACCTTTCTTTGAGGTGCTGTTCTTCCCCAGCTGTTCTGCTGACTTCCATCCTGCCAGGTTTCTGGGGTCCCAGCTAGTCAGGCTTCCCACGCACATGGCAAAGCTGCTTGTGACCTGCTATTTCCATTTCCACTAGATGATAATGCAATTGCTTAATGAATATGCATGAAGCTGCCAGGAATGATGTATTTAACTTTGGTATGGGAATTCATCTATTTCCCTTATACTGTAATCTCATTTTATTATTCAATTTGTGTTATACCTGATCTAATTGTAACAGAACAAAGGACAGATAAGATTTTTTTTCCTTTCTGTCTCTCTCCCCTCTTTTCCTCTGGCTTTGTTTTTCTCTTTCTCTGCAGCCATGCTTTACCTACTGACTTTTCTCGTGGACAGCTGTCTGGCCATCCTCTATGCATGAAGCAATACTATGGACTCTTTTCTTCCTATCGTCTTCCAGGACTTACCAAAGACACCCTCGTGGCCCAGAAAAGCAATGTAATGCCAGAACCAGAGCACATCATTGTTGCTTGTAACAATCAGGTAAATTCATTTTGGTTTTCATACCTTTCTATATTTCTTGATTTGCTTAACTTCACTCCAGAAGAGCCTAATCTAATCTCTGTTCAGAAATGCAATTAGTGTGCTATGTATGAGCTCACTTCTTACCAAGCATTTGCAGTTGATATTTCTAAAAGATGCTTCTGCAGCATTTTTGTCCTTGGACCACATAATGCTCCAAGTACAGTGATGCAGAAAGGAGGAATGTGGCAGAATTTATTTGTCTTCTCTTTCAAACAAAAATGGTTAATAAACAGTGATGAAACCACAGAGAAAAAAGAATCCTATTAGAGTGCATTTGCTGGAAATGCTCTTCTCATGACAGTCAAGTATTGGCCCAGTCAAGTTCATGGCAACTATACCACCATCACACCTATATTGATAGACACCATGTAGGGGCTCTAAGCTATGCCTGAAGAAGTCAGCACAGGTGCAGGCAGAAATACTGAAGTGTTAGAGTGAATCTGCCCCAACCAGTAATTACTAGAGAGCAGCAGAGTCTGTTCCCTGGGCACAGCACTTAGAGCACAGCTTGACTGTTTGCAGTACTGGAGCCATGCCTGCAGGTGCTCTTGGAATGAGGAAGTAGCTTCCAGTGAAGTGTCTTCTGCTTTTCCAGGAAGCACAGGAAATTTTCTAGATTCTCTAGGTTATGTTTAAACAAATAATACCACAAAAATTACTTACGTACTGCCTGATTTTATCTCTCCAAGATTTTTAAAGCTTATTCCAATAGTGTGTATTTTATTTGAGTCCAACACACAATGTAAGTCCCCTATGGCAACTGGCCTTACATGGGTGTTAAAACACAGGAGAGCTGAGTCCTGGGCCATTCATTCCCCAGTGGTTTTGTGGTGCATTGCATGCAGGCCTAGCTCTCCAGGCAGGACTTCAGCATCTCAACACCTACCCAGGTGACAGCAAAATGTTGGACCATAAAGGGTCCAACCCACCTCTGACTGATCTTCTGACTTCTGTAATTTTTTTGCAGTTTTTTGTTTTGGATGTTGTCATTAATTTCCGTCGTCTCAGTGAGGGAGATCTTTTCACTCAGTTACAAAAGATAGCAAAAATGGCAGAGAATGAAGAGGAAATGCTGCCTCCAATTGGCCTGCTGACAACAGACGGAAGAACAGAGTGGGCAGAGGCCAGGATGACCCTTATGAAAGGTTAGCTGCAGCAACCTCAGCTTTCTCTTCATCATCTTCCTCCTCACCATCACTGCCTTTCTTTGCTGAGAGCAAACATCACAGCAAACACAGGACTGAATGTGCAACCCCACTGCTGAATTTTTCCAGCAGTAGGAAACTCTATAAGATGTGTGTTGCCAGGGGAGCAGCAGAAATGGCTTGACCCTTTGGCTTTGTATGTTTAAGTGTTATGCCATGTAATAACTCCCACTCCATTCTTTGTTTTTCATTGCATAAATTACATTATGTCAGATTTTGTGATTTGTCTCTTTCTTTATATCCATTTTGTACCAATAGGAATGATGTATCCTCTTAGCTTTTGGCAACTATTTGATATTATTGATCTTATCCAACAAAACCAGCTGCAAGTTAAACACCTATTGAATCTAGTTGTGTACTCTCTCTAATCAATGGAGAAGGTACCAGGACTGATTCAACCAATTCTTAACTATCTAGGAAAGATGGCACCAGTTATTATCTGGGGACTGCTCTCTCTCTCCTTTCCAACAGGCAGCATTTAGCTCTCTCAGATTCTGGACTTGAATGGCAAACTTGGAAACAGATGACAATAAAGGATGGGGTTAGTGACGTCTATCACATCACATCACATCACATCACACCACACCTTATGTATTTTATCCTGAGGCTAAGTGATAAAAATGCCCTCTTTTTGCCATTTTACATGCAATAAGTATTTACTTTTTCATCGGGAAGAAAACATTAACTCATCTCTTTATCTCCAGTTCAGCGATGCCACAGAAAATATTGCTGTTTTACTAATGCCCTGGAATATACAAGAGTTGCCAATAGTCTCAAAATAAATTTATCATCCTAAGGAAGATTCCCCTTTTCTTATTCAAGTTTATCTGTGATTATAAAACTTAGTACAGATACACACACAGAGAGTCCTGGCCATTATTTCAGCAATAACTTATAGCATTAGTCTCATCTTTAAGCTTTCCCCTCCTCTTCCCATAATTTCTTTTTAAAGGAGGAAACAAAAAAAAAACTTATTTTAATGAAAATTGAGGTGAACACCTAATCATTTATTTTCATGCCATACTAAGTAGAACAGCCAATGCCTTGAAACTTCCAGCAAAAATATCTTTGTTAACCTATATTATCCAAAAGGAAAACAAAAAGAAAAATCAACAAAAACTAGCAAAACCTTCTCCGTAGTGTTTTTAGATTGCCTGGCATTTCCCAAAATATAAGTTTTAATCAGAAGGCAAACAACTCAGCTATGCAGCTGAAAAACCAGATTCTGCACCAGTAACCCTCCTAGCACCATGATGTGAGCCTTCTCTAATCTAAGCAGGAATCTCCTCCCAGACCATTCAGGTTAGCACAGCCCTTCTATATAAGTGAATGTATTGCTGTTACACATGGATGTGTGATCATTAACAGCCCTTTTCTTTCTAATCTGTGATGGTGAAATGTTCCTGCAACAATAAATAAGAGAATCTGGGAAGCAATGTAGGTGAAAGGGTCACTCCACAGCTGGTCTGTGCTGGGCAGGGCAAGAGAGAATGCTTTGGGACAGAAAACCTGTGCAGTGCTTTGCAGAGGCTATGAAGGAGTTATATCCATGGGCCTGCACAGACCTGCAAGTAGAGCACAGGTCTTCTAGGTGAGAAAATGTCCAAGATATTGTAATAAACCCAGCCATCACTGATTTATAAACACACTCAGCATTGTAACTGCCTTCAGGCTGCAGAACTAGCTTGCTCTTCCTAAGTATAGGAAGTGAATTCTGTATGAAGTGACTGGCTACAGTCCCATGCATACTACGTCTGAATTTGATTCAAAACTGCCTTATCATATTTTTCTTTCTAAGACTAAATTTAAAAAAATCTAGCCAACCAACAGCTGGCTGGCCAATTCAATGCAACTGTGTGTGAGAAAGGAAGAAAAGTCTTGCAGGCTTTAGGCTTGGTCGTACTCTCTTTTGTTTTAGCTCTTCCTGCATATATTTTCAATTCCAAGTCATGGTCCATGACTTCTCATGCAATTTATTGCCTGCTTCACATGATAATTTTTCAGTGTTTGATCAGCCCTCTGGATATGTCTGTTTCCTTCTGTAAAGGCATCTTTCCCCTGCTTCTCTGTTTCTGGCACAGCTTAATTTTATTCACTCTAATACCTAGACTCCAGATACCCTGAAGCCATATGTCAGACTAAGGGCTTCATATCTGTCAAAGATGCGTGGTAGCAGCCACAATGAAATATATATATACCTATCAAACAGCGGAAAGCAGAATGCTGAGCAAGCTGTGAGCAGTTTGTAAATCACTAGCCAGGCTGTTTTTCCTCAAAGATGCCTGTCTGCAAGCACCAGAAGTTCACATATACCAGGCAAGTTCCATTCACAAGGATCTTTTCAGCCTTTGTACTGATGCACCCAGATCATCAATGAAAAAAATACCACAATTACAGTCAGCCCTGCAAGTGTGAGATACTAGGAAAGCTTTACAGCCAAGCAGACAGAGATGTGTCTTCTCTCTTCTAAAGATTCTGAATGCTTTTGAAGATACTCCCAAGGGACACTGGTGTTTACATTTTGCAGGGCAGCAACCTCTCTGCACGCCCCATCAAACACAATCTCTTGGCTCAAGCCTTTGTAGGAGCTGGCAGGTGCTCCAGCTGCTTTCCCTAGGACTCTTCTGTTGGCAAGGGGACACAGCACACTCTGCACTCCACCAGGTCCCCAGGGAGCCTGCAAGAAGTCAGACTGCCCATCTCTGTCCCTTGGGCCCCAGCTGCTAATGCTGCCTTGCAGGAGCCACCAAACAGCAATAGGCAGTACCTTACCATAGCCTGCACAAGGCCACAGCTCCCCCTCTTCCTTCTCAGCCACTGCTATCACTTGCCTCTTCTTCTCTTGACACATTTTTAATTTCTTGCAAATTTGGTTTCTTTTTCAGCATCTGAAGAATGAACCTGGATGGTAACAAGTGTCTGGGTTTTTTCTAGCTCTTGACTAACCTACGTTACTCCTTCTGGAAAGGTGCATTATTTCTTATGATGAAAAATGCTGCTCTTTCAGACAATCAGCCACTTTACATACTTGCAAACCTTGAAAACATGCACATATTGAAATGGCCCCATATTTCAAATGCAAATCAGAATTGCTTAATTTTAAATATTTTTCCATTCTTTCAGCTAAAATAGTTCTCTGAATTGAGCATGTATTTGTTGAACTTAGCCTAGACTTGAAAGAAGTTTTGATCAATCTGAATTGATATCTTTTGTTGAGAACATCCTGAAACAAGTTTACATTTACACTAAAATCTAGCAAAGCCAGAGGATGAAAGCTGATCTGTTAAGAGCAAAAGGAATTTTGTGTTGATGCTTGAAAGCCCTTTCTCCTTTGATCTTATTAACAACCATATAACAGCAATTAATTATTTTATATGTTTCTAAATGAAACAAGTTCTTGTTATAGGTTGCACACTTCTATCTTTTCAATGAGGAACTGTAAGAAGTGGTCACAATTAAATATGTCCTATGCTTCAAACTTCTTCAGATGAAAACAAACCCTGAGCCTTTGTAATATTTCTGAGTTAGACAAAGAAACTGAGAAACACATAAATATACCATAAATAAGGAGGGAAGCACTGAGGACAAAGTAAAAATATGCCCAGCAGCCCAACCATATAAGAGTGTCAGGATAGGGAAAAGAAAGAGAAAGAGTTCCAGAAAAGCCCATTTTATTCAGCAGTACAGTAGTGACAGAAGAGCAGTGTAACATGGCAACCCATGATTTTGGCAAAACCACATTCAAAAACTAAACCTCAAAACCTCATCCACACATGTTTCCTCACATGATGTAGGCAATATAAGTTAATGATCAGAGACAGGACAGACAAGAGGGTTTTAATACAATAAGACAAAAACAACATAGACCCTGCTGTTCCTTGTTCTGAAAAGGGCTTTCATAGGGAACAACACAAAAACACTCTCAGCTCTGCTGTTCCAGAGCAGAATACTGCAGCACTATCATGAGCTCTGAAATTTTCTATTTTCCACCTGTCCTCTGTCACTGTTATTTATAAAATAAGTAAGCAATGCTGGCTTTAAGAGTACAATAGATCTATTTTGTAATATAATTACTTCAAGGAAATGAAAGGCAGAAAAAGAAAGTGGTTATTATTGAATCATGTGAGAGATACACAGAGTCACAAAAGTTAACGCAGGAATTAATGCCTTGGTGCAATGTTCCCTAGCACTGAGATGATCTGCTGCTGAGAGAAGCTCTGCAGACACCAGCTCATTGCAGAGTCAGGGTCAGATCTTCAGTGCTCTCCAAGGCAGAGGGTTCCCCAGTCAGTGTTGTACTCAGAGGTAAGAGGATGTGAACATTTCACTCTTCTATCCCCAGACTCCACCAACCGCGACTCTCTAGACATGATTGAACGGTGCATATGCCTGGTGTGCCTGGACAGCCCCAGTGGGGTGGAACTCAACAACACAAACATGGCCCTTCACATGCTGCATGGAGGGGGCTACCATAAAAATGGGGCCAATCGCTGGTATGACAAACCTATGCAGGTAAAAACCTTTCAGCACTGTGACATTGCTTGCACATTGCCTGATGGTGGGGACCACTTAGAGTCAGGTGGGGGAAAGAGGGGAAGGTGGTGCCAGCATCTGCCTGGGCAGGTTTGGTGTGAGCAAGGCTGTCCCTTGCAAAGCAGGGGAAGCAGGAACACCTCCACCTATTCCAAAGCTGCCCTTTGCTCTTGAGATAACAGAGATACTCGGATGTATGAGTAGGCAGACATTGGATATAAAAAACCAAAACGTTTTTATACACTGAGTCAAATGGAATGAAAATGCTGGCCTAGTATCCCAGAATGAAAAAAAATAAAAGCACAATATTTTTCTTTGTTTCCCCTTCTTACGCATTTTCCTGACATCCTAGAAATGCTACTGCTTATAATTTGGCACGTGTTTAAATCCTCACTTAACAGACTGTTTACTCATTTAATGGCATCCTTGTGAGACTTTCTTTAAGTATTGCCTTCTCCAGCCTTTTTCCCCATCAGATTTTGATCATATTTTAAAGCACTGCACTGTTATTTCCACCCTTTGCAATAGACCCAGAGCGAAGTGATGTATTAATCTCCCAACTGTCAACAATGTTGACACCTTATGAAATATTGAAAAAACCCTGACTGATACATTGCTTGCATAATGCTTTTTGCTCTTGCTGTGTCTAAGAACAGCAACATGAAAAGAGAAACCCCTAAAATAATTGCCACAACTGAGAGATGGGACTTTGAGGGAGGGATGTGAGAAGTCAAAGCAGAAAGAAGTTGAAGGTGCTTTATTGTTTTCACGGATCAGTTTCTATATTTTTGTAGCCCCAAGCAGTTACATCCTTAAGCAGCAATTTCCTACTAGTTACACAATCAGCCTACTGTATGTGTTACTTGGCAGCCTTACAAAACCACATAGTTTAAAAAACTTGAGAGCTGTATATGCCGTACTTCTCTAATTCTTCTTTTCATATCTATGGTTGCTTATCCCACAATCTGTACCTGACCAAGGCCAGAATATCTTGATCCATAAGCTCAGCTGAGCTCTCTGTTCTGTGTCCCATCTGTTCTCCCACTTGCACCAACTTACCCAAGAGCAAATACATTTCAGTACTCAGTCCTGATTAATGCCACTGCAAATGACATTATTAGCAGACTCTTTTGAAGAACAAACCACATGTCTTTAGAAGAGTTAGAGACCTGTTATTTGCAGGGTCAAGTGTTGAGATATTTCAAGCAGATGAGAATAAACAACATTTTCTTTTTGTCTACTATCATAAGGCAGCAGAAAGCAAATAAAATTGTATAGAGTGTGAGAGAGCTTAATCTGTCCAGATGTATTCAGGCCAAAGTAGTTCAAAGGTGAAGAGAAATTCTTAGGGAAATAAGATCCCATTTCCTTTTATGCAAACACAGATTATGTAGGAAGCCGTTCTCTCTATATTCTTCCTCACCTCTGCAGTAAGGGTTCAGAAAATGTCCAGGTGAGCTTTTTGCATCATGCCCACTCTCTGAAAACCTCATGGAAAGCAGTGAGGCAGGATGTGATACAAATGTGCAAGAGAGAGCAAAGTGAGGGAAGTCCAGCCAAACACACTTCAAAACAAGTGTGGGGAAAAGCCCAGGGAAAGGACAGGAAAGCTGCAGTATTGGCCTAGATATCTGCTTTTGTATGAGATGCAGAAGTTGCAAATTGCATGGGTGTATCACAGAACTGGAGTGCAGCAGGTTGTCACCAGCAGTGCCATGTGTACATAATGAAATTAAGAATAAAGATAAATAAGAGGGAAATGAAATGAAGAAAGCATCTAAAAATAAAATATTCAAAATAAGCTATGAGAAAGCTATCAAATAAGGATGCTTTGTAATAAAATGGGATCCTAAGGATTTCCCAGACACAGATGTTTTATTGTCCTCAAAAGTGGAAGGAGAACCCTGGCCTGTCTTTGCATTGATGGGTTTTATGTACTATAAAGCAGATGCTAAATCAAATTTTCAGATTCCATTGGGAATTGCTAACATTTACATTCTCACAGGATTCAGTCCCAAAGAGCAGCATGAAAGGAATTCAGTGCAACACCTTTCACAGAACAAGCAAGTCTCCTGCAGTAAATCTGTAAGTCACCCACTGATCTGTAGGGCAAGGAAGTTCCTAATATGAGCAATAAGAAAACCACAAGGGAACAATAACACCTTTGTCAGGTTTCCATCATGGATAACTTACCCAGAACACAACTTATTCCCTGTGTATGCTGCATCTATCCTTCTCCTTGTTTAGTTTGTGGTAGGAAGAGACGGACTCTGCGGGACCGTGTGCGAACATTCCCCTTTCGATGGCATCGTCATGGTGCAGTGTGCTGAATACCTGCTCAAGCACATGTGAGTTCCCTTCTGTACATTTTACACCCATTCCAGCCCCTGGGAAGCCTCTGCCATGGCAAATTTCCCCAGGTGCACTGGGGCACTGAGACACTTAAAACAGTTGAAAAGCAGTAATTCACCTGCTAAAAGAGCAGTGTGTAATAAATGGATTATTCCTGTGACCTTAATGACTTCTGTCTCACGTACCAACAGGAAAGAAAATTCCAAGAAATTAGTCCGAGCTGATTCAGTGAGTGAGCTTCCTGCTCCACGGAGACTGAGATGGAAGTGTTCCCCTGATATTCAGACACATTTGGCATCAGCAGCAGAAAAACTCCAAAGGTAGAACAGATGCCTCATCTTTCTCAGCCATGACTGCAAGCTGGGAACTACCCAGCACAATTCATGGGCTCCCTCCTTGGGGGCCTCCTACCTTCCTGCTCCTCCTCTTCTTACCTAACTGCACACACCTAGCATCTCTGGGCAGGATAGGACCCTTATGGGCTGGAGCTACTTGTCTGTATTCAGGAATTGCATTACCATTGTTTCCTTCCATGTAAATATTAGGGACTCTAAAACCACTGGAAAAACAGCTTACCCATATTTGCACAGGATGCAAACAATGCAGGTCCTCTGTTTTTGTGTCTTATGGGTTTGAGCTGACTCAATCTGAAGCCAGGGCAATAGGGGTACATATAGAGGACAGTAGAATACAACTGGTTTGAATAAACAATTTGAATTTAGGAGCATAATTTGTTTACATTCATAGTGCTCCTAAAAGTCTAGTTTTTCTGACTGTTTCCAGGCTGTCAAAGATTTGCATGATCTTTGGGGGTGGGGGCAGCAATAAGAATTTTTTCTCGACATTCAGGTCCATGATGTCTTAGAGAATTAACACATTGTCTGCATGATCAGCTGTAAGCATGTCCAGTGTGGCTGCATTAGATAAGACCTCAAAGTCTTGAAGCCTCAAAGGCTAGAAACATACATATGAATGAAAACATTCAGGATGTAGAATAACTCCTTTGTGTTTTGAAATAAAGGTAGTAGTCCTATAAATTGAATCTTGCAAGGAGCTTAGCGCCTTCATCAGATCATAAATGCACCCAATTCTCACACCAGTAAATGTCTCAGAAATTTGTGAAGAACAAAGGAGACCCTTGCTTAGGCTTCAGGGATGGAAACACTAAGTTTGCTGGATTTTTGGTTTGGTTTTTTGTTTGTTTTTAAAAAAGATATCCTACTCAAATGAACAGACTTGAGTGCTACAGTTATGGCTGCAGATAACAAGCCTGGTGTAGAATCTGTATGAATAAAAATTTACTGTCTAGGAACAAGTTACCAAAGGCCAGGACTGTCTGCAGAGCAGGAGACCACTCACCTCTAAGAGGGTACTGGCAGGAAAAGATCTCTGGGTTTTATTTGCAAACAGAAATGAGACAGAATATGGTTTAATGGTGAACAAGGTAGGGTAGGTTAATGGTTGGACTTGATGATCTAAGAGTTCTTTTCCAACTTTAACAATTCTATGAGATTTTTACATCTACCCCAGTAGTAACTGCCTTTTGCTTGTTTTCCAGGGCAGTGGAAAATCTGGACTTTATAGCCTACAAGTTTGAGCACTATGGAAAGGAATTCATTAAGAAACAGAAGTTTAGCCCAGATGCCTACATTCAAGTAGCACTTCAGCTGGCATTCTACAGGTAAGGTTAGTTCAATTCATAGGAACAAGGTACACAAGGTAGTGGGGTTTTATAGAGAGGGTCCAGTTTTTCCTCAACATTCAAACAAATGCCTCCTGCATGAAAATGAGTGATCTTTCCTACTGACTGCAGGGCAGACAAGATAGAAACTGATACCTAGTTATGGGAGAGAGTACTCCTTTTCTTCCCTCCCTTTCCCTCTTCTTGCTCTGCCTTCCCATCCCTATGTCCCACCCATGCCATTCCCAGCAAGTACCCTCCTGCCAGCTGTCCCTGTGCTTGGCACTGAGGTGGTGAGGGAATATGGCAGGGATGTCTGGAGCAGCAGCAGCTGGGGAGCCCAGCTCCCCGGGGTAGAAACACCACTGCCTTGCCTGGTGGGTGGCTTGGGAGGAACCATGGCAGTAACCACACATGCATCTCTGGCACAGGCTGAAAAGCATCCCCTACAGCACAGCACATCAGACTGGAGTTCCTACACAGAACAGTAACTACTGCTGTTCCCTTCCTCACAAGCATCCCAAGATTTGATAGGATCCCCTAAATTCCATGGTCTTATCAAAGTGAAAAGCTCCATTCTACATTTCCAGAACTCCAGGGTAGAGATAGGTTGCATGGTTTCCCGCAGAACAGCCTATTGCACAAATAATTCTTTACCACAACAAGTTAAATCCCAGAGTGGTCTTTACCTGGTCAAGACCAGAAATGCTTAACACATTTCAAGTACTCCTTTAACATCTATTGAACGTCTATTTTGCATATTCCATTCATAAAAATTCAACTATGACCTAGCCCAAGATTTTCATCTGGATCCCAGCCATGATATAAATCCCCTGTTTGCCATAAAAACCTTAGGGAACAGTTGTGTTCTGAGACCACCTGTTTCAACTGAAAGACACAGTCTGTCTCCTGAGGCAAGGAGCAGTATCTATATACCTGGACCCAAATTAAGTAAGAATCTTTATAATCTGTTCTAATTGCTCTGAGGGTTTTCATTCCAGCTCACAAAAAACTGCCTATTCCCCTTTTGGTTTTCTTCTTTTCATTCACGCACTTGGTGCATTTTCTCTTGTTTTAAATAAAACATATTTCAAGCCCATAAGTAAATGATTAATTACACAATTATTTTATGATGCAGTGCAAATAAAACATTCCTTGAGATCTTTCAGTAAATTTTTGTTTCACTAGCCTGGTTTTTACACAACAAGTCATTTTTTACTGGCAATGCATAACTAAAACATATACAGCTGTATGCAGCTCTTCATATTAGAGACAAGTGAGCATCCATCTTTTTAAAGTTTCTTACAGCATTCTATCAACATTAAGATGAATACTGTGCAAGAAATAAAAGTGTGGCTGTAACTATAAAATGTACCAAGCCTATATTTCTCTTAGTCTTTAGGACTCTTTGAAAATAACCATTCTTTGTTTTTCTTCCTTCACCCTCTCAGGCTCCACAGGAGGCTTGTCCCAACCTATGAAAGCGCTTCCCTGCGCCGCTTTGCTGAGGGCCGGGTTGAGAATATCAGGTCTGCTACCTCGGAAGCCTTGGCTTTTGTCAAAGCAATGGCAGGTGACAAGGCAGCTGTGTCGGTAGGTTGGGCTGGCTCCCTCTGTCCTCTTTGCCAAAACACCAAGGAAATAATGCATTCATGGTCCCCAGTGTCTCACTTCTTAACTCTTAACTGAGAACACAAAGGCGTAGGGCAGGGTAGCAAGCATTACAGGATTTTGCTTTTTGCACAGACCAACCATAAAGCTAAATATAAAAATTCCCTTTCTTTTATTTAAGCATTCAAAAGATTCAGAGGTACCTGAACATGATGTTATAAGAAACATAATATCTAATTTTAAATTTAGTACTGTCTTATGAGTGTTCTATCATAAGATCCAAATTCAGTTCCCTGGAGACATCTAGGCTGAGCATGCAAAGTTCAGGATCATTAAACTGCCACACCAGGGGAATTCCTGGCAGGTCCCCTGCAGTGGTTAGTACTGCTGCAGCCTGCAATATGTGATGTAATTCCCATGCTTTCATTTCTGGATATGTGGATATGTTCTGGCTGATCTTTTTTGTTTTAAAGGGATGTTTCTACCAAATAGACTAAGTCTTATAGAATCATCAAGGGAGCTGAACCTTGATGATGAAAAGCTTCATCAAGCTAATCAAACAACTCTCCAAACTGTCCTGATACCATACTGCAAAAAGAAAAATTAAATTTGCCTTTCTTTGGGCCACCACCATCTGTTTGCCAGAAGCATAAGCACTGTGCAGAGTAGATGGGGATGCAAAGAGGTGCAGCTGGGAGCAGAGCTGCACATACAGCCCTGTGAACTGTCCTGCCCACCATCCCTGGAGAGCCTCCTTCAATGTCTCTGCACCACTTCCACCCACTGCACTGCACTGCTGTACAGGGAATTTCCAGGTGGCTGTTTAGATGCAAAATGCTGCCACATTACAGTTTATTTTTCACAGTAAGCCCATTCCACTGGCAACAGCCCACATGGCTGTTCTTTAGAATTTAGCATAGCATTGCTAGAAGCATTGCTGGGCTATAGATTAGGTGTAAATGAATGAAAAATTATAAAGCAAGATTTAACGTCCCAGAGGATTATGAAAATTTGCCCAGATAAGTCCTCTCTTCATCCACAGCTTCTTCAATTTCCTTAAGGTTCTTATGCCCAGAACTTAGCTCCTGATGGACAAAGCTCAAGTAAGTCCCATGGTAAAACAACTCAAAAAACCTGAAGTAACTCCCACTGTTGGGTGGGTAATTCACAGCAGACTGGGACCATACTATTGCACATAATGGTGACTACCACACAGTAGGCAACAAGAGGCTGTTTTTATTTGCTATCAGTGCCCTGTCTGACAAGATGGTTCTCAATTGCATTGCATCAGAAGTTCCTGTTTTCTGTGCACTTTCCTCTCCCCACCTGGGCACTCAGCATAGTCCCAGCCCATGCTGTGGCACACTGACTGTGCTGCTGGCAGGAGCCAGCATGCTCCTACCATGTTGTTTCAACAGATCTTTCTAGCTCCTTGGAACTCTCTTCCTTCCTGCCTTCTTCCAACACTTACTGACTCCTGCTGCTCTCCCAGAGCTTCAGCATTTCTCACCTTTTTCCCACCCAAATCTGAGCTCATGCCCCCCTTTCCCAGCCCCCTAAACTGTCCTGTTTTACATAAGCAAGCTGCAGAATGGTATGTATGTCTAGATGAAGCTCAGTCTTAGCCCCCACATCTTTCTACTGCATGCCTTGGCCATACAGAATAGGGGGAATAATGGTTTCATTTCCCCTGGAAAACCTGTAATCATAATGCAAACCAACCCAGTGATAGTTTTCCTGGCCTGTTCTCCACTGAGAGCTAGAAGGACACTTATACTACTCTGGGATTGTTCTTTCCAACAGACATTAAAAAAATCTTTGTTTTAATGTGAACATCTTCATCTTTCCATGCAAAACTACATATATATCAGTATCACAGAAACATTACAAAATTAATTTAATACAACCCTATTCCAAGGTGATTTCTTTAGACCTATGCACTGCTCTGAATGTGAAGGGGTTAATTCTTTTTTCTGCACAAAGAGATGCACAACCTGGTGTAAATAGCCTTGAACTCCCCAAAATATAGTTTGTTAATAGCCATTAATTCAAATCCAATTAAAAAACATTTTTTTCTTCTGATACAAACAAAAAATTATCCTCAAACGATAGCTTGAACAGTCACCAAAGATTGATTGTGTCAGATTGATTCTTCAGCAGGAGAAATATTTCATGCATTTGACACGCTGTAAAAGCAGCAGCTACTGACACTAGGGATTGCTTGAATAGCTGTAAATTAATCAGATTTAAAGACTGCATTTGGTAATTTAATCTGTACAAGGGAACTAAGGCCTAGCTCTAGCCTTGTAAAAAATATCAGACTTTGTATTTTGAAGGTCCCTGATAGTGACCTTGACTTGCTTCTAAAATGAATTCTTTGTTCAAAAGATCATTCATCGTCCATAGGAGCTGAAGGTTCCCTGTTTATCTGGAGACCCACTCATTTCTGGCTGTTTCAGGGTCTCCCAAAGTTGCAGTGTTGGACTTGATGTACAGCAAGGCAACACTTCTTAAGATCATTCCCTTAATATAAAAGGCTGCCATTTGACAGGAGTTAAAATTTACTAGTTTGTTATCTGAAATGTGAGGCATCTGTGGATGCAGCCTTGGAAAGTCTTAGATGCCCTTTCACACATGGGAGTAATTTTTTGACTGGCTAGTAAAATATCAGTAATGGCTTTCATTAATATTACTGTCATTGTCTAGATAAACCATTTTGGAGAAGACTGTCTGTGTGTTTTGAAAATACTGAATTACACTAGGCAATTATTTTCCCTACTTCAAACACAGTGATTCTATTGGTAATAACCTACATCCCCAAAATCCATGGAAGGAATACACAAAAGGAACTGCAAACCTTTTCTAGACTTCAAACAATGCACCACCAATGAAACCTGTTCTCCCCTTGCACAATCAGGTGCTGGTGCTGATCAGGACATTGATTTCTGTGGCTTTTCATTTATCAAAGTACCTACAGCTGAGCCAAGACCAAAGGACATTTGGGGTGCTTGCTATTTGGCTCTTGGTTAGTTGATGGAAGATGCTATTTCTTTTAGAGTTGATTCAATAATACATGTATCCTGATTACCCCAACAGGATTCTGAGAAGATGCAGAAATTTAAGGATGCAATTGCAGCTCAGACTAATTACTCTGTTCTGGTGAGTAAAACACTGCCTGTCTGAATAAGAACTAGTCAGCTTTTTCAAGAAAAGTATCAAGACAGTCATTAGCTATTTAAACACTAGAAAAATTTAGGCATCTCCAAACAGAAAAGTATCTGCTATGTCACACATAGGAACATTTCTAATGCCTCAAACAGCCCTATTCAACTAACCTCAACTTAAAAAAATCTAAGCCTAATACTGACAATCTATGCATTTTCTTACATTTCTCTTCACTAGATGATAGAGGTCCCTATCTGGAACCTGATCCTCAGACGGACTGGTATTCTGGAACATGTATTCTGGTATTCCAAACTGCCATTTCTAATAAAGGTCATTAACAATGAGGGAGTGATTATATTAAGTTTTCTTTTAAAGACCTGAATGCAGTGTCTAATAAAAGGGAGAGATGCCCTTGAGTGAAGAAATCAGTTTAATATCAAATACAACTCATTTTCTGTTGATTAAAAATGAGACAATTCAATCTGGGTAATGCTCTACGTCCCATTGTGCCAAGACAAAGCACAGGCTTGTTCTATAAACAACTTAGTCATACCACTAATGAAATTAATAAATATTAATAACCAGCTATGATAAGTGAATTTGCTGCCCATGATTTTGACTCAGACCATTGGCTATAAACCCATATTTTTGATGACTCTTTGAATGGTCATAATATTCAAGAAATCATTCACCTTCAGAGGTGGTTTTAAAGGTGTATTCTGAGCACCAAAGAGGGAAAGTGTTGTTTTCAGGCAGGACTGTGAAACAAAAGAAGCAGGGAAGAAAAACAGTTCTGTGTTTCAAGCTTCGTGCTGAGAACCCACATCTTAGAAGCTGAGACTTCACATGTTCTGTAAAGTGAAGTCAAGTCTTAGTTCAGGGCAACTGCCTCCCCTGAACCATCTTAGGGTAACCTCATAATGAGCACAACACACTGAAGGTCTACTGGGTCACAATCAATGGAATTTCTGTGCAACAGCTCTCAAAAAAACCCAAAAAAACAAACCCAAACAAAAAAGACAAAAGAAGAGAAAAAGAGAAAAGAAGAGAAAAAAAGAAAAACATGCATTAATTCTCCCCTCCAAGTTATTTCAAATCCAGCAACTGTTAAAAAATTCAGCTTCCAGTGTAGCTCATGGGAAATATTAAAACTTCCATTGGAAAAATAATTTATCTTTAAATTTAAAAAGCTCTCTAGGTATTTCTACTTACTAAGCTCCCCCTCCTTTCTCAGAATAGCAGAATGTAATCTTTGGGGCTTTAAACTCTGAGTAAGACTTAGATGGTCTGACTAAATTGTGCATAACAGACTGAAATGTAATAGCTCCTAAGAAAACAACAAAAAAAATCTACTTCATAAAACAAAAAGCAATTTAATGATTTTATTTCCCTTGTTAAGGCTTACTAGTAGCATTGCTATCTTAAAAGTGGAGCTCTAAAATTCAATTTAGCCCAGTTTTTTCCTATGCGTTGACTCACATTTTATTTCGTTAGCCTGTCTCAGCCTCTCTTCAGACATGACATTGATCTATGTTGCAAAAATGTCATTGCTAACAGCCTTATAAATCTTGTGTGATAGCAAAATATTTCCTTTGATTATCAAGTCAGTTTCCCTGTATGGGAAAAAAACCATAAGCATAGCACTGATGTATGCTAGCTTTTTGCAAGCATCCTTCCTCTGTCTGGGCTGATGAACAAATAGCTCCTTTACCAATGGGTGCTTTGACATTAATAAGCTAAACCAGGCTATGCACCCCCAACCCCCTGTTTCAGGCACTTAGCAGTGGTTAAAATTATTCTTCTCATAAGAGAAGAATAAACTTGCTCTCCTTTTTTATTTTTTTTTTTAATCCTTAAGAGGAAAACCAAGCTCATGCCCTTTTTAAATCCTGCTTTCTCTCAGGCTGTTTGTTCCCCTTGTTACAAGCATCCTGTGCCACAGGGGTGTCAGCTCTGCCCTGAGGGCAGTACAATGTCCCTAGTTCAGCATTCCCTTCCTACATGACTTCAGCCTGGGCCTCAGAAGAGCTACAGCTTGGTCCACAAAATCAGTGCTTTCACCAGCAAGAACAAACCTGCACTGAAGGATTTTGAACACACTTATTTATCTGAGGCAATTCCTGCCTGGTTGGACCAAACTTTGGTTTGGTTTCCTAAAGAAACAAAGCTCTGTAACTATCCTGTCTGCCAAGCCCCCAGTGCTGAATTTTTATGCCATTAGCCATCCTCAATCACATTTACTGTAGGGCAAAGCTCTTAAAGCTAATAAATGCCTTAAGTCTAGAGCATTTGGTAGCTGTACAGAGCAGAGACCTGCATAGGCAGCTGATGGCAGGGACTCACTGCAGGCTCAGCAGCAGCACCTGTGAGCTGCCACCACTGCTTCTAACAGTCCCTAACTCCAGTTTTCTCAAAGAGTGGGGTTTGCTCATAGATTGTGATAGGTCACTGGCAAATCTATCTGTTATTCTGTTCAGCCTGTTGCAGACACCTATCAGATCCTTGGATCTACATTCCAAGGAATGGTATATGCTTTAACTGCCAGAGGGAGATGCAGGCAGCCAGGTAATGGAAGACTTGTTCCAATTTGGAGGGGGTTTGGAGCCCTCCACCTTGAAACATAATCCAAATGATGCAAGGAAAATTCCAAAGCATGCTTAGAAATTTCTGCTGTCCCATATGCTCCCCTCAGCACCTTTAGAAACCCAGCCCATGATATTCAGCTCTGAGAGACAACGAGTACACAAATAACATCAACACATAATACACATCAAGACTGTCTCCTTCCTAATTTGTAAATCTTCAGAGCACCATATGAATTTCTAGTTACTGATCCTCAGCAGAGTACGTACTCAGAGTGATATCTGAACATTACAGGCTTTACATCACTCAAAGCAAGTTCATCAGCTCTGACCAGAGCACTAGGCAGCAATAGTCCAAATGCCTCCAAACTCAGTTAAATGCTGTTATCTTATCACAGGCTGTCACTGGAATGGCAATAGACAATCACCTGCTAGGGCTCAGAGAGGTGGCACGGGAACACTTCAAGGAGCTGCCAGAGATATTCACAGATGAGACTTATCTGACAAGCAATCGGTTCATCCTCTCAACCAGCCAGGTGAGTGCCTCCTGTTCACTGGTCTTGCCAAGCAAAGCATAATTCATTTGTATTCTGCCAGACCTTGTTGCTCACAATGAAAATAATGTAAAAAAGGCGAGCAAACAAAAGCAGTATCATCAAGAAGTCTGCAAATTGCTCCACATTTTCAATCCTGTTTTGGTTCACCAGCACAGTAAATACTGACTGCAGTTATGATTTCAAAGGCAACATTCCAAAGTCCTTAGCAGGGATTCTGGAAATGCACACAAACTAGTAAAATTCACATGAAGGCTCAATTTCCAAACTACACATACTCCCATTCCCCTTCTTTTCTGCCTTGCCCTAAGATAACAGCTCCAGTGAGCAGTCCTTACTCCAGTGACAGTATAGCCACAAGCCAGAACGGCTGCCACTCTGAGAAACAGAGAGCCAAGAGCTACGAGGAAATTCTACTCTTAAAAGTTGCTACATTTAAGATCTTTGAGAACCTTCTGTTGTTTGCTGTAGGACAGCAACCCATGCAGACATGCAACTTAAGACTTACAGACATTTACAGATTTACAGTTATTTGCACGTACAAAGGTACTCTAAGAGTCAATACTTCCTACACTTAATGTTCTGAATAAGGAAGCAACTTTATGTCATATAGCCTAAAAATTAAATGTTTCATTGCATGTAGTAGCAGTCCTAATGAAAAAAGAAATCTATGTAGGAATTCATTAACTGAAACATTAACCCAACTGCAACAGATTGGAACTATGCAACAAAAGAGACTTACAATATCATGCTACAGCATAAAACCTCAATAAGTAATTTGATCATGTCCTAATGTTTGTAGGCTTTCAGACGTGAGTGAACGTAACCAACGTGCTACTACATAAATTCTCCAAGAAACTATCCATGAGCAAAGAGTGCTTCTGAATAGCTTTATGGCCTTCGGCTGTTGCACAGCAAATTCATCTGACAATTCTATGGCTCTATTAGCAGGACTAATGGCCTGTTCTACACCATTAAAAAGGCAAATGTTGTTTGAGAAGGCCCCTGAACACAAAGTCTGAAACATATAGATTTCTAACACCTTTCATTTTCTGCAGAACAAAGTGTTTCACTGCCACATTATGCCATGATTAAACTGGGGTGTAATAGAATTAGGGTGTAATCTAGTTGCATTAAAGTATTTTTATACAGCATCAAAATTATAAACTATTATTAGAAATGGACAATGCTAATTTCTCTAATTTAATGCGGTCTTCACATTACAAATTTAACATAACCTTAAGAAATTAAAAACCTTAAAGAAGTTTTATGTATCCATTTTATGTACAAGGTTTACATAAAATTCCTATCAATAAAAAATCTTCTAGCTTTCAAATATCTATATAAATTCAGCAAAGAAACACATTATTGCCACCTCAAATTCCAGCAGTTTTTAAACCATAGCAAACAAACAGAGCAATGAGATTCTATACTGAGATCAGCTTTTGCCTTCCAAGGTAAATCATCTCCAGGTCTGAATTTCTGGAGACAGTGATACTCTACAGGGCTGGATTCACCACATTACCAGCATTTGTAGCATTTTTTTCTCTTTTTCCTAATTCCTAAGCAGCTGGTTTTAGATGCCCTGATTAATGAGAAGTCACTCCTTCCTTCTCCCTGTAACCAGGTTCCTACTACTATGGAAATGTTCTGCTGCTATGGGCCTGTGGTGCCCAATGGATATGGGGCATGTTATAACCCTCAGCCAGAGCATTTATTATTCTGCATCTCAAGCTTTAAGGAATGTAAGGAAACCTCCTCAGGCATGCTTGCAAAAGCTGTGGAAGAAAGTCTTCTAGCAATGAGAGATCTGTGCAACAAATGCAGTTCTACTACAGCAAAGCCACCTGCCAAACAAGATGCAGCCACCCAGCTGCAGAGTGACCACCGGCGCTAAGAGGCTGTGGGAATTATTCTCCTGAATCCACTCTAGGAAGAAACACCACACAGCTGTTCAAAGGCAAGATAATGCTAATAATATAATAGTGTAGAACCAAAGTGTCATTTGTTTCTTGTTGTTGCCAACATTTACAACTCTGTGTACTAAATCTACCATTTCTTGCTTATGAGTCAGCAAAAAAGATTTGGTCTCACTGACTGAAATGAAGGAGGAAGTCATAAAAGTATGTGTTGTACTACCATTTCTAACCATAATTAACTTGTGCTATTTTATCACCTAAGAAATTGAGTCAGCTATATGCATATGACATAAATTAAATACTAAGGAACACCAATTAATTAATATCCCCCGCAAGTAGTTCTAAAATATTCACATCTACTACTACAAGATTTGCATGTAAAGAAAAAAAGAAATTTCCCCTATTGGGAATTTTGAGAGTAAAACTGTAAATAATAGGCTGATGCCATTATATCCTGAACTTTTGCATGAAGAGTATTTAATACCACCAGTCTATTTACTATATAAGAAAAACTGATTATTTTTTAAAGAGTGGCCCCTGTGCATTTCCACAGAGTTTAGGAACATAACACATGTGTTTGCATGTTTACCCCAATTCAAAAATGCTGCAGAAATAATTTAGCTTTTATTCTGGTTTGCACTGGTCTCAAGCACAGTCCTGTTCTGAAAGCAGCATATAAGGAGACATGATCCATCACAGAGAACTGGGAGAATTTTGTCCCTAATGAATAGATTTAATTATTTCTTTCTATCAGTGAGTAAAATCCAGCCTGACAGAGTGGCAAAGCACAAACCATAAGTACTATTCAATCCTACCTAAGACCTTTTCTGTTTGCATTGGAATTAATTTAGTCACTGTGACTGGCAGGAGAGTGAATGCAACCACACAAAATCAAAGAGCAATAATTAGAATGAAGAGGTAAATTTGCAATATAAGGAAATCTTCAGCTTAGAGTTATAAATACCAGTACTGGTACTCATATCAGCTTTGCATCATCCCACTTGGAGGGATTTATATTTTATATTTTTAAATAGCAGATGAAGGGTATCATATTGTGCAATATACAGTAAATTCAACCAGGAAAGTGGCAATATATAGTGTCTGGTAATTCCCATTTTATGTCAGTGTTATCCTGAGTTTTTTCTAATTATCTTTTTCATTCCCTATAAATCCTTCCAGGGACTGATATTTCCAGTTACTTTCTTGTGAGGTCAAATATGCTGCCTTACTTTGAGGTGTTCAGTATCATTGTTAGAACACAACTTACTCACTCACTGAAGACACTCAGTTCCAAACTCCAGTGCAGATCCCATGCTGCACAAGCTGGAACACTTTCTGAGGCCTGGCCAGGGGTTGCTTCCTTGCCTGTGGAGAGTGATGTTCTCTCTTCCTCTGTAGACCAAACAATCACATGTTTAAGCACTCTGAAGCCTAAAAGCAGAATGGATTTATTGCAATAACCTAGAGATGCAGATATGTTTCTGTTTAAGAACTCTAGATACAAATTCAGGAGATTCTGTATGTCCATTATTATTTTACTGCCTCTTTGGAGGTACATACATGCACTTAAGCAGTCTGCTGGATAAAGGATATCCCCAACTCCATATGTGAAAGCCTGATAATCAATTAGAAGTAGCTATGTTGAAGTAAATCAACTGTGATGATTTGCAGACATTAAGAGCCTGGCTAATTTAAGTTATTTTATTTCACTGAAATATATGTATGTTTTATTACTCTGTGAGCTGTAGTTCAAATCAAAGATGAAATCTGGTTTTAGATTAATAATTTAGATAAATAATATTGTAGCATAAAAGCTGCCCCAAAGTTATCATAGAATGGTTTAGGTTGGAAGGGACACCTTCCACTAGACCAGGTTGCTCCAAGCCCCATCCAAACTTCCAGGGATGGGACATCCACAACTTCTCTGGGCAACCTGCTCCAGTGCCTCACTGCTCTCACAGTAAAGAGCTTCTTCCTAACATCTAATCTAATTTAAAAGTACATAGATCTAAAGTACACTTTAAAAGTGCAAGATCTAAAAACGCATAAACAAAACCCAAGAAAACCGTTGCCAAGACCAAAAGTTTGCTCAAAGAATACATGATTCAAAATAAAGCTTTAAATTGTTCCTATACTATAATTACGAAAATTTCTTCAAAACATTCCCAGTAATTTTTCTTTATATCATTTCACTACAAAAGCATTCTGCATTTCTAACATAACTGTAGCACTACGTATCTTTTGTGGAATTATATGTTTAAAATTGTAGTCGTATTTTAAGTGTCTAAAAATACTGTGAATAGTTATTTGATAATTTTTTTAAATTAAATATATACTTTTATTTTGTAATCCTAGCTAGATAAGTACAGATAGTTATTTGCAAATATTACCTGTTTCTCATTTTACTTTTTTGTCTGGAATCTTAACAGTAGCTTAGACACTGTGCTTAACACAGCCACTGAGAACTCAGGAAGCATCTACACCCACACCTGATACTTTATACCAATTTATCATTAACAGCCCCTTAATTGTCTATAGCTGCTGTAACAAGTGTTTTGCATTCTCCAGCTCTGGAAGCTACTCGTGGTGGAAAATACTGACAATATATTTTTACTTGAGGACCAGTGATCATACTTCCTATTCATTTAGCTAGCCATTCTGTACTTGTATCTTACTGATCTGGTTTTAGTGTTCAGCCTGAATATCTGAAAGGAGCAGCTTTGATGACCTCAGTCCCTGCAGAGAAGTCTTTTGTGTACATGGTCTACCTTTGCCACTCCCTGTGCTAAAAGCACTATCTGCAAGGTACCTGACTTGGGGCAGGAAGCTTCAGGCCCAGTTCAGGTCTGTTTAAACTGGAGGCTTCTGGTTAAATTACAGATGGATAAAAATTCACAGGCATTACAAACTTCTCTGACAGCAGGAGCTTTCCAAGGGACTGTACTGCTTCTCAGTTAACACAATTTCCTACACCTGTGTGGTGTGATTCCATGCTGTATCTATCAAGGATTTCAGAAATAAGTTTTCTTAAATTCTTATTTAAAAGTATTTGTGTTATGCAAATGAAGTTCCTTTATGAAGTTTAAAAATACACACCTTTATGCACTTATGGAAACCAAATATATTTCTAACATGTTTCTAACCACAATACTGTGGAATAGGTTGTTCAGTATAAAAAGAGAGAAAATTTTGATTGACAAACAAGGTGTAATTACATTCATGTAACAAGTGGCTATGATTTAATGAGCCTCTTGGTGGGACCTGGGGCAAACAACCCCCTGCAAGAGAACTTTCAGAAGGTAATTGTTTCGCACTTCCCATAGGTGTACACCAATGTACACGTACTGCTGGGGTGCATAAATTAAAAAGCAAATTTTTTAATGAAATTCCATGTTCACAGTGATCAAAAGTAAAAGATGTTCGATTTCAAAACAGGGGTGTTTCAAGGGTGTAAGAGCCCGACCTCGCTCCTTTGACAGGAGTGCTGCCAGAGCCCCTGTGCCACGGGTAATTTGGCAGGACACGGCTGTGACAACACAGCCTGAGTTGCAGAAGACAGAGAAATATTTTAGTGATACTTTTATTTTTATAAAAAAGTATATATTTATGACAAATGTAAATGTGTATTTATAGCACATGTTGTTCCTGTTATGTTTCGTCTCTACTGAAATATATTTATCTGTCTATCGATATGTACGCCCTGAAGTGTACGCTGGTAACGCGCATTCAGCTCGTTCACGGTCGGAGCTCCGCAACGCCAATAAAAGCTATCAGAGGAAAGACCTTGTCGCCTTTTTGTGCCTCAGCCCCGGCCCCTGGAAGCCTGAGGGTCGCCCCGCGGGGAGGGAGCGGGAGCCGGGACTGCACCACCCGCGGCTCCTGTGCCCCGTCCCGCCCGGCGAGGCTCCGGGGGACTCCGCCCGGTCCGGGCCTGCCCTGCCCGGGGAGGAGGCGCGGGCTCCTGACGTGAGATCGTGCAGTGTCACGGGTCAGGAGGGACTCAGAAGGATCAGCGGCTCCTGGCCCTGCACAGGACGTCCCCAGCCCTCCCAGCACTTTACAAATTACCTCCCAACAGCTTACAAATTACACGTGCCCGAGAGCGTTGTCCGAACGCTTCTTCAGCTCTGTCAGGCTGCTGCTATGAGCGCTGCTCTGGGGACACTGTTCAGTGCCCAACCACCTTCTGGGTGAAGAACCTTTTCCTGAACCGAGTCTCGGCCTCCCCCGGGGCAGCTTCAGGCCGTTCCCTCGGGTCCCTGTCAGATTCCCCGGGGCCGCACCATACCGGAGGCTCTTGGTGTTCCAAAGCTGGCAGGCGGGAAGGGGGCTCCAGCAGCTGTGCCACACGAGACAGGGGAAAGGGCTGCTCCTCAAACACGCCTCAGAAAGCACCAACACCTCCATCTTTTGCGTTTGCTAGAAACAGCTTGCATTACAGCGTGCATATATTTTCCAGTTACACAAACCTCATTAAAAACACAGACTGAAAGAAGCACATAAACCAATGATGGAAACATTTAAACCCAAATGTAGTTGTAAAGTGAAGTACTTTGGAGTAGTTACACTTGCTGCTCACAGCTCAGCTGTTATTTCCAGCAACCAGCACAAGGCAGGCGCAGCAGGTACCCCCAGGCTCGGGCGCCACGGTTTGGAGCAGAGCTGCTGCGATCGATCTCCCACACGGGCAGCTGAGGGACCGAGCCAGCTGTGAGGCTCGGGGCACCGCTGCAGGGCTTGGAACGGCTCCACGGCAGCTCTGACAGAAGAGCAGTGCCTGGGGCTTTACAGAGTTCGCAGGTGCTGCAGAACTTCACTAGCCATACCTAAAGTTGCAGCGATGGATAGCCCACAGAGAAGCATTGTAGCTATTTTTTTCTCATTCATCTCATTAAGGACTAGTGTAGTCTATCTCCTGTTTATGTGGGAATGAGCAACACTTTTCTTCTGCTCCAATGCTCTCCAGCTGTAATAATAACCATTCCTGCCTAGCAAAATTCATCTAAGGTTGCAAGACAAATCAAATTGCATGCATGTGATCTCAAGTATTCCAAATTCCAGTTTTGTGAATTTAAAGGCTTTAGATAATATAGAAGCATCCCCCCATGTGCCCCCCCCCCAAAAAAAAAGTATCAGACAAATCCCTATTTGCTTGACACTGAAAATTTACAAAAAGCATTAGTCAATAAGTGGGATACTAGCAACTCATTCAAATTTTTCTCACTGGGGTTGGTAGATTATTGCAATGTACCTGTCATGGCCCTAACCTGGGGAAACTAATCAGGTGGGCTTTTAATTTAGAGCCCACAGAATAGGGATGTCATCTCTCTCACCCATTTATAAGTGTGAATTAATTGTCTGAGTTTACCATCAAAGCTTCCTAGAAAGCAGTGAGAGCTGTCTGATGAGAATGGCAAAACGGCAGCAGAAGTTGAAAGCATGCTACTTTATGAGCACTCTTTCCTCAGCCACTTCTACTTTTTCAGTAAGCTGAATTTAAATACTGCAAACAGCCCTCACAGGTGGATGCAGTTAGGTTAAATGTTTGAGAAATGCCCTCACAGGTGGATGCAGTTAGGTTAAATGGTTGAGAAATGCTGACCCTTGCAAGTCATACAGCTACAGTGGACTAGGACAGAGAAAATACCTCCACCTGCCAGAATATGTGAGATGTCAGTACAGCCTTAACACAGCTGATAGAAACCTGGAAAGGTGAGACCCTGAATGTTTGACTCTACAGGAATTTGCTTCTGCCTTGTAAAACAACTCAATAGAAAGTGATGAATTAAAACAAATTCAAATCTGGGGAGTGCTCAGGCAAGTATGTGCATTTCTGTGTTCTTATTTCCCCAGTTCTGATTAATTTAACATTATACAATGCACCATAATAAATCTGAAAGGCACCTAATTCAACTAAAAAAAATGTGGATCAAGAGATTATTTTGTCCATTCTGATTTGATTCTCAGCTTCACAAAAATCTCAAGTGTTTAATATCCTGAGGGATTACTCTTTCAGTAGAAGAAAGATGAATTATGAGTCAATGAACAATTGGGTTATCAAGGTTGTTCACTTAATGTTCCAGCTGTTCTATAACACCATCTTAATGCTAACTGAAGAATTCTTTTGAATTTAGTCTTATTCTGTGGTACTTACAAATAAATGCTTTTTGTTTCTTACAGCTGCTCTGCCAGTAAATAGCAAATACGAGTACAAAATTAATTTCTTGCCTTTTACCCCTAGACCTAGAAATGACAGAGGCTAGAGGCTTCATTCAAAGGAGATCCATTAATGTAATAATAGTGAAGATGGAGATTAAAGCTGATAGGCTTTGTGGGGAGTTTTGTACAGCACTTAACTACATTAACACTGGGTTTTTCTCATCCTCATCAGTGCTAGAACTTAGATACACTCAAAATTTACTGAGAACCAAGCAAATACAGTACTGACCACTGCTTCTTTGCCTTTTTCCAGCTGGCCTGGAGGCAGAGGGACATCACCTTATTCTGGAAGTGGTAACAAACTGGAATGCTGTAGACCTGGTGGTTGACAGGGATATTGTATTTCATTGCAACATTTATGACCTGGGTTTTGGTAACGCCTGAATTTTATTATTTGCAGTTTTTTGAAAAGCACCTGTATTTTGAAATGAGCAATTCCTAAGGCATAAACAGTCCAGGTTCTAACAACATTTACACTTTTAAGCTCTGTACTGCTTTATATTCAAGGCAGTTTGAAAGGCACAGTCAGGAACAGAGAATGGCTTGGGAGTTAAGGCCATGCTTGGGAGAGCACTGTCTGGGGCCATCCCACATGCACCAGCCCACAGCCACAAGAAAACTTGCTAGGTTTTGGTCCACAGAGGTATTAGGGCTTCCCTCTGCTTTCAAAATAGGAATTTTTATTTTTTGTTTGAGCTAAATCCATCTCAGATTACTGAATTAACTACAGCAGAACCAAACTGGGTCCAAGTACTGTGAGGGAGAGCACAAAGGGCTATATGTGTTGGGGTAAGAAGCAGAAATGTAAAAGGTAAAAAATATATGCAAGTAAATGTATTTAAGTTGTAGTTTTCTCCTTTAGGAGGTGATGGCAAGTTAGATCCACTTTGTGAAGAAGCCAGAAAAGCAGTGTTAAATGCTTAACAATTTACAGGGACACTTCCCCTTTAATCTTGGGTTTCAGTCAGGCAGTTTACTTGCATCACAAAGATTGGTTCTTTACAGTTCTATGTCTCTTAATGAAGGGGGTAATTTTGTTACACCCTCATGTCAACCAAATAAGAATAGAACATCTTTTCCAGAAACAGCTGTATGTTACTACCCTGAATATTGCAAATTGGGGTAGAACTGATTTGTATGGCGTTTTAATAATTTGAATTAAATTAAAAGAAGATTGAAACTCTGGAAATCTTTAATTCTTTCAACTTTATAAAGTTTCTTATGTCAAAGATACTTTCAAAGTCATTAATAGCTGATAATACATCTTTTTACAGTTATACTGGTTGACAGTTCAGTTCTTCTCTTGGCCACAAATATCTCAGAGAACATTTGTGCATCACTTGGGAGCCCAAAAGGAGAGAGAAAGAAGTTGGCATAGCCGTGAGGACAGGATTAAAACTGACTTGGTATTATCACAGCTGATATTCCATGTACCTCAGAAGTAACTAGAGTATGAAGCTTCTCTTTTGCTCCTTATTTGTCAACAAACAATTTTATTTTAAAAACAATTTACATTTAGGTAAGTTCAGCAGTGTGAAAAATCATATGCCAGAATGCTGGTGCCCTGAGCAATATTCAGTTTGGCCCATGATTAGTTATGAAAGAAGGAAGTGGTCAATCTTTGCATCCTAAGAAAGGGGGTTGAGCCAAGAAACACAAGGATTTGCTGAGCCCAGGAAGAGCAGGCAGCAAAGCTGCAGTTTCCAGCAGCACTGCAGGAAAGCAGGCTGCCCAGCACAAAACCAAAACCCAAAGAAAACCTGTCATTCAGTAGCTTCTACCAGCTGAAATCTGTAACACTGATCCAACACCGCAGTGTGTCAAAATAACACCATCACTATGTCCAGATTCAGTCCCCTTCCCTCCAGGGGACAGAGACACTAAACCAATATTCTTTGATGAGAAAAACAATACTCATAGTTAAAGCTGAGCAAAGCAGGAATTGTATTGTTCCTTTAGAAGACTGAAACATTTTTGCTTTCTACCACTCTGATATAACAAGATTAGAAAGTGGGAACATCCAGACTGAGCTGGATTGAGAAGATCAATACAATGAAGCTTGGCACAGCTGGCCAGGGGCACTTTTTGCAGGAAGCATTCACACAGCAAACTGGGTTTGCAGCACCTGCCCTGGACAGAGGGAGTTTGTTCACACCTTGCTGTCACCCTGAGCCTCCCTCTGCCACTACTGAGCAGATTGTCCTGCCCATAAAGCAGCTCCAGTGCAGCTCCCAGCAGAGGCAGGGCTTTCTCAAACATACCTACCACATTCATCACTGGGACACCAACAAATGGGCTTCTGCTCTGGCAGTAAATTGTTTCTTGGCCTCTTAGATAAATGCAAATTAATTAGACTAAAATAGTTTAAATAATGCTACTTCTGGGCAGGATTTACTCCCAAAAATAGCAGAATAAACTCCCCAGATCTCTTAAGCATGGAAAGCTGTGAACATCACTGGAAACATAGCAAGCAGATGAGCTCACTACTGTGACTAGTCTTGGGGTAGATTTTTGGTTTGTTATTTCATTTGTTGGGTGGGTTAATTTTGCTGTATTTGGTGCCCTCTTTAACATCACTCTGAGGACATTTCTGACATACCTCCAAGTCAGAATAACAGCAGTTTTGTAGGGAGATACTAGGCCTTAATAAATCAACATGTTTAACTGGAGTAAATACAAACAAGCTTTGAGGAACACAAAGCTGCAGGTTTGAAACAGCAAGCTTTCAAGACAAGCATGGGTTGAGAACAGCTGCTCTGACTTTGCTTTAGAGTAATATTATGACCAAATTGTAAGAGTGAGGCAAAAAATCAGCTGCACCTAAAAGAGATCTCATAGCTCCACATAGAGATCCCAGGCCCCCTTACTGTGTTTTTGTTACAGAAGGAAGAAATAAACACAAATTTGCAGTAGCCCTTTCAGTCTGGTACCTGCCCCCAAGCACTACCTGCAGTTAGTTGCCACAGCACTAACTGTGCTGGATATTGAAAGGCACGACAGCAGCCCCGTGGACAAAGGCGTGTAATTTTTTTATAATGAAATATCCACTTTTTCCCCCTCACTTTTTTCCTCATTTATAAGGGGATTATCTGCCCTGTGGATAATCATGGCCATTCAAAACTGAATTTAGCCTCCAAGTCTTCCCAACAGCAACTTCCAGCCAGACTATTGTGACAAAGTCAAATCAGGAAGAAGAAAGCAGCCACAGAAAATTATTCCAGTAGTAACACCAACTAAATTGCTGTGCAGCTTTTATGGTTTGACTAATTGTCTCATTAAGGCACATTTCTGATCACTGAAATGGATCTCAAGTATTATTAATCACTGAAAAAACGGTACCACTAAGAGCCTCTCTCCCTCCTATCCCTGGCACTCTTTGCAATGGAAAAGGCTGACAGGCTCCTGTTGATTGGAGCCCCACTGCTGCACAGTTGGCAGTCAAACAGTACTAATGGCACAATAACCCAATAGAACTAAAATAGTTATGCCTTTCACAGTAACAATCTCTTATAACGTGATTAAGCTCCATCATGCACATTTCCTTGTGTTTTGCAAATGGCTCAAAAAAATCTGACAGTTTTTCCAGTAACTTCTTCAAAAGGAGAGGAAAAGTATATATAAAATTCATTAGCTATCATGAGCTAAATTTTAAAAACTCGATGCATTTTAGAATAATATGAAAACAACTGCAGCAAGCACGGGCTGTGGCACCCAGTCCACTCCCCCTTGCAGAACACACCTCCAAAGACTGGCTTTGGCTCAGTTATTTGCAGGCACTTTAGTGAACCTTAGTTTAGGGGCTGGCTTGCCCTGGGCTAGCTCTGTAACTGATGGAGAGAGACACCTCCACAAAGCAGCTCAGATCTCTGGGTACAGACTGTAGCATCTCTGGGCTCCTAATCTAGGTACTTCAGGGGTGTTTGGTTTGAAGCAATATTAGGAAAGATGAAGCTTCTTCCTCATATAAGGAGCCCGCTGATGGGCTCTCTTCATTCTCAGCAAACAGGAGGATGTTGCTCTTGGCCATCACTCCCAGTGGCTGCACAAGCCATACACTGCAACAGGACAGTTCCCCTTTCCAGGGGAGGCCTTTAGGTGTTTATCCCATGCATTATCATATTAAAGACAGCAGACAATTTCCAAGCAGCTAACTTTCAGAAGCCTAATGCAGAAATGGCACAGTTATTGCTGCAGGATATACAGACTTTCATGGTTACCAGTTTGATCAAGCAGAAGAAAAGACCTGCAAAGGTCTGGGAGCTCCTCTGTGGAGATGGAAGTGGTACATGGGAAGGAAATTGCAAAGGTAATCGTCAGTATAGGCTCCTTCAAGTGAGAGACAAGATGCATCACTAATTTAAAATTTATTTGGAATGCAGCCATTGCTTGCTACAGCTCTCAGTTTTAATCAGTTTTGCAAGGCAGTTTTAGGAAAAGACAGGGTTGTTCTGCACCAACACACAGGCACTTTTCAGGCACATCCTTATTTGCTCACATATAGGTGTATATGCAAATGTGCCCAGGAACGACCCACCAAGGCTGTATGAAGTACAGATACATCACAAACAAGTGGGCTTTGTTGTAGGCTTTGGAATTAGTTCTGGGGAACAGAACCTGGCTACAGAGATCTCCTTCCCTTTGGGCTTTGTTACAGAGACAGGTACCACAGAGTTGAAATCTGCATAAATCTGTTGAGCTCCTGAGCTGTGCAATATTATTATCACTATGACAAATATTATTTTACTGATGAGTCTAATAAGGGACCTCAGGGTTGTGGTAAATGAAAAGGAAATAAAAATGGAAGTAACAAAAATAATCACACTTCATGTATTCCCTAATTTTTAAATGTACATAAATATCAGAACAGTAATGCTGAAAAGAAGGGAAAATATTCTACTTTTTTTTTCCTGGCCGTCCCTTCAGAAGCTATTTATGAGCAGTCATAAACTGACATGCACACTCAGATATATTTTCCTGAAGCCTGTAGAGTTTTGTCTAAGCAAAAGCTTCAGAATATGTGTGTGTAAATAAATTACAGCCTGTCTGGTTTATAATGAGAAGGGTGTATTGTGGTATAAATATTGCAGAGCACATTAAATAAACATGGTCACATATGACCAGGTATCTATTAAATGAGCACATCACAGGAGAAGTTAATTATCTGAGAGTGTAACTAGGAACCGTTTAGAATCACTGGAGATTAAGTTGCTTTATTTGTGTTTATCTTTCCTTCTGAATAGGCAGTAGGTCGTTGCAATGAAGAGTCCCTGAGCAACACAGAGCTTCAGCTCTTCATCAACTCTAAGATGACAGTGTTGTCAACACCAGTTTGGAGTCAGGATAAGCCAAAAATTTTATTCAATCTAATTTTGTGCAAAATGAGTTGGCACAAACCAGTATTTTAAGATGTAAAAGTGCAAAATATTTATAGATACCTTACGGTGTTCAGGGTAAAGAGGAAAACTTTAAAGCTAAGTATTTATTTGTCTCACATACTGCAGCCTAAAAAAGTATATAAAGACTTCTTCAAAACAGACTTGTAGTGTCAGAGACAAGCATCCTGAGAGTAACATACAACTTTACCCTAGTAATAAGATTTTTTGAGACTTCACAAGTTATTGTGTTTCAGTCCACATGCAAAAACATCAGTGTTGATCGAATTTGATTTTGCTTGGGTTGTGAAACTCCCAAAGAAAGCTGTCCACTGTTCATCCTATACAAAATAACCAATATTGCAAATATGGACTAATTAAGGATATGTTTGGGCAAACTGCTGTAGCACAAAGAACAACTGATGAAGGAGGATTTAATCACATACAATTATTGAAAGCAAGATGAAGCCAATCCCCTTAAATTACTTAAGTACTGCTTAAACCCTGTAATAAACATATAGTAATAAATATTTCATCTTTAACAAGCCTACTGGGAGCAGTTTGTTAAACATTTATTTCTAGTCATGGGAAATTATGAAGCGTCATTTTGTTACATTCTATATCAGACAATTTTATTTTATCCTCTTTATTTTACCCCCAGCAGTGGGTATGCTAATTTGGGGAAATATGATCATTCTTCTAATGTATTGAAACATACTCTTCCTTCATATGTCTTTTGGCTTTTACTAATTAACTTTACCCTTGCAAAGTCTTGGCCAGCACACAGTGGCTGCTCACATCTACTTCCCAGCCTCTCCTGTGGAACTGACTCACTCCAGATAGGGGAGCTTTAGTGGGAACCCCAGCAAACCCACCCAGGGCATCACTGCAGAAGTGACCTCACAGCCTGGGCAGGGTCACTTTGGGCCAGAGAGAAGAACCAGGTCTGCTCTATGGCACAGCCAAGCCCCAGGCACAGGGTGGCAGGGGTGGGTTTTCAGGCAGCTTCTAGCACTGAGCTGCACTTTTCCTTCAGCTTGGGCAGCACCACAGGTGCACGGGGAACTCTGTGAGAGCACCAAACATCACTGCCCTTCAACCAAGTCTGCGTGCAGACAGCTGTTACTCCACTGCAGGTGGAATTCCAGTGAAATGCAGCCACTTAAACCAGGACTAAAACAAACTCATTATAGGGATAATCTACTACTCACCCAAGGAACATACTCAAGAGCCAAGCTGAGCTCTCACACAGACCCCTCCTCTTGTGGCAGGCTGAATGCACCCAGTGTGAAATTGTCCTGAAGTGGAGGAGAATTTCACACTGGCTGGGTATGACATGGGCAGAAAGGGTCTATGTGCTCTTTCTGTAAGAGTATCAGTGAATTCATGGGCTATTGACCAGGAAGTAAAGACTTCTGAAATGATAATTCAGGGTTTCTTTAGTGATGACTACAACTGTTTTCCCCGCTAAACAAATTAGATTTCCATTTGCCATTAATGACTGAATCACTTAAGTGTCACAAAGGAACTGCCTGGTGCACTTATTAATAATTGAAAACGTTGAGGAAATCCGTGAAACATTTTCAATCAAAGCTAATAATTCTCTAAAATATTATTTTTCCTGAATAATTACTCCTTTTGTTCTTTTATTCCTTTTGGATAATAGGCAACATTTTAAATAAAGGCATTAAAAAAAACCTGAAGTAACTGTTAAGAGGTATCTAAAACCAGAAGTGGTTTCAATGTTAAAAAGCACAAATTAGAAAAGAAAAATTATTAATCTGTTTCCTTCCAGCAAGTATGCTGAATTTCTATTTTAGACTGCATGCTGTTCCTTGATACCTTACACCAATGATTAGGAAAATGTACTCTCTTAATCTCTGTCCTCATTCTGTATAAACATGAAGAAAAACTTTCAATTGTCTTTTTAATCAGTAGAGTCTATGAAATCAAGAGTTCTATTGCTACACAATTGGACTTTGCAGAACTAGTCAAGAGTCAAAAGGAGCAAAGACAAAAAACACAAAATTTTTTTATCAGACCTAATAGGAATTTGAATGCCATATGTAGTTACTCTACTCAGTAACCTTTACTATTCAGGAACAAGGGCAGAAAGATATAAGCAAAATTACCCAGACCTGCAAGGGTTTTTTTGGTGTCTAAAATGATCATCAGCACAGAAAGGTTGTGTGACAGGTACTGACAAAATCTCCAAGGCCTGCAAGTTTGTCCACAGGACATGGAAGGAAGGAGAAGTAGAGGTTCAGTGTTTGTCCATCCCAGCAGGTATCACCTGGGGATGATGGCTGCAGCCTGGAAAAATCCAGATTATTCTATATTTCTCCACAGGAAAGGAGAATTAATTTTTTTAATTATTCGGGGTTTTTTTGCAAAAAGAACAAAATGCATTTCTTTTCCACAGACAGGTCCCTTTGCTTTTCCCAAGCCAGCCTCACTGCACTCACACTGCAAGTGGCAGCATTTTACAGCCCGAGCAGCTTTCGCCACCGGCTCCCCTCAGAGCCCCACAGCTGCGCTGTGGGCTTTACTCTAGGCCTGACGGCACTCAGCAGCTCTGACAATAATTCAGTGTTCCCTTCACCCCAGGGCCAGCACAGCACGTCCCCACCCAGCTCCCAGTCTCTTACCTGCCCTTACAAAGTGCAATATCTTTGAGCCTGAGGCCACTTCTCCCTCCTGAGACTTTCCCAGCAGCCGTCCTCGTCCTTGTTCCCCTCACCTTGACTCCGTAACTCCTTCTTACTGCGGACATGGCGGCAGCGCCACACAGGCCCCTCACAGGGCCCACACAGGGCACAGCCCTCCAGTCTGGGAAAACAAGGCAAAATGCTTGAGGTCTTGAGGGCAGGACAGCAAATTACAGAGAGAGGGGCCAGCTGCAACCACAACCTGGGCTTTAAGCCCCAGAGCACACAGGCCAGTCCCATCAGCCATAATTAACTATCCCCACCTGCCCTGGGCTTCTCGTTAGCCGGGCGGGGCCCTGGTGCCCCTCAGCACATCCCAGGGCCCCGCACCAACCCGAGGAGCTGCCTGGAAAATCAACACATTGTGAATTCACTGAACCTCTATAAGAGACAACAGTGGGCTCTTTTCTTTCATCTTTGACCAGACTTGTTAACCTTACAAATCTATTCTATCTGCTTTTACAGCCATTCTGGATTTATGTGAGTACTGAGCGAGCCTCTGGTTCATGTTTTAAACAATGTTCAACGTCATCTATGCCAACAGCAATTAAAAGAAGAGATATATATACACACACATATATATATTCATACACACACACACATATATACATATATATAATATTTGCATGTGTGAAAGCATAGGGTAGAGGTTCCCAAGCTTTCATTTTGTTGTTATTCTTAGTGGCAGTGGGTATTCCCAGCTCTGTATCAGAGGCAGCAAATCTGCTGGTTGTGCACCCAGGTAAGAGCTACCCAGAGCTCTTGGAACAGCAGCCAGGGAGTCTAACCAGGGATACTTAAAACAAAACAAAGAAAAGAAACAGACAACACCCCCCAAGGCACACACTTTCATCTACTCAGTTCAAACAATGCACACACATTCCTGGCTCTTGTCTAGTCCCATACATTAATTTTTACCTCTTGGAACAAACAGAATGGTTTCTCTTCTGGAGAACAGGCTCCTCCTCTGCTCTAGCACAGACTCTGTACTATGGACAGAGCAAATGTTTCCATCAAGCACACTCCTGCTGTCTGTCAGAAATGAAGAACAGTGACAGAAGCTGATTATCTAAGCAAGTCTTGCTGCTGTGGGCATGCACAGCCTGGTGTGTCCCCAAGTAGATGAAGTCAGCTCTCACATTTACTATTTCTTCCAAATTGCAAAGTTGTCATTTGAATTTCAGTGCCAACTTTTTTCACAAGAGGTCTATATAATACTTCAGTACTTGTCAAACATTGTACAAAGATGAATCTTTTAATCATATACCATCTCAAAGCTGAAGACACAACATGTTTAGTAATTAGAGATGTTAATTCCAGTCTAGTTCCAGTATTTTAAAAACTCTCCTTGAAATAAAAATGCTTTAATGTGTTTTTTCAAAAAAATAACAAATAAGAAGCCAAATATTCTAATATAACCTCAATGTTATTGTCAATTTTGACTCAATGGTTTTGAATAATTATCTTTTGCTAGTCCAAATGCTGTCTACCTCACCGCTTCCATGTTTAAATAAGCCAACACTGAGGAAACAAATAGAAAACAGACAAATGAGCTGTCCTAACACTTTTACAAATAGGATGTTAATGTCCCCACTCAAAGGAGAAATTGTCAAAAAGAACAGCCATAACAGAGAATTTTCTTCTTATGTACTTTTATTTTATTGAGTTTTTTTGCAACTTTGATGGAATTTTTATGCAAGTATTATGCCACAATCTATGATACACAATGAGAGTGAAAATCTGTCATTTACCATTTATATTTCTATGTTAATTTTGTTTTCTACCTCTGCATATACTGTGGCAAAAGTGCATTTATCATATTTCATGCAGCGCTGACTGCCTTATGCAAACTGAGAATACAATAAACAGAGCCAGAAATATTTAGCTGCACTCAATTCTTGCTACAAGAAACAAGCATTCATAAAAGCATTAAAATACTTTGGGTGATGGTTACTGTCTATCAGCTTAATGTTTTGAGCTATAGAAAAGGATAGGAAACAACATTTGTGGCTGTCAGCTGCAGTACTTTCCAAGTTCATTAGGTTTTCAAAGACTGAATTAGCTTAAATGCTTCAGTGAGAGAAAAAGCCCAGGGCAACGGGCCTGATTTAAAAGGATGCTACAGAGTTTCACAAACATTAGACTAAGTTCAGTTCTGGATTCCATGGTAAGTACCTTACCACATCAATTCTTTGCTCTGACAGAAGGACTGTTTCTTCACCATCATGGTGTATCCAAGCCAAATAAAAGGACAATACAAGGCACACAGGCCTTTTTGGAAACATGCTTGGGCATGTAGTACTTGATCATAGCTTTAGCTTTTAATTACAGCTTTTTATATTGAGACAAGAAGCTTTCCAGCATTCCACCCGACTCTTTGAATCAGACATAAAGTGCCATGCTTTGTTATGTCACAGTCCATACAGCAGAAGCAGGGCAAAGTACTCACAGAGCAACAGCATGTCCAAGGAGCCTGCTCAGGACAGGGAAGTGGAGATGGAGTGAAGCCTCATCTCTGTGTTTTCCAGTCACTTGTCATGCTGTCTCCAGGCAGCTGCAGGGGAATCCAGTCTGACCCTCAGGGCACGGCTGGGGCACGGGGCCTTTGTGCAGCTGCTTCCAGCTCCCTGCCCCAGCACAGGCGTGGCCATCCTCTGCACCCCAACACTGCTCAGCTCAGCACTCCCTCTGCCAGCCAGTACAAAGAGGGCAGAAAGCCTCCTGGCCACTACAAGGGTTAGTGCTGCAGAAACCTGCACTCACAAAGTCCACTCAGAGCCAAGTTCTCCTGGGCCAGAGGGAACAGGACTTCTGACAATACTAGTTCTTACATCAAGAGGGAGAGTGTGCTGGGCTCCCCTGCCTTCTAGCACTCTGGAGGAAGCACAAGCAATGGTTCTCACACCACCCTGCCATGCAGTGCCTCCCCAGAAGCCAAGCACTAGTTCCCAGCAAGAGAAACAGCCTCTGCTGCTCTCTCCTGTCCAGCACTTGCTGTACATCAGCCCCCTGACACAGAGCAGCTTGAGGAGGTTCACTTTTATGCCCATACTCAAAGTACATGGCAGTTGGGATTCTAATTGACAGATAAACTTAAGGGACAAAAATAATCAATCACTACTTGCACAAAACCACAGCATGTGCCTTTGGTAAATCTGCAGCTGTTGCTTGCCCACCTTCCTCTAAAAAAAAAGGGTGAGTAAATCAGGAATAGCCATTTCAGAGCTGAATTAGTATCAGCAAGGAGGTGTGAGGTAGGGAATAGCACTGGACAAAGCAGAAAACCAACTGCTTGTTGCAAAAACAGAAATTTTTCATTCAAACACCATCTTGTAATGGTCAAGGAAAAGCATATCTTAGTATTATGGTGAGGGAAAGACTTTTCATCCAAAACAAGGATGTTTACAGGACCCCACAGTTCCCTAATACCACACAGCATCAAAGCAGGCAGCCCAGGGAGCAGGAGCACCTCTTACTTTTGAAGTCATTTGATGCTGAATTCTCCTGGTGATCACCCACTGCTCTGTCAACTGTGGTCTCATGCACACTTCTTCCTTCTTCAAGCATCCTCAAACAACCTTTTCTTGGTCACTTTTACTTCTGCCCTTCTTGACCTCATATCTAAGTGGTTTATGCTACTTTCTGTTATCCCCAGTTGAACAACTTTGTAATGTGACTTCCTGTTTCCAGCCTCTTCCTTACACCTCCAGGTTACCTCACCATTTCCTTCTAACAAATACAGCTGGTACATTTCTCTACCAAAGTCATCTACCAACTCTGCTTTTCAGTTTCATTACTCTTCTCTGATATATAGACAGAAATAAGTAATTTCTTTTCCTTGTGGTAATGACTCTTGTGTGCATAACTATGGTGCTGTCCATGCCTGCTCTACTTACTTAGAGTAATTAGACAGTGCCCACAGACTGAGAGATGAGCCTCACCAAGCACACATTGCATTCTGGGATAGGAGAAGCTTCTTGTGTCAAAGAGGTCCCAATTTCAAGAGACAAGTGACAAAAATGGTGGAAGGTAAGCTGGGATTTTTTTTCCTTATAAACTGGGAAGCAAGGTACAGAGTAATGAAGTCAGCTGCAGGATCCTTTTATTTGGTAAAGCAAAAAATACATATTTTCCAGTATTCTCCCCACTTTCCTTTTGGATGCAGTGCTTTGAGAGACTACCAGTCAGAGACAGGTCAGGACCTTGCAGTTAGAATGTCTTTCCCTCAAAGGCCTCCAGGTTGAAAGCTGTATCCAAGAACCTTCTGAGTGACACCAGATGAGTGTTCTTGTTGCCTGTGGCAGCTGCAGCAGCAGGCTCTCGGCCAACATACCTTCATGACAAAAAGAATTGGGTGGACAGTGAGGTGAGAAGAGACACTATTTTGACAATAACAAGCATGAGAGCATGCTATTTAATGCATTCAAGTCAGCTTGGCAGGTTTGGATATTTAGTCATCAATCTTTCTTAAATAAAAATCAATCTAAGTTGTACCAAGTTATACCTTCTGGTCAGCTTCCCTTTCTTTCCTCCCACCATTGTTAAGCTGTCTTCTCCCCATCCCTCCCAGGGCAGCCAGGTACACTGTCTCATAACTAGGTAACTTGCTTTTAGCAATGAAGACTCACATTCCTTTGACAGCTGCATGGGCAGATCTGAGAGTCAATCATCTAAAATAAATGCAAAAGTGCCTGAACTGAGCTCTTAGAACAGCTGTTTCCTGCAGAAACCTAATATCTGGAATGAAATTCTTAAAATGACAGAATCTTAGACAAAAGAGAGCTAAGTGCCGGGCTAAGTAGCAATAAATACAGACCTAGTTACTGATCTTCTTTTAGATCTACAAGGAGGAGCAATATGTGCATCTTATATTTGAGAAACAATAGTCTAGATTTTTCCCTCCTTCACCCAAGAACCCAGAGTCAGAGGTTTTGATTTGTGAAGAACCTGACTTACCCATAAATACCTGAAAACAATCCTAACCAAATTTAAAAGCAAACACATCAGCCCAGGAGACAGAGCAGTTGTTTAAAGTCTCATACCAGATGGGTCGAGTGCGGTTCACAATAGTGCGGAAACGAGGTCTGACATAATCGTAATAGCCACTGTTTTTGTGCTCCTCCTGACACCAGACCAGATCAGCAGCTGGATACTTATCAAGCTCTTCTTTCAGCAAGTCAAAGGGGAATGGTGAGATCTGGAAAAGGAGGGTAATAATTGTCAAGGCTTTCTCTTATGTGGTATTAGCCCATGGTGAGTCATTACTTTTCCATGGAGAGTGACTCATGTTTCTCTAATTGATTTAATGCTCAGAAATGAGTACACAAGTATTTTATAGTTCTGTTAGTATGAACAGAAGTAGATTGTAGTCCAGACCACCTGCACTCCTATGCCTTCTTCAGTGAAGTAGCTGTAGCATGTCCTTAATCAATGAATGACAACATAGCTTCAAAGTGCACTATTCACAACATTTAATGCTAGCAGACTGCATATACAAATTTAAGGTGCTATCATATTGTTATCTTAACTCTTCCAGAACAACATAACAAAGTGATCAAGTTTTCTGGTTCTCATTGTCCAGTATGCAATTGATGTGTTCTTTCTCCACAAGGCCACAAAGGATTAGAATATGTGAGATGCTAAGTGCTAGAAAAATGCTATCACCATCTATTCTAGGAGAGAGCACAGGAACTCCCATGACCCTGTCTTCTGAGATCAGGAAGCTCACCTGTTCAAGTCTGGTTATAGCTACTTGTTTCTCCAGGTCTTGGTTCTTTCTCTCTTTCACAAGGTCATAGTAGACTTTTCCTGTGCAGAGAATCACGCGCTTGACCTCATGTGGTGCCTGAGCTGCTGGCCCATTCTCAGGAATCACACGTTGGAAAGTGGTACCTAGTTGGAGCACAAATTAGAAAAAGTGCCCTCAGTGGACCTGACATTTCAATAAAGCAGCCCAGGAAACAGCCCTTTAGTCCTTTACTGAGCAGGCAGCAGGTTGCAGTGATTGAAGGGTTCTCCTGCCTCTCCAGTCCTACCTTTCACACTGGTAACTTGGCTAAAGTCACTTTCAGCAGTTCTGTTTCAAGAAGTTAGAAGATTTCCAATAATCCAGTCTTTCACTACACTTAATAGACAGAATCATATCAGTAGTGGACTGTGTTTCAGCTTTGTGCTGTGTATTACATCTTTACTTTTAAATTGATTGGGCAGCTCAACTTTGCTTCCAGTTTGGGTTTTTTTTCCAGAGAATCACCTGAAATATTCTCTTTCTTCATTCCAAGATTATCTCAACCATGTAACATTAATACAGCTTTACAAATTTCAGAATATTCTATAAAAACAAAACAAATATCCATAATGCAACTAAATCTGGCAACTGCAGAACTATTTACCCAAGCACACACATTACTGCTGTGTTTTTGATTTAAACTTCTGTTTGAGAGCTAAAATAGCAATAGCCAAAGCAAGAATTAGCACAGAGCTGAGCCACATGTATAAATGCTAATGTACAAGTACCATTTCAGATGCATATCTTCGCTGCTAACACCTCCCAGTGGAGTACAATTTGCTTGGGATACTGGAAGAGGGACTTGATAGTCTAAAAGATCCTTTTCTTTGCTCTCGTATATGATTGAGTAGAACTATTTCCACATTAAACAACTGCAGGGTAGCAGACAGCAGCTCGACCTCCTATCCTGAATCAGCACACCCACTTACCAGGAGAATAAACTCCTGTTTAAATCATTTATCTTGGGGAAGAAAAGCAACAGCACAAACATATCAAAGAAGAACTGATTTATATCAGAATTATCCTGTCCCACTGAACAGCAAAATTCATCATTAAAAAAGACTGAATCTGTGCTTCATTGGGTCAGCTGGAGTCAATCTTCCTCTCTCTCTCAGCTTTCTATTAAAAGCAGAGCAAAAAGGGTTAGCTGAGAGTCAGAAACACTTTATTACCTGTTATCCTCTTCAGCAGAAACATGAAAGTATGCCAAAATTCAATGTTAATTTGGAGTTTAGCCACTACTGTGGTTAGCCTGAAGGGGAGGGGACTCCCAAGACAAAGTGACAAATCCCAAAGCCTACAGAATTTCTAATCTGACCCATTCTACAGAGCTTTTAAACAGTAATAAAAACAGCAAATGCCTTTGCTTGAGAAGCAGATTTTACACACTTACAAAAATAAAATAATACAATATTTAAGCACACTGATACAGTGTAAGTTGCTTTTAAAAAACTGAGCAGTTGCTCTCTTCTGACAGCAGTCAGACCCTCTCTGGAACTGGAGATAGACCAGCACATCTATGCCCACATTCTCACTCTGAACAGTCAATTTAATCCCTCACTCATTACATGTCACTGCATTTCCTGATGCCACTCCAGCACAGACTAACCAGTGCAAGGCAGGACAAAACCATTGCAGTGTTTGGCATTCCCCTTGCAGTCACTGTGCATCTCGTGGTGCTGATGGCATGCCAACAACAGCTCTGAACTCACTGATCTCTCTTTAGATCACTGGTGTGACACAGCAGCCCCAAACCAAGCACTGTAACAAGAACCGGGCACATTATTCTTCCAAATGGGCCCAGTGTAATTAAAACCTATTCCTCAGTCATGGGGGCAGGAGGCATGGGCAGTACAAAGAACAATTACATATTGATGTGAAGAGAAAAAGAGCAAAGGGACATAGTAGCCTCTTGAGGGGAAACTCCCTGCAGACATGGAAATGCACTTCCCATTAAGTTTAAGGGTTAAGGTCACAAGATAAACCTGTTAAATTAAGAAACTATATGCGAAGGCAAAGTTTTCAGCAAAAGTCCCTGCTAGCTCTCACTATGGCAGCTCCACAGGAATAATGCCAAAAGAAAAGACAAGAGCAGAGCAGATTCAGAGTCTGACATGCAACTTGGTATAGCTAATTATTTCCTCACAATACTTCGAGGCGACCTACCAGATACCATTTCATCAAAACTGGATTTAGCTTCTGGATGCCTCAGCAGTGACTTGGGTGTCAAAACAATCAGCTGTAAGACAGAAATTTTTCCAAGAGTCAGGAGCTGCTTTTTCTTCATTACACATGCAACATTTCTAACTCTGTGCACACAAAACGAGTATGATAGAAAATAAATTAGTATGAACAGCAAACACAGTAAATTTTTCCCCCTGTTTTGAAAGCCATGAAAGTTTCAAAATTATTCAGAAGATTTAGGTAGCCTATTCCTTTTACAGGTTCTCAAAACTCACTGGTTATGTTTGTTTTTTTTTGACAACAAAATCAAATTACAGGTTATGAACCAGTAAAACATTCAACAGCTGTATCTTGGGTCTTTGAAGTTCCAGCAATTAGACATGCAGATGATAGTTCTGCAGCCTGTAAGCTACATCACTAATATCTTGACAAGCTCATCTGAAGATCTGCATACCCAGATGGAAGCAAAGCTGAAAATCAAGTTTTAGAGCCATAGTAAATCAGAGCTGAGCTTCTTTCCATCAAACTGGCAACTTCAGCCTGGGCTCAGTTAAGGTTTTTCACCAGAAATCCTCATTCATTTCAGCAGCGTGTCATATGCAAAGGCCGCTCCTTGTTTGATGGCTAATTTAGCTGGAATAATCAAGCCCATTCAGGTAACCTTACCGGCTTTCTGAATGGCAGCAAGATCTGCCTTCGGAGCACATGAAAGTAATTGGCTGGAGTTGAACAATTCACCACAATCCAGTTGCAGTCATACAGCTGGGAAACTTCAAATTGCTCAGTGAACTCCTGAGAAAAACATTAAAGGCATTAGAAAAATGTCTGAAAGATCATATAAAAGGCTTGAAAACCATCCTTCTATTTCTGACTCTCAGAAACTCCTTTCCACAAAAATTTTATTTAGCAGCTCTAAGCTGAGATTGTTTTATTGGCTAGGGAACCATCCCTACAAAGCATCCTTTCTGTTTCTATTTCTTCCTAAAAATTTATGCAAATCAACATGAAAAGTTTCCATTAATTCAGAAAAGATGAGAAGTCCAAGAAGGAAGACTGAGGAGGACTAGGATATCAGCAGGTGGAAGAAACAAAATAGAACCGCTTTGAAAGAATGTTAAACTGTAATTCATTTTTTCAGTGTAGAGTTGGCTTTCACTCTCTTTCCTATTCTGTAGAGCTGTGTATTTATCTGTAGAAGTGAATGACCAATCAAGTCTTAGCCCAATCAAAATTAGAAGTTGCTTATTTTTGTGCTCCTAGCAGTACAATTTAGCTCCACTGCAAAGAGCCAGGCTAGTCTCATGTGGCCTCCTTTAGAAATTGGCTAGAGACACCTATTTGCAGTACTCACAGCAGTATAAACCAGCAGGATCACTGGGCCCTGAGGAACAGCCATAAAAAGATCATGCTGCCAGAGATTAACTGTATGTGACCTCAGCTTGTAATGAGGAGCAATGCTGCATACTTCCATTACTTTCACTGGGATCAAGTTGAAGTTACACCAAGACTTGAAGCTAAATCCTAACCTGCTATACCTAGCTAAAAGGATGCTACTAACAAAAAATCTCTGGGATGTGAAAAGCAAGAAAAGGACAAAACTACTTACTGGATAGGCATCAGAATCATCATTGCTCATCTGCAGAAACCTCTCGGGCCTGGCTGATGAATGCTCTGGACCCTGGTAAAGGTATCATTTAAAACAATGTTGAAGAGCCAAATGAGCAGTTAGACATCAGTCTAGATCACTCACTGCATGTGAGTGTACTTCCTGTCCCCTCTGCACCAGCTGCACACCTGCCCCCCAGCCAAAGGCATCAACAACAGCAGTGGGAGACAGGACACACCACAGGACAGAATTCCTCATCTTCTGCTTTCATAGGAGTTTGGGTTATCACATGTATTGCCAATGATTTTACCAGCTGCAAGTGATTTCTACCCTCAGACTAGCTGCACAATGAAGAACACTGGAAAGGCAGTGGGCCCATGTGGGCACAACAATCACCTTGCTAATACAGAGCAAACAGGAGCACGAGGAATGTCAGGAAGAGAAGCACTGGGTGCCTCAGAGAACTGCAGTGACTCACTCTTTGTGCATGCTGAACAGGAGCAAACACAAAGTTAACTGCTGACTACTTTTGCTGTATTAGCAACAAAAGTAGGGACAGGTTCTGTCCTACTACTGTTCACTGTTCTGTACAGGACCAAATACTGAGATGAATGCTTTAGCTAAAATGGATCAAAATACACACACGCATTATCTGCCAGACTAACCTATGATTAATTTCTGCCTCCTCAGGAGATATTTTTATGTTCTGTCATTACTGAACACTCCCATCCACTGTCTCACTAGCAGTACCCATGGCAATTACTTGAATTGCACAAATGCTGTTAACTCCATTTTACATTAGCAAAACATGAATGCTGGCCTAAGAAATTACCAGGAATAAGGAATATCAAAGAATCTGTTGTTTTTCCTTTTAATTTATAAAGGATAAGAGAAAGCTGTGAGGAGTGTGAGAATGCAATGTGCTTTTTTATGTATTACTATTGCTGACAGCCTTGGCTTGTTCAAGTGACAGGTGCCCTTAGGAAGGGTTTTCCTTTCACACACAGCTGTTAAGTATTTTAACCCGAAGACAAACTATTACACCTCTCAACTCTCTCCATGTCTCCTGAGCTAATAATGTTCATAAAGAGATTTCTTCTTTATATGGCTATCTCTCCTAGTAACTTCCTCTATTGAAATCTTAATTAATGAACTCCAAAATTGTTGTCATTATTCTGACAACTGGTAGTCCCCCTTGACTGAACACATCCTCCTTCCTAATTCCAAGTGCAGGATTCCAGATCCATAGGAGGGACACAAAGGTGATCCAAGGACATAGGAGCACCTCTCCTATGAAGGCAGGCTGAGAGAGTCAGGATGGTTCAGCCTGGGGAAGAAATGGTTCCAGGGAAATATTTTACAGCCCCTTACAGTACCTAAAGGGGGCCTACAATAAAGCTGGAGAGCTACTTTTTACAAGGTCAAGTAGCAATAGGACAAGGGAGAGGGCTTTGAGAGCAAGTATAGGTTTGATACAAGGAAGAAAATCTTTGCTGGGAGGGTGGTGAGGCACTGGCACAGGTTGCTCAGAGCAGCTGTGGATACCCCATCCCTAGAAGTGCTCAAGGCCAGCCTGGATGAGGCTTTGAGCAGCCTCTGGTCTAGTGAAAGGCTCCCTGCCATAGTGAGCAGGTTTGAACTAGATGGTCTTTACAGTCTTTTCCAACAAAACCCATTCTATGACTCAATGATTCAGTCTGCTTCATGGACTAAGGGAATTCAAAAGAAAAAAACATTCTGTTGGCAACAAAGGTATAACACAAACAGCCTAGAACTGTGCCTGGTATCACTGCCCCTTTGAATTCTGCCTCCACTTTTGAGGTGCCAAATAATCTGGTCACAGACAGGAAAGGACTTGAGAGCAAGGAGCAAAACTGCACAAAACTGTGGAGCACAGTAGCAGCCCAGTTTATTGTAGCACCTCTGCTGTTCACATCTGTTTGCTGTAAATCAAATCCTGCACTAAGATGGCACACACAGCACAAAACCCAGTGCTTCACAAGCACACTGCAGTCAGTACATGGGAACAGAGATGTTACCAGCAAACAATTACAGGAGAGGCAGGTGAGGCTTTCCCATCACTCACACACTGCCCCAGCAACAACCTCAGTCCAGAGCCTCAATGTTCACATCCATCTTCGGTTTCTGTGCTGACACCACCAATCAGACTGCCAGCAACTACTGCGTGGGATGGGGTAGGGCTTATCTCTACTGTGACCACCTATCCAGTGAGACCTATACTGAATCCATTAGCTACTTTCAGATGAGTCCCCAAGGAGCCATTAGGCTGCAGAGCCTTTCAATCACAGCCAACTTGCCTGTGAATGCATGACCTAGAGGTGAAGGGATCCATATCCCATTAAGAATCCTTCCCCAAATCATCTTGTCCCCAACACTGTAGTTATAGAAAGACTAGTCCTCCTGTAATGAAAAGGTCCTCTGGGAAGAGAAAAAGACTTCAGCAGCCTGGTGGGATTCTTAAATATACCAAAAGCAGCTGACACTAGTAGCAAAATAAGCATGTTTCAGAAGACCTGTGCAAATCTTCTCTGCCAAGTGGCTATGGGGAAAAAAGGATTAAATGTATTCTAAGTAGCAGAGAACCAGCCCCTTAAGCTGAGTGCTTCCCTGCAGAGGACCACACCTACTGCTGAGGGCTCATTCAGGTTGTCCCCTCAGGATACAGTTAAAAAAATTAATTTATCAAAACCCTTGTGAACAGCATCAGACCCATTATTCTTTAAGCACAATGGATGTGGAAAGCCATTCATAAGATATGAATGCACCCCAGTGTATCAGGACAGGATCATAATTGAATGGAAATAAACGAAATTGTTTGTGAGAATAGAAATGACACAGTTTGTGGTGAAAAGGTCTAAAGCATTTATACAGATGGAGATTGGCACTGTGGCACATACTATGCTTTTTTTAAAAAGAAAACTAGAAACATATATGCAACAATTCATGAAGGTTAATGTATTTGAAAAGGAGAAAATTAACCTTGCCTGACATGATGCTCATGTACTCTTAAAAAGAATTTAAAATATTTGAGGAACAATTCTGCTGCTGATATGAACTTCATGTATCTTTATACATAGGGTGTACCCATGCCCTTTCCCTCTAAGACATTGTCTAGTTCCTCCCACTAGCCACCAAAAATGACAGTCAACAGCTAGTAGAAACATTTTCCTTTCCAGAAAGACAAAGATTTATTATAATATCAAAATTAGCTACTTTCAGAGGAGGTCAATGATTTTTGAAGTTTTAAAGTTTTTTTATATCATTTCATAGCAAGAGAATTTAGTGCAGAGTTTACAGAGATATACTTTATGCAAAATAAAACCAAGAAAGCACTCTTAAGACATGATTTTTTTTTTCTTATTGTACACTGAGAATGCAGCTTTCTGGGGAAAGAAGGCAGTGTCTTAGGGAAAGTTACCAAAAAAGAGAGAAAAAAAAAAGGAAAAAAATGGGGGGAAGTACATGCCGCTAACAAGGACACAAAGCTAAGAGCTCAGAAATATTTCTCAGGGTTTTCTGGTTTTCACCAGTCAATCTATCTGAATTCCTCTCATAACACTGAGGCAGCCCCACATGTTTTACAGTGCCTTCCCCCCCTGGGATCCCCAAGCCCCCTTAGGCTTTTCCAGCTGCAGAGAGGGCAGTGCAGCCAGCCCTCCCTGGGGCACGTGCCAGCCAGCAGCGCTCACCATTCCTTCCATGCCGTGCGGCAGGAGCAGGACGATCCCGTTGTGCCGAACCCACTTGGCCTGGCCAGAGCTGATGAACTGGTCTATGATGCACTGAGCCGTGTTGTGGAAGTCCCCAAACTGCGCCTCCCAGCACACCAGCGCATTGGGACTCGCCATAGCGAAGCCGAGCTCAAAACCTGACAAGCAAATGGGTAGGAGAAATAGAAAATCAACAGATTTCCTGAAAATTCTGTTCAAAAATAAAACCAACCCAAAATTACAGCATGAGCTGGATGTTCGGGGCCCCATTCTAAATCATGCAGTTTTCAACTGTACCTTTTCCAAGCTTGACTTCAATCCTTCAAACTTTTCCTCAAACACTTCAATATCATAGGAGTTTTTAAGGAAATTAAACCCCCTCCCTCCTCTCCAACTTTAATATGTTTACCTAAAAGCTCACTACTATCTTCTCCTGTAAAAATGCACTTACAGCCCAGTTAGAGAGTTATTTACTAATTTTAATATTTACACAGCCCTACACAGCATTATCATCTGCATATGAGAGGGGGAAAGAAAGACAAAGAAAATTACTGGTGACATCAATTTTCATTCTACAGACATGATCCTAGTCTTCAGATCTTCCAAAACTGTGAATATAACAGCTGCATGGCAAATGCATTTGGGACTTGGATAAAAAAATCCTTTCTGAGGCAGGGCTAAGGACCTTTAGGTTTCTGCTTCAGTGTTAAAGCATTTGATCACTGTTCATATTTTCCTTTGACCCTTTGATATAGCAGAGCCTGGAGTGCTGAATGAATACCTGGACTCAGATTCTTCACCTATAGTTTGGAGTGATAATAACCAAAAAGGTTAAAGCTCTCAGTAAAAAGCAGAGTTATATATCAGTGCTCTGGGATTAGAGGTTCTGACTGAGGCAAAACTGATTCAATACACACAGAGAATAAATATTTAATTGATAGATACATTTCATGTTGAAGCTCTACACAGAATATAATGACCTGGTTTCAAATACAGAACTCAAATATGGGAGTACTCTCACTGAAGCTTACCCCAGCAGATCAACTAACTTTTGAGTCTTCATAGTCTGCTCCTTGGTAATTCCAACCCAGTTTTTCATTTACCACCCCTATGGCAAGAAATCTTTGGGTCACTTGGCTTTTGGACTACTCATCTCTGAACAGTCCATCCATGACTCCAGCAGATGCTCATGGTCCCACCAAAAGGTAACTGATACATTAGAGGCCAAAAAAAGACTACAAGGTCAGACAGACAGCCCTTTATGAGTGCCCATGACAGGTCATTGCCAAAGAGAATGACTTTTTCTGGCCTTGCCTTTGGCCTGACTGCCTGAACAGCCCCTCCTTCAGCCTTTCCTCCATCTCTGGCCTCCTCATTTGTGTAATTCCATGGTTCTTAACACAATGAAAACAAGGGAAAAATTTACACAACTTTGTCAATCATATTCCCAAAGGTATCTGAAAAATAGATTTCCCTAGATAGGCTTGAATCCCATTCTAATTTTACACAAGCATTAAGAGACCATTTCTACTGATTGGGTGACATGGTTGAGAAAATATGCAATATGTTCAAGGTTTATTTGTGCATATGCTGCTCTCTGTAAGGGTGGGGTAATCTAGCTTTTAGAGAAGCACAAACTGAGGTCTTGACCACTCAAGAGTTATCAATAATCAAACAGTGCTTTTCAAAGAGTATGGAGCTCAATGCATACTTAAAATTTGGTCACAGCACACATATAATTCTACTTCATGTATGAAAGATCACCTCTAATATTCACATGGGAAAAAGGACTATAATTTCTCATTTTCTGTCTTGTTGACAACTCCACACTAATCTCTACAGGGTAAAAATGTTCTGGGTGAAGCTACATCGAAAAATGTGGTCTTAACACAGATACCATTTGCAAGCTTTCTGACAGCTATAAAATTGTCTAGGAAAACATATCCAAATGTAATCTATACATTCTTATTAGTATTTTGAGAAAAATGTTGCTGAGGCTACTATTTCATGACACATGTGTCTGTGGTATACACATCTTTGGTATACCAGAACTCAATTTTCCACCAGGGAAATGACAATGTGAGTTACTAAATTAAAACTATTCCAATCATTGTAGCAGTGGAATAGCTTTAACTCTTGACAGACTAAGGAGTCTGTGAAGAATTACTACTACTACCTTCATGGGGAGAAAATTGCTTAAAGAACAAGATCTGACTGCTAAATAAAAAAAGAAAGTCCTGGTGGAGAGAGATCTAGACACAGGCAAGGTAAACAGTGCAGGAGAGGGTGAGGTGTTCTCTTGAAAAGGAATTGTTTGGGCAGCAGAGTCAAGATCAGGGAACATGACCTGAAGCAGAAAGTCTCCACTGTTCTAGAGATGGGACATGAACTGGAGAGGAGCAGGTTCCTACTCGGGTCCCTCATGAGGACTGAGCATTATTTTGAAATCCTGTGCAAATATTGTGGGTTTAAAGGATTAACTCTTACACAGCTAAAAACAGAGAACAGGTTGAAGCTGTGAGGAAATCCAAATCCAGGCAGCAAAATAACTTTCAAAGAATTTCAGGTAAGGAATCTGCACACCCAAAGGGTGTTGGAGAGCAACCAGCCAGCTCCAAACAGCAGGCAGCTGCTCAGAGCTCAGAGCACACCAGGGCACAGGGAACCAGGAACCAGCACAGCAGTTTGGAAAACTTCTACACTGAGGAGACAGAGGGAAGAAAAATACACAGCACTTGATTAAGGCTGCAAAGCTAATGTTTCAATTGCTGGAGTTCATTATGGTCCCTAGATGACAGACCTAGCAGAAATGCTTGTTTCTATTAGTCCAGTGCCTGCTGTGCTCCCTCACTGTTCTTCTGCCACTCTGGCACAGAAAGAAGTGTTGTCAAGCCAAGTGGCAGCTTACACAGCATACTGTGCTGTGTTTTTCCCTACAGCATTTTCATGATTGTCATAAGAATAGCTGTTTTTCAATTAATGTAAGGCTAGAGCCATATCTTAATTCAATGTGATTTTAAAGTGACTTAGGGCATGAATGTTAACTAATGGTTAAAAGGGATTATCAGTACAAGGATTTTATGTCAGAATGAAAAAAGGTTCAAAGATTTTTGCTATCTTTAACAGAATTTCTAAGCACAGATATATGCATCCTTTCACAGACCCAAACACAGCTCAGGACAAAGTGAAGTTGGTCCCTATCTGGTGGCTGACTCTGTTGAGCAGGGAGACTGATGCCTTCTCAGAACTCCATGCAGATGCCATTGATTACTAAAGTCTGTCCTAGTTCCTAACACAATTTCTGAGAGGTATTTGTATTTTCTACCCCTAACTTTAAAAATACATTGTTCTGACTGAGCAGTAATACTACATATTCCATCCTAGGTATGTACTACAAAAAAAAAAAAAAACTACATTAATACCTATCTTCTTCCTTTCATCTTAAAACTTGACTTTTTCCCTTGAAAAAACTGTACTCCAAGTCTCATGGTTCAGGAATTTCCTGAACTACACAAATTCCAAGTCTATCTTGCCTGATATTCCTTGAAAGGTTCCAGTATGGAATGCCCCAGCCCAAGATCTCTCAAAGGCACTACAGAATCTGACAAAGAACCCCACCTCTTGGATGGAGACTCAACACTACACAAGTCATTCTGAGGGCTGTAAAGAAAGACAGGAAATCCTTTCAAGTATTAAAAAAATGTTGAAAATCTAGAATAGAGCATCTGTAAGTTACTTTTGTTTTTCTCCTCTATCTTAATCAGCAAATAAGTTCAGACAAACATCTTTTGCTTAAATGACTTCTCAAAGCTGTTACTTGCACTTCCAAACATTCAGTTTCAGTACAAGGGAAAAATAAGCAAGGCAAGTGGATGCACAACTAAATTATAATAATCTGGTTATAACTAAAAGTAGTAGACATAGGATGTCAAACAAAATTATCAGAGGTTGTTAAATAAATTATCAGAGATTGTTAAGTACTCTGATTTAATGCTCAGCTTACACCCACTCCAGAGTTTCCTGTAGGCAAAACATAAGCAGTTGTCTGAACTACAACTGAACAAGAGTGACTTTGTTTTCTTTCTAAGTGAAATCAGTCTTGCCAGAGTATCATTTTAATGAAGCAGTGGCTCCCCAGGTGTTCCTAAATACCTCGACTATAACTTGATGCAAAACTCACAGCTCTGAAGAGATACCAGCTCTTGGCTTATATACCTGCCAAGGAAATAATCTATATTTATACTACACTGAGCTGTTTAATCCATTCTTATTTAGCTCTCCCTCACAGAAACTAAGGAAATGCTTCTGAGATGCTGCATGTTAGCACAGTCATAAATAAATTCCTAACACTTTTTCACCATTTTTCCCCCTTTATATTATTTCACAACTCTCCCTACAGCCACCAAACACTTCAGTGCACTAATTCTAAACTGCTTCTTTTAATAGAATTAGATAGTGGAAACAGCAGTTAGAGAAAATAAAGTGTTCAGGGGTTTTGGTTCTCCTGAAGAACCAATTCCATGAACTGCAAGCCTTCACTTATTCTTCCATGTATTAAAAAAGAGACCCAGAGATGTTACCAGCCAAATAAATATAAATTCTGATAGCTCTTCTTTGACTCAGAGCCTTAACTAGAAGAGACATGTTCACACACTGCTGCTTATCCCAAAACTGTCTCTCCGTGGAGGCAATACTCAAGAGTAAACATGTTGGGAAAGGTCAATAAATAAAAGCCAGCAAGAGAGAGAAAACTTCATTATAAAATCACTTCAACACAGAACATGGCATTTTTAGTTTAAAAAAACCTAACCCAACAAACACACAAAAAGCCACATCACTTATCAACTATTTGTACAAATTAAATCTCCTTTTCTGCTAGAAAGCATCTCGAACATAAGAGATTTAAAGTTCTTGAAAATTAGAAGTATCAATATTATTAGTTTTGGAGAACCTGTCGTTTCATCTGCTGAAGCAGAAGTGCACAGAAATGGTATTCTTGTTTTCAGCATACAAACAAGACTCTATTTTACCCTATTGCTGGTATTCAATGAATTTTATTAAATCAACTTTCACCTATCTTTTGCTGGGTAAGGTGGAAGTGCAATAGCAAGAAGGACGAGATCGAGAAAGAGAGAGAGCCCACTTGGTTAGTTCTTTAAAGAATTGTCTTCATACCATAGCAACACTAGGCTTCCTATTGAGGTGTTATTTTTTAAACCAAATCAGATTTCAACCATATCCAGACATTTGTCACTTCTTTTGGAATAAAAAAAAAAAAAACACTAATCCAGAAACCTATGACCCACTTACCCACAAGTTTTGCAGCAACACTGTAAACAGGCTCAAATTAAGAAATCCCAGAACACACGGAGAAACAACAGGAAATTGGAAACAATCATTCTCTGAAATTAAGTTCTTGAATTTTATCTATGCCAATTTTTTTTTCTCCCATTTATACACATCCTTGCTTGCACTCTCCTATTTAGAGTTCACCATTACATGTTAGCAATACAAAATATGTGATTCTATTCACACCAATTCTGCCACAGAGTTAGCAAAAATACCTAAAAAATCTGGTCTTCATCCCATGCTCCAACTGTACAGTTTTATACCACTTTAATTTTAATATTAATAGCAATGGGCAATATGTAGCATTGCAAAAATGACTAAGTAACCAAATATTTCTGAACTTTGAAACAAGCAGCTATCAACTACCACCTTTATCTACTACAATGTTTCAAGTTTTTCCTTCGCAGGATATTTTATTATCCATAGAATCAGTAACACTTTTGATAAATTATTAGATGTATTTGTTTTGTACTCCACATTCCTCTTGCCACCCTCATCATGTCAGAGTAAGGTTATCCATTCTCTGTGGCTGAGGGTAAAATAATTCACTATGATTAATGCTATCACTAAAAAGAATTTGTTTTCTTGAAATAGCACATTCAGAATAGCAGTTCAGATAAGGCCAGGATGGATTTTTTATACTTCTATGACAAAGTGTCTCTGGTTTTCTTGTCAGTTCCTCTTAAGAAAGCATCAGGTGCACATTCCAGCACTGCCAAGATCAACAATAGCAGATGGATGCTTTTAACTGAATCCCAAAACTGTAAAATGTGGAGATGCTTGTTTAAAGGATGCCAGAACCTGAGAGGAAGAGCTCTGATACCTGTTTCATACATGACCATTTCACAGCTTTTTTCCCCCCACATTCTTTTCCTTGCTGAGCTGTGCTTGCTGTCCAGCAGCCCCAGTAAACCCCAGGCAGATGGAGACGTACCCAAGACCCCGTACTCGGAGAGGGAGCTGTTGCACACGGTGTAGGGGGCCTGCTGCTCCCACAGGTGATTCATAGGAACACAAATTCTCTTGTCAACTTCTTGATCATGAAGCACATGGTGACGATGGCTGCAAAGAGATGTTGAGAGAGATTTATTAGCCAAGAATCATTCTGGGCTTTAACAGAGCTATTTTCAAAGCTAAAGCAGCAGAATTGTGGCCTGGAAAGCAAGCAAGCACCATGGTTATCTCTGCTACACACAACACCCTGGTCTGGTTGAAGCCATGGAAATGCAATCACACGTCTAAATACAATTGTTGCACTGTAAGGACTTTTACTGATGATCCAGGCTTCTCAAGCACTCACAGAAACTGAAAATAACTCATCACTAGTAAAACTGGGAGAAAGACAAAAGGATGGGAAAGTTGTTGCTATAAAATAGAATTATTAAAGAAATTCAAAGGAACAAAATTGTTATTAAAAACATTTCCTTCCGCCTTCCTCACAAATTCTAATATTTCTCTTGAAATAATTGTTGTTTGTCTTTGGAAAAAAAAGTCATCTTCAGCATTGAAACTTGAAGGAGCTATATCCTCTTTCCTGCTATTTCCACTCACATGCACCATTTACTGTTCTCTAGAACATCATTAATCAGCATTAGAATAGGGCACCAAGGAATACTACCAAAACAGAGATGACTGAAGTAATTACTGCAATCCATTAACTCTCTGAGCAGACTGAGAGAATCACAGCAATATGTCCAGCTTTACAACCACTAACATCAGGCCAGTTATTGTACTGCTAACAATACTGTGTATTGTAGAGCTGCCAACGCTGAAGTCTGAATCTTTTTGCACTTCCCTTTGCTATAATGAATGCTAGCAAAAGAGCTCTGAAATGCATCTAGAACTCAACAATGTAAAGCCAGAAAAAGACTGAACCTTTCAAGAGCAGCACAGGGATGGAAGTAGAGAAAAAGGGGGAAATTCACACACCAGGCAGCTGTTTGGCAGAAATCATTTTTGCCACTGTAATTTTGATTTTGTCATTAAGCCAATGACAGAAGACCTGGCTGTTAAGCTTCTTGAGTATAAAGTTTTGTGTTTCCCTAGAAAAAGGTGATTAAGATAAGCATAGATGGCCAGCCAGAAATATGCAGACATACAATTTGCACATATGCAATTGTCAGATTTCCTGACAACCCCCTTCCCTCCTTCCTCAAGAGTTTGTCTCCAAGAGGAGAAGGGGTCTGGTGCTTCTGTCAGCAGCTTTATCTAGCTTCTATCTATTGATAGTGTTGAGGACTGAAACAGGAAGAAAAGAAGCCATCACATGGAATATTGAAAGAAAGAAGTATTTTCTAGGCATCACTTTAGAAGCTCCAAAATAATGAAAGCACCCCATCATGTTGTTTTATTATGGTAACACAGTATATTCAGTTCTTCCCACACTCTAGCCAATGCTATACCAGAGAAGACAGGCACCAAAATTTATTTCTCTCTTCTGCAAGCATTCACAATGAAGCACAGTGCAGCATTCACCCCAGGAATTGGCATCACTTCAAAAGGTTTCAATTAAATACATCATTAACATTTTATTCTATAGAGAACCAGGTAAGGCAGCAAACTGTACATATTTTACCAAGTGATGAGACCTGCCTTCATACATGCCCCATAGGCATTAAAAGTCTCAGTAGAAAGGACCTTATTTCACTTTAAAAGCCTCACCAGCTGGCAACATGTTTGTTCACAGGGTACAAAGCCCCAAGCAGCCACCATTGGAATTTAACAGACTCAGGATCTGCTGCAGCAAGTATCCTCTCTTACTTCCCAGCAATTAGATGGAATGCAACTGCATTTCTTGTTAGAAAGCAAGGGGAAAGATACCATTTCTGCTTTGCAGCTAGAGAAAGTAGAAAGTGTCTAAAAATGCTTGTTCTGGCTTAAATATTATACTTTAAAATGCTGCTTACAGATACATAGGAATTTGATTATTATTGACTGCAAGAACCTATAGCATTCAGATTAATGCTGAAGAAAGAGCCCCAAGTTCCCCCTCCCTGGAGAAGACCTTATTTTTTAAACAAATGCCACGTTGTTTCTTTAAGTGTGGAACTTCAAGAGTTTTAACACCATTTAACAGTTATCTCAGTACTGACCTGAAAGTACCTCTCTCCACATCCTGCCCACTCAGTCGGACGTGGATCCCTTCTTTGAGGACAGAGCCAAAGGCCATGTACTCTGCTAAGGCCCAGTCAACAAGCCTGTTCTGTGTCATCTCTGCGCGGGCTTTCAGAATCCGAGAGAGTCCTGCATCAGAACAAAGATCAAAATGAATGGATCTATTGCAGAGAAATTCTCTGTTCACATTGCATTCACCGTTCTCCTTCATCATTGCCTAGACTAAGCACAGTTACCAAATCAGGTCTACAAACTGTTTTTCTAGAACTGAACTGCTGGGAAAATAAAACAACTTGCTTCCCGAGCAAACAGTTGTGTAATGTTCATACCTTCTGTTTAAAGAAGTAACGTTGACTGTGTCAGAAACTACTGAGGACAATTAAAGAGACCCATGGTGAATTTCTTCTTCCTCAAGATTTATTTTCACATCTCTAACACCAAGTACTGTTTTATAAGAGACTGAAAATAGCAATTTGGTTTCTGAATGTTTGTCTTCCTTCCTTTCCTCATTTTTTCTTGCCATTTGTCTTATTGCACTTCTGGAGATGTTATACAGTGAAACAGGCTGGACTGATCAATACTATGAATATCATATAAATAGAAAAACTGTAGCAGCTGCCAATGGATTTTCAGTTGGCAACCAATGGCTGACTTTTCAGTGAAGATTTTATGACCTCGTGAGCCAAAACACAAGTTACAACACTGTCACTTTCAAAGGGAACGAAATTTGCTGCTCACAGGTGCTTCCACCTTTGAGGCCACAAGTCACCTGTATTCACTGGCAATTGACAGCATCTTATTTTCACATCTGCACTGATGATTTTGGTAAGCTGTCCCACATGTTATTTTCCCATATTTCCTTTTCCTTTCTTTCCACAATTTTTCAGAAAAACACCCCTCTTTCTTTCCACATAAAACTGTTACTGAAATTGCTTCATTTTAAGTAAAAAAAAAATCTTGAAAGTTTTCCATTTATAATATACTAAACATTTGATTAAAAAAATAATCTTCCTTTTTTTTTTGCAAGACTGTATGATAATAAGCATTTTCATTGTAGTGAAAGGACAAAGTACATAAAATTTCTCTTTCTCTTCCCTTCTGTTTCTCCACAAATTCTCTCTCACAGCCTTTTAAACTGCATAAAGAACCTAGCATACCATAATTGTTTTGAATCATAAATCTACCTTATATACCAGCAAGTGTTCCCTAGTGTCAATGGTTAATCAACTTACTAACAAGAGACCAATTTACCTTCTCAATAGAATGTCTAATATTAATTTTATTGGGCAACTAGTATTTTTAATTTATCAGTGTCACAATGAAGTGCACAAATATCTAAAAGAGTTAAATTTATCCATTAATTGTATCTGCTCAACAAGCCTGTAATTAATAACGGGGAATGCCCCACCATCATTACTTGTGTTTCATTTCCCAAAGGAACAGAAACACATAGAATATTTACAGAAGACAAACCTTATTCTTTGATGGATGACTCCAGAGAGGATTAGCCTTCTCTGTTTAAAGATTTTAAAGAGAAAAAAATCTTTTTATTCCTTATCCTTAGTATGTATACTACAAGTCAACAAAAGAAAAAAGATTCCTAAACAAAGGGTCTCCATGTTTCTCCATGGAATGAGCAGGTTATTGTTCCCAATAATTGCTAGATTTCAAAAGCCTATAAAATAAAACTATCTCAGAACTTTGACACAGTGTTGGGGCTCCCCAGTGACACAGGCACTTACTGTAATAGATGCCAAAGTGAGGACTGAATCTTTTCAGAACAAAAGCTAAGACTTTTGGGGGAAAAAAGCAAGGACTTGGAGAATGAAAGGAGTTATTAACTTAAGGTTGCAAAGAGACTTCTACCTCCCTTAGAGGAAAATCTATTTTAATGAGGTATGAAACAGAAGTGGTGTGATACTGAAAGAATATTATGCTGAGAACAAGCAGCAGAAACTTAAATGTCACATTCTCCTCACCCATGGAGTGGAAGAGTCAAAGTAAAAAAAGTCACAGGCATTTTCCTCTTGGAGAAATGGCCCAAGAATAACTTCTGTGCAAAAATACAAAACTGGAGCAGGACACAAAGCTAGGAGGAGACACAGAGCCTTCAGCTGACCTGAGTGTATTTTGAAGTCTTCCACTGGCACTGAGCTGGCGACGTTGCCGATGTGAGTCAGCAGCTCCTCCGAGATGCCGGTCGGGGGACAGGACATGCTCTTGGGCTCCCCGTCCGCGGTAAAGAAGCCTGCAAGGACAATGCTGGTGACATGTCCAAGGACTGCTTAGGAGATATGGACATTGCCTTTAATTTATTCAACAACTCAAGGGACATGCTAAGCAGCAGACTAAGCCTAGTTCTTTCCCTTTTGCTGGGAACCAATAATTTTGATTGTCTGCATGACAACAGAATCTGATCTTATAGACACACAATGATCTATTTTGTTTCTGCTTTCACTCCCTGTGAAGTCCAGCTATGTAGGCAGAGGCTGCCAATAAAAGGCATATGGCACCTCAATCCCTCAAATAAAAATAAATAAATGAATAAATAACATGAGACATACTCCTTCTTCCTGACAGCCCAGACAGTTAACAGTACAGGAAAACCTCTTCTCTGCTAAACTGGAAAATGGCTTTTTCAAAGTCACAGCTTACTTTGCACATTTTGTAACAAAAGCATTTATTTCAAGTGGATCTGGCAGAATGCTATATTTACTATTAACAGGGGCAAATCAAAGGTCACATATTCCATTTTAAAGGAATGTTGTCTGATAAAATCTATTTAAATCCTAGATTCTGGACTCAAAATAAAAGCACATTCGGGTAACACTACAATAAGTGAAGGGACACTCCTTACCAGGCCAAGGTGAATCCAGCCAGTGCTTGATATGAAGGATCTTCTTATCCTTAGATCTAGTATATGCTTCTTCACATATTCTGTCATACTTTGCAATTTCTTCCTGTGGAACAAAAAGGTTTTAAAATGGATAAACATAACTCCCTCATATCTTACAGATGACACCTCTCATTCAGCATGACAAAACCAGCTATTTAACTCCATGAGAAAATTTAGTTCCAATAATACAAATAAATAAAATTAACTTTATCTAGGATCAAACTGCCTTCTAGAAACATGCTTACACACATTACTCTAAATAAATAATTTCATTGGACAGGTGTTACAGAGGAGTGTACCAAGAGCTGAAGCTGCAAGCATTGCTCTTGAATGAGACAACAAGTGAAATACTAAATATAATTTACAGACATACTTCTAAGATCAAAATCATCCTGCTCTCATACTCCTGGGCTACAGAAGCCACTAAATTTTGGAAGTTTCCAAAAAATTAGTCTGTCTGGGAGAGCCTAGCAAAGAACCTGCTGGCCACACCTCTGAAGGGCAACAGAGAATGCCATATTCCACAGAGGCAGAACACCTCTGCCATACCTGTGTTTCAACCCAGAATCACACTGAAGTTATTTTCTAATCTTTAAAGGAATTAACAGCAATGTTGAGCTCAGTCTGTGCAGCCAAACATCCACCCAGGATCCCAGATCCAGTCCCACCAAACTCCATGGTGCCTCTACTGGCACGCTCTTTCAAGAAATGATTCAGAAAAGCTACTTCAGCATGAGCTGTGATGCTTCTTACAGAATGCAACTGCACAAACTGCTTATTTTCTGGATCTGCAATATCACATCACTACACCTTCTCAGAAGGTCCTTGAATATTTCAAGGCTCTTCAAAAGGTTTCATCTGCACTCTAAACATCCATTCTCAAAAAAATTAACGTAAAGACCTAACCAGTTTAACACAGACACCAGACTCTACACTTCACCGTTCTGGAATACTTCAAATGGTCTCTGAACTTGGTTGAATTCTTGCAAGAAAACTAAAAGGTTAAATTGATTCTATTTCATTATTGCTGGACAGAAGCCTGCCAAGGTTATCAATATGAAGCTATAACAGGAGTGTTCAAATTCTGTCTTGCTGCTGAATTAAGGTTCTAGAGATAAAGAACAGCTGACAAATGCTTCTATTTTCCAATGCTCTCATTTAATCACCTTCTCCCCTCAGAACTGAAGCAATTTTTTATGACCAATATATTTTAATTACTTCAGAGCACTTCCAGTCCTTTTGTTACAACAATAGTATTTTACACAAAAATCCAAGCCAAATTGAATCACAAATTGGCAAAGGGTAAAGACATATCACAGTAAGGAAGTTTTCAAGCAGGCAGCATACAGTGACTGTTGGAACTTTCTCCTTACAACTCCTTAGATTCCCTCTAACTCTGCTGGCATGTACCTCAAACTCCTGCAGTGTCACAGTCCCATCTGCAATCAGTTTGTCAGCATATTTCTTCAGCACTGGCACCTGCTTATGGATCTGCTTGTACATCAGAGGCTGGGTGAACATGGGCTCATCCATTTCATTGTGCCCTCTCCTACGGTAACAAACCTACAAAGGGAAAGATTGCTTCTGTTGAGAAGGAAAAATGTAAAATGGAATAGATCCATTTCATCATTTTACAGAGATTTTAAGAGGTTTATTGTATAAAAAACATTCATGGCTTTTTGTTGGCCTGTTTGTTTTTTTTAAATGAGGAAACTAAAGGCCTTTAAAATCAAATATGTTTCTTGACCTTCCAAGCCACAAAAAAAATAAAGAGTAGTGCATAATGCACAGAATGAAAAGTAAAGAAAACCAAGACTTACCAAGTCAACAACCACATCCTTGTTGAAGGTGTTTCTCCACTCTGCAGCTACGCTGCACACGTACATCACTGCCTCAGGGTCATCAGCATTCACGTGGAAAATGGGAGCATTGACCACGCGAGCAACGTCCGTGGGGTACGGAGATGAACGGGCCATACGGGGGTCTGTGGTGAAACCAATCTAAAAATTCCAAAAACTTCCATCAAAAGACTTTGGCCACCTCCCTCTACTCTCTTTTGAAGTTTGCATTTAACAGCCATTCACACAGCAACAGCATCAGCTTTTCATTTTGGCTAGCTAGCTTCTTTTTGCTCCCTTAAAAACCAAAGCAAACCTAATCCAATTAAGTACTACAAATTGAATGGAATACACACAGGTCATAAAATATTCTCCACTCAAGAGCTGCTAGATACTAGGATCATTTTCAGAAACATCTCAACCATTCTAATATCCAGAGGGGGAAAGGAGCCCAGTTAATAACAAACAATAAAAAGAGATAGATGGGCAAATATTCAGCAGAGAAGTTGATTGCAAAAGGCTGCACTTGTTACCTGGTTGTTGACCACAACGTGGATAGTGCCATTTGTGGTGTAGGATGGGAGGTCACTAAGATGAAATGTCTCATAAACCACTCCTTGTCCTGCAAAGGCAGCATCCCCATGTAATAATATGGACATAACCTAAGAGGGAGAATTGTACACACATATATTAGAAAGGAGAACTGAGCTTCTCAGCAGGATTTCTTGGCTCCATATTTTTGTAATGCTTATAAAATAAAACAGCAATTTTTTAACAAGCCATACATTTCTCAGCATTCTGCTGCCTTTTCTCAGTATGCAAAGGAAATAAAGCTTTAAGCCTACTTCCCAAAGTTACCCTTGGGGTCTCATGTCAGGAACCTTACCTAGTCCAACAGGTGATATATCCCTTTTGAAGGAGGAAAAGTGGAAGATTCAGTGATATGAAATTACTGGCAAACTATTTTTATTGGAAATACCATGAAAAACCACCATTAAAAGTTACTATATTAAACAATCTTTACCTTTTTCCCTGCTGTATCTCCTCGATAAAACTGTTCAGCTTTTGTTTTGCCTTGCACAACAGGATCAACTGCTTCCAAGTGAGAAGGGTTAGCCATGAGGGACAGAGTGATTTTCTTGTTTGTTTTTCGGTTGATCCTCTCATGGTACATTCCCAGATGATATTTTACATCCCCAGATCCCTAACAACAAAGAAGTAACCACAATTCAGGAAGGTCATTCAGACCTGCTCCATCTGAGTAACTAGGCCTAAAATTTGGGCTTCAGCCTGAAAACTGCATCTGGTTACCTGAACATCAGTGTGCACCATGGGTTTGACACCATAATTTCAAACTGGGACATTATTCCAATTCTATTATCTTACTATTGTCATCCAACATTAGATAAATATTTACAGCATATTAATACTTTGTTCATTCATATACATCAAAAAGAGATGCTTAAAGGTTATGAACTCTGTCAAATGGAACTTATTTATCTACAGCCATTCCTGAGAGACCTTCTTCATGCTAGAAGTATAATATAATTTTTAAGTTTGTTAAGAAATTTCACCAAATCATGTTCTTCAAACTAGAAAAGAGGCCATTGCAGCTGATAATGCTGTTTTCATAGTAACCATGACCAAAACAACTGAAAACCATCTTGAATGTTGACCTCTCCATACAGATCTAATGAAGAAGCATCTTACCTCATCAGCTGCTTCAAGTTTGGGATCAAACTGACAGAAGATCTGCTCCAGCTCTTTTCGGATGACATTAGCCAACACATTCAGCCGACCTCTAAGAAAATTCCAAACACAGTTATGTCTCAAACATGGTACTAACCGAGTCAACAGCATAAAACTTACAAAATCTGCAAACCACCCTGTCAGAAATTTGCAAATGTTCTCTTCAAACTTTTGAGCCTGAAACCCTTGATTCAACCCTTCTTCCCATTACAAAGTTCCTCCAAGGCGTTCCCTCAGATATTTTAGAACGCTTCATTATCCAAGTGAATTTTGTAGCTATCTAGCAGTCTTCAAATAATCACATTATAAATTACTTAAGGCAGACTGCAAAAGTAAGTTCAAAACTACCTCACAAGCTTTCCCAGTTCTAGGGACTCTATGCAATGGCAGAGATACCATGGCTGCTGCCACATTTGCTCGCAGCTTCAAAGTACACTGAGGAGAGTTTCTCTGTCATTTACTTTTGAAGCCTGTAGCCTCTTACTCACAAGGCATTTGCTACAGTTCTGTGTTCCCATTACTTGTTATGACTCATTCTTCCTACCTCAGCTTGTCTACTATCAACTTTTAATTAAATTTCTAGAACCCAAAACTTGACCCAACACAGTAAGCCCATTTGTTGGGGTGTTTCCATTGGCATTACCTATGAGGCATTCCCATTATAACATATTCAATTCCCATTTCACTGGATTTATCAATGATGGTCTTAAGTGCAGGAATCATTACTTCACATCCTTCCAAACCAAATCTCTTTTCAGAAGACCACTTGCGAGCAAGGAAGTCTTCAAATCTTTGCCAAAAAGAAACAAAAAAAACAAGACAAATTATTTGCACTAAGGTAATGTAACAAATACAAATTGTTTACCATCTTACAGCAAATAAAGTTACATTAAACTGTTTTAAAATATCTGTGAATACAAGTTATACACCTCTGGAATTCACTCACACATGGGGAGGGAAACACAGGAGAGAATTCAGTCTTCTTTCTCCCCCATCTGAAAACTATTTACTAGGACTTTGAAACAATTAAGGGTCCCTACCTCAGAAAAAATTCACTTCCCAAGTTAAACTCTGTTCTCATGTACACAAATCTGACCACTGAGAAGGCAGAGTGACAGAAAAGAAGTCTCTTCTATGAATTGAAAAAAATAGAGAACCCGTATTTTCTAATACTTGTGACAAAACCAGAGTAGAAAAGACACCTATTCCATAGGTCTCACTCAACAGCAAGGTTCCTCTGACTGTGTCATGTAACATTTAAGAATGGGCCAAGAAGCAGGACACTGGTATCCTTGCCCCAGCTTCAGCAGTAGAAGGATGTCAATCCCTGACAGCTCTAAGCTCTTTCATTCTTTAATGCATTTGAGCCAGAGGCAATGTAAGTGGTTAAAAAGTACCTTTTAACAAACACTGAAAGGATTATTTATTGAAAAGCTTGGAGATAGGAAAGGCAAAGAAAATACATCTTCATTAAAGTAACTGTATTGGTTACATCATCTGTGCAGTGCCTCACCTCACAACACTGCCACAGCCCATTAATACTCAGCTGATTCCTCACTTAGAATCCTGACATTTTCCTCTTTAGACTGAAGTCCTAAAGGCAGTGATATGAATTGTTGCCAAAATCTCTCCTAGCTCACCCATCAATACCTTGCAATCAATCCAGCCATCTAAGCAACAAACCAGACCCTCAGCTGAGCCATTCTGCCAGAATTCCTGAGGGAAGTCTGGGGGGCTATGCCAGTTTCCATACAAAGGGAAAGCAGTGTGCCATGTGAACAGCAGGTCCCACAGGGCAAAGGAAAGCAGTGCACACAGACTTCTTCCTATTTGCAGCAGCAAGCTCAGCCAGTACTGGACAAGCAGCAAGTTCATTACATGAGGCAAAGGGCCACTAAGTGTGCAGAGCCACAGAATTTCACAGCTACACCTTGCCTGTCCCCCACATGCCACTGAGGGTCACAGAGCCCCAGCCTCTGCCACTGCATGCATTCAGTACCCAGTGAGGAAAACACCTGGTGAAAGCTGACTGCTCTTCTGAGGGATTAATCTGGAAATGTTTGACCCTGACCAAAGCCCAGATCAGGCTCCACACCAGGGTCTAACATGTTTACTAATGCATTACAAAGTAACTCAGAAATATACAATGAGTATTTTACACAAGGAGGAGTTTAAAATGACCTTTTGTTCAATAATCTATCAGTGAAAACCACAAGGGATGAGAAATCCAACTTTAAAATTCAGTTTCAAGTACCTGAACTCTGTAGTTCTTGGAATGAACATTTTTAAAAACAGTCTTGAGCAAAACAACGAAAACCTGCTTTACAAAGCCACAAATCTCAAGAGGACAACCAATTTTCCACAAAACCAGACTTTTTTTTCCTAGGTAATTTTCAAACAATAAAATAAAAAGCACTCTAAAGATAGCTGGATAGGAATTTTTGTAAAACCTTTTTCTTCCCTGTTCAGCAGACAGTTAATTTGGCAGATGAACTGCCAAAGATGCCAAGATGAACATTAGGCTCCTTCATGCCACTAGAAACCCCCGATCTTTCCCCAGCTTAGGCAGGAATAAAAGCACAAATTCTTGTCTTACAATAAATGGAGATGGTTCATACTGAGCACCTGTTAAACAAACTGACTCAAGTGTAATACTCACTTGAACAGGAAGTGTCATTTTTATTTCTATTTAAATGAAACTTTTAATGAGACATTATAACACTGGCAAACAAAACACCTGGCAAAAGTATCTTTTAACACCTCCAATGAGCACTTCATGTTTAGCTCTTTGAACATAGAATCTTAACCAAAAAGTGTGCCTTTACAGATCTCTGACTCTTGTGTTTAACAAAGGACATATACACTGTTTCAGATTGTAGGGACTGAAATAAATCTTGTGTCTGAGAAGCCTTGTTCCAGGGGTAAGAGGATAATTCATTCTCTGGGACCACAGTATTTCCACACAGCCACAATGGGAGCAGTCAATAAGCTATTTCCAAATGTGCTTTCTTTTATTGTAGATACTAAAACTGCTGCTGCCAGGTCATGCAACAACAGCACAACACATTTTGGCACATCTCAAAATGAAAAGGGCAGAAAGCACTTGAAATCACACACCAACATTGTTCTGACACTTATTTTCTTTAACACAAATGTATATTGCTAGTGTGTCGAAACAACTTTTTCCTAGTTTACCTCCTGAAGCCAATGAAAACATTGCCAGGCACAGCACTAAATGCCTTTTAAGATAACAGAATACTAAGTCACAACACAGACTCTGTTCCCCCCACACCAGCAGCTCCCAGGCAGCAGGCACAGAGCAGTGGCATGGCCCAGCCCAGCCCAGGGTACCTCATGGAGCGCACCAGCCTTGCCAGCAAAGTCCTCTTATCATCGTTGCTGAACTTCATAATTCCGGGCGTCTCAAACTTCTGACGGATCCACTGACACTGCTCCACATCGTTGATGAACATAAACTCCAGGCCAATGTGCTGGCAGTAGGTATGCTAGCAGGGGAAAACACCAACAGAGAAGGTTAGAAGCTAGTGGGCCACAAAGAAACTAATATATTTTTAAATTATATCCTCTGTTACTCTCCTGAAAGCTACCTTGTCTGCCTGTTTCACAACATCTCCCCCAAAGTAATTCTATAAATGAATAAATTGTTTTACTGAATCTAGTTTTGTATCACAAAGTTCTCTCCACAAAGTAACATTTCAAAATTTTTAAACTGGAAGATTCTCATCTTATGCTACACTCAAAGTAGGCCAACAAACCTGCATTACACTGACTGGCACATTTCACCTAACTCAGTGCTTTTCTTACAGGCATAGTAGATTCTTCTTTAGATGCACTAGCACAGATTTCAAGTAATTTATCAAAATCTGTGTACTTTATCACATCTTTTGTAAATGTAACCTTAAACTAAGAAATAAAAACAGTGAGAAGACAGCTATGAAGTCTAATGCAAATTATCTGATAACTGTCAAGTTTCAGAAACGTGGAAATGTGAAAAAATATCCAAGCAGCTGAGAGCAGAGAAAGGACAGGGAGAAATGCAAAGACTCAGCAGTAGTTTTATCTCCTTGTTCATTTTTTAAATTTTATTTTTCTTACTTTAAAGAGTATTCCATTAGAAAAAATATTTCCAAAACATAAGTCAACAGAAGTAAGACCTACTGTGAGTTTGAGACAAAACTACTCTCAACATAGTATGTGCTCTCTACTGCCTTTAAGGAGTTGAATGTTAACCTCTATTAAAAAAAAATTCAAAGCTCTAGAGACAAGAGGAAAGAAGAGGTTTATGTCTCCTTAACACAAATCAGTTCCTTAAGGATTCTATATTTTGCAATTGATTTTGTCCTTTTATTTGCACATTACAATTCTAAGAATTATTGCTACACAGATAAGCTAGAAGTGCAAAAACAAACAAATAAACCCCAACCAAATATGGAGCTCAAATGCACAACAAAGATAATGTGGTTTAACAATTTACCATGCCTCAGCTAAGCCAACATAAAAGTCAAGCAACTGGGAATATCCAGCAATGACTCACTCAGCAGCCTACAAATTCATTACCATTCCTATTTGCTGCTTTGCTATTTGGAGTTCGCCTCTAATTATATTTATTCCTTCAAATTAGTTTTACTTTGAATTATTCTAGCTTTGATAACTTCCTGTGGCATAAACCATGTCACCTGTCAGATAATGAAACTCTACAAAAAAGACTGGGGATGGGAAACAAGGACCATCACAGTCTAGAAGCTACAGCTGGGCTTTCATGAGTTTGGTACCCAGCCTTCATATTTTTCCTCAGGTAAAGGCCTCAAGTAAAGGATCTGAAAGCAACCCTTGAATGTCCTGAATACTGTGTGCACAGGTGTTTTATCTGTGTTACAACACTTCAAAGACAATTTCTAAAGGCTTTTTCTTTTAAACAATATCAGTTCTTTCCAGAACGAGGGCTGGCATTAATATTCTACCATATTCACCTCTTCTACACTCATCCTTAATCTACATCTTTCCAATATCCAGCTAACTGCACCAGTGGTGCTGCGACCTCTAGAAACAGTACAAAGGTTGTTTTTAATGCTGTTGGAATCCTTTACACACTCTGTTGGCAAATGATAAGGGGGTTTTGTGACTGACACCTGGAAAAAGTTCCCTTTGGTCTGAATGAAAACATTCCAGATGAAAACATGAAATTACGTCCTACTGACCTCCAGGCGCTTGATGATCTCCCGCAAAGACAGACTGTTCTCATTTCCTCCTATGAAGGTGGTTGTTGGCAGCTGAAAGACCTTGTCCAAATCTGATTCATGCAAACCATAAAACCCTACAACAGGTATGTTATTGATTTGCAAAGCAGAACAGGAGACAAAAAGGAAACCAGCATTGTTTTTCAAGCCATGGCAATTATATTTAATAAAGCAGTATTAAGAAGGAAGGTACCAGATTAAAAATTGAAAGTGTGAATATTCTGAAGGTATCCATTAGTAAAATGGACTTTAGTCTGCATTTTAAAAGGAGTGTTTTAATTAAATAGTCATTACTTAATTCTTTCTTAAATGCTCAAATGAAACAGCTGGAATTAGAATCATTCTAGCCTTTTTTATATTTTACCATATTAAGACACACATCATCAATTTTCCACACTACTTCTTACAGCTCACTGTCTAATAAAATAACTGACTCTATCATGAGCAACAAACACAAAAAGAATCCCTTCTCACCAACAGAACCATCTGGTTGGAAACATTTTACATTAATAGACAGACCAAGAGAATGCATAACAGGTTCAATAAAATGCTGTACAAGCACTCTGGAGAACTTTCAAGGTATTTCTATTCACTCTCTCTTTTTAGGGAAATTAGTTTGAAATAGCCATGTAATGACCTGTACAGCTCTAGTTCCCAGGCAGTGACCCCTTATAAAATACACAGATTTCTAGACCCCCACCATCTAAAACTTGTTTAACCACATTGATCCAATCTTGTTTTGGACACATCTAAATTTGTTCTGGCTGAGAATATTATTTAAGAAAATATTTAACCTAACTATTTTGCAGTTTCAAAAGCCAAAATACTCAACAGACAAGACTGAAAGACTGGTATCAATGCAAGTTAAAGGCCTTGTATAATACAAGTTAAACTTAGACCTGTTACATGAAGGAAGAAAAAACAGTTCCTTATAATTGTAAGGAGCAAAGGTACAACACTTACAGTACACATCACCCACAGTTATAGAACCTTATATATACATTAAAACTACATATGTTCCTACACATGTGAAAATATTTGAAGAATTAAAAACACTTTCTCCATTTTTAATTTTGAACACTTTATCTTGGTTCGAGATAAGCTGTAGACACCCACTTTAACACTGATAAAACAGCATGCACATAACTCTTAAATCAATGAAGCGCTTAAATGTTAAGTGACTTTTCTGAAGATAAAAGCAAAGCAGCAAATTAAGGATGAAATAATAACAGTATGTAAGAATTGAAGACAGGCCATAGGATTGCATTGCTACCACTTTTACTATACAGCACTGTCAGTAAATAACATGTTTTTTGCTTTAAAAAGAATACATTTTAAAATGTTAATTTTGGCTTTAATAAAGATTTTAATGATATATTTAAATTTCAAACCTGAAGTGCCAAAAAAAGCATAGGTACCACTACTTCTCCTTTTCATTTTGTAACAGGCTTTTTCCCAGCAGGAGGGGAGAGTGACACAGGGGATGACAGGGCCTTTAGAGTCATTTGAAACAAAGCAGTGCCTTTATTTCTTCACTTTTGCTGACTTTCCCTCAGACTTCAAAGGCTCTTGATGTCCTCTCATGCATAAAGCAGAACACATACAGGAGTGATTTGGGCACACACAGAACATCTGTGCTTTGTACCACAGCACCACATATTTACTGAAGCATCACCTCATGTTTAAAGAGATACACCCTCACTGAAATCCTGAAAGCAACTCTATACTGTGACTCATGCAGTAGGTATTTTTAGAAGCATTTTAGAAGCAACTCTGGGAAGAAATTTCCTACCGCAAGGTTTCTCAAAAAAAACCACCCAGATGATGGGACAAAGAAAATGCACAGAAAAAAAAAATTAAAATACACTCTGTCCTGCCAAAGACCTTTCATAAGTTTCCTGCCTGGAACACTAAGGATAGGATTTGAGTTCTTCTCCTATTTTAGCTGTGCCAAGATTGGGTTAGAAATTTTGTTTCCCCTCCCAAACTGAAATCTCCTCAGTTACACTCTCAAACACATCCCCCCATCTCATTCAGAGGTCTGGCATATTTTTCTTATGGCACGAGGGCTTCAGTGGATGCCCTCTGATCAGTCACAACACCCTGTACTAAATGATCTGTAGAGTGTAAAGAAATGTGTACTGACATGCTAGTAGTCACCCATGCTCCAAATTAATTATATTTGCTTAATAAATGTCTCATGTATGTTCTAGTTGGTAATTTTCTTTAATTAAAGCTGACAAACTTCAGAGAGAAGACCCAATTTGTGTAAGCACCCTTCTAGTCTTAGGTATCCACTTTCTTTATATGATCAGAACTGCTTCTTTCCCTACACCAGAAATAGAAAACAGAGCAGCAAAGAGTAGATATGCTTATAGTAAAATTAAGCAGAGAGTGTTTTATTTACTTCCTGCACTGTGTTTTATGTCTGATCGAAAAAGCTTCCCTACACATCAAGGAAAAATTGATTCAGTGTCTTCATCAAGTAGAAAACCACATTTTAACCTAACCAGGTAGATTGAAGAGCAGAGAAAAATCAATCAGGTGTTTTTTTATTCAAGTAGAGAGAGGCAAAGAAATTGATCAATGCCAATTTCTCAGACACAAGCCCTCCTAACAATGAGAACAACCTTTGCAAAAGCAGACCCTAGTGCACCCTCTTTTAGCAGTAAACTGAAGTTGCTAATAGAAGATATAATCACCCTTGGATTATATGTACAGGTAAAGAATTCTATGCTTTCCACATTTTCTTCTGTTAACTTCAAAGACACTTCAAGATATACATAAGGAATAAGTATCAGACATTAGATTCATACATAAGGAATAAGTAGCAGACATTAGATTCCAAAATTGGTATGAAATTTACCCTAAGTTCCTCTGTCCAGTGCTTTCTTTATTGCATGGCTTCCCTATTGACTACCCTTCAGAAGTCACCAGTTCAAACAAGTATGATCTGTAATGCTATAAGAGTAATTAAGATTATCAGAATGTATTGATTAGTATTCATTTCTGGTGTGGTTCAAAAATAAATATTTAGGGGGTTTATAGAGCATTTATAATAATCATTCATCAGAAGATAAATTCACAGGAACCTGACCAGTGATCTCAGAGTAGCAATTCCTTCATCCTGAAATTTTAGCCTCTTTACAGATGCTTAAAGGCTCTATGTCATAATATCAGCAAGCAGAAAAAGTAGAAGTATCCCTGAAATGTGGCATCCCTGCCCACAGAGGGGAGTTGGAACTAGGTGATCTTTAAGGTCTCTTCCAACTCAAGCCTTTCTATGAATCTGTGCAATGTCTATGAAACCCCCTCAGTGCAGGGATACACAAATGAGCATTTCAATAAGAAGGCACACAGAAGGCACACAGCTTACACACCGAGTTTATCAATTGTGGTGATAAGGTCAGATGGAATAAAGGAATCCAAATCTGCATCCAGAATTCCAAGGGGATCTAGCTGAGCCACATGATGGCCACGGATCTGAAAAAGGAAGAAAACAGAGCAAGATGAAATCACACTAAAAGTCTGACAAAGGGAAAAAGTTAGTGATATCTCTCCATCATATCAGCCATTAAGCTGAACAAGCAAACACCACTCATGTGATGACAGAGTTACATACTCTCAAGTTTTCCCATAAGAACAAAAAATAAGCATTATATTACTGATTACATATATACCTCTATCAAAAATTACACATTGCAACATAATCTTCATTATGTTGTCTGACACACATTTTAACTGGGATTACACTGGAGTTTTAGTGAAGAAGGCTACTAGAGAGTACACTCTCAGTCTCTGGGTAAAATTAAGTAGCTATGATGAGCCTAATAGATCTTACCATTTGCCAATTCAGTTATTTTGTATTTTTGCCTGAACCCTCCTTTCTGCACCTGAATTATATTAAAATACAGAATTGCTGACTTAAACCAGATTGGTGCTGTAGTAGTTTATATTGGAAGTGAAGGGATCACTCTTCCTGAGCTCTGCTCCAAATCAGATAGCATCTGGCAGCATCTATTTTCATTCAAGAAATTTCAGAAGTTTGATCTGATAGAATTCATATTCAAGACACCGAAGAACACAAATTGAGTGAGGAATTTAGCCAGCTTTCAGTGATCAGTGTAACTGGTGCTAATGCATGCCACAAGTGCTATAAACCAGTGAATTATCATATAATATTGCTACAGAAGAAATAACTAATTGATCCCAGAGAGCCACAAATATAAAACCATTTTAATATGCCTCTTATGTGTGACTCTCATATACCAAATTAACTCATTAAAAGATTTGTATAGACGAGTATATTAATAATTTCTCCTTATAATTTTTCTTTTTAACAACATATTTGCATCCCTTGGGTAGAATTTCATTCACACTACTAGTATCCTAATCGTCCCTGAAAAAACTCAAAATTATGAAATGCAATATTAAGAGTGAAGTGCATCACACAGTAAAAGAATATGATTACAGTGTGGTTCATCAAGAAGGGTGTAAAAATGCTGTTCAATTATTGTATATTTGCAGGAGAGTTTATAACAAAATGGTTTCCAGTCATAAAAACCAGAAATATGGCATCTTTTTTGGAACTTCCAGCCCTGTAATTTCAGCCTGACTTCTGTGATTCTTTGCATCTCATGAATCACCAATAATGAAACTCTGACAGGCCAAATGATGCCCACAGCAACATCTGTGCCATCTGACTGTTTACAGCAGCACTAAGTTTATCTGACTGGAACAAAGCAAACAATTCTATCTCAAACATCATCAACAGGAAAGGATTCACCTGCCTAAGTTACATCTGCTCTTCAGTATCAACAGGAAGAGGAAGGAGATCAGCAGGAATGCCAAAACCCAGAAAGGCAGAGCAGCAAATGCTGTGCCATATTATCCCAGGAGCAGTTTGGTCTTTCACTAAAAGACAGTATTTCCCTCAATATCAAGGCATTTTTATTAAGTCCTACTACTTTCACTGAATACAGAAAATAGTAGCATCTGCAAAAATCAGAGCTCAACCTTGTTAAAATACATACATAGAAAATTTCCATTGATTGCCATATGACTAAATGCAAGTACAGAGTACCAGAAACTAGACCTTGATTTCTCTGGCCTCACTTTTGTTAAGCACACACATCCCACTGAAAATCCTTCTTTCAGTGTGCCCAGTGCTCTCTGTTAGAACAAGCAATAGATTAACTGCCTTCTCAAAGTCCAGCTCAACAGACCACAAAGCAGTTTACCACAAAACCATAAAACACTGACACGCTTGAGAAATGAAAATTCTGTATCCTTCTCCATTTCATTTCATTATCAGGCAAAGGAAGGTCACAAATTATCATACCCCTTCAGCACTGAATTTAGAGGGTACTAAATACCTTTTAAAAAGCAGACAGTTGCCTTAGGCAATCCTCTGTGACTGTTTGTTGCAGACACATGGGTGCCTGCCATTTCTACAGACATTTCTGTTCCATCACTTGACAAATACAGGGAGCAAAATGGCAATCCCTGAACTATTTTCAAGCAAATTGTGTCAAAGCAGCCTAAGGTTCTCCAATTTTGTCTAATACTTCAGCAAATTTTTACTGCAAAATTGGTTATTTTCTGCATATCTATTTCTAAGCAAATTTCACATATTCTTTATATTCACAAACATTTCTACTCTTTTACAACAACCCTACAACTCAATGGTGACAATGTGATGTGTACAAAAACAGGTCTTTTAAGAAGTTCCTCTTCTGCTCCTCTCATGACACCAAACAGGATTTAAAATACTTAGGGCAGGGAGGAACAGATCTGCTCAAATCAAACTGTAGGAAACTTCTTGGGAAGTTAGTAATTTAAAAATACTTGTGGAATATTTTGTTAAACACAGATCTAGTGTTATGGGTTGGTTATTCCTGGGGGGTTTTTGACACCATTTGTAAGCCTTTCATTGAAACTAAGATACTAAATACAAGTCTAAACAAAAATATTTAAATTTGTTTTCATTTGGAAACCATATAACAAAACCCACTGTCCTATTTCCAAATTCCTTCATCTGTTAGAGGAAAAATAATGAAATTAGACTTAATTTCTTAATTTAATAAAAGGGTTAAAAATCAGAGTGTGAAACAAAATCAGTTTTGATGAACAGCTCTCTAAAAGAATCCATCAAGGTTAACCCAAACTCACTACTGTCAGCCTCCCAAAATTCAGTTTCTGGTTAATTCATCATTTCTCCTCTCTCTTTTTACCTATAATCCTGCTCAAATCAGGCATCTCAAGATTCACCTTAGATGTATGAGAAGGCAAATACATTCCATCCCTTCCTAAAGAATGGCAGTAACATTTAGAACTGTATTACAAATGTTCCCAGAGGTGAAGACAGACTTTCACAAACCACTGTCTCCATAAAGTCCTTCAGGGCTGGGTCAGATGACCAAAATTAGGTCTGTAGGTAATCTGGATTATGAGCTTGCAACCCACAGGATCACCCCAGTCTGAATCCAACACTTCCATGTTCAGACTGTGCTGGAAAGAAAAGCTGTCTAGTTCAAGGCCTTTTGGATCAGAAGCAAGACAGTAGTTAAGACCAGAATACAAATCACAGAATCACAGAATAATGAGATTGGAAGAGACCTCTAAGATGAATGAATCCAACCTATGCCCTAACACCTCAACCAGACTATAGCACCAAGTGCCATGTCCAGTCTTTTTTTAAACACATCCAGAGATGGTGATTCTACCACCTCCCTGGGAGGAGCATTCCAGTACTTTGTTATTCTTTCGGTGAAAAATTTCTTCCTAATATCCAACCTATTCCTTCCCTGACATAGCTTGAGACCGTGTCCTCTGGTTCTGTCAGTGCTGCCCAGTGGAAGAGACTGACCCTACCTGTCTGCAATCTCCCTTCAGGGAGCTGTAGAGAGCAATAAGGTCACCCCTGAGCCTCCTCTTCTCCAGGCTAAACAGCCCCAGCTCCTTCAAACGTTCCTCATAGGGCTTGAGTTCCAAGCTCCTCACCAGCCTCATTGCCCTCCTCTGGATGATGAGAGCATAAAAAGGAAGAAGGGTGTTTGCATAGAAGCAGCCTTCCCACCCCTATCCCAAAATGCACTTACTTGGTATGCCCTTATCAAGGACTGCACAGCGAGGTGGTCCTCAACAACCTTCTCAGCCATGGCCGGTGTGGGGGCCAGCCCATGGCTCTGCAGGAACGATCCCTTTCCTTCCTGCTGAGCTGGCAGATGGGCGGCTTGGCCAGCGGCAGCGCTCCGGAAAAACACATCCCAGGACTGGATAGTGCACAGAGAAGAGAAATATTTAGAACCTCAAACAAATGTCTCATCCAAAGCAGCGCTTTCAGACTGCAAATGGAACCTCACTGCATTACAGTGTTAAACTCTACTCACAGACAGCAAAAAAAGAGCACTGATATGTGCCAGTCTCAGTAGAACTGTGTGCTTTATTTACACAGTACACTTTTCCTCTCATTTCTTACACCAAGCTTGCTCAGCAGAAAACTCTGCAGCACACAGGACTGTAAAGTATCTTCATATATTATCCAATCACACAGTTCTTTTTAATTGTGCTGTTTATTCAGGCAGTCAAGAATGGGCACAATATAATGCTGCTGGGAAAGAGCTATCAAGCCTATAAAACAAAGAACCTTAATAAACTAAATCTATTCTTTTAATGATACTTGTAGAATTTATGGTACTTCAAGACACTCACTGATTATGCTAAATCAGAATCAGTCTTTAACAGCTTTTCTTGAAGAAACGTTAAAAACAATTAAAGCTTTTTTGAGTGAGACTTGTTCTAAGACCCTTTCCTCAACTTACCTTACTATGAAAGAAATTATGGGCCTGGTTTCAGGTGCAAGTCATAATTTTAGAAAAGTCCTTATCTCAGAAACTGAATCACAACAAACAAGAGATCCTTTTATTTCCTTCTGTGCTTTTACACAATCTGCTTCATTCACATATGCCCCAATCTTGTTTTCCTGAACTGTTTTCATTCTGGTGAGGTGCTCACTGTGCCAGGTGCGCATGGTATCAGATACATGAATGCTAACAGAGAGCAGCAGAAGGGGACTAAACATGTGAGACAGTTGTACTCAGCAAAGAAGGAAGTCTGTGTAAAACACTTCCCTCAGCTGGCTAACTTCAGAAAACAAAAAGGAAGCTATTTAAAAACTTACATATCTTTGTGACTGGAATAGAAGAACTGCAAGAGATAAATTTCTACAAGGCTGTGAGCCTTGCAGATTTCCATTACATTTCAAAGAATCAAGTGCCAGAAAAAAGAAAAAGTAGTCCAAAACAATTCTTTTTAAAAGACTACCTAATACTTGCATTATAGAACCCACAAAAGAATCTAAATAACATAATACAAGCATAGCATGACAGAAAAATATTTACAAAATCCTTTTTACTTTCATTAACAAAAATTCTTCATACTGAAATTTCTAAAAGTTCTAAGGTGTTCAGAAACACCATGAGAGAGGCAGCATAAAGGAGCTAAACATCACCCAACCTTCCAAGCTCAAGTTGTGGAAGTGGGGGGATTCATTGAACCTGTGGGTGGGAACCTCATCATTAGCATGAGGCCAGTGCCCAAGAAACATTGTTTTAATGCACCCCTCTTACTTCTTTATTCATACAAAGCTGCATCAATACAAATACAGTAAACCTAATTTATCACCCTGCTCTTTCACAGGCTTATCTAAACATAGCCTGACTTTTATATGCCCTGACAAATTAAGGCAGACAGATCATGTGTGGTAGCCAGTTCCAGACACACTGATGAAGCATTCATTCCTCCTCCCTTCTCTTATTTATGCCTGTTTCCTATATTCTTCTTGCCTTGACATCTTGGCAGCCACACGGAGATTAGAAGTCTGAATTTACATCCTATAAGTGATCTACAAGAGCCTATTAGTGGGACTGTATTTCACCTGGGATTCTCTCTATTCACCTTCTTGGTCTGTGTTAAGAACAGTATTGTTATTCCATGCCTACACAGCACCCAGCCCGAGAGTCTCCAGACAGTGCAAAACAATCACAATCCCTTTTTTAACTACTAAAGCTACTTAGACTGGAGAAATTATTTGGGCAATACACAGTAAAAAATTATCTTTAAACAATAAGTTAGGAAATTCCTAACATACACTTGGATCCATGACATCTCTCACATTTGAAGTTTTAATAAAGAATTTGCTTTGCTTATTTTAAGGTTTCTCCCTTAGTTTTTCTAACACCATGATACATACACAATGATGATAATAACACAGCTGTTCCTTTTTTGAGTAAAACCTTTCATTTAAATGTAAAACTTATCACAGCACAGTCCTGCAAACAATTGAATGGGTTCTTAGACAAGTGCTCTGCTGAGAGAGTTGTTAACAAACTCCAAAAAGATTTGCCCAACAAGTGATCTGTTTAAGGAGAATCAGTTTAGGGCTCTTTCTTCATGCAAACTTACAAATATAAAGAAAATGTTTCCATCTGAAGATGCAGCCAGTTGAGACAGAATGGACCCAGACTACTTTTTCCTATCACATTTTTGAACTTATTGATTTGTTGGACAGGCTTGACATTTAATCAGAGGGGAGGGAAAATACATCATTTGGCTACAGAAAATTAGTTTTTACTAGATACACATCCATCAAAGCCTCTACAAATTTCTATAGTGTCTTTCAAGATTGATACCAGATTATAGTCTTCAAGTTCTGTGTATCAATGTCAGTCTTTGGCAGCAGCATTTGCCATGTGACTGAACAGATAGAAGACCAGCTTGTTCTCACTGCAAACCTGCAGCTTCTCAACTAAATTAGTAAAGTTCATCAAGAAAATGGTAGAGGAGATTTATAATACAAAATACATCCACAAAAAAAATTACTATAGTGATAGATGATATATTTCTTTCCTTCTGCCAGCAAATCTATATTGTAGTTAACCATTATTTTCTCAAGTAATATAACACAATCCAAATGATTCAGTGGCAATATTTTACTGTCATATAACAAACAGTGTTGCAATTAGAAGAACAAGTAAAAAATGTTTTCTCTTGATGGTTTGGGGTTTTTTCCTAGTGCCATCACAAGATTCATCAACTACAGTGAGAACAGTAAAGCCTTAGAAGACACACACTGAGCACCACTATATCATTTAAAAAAGAAGATGAACAAAATGAAGTCAAAGCAAAACAATCCCCCACATCTTTTCCTAGTCCATAAAACCAAGGAGGTGATTACACACTCACAGCAGAGTAGCTGCACACAGGATAACATGGCAGGCATTATGTACTCCAGAGCAAACCATGCAGTTTTGTAATTAATCTTGTGATAGTAATAACTGAGTCTTGTCAAGCTTCTCTCTTATGATCTATGGCCCTGACACCAAGCTTCAAGGAGAAATAATGATGCCTTTTTCAGAGCACACGTCATTTTATTCTGATTGTTGTTTTGGCCACTCTGATGGCAGGAAATTCAAAAGGCAAGAAAAAGCAGGAAATCATCTGAAGTGGATTTGTACAAAGAATAAAAACTCTTTATATATATATAAAATGTATAATATACATGCATATTCCTTGGTATGATACCATGATTAACATAGAAAGGAGTAAATGTTAGAAACACTTTGGAATGTGGCTGCCATACTTCAAACAGCTCTAAATAAGCGTACATGGGAAGACATGCCCAGTCAAATCTTCTGAGGGGGAAACCAGTTCAGGAGCCTTGATTAATTGGAGTTTCTAAGTACAAGTGAATAGAGTAGGACTTTCAAAGCCCAGGAAAAATCAAGCTTTTCCATCTAATCAATGAGGAGGCACATCCGCTCTGAAAAAGGGTTATCGAAGAAGAAACATGAAGAGAAATAAAGTATAAAAAGGAAAATGAGGAAAGAGAATGCAATGTCTAAATGCACAAGCTGGATCTCTAAATCATGCTGGACATACCAAATAAAACAACAAAAATGAGTAGCCTGCAGAGAGCCAAATCATTAACAAAATCATAATCAACATCACGTGCTGTCTCTTGACATTATTTTCCAACACTTCCTCTCCTTTCTATACCTGAATGACAAATGCATAACTTTACAGTCAAAATCACAGCATGATTTTTTCTGTGTTTTTAAGAAAACAGGGTGATTTCAACCCTTAACATTTTTAACTTGTTTTATGAAAGTTCAAATTGTACAATTTCTGTCAACAAAAATCTTGGGAAGGTATTTGCAGCTTTCAGGCAATTAAATGAGATGGTTTTCAAGAAATTAAAAATTAATTTTGTTGATGAAACAAAGTAAAATTTAATTGGCATTCTTCTCCCCCTCCCCTTTTCGTACAGGCTGTGAAAAAACTAATAATTTAGGCAAGAATAGCTGTAATCCATTATTTCCTTCCATCCATCCATCCATCCATCCATATTCTTTCAAGCCTCATAAATCAGGGACACAGTGAATTTACTTCAGTTTGTTACTGTTGCAAGTTTATTAAACACAGTTAACCTAGGAAAGAATTCACACAGTTTTATAATTGTGCTGGTTTGGGCTGGGGTAGTTAATTCACAGTAACTGGTTTGGATTTTAAAAGGGGATTGTCAATATAGAGACATTTTTGTTATTGCTGGGCAGAGCTTACACAGTGTCGGGGCCTTTCTGCTCCTCATCCCACCAGTGAGGGGCATGGGGATGCACAGGGAGCTGGGAGGGACACAGCCAGGACAGCTGACCTCAACTGATGTGCCTCAAAAGAATATTCCCTCAAAGGGATATTCCAAACCACATCATGTTCAGCATGGGGAAAGCAGAAGGAAAGGGGGACATTCATAGTGATGGTGTTTGTCTTCCCAAGTCACCATTGCATGTGCTGCAGCCCTGCTGTCCTGGGGATGGCTGAACACCTGCCTGCCCATGGAAATTGGTGAATTAATTCCTTGTTTTGTTCTGCTTTGCTTGTGCATGCAGCTTTTGCTTTCCCTATTAAACTGTCTTGATCTCCACCCACAAGTTTTCTCACTTCCACCCTGCTAATTCTTTCCCCCATTCGTGCATGTGTGTGAGAGAGAAAGCACAAGTGGCTGCATGGTTGCCAGATGAGGCTAAACCACAACAAAAATGCATCTTGAATTTCCTGGGATCCACTCCCTAGGCCACACCCTGCATTCCTCAGTCAATTCATTTATTGCTTGCTGTTCAACCCACAACCTGCATCACCTCAACGGGATCCATATCAGACTGCGCCTGAACTGCACTGCTGGATGAGTTGGACGGCCTTTCGGCAGGGTTTTCAGCATTTCTGCCTACCCCGAGCCGGTGTGCAGCTCCGGCAGCCCTGGTTCAGCACCCTGGGCAGCTCCAGCGCTGCCGCCCCGCCCGGCTGCGGCGGGCTCTGCGCTCCCCTGCCCGCAGAGACACCTGCAGGGCTTCCCAGCAGCAAAATGCACCCCACTGCAAGGGGGCTGAACCAGGCATTTCACTCATCTAAAAGGAAAGAAGCTAGCCAGAAGCCAATATAATGTAAATACAATAAAAAACAAGATGTCACCTTGATGTCACCATGCACTCCTTATGCATGAGTTCATCCCTTCAGTATCCCCAGGATAAAAGGGTTGGGATCGATCTACAGCCTTGACACACCATGAGGGCTTTGCAGAAATCCAGTGCACCCACACAATGTGCTATCCCACCCCACAGTGGTGCAGCTCAGCTGGCAGCTACAGCACAAGGGCTCCCAGTCAGATGAGAAAGAGCCATTCCTGGAGAAGGTTTCTCCATCCCACGTTCAGGTGTAACATAAAAGACCAAGGATCAATCTGCTGTGTGAAAAACAGTCAGTCTTCAGGGCTGGCATTGCTTATGTCATCTTTCAACCAGACTAAGTTCATACACAACATCCAAAGAAAAAAAACAGCTACAAAACCACCCTTTTTGGTTTCCTTTTTAGTTTCTGCCCTTGGCGTGCGTCACTTCCTCACACTCTAGACAGATTATCAGACTTAGAACAACAACTTCTAAGTGACATTTTGATATACATGCCTTGAGAATAAGGGAACAGACAACCAATTTGGTAAACATTTTGGGCACAATTCACATTACTTCCTGGAAAATGACTTGTCTGTCTTAGAATTGATGAGACTTCTCATCAACTTCTTAAGTTACTATACATGTATCACCATAACAGAGCCCTCTTTGTCAGCAGAAAGCTTGTTAAAAAATAAGCCTATGTATTTTGTCCACAAGAAAGGATTTGGGTAATAGAGCTTTTAGAAAAGCAAACAAATGTCTATTGCCTGGAGAGAGAAGGAAAGATTCAAAACAAAATACTTTTCAAGATACTTCAGAATAATATTCTGACCATTTCACATTCAGTTTTAAGATTACAACGTTCATAGTTTAATCCAAAGACAACTGAACATTCATCTTCTTCAGACAGCTTAGAAGTACCAACATCAACGCATTATTTAAATATATTTTCTGATACAGCCCTACTATAAATCAAAAAATTAAATATATTTTATTCTTGGATCTTCTTCTGGATGTAATGAATTACTTAACTGACTGCTTGACCAGCATTTCCATGGAGTAATAAAGTTTCAGAGCAGCTGTCTATTTATGGTCTGTACTTACCTTTCTTTCTGCTCTGCTCACCATGCCTGTGCCTCCCCTGTACTTTCATAGTTGCAATATCAAATCTTACACCAATCAATAGGTGGGAAATTAATTTCATGTTTTTCATTTCACACAACACCTTTTCTTGAACTTTTTTATTAAAAAGCAAGTGACAAAGTAAAAGAAACCTATTCCACACTTAACCAGCATTACAGTCAAGTTTTAGACTTACCTTATGTACGCTCTTAGGGTTTTCAAGCCATGCACAGTACATTTCCTCCACATAATTGGAATTACTCCCACTCAGGAATGGCTCTGAGGTTCCTGATGAAACATACCGTTGGCCATGTAAAAATGCCCTTCTGGCTATATCCTGATTTTCCAGAAGTTTAAAGCCATGCCTCTTCAGCGTAGCTGCAAACAACTTCAGATGACTCATGTTTGTTTATTAGCCAGACGATCCAAGTCTATTAATAAAATAAAACCAAACTTAATCAGAAAAAGAGCCAATGAATTGTAGACACATTTCAGCCTCACAGCAAAAACTGAGGTTTCTGGCTACAGTGCCCTAGTACAAAGCTCAGGCCTAGGCATGAAGCTCCCTTCAGAGCTGGAGCCACAGCAGAGAGTGGCTGCTGCTGGCCATCCCCACACCAGCCAGCTCCAGCAGCTGGTAACGCCACCCTGCTCCCTGAAGCAATCACCACTTGTACCGCCTGCCCCTGGGCCCAGCTCCCTGCAACAAGTGACACTGCTAATCACTGACCTCTCCAGAGCTCCTGGCAACCCCAGCTGCTTCCCCTCTCTTTGGAAAGCTGTGGCCTTTCACCCAGCCAGGCTGGGCTGGGGTCAGCAAACAGCGTCAGCCACAGGTGCTGTGGAAAACAAAAAGCCGCTACCTCAAATTCCTGCCATGAGGAATGGAGCTGACCAAATCATTAGAAGTGTTAGTTAAGTGTTCATATTGACATTAGCCTTCAACCAAACAGTGAAACACTGAGAAAAGGCTCCCTTTCATTTGTTTTCCTAACTGGCAACATTTATCTTGTGCTTCCAATGATCTCTTACGAGCTTTGTAACAAGGAGAGCAGATTCCATGCAATTTTGAATTGAGAAATTCAATTTTCCAAGTCAATTTCCCACAATAAGGGTTGAATCTTCTGAATGCTGAACACCATCAGCTCCAGCACTAGCAAAGGGAATCAGGGCTCACCTTCAAAACAAAAAAGAACAACTGCATCTTAAAATTAGTCCCAAAATAATACTATCTTAATGCTGAAGTTGCTAAAACTGCAAAGAAAGAGCAATACAGTGAAAAGAAATTATTCATTTTATTTTCATTTTCTAAGTATTTAAAAAGCTACAAGATCATGAAAGATAAGGTATTAATTTAGAAGAAGTAAAATTCAGATTTCACTCCAAAGTGTCTCTCATTTGTTTAGCTGTCTGTCTGGAGAAATTATGTATTTGGTCCAAGGTAAAACCCAAGGTCTTTTGTTGTTTGTTGTGACTGAACAATTGCTAAAAACAAAAGTAATGAGCTGCCAAATGAACTTCAAAGTTTTTTAAAAACAACACAGTTGTTGTTACTCACTATTTTGAGTAACAAAAAAATTTTTAATGTTACCTATTACATATTAAGATTTCTTTATCTCTAATTCAAAAATAGATACTATAAAAAATCTTCATAAACATTTCTGTATATGAATCCCATTAAATTATTTTCTCACTGTTTCTCCTCTTACAGCCTCCTTTCAAAAAACAAAACATGGTTACAGAATGCCTAATTTTCTAAGGGATATGAGTAGCTATATTTTTCATCATCCAATTTAAAAGTTAATATTGATCCTAAAAAAAAAAAAAAAACAACACAAGAAGCAGGCCTCCTACTAAATAAAACAGTATTACTGCTTGTTCTTCTCTGGCATCACTTTTTTAGCTCAACATCTATTTAAAAGCTGATGACAAGATCCTTTTCTTAGCCACTACCTTTACCTATCACCCCAGCAGTGAACTGTGCTTGATCATAGCAGATTCCCTTGTCTACTCTTCCAAGGCTTCTGCAGCCTTTTCATTCTCATCCACCAGCAGACCTGAGCTGTAGCTCCCAAGAGCAGCAGCCATCATCCACTTACTGGATGCTCTAAACAGGCACTTGTCCACATTTTCCATGTGCCCAGACACGTGGCAAGTGTTTCCTCCAAGGCAGCAGCACTGAAACTAGCACCCAGTCCTCATTTAAACCTATGAGCTCCTCAAAACCACACACTCTGCTCTCTCCACCTGGCATTTGCATGAAACTGGCAACAGCTGGGCTACTGGCATGCTGATTCCCTCTCATCAGAGTTATTTCCTGCCTGCTTACACTCCCTTGTCATTTCCCACTTTTTATTTAGTTTACCATAACACCTGTGCCAACACCCATCTCTGACCGGGGCAACTGGAGAAACAGGAACACCCCCAGCACCGTTTTGGAAGCAGATGAACTCTGCAAGAGTTCAGTGACTGCAAGAGCCCTGACAGAACTCATATACTGTCTGCATGCACAACTCTCTGTAAGACTTAACAGCAAGCATTCATGTTGGCATTTTGCAAAAGTGGGTGAGAATTCAACATGTTATAACAATAAGAACAGAGAGGTCACCATGGCACTTACAACTTCATGTCTGTGCCCATGCTCATAGAAATTATTATTATTGTTATTGTTATTAGTATTATTCCTACCTTACTGCATACAAATCTCACCCTCTGCCACCTTTGCACACATACACTCACTCCTAAGGGATTAAGTACTCTCACTTAAAGTAATTTGTAAAGACTTGAGAGAGAAAGGCAAGAGAAGAACATTTTTCCCAGTTGATCACACTGCAGCAGCAAGCTTCTTAAGCACAGGTAATTTTACATTTTTTCTTCATCATATTTCTGCCTGAAAAATGTGTAGTTCTTCTAGAAGTTAGTAAAGAACACATAACAGAATAAGGAAAATGTATCAAGGAGATTGGAAAATGGGTGTAAGTGACATCATATATAACAGAAAAAAAGAGCTTGTAAGCGGTACCAGTCACTTCCCTCTGGTTCCATTTAAATTTCAAAACGGGGTCAGAGCCATACTTCAAGCAGTAACTACTGAATATGCAATCTATAAAAGCATACAGGAGCTAAGTCATTCCAGCCAGATTTCAGTTACAGATTAATATGATTCAAAAGCCCTGACTTCTTCCTAGTTTTTCCTTCTGCACACATCGCTCTTCAGCACAGATGTCAGCTGTCAGCAGCTGAACAAACCAGAGACCACCAGCGTGATCACAGACCATCCCGGCCCACTCAGCCTTGAGGCTGTCAGTCAGAAATCAGCACCCAGGACAGCGCACAGGAGCCGGCTGGGGTTGGACACGTTCCACTCCACTATGCTTCCCAAACCAACCCTGAAATGAAAACAGTGATTGCAAAGGGATCGAGCTAAGAGCAACCTAAAGAATGGCATTAATTAAATCTCTACCAGAGGTCAAAAATAAGAAAGAAGCAGTGAACCACAAGAACAACCTGATATTTAATGCACCACAGCACCCTCAAAATGGTGAAACAAAAGCCCTGAGTAGCTGAAAATTCCTGCAGCTGTTCTGTCTCAAACAACGACCAGGCTTTCACCTTGGCACTCCCACCTCTAGAAGTGCCCTAATGTCACAGACAGTCTTGGCAATTATTCTACCCAGGTTTCTAGAGGGTCATAGAAGTATGTGGAAAACAGACAGCAGACATTTCTTATAATAAAGTTTTTATCCAACTCTTTTCAAAATCACTTTCAGTATAAATACACTACACATATGAATTAATATCCTCCTGGTATTGTCAGTGGCATTACTGAGTTTCTTAATGCATGTGAAGCCCTGCTGCTAATGTTCTTTATGGTCTGCAGAAGTGGTGGTTAAAAAATCTGCTCCATATTTCATAAAAATAGTTCTTCATCCACTACAATGGTAATTTCCCACAATATTCCCCACACAGCTTACTCTTAAAGCTCTCCTTAAGGCTTATAGTAATTAAAATAAAACAAGGCTGACATTGAAAAAAAAAATGGATGAGCATGTTAAAGTTTCTCCAAAAGATTATCATAGATAATTTAAACTAGATATAGAGGGAATATCCTTGTTAAGTAAGGCTACTTCAGGGATACCTCCATGCACTAAATGTTTCTTTTCCGCCAGCACAGATATGCCGTGCTGTATGGAGAATCCTAACTCTCCACACACAAAGTTGACCTGCAGGAGGTTTTCCAGCGTCGCACTCGCCCCAAGGCGCGAGTCCCGGGCAATGGAGGCGCCTCGGTGCAACAAAACTTAACGGATTTATTACCGTGGCCTGAAAAACGCCTTCAGCGGGTACCACAGGGATGACATCCCACAGTACCGGAGGGATAACACCACAGACTCCAGGCTACCAACAGGCAGAGGGGAGGATCTGGGAGGGTCGGGTTTGTTCTGCGGCCCCTCCCCGCAACGCCAGGACGCGGTGTCCCGGTCACCCTGGCACCGGGGGCCGGAGCCTGCCGGGCTGTCAAGGCGCTCCCGGCTGCGGCGGGGTTGAGGCATCACCGGAGCCCTGGCCAGGACGGGCCGCCCCGCTCGCCCCACGCTCCGGGGCCCGGCCCGGCCTGCGGCGCGACCCCCTCAGCCGCACGGCGAGAGGCCCCGCCGCGCCGGGGGCCTGCGCGGGGGACGGGCCCTGCACCGCGGCCGGGCCCGGCCTGGCTCCGCCGCCCCCCGCCCCTCACCGGCGCGGACAGACCTGCGGGGGCGCGGAGGCTCCAGCGCATCCGCGGAGCGCGGCAGGGAGGGCGCGGAGGGAAGAGCGGGAGGGAGCGCCGGGAGCGGCGGGGCGGGGGCCGCACCTGCATCACGTGAGGCGCGCTGAGGTCACGGCGGGGCGGGGCCGCGGGCGCTGCACCGGCACCACCGTCCCAGGACACACCCGGGACACGGAACACACCCCGGGGCACAGCCGGGATGCAGGACACACCTCGGCACAAGGGACACAGCCCGGCACACGGAACACACCCCGAACAGGCCCCCCGGCTCCCTCACAGCCTCCCGGCCCCGGCGGCATGGCGGGGTCGGTGGGCACAGAACGCGTTTGGTGCTCCGCGCCTCAGCCCTCACCGAACGCGTAAATAGCGGCGAGAGCACGGCGCTCCCGGTGAGCAGCTGAGACAGGCAACGCTGAGGAATCCCGTCCGATGGACCAGCTGCTCCCGCCGCTCCTGTGCAGGAAAGGTTTGGCGGGAAGAAGATGGGAAGTTTGACAAAGGACATACAAAGTGTCCCAAGGACACACACGTTTGCTCTCCAAAATTTGTACATAAAGTAGACTGAATGTAGTAGACCTTGACCAGATGATAGTAACTGACTTATATGACCAAATATAAAATGCCAGACAATACAATTTCAAGTGTTCCTTTGCTGGTAGAATTCTCATTTGCAACTTTCGTGTTTTCTCCTGGTTGCCTTCAAATTACATGTCTGTCCATTTTTTCTCATAAATCAAAAATGATGTATTTTTTTATTTACCTGCTGTTAATCAACTTACAACCAAGATCAAATGCCTATATATTTTATATATATATATATATATATATATATATCCAAAATTGGTATTTTAGATAACTATTGGCACCAGCACATACATCCCAATGTTTGTTAACTTTCTGGGTAAGTAATAAGATTGATGGGAAAACTGGACACACATTAAAAGGAAGGAAGAGAGAAAGAGCTATAGTTTGTTTTGTGCTAAGAATATAGTGCAAAAATGAGTTTATCGGGGTCAGGTGGGCAGAAATGGAAAGGAAAAACCTTAGGAAGAAACACAACAGGCTTCATCTGGGGTGTTGTCACCTAACGGTCACTCAGATTTTCTTGAGGCTTACTAGTTGATACAATTGTTGATTAGAGTAAAATTAATTTCTTCAAGATGGAAAAACCCTCAATCCTCACATAAAGACATCAAAAACCTTATTATCATCTCAGCAGTTTTCCCAGCAGCTGTGCACCTTCAGGGGACTGCAGAGCGAGGGTGTGAATGATGTGTTCATGGTTTTGTGCTACACTGTTTGGTGCAGGGAACAGATGGAGCAGGATGGGGCACAGGGAGCCCCCAGGACAGCCCATCCTTCGCTCAGCACTCCCGGGGAGGGCGGCCCAGCACCCCTGCAAAGGGAACAGGAGCTGAACTGGTGCCTGCAGCTGGCCAGGTGCTGCTTGAGCCTTCTGGCAAGTGGTGAAACATTGTTAGATGCTGCAGCTACTAATTGAGTCTTAACCTTGTTATGGGCAGACAGAAACCATCTTTAGAGCAATCATGTTATGCTGACTGAACATAAATTCAATTAAAAATTATAGTGAGGACAAGCAGATCTCCTCTCCACTTTAGAGGGAAACCCACACGCCAAATCTGACTGTGAATACCATTGCAGTGAACAGGATAAATTAAATATGCTTGGATAGACACTAAGATATTACAGTATGTTTCAAGTGCTTATGTTGTTTCCAAAACCCTTTGCCCAGTTTCACATTTATGTTATTTTCCTTTTCTCTCTCTCTTTTTTTTTTTTTTTAATGCTTCACACAATGGAATTTGTGTGCTTGAAACAGCAAGATTCTGGTTTATTGGGATTTGGAGCAGGTCGCAGATTTTCCAATATTTATTGTGACTTGGTTGTCCCACCAGCCTGCCCCAGCAGCTTTTGCTGTACTGGGCTCTTGCCTTGCTGCTGCTGGCTTCTGGTGTCACTTTGTCACCAGTCTGCACCCCCGAGGAGCACCTGCTTGCCACTCATGCATTTGCTCTGCAGTGAGACCATGATGGACAATAAGCTATTTACCCACTATTCCTATTTCAATCCTTACAATTTCCATTTACAACTCACATTTACCGACCCATTTCTGTGTCCACTTGTATACTTACCTCTCCCTCCAGCCAGCCAAAGGGAGATCCACACACTGGCTTTGCTTCCTGCTAAACCATCACACTTCAAAATTGGCTGGAATGGAAATCCATCAGCAGAATGAAAACTTTGAACAAAATTGCAATTCCTAGCACACACAGGATCAGATGTGGCAGCTTGCTTTGCATGGTTCTCATGCCAGCTCCATAGTGAGGAAACATTATGTGTTAGAAAAGTTTTGTACTGGATAAACATACAGCACACGATAGTCACAACAGCACCCCTGTGCTGTCAGAGGTGAAACTGCCTGCTGTGCTGAAAGACACACTGCCTCACCATTATTTATTTTTATATTTATCCTTATGTCCTGTAGCACCAGTGTGAATCTAACAAGTTTGCTTACTTATTTCTGCCTCATTTCTGTCTTAACTCAGGTATAAGTTAACAAAACTAGATCCAACCTGTTTAAACAACCCAAAGCACGTTTTAATAAAACTAGAACCCAGCTGGTTTTGGAAACTCACCATGCTGCCCACTGAGGGCTCAATGTGCTTGTTCCAGGGTATGGTGCTGCACACCCCTCTAATGCCTTGCTCCTGTCTTCTCTTGGATTTGGTATGAGGGTTTTCCTTGGTGGATCAGCAGCCACTTGCAATCAGCACTGAGTTCTTCCTGAGGTTAATTGCTCCACACAACTCTCTCCAACACAGCACGACTTCTCAGTGGGCTTGTTTTTTCAAAGGGTAATCTCATAGGAGGTGGTCGAGGTACAGGATTACTCACAGAAGGACAATCTCATTAATAGCTTCCCCTCCTGAGATAGATACATTTATGTATTTTTGGCAACTCTTCATTGTTGTTGGTAATGTAATTCCACTAGAGACAATGTTGACCAGAAGTTCTCTTTAAGCCAAGCCAGAAACTCTATTTGCTTTTATTTCCCCATGTGTTTATTACACATACAAACTAACAGAGGTTCAAATCTAAAGCCCCATCTCTTCTCAAAGCAAGGCAATTTGGAAACTGTAAAACCTGCTCTCACTTTGAGCCTAACATGGATGTCACACAGGACTCTGGTCGTTATGTTTGTCTAACATGTAAACCTGAGACCTAAAAACCTTTGAGCCCAGACCAAACAGCTGCAACAAACGATTCAGTCAGTTTTCAAAGGAGAGGCTTTGGGGGGTTTGAGAGGTAGACATTTCAAATATGTGCAGAAATCCTTTTTTAATCCCTTTCTTTGTCAACAAATAATTTATCAAGCTTTTCTCCCTCCCCAGTCCTACATAAGAGAAGTATTTTAATTACATCTGACACGTCCTGCAGAAAATGTCACATGAGGAATTTCTCATGGGTTATTTCTGAGCCTTTTGCTTTCTGAAATCTTTGCTCTGTGTGCCATAAGCTTCAGTAACATCCCTGACTTCCATGAATAAATTTCCCGTGGTAAAGGAGATGTGCTGCTGGATGTCTGAGGGACAGAAAAGTCAGTCCCAGTTTCACACAGCTCCTTGCTTTGGGCAGGTTAAATGTGAGGCAGCAGGGAAAGCCAACAGCATGCTGGGCTGTGCCAAGTGAAGCACAGCCAGGAGCTGGAGGGAAGCAATGACTGCCCTTTCCTCAGACACAGGGATAACCTGGGGGGAGGGAGTTCAGCAGGAGACAGAGCCAGCAAAGCCAGGCTCTTCACAGTGCTGCATGGCAGGAGGATGAGATGGGGAAATAGAAATGGTTCCATCTAGGCACAAGGAAAACAGTGTTCACTCAGAGGGTAAAAAACATCACAAGGGGGACCCAGAAACATGATGCCATCTTTGGATGCATCTGGACCAGCTGAAAAAAGCCCTGGACAGCCTGGTGTGACCCCAGTGGTGATCCTGCTTTGAGCCCTGGATGACCTCCAAGCTTCCTTCCAAGCTAGCACCTATGACTTGCACCAGTTTCACAACAGAAGTCATGTCCAACCTAAGGGTAAGCAGGCCATCATTATTTGATCAACAGACAAACTCACATTGATAGTTTTATCTGAATAACAGCTCTTTTGGGTTTACTTACTCTCTAAAATGTCAGGCTGTGGAGAAAACAGGTACAAGTACAGAGTGTTTTATTGGAAGACCAGTAACACCCAAGACTGCTCCTTGACTGATTTTGGCCAATAGATTATTTTTAAGTGATTTTATTCTCCAAACATATTTCTGGATAGAATCAAACTGCAGGAACCCATTTGTCTGGCCACAGATCTGTTAGAGAGAGACAAGCTTGACAACAGAGCTGATTGAAAATCAGGAAAACAGAACTTCTTCTTGGTTTCCCATGTCTTTGCTAATAAACTAGCCCATTACAGCTACAAGAACAAAAGCAACAGTTGCTGTAATTATTTCTTTGATACCTCATTGTATTTTCATTAAATTCTTAGAGTAAACAATTAACTACAGTATATACAAAGCAGTGAGTGAGTCAGAAAGACACATAGGTTAAGGAGGAACTCTGGCATACATTTATTATAGCTGCCAAATAATGAATTCATGTAGAAATTAGCAAGAGCACTAAACTTAATTTGTCCCACAATTTTAGAGGGAGGTTAGTACATTGGCAGGCAAATCAGCAAGAATTCTTCCCACAAACTGTGGAAACAGTTCACCACTAACACTTCAAAAGTGCCTGCCAGTATTTGGCACAATGACAACGAACAAAGCACTGCCAACTGCCCATTGCCCTTGCCTTAACCAAGAAAGAATTGAAAATATCATCTTCTTCTATTTGTGGATTAGGAGAAAACTGCTAGAAAATTGTTTTCAGCGTTTGCAGGTGTTTCATTAGAGAATCCTAACAAAAATAGAAAAAAGAATTCTTTTTGATACCTTTCTTTTGGCTACATCCAAACCACATTTTGTTAAAATTGTTGCTTTAGGTAACAATAAAATTTTAAGGTGCCCTGACTTCATCATATTGAACTGGAAAATTATCCTCATCTCTTTAGAACTATACCACTGGCTGTGTTTTCTTCAGGAGGATCTATTTTGATTTTCAATGCTATTTATCCAGATGAAGGAATATGTAATTATCTTTCATTTGGAAGAAAATAAATAAGGGAAGACAGTTCTCCAACAGCTAAAACTTCTGGGGTATCTGAGATTTACAGCTCTCACTAGGAGCAGGGTTTGCTAATGAAGCTTTTGAAGCCACAGTGGCAGTGTCTGATTGTAATTGCTGAAAGGTGACTCTTGAAGAGCTTTATTTGCACTAATCAACACCACGTTGTGCCTCAAAGCTAGAGTTCCCTTAGAAGCACTGTCCCTACTGAGTTATTCTGCAATGACTAAACAGGCTTTTCTGTTTGCTTCTGTTTTTCAGAACTAAAAACTTATCTATATTTTTCAATGGGATCCTTTGGAGTTGCACTCCAAACCTGTTATACTGTTAAAACTTCATAATTTCTTTCTAACACTTTCCTCTGGCATTCCCAACCCTTTCTCTTCTGGTGCCAGAGCCATAGGGACCATCTACAAAAGTATTAATGTAAAATACCCAAGGGCTCAGGGGTGGCCTGGGAATATCAAACCTGTTAGATGGAGAGCCACAATAATTTCTTATTTTCCTGATGGTGGTCATTTGGAAACATTATACTCATAGTGCTGAACTCAGATGGACAGTGTTCAAGAGTGCTTCTGCTTCACAGCTGAAACAACTCTTCCTTTATGTGCTTCCTTTATGTTTAGTTGCCAGCAAACTGTTCAATTGTTTTCCAGTAAAGAGGAAACACCTGAACTGAGAAGACCTGTGAACATTCTGAGTTATCAAGGTGAGCTCACCGTTCATGCTTCATGGGGAACTCTTGATCCACTAGCAGCCACCATATCACCAAATACATTTTCAGAAAAATAATGTTGGTGCCATAGAAAAATACACCCCAAACAACTCACCCCAAACTTGCCCCCAGTATGTAGTTTTGGGCTTGTTTTATCATCATGGAATAAACTGTTCTAGCTTTGCCCTAAATCCCTTTCAGAACAGTTTGCTGTGCAGTCTGTGCTGTCACATTACAGATCCCAGTTTTACAAAGTTCTCACCTATAACACTGAGCTCCTGGAATGGTTCTAGTGCTGACTAACACGAGGCAGCTGTGGGGCTCAGCACACAGCACTGTAGCAGTGTCCAGCTCTCCAGTCTCTGCAGGCCAGTTCCCAGTGGGTGCCCGTGCTTGAGCTGCATGAAATCCTCGCCTGATGAAGCATAATATCACCTTCAATGCACACTACATGAAGAACATCATTAAGTGAAAGGCAGGACCCACAGTGAGATGACTTTTGGCTGTACTGATGCTAGGTTTGGAGTTTTAGTGCTATTGCTGTGGCAGCCTAAGGCAATTACAGATGTTGCCTTAACAAACAGACCTTTCCTACACAGACCCATTCCCTGGACGAGCATAGTGCCTGTGGGAGGCTGTCATTGAAGCCAATTATAGAAAAATATTGAAAAGCCTGTAAAGGTGTCTGGCAAGTAGAAATAAATCCCACCTGACACTTCTTACTCAATCCCACTAGCAAATCATAATCCTCAGTCATCACCACCTCGGAGCTTGTAGCACGGGAAGGATCCAGCTCCGAAGAGCAAGGATTGCACGCCACTTTAGGGACTGTGATTAGCCCAAGCCTTAGGTAAATGAGTGCGGCCCTGTCACTGCAGTCAGTACTCTGAAGGCACCGTGCATGGCCGGCACACGCTGTCCCCAGCGGCCGCTGTCCCCCACGGCTCAGCGGGAGCGAGCCCCGAGGCTGAATTACGGCTCCTCCCGCAGTCAGGGTGAAGCTTGGGGCGAGGCTGAGCTCATCGGCCAGACGCTGCTGAGGAGCCATCTGCCCAGAACACAAAGAGAAGGCAAGCACTTCAGTAAACAAAGAGGCTTTTGCGAGAAATTACAGCTTCTCAAGAGCGGGACAAAACACACACGGGTCTCAGCCACAGGACTGCATTGATAGCGGTGTTTGACCTGCGTGAGGAAAAGGAGCTGCCTGGGGCTGCTGGGCACTGCCTGAGCAGGGGATAAGGGACATTCCCGGGGTCCCTCACCTCCCCCTGGCTCATTCTGTCCTTCAGCCCACTTCAGAGAATTCCCCTCACCTGGATGTGTTACCAATACTCGGTTTTGGAAAGGCTGTAAGACACAAACTATCAAATACAACATTATGATACTTGAGCCACTAGTTGCTGCCTGTGTTAAGTCTCTCAGCCCTGGAGAAATATTAAAGCAGCAGAGAATACCTGGAGTTATTTGACCTAGAGATCAAAATTCGAAGTGGATTTAATTCCCTTAAGACAGCTCTGTTAGGTCATTGCCACATGAATTTTCAGAACAGCAAAGCCTTCCCCTGCTCATTTAAGTATACAAATGCCTTATTTTGGTCATAGATTAAGCATTTCTCATGGGTACAATTTTACCTTGGACTGTAACAAAAACCAATTTCAGAGGAATTTATTAACATTTTGAGGCTCTCTGAAGGTCATATGTAATCAAGATTTGAGGCAAAAAGAAGGAGATGCTTTTCTAAAGCAAACAGAAATTTGATTAGCCTTGAAACCCTTCAGATTACTGAGGCCAAAGCCTTTCCTAGTAGGCAAAGGAGGTTCCTGATGTAAGCCAGGGTAACAAACCCCTTCCAAAACTCACATGTAGAAGGTGCAGGTTCATCTGAGTGTTTCTATGTCTCATGCCAATGACTGGAAACAATTTTAAGACTTCAAAAACTTTAGAACAAAACCAACCCAAAAAATGCAGTGAAAAATTTAGAGCCACAGAGGATGAAGCCATATGACTTTAGGAGATACTTAGTTGTCATTAGAAACATCTCATCCACATGATTGCTCACAATCAAGTAGTCCAATTTCAGATAAGGAAAAAAAAGCTCCAAATCTGTTGCATTTTAAATTCAATCTGCTGGGTTTGGCTGCTGGTTTTTGTGTACATGGAATTGGCAGAATCAGGAAGGAGTGGACTTAATCAATCAGTAGGTCTTCTTTTTTCATCTGAATGCTCAGGGAATTGTCATCACCATCTGTAAAGTCTAAATGGCACTTAGCTGAGATTTACAATGTGGATGAATTATGAACCACCTTTTCAGAAAGTTGTGGTATGTTCAATGTATCCATGTCCAGAAGACACTGATTGCATTTTTTCTCACCTTTCTCCTCAAAATGCAAAAGTTTTGATTTCCCACAGAATGTAAAATCAAACATCCCTTCACTCCTGACCTACATTTTCTGCAGGTCATTTAATTATGAATGAAAATGCCACTTTGTTTATTTGAGTTCAATTTATGACAGAGATTAAGTTACTGAATTTTTTCTCCTGGCATCTTATTAATAGTGCTCTGCTGTAAAATTCCTCAGGCAACAGGCAAAAATAATGACTTAAAACTACAATGATATAATTACCTAACAATGCAGGCATTTTGAAGATAGACATAACTCTGGATTTGAAAATACAATTTTTAGGACCTTATCCTTTACACAAAAGGGTGTGAAACAGTCACAATTACTTTAATTTATTTTCATGACATTTTGGTTTAGATCCAATCAATTCCTACTACATTAAAGAAAATTTTGTCATTATTCAATAACAGGATTTTAGCTATTCACAGCAATTTTTTAACCTTTAATTTTGAAAAGATAAGTCTTCAAATCTTGGCAAAATTAACTTTGTGCCATGATGAAACACTTTGATCTATACAGTGCCTTTATTGCATCTGGTATGCCAAGATTCTTTGATGAATGAAAACAAAGAGCAAATTCAGCACTTCCCATCAACTTCCAGCTGAAAGGCAGTTGTACATGTGCAGAGGAGCCAAGTCCTCACTGATGGCAGGCCATGGATGAGGATTCTTCTGAAGCATCTCTAAAGCAGATGTCATAAACTACATCTAAATCTTAAGTGGACACAAATAATTGGTTTGATTTAGCTCCCTCCCCTTTCAAATGGAAGTAAATAAAATTTCTCTCTTAGTGATACACAGTTCAGGATCATGAACTTTCCTAAATTTCCCTTTATAGGCAACATCTGACATAGAAATAGCACAAGAGATTAATCCACAAGAGTGGAACAGGTCGAACTCCTGGGAAGAGATCTTTAACATAGTGCTTATATAATATAGACCCTGGTCCTTCTGCTAGGCCAAGCCAGAGGGGACACCCTGCTTTCTCTACACATGGACCCAGTTCCTCACTGGCCTGGTTAGTCACTTTCACAAAAGAGGACCCCATAAATATGGGAGCATTGTTACTGGTGAAGATGCACAAGCCCACAGAAACAGGAAAACCTACTCTCTTGGTGTTCCAGGTACACAAAGCAAAACAACTTCAACCAATCAGGCAGCCTGGAGAAAATTTTCCATATTTTTCTTATTCCAATTCTAAAGTTGCAAGATTCTAGACATGGTGGTCATTTCCCCACACAGCTCCAAAACAGTCATGACTTAACTGGAACACTTATGGTCAGAGCTCACATTGGTGTTTTCAGAGAAATATCACCCTTGTGGCTTTTCTCCCCTGTAAGCAAAGCAAGACTACTGTCAGGATTTAGTCAGAACAGCCTTTCACAAATGAAAAACATCAATCAAACAGGCACCAAAGGAAACCCATACAGGTGTTTCTGCTTGGACACCAACACATAGGAGATGGCACCCAGCAAATGGGAACACAGAAACAAAAAGCAATTGCCTCCTGAAAGTGTTTTTTCTGCCTTTTTTGCAAAGACCTGCAAATTTTGAAACTAAAGGCTATTTGGGAACATATATCCCTGCCCCCCTTATAGCTGGTCTTGATGATGATTTCTGAGAGAATCTAAGCATCACATTTAGATAGCATGACTATAGAATATTACTGTAATAAGTGTGAAAACATTGGAGTTTGCCCCTGATTCTGTCTTGGCTTTCCTGGTTTATTTTTTTAACAAATACTATTAGCAATTTCTGAGAATAAGTGTAACAGTTCCCCACAATCAAAATAATTCTCTATCTCCATCAAGTGAGTGTAAAAGAAAGGTGAAAGCAGTCTTTGAGCAAGAAGACTGCATATTTCCCCTGTAGCCTCCTTGCACATTCCCCCACCCTGAGAAGATTTCAGATGCTCAAAACCATTACAGAGCCCTCCAGACAGTATTTACAGGGGTTTAATTCCTTATGCACTTCAAATGTTGTTCTGAGTGTAAATTATAGTTTATAAAAGCTAGCAAACATTGTCCTTCCAGACAAAAACACCCACAATGCCTGTAACACTTAGCTAAGGTCAGACATATTAAAGAAGTAATGACATACAGATATATTAAAACAAACAGTTTGTAATTTGTCATTACTGCTTTCCTACAAAAATAGCCTTGGAATGAAAGTTCAGGATTTGCACAGGGACAGTGATTAGATGCTAACACACATACAGATGTCTTGGATCCAAACTGATAACTTCATGTATGGCACTGCATTATCGTTTCTTGTTAACTAGAAACATGGACTTTTAAAACAATCCTGCCTCACTGGTCCAAAGGTCCCTTTTGGACCAAAGGTCCCTTCCTATTTAGCAAATACAGCTTTTATCTGTGCAGAATCTCACTTTGATAATATTAATTACAAAAGGAAGCAGCTGTAGTAGGTATAAAAATGCCAATCATTTGCAGAAGGCATCTCTAAAAAGCAAACAAAAAAGATGTTACTGAACTGGGCCTTCCAAGTGAAAACCACTGAGAGCAGAATAGACAAAGCCTCTGTGGTAAGTTCTGTACAAAGTATGTCCTTATCTGCATGTCACATGGATTTTCCAAGAGGAGATTTACACAAAACAATGTTTATCACTTGGGCAGAAGGAGATGAGGCTTTTCAGTAGCCTTTACCCAACCAGGCATACTCTTACTGTTTTACACCCAAATGCCTTCATTGTATTCCATTTCTTTAAAAATTTGAACATCGAAGTGGTCCTCTTAGCTATTCAAGAATTAAAAATAAAGGGAAAACCCCCTCATCTTTAATATCACCTGTTCAATTTACTAAAACCAGAGAAAAAAAACAGCACAAGAACATGTCATTTTTAGGCACATCAGCTACTCAGTTTTCAGTACAGCCCATCAGAGAGAGAGGACAGCTGACTGCAAGAGGCTGAGGTGTGTGAACTGTGGACACAGAGAGCCAGCAAGCACAGCCAGCTCATAAAGATAGTGCAGTCTCTCTAGGTTCCTGCCCCCTGCTTCCCAGATTTACAGCTGATGAGCTACATTAGCAATGATCCCCACTCCAGCAGTTCATGGCAGCTTCTTTAAAGCTTCTTCAATGTGTGTGCATGCACAGCACAGCGTGCACACACCCAGACACATCCCACAGTGTCACCAAGAGCACTTGGAACACACCAGTGCCTCCTTTAGCTGCAGACCAAGTGCCACTTAGCAGGAGCACGCAATGAAAGCCTGCCTGACAGCTCAGCTCAGCACAAATTGATGGCATTGCTGTAATGGAGTTATCAGTGACAAATACCTCCTATGCAACTTCCAGGTCACACTCACTTAAGCAATGATAAATGAGCATGAAACACTGTTAGCACAAAACAAGATCATAAATACTCAATTCTAAGCTTAAAAAACCTAACCATTTCAGACAGCTGTTGCATCTTGCAGTCTCCACGATTTTATGGATGTTCTCACTCCTGTCACAGAGGTGCCACAAAACAGCAAAAGATGACTTTAAGCATATATTAAAAAGAAAAAAAAAATTAAAAAGAAAGAAAAAACCCAAGTCATCCATCCAGAGCAAACATTGCATCACCCTACATTGGCTAATATATAATTACCTCAGTGAACCTGACAGAGTTTGTAACAGCTTTTGGAATCCCAAAGTCTGACATCCATCTGTCCATCCTTCTGTTATAGAAAGCTGCTTAGGATGAGAGGATGCAGACTGTGAAGGTAAACATGAAAAGTTGTGAAATTCAGGTGTCTGGAATTCCTTTGAACAAACACTGACATAGGTAGGAAGACACTGGAGAAGACCATGGTGAAGCAGCCCTTGCAATTGTGCTTTATCCCCAGGGTTATCTCCACAGGCCATGGTTGCTTTTCAAGTGTATTCATGAGAGTATTTGCTGATTACAGGGAGATCAGTGACAGCTTGGGACAGACTGGCAGCTGCTCCTGCACTGCAGCAGCACAATGGGAGCACCTTCTGCCTCCCCTGCACCTGGGATTTCCAAGGTACAACATGAAGGTGTCAGCCCTTCCCTCCCTTCGCAGTTGTCACGCAACCAAAGCCCAGCACCCCCAGGTCCTCCAGCACTCAGGCAAACACTGAGTGAAAATGGGATCCCTTTGGCCACTTCCATGAGCAGAGTTACCTGAGCACAGTGCAGGAAGCTCCCTGCCCATTGCTGCTCCCCCAGATGTGTCTGTCAGTCACCACCTCTGCTTCCATTGCTGCTGTCTGACGGACAGAATCCTTTAGTATCAACACTGCAAACTTCATAAGCACAGCTACATATAAAACCTTAGGAGAAATCAAATTATATATTTATCCTAATTTCCTGTGATGCTAAAAAATTAATTACTTAAAACAAGATTTTGGAAAAAGTTTGAAATGGTTTTATTTAGAAGGATTTCAGCTCCACTCTTACAAACCATAAAACCTCCTATAAAACATGTTAATTATTTATATTAGTGACATTTCCTTCATGAAGTTCAATGAATACTCCAACATCTACTTGCTTACCAAAAGCTTGGAAACATCAGAATATCTGCATATGGCCATACACATGGATGAAACCTCACATCACACTGACACTCTTCCAATTTACAGTAGCTAATTGTGTTTTACAGTGCTGTGCAGACAGGAGCAGCTACCACAATACTGTACAGGAAGAATAAATTTCTCAGCTGTGTGTTATGTGTCAGTTTACTGCCAGAACTATCTGCAATATTATGCCCTGGGCATTCAAATGTGCTGGAATTCTTCTGTCCTGGAAAGTATATTAAGTGACAAATTACACAACATGGCTTCAGTCAGAATTTTTTAATTGTATTCCTACAAAATTCTGTAAACATTAGCATACAGATCCAGAAAAATCAATACAATATAATGGTGCATAAACTGTAAGTTTAGAAGAATGTCAGGAACACTTTAACAGTTTATAAATTAATATATACAGTATTGGATACTCCTCATTGGATAAGGAAACATCAAAACTGAGCAATTTAGCTGCAAGAGCTGTAGAACAATAGAAGTGCTCAGACACCAAACTTGACTATGAGGCAACATTGCAATCGACATGACTGCCTGTTGTTGTTTCATATTAAGCGTTCAATTTAGCTGCTAAAAAGTATAAAACAAAAGTTTTGGTAGGAAGTTAATTTTTATTGGAAATCATATAGCAAACATCCCTAAAATAATAAAAAAATCCCAAACCTAGAATACTCCATCACCAGGTTTCTGGAAGGGTGAACCTGAAGCTTCCTAGGCTGCACAAGGACATCACTGGCATCTCCATTCCACACCACTTCCCCCAGAGCACCGAAGGCATCGCCAGCTAAAGGAAACATTTCAGGGAGTTTGGAAATAGGGAGTGCTGGGTGGGGAGAAAAAGAAAGATGTAGAGCACATATTGGGCTGACATGCAGCAATCTGGGCAGTTCAGCTCTTTACTGAATTAGAACATCATGGGAATGTAACACCACTGCTAACTAATTCTGGGCTATTTTGCTTTTAAAAAAAAACAAAACAAACAACAACAACAACAAAATAATCTTCAGCCTGCCTGTGATCAAAATCATATTCAAAGCATTCTTACAATGTTGCCCTTCACGAGATCAGGAACACACGATAGAATCCAGGATATATCACTCTTTTTCAGACAACACATGAAATGAAAAAGAAATTATTTTCCTTTGTTCCTGTCCATACAAGCATAATTCACTAGAGAAAAAGGTATGGTAAACATATCCTAATGAATGATCTCAAACAAAAGGCATTCTTCCCATATTAGAAAATGCTCAGTATCACTGAAACTACAGAGTGCATAAAAAGACTAGGATCATCCTGGAAGCACTTGACACTGCAAGAACTCTTTTAACTGCATACCTATAATATGATCACCAGAGAATCTCTCCAAAGTTAATTTTTTCTGTTTCTAGAGTTGAAGTAGAATTTCATTCCATCATATTCTGGTACATTTTTCATACCTGACCAATCACTTCTCACAATGACTACATTGCACTAAAGAAGTATTTATATATAATAAAGGGGAAGTCATTTCTAGGCATTTAAAGCTTTTTGCTGTGTTTTTTTCCAGTTGTTTAGGAACAAATTCTTCATCTCTTCTATATGAGATCCTGAGTAGTAAGGTGAAAAAGGTTTGGCTGATAGCACCAATTTTCCATCACTTGTCATAATTCCCAGGGTACATCTATCATCAGCAATGCATCTAGAAGCACTATCATACTTGAACCTAAATGCTCAAATAAGAGCTAATAAAACAGTTATTCCTACTGCCAGAATCTGAGCCAACACTAAAACACCAGGAGCAGGAGAAAAGATTTCTGCTAAATCTGAGGACACGGGTTGCAAACACAGAAAAAAGCCTGAAATTCTAGCCAAAATCTTTTTCTCAAAATGGATGGGGGTGGAGAAAACTACACCTGGTGGGAAGAACAGGAAGAAACCTCTGTGTCCATCGCTTCCTAAGTAACATACCTGCAAGCTGCCCACTTAGAATTCATGCCAAGCTCCCTGAAGGTATTTATAAAGAACCCAGACTCCTTCCCGTTGCTTCCCCCAGAGCAGATCAAGCAGTGAGTGATTTATTCTAAGCCAGACTGCCAACAGCTTCCAGCATTTAATTACCATGGTGTGTTTGAGGCTTGGAGAGTTTTATCTGACATAACTCAAAAGGATTCATTGAGTAAGAAACTTAGGTCACTACATTTCCTGCTGCAGATTTTACTTGTATTGCTAACTCGGAATAGAAACTATGACAGACAATAAAAATCTAACACAGAAGAGATTAAACTTAGGAATCTGGGCTGAAGCTTAAACTGGGCTTAAATACAGAAAAAAGTCTCACTGGATTTGCCCTGTACATAGACCTGAAAAAGTTTTATCACAGATGTATCTGCAGTTTTGTGTAAACTATTAATGTACTACAGCAACACTAATTTGGTATTCACAGATAGTAAAAGCACGGGTTTTAAAATGTTTTGCCAACACTTCACTGTTACTCCCATGTCTAAAATGACACAGGCAGAAATCCCTAACAAGACCTCATGTTCTTATCTGTAACCAGCAGACTTTCCTCCCACTGATATGTGATTTGTTTCCTAACTCACATATCCCATGGGGATCTTATACTCACACATATGCATACTGAGAGGAGAACTGATATGACAATATGAACACAACTAGCAGACCTTAAATCAAATATTGTCAAAAGCAGTGAACCTTGAGAAACTTCCAATAGACTAAAACCTTGTTCAATGTGGTAACAGATAGCACCAACAAAATGGTATTGAAGAATTTCACGTGAAAATCTTTCCCTCTGCTTCCAGCTTTGGTCACATTTCTCATTTTTCCACTCTTGTTGTTCTTTCTCTACTTCTTTATGCTAACTTTTATGCCTAATTTGGTAAAGACCATACAGTTGTGAAATGCATTCTTGACTCCCCCAGAACTTTTCCATTTTTAACCATTTAAAAAAAAAAAATAATTAGACCCAGGACATTTTAAGTTAAAAGAATGAAAACTTTGGTAAGACAACCAATGGTACCTTGGCACTTTTAAGGATTATGACAATTTTCAGTAAGAACAATCATTAAAATGCTTCTCTCTAACATCATCCAAGGAGTTCCATGGCTGTCTGTACTCCATCTGTAAGCCTCCATGAGAAATATACATAAGAGCTCTGAAAAATAAAGGCAAAGGAGTACAGGGAAATCTGAAGATTTTTAGCAATCTCAAGTGAAATGTACCAAAATATTCTACTTAACAAGGTATAATGCAAACCAGACTTACCAAAGAATTGTTTTCTGTACACACATGAACAAGGTTTTCATGTATCAAACCATCAAACAAATAAATCTCATCTCTCAAAGGTGTTTGTGGGGTTTTTTGTTTGAGTGTTATACATAACTACCAATGCAGTCAATATAAATTAAGCCAGCTCATTCATTATGTCCAGCAATTCACACAATATACCAGTGGGAGGAGATAAACATTATTCTGATCAAATACATTTATTTTAATCTTCAAAACACAACCCTTTTTCTTCGTCCTCCTCATCATCATCAGTAGAATGTGCATAGGACTCAAGGGTGTTGTATATGAAAGAGTACAGCTTGACATCTGGTCCTGAAGTAGAACAGTTTCTGCATTGTTCATTGTAGTATCTCAGCAACAGCCTATAAATGTCCCCTTCAAAAACAAAAAAGAAGTCCTTAAACACCATGTGAGAACATGCCAAATGAGCAATGTATGATTGCAAAGAAAGGCTAGAAATGCACATGTACACTGAGACAGTGGCTAGGAACATCTCTAAATGAGCAGAGACAGAGGAGGTAGAAGACTGTAAATGGGAATGTCTGCAGGTTGTTCAGAACATAGGATGGCCTCCCTCAACTTCCTGCACAAGCAATCCTAACATTAAGCTTGCATACACATTACTTACAAATGTACTGCCAATTACCCAGCTTTGTGCTTCTGGCCCAGAAATTAGAAGACACATAACAATTACAATAGGGCAATGAATATACTGCTTTTCTTGTATTGCAACTGAATAACACATCAGACTACATCCTGCAGGATCAAGACAGAACCACTAGAAGACAAACCTGTATCAAGAATGCCTAAGCAGCTTTTCCCTTTTCAAAGCTTTACTGAGTTATATCAAAAGCTTTTGCAAATCTTCTACCTACCACATGTATTTCTAGTTTTCAAATTCTTCAGCATAACTCCTAAGTGAATCAGAAAAGGATCTACAAGTCTTCTAAACTGATTAGCACTGTGCAGTAGACCCCAAATCAGAAGAGCTTCCCATTCTGGGAACAGGTACAAATAAACTGAGACCCATTTGCTTGTGTTCAGCACTTAGAAACAAGAATTCATATTGGAAAATTTCTACTTGGAGAGATGGTCATGTCTCTATTGTGCACACAAAGATTTCTTTTTGCTCACCAATAGTTTGGCCCTTCTCACAGAGAAAAGTATGCATGCTGTAAATGTCCCGCATCAGCTCCACATCTCCAAAGGTAAAATACACAATATCACGTCCAGCCTCTGCAGCTGCCAATATCTGAATTAAGGCTAAAACAAGGAAAAAAGATTACACATGAACACAGGATAAAACAATTTGCTGAAGGAAAAAACACAGCTTAAGTTTACAGCAAATAACCATAGCACCCATGTCCACGTGGATGCTGCAAAGCACTACAAACAATGGGTAGGTAAATATTACTTCCATTTTTTAAATGAAGAAATGAAGTAGTAAAGAATGCTGGGCACTGCAAGTCAAGAGTGTTGGAGCATTCTGCTAGAGCTGTTAGTGACATCCACCCTTACTTCCAGATAAACAATGTGCTTAAAACTGAGAGGGGTTTATTTTGGTCCATGTCTGCCCCCAAGCAGCATGCAGACATTAATTAGTCAATAAATGCCTGTGGCAGCAGAGCAGCCCCTGGTATGGGCTGCCCATACAGCCACAGACAGTGGGGTAAAAAGCATCCATGAGCACTTGGCAATTTCCATTCTGTGCCACCTGTAAGAAGGAATGAAGCCAATCCTTTCACTAGGTAAGCTATGCAAAGTGAAAACTGACCCAACTTTTAGCTCCAAGAAAAGAACTATGGTTCTGCAGCCTGTTCCTGCATAATTTAAGGTGTCCATGATACCTACAATAGAAGTATGCAGCAAGGAAGATGATGGCTTATTCTGACCTGTGAGGGGTGATGTCAGCAATGCAATTCATGTTAACTTCCAGTTTTCTGTCAAACTCATTGGCCCAAGCTGCACCCCAAGTTCTGCCAACAGCTAACATTACAATATAGACAGATTTTTTTTCCTCTATATGTAAAAGAAAGAAAAATGTTTCCTATCTTGGGAACAGTTTTTTGAAGATTCACCATGAGAAATCATCTGGATCAGTAGTGCTGCTGAGCCAAGCTAATGACCCACTGCAATTGGAGAAAGTAGCTCTGGTCCACTTCTCACCCAGCTCCTGACTTTTCTGCAGCTCTCTGGTGCTCATCAGACATCATTATGCCAATTCCATTCACCAAAGTAGCAGAAAATTATGGATGCAGAATAAAAGCTAATTCTTTTCTGCTAGAACAGCAGTTGAATTGGCAGAGTGAAAAGTTTACCAAGAGCCAGAGCTGAGGCAAGGGAGGGCACCAGATCACAGAGCCAGGAACAACAAAGGGGGAGAAGAAAACCAGGACCCTTTTAGGCAGCACCAAACTTAGAAGAGTGCAGTTTTTTCATCAGCCAGCACTGCCAGGCTGGAGTGGCACAGAGGCGTGCAATCAATCACAGGTTCTACAACAGTCCTACCAATGGGCCCCAGTAACTATTTCATCTGCTGCAGCTTGTCTTCCTTCAGAGCCTGTTGGTGCAGCTCTGATATTAATTCCTCCTTCTTCCACCCAGTAAGTAGAGTTAATTAAAATGTGATTAATATTGTCTTTGTAAAGATTAATTTTAAATAAAACAGTGTACATAGTGCATTACCACCTGCTAGTGGAAGCTAAATAGAAAGCTGTTCAGAGCTCAGCTCAATAATCTTTCACATTTTTAAATAGAGACCTATTAAAACACTGCATCCCTCAATCAAAAAAACTTCCTCTTGTAAACCCATAGCCAAAATTATAAATTACATGATTCACATGTGAAATTAATCTCAATCTGGGAATGATATTTTAATTAAACCACTGAACCAGCTGTGGATTTAGTATAGCTTCAGTAGTTTAGCTTTTAGAGTCTAATTAACTAGCTTGCATAGGGGAACAGAACCTAATGAATCTTATTATTCATTCCAAACTGCAGTTTCACTTTACAAGATGTTAAAAATATCCTAAAGCTTATTTTGAATTGCTATAGATCTTGTGAAACAAGGATCAAAATTTCTGTCAAGAATCAGGCTTCACAATCTTCTGGACATTAATGATACACAAAACCATGGGAAATTTCCATGCTTCTGGTACAGAAAGAAGCATCACAGGAAGAGCAACAGACCCCTGTGGTACTGGGGTCTGGAGGGATCTGAGCTCTCTTGGCCCTTGCACCCAGCTGATGTGATCCCACTTAACTTCTGGACTTGCACCTGGAGCAATGGCTGTACTGACATCTTTCTTCTACTTTAAAAAAACATACATGGGATATTACAAGTTCAGATCCAAGATCTTATGCAAATTGAAGTACTTGTTAAACCTTCCTAACATAAATCAAGTATGCTCAGATCCTACAGTAAATACTAGTCCTGATTTTGATAAGATATGCATTTGGCAGCCTATTTTAGCTAATGGAAATAAAAAAAAAATGCCAGGAACTCAATGAGCATTGAGAAAAAAATAGATGCTTTATGAATTAAGCACATTAAAAAAAGAAAAGAAACTGGTAGCCTGATGACTGTCTCACTGCATCTACCGAAAGCTGTTCTGAAAAGCAAATTTGAAATACTCTTCAAATGCTTGGAAACAACAAAGAAATGTAAATTTCTACTTAAAATTATATGAACCAGGATATGAATTTATATGTCAAGATCCATCAGTTCTTGAATTGATGGAAAAGGTCTTAAATGAATGTAGGCATGGGATATCTGCTGCATTACAAATACTCTAATTAAATATAAAAGAACATGAGAAAGTGAGTGATATAGCAGGCAAGTCAGGAAAGAAAGCAGCATGACTGAGTGACTGGAAACCTCTCTGGCATACAGCAATATATTAAGGAGTAAGACTAAACATTAACCATTGCCAGCAAATTTGTGAAGCCTTGCAAATTACCAGGTACTTTAAACAGCTTTGCAGAGATACATATTTCAGGCAGAATCTGAAAAGACTGCTCCAGAAAGGTCAACTGATTTATATGACTGACAACTGCAATGAACACGTTCTTCTGTGAACTAAAGATAAACATTTGTGTTTTGGAAGGTTTCAGTGCTACAAGTCCTTGCAAACCCAGCATTTCAGCATCGTGTGCTTGCCCCAAACTTTTAACTGAAAATAGCATAACAGTCTACAGCACGAAGAATAAAGTGGAATGCTCTTTTCTTGTTGAAGGCCACATTACTCACAGCCTAAAGATCAGCAGTAATGTACCAATTCTATAGAATGCCATTTCTTGGCAAACATATATTAATTAGAACAAAAGCAAAAAATGTACTTGAACAAAAACATATGGCCCAGGACCAAAATGTAAGTGATTTGATTAATCTGAACATGAAGAATTGCTATGATTTACCTTTTAATCGGGAGTCCCCTCCAAAGGCACCACATCCCCAGTTTCCTGTGGCTATTGCAGAGAGATGCTGAGGTGGAACGTTGGGGCGAGAGAAGCCACAGTAGGCCTGCATGCACACAAGAGTCAGAGATGGATTTGAGAGGCAGCCTGGTGCAATGCTTCCAAACAGTAAAATGATAACAAAAACCAGCAGTGTCTTCTAGCAATACCAAATTCAAACTACTTCAATACATCCTTAGTCTTCCTTTAAATTCAACATCAATAACAAAAAAATTAAGACAGGAAGACTTTTGCCTTATTTGGATCCAAGTTAAAAATTAAGATACAGGTCCTGAGTCCCAGGCATTTCATCACAGCTACAGGAAGCTTTTCAGGATAAAGACTTAAAATTTTTCTTAAATACCAATCAGTCCTCATAAAAAAACATCAGCCAAACCAACACACCTTATAAATGTAGCAGTGATTTACCATAATTTATTTTAAAAATCTAAACCAAATCAATACACTGAAAATTGTAGACAGATCACAAATTCACTGATGTAGGTAATTAGAATTTTGTACTAAGATATCAGTAAGGTTTACAAACTCTACTTAAATGTCTTTTTTAGGGCAAATTTCATTACCAACCATGAAGAAACAAGCTGATGAATGTTACTTTAGTCAAGATGCTAAGGTTTCACAACTAATTTAAATTAGTCCTTCAGCACTGTACATCATTTCAAGCGGGTGTATTCCCTTTACAGCCAAGAATTAGGGCAGTGTGTTCCTATGTTTGAATTTATTTAAAATAAATTCTATTATATTCTATACCCTCCATACTGCAGAAAGAAGGAGGCTTTAACAATAACAACATTGAGCTCTTATATTCAACACCCAAGCTCACTGCATCTGTAAATGTAGAATCACACTAAGGAAACTCAACAGCATGTTTTGATCCCAAAAATTGGCACACTAGCAAAGTATAACTGAATTAGCATTACTGTACTCCACTGCCCAGTAAAAACAGCACTGCCACTGCTAGAACAGGCCACACACCTCTCACTACCTATGCCTTATACTGGCCATGCAAGGCCCTAATTCTGGTCCATTAACCTTCTAGTTAACTTAGGAGAATCTGCTTTGTGAACTGGACACTGATTCCAGACACAGCATGTCAGCAGATAAAAGCAGATAAAATTTGTGCATGGGATAACAGCAAAAGCCTTGAAAAGTTAAGGTCCCATAACCACAGACAGCTCACTGGTGGCAATTACTAGTCCCTGTCAAAGTACAACCTTAAAAGCTGGGAAAAGACTGCTTTAGCTTCAACAAAAGAGCAGCAGCAAAACAAGAAGAAAAACAAGTGACAGGAAAACCTTGGCTATGCAGATGATAAAGCACCTGCCACAGCTTGGGAAAGTAACCCAATGTTCCCAAACATTATGTTTGGGAATCCATGGCAGACACCAAGGACTGGGAAACATCTCAAATATCTTACTTAAGGAGAAGATCCCAAATTAGGGATGGCAGAGGAGAGAAAAAAAATTATGTCCACTACAGTTCCACTTTCCCCTGTCAAAGAGCTCTTCAGCCTGGGAACTTGGATGTGTGAGATTATCAAGGACCACAGCCACTGCAAAGTGCAGTTTTTACACAGCTGACTCAGGGCAGGGTCAAGGACTGAAAACTTTGAATAAATTATGATAATGATTAATAATGTGCAAGGATTATTAGTAAGAAGCATGCTAGCTTTGAATGTCAACCCAGAAGCTTTGTTTAAAGGATTAAACTGGCCTGCATTGTCAGTCTTTATACACACATATGTAGTTACAACAGCCCTTACAGCTATTGTGAAAATAAAGGGGATTTATGAACAGCTGGATCAAATCTCAAGAAAACATCAATATAGGAAAAGGTAAACTCCCAGGCAATATGTCAATATCCCAAGAGCAAAGAAGAAAGGTGGAAGAAAAGCAAGTGGGACCATATTTATGAAGTGCCCCATGTTAAAACATGAGGCACCTCCTTTTCCACCTTGACTGCACAGCCGAGTAGGATTCAACAGCACAAATCATAGGGAAAGAACTTAGACTCATAATTTAGTTTGAGTTGGAAGGGACCTCAAAGATTGCCTCATTCCAACCTGCCTGCCATGGGCTGGGATGCCATTCACTATCTCAGGTTGTTCAGGGCTCCATCCAACCTGGGACTGAACACTACCAGGGATCCACAGGTTCCTTTGGCAACCTGTTCCAGTGCCTCACAACCCTCACAGTAAGGAATTTCTTCCTAATACCTAATTTAAACCTGTCCTCTGTCAGTTTAAAACCACTGGCCCTTGTACTGTCACTACCTGCCCATATTAAAAGTCCCTCCCTGAAGCCTTCTCTTCTCCATGATAGACAACCCCAACTCTCAGCCCATCATTTGGAAGCAGGACAGGGAAGAATTAACAAAATATATATCCAAGTTTCATTCAAATTTTTGAAAGTTGTATAAAATACACCTTTGAATAGCACATCAAAGGACAAGAAATATATTTGACAATCTTTTGCTTTAACATTCTGGACAGCAAGTACCTGTCATATGAGACACAACTAAGCAAGAACTTCCTTAGATGAAGACAATAACATAAAAACATTTGAAAAAGCTCTATAAACATTAGATTGCAGGTTATTGTAAGAAGTTACTGGCCTTGTTGAGCTCTCTTCTAATTTTATCTGGACCAAATTGATCAAGGAACCGTCTGAAGTGAAATGCATCTATAGCAACAATTTCAGTGTAGCGTCGTTGCCATTCATCCCTAAAATTGGAGGGGGGAGAAAAGTAGATGACATTAGCTGTTTAATATCAGCCATATAACCCCAATTCAAAATGAGCAATTCCCTTCTCTGTTAGAAGCAGCTGAAAAGGTGAACTCAACAGACAATGGAATACTTTCTCTTTGTGGGTTGGGAATGAAAGCAGCATCAAAAATGAGACAGGCCTCCCCATAAATTCAGAAATACCCTGGCTAGACTTTGAGCATGAACGTGAAACAAATCTAATTACACAGCACTATTTATCAAGTATGTAAGAACATTGCAAGGTCAGTGTTTCTCTGTCTTCCTCCAACATTTAAATGAGAGTACACTGTGTATGTTTCTATACCAAATGAGTAATTTTCTGTATATACTCTAATGACATTGCTGGAGAAATAAATTCAAGAGCTCACAGCCTTCTACTCAGATTCATGGTATCCATTCTTATTTTGCCACACATCAGCTGCACTGTGGCATCTGAGGTATCATTGTCAAACTTCTTGTGATATTGCAAACCATAGTTCAATCAGTATCTTAGCAAAAATGTGCAAACACATATATCTCTAAACTGTAAAAGATGTTAGTCTAAGAACCAACATAAGGGCAGGTACCACTTATTAGCATTAGTATGGCACTACTAATATGACATAACTTTCTTAGGCAGTTGGCTCTGCTGAAGAGAGCAACATCAAGCAAATATCTTATTAAGGCAAATGCTAGGAAAAAAGTTTTCAAATTTCTAACATTTCTTTCTTCCTTCATTTAAAATACTTATGTGCAACTTTACCTAGGGGTCTTATCTTCGTGGCTCCTTGCCCAGCGGTAAGTCTCTGCATAGCCTGTGTACTCACTGTACTGCTCAGTACCTGAAACAAATTATTGTCCAGATTACATATAAAATATGTACATTTTTTTTTCACTTGGCAAATCTTTGATAGGAATCACTGCTTCTCCAAATGAACACACAGCTCTCAGAAGCAATGGGAAACAGAGAATTTGTATTTGCACCACGAGTACAAGATTTCCTTGTAAAGCTCCCTTGCACAGGTGATGAGCAGCACCACCACAGAACACTACGAGTGCAGATCTATGTATGCTGCCCAGTATTTAACAATAAAGGCTCAGCACAAAAAACCACAGCCTGGAATGTACTTGGCTGCTCTTGAAAAGGTCCAGAAGGGGATCCTGGCAATTATTAAAGGCTGTCAGAAAGCAGCTCCTTAAAGCCACCTGTAATTTTAGCTATTATGCTCTGCTATACCAAATCCTTTTTAAAGGTTTATCCCAAGACAGAGTGTATCTTAACTGAGAACAAGGATCATAACCCTTCTAAAAAGGTTGCCTTTCACCTCATTTTCTAGAGCTTCAGGACCTTGCTTCAAAACCTGGGCATTGCACAAATGTTTCAGACAAATACTCCTGAAGTAATGCCCCAACAAAATCACACCTTCTCTCCATTCTGAGCTCACAACAGCTGAGTTGCAGAAATCACAGAATTGCCTGGGTTGGAAGGGACCCCCAAGGATCATGAGTCCAACTCTTCAGTGAACTCATGGCCTTGGCGTTATCGGCACCATGCTCTGACCAGCTGAGCTGACTTGTTTGGAGCTTCGTGCAGGTATGGTTTGGCACAATTACAAACAGTAAGAGTAAGAAGAGAACCGTTTAGCAGTCCCTTAATTTGTGATACCAGCTATGTCTATAAATAGAATGGGGAGAAATAAGGTTTAAGGAATTGCAAGCTGACAGCACAAAACATCTGATTAAAGTGAGAGTACTGCCTAACTATTGCACAGATCAGCAACATTCTGAGAATACAAAGGTTGAAATTTAATCTGAGTTTTCTAATCTCTAAATAAAAATGCAATTGAAGTTGAACAATCAAAACCATAGAACTATTAACTTTAAACCTCACTGACAAGGAAACTTGAATGTTTACCTCCAGTAGTCTCAAGCATGGGAAACAAGCTGTTAAAAACTCTACAATGATGCATATACGTCAAAATATTTTCCCCATTTACACATATTAATTTTAACTGACAAGACTTATCAATGCACATTTAATTCATCTGTCCTGTTACTCACTCATTATTTATTTAGTCTAGAACATTAATCATTCTGAAGGCACACAAATCTCACTTAAGGCTATTTTGAAAAGCTGCTATGCAAAATGAGTGGGATGGTAAGAGATTTCTCACCAAGTTCACTTCCTGATTAAAAAAAAATCATCTGAAAAATGTGGATAACAAAATATGCCTAAGTATTCACACACATTCATGCCCAGACAAAGACAAAAGACAACCACAAGCAGCTTCCATATTCTGAAATCAGCCTTCTAATTGAATTGCAGGCTATCAGCCTTCACTAAGACTTTTCCTGACATGAGTAAAATTCAGTTCTCTTGACAGGCTTGATGAAAGTGTCTAAGCACAGAGCAAGAAAAGACAGATAAGGGAAGTATGTGACTCTTCTGAGAGGTCTCTTTAGAGGACAACCTAGCAAAATTTCCAGCTTGAAAAAGGAAACATTTCCTTTGGTGTCTAAGATGGGAAAAGAAAATTCTAGGTCATCAAGATATTGCACCAGGATAGATTAAATGATAAAGTATTAGGCTGGCTTTTTCAAGGTTCATTGTTTCATTCATTTTTATGGAAGTGTAGTGTCTGATGACGAAAGCACCAGGAAACAAACAAGCAAGCAATACACCCATATACACACATATATCCACTAAAAGAAAAAAAAAATCAATACTGGAGAAACTCAAGGAAATCACACAGACTACAAAGTCATGTCCCAGGAATCTGAAGTTAATGAAAATCAATGAGTTTTCATAAGTGAAGCTCTGGAAATTTGTCATACAATTTTCACTGGCAATACTTCTGCCTGTGAATTACTGGGATACAAACTTCTGTTGCTGAGAGAACAGAAGCAGTATGGGATAAGCTAGATATGTTAATATTTTGGGTGACTCTTTTTTCTTCCCATCAAAAAAAAAGAGGTCAAAGAAGGCAAACCATGAATAAGGTTCCACCAGAACTTTAAAAACAAGCTCCAGAAAAGCCTACCTAAAATCAAAAGAATGTATATATAAGTACCATTTAAAAATCTATCCTTTGTGAGACTTGTAAAAGTAACAGCATCAGGCAAAAAGTGAAATTGCCAGCCAAATGTTGGTGTTTATGGGACCTCTCCAATTTAGACAGATTTGCAATTATTACTAAAAATAAATTTACCTTCCTCAGATTCCATAGTCTATCTTTACATGTGCATATGATGTGTACAGCATTATAATGTTTCCAGGGATTGGGAAAAATCCCACCATAGTGTTCCTCTAGTATTTCTAATCAGCTAGAAATTATACCCCCAAAGAGGCAGGACCACTAGCACTAAACAAAAAGTAGATGTGAAAATTGCAAAAGTTTAGTTTTATAGTCACCAATATAAAGGCACATTCAGTGCCATAAGTGAGAGGAAGGTCCTTCCTTCCCTTTCAATCAGTTCTGCCAAACCTTATCCTGGACCACCATTAGTCTTTGGCTCTCCCAACACTGGCACAATCAGTCTGCTAAATCCAGCTGAAAACCAATTTTCTCCTCTGAGTAAATTTTCAGCCAAACCAATTATCTCATCCCATTTGCTGCCTGGCTAATGTGGTCAGAAGGCTCCAAAACTGCCTTGCTAAGATGCAGTCCCCACTGGCCATTGATACATCTTTAAATTTAAAGCAAACAAGGAACACAGCTTCATCTGCTCTTAACACTGCCTGAGGATGTGTGAGCTCAAACAGGAGGGAAAAAAGAAAGAAAGAAAAGAACTGAATGAAAACCACTCACACTTATTCACAGCTCTACCAGAAATGCAGCTGTAGGAATCTCTGGTGTTGCTGCTGACATTTCTGTAGGTAGATGTCTGTGTTGAAGAACTCCACTGTTTGCATGACTATTTTCATAGTCATTACAGCAGTGATCTTAACCAGATACTGGAAAATCACAACAAATTTAATTTATCTCCCAATTTCTTGGGCTCCACTGCAAATTTAAGCTACACAGTAATACCCATTAGGCTGCCGAGTCAAGATGCATCACAAAGAATGTAATTTATCAAGAGGATCGTGACACAGAAGAGGCTTGGCTAAGAACCAAGGTGGAAAAGCTCCAGGGATTAAATAAAAATGATGGAATGGATATTTCCATTAGAGAAGAACTCCATATCCCAAATACTAATTGCAAAACACTGGAAGATAAAATATTAAGAAAGATAAAACATTGCTGCAAAAAAACATTCTCACCTTTACTTGTCCATGCCAAATCACCATTTTTGTTTGCAGGGGAATGGAAGGTCTTTCAAAACACTAATTTAGTGTTTCCCCCTAATCAGTTATTACCCAGACTGATAGCTGTGCTGTTTTTCCCCTTCCCAAAAAAGTCTCTCCCAGAGGACAGTGCTTAAAATATGCTAATATAGTATCACATCCAAAATATAGAATAGAAGTCTCTGATGGCCAAGAACAACTTTTCTGACTCAGTTTTTTAAAATGTAATCACAAAAGCCAATTTATCAAAAACTTTTCACAGAAAGGGCATTAATTCTGGCAGAGTGGAAAAACAAAATAAAACACTGTCTTAAAAAGATTGCCAAACATAAGACTGAAAACAAAAGATACTCTGCCCAGCACAATCAATAACTCAGAACAGAGTAAGACCTGCAAGATTTAAGCTCAAATTTCTACTGTGTATGCATGTGAGAGAAAGAAGTGCTATTGATGGATTTTTCCAAGGAATGTGTTCTAATACCTACAGAAACTCTTGACTTTTGAGACAGCTCAGGTAACTAAACCCAATATTTTTGCTACAGCAGACTGAAAAATATAAACATAGTCTATTGTAATTTCTACCCAGGGGATCTCTCTCAGTAAATATATTTTTTCTTTATAGTTGCTCTTTAGTGTAAATAAAGTAGTATTATGGCATCATTTTGTTTCCTCAGTCATGAAAAATGCTCATTCATGCATAGAACTGAGACATGCAGCACGACCTGGGCTGCTCCAGTTCTTAACAGTGACATTTGGTTTTTGATGCTGTTTTAATCCAATGGATAACTAAATAATCCAGGGTCTATGACAGAGTGGGAAGCAAAAGAAAAAGCCCTTTCAGCTAAGCTCTGGGCAGACAGGACATCACACACAACTCCTCAGCAAGGTACTGGAGAAGCAGGTTATTTCTGATATGATTAGGAACCCATAACTAACATACAAGTAACATATGTCAAACTTACAAGATCAAAATCCTTCAGAGACACTTCCTAGCTTTCTACCCTTTCCTAATGGATGTGGATTTTCTACTCTTCCTCTTCCTCCCCTTTTAGGTAATCAGAAGGTAGCTCCTCTTCTCAAGAGTGTTCAATCCCACTGATCACATCAAATGTTACAAATTTAGGAGAGGAACAAAAACCCCACATCTTTTAACATAAGAGGAGCAATATCAGCTAACAGCTGGAAATTGTGGCTGTTACCTATATTGCCCATCAGCAGTCTTTATCTCAAGACCCCAAGTCCTCAAACACATTTAAAAAGGATTAAATAAGTTCTTTTGCTTGCTGTCAGTTTTCTTCCTTTCACAGAATATGTATGGAACAGTGTCCCTTGTGGTGTTAGCTGGGATGAAGTAGGAGGCTCTTTGTCAAATGGGTATTAATATTTTTCCCTTTTATTTTTTTTAATTCTTACAGCATTTAAACATACTAAACTTCAACTTGAAATGTATTTCGTATATATAAAACCAGAAATTGATGTGAAACATTTTCTGCAAAGACTAACCTGTGATGATAAGACATTCATTGTGATCCAAGACTTCAGTGATGAGCCTTGATACAATCAGTTCTGGATTGATTAAAAACCGAATTTCTTCTTGTACTAGTCCTGCCCCGGTCACACCACCTCCGACAAAACGGTTTGCAAAGTCAACCTACCAAAAATACATTCAGGAGGGTTATGATAGGATAAGGAAAAAAAATCCTTTAATTACCAAATTTAATTTAATCCTGTACAAATTTCAATTATTGTGTTGAAATCTGCTGCTATCACTTAAAACTACAAGCAGAGAAACTGATTAACATCATCATGCCTCTCTCTTTTTTTCCATTCAACTTTTCAGAAAGCTTACAACAAATGAGACACTACACAGCAAAAGAAATTTTGCATCTCAAACGTTCCAAATCCAAGTTGTGTGGGTTTCCCTTGAAGAAGCACATATTTCAGAACAAAACACATTCCAGTAAATGTGACAGATGAAAAGAGCATTCTTTTTAGAGCCATTGAAACATCATTAGTTTGTCCTTTGGAAAGCATTCTGCCCCAACTGTGCCCATGGAAGTATTTTAGATTAGCACTGCCCCTGTAACAGTTCCATACTCAAAAAACCCTCTAACAAATTCTTCTTGCAATGTAATACCAATCTCTTATGAATTGTCCTTGAAAAGCACTTGAACAAGGCAATCACTTTGACTCTCAAGGTTTCTGTTTGAAATAGAGAAGCTCTGGACTATTTTTTGCTGCAATAGTACATATTTTGCAAATTACATTTTCCTACAAACAACAGTTTTAAAAGGAGTTTGTTTATTCAATAAAGTAATTACTATTCACTCAACTAACTGCCCATATAAATATATATATTATTATTATAATATTATAATTTTTAAAAGTTACTTCATCCTCCAAATACTATTAGCTTCTTACTGATTTTTACTTAGGCAGCTGATGAGAGCACAGGTACAGGAGGGAGACAGAAGTTGCTGGGGTGCCATGAACACCTGTGTAGATTACAAACTGACCCAAGAGGCAGAGTCCAAAGCACACCAAGAGCGAGCCACTACAGCAGCATGTGTTCCTCTAGTCTATCCTGGAAATACCAACACATTTCAGTTGTTTAAGATTTGCTAAACTTGACTATGATAAAAAAGTTGAAATATGAAAACCACTGAGATGTACAGTGTGCCAGGATCCCAGAGCACTGTAACTGTGCTGGGCAGCCTCCCCTGGGGCCAGCCTTGTCCCACACAAAACCCTGTCCTGCCCCTCACCTGAGACACATCATCACCTGAGGCACATCACCTGTGGGCCCAGGCCCAGCCCTGCTGATGCTCATCACACATCTCTCACTGTCCCTGGTGCCCTGACTCACCACCTTGCCTTTGTCTGATGGCCACAGCCAGTCAGCAAGGGCTGTGGCTGTCACCATCCCTCCCCACTGAGGCTGGGGTCACTGTGGGCTCCAGCACTGTCCTGCCTTGCTCATCCTGCTCCCTGCTGGAGTGACTGCTCTGTTGTCAACTTACTGTAAATCTCCCATACCTTCTCAGTGATTTCTCAGGGGCAGCTCCTCACAGCACTGACTCCAACTCTCTTCACAGCACGACCAACAAACTCCAACCCTCTCCACAGCACAACCAACAAACTCCAGCTCCCTTCACGGCACAACCAACAAACTCCAACCCTCTCCACAGCACAACCAACAAACTCCAGCTCTCTCCACGGCACGACCAACAAACTCCAGCTCTCTCCACGGCACGACCAACAAACTCCAGCCCTCTCCACGGCACGACCAACAAACTCCAGCCCTCTCCACGGCACGACCAACAAACTCCAGCCCTCTCCACGGCACGACCAACAAACTCCAGCCCTCTCCACGGCACGACCAACAAACTCCAGCCCTCTCCACGGCACGACCAACAAACTCCAGCCCTCTCCACGGCACGACCAACAAACTCCAGCCCTCTCCACGGCACGACCAACAAACTCCAGCCCTCTCCACGGCACGACCAACAAACTCCAGCCCTCTCCACGGCACGACCAACAAACTCCAGCCCTCTCCACGGCACGACCAACAAACTCCAGCCCTCTCCACGGCACGACCAACAAACTCCAGCTCCCTTCACAGCACAACCAACAAACTCCAGCTCTCTCCACAGCAGAGCCAACAAACTCCAACCCTCTCCACAGCACAACCCACTCTTTTGTAGCACTCTTCTTATTTGACACAGCTGTGGCCTATTAAGGGCAGGCCTGTTCCTAATCTTTGGTGATTGGTACAGCTGCAACTCCTCAGGTGTGAGACTACCTGCTGCACTATTTTCTTAAATTCTATCCCTCCACACTGCTCCTCATCTGAGCAGAGGTATTTTGTTTGAGAAGACTTGAAATAGCCAAGAGGAAAATATCACATCCTAGGCAATACCCCCTTATACAGGGTACAACACTAGAAAAATGGTTATTATTGAGCAATTGCTGAGTTCTTCATAATTTCAGCACACATTTGAGTGCCCCAGTTTCATAAAGTTATGAGACATTTTAAAGTCTGAACAAAAAGCATTGCAGAAAAAAATTCTCCTTGTCTCCTTCCTCCTCTTCCAATGCAGTACTTGTCCCTGGCTAAAAAAGTTATAATTTTTTACTTTTTTTTGGTAAAAGAATTCTAGAAGGCAGACCTTTTTTTTTCTTAAAGAAAAGCAGAAAGCAAACAACTAATTTGAAAACTCAAATGTATTCCTTCCTATAAATATGGACAGGACAGCCTCCTTATGAATTTCTTTTGCTGACTGCCTCCCAGACTGAAACAGTGGTGCTGGCAGCAGCAAGAAAGCCTCCTGGGTCACTGACCTGGTCACTGTCTGGGGCACACAAATATTTTTTTTTAAATAAACTGAAACCCTTGACAAGTCATCAAGATCACAGCCTGAATCTTTTGTCTTGTCAATCTTTGATCCTGGCTTGAACCAGAAGACCTAAAGCTGTCCAGGACTTGTGATTTTCTGTCAGCCCTTTCTGTAACAGGTACATGTGCTACCTAGATGAGCTGGGGAATATTGACAGTACTGCCCATGGAATTAATTTTGATAGGTTTTTTTATGCTGCATAACATCTTGTCATTTAAGTCAATTGAGGATAAAGAAGTAACTTTATTAAGCTGATAGACCATAAAAGTATGACAAAAACACAAAATCCACATGAACTGTTATATGCACTTACCTGCAGCATACCTTGTCCATTGCTTTCAATGGTGCCTTCATAGGTGACATGCAATCTAGTTAATTTTTTCTGAGATCTACCATTGAGGAAAAATATTGTACAGAAATGATCATTTCAGAACCCCCACAAAAACCCATTCATTTTAAAACAAAATTCACCCAAACCCCAGCTGCTTACACACCTTAAACATAAGGTGGTTTAAAAAAAACCCAAAAACCCCGATGGATTAAAAAACAGTTTGCATCACAGAAACAATGTCATTTGTCAGTTTCTCCACCTTCTATTGTAAAACCCCACATCTGAAGTTTGAAGTTTTTCTTGCTCCCCAGCAATGAAGCTATAATACTTGTGCTCATGCTGATCATCACCCATAGTTCATTACATTACCTATCATTTCTTAAATAAGAAATGATTGGTAATATAATCCCTCTCTTTTTTTCTCCCCTCTCAAACAACAGCATCAAAGATATGTTTGTGTTTTAAAACTTCAACTAATACTTGTTTGCTTTACAGGCAAACATATGGGAAAATTCAGGACACAAACTACTTGTGGCAATTCAGCCACTGCCCTCTATTTCTTTCTGCAACAGTCCATAGCAAAGATTGTTCTCTGTAGTACTTCTAGACCTGAATCAACTCCAAATGAATGACACTCAGTTACTGTGGACTTAAGAAACTTCTTACAGTAACAGGATGTTTGACTTACCTCTCCCAATCTGGAAACTCCTGGAGACACTGCCTTGTGAACGTCACCAATCCCGTAGGTTCTACAGGCAAACCAACCCCAAAGGAAAATGTATTAAGTGTGGGAGCTTAGCCCTGAGATTATCTTAACTGGTCATCTTTGAAAACTACAAACATCATCCTTGGTCAATACCAAGAGCTTAACTTTCCTCAAGAGTGACTCTGATTTTTCCCCTGACAGCCCATGCTCTAACTGAAGACAAGTTACATGAAGACCAGAATATTACTTCTCTTACCACTTTGCAGTTTGAGTATTTTAGTTTTTCCAGATCTAGGAAAAACTATTTCTTATGTGATTTTCACTTGAATCACACTCAACATTACTAGAAAGATCTAGTAGTTGAAGTAAAATGTGCTGCTTTAGAGAAAAAGATTGTGAGCCTTTAAAATCAACAACTATTCAGTGCTAGAGAGTATTCAACCTATGGAGGGAGGAAGCAGCAGCTCATCTTTCCAAGAAAGTCCAACTATGTCAATAAGCATGCAGTGTTAGTAGAGTCCAAATCAGGCAGTTTTTAACCCTGCCACGATGCTAGTGAAATTCACTGTATTCCAAATGAGAAAAGACTCCTGCCCTTGAGGGAAAAGGAGGAGCTGTTGCTCATTGCAGGAAGGAATGCAGTATGATCTTTTCCTCTTATTTCACTCAAAAAAGTTCAGTTTTGCAATAGAAAGAAAATATCAACCCTTCATTAGCTGATATCATCTTAATATAATCTTCAATTAAGATTTATTTCTCTGCTACAGTAAATCTACTGTGATTTATGAAAACATTGAGAACACTACGTAAAGCACAAATGCATCCTTCTAAAAAAGCCTTAAGTAGTCCTATGCTTTACTTTAAAATTTAGGTTAAAAAAGGTTACTTTCTCTGAAAAAAGAGCATAGCTTTCAAGCACAATAATCAAGTGCCTATTCACAAAGGAATTCTGGTATCAGTTGTGGTATTCTGCAAATCAAACATTCACCTTTTAAGCACAAAGTCTTCAGTTTCCAGTGCTCTTTTAGAGAGAACTCAATTATTATTTACAATAAAAAGAGCTACAAAATTATTACAGGAACTTATAGAGCTAAGTTACTTCAGCCTTACTAATTCCTGGGACAAAAAAAAAAGAATAAGAAATGGGGTATTTTAAAGGTACAATAGGAATTTTTAATTCAAGAAAAGAGCATTCAAGAATCTCATTAAATTATTTAAAGTCATAATGTTAGAAAATCTAATATGGTAGTTTCATAAAGCATGCTCCCATCAGATTTCATATTCTCAGAGGCTCAGGGACAGCTGCATCAATTTAGGACTTGGTTTGCACAAAAACATTGTAACTCAGGTATTACAAAAAGCTGGTACACTGTATCTCTTCTCAGTCCCACACATGGATCACAAGTTACTTTTACCTCAGAGATTTAGTTCTATTGATATTGCTTAAAGTCTGACAGCTGAAATAGGACATAGCTGCATTCATTTGTGGTGAATTAAAATGATGAAGATGGTCTGGACCAAGTAAGGGGCTTTTCTATTTAATAGCTTAAATCTGTCTTTCTTTTAAAACAAGCCCTTCAGAGAAAGTATGAAGTTAATAATAAAATGCTGACATGTAAAGGAAAAGTTCATTAAAAAAAGACCATTGTAAGGATATTGCTGCAGATCTGATGTATGCTACTACAGTAAAATCTTTCTCCCCAAAAATGCAATATATAAGCTATGGTAGTTATCACAAAAATAGACCTGTTTTGAAAAGCTTATGCAAATGTTCAAATCTGTGGTAATAACAGAAGGTCTGACTATGCATTAAACTTCCCAAGAGCAGGAGATATCTCATGTCTTGCCATCATTTGTTTTATTTGAACTGGGCAAACCTAAAAACAGCTTTGCTTTGGAACCACAGAAGGGAAAAACCTGAAATATCAACACAAGTAGGGGAAAATCCCTCAGAACTCCAAACGTTATAGTCACAAGACTAAATATGCATTCTGCAGGAAAAGTGAAGCTTGGCTGTAATGGTGCCAAGTTCCCCTACATCCTCACTTGGATGTGGTGATGGAAGTGGTTGCATATATTACTAGCATTATATATATATATATATATATATATTTAGATCTACACATCTACACAATAATATACACACACATTTTCACACACACCCCACATACATTAAAATATATATTTATCAGAAAAAATAGAACAGAATGAGCTCTGGGCAAATAATTTGCTTGCATGCATCATACACATGGTGAGAAGTGCCATTAGTATGAAAATTAGTATACTTTGCAAGCTGTCTTTTGTTAAATACTTCCATCATGGCTGTGTAGCCATTTCTAAATTGAATGGGATTAAATTTTTCATCTATCTGCTTTGCAGCTCAAAAAAAGAATAAAGGATATACTTTTTTCTGTGACTCTTCTAAAATAGCAGAAAAGGGTCTTAAGTTTTTCAGGCTTTCTTGGTGACCTCCCTTCAAACAACCTGAAAAACAGGAAATAAAAACAAACAATTAGATTACAATAGGACACAGTGCAGAGCAATTAGTGCTACTTACTAATTGCAATTTGATTTTTTGTAATTATCATGCACACATTTCATTAGCTTTGCATTTAAGTACTGTACTGTAGAAAGAACCCTCTAGACAGCCCCTCTGTAATTCAAGATTTTAGGACTAATGAGTTTATTGACTTGCTGTATTTCTGATGAAGACACCAAGTGAATGCTTCTCTCACTTGCACCAATTTTCTAATACCAAGAAATATAATTTCAACATGAACATTTTGGAAAGCTACTAGTTTTATTTGCAACAAATTGAAATGTTTAACAGGTCATTAAGTGACCAAGAGGAGAAAACATATGTGTTGGGTACTCCAAATGTCCCCCTCCTTTCAGCTCAGTGAGTTGCTCAGAAGAATTAGTGCAACCTTGTTGCTTTTAAGAGCTGCACTGCACCAGCAGCATTTCTAAAGAAAAGAACCTTCCCCCAACAGAAATGGCTCCATCCACTGGGCTGTTACAGCCATTCTACCAGACATTTCTCACAAACCTAAGCATTACAATGAAGGATCCTTTTTTTAGCCATTAAGTGAATGTATTCTTTTAAGGTTAGCTGAAATACTTTTACTGCATCATCTGTCTTCCAGCAACTTGAACATGCATGACTTAATTTCACTTCCAGCAGAGTGACAAGGCATTGTTATTGGCAACACATAATGGAATTTATCTGGAAGGAAGAACAGCAGTGATTTCAGAAATAAAACCCTTTGAATAGGAAGTTTACTAAAAGATGTCTGATCCACTGAAAGCCCTGAGGATATAAGATTCCCCCCCAATAAACAGTCTAAGTAAAGCAATGACACAACATTATTCATTTGTTTCTGTGTAGTGGAATGACAATCTGCTTTTAAAACCAGAATGCTGAGAGGTAAATTAAACTCGATTCAGCAAGGAAGTGAACCGGATTTTTTCCAGAATTTAAAAATCCTTATGATGTGTACAGGCTGAAGAGATCAATTGCTTCTGAAATCTATATTAAGTCACAGAGGTCAATTTTATTAGCACTTTATTCTTTGAACAGTGAATCAGGACTTTAGGAAGGAAAGCTCCAGACTTTTACAGTCTATTCTGACATGGGCCTATATGCAAGTTCTATCAAGGCCTTGAGCTTGCACAGGTAAAAAGGGTTTTATAAAAGGAGTCAATGCATGCATGTGTGTGCAGGTGTTGCCTAAATTATCCCCAACCTCTTATCTGGAAGTCTCAATTCATATGAAGCCTTTAAACTGGTTAATTTATCTGTCAGCCTGATCATGCCTTTACAAATTTTTTTGCCTCTTCACATCAAAGTGACACCTTGCTTACATTGTAAACCCTCAGGAGAGAGTTCTTCATGTCTCAAAGGCAATATGTGATCCAGCACAAACAGCAGGCTGGGCAGGAAAGGTGCAGAACTATGCCTGAAGTAAGTCAGATCACTAAAAGCAGTCATAGTTGTGAATGGAACAGGAAAAGCAAGGGATATTTACATGATTCAAAAATGGCCTTGTTCTACCCCATTAACTTAAATGAGGACATCACATGGCAAATTTACAAACATTTTAACATTGAACCTTATTTCTGAAATAATCAATTGAGCAACATAATGAAAATTTTCTTCTTGAAACAAATACTTTAAAGAATAGAGCTATATGAAGGCATCACTAAGATACTAAATAATATTATTCTTCAAGTGCTGCAACACAGATCCTACTAAAAATCCACCCAAAAATCTAAGTGGAAACCACATAATTTCCTGACAGAACCACCTAGGGCCAAAACCCATTAATTTCAATTAAAGCACTCATCCAGATGAAGTGCACTGTAAATCAAACACAAAGCACTGCAAGTCCACTTTCAGGTGAAGTAATTAAAATCTTAGTGGCAACTGCATATGTAAGCTTTGTACAGGATGTTCCCACTGCCATGCAGAAACTTCAATTTATCAGCTACAGGAGCTGAGAGAGCCTCCAGGACTGATCACCAAATTCATCTCTGGCTCTCCAGCCACTCCAGGGGAGTAGCAATGTTAATCAAACAGAAAACCTCCCCAGAGATACATTTAGGTATTTGAGGCCAGAGATTTTAAAACATAAGAAAGTAGATGTCTGAGCTTTGTGTTTATGACTATGTAGATTGTTAAAGTCCTTGTGGCCAAATGAAAAATCTTTCCTAGCAAATATTCAGATATTTAATTGTTCTGAAGAAAAATACAGTACATGAGAAATAAAATACTAAAAATAGTAAGAACTATTATTGAATGAATACTAAGTGAAGTGAGCACACAGTAAAGTATGCTTACTTCACTTAGTATCTGTCAGCAAGCATACAGTAAAGCTACAAGGCAACAGTTCACAACATTTCAACAATTATTACAAAAACATGTATGAGCATTATCTAAAAAATTCCAGAGTGAAAAAAAAAAGCATTTTAAAAGTGCAATCAATATTCTGGTTTTTGTAGTCTTGACTGTCAACTCAAAATTGTCATATTTGCAACCAACATTTCCACCTTCTAAAGCTGGAGTCAAAAGCTCTAAAGAACCTACTCCCAACTCCTTCCTTGCTGAGGCAAGTGCACTGTAAACTTACAAAGAACTTCAAAGGGTGCATTGAAAATAACACAAGAGCAAAATTATTTAAGAACATTAAGAGCTTCACAAAAGTTGCCTTGGTTTGCATGGAGTTTACTGGGGAGAATTTGAACCAGCTCAAGTAAACAGTTCCCAAATACACTGTTTCTGAATAAGGTAAAATTAAAATGCAGTATTTACCTGTAAAATTTAATTTCTAGGAATTAAATTGCTGCCCTGATGTTACTCTAAGAACTGGCTCCAGCAGGAGCCATTACAATCACGTGATTTAATCTCCCACTTCAATAATTTCCTAATGATATTTCCATGCCCAGGCTTGGCTTCCTTTGAATGTTTCTCTTCAAAGAGAATAATCATGTCTTTTCATTGAAGTTGGAACCTACTGTAAGACTCAGAAAGGTGTACACACTGTAACAATATGCAAAAATTTGCAGTATGGATCATACTTCAAATAATAATTGCCATTCATAAATCCATGGCATTCCAGGGCTACTCTTGGCAGAAGTGTGGATACACATTTTTGTACTTGTGATCCCTAAAATTAACCAAGTGTACTGTTTCCTCCACTACCCACAGCCACTAAAAGTGTCTTTGTCTTTGCTACTGGACTTAAAGAAACTTTAAGTTGTTTGCTTATTGTGTTGTTTCTTATATTTTAGTGTGATCTCACTAAAGATAACAGAACACCTGAACATGTACAAAAGATTTAACTAAAGCCTGATCTTCTCCTACAAACAGAAGTCAAAGAAGGACTTACACAGAAGTCATATGGATAGATGAATTTCACTCAGTAAAGAGACTGAGCAGGCTGAAGGATGGACAGAAATTAAAATACTGGAAAGATGTTTCCTTCCACCACAAGAACACAGCTAATCACTAAACAGTTTTAGTCTAAGGCACTGGATGACAAAATGTTTGAAAAACAGAATAAACCAAATATCTTGCTTTTTCTATGTTGCTCCATTTCAAGCCTGTGCTTACCTGATGTATATATACATGTAGGGGTGGAAATAACATACTTGAAGTATGTTACTGTCAAACTTTATTGCCCTCCATATGCTTGAGGGCTATTTTGATTAAGTGACTGAGCATTCTCAGTTGCTGAGCACCCTCAATAGGAACCACTGGAATTTCAGGTTGATACACAGCACCCTAAAGGAAAAACTAATATAGTGCTGAATGGTCCAATAGCCTCATCATTTAGGACTGCATCAGTTGCACTGGGGAGCACATAAGATGCATCTCTTCCATCTTTCTCCTGCAATTCCCAACCTCATGGAAAAAAAAAAAAAAAAGTGTAGTTCCAGCAACAAACAAGAAATACAAAATTCTCTTTTTCAAAACCAGTATCATATTTCTAATGAAGTATTTTTTGAGCTTTGACTTCTAATACTAACACAGCTTATCAAAACAGTTTCAAAAGGATTCTCTGTCAGTATGATTTGACATTTTTTATTCAATTGTGCTCAAGGCAACCTTAGTCACATCCACATTAAAGACTGCCTATAGATATTAGTGTATCAAAGGTCAAGCAAAGCTGTGTGCATTAATGTGCACAGAGAGAGAGGAGCTCACCATGTAAGATTTGAAATCTGCCTATAATTATGTGTGCTTATCACACAATTGCATGGAACAGACAATTTCTTTCTCTAAATATATGAAAGCAAACCTGATTACCATAGAGGAATAACTGGAATTACATTCATTACCCATATCCTTTGCCTCAAGTATTTTCTGAGACTGCTGTTTTGTTGATTATTTATTGGGTGGGGTTCCCCCCATACAGAAACATATATCTGCCTTTTAAAATGGAGTTTTAAATCTCTAAAGCCTCACTTCAGTGAATAAGATAGAAGATAGGACCAGTCAAGGACTTTTCATGAAGAATGGAGCTGCAACAAGTGTTTGATCACTGTAATTTATGCTTCTCTTCCCAAGGGAAACAAACACTATATTTAGGGAACAGCAATACCCCAGAGACCCACTCTGGTCTCCCAAGTACACCAGGGGGTGTGCAGGACAATCCACTAGGCTGCAGGAAGAATATATTTTTGTCCCATTCATTAAATAAAAAAACATTTTGAAGTAATGGTTATTTCATCTTTATCTCATCCTTTCTAAATGTTTTCCATGTTTTATATGCACTATATTAGTAAAGTAGCACATGTATGGAACTCCTAAGTAAATAAATACAAATACATTGGGGTCCATGCTCAAAAATGTTTTATTGATAAGTATGTGTGATCAAAAACATTTGGACACCACTGCCCTAGACAGCTTTAAATATAAATACCTAAACATCAATTAGATAGTGCAAGATGAAGAAACCTTAGCAAATTTAAAATGGGACATTCTTATATCCAATATAAGACATAAACCCTTACTAGAAAGTCCTGCAGTCACTAAAAATATTTTAAGTGATAATTAGAAGGAAAATAATTCAGTATATTACAGCTTTACTTTATGTAATTTGGACTTAATGGAAATCAAAAGCAGAATAATCCAAATGAGAAATTCCTTCCAGAGAGATGAAAGGCAGCAAACTGACCATCCCTCTGACAAAACAAAAGGAAATGCCACTGGCCACATCTTGCACTTCCTGATAGAAAAACAGAGGAAATCTCCCTACAAGTCAGGTACAGCAACTTTAGTTCTTCTTTTGTGGTGCCTGGTGTGTGCCTCTTCCACTCAACATGAATTCTATCTGTCTGTATTAAAACTGCCTTCCTGCTCTGGCCTTATAAAGAACATCATTCTAGAGTTCTCTAATTTCCTTCATATCAAGCAGGAGAAAAACAAAACATTCAATATTTCAACCTCATGGGCAATTTCTTATTTACTGTGCTGTGTTATAGGTACAAACTGTCGTCATCAGAGAAGTTATTTAAGAACACTGCACTATTCAACAACCTTATGTTGAATTAGAATTTTATCTGTAGATAAATAATGACTCTTAAGATGTGTGTAAACAAAAAAAATGGGGCAATGTAATTTTGTTGGGAAATCTAAATACATAAAACTATCTTTCATCTCAGACACTCCCATATACTCACACATCTCTTCTCTGTGCTTTTCATTTTATTGTTCTGTTTATTGTGGCAAGCAACTTGGTGCATTGTAAATCTGTTTTAACAAAAGGTTTTGGTGATTTATGAGTCTTAAAATGCATCAGGTTGATATCTGACCTTGATGAAATGATAAGATGCTAACTGCAAGTACTCAACACCAGAGAATAGTGGGGTAAAATGTTTTACCCTGGGGAATCTAAAACGAGGGACAACCAACAGCATGGTAAAACTAACTTCTGGACTACATGACTATATTTACTGAGCTAAAAAAATTCAGATTCAGTACTTTTTTAATCACTATAGAAAAGCAATTATGCCAGATTCATAAAAATAGTGTCTTTTTGAAGTTGTCTGTTTAAAGAGTGTTTCCACATTTACCAAACACAAATGTTGATTCAAATTTTTTGACAGAAAATTATACTTGACTTAAAGTAATCCATCCAAGGCTAATCAGTTCACATGCCCAAAGAAGGCATAACAGAATGAGTTTTGCAGGATCAGTGTCCTTTAACTCAGAAAACCTAGAACCACTTATCAGAGGAGCAATACATCTCAGTCCAAAACAAGCTCTCTCAAAGTCATTAGATAATCTATTCCCAAGAGAATATTCATTAGTGTTATGAAATTGATGTTGTTTATGGAGAGATAATTGCATTACTGGTAAATTAGATTTCAATTCTCCTGCATAAATGTACCATACAGTTTCCCATTTCCTTTCATATATTATATATTCCATAAAAGAAATATATCTTAACTAGTGTGTTTTTCTCCTCATTTCCAATCACTTGAAATTACTTTAAGGGTTTGTTTGAGAAAGATGAAGAAATTCAGTCCCAGTGGAATACTGGTGGTTTCAGACCAGAGCATGCACTAATACATGTGCCAGAAGATCTACCAGGCTCATGCTGTTAGACTTTACTGCCTTCAGCTATGAATTCAAGCCCAATATTGCATCTTGAGTTTAACCACAGAGCTTTTGAACAAGGAAAATGGAGGGGTTCTTCTAACTTGACACAACAGCTAAACCAGATCTGTAGCAGGTCAAAGACACAGCAGAAGCAAAGCAAACCTGTGCAAACCTGTGTCATTTCCAGAACACTGATTCAATATTGCAGACATTTTTCCTCACATTTTGCTTTCACATACAACCAAACTAGACAGTTCCCTATATTACCAAATTCCATAGTGTCTCCAGTGTAATTACAACCATCACCACAATCAACTATTTTAAACTCTGCAACCAACATCATAATGTAGAGAGTCAACGCAATTCAGGCTCTACATTCAACCAGAATGCAACTTCCAAGAAAAATACATCAATAAGGTAAATAAAACGGCCAATTCAACTATTTCTTGCTTTTGTGATGGGTTATTTTGGAATAACGCTGCCCAATCTAATGTCATCACATATATTATAGTAGTGCTTTTAAAAAGAAAAATTTAAGACTCTAAATTTACCTTGATATTTTGAACAGAAGCAATATTTTATGCTATTTAGTAAGATCTAATGTTTGGCCACTGAATGGATGTTATTCTACCCACTCAAATTCATAAATATTAAAGCTCTTAAACTATTACTTCCTTTTTATCAACTACAATTGAAATGAATTATCTTATTAATGACTTAGGACTCATAATAGGCTCATCCCTGCCAAGCAAAAAAGGGAAGAATTCAATTAAATTACTGAGTATTTAATTACACACAGGTGACTTTCAGTCCATAGGCAAGATAAGGAATCACAATGGACAGTCAGTGTCAACACACACCATTAAACCAAGTGCTTCTGTGTCAAAAGAGGAATGGCCACATTGATTCTCCTCTCATTTTGCAAGACTAACAGCAGGAGAGAAGTAAAGCATAGATGATGTGTGGTAATGCTAACACATACAACAGCCTTCCTCCCAATCAGCTGCACTCATGTCTCTATGAGTCTTACATTTTAAACTGTCTTGCAGTGACTGCCTTGTTTTGTAAACAGATTTGTACCTTAGGAGGAGTAGGGGTGGAACTTACAATATGATAGTTAACAGCACATAAAAGCCTAAAGCAGGGAGAAGACTGGGAGAAAAAAAGGAATATATCAGCATTTAAATGTACAAACCATAACTATTTTATAGTGTATGAAAAGGTACTAATGCTTAAGTCTGCATAAAGTGACCTGACAAAAGACTGCAGTGTAAAACAAAAACCACAAGAAAATGTACACAATTGTGTTTCTAGCTTAGAAGTGGCAAATTTCAGTTTTTCCGTCTCAAATTTCAAAATTTCAGTTTTTCAGAAATTTGAGGGGAGGAGTGGGAGTCTTTTGTATCAATGTAGACAGGACATGGATAAAGGAATGGAGGAACACCACCTTTTCTAAAGAAAAGCCCCTCAAATGTTAGCATCCATGCACTCAGTAGTTTGGCTTTGTTAGGGAACAACAGCAGATTCTTTTTTATACCTTAAGAACAAAGTCATTCACTCACAGTCACGTAGCAAATGAATTATGCTGAGGAAAGAACTAAGTCTGAAAAAAGCAACAGACCATAATACTGTGGGGACAAAAGGTTGATGTGTGAACAATCTGTTATGCCCATCCCTAAGCAGACAGAGCAGAGCAGCAGCCTCCAAAGCCTTTACATCAAAACATTTTTATAAGCAGAAAAAAAAGTCACAAATATTTAACTTCAGTCATTGCCTACTGCCTCTTGAGTACATCCAGCTTCCCAAAATGCTTTTTTTAAGAAGCTGAAAACACACACTGCAGTGAACCAAATCCTGTCATCTTTACAAGTCTGAAACAATAGCTGAAAACATTACTGTTCACTCTGTCCTTGCTACTAAAGAATAACTTTGCAGGGCAGGAAAATACAGGGTTGACAGGAAGGAAAAAGCCCATAAGATACTATCTATCCTCCTTCTCCTCTCTCATTTTAGATTTTAACTAAGTCAGGTTATATACAGTAGCAGAAAACTGTACATCTTGTAGTACTCTCTCCAGAGCTCTTCCTTTTGCTTTTATCCTACCAGTCTCCCACTCTCACCAACCCATTTTCTCAAATTTTATCCACTGCCTGCCACACTTTGTATTCTACTTCACTAATCTGCTTATTATCAAATTCAAAATACAGGGGGTGTAGGAGTGTGGATTTCGTGCAACAAATGGTTAAGTAAAAAAAAGGAATGGAAAAGAAAACTGTACTTATCTAACAAATGCATAAATTGGCAAACACTGAGGAAGAGACACTTCTAATCCTCAATAACCAGAGGACATTGGCTTCCCTTCTTTCTCCAGTTTGGCAACAATATTGTTGTTCTTGCACAAATAAAAATGGCTTTCTCCCCTATGTGACTTGAAGCTGGGGATGGCCTCATGCATAATGCAAAAGGAAGGCCTGAAGGTTGTCTGCTCTATTTCCCTTCTAAATAACATTGTGGGACCTTTACCATGATAGCACCAGGCAGCCAAGTCAGAAAACAATGCTGGACTGACTGGAATGGAGCAGAAAATTCTGAATGCTTGATACTTTGTACATTCTTTGAGTCCACAGCAAGAAAATATTTACCTAATAATTTGCCAGGGTTTCTTATTTAGAAGTAGTTTGCAGTATTATGCCCTGAGTCAACCACAAGTAGTGCACTCTAATACTATCACCTTACATTGCTCTGCAATTTTCATAGAGGAGCATATGAATTTACTCCAGTTGTTTAACAGCATTTTATTCTATAGTTGGCAAGAAATTACCCAACTTGCAAAATTTAACTGCTTGGTTTATAAAATGCTTCAATTGCAACAAAAAACAGTAGCTTAGAGTCCTTTAAAAATACCACAAAATACAGCTAGAAGCGTGCAGTCAAAAAACTCCTTCCAGATCTTTCACTCTCCTCTTTCAATGCTCTGAACATCATTATTTTTAATGCACCAATGGTACTTTTCATTGATTTGTTCTTAGGAACTACTGGTAGAAAAATACATTGAATTGTATGGCATGATAATGTCCACCCACCCTTCTCTTCTGTAACCCACTGCACTCTTGGGACAACCACCCAGACAGTGACCCTGGTGTCTCCTCTGAGATACACAATATGGACAAACCCAGGACAGCCCTTGAAGGCAGCAGCTGCCAAAACCATCATTAGTGCACTGGCATGCCTGACAATTTATTCTGAGCAGTCCTAGTCCAATACAGCTCTCATAATACACACACCCAAGTGTACCAGATCACAGGCAGCACTGATTTTATATTTCATCTCAGCTGTCACAGCACATACACTACATCTGGTAACAGTGAGGAATAAGAAAAACTCTAGATCAATAATCTATCCAAGCTTCAGCCTAATAAACTTAAGGTTGATCTACACTTGCATGCAAGTGCCAAAAAATGATGAACTCATATTTCTAATCTACAAGTCCATGTGAATCATAATATTCTGCAGCAGAAAATGCCTCCATCTGCTTCCCTCATTTAAAATTGAAATAAGCATATTAAAATCATAAAAAAGATGTGAAGAAAAATTTATAATCAAATCTGGTTGTAAGTTAGCACTAAGAAAAAAAGAATAAATGCTTGCTTAGACATCAGAATATCTTTAAGTAAATTCTTATTGTGGCCGTCTTAGGCTAACTTGCAGCAAAAAGAAAAAGTTGATTTTAACATGCAGCTCTACAACTGCCTTAAAATAGTGGTATGGATGCTGAAGAATGAAGTCCTATTGGTATGACTTAATGTGCAGATCACCACTGATGACACAGGAGACAACAGAAACGTGGCTGAGGAAACACCAGCCTTTAATTTAAATACACACAGAACACTTGAAGCACAACTAAGATATACCATTTGCAGATGATTGGCTTATGAGGAGGCAGGGAATTGTATCAATCTAATTATGCCAGAGCAAGAGTGTGTCTGTGCATGCTCATGCAGAAAAGAAAATTTGGAATATTGATCATATCTTCCTGTGCAGAAGATCCTTTCTTATACAGATGCACAGTTTTCTTTCCCTTAGAGGTAATAGGAAAAAGACAAAAAGCAAACTAGTGAATTTAGTGACAGAAACACCAAACAAATGAGTTTCTCCCCTAAAGGACAGCAATATTTCCATGGCAGGGTTATCAGGCTCATTTACTGCTGATGCCATACCTGTTGAAGTTAATGTCTGGATAACTGGAATACTCAGACTTCATCTTCGCATTGCGACGTGGAAAAGTACAGAAGAAAGCATTGGCCAGAAAGCTGGAGATCTGCTCCTGGGACATGGTGATGGAGTGATTCATCTTCTGTTTCAGCAGAGGTATTGGCTACCAACAAAAGAAATGAGGGGGAGGAAGGGGCAGGGAGAAAGGAGGGAAGGAGAGAGAAGAATTGTTAGCTTACTCTTTTTGAAAGAAAAAACAGAAGTACAAAATTACATTTGTTATATTAGAGCAAGAGTAATTTAGGCCATTGGTAAAGCCTTTAATCAGCAGCACTGTTCAAGTCAAGAACAGTTTATTCAAGACAATTCAGAAAGGGCTTGCCTGGCAAACTGCATATTTCTAATCAATAATAAAAGGATCAGGGAAGCACAACTTATCAAACAAAACCATCAGGAATGCAGAGGGGAAAAAATAGATGGGATGTAGCAAATCCTGGGCAATGTTAGAAACTGAAATAAAAATCCACTTTCAATAGCTGTATAGTTAAGACCCCTTCAGGGAATGCTTTCAGCTGCAATAAGCTTGCTTTGAACTTTACCAAGAAACAAGGAAGTCATGCCACAGATCATAACTCTATGACTTGCTTTGAATTTTTTTCCATCCTACTTGAAGAAATTACACTGCTGGTATTTGTAGAAAGTGTGCAATTATTCATTCTTTTATAATCAGAATGAACAAAAAGCTCAGCTTTACTTTGGTCTTCAGCAGTTTGAAGTTTTATTTTACTCTGGTCAGTGTTTCCTTCACATAAAAAGAAATAAATGGCCAGAGAGAAGAAAGAACTCCCCAACTTGAAGCATTAGACATCTTTCATGTTATCAGGCACTTCTGATTTTAAGCTTTGGCTCACAACATTCATGGTATTTAATTTATTAAATTAGGTGTTAATATGGAGCATGGCAGGGGCACATCATTCTGACTGCTGAGTCCAGTAACCATTACAATAAATCCACTTGATAGGAGAAAGAGAACACAGTTTTCACCTGCTTCCAAAATTCTCAGCCATCATCATTAGCCTAGCACCTGTACAGCTACATTTTCATCCTTCTAGTTGTGAATACAGAAACTGCTGTTGATTTAGACTGTTGAATACCCAGCCCTGTTTACTCTAGAAAACAAACAAGTATCCCTTCATTCTTATAACTACTACATTCACATTCACTGAATCTCATTCTGTCTTCTGGCTATTTAATTAACAAGCTTTATTATGATGTCTGAAGTCACACTGCTAGAGGGGGAAAAAAGCCTGAGAAGCTCACTCTAATAAGTTCTACAAACCTATAAAAACAGAGTATTTTGGATAGTGTTATATTGGAATAAATTTATCTTTATGTCTAACCAAAAACATGAGTCTGACAGAGATCTTTACAATTTACATTGCCTAGCAGTACATGATCTCTAAAAGGCTTGCAAGTCTTGTGCTTGACTTTTGCTCAGAAACTTTATAGCATTTTCAAACAACTTCCCTCACTGACTTACAAGCAAAAATAAAGTAAGAAATATTCATAGCTTGAAATTATGCATATACTTTGGGACCCTTGCAGCATAAAAAAGTAGGGAAATATTTTTCCTGTTTATTCCCAATAGGATAAATTTAGAAAATGGTAACAAAGAAGCTTACAAATGGTTGTCACCCTACTAACATGTTACCTACCATACATCCTCACTTGACCAGCCCTACTCACTTTAATCAGATTCACTCTTTACAGAACTAATTCTCGTAGCATTAATACAGAATTAGTTAAGGCTTGTATGTGTGCAAGCTCTAAACAGAATAAAGTAAATGAAAGCTTTATGAAAATACCACTTCTAAGATTAAAAAAATTCTAAAATAAAAAATTAGATCAGATTGAAATAAAATATTGAATCAGATTATTCAATTGTTCCAGTTTATAAGGCTGATTTTACAACCTGATTTGTTGTGTGGTCATTTCATTTAAGAAATGCAAGGAGCAACTTCAGCACATAGAAAGGAAAGGGTTAATGAAGTTCAGGCTAAAACTATGACAGTGAGATTTACTTTTTTTGCATTCTATTACATAATTGCAGATGTTATTGTCAATTCTGCTCCTTAGGTCTCATCTGCCTTCAACACAAAAATTACAGCTTTTATTAAGGACATAATATGACCCTGATGTTTTGACCTTAGCCACCAGCTGCAGTTTGCAGAGAAGGGCTCTGCCACACAGCACTTGCTAGCTGGGTTTGCTTACCTGGGTGCAGATAGTAGGGAGACACAGTGCCAGCTTGACCATATCAGGAAGAATGGACTGGAACAGATGCTGAGCCTCTGCATCTTCAAGAACCTGTTAAAAAAATAAGGAGCAAAAAAAGCTTTTTACCTCAGAAATAAGGATTGAATTAGAAGTTTGTGAAAACAAGACCTATGCAAAAGAAACAAGAAAAAAAAAGAAAAAAACTGGCCCTCTTAGCTTCATGCCAAATCTGTAACACTTTCACAGCAGTCCCTCACTGAATTCACCTTGCAATAACGCACTGAGATACAGAAACAAGTCTCAAAAGTTGCAGTTGAGAAAACATGTCACCAAATGCCCTTTAAAGAAAGCTTGAGTAAGTTATCATTTTATTCTTTACAAGGCAATGAACGAAATTTTCATCTGAAAAAATCACTACCTAACCACAGAAGTACTGGAATGATTTACTCAAATTTCATATTCAGGTCATATTCCAAGACAAGTACCTGTGACATCCTCCTATAAAGGACAGATAAAATGCACTCCTGGCTCAGTCAGTGGGCCTCTGCAGCAGCAACAGGAAATCCTCTGCAAGAGGATGCAATCCTGGGCATTTTCTGCCATCCATCCCCACCATGTTCCCTCAAGAATTCCAGCCACTCTTACATAAAGGTGCAGCCTGCAGGCCCCACAGGCTGAAGTTGCAATCTTTTCAGGTTGCAATCTTTTCAGTCTCTTCCTAGAGGACACCTGACACTACAACTATTTCAGCTGCCTCACCTGCTCTCCTAACATACTTTCTGAGAAGGGGAGACCAGAATTGACAACACTGAAAACAAATGGGTGCACCCATGTTTCACAAGGCCTCTCAAAGCTTTTACACCCAAGAATAAGTCACATCAAAGCTTTCTTGCCCTGCTCTCAGTTCCCCCCTGACATTGTCTGGCCCACTGTGTTTGGCTGCCAAAGCCTATCAAGTCAACATATTCAGAGCAATCCAGGAACCCACCCACATGCCTACTGATGTATCACACACCTGTTTTTCAAAGATGCAAGAATTTCTTTAAGGTAGGCAATGGTCTTCTAAGAAAAGCTAGGGTAAGAGGTTATAAAAAGAAATGCAACATGAAGTGGCACAGTTGCAATATGTGAAGCAGCACAAAAGCCTCAAAACTCTCAGTCTGCTGAATGAATAGGCTGAACAGAGATGTAGAGAAAAGCACATTGCTATGATGTGGAAGTTTTTCCCCTCATCTGTGGGTACAGGCATCAGATGTCAGTGGCTGTTAGATTTGCATGCTGCCTTCAAGGCAGAAAGCAGAGAGAAGAGAACACACACCTTGCACTACAGTGGGGAACAGAAGACAAAGGTCACAGCTCAGTTTTCTGTCTCCATCCTTCCCCTGCAGGGAATCTGTATTTGAGACCAATACTTTCTACCAGTTTCTAGACTAAAATCCTCAAAATTCTGAAATGGTGGCTTTAAAACTACACAATATTATTTTTCAAGTAACACTTAAAAAATTGATTTGCTACCAGTTTTGCACAAAACCAGTTGCAGACAGAATGGATGAAACAGCATGAAGGTATTATCAACTTGAGTCTCTACAACACTTCAGACTAATTGTGAAATCACAGGAACAGATCTTTTTAGTCATATTTTCAGGGCTTTGCAATTCACATTTCTATGGAAAGTTTCACATAGGCTTCAGAATATAAAAAAGACACTGGCAATTCTCTTGAGAAGGAAAACAGGGTGCCTCAGACTCAAGACACACTGATCCTCATAAACACTGAAAATATTGTTTGAAGGTAACTGTAGCAACTTCTGCTCTTCCAAGACCATTAAAATAACCATAGAAATATCTTGGCTCTGTTGTCTCCTGCTCCAAGTAATACTATAAAGGGATAAGAGTACTTAGGAAGTTGAAAATCAAACCACAAACAAATGCTCAAAGCACAAACAACTTCTGTTCAGAAAAAGGGGGAAATACAACAACATCAAGACCTACAAAGTTACTTTGTATGCATTATGCTGCTTGTGGAGGCATAAAAATGAGGGTTTAATATCAAGTTTTAAAATGAAAGAAGAACTTACAAAGACCAACAAGCCCAGGAAACATGAAAATAACTTGATATGAGGAAGAATCCAAGTAACAAACAAAGTACTTCTGAAAGTAAGATGGGAAATGAGCAAGATGCATCTCTCTCTCCTGTTGCTGGCTGCATATGCACCTACATATTTACACAGCCTAAGTCAAACCCTGAAAACTGTGACCTAACCTTTAACATTATCTGCTCCAGCAGGAAAATTTGCTCTGTTCTTAGGCACAATGTTTTTAAGTGCCCTAAAGTAACCAAATGAGCATTTAAAATCCGGAATTTCAAATCTCAACCCATAAAATGAATAGGTAAGTTACAGCTATTCAAAAACTGACATTTAACCTCAGATGTCTACCAGGCTGTCAAATTCTGATCTTCTCTTCCCTTCGGGTAACACTTCCTCTCTTTTAAAGCTGACATATAAATAGTGGCTGCTGTGCTTTGCTGACTGCCACAGACTACACAGTATGACTTATCTGGTGACACATTATGGCACCAGACTTTGTCAGAGCTGTCAAGACTTCAACCTTTTCTTTATGCTTCTTTGAAAACAACATAATAATAGCGTGAGACAATTTCTTCCCAAAACAGAGGCAGGCCAGCAATTGCACAGCTCGGCTCTGATGCAGAATACTTAACTATAAAAGTCACTTCTACTCTGAAATCCTACTTTTCTTTCTTCTTACCTTCCTAATGATGTACCAGAGTATGCTTTCTTTTCTATAGTATTTCTATGCATAAGTTTTACTAGATCTCCACTAATGAAAAATGTCAACATTTAGAGGTGTTACTGCCCAAAAGTGTTCTCCTCGACTTCTGATTATTCTTACATGTGAATGAAGCAAATTTTTAAAAGAGTTTTGGGTGCCATGAGGACCCCACAACTTCACAATATATGATCATTGTGAGTTCACAGACCTTGTCAATAAATTCCTAGTTCAGCATTGTTCTCTATCAAATGGCCACATCCATGTAACTAAAGTTTACCCTGTCTGCCCAGACACTCTTCCTGTACAGGTAACATTCCCTTGAGGTTTCTGTGAAAAAGAACACCTGCAAACCCCTGGCTGCCTGGCCCTCACAGCCTCTTTTGACCACTCACCCAGCAAACCATCACTCATGCAGCTTTGTAGACTCACCACTGTCACTGCATATTCTCAGCTATGCTGAGTGCAACAGAGCTTGGTGTTACCTATGACAGTCTTTTCAGGCTTTGAAAGCAGCAAAAAAGGAACACTCAGTCATGGAAAGTAAAAGAATTCCAGGACATGGAGTGCTGACAACACAGCTACATCTGGCAGACATCCCACGATGCACATGCCAGCCTGAAGAACCTAGCATCAGCACAGAGAACACCTGGTCAAGAACTGAGGGGACATTTATTCACAAGGCAACTCTCTTCAGGAAGCAGGGACTTCTACTGATGTAAAATCCAGCATATTTAGAGTGACACTGCACATTCTACATATTTGATGCTGCTGAAAGAGGAATGTGTTCATTCTATCCATTTAAACACATGGACACACCCTCACACACCACATTTCATCAGTTCCAATGTTCATCTGACAATTTCCTGACATCCTTCATCTTGCTGATTCTACAGAAAAATAATCTGGAGGTGGGGTTAGTCTGTCCATGCAGTAGTAAGTTGAAGCAGCCTACCAAAAAGTCATGCATTATTAGATGTGTGCAGAGTGGGTGTTAAGTGAGAAAGCATCAGTCATGACCCTGGTCAAAGGGCTACAAAGGCAGAGCTTGGTAGCAACTCTTCTCACTGAAAGAACAGGAATGTTCTGGTCAGAATGAAGTTGCTAAAACAAGCACCTCACTTGGAAGTAAATCTGCTAGTACAGGAATGTCTGTATAAATTCATTATTGTGCTTTTAATTATGTACAAGTTTTTCAAGGCTACAACTCTGCAAATACTAAGAGAAAAGACTGAATTTCCATCTTTAAAGGAACTAACATTTGTTTTCTAACTTAAGGAATTCTAAAGTGTGAAATGGTTGTCAACAAGATTTCATAAAGGAAAATACATTTAAGTACCATAGCAACTTTGGTTTTAAACAATTGATCAGTTTCTCCTTTCCTTATTATGCACTACTGTCCTTCACAGCTTCCTTCAGTATTTGAAACAAAAACATAAATACACTGTTGACTTTATCAGTGCTCCAGCCATGCAAAATACATAGGAATTAAATACATGCAGGGGTTATACCCTGAGGGAAAAGTACATGGAGTCAGAGTTGCAAAGCATGACTTGCTTTTTACCAAAGAAATAATTTGGCAACTCCATCACTATTTTCACTGGAGTGACTGATTAAATGAACAGGACTTAGGGCTTCAATTCCTAAGATGCAAATGGCTCAGTGAGCCATAGCAGAGGTATGAGCTCTTGGCCAAACCTGCATTGCAATTTAGCAAAATGAACATTTATCCTGCAGCAAAGAGGCCTGACTAAACATGGCTGTAAGTAATGGCCTCTTGTCACTATAAACCAGTCCTCCAAAATGCAGGGACGAATATGCCTGACAGCCTAATAAGAAGGATCTGAGGTAGCATGGGGAGATAGTGATGGTAGAGAGTTTAAATCTAAATCTGACAGCTCATCAAAGCAAACAAACCACACGTAGGGTACACAAATTTGGACAGCTCCATCTATCACACGGGAAGGCACAGCCATCATGCCAACAGGCAGGCAGCATGCTAAGACAGCAATGGCTTAATGCTTTCAATTTGTAGGGCTTTATGTGCCCATATTAACTTCTGTGGCAGGACAAGGACCAACTGAATCATGTTCTTAAGGATGAAGAGGAAAACCAGAGTGCTTCCTTCAGACTATCTCTTATTTTCTAATTGGAAAGGATTTTGACCTTCTGACTTTTTCCTTCCCAGCTGCCATAATGCCTCATGCTGTCAGTGATTTGAACCATCTACAGTTACTACACTGAACTTTACAGTAACAAGTTTCCAAATTATTTTAATGTAAGATATCATATAAAGGTGAAAATATAAGACATTATATAGAGGTGATAATGCTGAACTAAATAATTGGGCAAGCCAAATAACTTGTATGTACTCTATTTACAGTAGGTTCATTCTCCTAATTTCAGGAATAGGTTTTTTCTTTTTCCTTCTTCACTATCTTCAATTTATCTCAGATAAAATATCTATTTATATTTCTATAAGGTATTTTGAGGCACGTGAAATACTTCAAAGCTGAAAACACTGTCCTTGGAGGTATTTTAAAAATGTGTGGATGTGGTGCTTAGGGACATGGTTCTGTGGTGGACTTGGCAGTGCTATGTTAATTTTTAACTATATGAACTATAGGGTCTTTATCAACATAAATGGTTCCATGATTTTGAGGCATTTAAACACCTGAGTGTGCTCAAACAATCACAACATGTGCCCGCTCCTTTATTGCACTTTGTTTTCATTCTCTCTTCCTTCCAGAGCAGCTTGTACTTATTTCCCTGTTCTCCTGACCCATCCAGAAATCCCCTGCTTCTTGCATACTCTTTAACACTTAAACATGGGAAGTCTAAATCCATGACTAGAACTCTACAGTGCCAATAAACAAGAAGCTGGTTATGACATTGAAGTCCTTTACTTGAAAGTAACCAACCTCAGACTGGCAATCTGTACTCCCCTTCTTCCTCTAATCCTTGTCATAGGTGCCTTTAAACATCACAAAATCCTAAGAGCAGACTTGCTCAATCTGACATTGGAACAGATGGGGAAAAACAACTGAACAAACAAACACACAAACAACAAAAAGGCCCATGTCAGTTCTTATTGAGTGACTTTAAAAACTAATCTATTTAAATTAAACCCCCAAAACAAGCATCACTATGTAGCACTCTCTACAAAGCCTTTCTTTCTGCACAGGGAGGAGATCAATTCTACTTAAAGACACTGTGCCACAACTATCAGTGCACTCACACCCAGACAGAGACACCAGGCTGCAGCCCAGTAACTCGCATGCCTCTGCAAAACAGACTCATCATAATGTCAAATACTGTACATATTAACAAGACTGAAACATAGAAGAAATGTGAGGTGGAGGGTGTGGTGTGTGTGCATTCTAGTTCCCATTTTATCACGTCAATGGATTTCCAAAACTGCAGGAAAGAATACTCTCATCTGCCTCTTCCAGTTCCCTTACAAAACTAATTCAGTAGAAAACACACTCAGCTGTCAAATCCATCCCATTTATTGAGCGCTTGTCTGATTAGAAACAAAAGGAAGGACAAAGGAATCTTTGGAGGAAAGAAGAAAGAAACCGTAACACTGGATTATGCAGAGAAGAATCTTATTTGAGAACAAGAATGCTCCTGACATTTATCAAAACCACAAACTGACACTTCAAAAGGAAAAAAGAAGACAGCTTACAAGGCAGAGGTTAATTTGGTTATGTTTAATTTTCTTCCCTCCAAAGGCTCATTCATGTCTTCTGCCAATCCAACTCTGGAATAACCTCTCAGGTGTATCATCCTTAACAACTGCTGCTTTGTTCTCAAAGCTTTTAAACATTCTAAATAAAATCTGAGAGAAGAATGTGTGTTTATTTTTCAATCTCTTCTTAATGGTTTTAGAAGCCCAGTTGATACTTCCAAGGAACTGGAAATCTACCCTCAGTCATTTTCACTACCCTTCAGGCCACCAATAGCTTCTACCTCTATGCTGCTGCAGAGTGATTCTGTCATGGCTAGAAGCATCACAGCCATTTCCAAAGCAGTGGCAGAGTCCTGGGATGAAAAGTCAAATACCACTTTCTAAGTACTTTCAAGTTACTCTAGGGAAGTAGAGCAGTTGAGAGGACAATGACCTTGCCTCTCTAGAAGAGTTGTAACATGAGGGGAAGATAAAGTTCCTTCCACCTGCCTGATACAAGTTCCCAGTGAAAGTGATCTGTTCCCAGGCTAATTCAAAACTTTTATCTCTCTGAATAGAATAATAGAGGAAAAATATTTACTACTGCTATGATTTATAAAACATTTTTTAAAAACAGTGTAGAAGTGTTTGAAAGCCTTCAGATACTAAATACGTTCTGCAACCACTTTTGAAACTTTGGCACAAAAAGATTCATGAGGCAACACAGCTGTTACCCTTATGGAAACTGCATTTTCTTTAATATGCTAAAACAACAAACCAAAACAAAAAGTCAAGCACAGGAAGAAGGGGGAAAAAAAAGGATCAAGTAAAAACAAAACTATACCACTGCAGATTTTAACCAATCTATAGACTATTTTTTGCTTGACTGTCAGTATTACACAGACTCAAAATGACCAATATTTAAAGAAAAATATCTAGTAATTACAATTTTATTGGCCAAATAAAACCCTCAGACCATCTTGAGGGTACACACTTGGCCACCTTTGTAAACCTGCTCTTTAAAGAATGCATGGTAGCAGTAACAAACTCTCCAAGGAAGCCATATAAGCAAATTCAGTTTTTCAGACGGAAAGGAAGGAGGGAAAAACCCAGGAATATAATTACAATCTACTTCCTTTATACTTCATAGTCATCCTAAAAAATGACAATGCCTCTTTACCACTTCCCTACCTACATGTACACCTTTTCAGCAAGCATTTCTCTTGAAAGCTTTGACCACCAGGCTTTGTTTTGTGGGGCTTTTATATTCTAATGGCTCAATACATTATAAATAATTTTTTTTTAATCCAAAAGCACTAAGCAGCTAAGGAAAGCCCCCCCCACAACAAAAAGAAACTTCTCTTAGTCATTTAGTCATTTGGGATACATAGATGAGCACAGATAAATGATGATTTACACATAATCCAGTCAAGAAATCTATTCATCAGTCCTCTGACCCCAAAACAAAAAACAAAGCAAATATCAGATGGCAGCCTTTAAACCCAGAATTTTCAGGGTTTTTTATGGTTTTCTTTTGTTTTTCAAAGAGGAATGTTCTCAAGACAGTGAAAAACTCCAAAAGAGACACTCAGAATGTGTCTACATAGATCTTTATTAAAGCACTGAGTATCCACAAGAACCTGGGACACAGCGCAATTATATCTCTGCACCTGCTATGTGCAGCTATCCCTTCCCTGATAATTCCAACTCAGCAGTCATTGCAACAGTGCTTACAAAACACCATTTAAAAATACTCAACTGTTCTTCCAAGACAGTACAGAAAACCAAGAATAAGCCTGTAATTCCCTGCTCTTTCTCCTCTACAATGCTTAGTTTCTAATGTCTTGAATGTGTACAAGATGCATATTCCCCCCACCACAGAAAAGCTCACCTTTTGTTCAATATGGGAATAAATTCCTTTCTGCTGCTGTGAAAAGAAAACTCTTCATGGCACACTCAAAAGACCTTTTCAGTTTAGATTTTAAAAAGGTAATCTGATGTAATGAAAATTGCTTGAAAACATCTGGACTAAAGTAAAATCCAACAAGGAGCAATGGATAGGCTATTTTCAGCCTTGGGACATTCTGTTTCTTGCTTAAAAGCCTACATTTGTAGTGCTGACATCTCTATACAATGCTTACTTCTGTTAGTACTGTCCAGACAATTACAAAAATGATTTATCAAAAACCCAGTCACCAGAACAATTTGGTACTTCAAAATTCCTTCTATTCCAGTTTCACTGATTACAGCAATCACTTTTTCAAGCAGATCATTCAAACAACAAAACAAACAGGAAAGACTGTCATGGTTCATAAGACCCACGAGGAGACAGGAGTGGGGTGAAACCCTACTAGAACATAAAGATTTCCCAAGATATGCACATACTTAACTGTAGCAGTCTTCTGTGTTTGGTCTTTTTCAAATGAATGAAAATCTAGAGCTCAACCATAATCCAATTATACTACATTGCATTTGCATCATCTTCACATGTTGGATTTATAGCCATATTTTTAGATCAAAGTTTGAAAAAAACAGTAAAAAAATGGAGCCATAATTTCCAAAATTACCCAGGTAATTTGAAAATTTTCTCAAGGTTATTTTGGGGTTATTAAAGATAAGACTATACACCTACAAGAGACTGTGTGGTTCTGTGGCTGTCTGCAATTCGAGTATTTCATTGACAATCGAGTTCTTAATTTTATTCAGTTATCTCAAAATGCAACCAATTCTTTGAGAGGAAGCAGACACACTGCCAGTATTTGCATGTCTGATTTTTTTGCTCAGTTCTCTATCATTTAGTATGCTCTATTGTAACTCAGTTACTTGTATCTGACATTTTCTGAAAGCAGCAAATTCAGTCCAAACATGCTAGTATGCTAGGTAGTAGCATACATTTAAATGAGAAACTACACTTTGGCCAAAACCTGCACTAAGCACTTTCTGTAGATATCCCAGGTTTTACAGGTTTGTACCACAATCAGTAACACACATGTGCTAGGTGTTCCAGTGAAATACATTAGTGTACTTCTATTTACTTTAATTATTCTTAAGTGCAAAGCACTGACTAAAAAGACTCATTGGAACAAGCTCCATCACTCCTCACTTTCAGAATATTCTCTTATATTCTGGAATCTGCACACAACACCTGCAGTAGAAAAAGTGGTATTTTAGAAAGTGTGTGTGCACACACCCATATAAATACTGCTAGGCTGAGATTAAAATGGCAAGAATTTGTGAAAACAAAAACCAATTTCTAGTACAGGAGTTAACTTCAATTTTGCAAGGAAAGGAAACCAGACTTTTGGAAGATCAAAACATATATAATATGGATGTGTGGTATTTGTGGAAAATAGAAAGAGATGTATTTATAGATCAATTTCTATACATATTTATCTTATTACTTAGTTTATGTGTTTTTAAATTACATTTATGGACAATTTTGAAAAGGCATTAAGTGAAGTTCTAAAAACTTACAAAAAGAGACTTGCATGTAAAAGCAGATGGTAACAAAGTCTCCCATGCCAACTGTTCTGGACTTCTAAAAGGATTCAGCATGCAGTAGCATCCATCATGGAAGTTTTAGTGGAAAGAAGTGAGAAATGGAACTCCTTTTCTGATCTTGTATCAAAACTAATTACAGCTCTAATTCTAAGACAACTATTTTTAAAGGATGTAGAAAAATAGCAATATATTCCTTCAGTTTGACATGCGAGTTTGTTTTCTTGCTACATGGCTTTTTATCAGATTTTACAATAATCTGAGGTTTCTGCCACAAAAAATCCCAACTGCTAACAGTCAGTTTGGAGGCTAAAGCCAGTGACCTCATGCTTGACTGGAAAAGGAGAAAGAGGAGGACAGACAAAGTGGTCTGGTAAATTCTTCCCTCATGCTGAAGGTTCTTCCCTGTAATTAAGTATAAAGAAGGGAAGAGACTGGTCTTTTTAGACATCACTACCATTTTTCTTTTCATCTCATAGAAAAATCTAAAAGTTATACAGCTTCTTTTGTAATATGAAAGGATTTCCTGGATGCTGAATTTGCATGGGAATCAACAGCAAATATGCAATTATTGGCCATTAAATAGACTGATTGGCTTCAACAGCTTTCCCAAAAGACAGAAAGACCACAAGGCATCCATACACAGGCACTGCAGACACAGACACAGTTTTCTCTATACTAGAATCAAATCTAACAGTTGGAAATTGAGTATTACACAGTGGAGAGTATCTTTGTAAAAATACTGATAGCATATCCCCTCTAAGAATTCCTACTTGAGTCAAGTAGGCACCAAGGGTTTAAAGAGAGCCTGGAAAAGCAAATTTTGAAAGGCATAAGTGCCTCAAGTGATTCAAGCATTTAAAATGCCAATGACCTTTAGTATTTTTGCCTCTTAGAGAAGTCTATTGTATAGATGCCATACCTTTCTGTCAGCAACATCTCATATTGCACACTATGCAACAACAGACCCTGCATGACAAGGCCACTTGTCTCAACTCTCAGCTTCAATCCAGCCAAGCCATAAGAATGTAAAATGGACAATAGCTCCATGTACAACAGAATGACAGTAGAATGAAAGCACAGCAGCAAAGGATTCCTAGCAAAGTCTAACAGCAAGAAGCACAGGTAATCAGCAGCACTTCCTCATTTGCAGTAATCAGTATCAGAAATTCCCAGAGCCCTCTGTGGGTGTCAATGAGATCTTTCTAACAGCAATTTCTCCATATTCCTTCAAAACCTGATGTAAGGCATAGCATCCTCTAGCTCCCCTGACAAGGGGTTCCACAGCATTCAGTATCTCAATAAGTACTTTTGTCTGGTGTTGAAACCCTTACCTGCTAAGAACACTCATCTGGTGTCCCTTAACTGCTGTGATAGAAGAACAGACAGTCATTCCATCTTCACCCTCTTACATTTCTTTTGGACAGCACTGTTACACCCATTACTCATGTCCCTCAACTAAGAAGATAAGGTGAAATGATCCTAACGTATTCAGACATTTCTCATATGGAAACTATTACATACCTTTGCATCACTCCTGACTCCTCTCCCTGTATGTACTCCACTTCCTAAACTTTCCACCAAAATGACCAAAGACTCCAGACAAACAAAATATAGTTATGGATCCACTGTATTGAACCATCAAGAGGTATTATGATCCATTTGTCAGACCAGGTACAGCACCTCAGACACAATCACTGCCTATGCCACACAAATTTACCTAAACTCAATCTTTGTCCTATGCCATTTTCAGATTTAAACACTCCTCTGTTCCTGAAAGGGGAGGACAGAGGCAAGCAATAAGAGGAAGAGTTCATTGACAAGAATTACACTTAAGCTCTAAGCAACTTTAAAGCAATATAATGAAACCAAAGCATGTCCAGCAGAGGGAGGCCCAATCTAAAGCAGCACACCATGTGATTCTCTTAAATGACAGAGCCCTACTACCCCCTTTAGATCAAGTTGCTGTTGTCACAGATTAGTCTAAGGCCTAAGTCCTGAGTGACCTAACTAGACTTTTTATTTCATGCACTTGGGAAAAAGCAAAACAACTTGGTTTTGCCTGGAAATGGAATGGCAAATCCAGAAGAAAGAGAAATAAAAACTACCACAGTGCATAGCACCGTTGAGCAAAAGCATGTAATTAATACCCAGCCCATCATCACTCCCAGAAATAAAGCTCATCTATAACACATTGTGGGTTCCAGTACAGCTCCATCCATAGTGCTTTCCTCACATTTTCTTTTCTGCTTGTTGCTTACTCTTTCCTGGCTTCTGGTAAATTCTGGGAAAACAGATGCAAGGATGACTTCCAAGTGACAAGAATTTTGCATGTACAAAGAAAAATATTAGCACTAACAATTTTCATCCACAAAGTAGTAACTTGAAGAAATTCTAAGCATGTATGCCAATATCAACAGACAGATGGCAGAACAAATGAATACAACACTGTGGAAACTCTGTAGAAAACAGCAGAAGAATCAGATCTCTGAAGTAAACAGCCACCAAGATATTTACATACACTGTTCTATGAACAAGTTCTATGTTCTATATACAAGTTTTATGAAATTGTCAAAAGAAACAGAAAGGAATCCAAACATCCCAATTTACCTCACTGTACAAACAGGAATTATATTTACACACATTAACTGACATTCAAGAGAATCCTTTGGAAAGTGTGAGGGCTCCCTCTTCTGGCAACACTTGGACCAAACTGCAGAACTTGCAGGTTGTGTTATTCCAAAAAAAATCTTGGCTCACATACATAATATTTATTCCCTATTAGTTAAGAAAGCTGAAAGTGCTTTCATCTTAAGGGAAAATAAACCTAAGCCAAATAAACTGGTAATTACTATTATTATAAGAAAATTGACTTGAATCTTACAAAGTAGTGTTTAAAAATAATGCATATTTTGATAGTATAACTTGCAAGGAGCTACCTAAAATAGGAACCCCAATGCAAGACTGATATGACAGCATTTAAGAGATTAATAGATAAGATTAACTGTGCCCATAAGCAGAAGATAAAATAACAAAAGGCACTTTATAAGCAAACACAGACCTATTGAAGTAATATCTGAATAATCCTCCACACAGACACCACTAGATTTACAGACACAGCTCCCTTCTAAATCACACTACAAAATCCTTGGTTAAGCAGGCACTGGAAGTCAATAGTGCCCAACGATATAAATACATATCTGACAACCACAGACTCTGTTTTAATTTTTTTCTTTTAATATATATTTGTGACCACATCTCCTTCTGTTGAGCTGCTGCCACCCCCTTTGGGCTGATGACTCAGACCAGCTTTCCTTCTAACCAACCCCCTCAGCCTTGGCTGGGTAAACCTGAAACAGCTCCTCTGTACCCTCCAAATCATAGGATAAACCAGAAAATACACAGGCTAGTGGTAAGCCCTTAATCATTAACTCATAAATACAATGAATTCAAAAGCACTACAGCTCACTATACCCAGTATATTTAGGTCATTTCCACAGAGGATGTCAACTTTCACACAAGAGCTGCTCACTTAGACTGCAAGCATTCTTTGAAAGCAAATGCCTTGTTTATTTACAAAGCTTGGAAAGTTCACACATCCCTTAATAATGGAAAAATTCAAACATTTCTCTGCAAAATCTATCCCCTCCACATGTCCTGTAAACTCAATATATTCAACAAAGCAAGCCAGGGCTTGCTTTTACTCCTGTGGTCTACAAGAGGCAACTCTGTCACAAGCTCTTCAGTGTTTCTTATTTAAAATACTGCTGCACACTCTTTTAACTTGGCTGAAAAGCTGTGTATGAAACAGATCTCCACCTTCATCTGAGAACCACACAAATAAACCATCATTCTCAGGATACAGAAATTTCCTTTTCATCCTCATGAAAGATTGATGCTGATGCCCAGTTTATTTCCCTATTGTTCCCTCTCCTCTGGAGACAGCTGATATTACTTACGCTCTCTGGCTGATGATCTCTGAATCTAATCACCCAGAGTTTCCAAAATCCCAAATGCACACTGTGAACACATCAGGACAAGCTCAGTGGTGCTTGTAGCAATATGATGTGAATCTGTTATGTTCCTGAGTCAAATTTTGAACTGAATAGCACTCATACTTTAAAACATTCTAATTTAGGTATGCATACTCCAGTAACACATGAGTGAACTCAACAGGCCAAGTTCATTTTGCTTAACATATCCTGCTCTGATCACATGGCCTCAGCAGACATCTAGTCACATACATAGCAAACAAAATTCACTTCAAAACAAATTTATTTTCCACTGAGTCTTAATAGGGCTTAGCAAGCCCCTCCCACAAAAACAAGTATGTGTGTTTTAGAAGTACTTCTGATGTATTGAAGAAAAATACAACAATTTCTACTACATCTCATTTAACCTTTCATTTTGCTTTAATTAACATAGTTTCTAAGTGTCAATCAGGATGTACATTAATACTAGTCCAACTTGCATTTGAGACCTACTATTCATTTCCCTTTTCCATCCTCCCCAGAAAAGTACTAATACCTAATACTTGAAACTATAAAACCCACCCCAGTCTTTCAAAGGCTCTACAGTTTAAATTCACCACCTCACCAAACAGCAAAATTTTTCTGCTATACCAGCAAAGTACAGTCCATACAAACACCACTGCAATAAGACATTAAGTTTTACAAAAAAAGAATTAAAAAACTAACACTTTTTAAAACAAAAAAAACATTACATTGGAAATATTAATATGATTTCTTAATAAATCTGGTCATCATAAAACAGAAAAAGGGCATTTCTCACCTTACTTTCAGGAAGCTTAGATATTACTGAAGAACCCAAATTACATGTATAAAATTTAAAATTAAATCAGTTTATAATGTATAATTGTTGTTTCAGCTGAAATTACCACCTAAATAGCTGCTCATTTAGATATCTGACAACTGGAAATATTTACTCTTGAAGATGGAAATAAAGCCAAAAGCATTGAGACATATAGGCAAAATAGTCACTTTCATATAACTTTTCTTCCTACTTTAAATCAACTTGTTTTACCTTCTCACAGAAGTCAGTAAGAGCTGTGAAGTCCCATTTCTTGGAATAAGCAACATTGTACCTCAATATGGCCTCCTAAGGAAGAAGCACAACAAAACAGAGCTAATTATTAATGGAAGAAAAACCATTTTAGGAAATTCCCTTGTTGAAGGAGCAGCACCATCTGGTGGCTAAAACCTGCCACAGAGCCTGCCAAAATCCAGAACACTTAATTTGCTCTATTAATATAGAGAAAATCCTTGATACTGAACTCTCTGGTTTGCTTTAGCAATGAATAAGCTTCAGTCTATGGGTTTTTTTTCTCCTAATACAAAATAAAACAAGGCATATCTCCCAACAAACAACATAAATGCTCCCCATCCCATGCTTGCTCTTGTTAAAGTACTAATAAAAGTTATTTAAGGTATAAAAGCAATATAGCAGAAGTTGTACCAAGTTTGGGAACTTAAAAAATCAGAACCACGGCAAATTAAATAGACCCTTTACAACAACGCCACCCTTAAAAATTCACAAGAAAAAAAAAATAAAATAAAATAACATCAAGGGAAGTCTCAGCTGCTGGGGAAGGTCTATTTGTTCATTTAAAGTTTATCTATAGCATCCTCCTCCTTCCCTGCCTTTCAGGTATAACCTAAAGTACATTATTCTTCACCAAAAAAACATAATCGAACTCTTAAGCTGCTCCAAATCAATATTCATGTTACTGTAAGACTTTGTGCCAACATAACTGCAAAAGTTATCAAGAGCATTAGTCCCCAACATCTACAGATTTTTGTCAGCAGCTTGAATTGTGATTTCAGTGGAGTGAACTGATGTGAAGAGTTATTTACTATTTCCAACTCTCACCTGTGCATCCCCAACCATCTGGCTACACAAAACCCTCATGCTATGTTTACCACAGGCTTGCTGGACAAACATAGTTTTGTGTAGACCTTAAAATGCTCATTCATTTAAACAATCTGAATAAATTGACTGGTAACACTTAGTACTCATTAAGAACCTTCCTTCTTAAGAAATCCCTGGAACAGCAGAGACTTTTTCATAATTTATTTTTTTAAGTCATTAAACAAATAGAACCAAGCCAGAATCACTGGTAGTACACAAACAACCTGAATGTATTTATATGCATATAGACTTGATTTCAAACTGACAAGCCTACCTTCAAATCATGTGAGCAGGTAAATTTGTTAAGTAAGGCAGTTTGGATTAGTTCCCATCGACTTCCAGCAGTTCTATCTCCATTCTTTAAAGTAAAAGCCCAAAACAAAGTCAAATTAAATTATTCAAACATAAAGACACATTTACTGTCATTTGTAAAATTGGTAAGTGAAAAGACTAAGTGTAATTGATAGAGACTATAAGAATTCTTTGTTTCTGAGTTGAGTATCAATAATCATTATAGAGTTTTTACTACAGGACACACTTGCTGATTATATTCACCCTAGTCTGAAGTATTTCAGTGGGTATGTTTAAGTCTCAAGCAGTGACAAGAAATACCAGACCAACAAAGCACGCAGGGCTAATCTGTGCAATTGTTTTAGCAGAACAGTCAGATACACCTCACTATCAGCAATACCTGCCAGAGTATTAGAATCAAACTGTGCTTAAAAATTCATTCACAGCTGAAATTGCAAATTGCTTCACACACACATAATAGATAACATATAAATATGTAAGTAAATAAATATATTATTTATAAGGAGTTCAAGTTTAAATCCATATAAGTATAGAAATATATATATCATCAAATCATTGGCTAAGTAAAATAATTACCAGGAAATAAAAAGTCTTCTGCTCTGTCTGAAGCATCATGACCCAAAATCCAGTTTTTCAGACTTGATTTTCTAATTCCATAGTCAGTCTGACAATTGAGCAAATGCAGTAAACTGAAAACTCATCTATGTGGAAACAAACTTATTTGATCACACAACTGTAAATACTTAATCTTACCTCATCCTCTACAGGGTATAAATTTTGTTCTGAGCAGGGCATTTTAACATGCTTGTTGTCCCACAAATCTTTGTAGTGAGTTGGAAAAGGTTTAGGTACCTCTCCTTCCCTCAGAAGATCTACCTGTAACACAGAAGGACAGGGGAAAAAAAAATCAGACTCTACTTTCAAGTTTTTAAGTGGAAGAAATAAAAAGTAAGAAAAAACACAGTTTAGAAAGCTCTCATTTACAGCCATCCTTTTTGGAAAGGGGAAAGCTACAAACTGACCACATGATAGCTACTCAGAAAAAAGTCCACTTGTTAATCTTACATTATGCTTGTTGAAAAGGAAACCACCTTAACACACTCAAATAAAGCAATATATTCAATTGCTTACTGTATCTCCAATCACCAGCTAAAGATTTCCTCATTCATCAATTTAAGTATATACATATTTTCATCCAAGTATTTTCAAAATGTAGTTACAAATGTAGCCATAGTTATATATCATATTAGTGGGGTGCCCCGTGGCAGGGAGGAATGACTCCATGTTCTCAGAAAGGCTAATTTACTATTTTATGATACTATATTATATTAAAGAATGCTATACTAAACTATACTAAAGAATACAGAAAGGATACTTACAGAAGGCTAAAAAGATAATAATGAAAACTCCTGACTCTCTCCAGAGTCCTGAGACAGCTTGGCCCTGATTGGCCAAAGAGTGAAAACAACCCACACCAGAAACTAATGAAACCATCACCTGTGGGTAAACAATCTCCAAACACATTCCACATGAGCACAACAGAAGAGAAGCAAATGAGATATTTGTTTACATTTTTCTCTGAGGCTTCTCTGCTTCCCAGGAGAAAAATCCTGGCCAAAGGGATTTTTCAGAGAATGTGACAGTTATATGCAGAAATAGTATTTTTAACTTAACACTGAAAGGGATGAGGAATCATTATAGCTAGAGCAATGTCTCAAGTTTACTCCAGAGAACATCAGAAAAAAAAAAAAGAACACCATGTTCTTAAAGATTTAATTTGCTATTTAGCCCTCTAACAGAACTAAGTCTCTCAGAATAACTATTTAAATTCAATGTGCCTTTCTTTTGGTCAGGATTTATCCATCACCTCATAGTTTTCTGGTCACATTTTGTTTCAACAATAATTGGATTGCAAATTACTCCAAAGGATTAAAGGAAAACTTATCAGATTTGATTTAAAATGCAGTGGTAAAATAGCAAGAAACCCTGCTTCATTCCTTGTCTTTTCCATATCTTGATTATCTTGAGCCATTTGTATGTCTTGAACCCAAACCAGAATTACATTTAAATGAAAAAATAGCATGAAAATGTTGGAAGTACCAATTTTACTTGCAGACATAGCTAAATTCTCAAACTTTACAACTCAGTCAAGGAAGCACTCACAACCTCCTGCAAAACAGAAATACTTGCCCCTAACAAGACAGAGGCAGCAAAACCCTGCTTTTCATTTGGATCTCAATATCCTAATTCTATGCACCAGAAGAGCCAATTTTCAGGAAATCAGTTGCCCCAGCCCACTTGCAAGGAGTGGCAAGACAGGTGGCATTTCACATGACTGAACACTAGAGGCAGGAGCCTGGCTGGAGCAATGCATGCATTGCTGAACACTGGAGGAGCCTGGCTGGAGCAATGCAAGGCATACATGACTGAACACTAGAGGAGCCTGGCTGGAGCAATGCATGCATGACTGAACACTAGAGGAGCCTGGCTGGAGCAATGCATGCATGACTGAACACTAGAGGAGCCTGGCTGGAGCAATGCATGCATTGCTGAACACTAGAGGAGCCTGGCTGGAGCAATGCATGCATTGCTGAACACTAGAGGAGTCTGGCCGGAGCAATGCAAGGCATGCATGACTGAACACTAGAGGAGCCTGGCTGGAACAATGCATGCATTGCTGAACACTAGAGGAGTCTGGCTGGAGCAATGCATGCATTGCTGAACACTAGAGGAGCCTGGCTGGAGCAATGCATGCATTGCTGAACACTAGAGGAGCCTGGCTGGAGCAATGCATGCATTGCTGAACACTAGAGGAGTCTGGCTGGAGCAATGCATGCATTGCTGAACACTGGAGGAGCCTGGCTGGAACAATGCATGCATTGCTGAACACTGGAGGAGCCTGGCTGGAACAATGCATGCATTGCTGAACACTGGAGGAGCCTGGCTGGAACAATGCATGCATTGCTGAACACTAGAGGCAGGAGCCTGGCTGGAGCAATGCACGCATTGCTGAACACTGGAGGAGCCTGGCTGGAGCAATGCAAGGCATGCATGACTGAACACTAGAGGCAGGATTGTGGCTGGAGCAATGCAATGCATGCATGACTGAACACTGGAGGCAGGATTGTGGCTGGAGCAATGCAAGGCATGCATGACTGAACACTAGAGGCAGGATTGTGGCTGGAGCAGTGCAAGGCATGCATGACTGAACACTAGAGGCAGGATTGTGGCTGGAGCAATGCAAGGCATGCATTGCTGAACACTAGAGGCAGGATTGTGGCTGGAGCAATGCAAGGCATGCATGACTGAACACTAGAGGCAGGAGTGTGGCTGGAGCAGTGCAAGGCATGCATGACTGAACACTAGAGGCAGGATTGTGGCTGGAGCAATGCAAGGCATGCATGCCTGTACCCTGATTGTCACGGTGTGGTTGGCCGAGGGTCGCAGGTGGGGCAGCCGGGCCCCACACGCCGGCATCCTCCTCATCTCCTCAATCGGGGTTCCAAACCATTTCTTGTTGCTCGGCAGAGGAGGTGGTGTGTATTTAGCAACTTTCCTTCCTGGCCTCTGGGGTTTGAATTCACACTTTTCTTTCCTGCTGTTAAAAAAATTGATAGAAAAAATTGATAGAAAAATACACGAACTTCCACCCCAGGGTTACAATGATGGCAGTCAGTTTATTTGCCAGCCTTTGTTGCAGTCTCAGGCCAAAGCTTTATTTGGGAAGAACTCCCACCACCACCAACCTTCCCCTCCCCAAGACACACAAGTTCATTTCTACCAAAACACTCTTCTCTACAGGCTAACAAAACCCTTCACAGAACTGCAGTGGGTTAGCAAAGCAGGGTATTCCTCTGCAGAGCCATGTTCCTTCCCAACAGGATCTGTTATCCATGGACCATGCCCCAGTAAAGTTGTGCAAAATGACTTTCTAGCCTTACTTGATGGACTTGAGGCAAGTCAAAGAATTGCATGTTATAACAAAATACAGAGTCCTTTTGTTTCTGTTCACTCCTTGGACACTTATTCACTTTCTCAGCTCCCACTGAAATCTAAGGTCTTTGGAGCAGAGATTATCCTTTTGTCCTTCCACAACACCTGGCATGCAGAGTCCTGTGTCATACTCAGGGCTCCTGTTTCCATCGCTGCAGTATGATCACCAGTCCTTCTCTCTCCCAAATTATAAATAGAGCCAAACAAAAACCAAAAAAACCCACCCAAACCCAAAAACATCAACAAAAAACCCCAAACATCTCTACACATGAATTTTCCCATGTCTATTTCAATTAAAGCATCAATAGCACTGACAGTTCAACGAAACAGATACACTGTTTTTGACAGATCAAATAAGAATTCTAAGAATTGCACTGGACAAGAATATCCTTCAAAATTCCCACAAACAGCCCCATTAAAAATAAGTTATTTCAATCTTACATCAGTTGTCTTCGTATCTTAAAATATATTTTGCAAAACTCTTTATACAATACAGCCTCTGAAACTCTATCACCAAGGAGGAAATTTCCAAGCATGAAAAAAACAAATGAAGAGGCATAGAGAACACTACCTTTTCTCCTCAACTTTAGGTATCCTCATGAAGTGAGAAGTGATTTTGGAGTCTCTCTTCACACCCTGTTTTGCACCTTTGCATTCTGATGATGGAGCAGAGGAGGTCCCAGGTGCCTTTGTATGCTGAGTGTCCTCTTTAACAGAATTATCTACTTCCTCAAAGCTTTCACAGCCCTTGGCAGAAAAACGTGATTTCCTTGACTCCAATTCAGCATCCCCATATTGAGTTCTAAAAGATTTGTTTATGGGTTTTGACATATTAATCTCCTCTCGTTCATCCAGAAAGGGACTTGTTTCTTCATCAGCCTCTGACCCATGGCAGCTATTTTTAGAATTGTCCACATCCATCGGTGACTCTGGTTCACTTTCTTTCTCAAAAGCAGGTGAGTCCCCTGAACTGCTCTGACATTTGCTCAGTTTCCCAGGACCTCCAAGATCAGATATACAGCCATCACAACCAGCATCTGAAAGTGGACTTTCTGGAACTACATCCCCTTCCTCTTGCTCACCCGTTGAACAGACAGAATTGCAACTCTTCAGCTTCTGTGGGTTGCATGAAGCCACCTGTCCATCTGTCTCCACGTCCTTTGAAGGTTTTGGATTTCCTGCTTTTGAGGCCCGGCCTGCTGATACCTTCCTCTGAGTCCAAGTGGCACTGCTTTCACAGCCTCTCTGCTTGCCACTTTTGTGCATCTGATCAATGTTGGCATTTTTAAAGAGCTCTGCAGACTGCAGCCCCTTCACAGGATCTGTATCTAAGACTGCATCTTTTTCCTCAGCCTCCCAGCTACACATGCTGCCTGTCTGAGGCAAATTTACTTGCTTTGCACCAACTTCCACAGATATTTTTGCATTATTTTGCTGACAAGTATTCTCTAGCTTTTGCACATCATGCTCACAAAAGTTCTCTTTTTTAACGGAAGTCATCTTAGGATTTGCTTCAGTATTGTTATTAATTTTGCTGTGCAAGCTGTGGAAAAGAAGTAAGAGAATTCAATGTCTTATTTACAAATGAAATTTCTGAGCATATTTTTTAAAGGAACAATAATAAACAAACAGAAAGCACAGATTTTTATTCATTCTACTCTGTAAGTGAACACTACCAGGAGCACCAGGTTTTACTGCACTGAGGACTGTAGCTCACTAGGAACCCATTTCCATTTAAAGTCTCCAAAGGATGATCAATCAGCTGCTTACCTCAGGAATCTATTCCAGTCATTCATTTCCTTATCTTCAAATCTGAACATTATGAAGCTATTATTTAGCTATTTTCTCCAGATGAAAAAAAAAAAAACAAACCTAGAAGTTGTGATAAAGTCCTCCACAACTTTTATTTTTATCCATCAAATACAACGAGCAAGGAAATCAATGGTGTTGTGGCCATTCCCTCAAAGCTACAAATTCATCAAAGAAGAGGCCACAGCAGTCCAAAGTCTCCTATTACTTCCTCACTTTTATAAACAGCCCATGACTTTAAAAAAACTCTATACAAAAGCTCAGGTGTAAAATATATTTCAAACTGATAATAAAAATTAAAGGATACTTTAAATCAGGTGGTTTTCAAGAAAAAAATAACCTGATGTGTCTTCCTGTAAGGCAGGGCAGGATAGAAACATTTCCTAATGACAACACAGGTAAATGAATCGAGTTTTGTATGACCAGATGTCAGAAAGTCATTTCATATTGACATATTTTATGTGTCAGTGTATTGATAAAGAAAATTACTTAGAGGACACATGAATATTAAAAAAACCCTGACTAGTCTTGGTGAATACACCACTCTGAACAGTATCTCCTCCTGAATGTATTGCTACAGTTCTGTATACTCCCAATGCAAACTGAGCACACTGAACTCTGGCCACTGCCCAGCTTCCCATTTTCACTAAGAAAAGATACAATTACCACAGCATCCTAAACTCAGCCACTGGACATTTTGATAGACTATAGATTCCTGAAGGCATTAACTTTCTCCATGAATGGTAACAGAACCCCTTCTAAAAGACCACTCAGGATAAGGAGAGATGATAGCTTGGAACTGCATCCACAGGATGACTATTTGAAAACAAAAGGATTTTAGAGGGCTTTATGTCATGATAATTTAACTTCCCATGTATGCATTTATTCCTGCAAATTTTGATGAACAAAAACAAGAGTTCATACTGCTGCCATCTCAATTACTCTTTAAAGGTATTGACAATATCTACTGCCAACTTGAGAAATTAAATCTAACACAAGAAACTTAAATTAAAAAGAAACTTAAATTAAAATTGTGATGTTGACTGCAATAGAAAGGCACATGAAATGTTTACACAACAAATTTGCTTCTTAAAGTTGCCTAGGCTCTAATCTGTAAGCAGGGATGAAGAAGGGCATAGAAGAGCAATACTCTGAAGGGAATTTTAAAAAACTAAAATAATTCATTTCCTCCTTAAGAATCTTCTTAACATCCTTGATTTAGTGGAACCTGTATGCCTGCAATTAGTCCTGCATACTTCTGTGTTAATAACTATCACAAGTCCTCCCAACTATTTTTAGCACTGGTATGGACTTGGGTCTCTATTTATTAGCAAACACCAAAGAAAAATACATCAGCACATTTACAACTGTAACTACAGAAAAAAAAAATCTGATATTCCTCTGCAGCAGACAGCTAAGCTCTTTGGAGTACAACTTTATGGCAGCTGTGCAATCACTGCTCCTGACAGCTCTCAATAGTTGAAAATATCAAACTTTACCTGGTATCATTCAGCAGCAAAAACTTGTAACATCTTCCATAAAAAAAGCTCCAATGCACATTTGAGCACCTATAAATTCTACCTGTAATCAAACCAAACTACACATGTTTAAACTACACTTGCAGTCCAATGAGACAAACCAAACCAGATTTTTGTCTGTAAATTAACAACAGTGAGTTGGTTGCAAGACTATCAGTGCAAATCTGCAACTGTGTCCTAGTGCCCTTTGTCAAACAAAAATGAAAGCAGCACTTGATCAAAGATATAGTCTGCTATTACAACCAAATTGATCAAGTGTTTGGCTGCTACTGGAAGCAACACTCCCACTTTGCCTTTCCTGCTCCAGGTTCCCATCTTTTGCTTTGCAGGAGCAGATGTATTTATTCACCTAAACAGTGACATGCTTCAGGAATCTATGTCAGCAATAAGGCTGGGCTTGGCTGTTTAGAGAGGATGGGAGGGGGACTAGTTAGCTGTTTGTAGTGAAAGTACCTGCTTGTTACTCAAGAGGATGTGCCAAGGTAAGGAAAGCAGCAGAAATGGGGCTGCCTCCATTTAGCCAGCTGTACTGGCAAGCTGCACTTGCAGCTCCCACCAGGCCCCTCAAAGAACACACCTTTTGAACAAGTTTATGTTGTGCTTTTTACCTTTTGGACTCCGTTGTCTTGGGTCCTTTATTCTCCAACCAACTGGTAATTGTCTGCTGTTTACAAACTGAAAACCACAGTTCACTGTTATTACATGAAACATGATAAAACTGCAACATCATTGCATATGAAAAAGATAACTTGTACTGGGTGAAGATAAAAACACCTCTAATTAAGCCCTCATTAGCATCTCTACTACAGGGAGCATCCAGACATTAACAGTATTAAAACTACATGTGATGCAATATTTTATTTGCATCAGTCAGCAGCTGTAGCTTTTGTAATAATCTTCATAAATTTCAGGCGTGGTATGAGGTGGGATTTCTTTCCTCCAATCTTTTTTTTTAAATACAGTTAAAAGTTTAAAAACACACAGTGAATGTGCAGAATTCAAAGAAAAAACCAAAGGAACTTGAACTTTCTAGCTCCCATCATTACCTTTAGTCACCACCACAGTGAGCCCCAAAAGCTTCTGCTGAATTTTGGAACGAAGAGGCAACCTGACATAACTTAAAATCCAAAAAGAATAAACAACAAAGCACCTTTGAGGACCCATCCAAGAACTTTATTTGTATGTAGCATAATGTGAACCATGAGGCTCAATATAAGCATAGCACACCCTATAAGTGACAAGCACTCAGAAAAGGACTTTTCCTTTCTCCTCCGTCCATACAGTTTGAAGAGGTTTTCAATACTTACTTTCCCAAGCAGCAACAAAATGAAGGACACAATTTCTTCATATTTACTACCAACAACCCATTTCCAGTCTTATCTGTGTGTTGCTGCAGCTCACACAAGCTTTCCATGGAACAGCAACACATGAATTAATTATGCAGAGACTTTGGGGCAGAATGGGGAGAAAAAATTCAAAGCAATTCTTTCAAAACTGGAAAACAGGCTTTATTAGTATAAGGGGTATTTAGTTTTGTTGTTGTTATTTAAAGATATTCTGCGAATTTGGCAACTAGCTTCAATTCCCTCTCTTTTCACTTGCCAAGAGAAAGCATCTCCCTGGCACTGCTGACTGTGCAAGGTGTTTGCTGCCTGCTTTCAGCTGGGCAAGGAACAGCTGGAGTGCCTCACTGTAACAACAGTTTTGCAGAACTTCAAAGCCACTAAATCATGCCTGGCTCTTCTGATTCGGAGGATGGGAAGTCTCAGCAGCCTTCTGCAAATGGAGGTTGTGTAACTTGTAACAAAGATGGCTGAGGCCTGAGGTTACTTATGAGACATTGTTTCATAAACACTTTCCCCAACATTCAAGGCCTTGAACACTCTTACACAGCTGCTTATCAAACACCCTCATCAGAGGATACCACAAGTTTTAAAAGAGAAGTAATCTCCAGAAAATACTAAAATAATTTTTAGTTATTCTGTAATGGCACAAACAACAGTGCAAATATTTTTATTTCCAAAGAGTCACTAAACTTAAATCTAGTAGTTTTTCTGATTAGCAAATTTCACCCTCTCATAACATTTGAAGTGTTAATCCAAATTGCCTACAGGTAAGCAGCCAGAAAAAAACACCAAACACAGAAACCTGAAGAGACATGTTAAAACATGGGACAAATAAACCTCTTCAAAGGCAGCTGACTACCTCTTGAGGTGTAAACTTGTGCTGAGGAAGAAATACTTATTCATTACCACAATTAATGGAAATGATGGCAGTAGCAGCAGAACAGAACAAAATGGCTTTAGTTTGAACTTCAACATCTGAGCAGCCACATAAGCCCTTCAACCAACATCACTTTCATCCTTCCAGCATGGATTTTTGCTACAGATAAGGTGGTGGGAAGAAGAGGCAACGAAAAGACAACCCATGCTTATTCTCAGTGTAAACAGAACCAGACTTTGCTGCTTTTTTTTTGTTTATGGCTTATTTATTTCTACTCAAGATAACTCAAACCATTCCCATAAAACAAACCATCCCCTACAATCTACCTTTGAGGAAAACACCCTAATTTTCAGAAGATTCTCATTTGCTCTGTAGGAGTGTACACCTCTAACTCCAAACTATCGTCTACTCAAAGCTAGTTAGGACTTAGTGAGGTTTAACTCATCAGCTGCAGATGACAGCAAATCATTTGTTTGGGGCCTTTTTCCCTTTCTATGCATTCCTTTCTATCTCTGAAAGAGGTGCATTAAAATTTTATTTTGACAACGTTAGCTCCAAATAGAAAACAAAACTAAGAAAGCCACGTGGGAACTTCGTCTGCACAGCTTTGTTAGGCGGCAGGAGGAGCAGGCACCCCACCCATGGGGCCAGCAGCGCTCCAAGCTGGAGCCACGTGCTTATGTGAGCTCCTGTCATCACTCTGGGCTCTCCCTGTGTGACAGCCTGGCACAACCCCCGCTGAAAGCCTTTGATCCCGCAGGAAATATCTGTGCCCTCTCCTGTGGAACACGCTACCTTTAGCGGCTCACACCTCTCTTCGATGATTTGCACTATGAGTGAAAACTTGCAAAGAATCAGGCACACAACCGGTGCAAAGACCCTGCAAGGGGAAGCACGGGCAGTGATCACACCGCGGGGCTGGGACACAGGGGACACGCTGGCACCGGGAAGCGAAGTTACAGACAATTCCAGCCGGACAAGGAAGGGCAGCTGCGGGGAGGCTCCGTGCAGAGGCACACGCGGTCCCCGCCGCCCAGCGCTGCCCAGGCCGGCAGCAGCCCGGCAGAGACGCCCTGAGAGGCGGAGAGGGACACGGGGACTCGGAGCCTTCGGCCCGGTCACCTCCTGCTGCTCCCGCCCAGCCCCAGGGCGGGTCGGGCTGGCGAGGGGCGCCGGGCAGCGCTCCCAGCTGGGCCGTTCAGCGCAGCCCGGGCTCCGCGGGCACCGCCGCTGTCCCGCACCCCACAGCGAGCAGGCGGAGGGGGCGGCACGGCCGCCAGCGAGCCCCGCTCCGCGCCCGGCCGCTTCCGCCGCCCCGGGGCCGCTACAAACCTTTGTTCCCCACGGCGGTGGCGGAGCTGCTGCCCCCGGGCCCCTCCTGCCGCTCTCCCTGGGAGCCGCCGCCGGGGCTGCCGGGGCCGGGCCGGGCTTTCTTCCGCGGGGGTTCCCGCCCGCAGCCCGCGCTCATCCTCGGCGGGGCCGCCCTGCCCGCCGGGGCCGGCCAGCACCCGCCCCCCGGGGACGGCGCGACGCTGCGGCAGCGGCTCCGCCCGTCCGCATCCTCCGTGCCGCACGCCGGGCTCTTCCTAAGGCGCGGGGGGCGCGGCGGGGCCGGGAGCGAGCGGCGTCCGGCGAGCGCGGCCCGGCGCTCGAGCAAGATGGCGCCCGGCGCGCCTCACCCCGTCGCCATGGCGACCCGCAAAGCAGCGGGGCCGGGCGGCGCTTTGCGGCGCTTTACGGCGGCGCTTTGCGGCAGCCGTTGGTGGAAGCGAGGGCGGCGGGCGCGGGGCCGCCATGGAGGGCGGCGGGAACTCCAAGGGCACCGGGCTCGGCGGCCTCTTCGGCGCCGGCGGGCTCGGCTACTCGCACGCCGACCTGGCCGGGGTGCCGCGTGAGTACTGGGGCGGCCGGCGGGGCCGGCCCGGGGGGGCGGTGTTGGCGCAGCGGCCGCTGCAGGGCCGGGCGGCCGGCACCGGGAGCGGCGGCGGTGCCGGGAAGCACGCGGCCTGAGGGCTCCGCCGCCGCCCCGCCGCGGGGGACGCTCCCGACCGCCGGCACCTCCCGGGGGTGGGCGCTGAGGTGCCAGGCCTCGGGAAGGGGCCGCGTGTCGCGACGGGCGCTGGTCACAGGGACAGCGCGATCGCCTCGCCCCGGCCGCTGCCCGGAAAGGGGAACGGGAAAGGGGAGTTGCGGCCGGTGCCGCCTCTCAGGGAGTCGGGCAATTTAACGGCAGCATCTCCCCTCCTGCCACGCACGAGAGCTGCCCCGTTTTGCCTTACAGGTTGTGAATTGTTGGTGTTAAAGTGTTCTGTGTTTTTTCCTTTTAGTAACTGGGATGAGCCCTTTGTCACCGTATTTAAACTTGGACCCCAAGTACCTAGTGCAGGTGAGAAGGTGGCGTGTATTTATCGTGTTGAACTCGATTTCAGTGTTTGCATAGTTACACGAGCGCCTCAAACCTCCTGCAGTGCTGGGCTCTGTGTGCTGAAGCCTTGAACTGAGGAACAGTGGAAAGCAACAATTTTTTCAGTATTGTCCTTAATAAATCTTGAAGTGCTGTGACATCTAGAACAAAATGAGTACTGATGATGCAGAGGATAGGTAGGGCTGTTGTGTCAATGCAAGCCTGCTGCTGTTGGAAAGAGATCTCCCTCCCTGCCTTGAGGCAGAGAGCCCAACAGCACCTCACACAAGTGTCAGTCAGTAAGAGCAGCCAGAATCTCTCTCTCCTCTTTTCACGGATGAGTTTTCTGAACTGTGACAAGTTCCATCAGTTTACTGAGGTGTTCAGCCAAGCTCCAGACCTAATAACAGGCTTTGGCATCACAGCAGCTGCACATTTCACATCACTGTCCTTATGTCATTACCCAGCTGAAAGGAGACCATCATGAAGTAAAATTTCCTGTTTTATTCTATAGAATTATGTAGCTGTCACACTTGCACATTTTAACATCAGTTGATATAAAACAAGGCCATCATAAGGAAAAAAAATATTTTAAATCAAGAAACGTGTCCCATTTTCATAAGTATTAACTGTAGCTGAAAATGTTAAAGTTAATCCAATTAGGATGCATGTCAATGATTTTATTTAGTTCGTGGTTTTCTGCATACATGGCTTATATTCTCTGAGAACATGAAGTTTTCTAGAATGAGCAGTTAAAGTTCAACAGTTGCATGGTGCCTGCTGACCTCTGTGCCTGGTTCCATGGTACCCTGGGTCACTGTTTCTTTGTAAGTGGGAGCTGTGCAGGCAGTTCAGGGGCCTAGAAGCTGTTGTAGTCTGGGTTACAATGTAGCATTCCCAGAAGGATAGAACACCACGGCTGTGTCTCTGGTGGCAGTGGGTTCAGTACTGTGGCTGCTGCTGTTGAGTGGTCAGAAAGAAGCTGAGATTATTTAGACTTTCTCCAAAAACACTCTCTAAAGTGGTTTTGTTCAGTTAGTAAGTTAGTATTTTTTCTGAGAATACGTTGGTGTTATGTTAAAAGCAGGATAGCAGGGATTTTGGAACAAAGTGTGTACTAAAAGATTTTTAGAAACAGAGATGTTTGCTTTAAATGCAGAGGTGTTGGCATTAGTGCCATGAAACACTTCTAAAAATACTTATTGATGTAACACTAGAGGCTGAGTCTGTGTTGTAACACTTCACTGCCCTTCATGTTTAGCTCTAGTGTGTTGTAGTAATAGCAAATTGCATTGAAATAAAAGGGAATTCCATCTTTTTTTATCTGAACAAGTTGCCCATACAAGCTGTGAGGTCTCTTCCTTAGAGAATCACAAGACATGGGAATGGCTCTGAGTGCCCAGCACTGCCTGACCTTTCTTTTAACAATGGGGGTTGCACTAAACAATCTCCACAGGGTCCTTGGGCTCTAAATACTGAAGGAAAAAGACATAGCTAATATTTCAGAGTATAAGAGGTCTTCTCATGATAACAAATGGTACACTGGTACTTGGTTACTTTAAACCCCACATTTTTGGTTGGTCCATGAGTGCAGGCATGGAACAAGCTATTTTCTGCAATGCTGTGTTGCCTGCAGCAGGTAACAGGTGTTATAAATGTGTGTGCCAGCCTTTGGCAGAAGCCTAGAGGATGGGTTTTGGAGGTGGCCTCTAGAAACTTAGATGTTACATGGCCAAGGATTGCTTCATCTTGACTTTTGAGACAGTGGTGAAAACTGTTAGAAACTGCTAACTTGTGTAAACACTGAATTTCTCCAGCTGTCTAGTTACAAGGAAGACAGAAACCATAGTGTAGGTTTATTTTATTGATAGCACTATTCACAATTTTATGAGCTATTTTTTCTGTATTGCCATTCACATTCAGTGTCAAATGTGGGCCAGTAAAACCCTTAGAATACATTTCCTTGAGCCTGCAGCTGTTGGAATCATGCATCAGTTAAATAGGGGTGGATAAAACTGTGACTGGAAAGCACAGAAGCTTGAAAGAGATCTGCTGCTTTAGCACCTTATCAACAGCAGGCATCTTCAGTGTCTGCTACTGAAGAAGTGCCTTGGCACACCTTATCTCTGCACTAATGCCAGTTTCTCTAGGCCACTGCTGTAGCTTTTTAGGCCACTGGTCTGCAAGAACACAAATGTGTCCCTGTGGCAGAAAGATGGACAAGTGAAAAATTACCCAACCTCACATATTTCATGCCTGATCATCATTAGTTTTGAGCATATTCCTTGTGTTTTTCACATCCTTAAATAGGTCACTTATTTCAATGCAAGAAAATACTTCTTTTCATAGTAAGGCAGTTTTTGTTTAGTATCAAAGTAGTGGGAAACTTAATTAATGCATTACTGTATCAGACTGGGTTGCTCAGTGAGGAAACAGTGCTATGTAATCAGACAACAGGAATGTTTTTAGAAGGCTTGTGTTGCCTGCTGCAAGTTGTAATTAAGCAAATAGTCATTAAAAACAAAAACAACCAACAACCCACACAGTATGAGTTCCTTGGCTGACTGATACAATTTATAAAAAGTTAACACAGCTAGGAAGAAAAGAAAACCACTCAGTCAACTGAACTTTTTACAGTCCTTTTTTATGCTTAAAACAGTATACACGTGGTACATTCCATCTCTGTGCTACTGTAGGCAAGAATTTTCCAGAAATACTCATCCATCTTTAGTTTATTGCATGGATTAAAGAAAAAAATTAATATGGCTTACATTTTGAACTGGACTTGGAATATACAAAAGTATCTGTTTTTGTTTTCCCCCAGGATACAGATGAGTTTATCTTGCCCACAGGAGCCAACAAAACTCGAGGCAGATTTGAGCTGGCCTTTTTCACCATTGGAGGATGTTGTATGACAGGTAGGTGGTTGTGGTTTTCACTTTTCCCAGCTGTCCAGGTAACACCTCTGCACTACAGTGATGGATGAGATGGGAAATGCCTTGTTCTGCAAGACATTGGCTGTTCTTAAGTAAAGAGATACTTGATTTAATTTATACACTGAATTCTGTTCTCAGTATTTGCTTCTAGGATTGTTTATTCTTTTTCTTTTTAAAAAGTAATAACTGCTATTATTCCAACTAGGGGCAGCATTTGGTGCACTGAATGGTTTGAGACTTGGCTTGAAGGAGACACAGAATATGGCATGGTCAAAACCTAGAAACGTACAGTAAGTGTTCCATCTAAAAAAAATGTACTTCTTAGTGACAGAATTGTTTCTTCCAGTTTATACAAGGTTAGATCTGAATATACTGCAAAAATAAATGGTTTGGGTTTTTTTTTCTTTAGTGGGGACAAATGGGAGTCAGTATTTGTCTTGATCAAGTTATTACATGCTTTTAGTTACAGTGATGTTCAGTTCCACCTTTTTGCTTTTTGTTTGGTCACAATTGGTGTGTCCTGTGACTTACCTTAAAAATTTGAGAAATAATTACTACTTTGATGTTTACTAAAAATCTACTTCAAAGTCAAAGCAGTTTTAATATGTAGAAGTATTCCCAGAAGCAGTAGTGTTTACTTGCAGCTATTTTTTGCTGTCATTTATCTGAGCACAAGTCTCCCTTCTTTCCCAAGCAGGACAAGATTCAAATGCAGAGCTGGGTCTGCCTGGGTTTGCATTAGGGCTGACATTGGTGTGTGCTGCTGAGCAGGCATTGCAGGGGGGAGCTGTTCTGGGTTATGGATCCAGGAGCACCCATGGCATTGCTGTGTTTTCACCTTACCTGACTGTTTGAAAGAACACAGCAAAGACAGGAACATTTGTTTCTACAGGATGCCTCTTCTTAAAATAATGGCAGCTTAGACATAGCTATAGGAAAACCTAAGTGAGAGAGACATTGGAAACCAGAGGAACAGAATAACTGGGGGAAAGCATGAGAAATTCTCACTCCCAGAATACTTTGGAACAAGGGAATTTTAGAAGAGTAACTTCATATTTCCTGGTACAGTTTATATTGGCTCTGCTTCTTTTTAAATTGTTTCTATATTCATCCCTTTGTTTATCAAAATATTCACCACTGTAATTATGACTCTTTCATAATGCTCTAGATTAACAGAATTGTATTTTAGGGTTTGGAATGAGCAGAGTTGGAGAAAGCCATGATGTTAAGCACAAACTTTGGCAGGTCAAGCCCAGGAGGTGGCAGTCAGTGCACACACTGCTCTTATCCTGGCTCTGCAAGGCAAAGGTCTGCTGAAGGTCATCACCTTCCAACAGTGCATTAGGTTCTGATTTTCCCTCATCAGGTGCAGAGAACAAACTTACTTAGCTAGATTTCTTCCAAATTTATCCTTAGTGTACACAGGTTTATTTCTTAATGAAATTTAATTCTGCTGTTATTCACTTGTCATCAAATACCTCACAGTAGACCATGGTTGTTAGAATTACTGATTCTCTTATCAATTCAGAATGAATATAAAATTAAAGGTGGGGGTTGTAATTAAGGAGAGATTATCAATAGCCTGGCTTCTTAGATTTTTTTTCCTCTTGTTTCAAAATGAAACGTTCCACTATTGTTTAGTTCATTGCCTAACCATATTCAGTAACAACCTCTGTCCTAATTAAAATGATAAAAAAAGGGAAAACAATAGAAAATTGAATCAGAAGGAACATAAAGCAATTAAAGTATCAGACATTAAATTAAACTTAAGTTCCAGTGGTAGTCAGCTGTCCAGAGCAATACCATGCCTGTGATGGTGTTACACTGCTGGGAGATAAAGATCAGTCGTTTCTTCTGGCTGCTGTTGTCACCGTTCTGGAGACAGCTGGTAGCAGCAAGAAGTGGCACTGTGCTTCTCTGAGAGCGCACTAAGGGTTCTCTTTTCCTCTTGAGTGCTAGTCTGGAAGCCTACACACAGAGCAGACACACAGACACACCTCTTGGCCTTCTGCTGGGTGGGCAGATGGGGTTGGAAGGGACTCAATCTTCCCTTCCTGACTTACTGCAGTCCAGACTTGCTTTTTTGCCCACAGCATTTGCTCAGGCATCCCCACACTCCCTGCCACATGCTCCATGTAGAGGAGCACTGAGGCTTTCTTGGAGACCTTTTACCAGCTAAGTCTGCGTAAGTGTGTCAGTTATTCCTGGAGCTGTGTGTGCTCACCATGTAAGGAAGGACAACGTGGGTTAGAAAGTCATTTGAAGGGAAGAGATTTGAGTCTTGGGGAGGGTCAAGAGAGAAAGATTTTTTTAAGACTTGACAAGACTGACTATTTGCTTTCAAAAGCTTTTAGTTCATCATTGCAGTTTTGTTAACCACATATATAGTGTAAACACACAAGCTCTACTGTCATAAACACTGCCTTGATGTAAACACAGAGTGCTAAAGGTTTTCATACCTCTTTAACTCCTTTATAGAATTCTAAATATGGTGACAAGGCAAGGAGCATTATGGGCTAACACTCTGGGATCACTGGGTAAGTAAAGTCATTCCTTCATAGGGAAAGCAACTTAAAGTTGGAATTGTGGAAAAGCGTATTTGTGTATTATCTGAATGAGAGTGTTCTCTAAATTTTCATTATTAAATCCATCAGGAAAAAAGTGCAGGTTTCTTTCTTTGGGGGCTTGAGGGTATTTCAGTAGACATGAAAATGGAAATTAAAGGCTAAAATAGGATTTACAGCATAAGGAGCCAAAAGCCTTTAATTAAAACCCAACATTTTTACTGTATTATAAAAATTATTATTTTTTTACTGTATTAAAATTATAGCTATATCAGAAATAACTAGAAATTACAGATAATGTTTATGTGTTAATAAATTCCAATTAAATTACAGCTTGAATTAAAAAAATACAATTTAATATTTCTGAAATCGCTTTAATAACCTACACTGAGACTCTGTGGTCATGTGATCAACTGCCTAATGTTTGTTTCCTGTTGAAGTCAACCAAATGTTCATGTGAAGAAGCAATGTGATAGTCAGTACAAAGATTTATCCTTTAAATGATGGTACATTAGCAAGAAAAATCACACATGGTACCACTGACCCTAAACCTAAATGGTGCTTATAACTAATGTGGGTTAGGAAAAAAGACAAAAGAAAATGACCAATAGCCTGAGGTACAAGAAAAAAACTTGTGTGAACTCAGATTTGGGTGGGAGGGAGCTGTGGAATAAAATCACATCAGTTGCCTCAGAAAAACAAGGTTATTTCATAAAAGTCAGTGAAATAACAAATGCCCTAGAAATTACAAATTTTTTACCTCCCCCAGAATCTTAAAAAATGAAAACTGATGCAGTAACTTTAAAAGGAGATATCCAAAATTGATTAGATTATTTTGAAGAAAAATAATGATGGAACTTGTTGTCCTACAAAGTTGGAGTTGGCAATATTTAAATCAGAGACTGCATCCTGTTATAACCCAGTCTACATCTGTTTGACTTTTGAGAAATGCATCAAAGTATAGGCTAAGTTGCATGGATGACATTTATTTCATTCTTATTTCTGAAGAGCAGATTAGCTGCCATTTAATTTAAGCATTAGCTTTTGAGACATTGTATAGAGGGCAAGGTTAGAGAGAGGATTCTGAGCTACAGCAAGATAGGCATTTTTTCTATAAGCAATGCATATGGTTGCCTGCTGAAATTTATTGAGCCCTTTTTGTTTGGATATTTTTTTTTGTTCCAAGTCTAATGAAAACATGTCTGAGAAGTGAGATGCAGGCACACTGCAGTTCAAGGTTTCATTTGAGTGACACATTAACAGGTTTTTCCAGCTGTGTTTGAAGAAAGATTACTCAAGAAAATGTTTGTGCATTCCAGTAACAAATTGTTATTTTTCTTACAAAATATGGCCTCCAAAAATTACAGAGTTAAGCAGAACTTAATATTTGGGATTCTGGTAGACCTCTTTCTTGTCCTAGCTACCAGAGAAATTCCTTTCAAGGAGCTGAATTATTTTTGCATCTTACTTTACCTTGTGCAGCCTTTCTGTACCTCAGAGATTGTTTTTGTCACTAGTGAGAGTTTTTGTCATTCTGTTCCTGAACAGAGGCTACATCTGTGTGGAACTGTTTTTAAAAATTATGTTGAGTTCAGCTTTTCCTTCCCTTGTTGCTAATCTGCTTGCTGCTAAGAAAAACTGAAATACCCTTGCCTGTGCTGAATGGAGAACGATGCTGCTGTTAACTCATTGACATTATTGTGGTTGCTTATGAAGGATTTACTGCCTTTTAGCAGAAGGAAAGATTTCAAATTCTTGGAGGGCAAGGAACAAATTAAATGCCATGGTCTTTATCACTCAAAATGATGACATACTCTACTTTTCTTTGCCAGCATGAAATATGAGTGTATCATGAGGGGTTTCCTTTCATCAAAATGTATAACTGATAAACGCATCCATGCTAAAAAGCCTATGCATTTCTCTTTCCAGTCTATTCCAGCACAGTCCCTAAAGTTATCCCAAAGCAAAAGGCCCTCTAGGGATAAAGATTTCATGCACAAGCAGAGGTGAAACAGCTGTAAATGTCAAATCCCAAGCATTCTAATAGTCATTTAAAAAAGAAACAAAGCCCATTGTACTCCAGCTCTTGGTGGTATGATCTGAATGCTGTACTAAACTCACATTTCATCACTGTCACACATGGACAGCAATTTTCTCTACATAGAAAGTCCCTGGGTTTAGTTTCATGTCATCCACAGAGGACAGAATGAAACTGCCAGTACAAATTTAAACACTGAATTTTGAAACAAATTTGAACTAGCAAAATAGGCTTAAACTTCAGTCAGTGCTTTAAGCACATACTGTCATGAAAAATGCTACTTTATAACCAAACTGTAGCTTGAGAAAGAAGAAATAGCTACACAGGAAGAGATTTGGAAAAGAAACACCAAAGATGGGATTTTGGAGAGGATTCCCTTCAAATAAGCAGAAAATCTGTTCTTCAGAAGCATAGTCTAAATAGCTACACAAAGCCTGGATTCTAAGCTTTCAGCCTCAGACCATGGAAGGTTTTTAATATTTTTTTTTCCCTCAGCTCTACTTTACAGTGCATTTGGAGTCATCATTGAAAAGACACGAGGTGCAGAAGATGACCTGAACACTATAGCTGCTGGAACCTTGACAGGAATGCTATACAAAAGCACTGGTAGAGTAGCAAAATATTTCTCCTTTTCCCTCTCTTGTGCTTATCCTAGGTATTAGGATTCTCATGACTTTTACTAAATACTGTCCTGCTCTCAAAATTGACATTGTAAAAAAGACTATTAGCTCAATGTCCCCTAACCCACAATGCTTTTCACCCAGCTAAGGCTACCTAAGGAAAACTTGCACTGATAAAAAAAAATCCAGCTGAATTAAATTTGATTCTTTGCAACTGCACAGGAGCGACAGTAACCATGAGAGCCAAATTATGACTGTTGTACATATATACTGAAGAAACAGTCATTTATTTCCTTAGGTATATGGTGAGGTTGTGTAAAATACATACCCACCTCACTCCTAGCCATGTTTTCAACAAAAGCAGGAATAAATGTAGTTGTTTCTCAAGTCCATGAGTGGATGCAGGCAAATGGGAACTACCTTGCAAAGTGAATGGGGGCAGGGAAGGAAAACACAGAACACAGATTGATTGCATGAACATGAAACTTCATAAAAGTGATCCATGTGACAGTAATTCACATGATAGTGGTACCTGGAGCTGCAAAAACCCTACACACAGGGAAATTGGTGTATTTATGAAATAATTGCTTAGGTTTTCATGAAACTGTTGTCTTGGGATGGGATTCTAGTCTTTGCATAGTGGTCAAAAGCAACAAAAAAGGTTATTTGAGAACAGCATGGATTTAAGGTAAGACTGCTGATGCAAACTGAATTGTTTGCAGGAGAGAGGGTCTGACCTTCATCAGCAAAATGGCTGCCAACACATGTTCCAAGCTTAACCATTGGAGGTAGCATTTCTAGAGGATTGCTGGGTACCACAGGTTGACATTAGCACATGGAAAAACGTTTTATGTTTTAAGTTACTCAGTAAATGTTTGACTGCATGACTCACCTGCATTTTATGGAGGACATAATACAAGAACTGACCTATGTACTTTTGCATATCTGACTGGGCTCAGTGTCTGAACAGTGTTCCTGAAGGCCTGCTTTTTCTTTTAGGGTAAAACAGTTTGAGTAACTCTATTTTCCTGATGGCTTAGACTACCTGAAGCCACAAATAATTGGCTGGAACAGCCTTCATAAATATGAGACTCTTAAGTTTGCAAGGGCAAATTGCTCTCCTGTAATCCATTTCTTCCTTGGGATTTCATGAGAGATATGACAGATTACCAAGAACAGCTGGAAAGGGTAGCATATAGAATATTTTCTGTAGGAGTTTATTAATAAGGAGAATTGTCATCTAATAATTGAGCAGAAGCATCCCCCTTCCAGAAGTATAGAGCTGGCATTATGTGTAATATTTTTTTGGCACAGTGCAGCCCCAGTTAACTACTCCAGTCACATGCACAGTCATCTGACACTACTAAGGTTTTTATTACCAGAGCACAGTGGGACATTTGTTTTGTAACACAAGATCTACAGAGCTAATGGCAGTCCTTATAAAGGCAAATGAAGTCAGTAAATCTCTATTCATGACAGTATTGTATTTCAAGTGTGTGTTGTGCCTGTGAACCATAGGCCAGAGAAACTGCTGCTTCTATCACCTTATGCCAGAGCACCCTTTCTTATTCTGTATGGTAAAACTTAAAAGTTCTGCCTTGACACTGCATCAGTGTATATGTTTACCTTAAAATCTGGAATATTTAAACCATATTTAAACCATGCAAAAGATCAGCACACATCTGACACATCCAGACTGTAATAATTACTGTGCTACATGGAATGCCATGATGTGTGACATTTTCCTTAAGAAAAGGAAAATGTAAAAGCTTTCAAGGACACTGAGTTTTAAATCTCCATATTTCAGTGTCGTATAGAAGCTCACACAAACATGCCACTGCAAATTAAGGCTGCTCTGTAGTCCACAAGGGGTGGATAGCATGTAGTGCTATTCAAACACTCAGATTTTCCACTTCCATCATTCCTGCTTTGTAAAGAGATCAGACTTAAGAAGAAATGGGATAATGTATGGCAGGTCTTTTATTATAGCTTCATGCTTTACCACAGCACTGATGGAGGAATCACATCAGAATCCATTCTGCACTGAAAAACACTCCTGTGAACACTGCAAAACCTAGACTGAATTTCTGAAACCAATGATTAGACATCTGATGAGTGGACAGGAAAAAAAAACAGCTGGGAAGACTTTGTGAAGGCTGAGATTGGTTGCCCCAAAACTGTTCCCAGTTTTCACAATTTGTCCTTGTAGAAGTGTTAATCATTACCAAAATGGCAGCAGTCAAACAGAACCTGCACGTTCTAAGGCCATTGATTGGGAGCACTTTTGTGTAAAGCTACTTGACACAGCTTGTGTGGGAGAAGATAAGAGAGGTTTGAAAGCTCTGCAAGTGAGGACAGTGGCAGTTCAGCCCCCTCCCTGCATTCAGGGGCAGTGCCATCACTCACTGAGGCTCCCACTGCAGTGACTGAGGCAGTTCAGTCCCCAGGAACAGCAGGTGATGCCTGGGCTCCATCTCAGCATGGCTTAGGCCAAAAGACACCTCTGCAGTGGGAATGGACAACTGATGTGGGGATTTTGGAAACACCTTCTGCTTCATTCATCTGACCAAAGTGATCTCCAGCTTTGACATTTGTTTAAATTTAATGCCACAATTACTGACTAGATTTTAGCCCAAATGCAGCAATAAGAGTACATATTAATTTGTTACACCAGTCTTACAACTTCATGGGAGCAATTTTTTGAGCTCACCTCTAAACTTCTACCCAGAACATTCAGTTTGGGTAACAGTTAGAAGAAAACCCTTTGGGTTCCTCTGCCAGTGGCATATGCAATAGAAATGTTTTAGAAAAACTTGAATTGACTGAGTTGCTGTAAGGGGGTCTGATATTCTAAATCCACAAGGATGGCTTTTCCATTTAATAAGGTACTATTTATTCTTTAATTTTAAACAAAGGCAAAAATTAGTATCTGTTATGCCATGTTTTTTCTGATAAATGTTACAAAGGACAAACATATCTTAAAGCAAATGTTTAGCCTCCTTGCATGTGCTTTCAACCTCTTTTCTAAACTGACCATCTTTATTTGGTTTTCTTATCATTGTATTAGTCATGAAAGCAGCAAACCACCAAACAAAAATGATTGTCACTGTGCACTATGTCACTGTTACACCCTCCCACCATGAAAATAAATGGCTCCAGTTGTCACAAAGGGACAGCTGGCTGAGGCTCCTGCACTCCTCCCCAGGCATGCAGATTGATCAGTCAGGAAAAGATGAACTAGCAAGACTTTGGCCTGACCTAGTGTGACAGCAATTAATTTCTCACTGGAATTCCTGACAGACTTCAGTAAGCAAAAAAAGTTAACCAACCTTTGCCTCTTATCTGAGGGTTACACAGGTTGTAGATGTTCTTTTTCTTGGATAATTTTTTTCCTCTCTTGAGGTTAGGGGTAACAGCAAAAAAAGTAAACTAATTCTTTGGACAAACTAAATTTACTTTTGTGCAGTAGGACCCAATCCTAAGTAAAGCATCTTGTGCCTTTGGAGCGATAGATGTTACATCATTTGGTACAGAAAATGGTGTGTCTGGAAAGCCAGGAACTGCATGCCAGCAATAGCTGAAGGGAGCAGTTGTCATTTTAAGGCCTCAGAACACAACCCTGAAAAGCCAATAGGTTATGAATTAGGAAGGGCTGAATGTTTTATTGCCAGCAGTAAGATCTGGTGGGAGCTAAAGATCAGTTTTGTGACATCCTGTGGGCAGTTAAGGGCAGCTGTGTTAGCTGACAGCTTCTTGAGCTATAAAAAGCCTGTTCTCTAAGCCCAATGAATGTTTTTCTTTGGGCCAGACAGGGCTGTTTTCTCATTTCTCTTGGCTGGAGACGGGGAAGAGCTTTTTGGGGACTGCTGTAGGTACAGTCTAGGATATTCTGCAGTATTTGGGAAAAAGTTAAGAACTTGCTTGTCATCCCTTAAGTTAAGGGCTGTGAGACATTTTGGAAATTTAAGAACCCCTTTTAACATAACATGTCTATAGGATTATCAATCAAATGATGTTTAGAGAAAGGATTTTTTTAAAATCTGCAATAAGGAAGAGGTTAGGACAATGTACAAGCAGCACTACAAGTAACAGCTTGTTGAGCCCTTCTTAGTTATTGAGGACTGATGTCTAAGAGTATGTGTGGCCACTGAGAGCAGTGCTGCCCAGCTCTGCTAGCCAGGAGCAGTGAACTCAGAGCTGCAGGGATTTGCAGGGTTTGCAGGTGCCATTCATTTACAGTAGCTGAAGTAGCCTCCTATCAGTCAGGTGCTGCTGCTTTCACTCAGTGAGAATACAGCAAATTTTAATCATGTTTGCAAAGTAACCTCAACAGCTCTAGTACTTCCAAACCACTAAATTGAATTGTAGATTCCTACTGTTTTTTCTAATTTAGGTTTCATACCACAGTAACTACAGGAAATGTTCCCTCTTTCAAGCTTTGTTGTTTCTGTATTCTAAGCACAATACTGCAGCAATATGAAAATGGAAGATGCTTTTCTGGAATATGTCTTGCTTCCAAATACAACTCTTTCAGTTTCCTTATTAATTTCTGTATCCACAGACTTCCCCACTACTTACAAGATTTCATGAAATGAACCCCATGGAGCAGAAGGAGGAAACTCTTGATACTTTCTAATGACATCAGGCTACCCACAGGGTTCAAGCAGATGACTGCTTGATGGTTCAGATGGTCTGGTTACTGATCTTGAATTTGGAGCAAAACTGAGATTGCCTTGGACACTTGAGTTGAGCCCTTTAAACCATTTAAAAGTATTTTTGTTCCTGAAGGCCTGGCAGGAAGAGAAGCTGTTTTCATTCAGAGTATCCAAGAGAGATTGAAAGACAGAAAACTAATCACAATTTAAAGATTATTCTTCTATTGTTTGGCATAAGTGGGTCTGAGGTTTTGGTGAAAGTATTTGGAATGCCTGCTATTGGATAGTTCTTGCTTTAAACATTCCAGGAACTATCCCAGGACATTGGAGTAACATTCTGAAAGAGACAGTAAATTCTAATGGTTCTAACCATGCTTCCCTCATGGTTTTACCTACTGGACAGGTACAGCTCAGTGTTAGGAGTGGCTTCTGCAGTGCTAAAATGCAGAGCTGTGCTGTTGGAATGCTGTGTGCCATGGCACAGTGTAAGCTGGAACCTATTGAAATGAGGGAGGGACAATACTTGGAGGTGGAAGGGTGCAGCAGCTAAAGCCAGAGAACTAATTTCCCATTTAGGCAGCATCAGATGTACCTTTGGAAACCCACAGCAGTTATCAACTCTTGTGCAAGGTGCCTGATCTCTAAATACCTGCTTCCAGAAGTGTCTGTCAGCTGGAACCCTTATCTTACTGGGACATGCAAGATTAGGGGCTCAGGGCCATGTTTCAGCAGGGCTTGTCAGGGCAGACTTGGTATCAAAGGCTTGCACAGAGTGATTGCAGAGGAGGGGTGGGAATGTGTTCTATCATGCAAACACAGCTGGGATGGGAGTGGAGAGTTTCATTTTTGTTAACAAGTTAATTTTCTCAGAGGCCCTAAGATTTTCTGCCCAGCAGCAGGGCTGTGTTCTAAAGTGCATTACTGTTTGAAGTCTGCCACATATTTACTCAAAGGTAGTTCAGAAATCAGGAGCAACTGCTACCAAAAAAAATCCAACCCCCCCCACCCCCAAGATTTTGTAGCAGAAGCATAGTATAGACACACTGGTAAAGGAACACTTCTTGCATGTTTTCCTGGATATTTTCTCTCTCAGTCATGCACCTATACCAACTGCACAAGTTTAGTACACTGTTCACGAAACATCTCCAGCAATGTCCCTAAGTTGTCTGCAGGCCTGCAGATGGCTTTAGGCCCTCTGGTTGACTCTTGCCAGTGGGTTCAGAGCTGCCATCCTTACCTGGCTGGCTCAGCACATGACAACACCAATATCTGCTGCAGTAGGAGCAGCACATCTAAAGTCCTCATACGTGGATGCTAGAAAACAGCTCAGTGACCTGAGTTTAAGATGTCACCTTTCTTGTACAGCCCTGACTTCACAGAACCTGCAGCCAGGCTTCATCATCCATCAACTACCTGTTCTTGCACAGGAAGAATAGGATTTTAAGGGGAAAGGAGAGGAATTGAACCTGGGGGGTAAGGAAAGAGCCCATGGGACTAGTCATAGTTCTGTAGTGCATCACATTCTGTGGGGCTGTTCCACGTTTCCTGGTACACCTGATGCTCATGAGCCCCCTTTGGGGGTTCCTGCTGTGATCTCTTGAATCCCAATATAAACAGCAGAAAATTGGGCTCTAATGTTGTATTCATTTACCCCAGCAGGAATGAGGAGTCAGTATTTTTAGAGATTATCTCAAATACTTGTTTTGCACAAAGTGTCCTTTAAATTTCACCTGTGGCTTTTTGCCAGACACTGCTTGCACATGGTTAGTTTTGTGTACCCAGCTGCAAGCCCTTTTTATGAAAAGCTTTTTGTGCAACAAATTCAGGATCAATTAGCAAACACAGAACATCTACATTTGCTTTCCTAAATGCTGATTTAGGCACATAGATCATATTCAGTAAGGCTTTTCTTAGAGCTGTTGAATTCCCAACAGTTACAGCAGTGAACTCAGCCTTATACCCTAAAAAACCTCTCAAATTGTCACAGCTGGTCTGGCAGTGAAGTTTCTAGAAGCTGTGGCTAGATATGGCTTCTAATACCAAGTCCCACTTCTGCAGCCTCTTGGTTTCATTGCATGCCTGGGCAGTACAGCGAGGTTTAACAACTCCAGTGAAACCCATTTAACCTTGCAGCACAGGTAACACAGTGTCAGTCCAGCTGATGCCAACAGCTTGTTGCCTCTCTAAAAGCAATTCTGTGAGACAGCTTTATGACCCATAATGAAAAGGAAAAAAAATAAACCCAAACACAATCTCTCTGATTACTGAGGTGCGTTTGTTTTGAGGTTTCAGGAACCCGAACTGCCCTGCCAGTTTCTCCAATAAAGCAGGCAGGGTTTTTTATCTTGCTGTCAGCAAAACTGGCCTTGTTCTATACACTGTACACATTATCTAGCTTGGTTCAGCTGCAATGATAAACATTGCAGAATCAAACTCTCTGAAGTTTTCCTAGCACTGAGGGTCATACTCCCAGGTGCTCTGTGCATTTATAGTGCATTCTGGGAGCTCTGCTGAGGCACAGAAGTGTTTTGCTGTTTAGTAAAAGCAGCAGAAGTCTCTTCTTGTGCCCCTGTACAGCCCAGTCCTCATGTGGATGCTGTGGACACAGGATGCCACCTGACTCCCAGCTCCAGCCAGGTGCACTACCTGCAGGCAGTAGCCAAACTTGCCCTGTACTTCTGCTTTACACTAATGTGCTCACCAGCACCTTAAGAATTTAATCACCTTTGTGACTCAATTTTTACCATTGCAAGGTGATAGTTCTAATTATTAATAAAATAATAAAGAAAGCTGTTCAAAGTACACCATAGTAAATACTTGCCAGTTAATCCCTTTCATCTACTTCCTATTTTTTAATCAAAAAGCTTTAAAATTCCAAAGACACAGGAGCAGTGATAGGTTTTGCATGATGGCCCTAATGAATCTCTGGAGCCCGCTGTCACACCCATATCAGCTGTTGTTTTATTCACTTATTTCCCTCCTGCTCCTTCTCATTCTGCCCAAAGCTAATTATCATAATTGAAAACCTGGAGGAGAGCATGTCTATCTGTAAAAACAAATGTAAAAACGACAGATAGAATAGTAGGACTTGGGAAAAGCCATCTTGGCTTCCAGTGCTCTGTAGTGGTTCCCTGAAGCAGTGGTGCTAACACAGTTTGAGAGGAAGCTGTTCCAGCAGAATTAGTGTCAGGATCAGGAGTGAGTGACCATGAGCCTGGCAACAGGTTTGAGAGGAAAGTAGAAAAAGCACAGGGACCGTTACTGGAGAGTTACTCAAGAAAGGACTGTTCAATGAGATGCCTCTGGATTTAAACAGCTTCTTGGAAGTTGCTGTTCACTGACCATTTCCTGACAGTAACACTAACAAGAGCAATGTGTTTGTTCCTTGCAGGTGGAGTGCGCGGGATAGCACGAGGTGGGATCGCGGGCCTGACGCTGACGGGCCTCTACGCCCTGTACAACAACTGGGAGCACATGAAGGGCTCCCTAGCCCGGCAGTCCCTGTGAGCAGGGCGGAGGACACGCTTGCTTAGTCACCAATCAAATCAGTTGTGAGATCTATCTGGTGCCCCTTGCTATTTTATTTACAATTAGTGTGAAACTGATGGAAGCTGTGCTGGGAGGAACCTCTTGACACCGTGTAGCTGGACTGGCCCTTCCTGCCAGCCAGTTGCTGGAGAGGCAGCAATATTTGTTGGACCTGCGAGTGACCAGAGTGGCCACCGAGACAGCGTCTCCTGGCCAGAGCTGCCAGGCATGCTGGGCCCCCATAGCTGATCCTGCTCACTGCCAGGTTGGCTGGGTCCTGTAGGTCTGTGTCCATGGAGCACTCCCTGCAGTCCCAGCAGCACAGCCCCAGTAGCCATGGCACAGGCAGGGCTTGCTATTCTGACAGCACAAGACAAGCTAGCAAAAGGGACATCATCAGAATAAAAAGGGTGGTACTTACTCAAACCCATTTCTATCCTTTGCTCTTCCTGCCACAAAAGCATTCTGCATCCAGTGACCTATCTATGGATTCATTTTAAAGGACCTGTGTGGTGAAATCCTGGGGGAATTGGTGGGTGAGGGGAAGTGTACAAGCAGGCTGATGACCTCCTGATGATGTTACAGTAAGGCATAGCAGGGCTTGACTTCACTCTCTTATTTGCTCTAACAAATTGGTTGTTTATGGATGAAATACAGTTGCTGTTGCAGAGCAGCTGCCAGTGGATTATCAAAACATTTGGGTGCTCCAATATCCCAGAACTCATTTAGCCAACAATTAGAAACCTAACAGTATAAAGACTGCACTCATTACCTATTACAGGACTTTAATTAGCAAGAAACTTTTTGTCTGAAGTACCATATGTAGGTTATTGGCAGAACAAAGACTATGATGAACCTACGTGTTCTCCTGCAGCGTTAAATTTAAACCGTGTACCAAGTATCATTGGCAGATAAATTAAACAGTAAGTTGGGAATTAGTTCAGTAATTAGAGTTACTGTGTAACAACTCATTCCTTACACATTTAAATAATTAAACAGGCAACTTATTGAAGAGGTCTGAAGACAGAGAAGGCAGAGCAAGAGAAAAACAGGAAACTTAATGGTCAGCACACAGTATAATGCAAACCAAGTTTACATTTGAGTTTTTGCTGCTGAAACAGCTCTTAATAATTATATTGCATACACCAAAATAAAACCAACAAAAGCAGTAAAGGGAAGGTGGTAGCGCTTACCTTCTCCCAAGAAGAAATGCCACTTTGCTATGAAACCTCACTACTAGCAAATAACCCGTGAGACCAGCTTTTTATAGAGCAAGTGCTCCAGCTAACGAGCCATCACAGGTGAACTCAATTTGCTTTGCTTGGCTACCAGGTCACATTAGTTGCTTTTTGCCAGCACTTAATGTGGCATAAAGGAAGCAGACTTTTCTCACCTACTGTGTTAATGCTGCTTTTTTTAAGCCTTATGTTCCACAATTCCACAGTGCTCTGCATGTTGTTATTGTGGTGTGAGAGCTGGACTTCCTTCCTAGCATGCATTTTTTGAGGGCTGTACCAACAAAGAAACTGTTCCCCCACTTCCAGGCTGCAGAGGGGTGATGTGGGCTTCATCTGCACAGCACTGTCACATGGGACATCAGGAAAACAGGTGTACTTTCTTCTGAGCTTTTTCTCTCCCCACTGGCATCAGTGAGTTCCTCCCCTGCATGTTTCCTGGTCACCATTGATTGGATTTGTGTTCCTGCACTCTTCACCATGCTGGATGAAGGATTGAGAACTGCTTTGGGGGTTGATGAGGGGCAGGGGTGGCTTTTTAAATGTCAGGAACTCTGCAATGTATCTTAGGCTTTCTTAAGATTTTTCAGGACTAAAATGTGACCCAGGAACTGTCTGCCCTGATTGAAGTGGGTAAACCATGAAGCTTAACCAATTTATTTCCTTCTTCAAGTACATTGGAGATAATATAGAAAGAAGCCTTTTCAAGTTCATAGTTAGCACAGCCTTAGGGCTAGTCTGAGTCTTGGACAACTTAGCATGGTATCTGGTCTGCAGTGTGCTCACATTTCCTCACTTCAAGTGCTCACTTCAAGGGCAGAGCTGAGAGCATTTTTCTGAAATAGCTGTGTTACAGCTGTTAAAAGGTTTGGTTCATAATCTGTTTGTAGCTTGAGCTATGAAACACAACCAGCACAGAGGCAGCAGTGAGGGAGGTGAATTGTATGATACAATACAGAGAATGTTTACAATAGTCTGTGTCATGGCGTACTGCATTCACAATTTACTGCAAATTAAAGTTGCTACTTTAAATTGTGACCAAAAATATATCCAAGTTCAGTAGGAATAAAAGGATGTAAAATCAAGTTGAAAACAGAATTTGGCTCAAGTTAGAGCCCTCCCATGCAGTGTTACATAAATGTGAGTATGGGAGACCTTGACTGTCTTGGAAGAGCAGTGTTTTGGTACCAGTTGTGGTATCTTTGCTGATAGAGCCAAGGCAGCTTTGCTGTGGCACCAAGTAAGGGAGCTGAGACAGCAGGTGTAATTGGAAGGGTTTTGAGTCTTGTGAAGATGGTTCTGGTTAATCTTTGGAACAGAAAGGCAAATCCACTTACACCATTCCCTGTCAGCAGGTGACTTCTCTTAGGGTTGGAGGAATTTGTTAAGCAATCACTACTTAGGTTGGGAATCTCTGGGCACCCTGAAGCAGAAGCAGCTTCTGAAAACAGGAGGCAAATATGTGTTAGGGCAGAAAAACTATCCTGTGTTCATAGTCTGTTTCCTGTGACCTAATCTGGGACTTCAAAAGGAGGGGGGAAATCCTTTTGTATGCTTTAACAGAAGGTTACCCCTGCACTTAATAAATTCTAGATAGGAAACTGGAATGTTTTAAGTGGAGCTTTGTGTACTCTGTGGGTATTGGTCTGTGCTGTTCAATGCCAGCCAGTGCAGGGACACCAGAGGGTACCCCAACCCTTTTTGGGACTTTCCCAGCATGGTTAATACCTGCTCTGTGTTCCTCACAGGTCTTTCCCCCTCTGTCAGCCCCCCTCTCTCCCTGCCCTGTGGGAACAGCTGCCCCACTGACTCTATGGCTGCTCTGAGGACAAGGAGCTGAAGGGGCTGATGCCCCAGGAGCCTGTGGCCACCCTGCTCCAGGGAGGTGTGGGAGGGAAGGAAACCTTCCCCAGTACAGTGCATCAATCTCATAGCTCACCTTGTTCAAAGAAAGGTCTCCAGCCAGTTGAGAATCCCTGAATAGCATTCACTTCCTGCTACTCTGTCCTTCTTGTCTTGGGATAATTTTGAAGTACTTTTTCCCTGCCTTTGAAAGCTCAACGTTCAGGATACACATTCAGGAGTTCTCCATGTGACTACTTCTAACAAAGAACTTCCAGTCCACTTTAAAAAAAAAGGTGTGTGCACACTCCCACATGAAATTTAAGGTAGGGTAGTTCAAAGGCTGCCAGGCCCAGCTGTAAATGTTCTCCCAATGAACAATGAGCAGTGCAGGCTGCAGTTAAATACTGGAAAATACTCAGTGGAGGAACCAGTCGTGCAGGGAGGCTGATGCTCAAACACCAGAGAAAGTATTCACTTCCAATTGCACAATGTTCTTCAGCCATGGGAGAAGAGGACCAAATGCTACTAAAATCCAAGAATCCTCATTACGTGTTCAAGAGTGCTAAGAAGCAAATGGGTCATTTTGTCCAAGTCTGTTTCTTCCAACAGCTGAGCAAAGCCCAGGTGACTGAGACACACCAGCTGCATGTGCAGGGGGTCACACTGCAAGGCAGTAACCTGACAGGAGCTTCCCACTAAGTGTGCAGGAGTGTGCCAGCTGCCTGAGTTTCCCTGCTCTGGAGCTCAGTGCAGCTCCAGGCAGTGGTGAATGAACTAAAGCATGTGAATCCCATCTGCATGGAAGCACAACTGTAGCAGCTTCCAGACAGAGGCAAGCTGGATATGTGCCACAGCAGTTTTTGTTGACCATCTTGTAAATGAGACATAATACACACTTTGGTTGCAATTATTTTTTAATGGAAAAGACTAATCAATGTTTCACATAAATATCAATTAGTGACAAGTCAGTTGAGTAAAGGAATACATACCCCCAAGTTTTAAAGGCTCATAATGAACTGACAAAGTAGCACACAATGACGACTACATGGAATCAATTGGAAGAGGTGGGCTGCACGTCAATCCCATTCATTAAGTTCAGCTGCTGATCACATCTGTTACTGGAGTTAGTCACAGTGCAGTCTTCCCATGGAGCAACAAGGACACGTGAAGGGGAAAGTGAACTCCTAAAACACCTCTCTGCCTCCAGCAGAAAGCCCTGGCTATGAAAGTACAAAAGCCTCAAGTGTTTTGCTGATGCTAAGCCCTTTCAGGGTCTGGTTTCAGATGTGCAGTCTCCCCTTCTCAGACTAAAAACTTACTTTGAAATGAATGCACAGGATTGATCAGACAGGAATGTGTTCACACTGCAAAGTGACACCAAGGTTGGATCTTAGTAATAATTTCTTTTCTACAGGGTTGTGAGGAACTCAAATCACTTTTATTCCCAGGCAGGCTGCAGGGATGGGGAGGAGGGGGACCTATTTTCATAGTCATCAAGAGCAATTTGTTAAGTGAGTAGAAGCTGCACCAGAAGCTATGGAGCTTCACAGTTTTTCCATGGAGCTTGACAGGCATGATCCACATTTCCACAGAACGTCTTTGCACTCGTTCCTACAGGCTCAAAAGGCTAAATATCTGAAGAGGTATTGCTCATATTGTGTCCACAGCTTCAGGAAGATCCAAGTTACTGGACCCCACTTTCACATACATAATCACATGGAAACCACAGATTAAATACGTTTAAACTGCATCAGTGGGAGCCACAGTTTGCCAAGTTAGTGTTTCCCAATTAAACAGCAGGCCATCAATCTGCTGAAGGCATCTAATTCCCCAAATATTACCTTTAAATATTATGTGGCTAAGATGCCTGCTTTCCAGTGGTTTAGTCAATAAAAATTCATTATGAATTATCTAGAACTAACAGAAACACACATTTCATTTTACAGCTTTTTCAGTGACATTCAAATTGTTTGTAAATGCTGGGGACACAGTAGGGTCTGATCTACTGGTGCATGAAAATTAACACCCTACCCTGTTTTCTGAAAGGCTCAAAATTCACAAGAAGAGTTTTGATTTAAAACTAAGTTACCAATTCTCCTGCCACATGCTAGGTCCCATAAATCCATGTATTTTTCCAAGTCTGGATTTCACATATTTAGCTGGGAAATGCACCAACACAAGATGCAAATGAAACCTCCAAAGTGAGCAACTGCTCCATAAACAAATTGCTTGCAAGTACAGCCTAAGTAAGCTGGAACCCAACGCATGACAGTTGTAGCAGCTGAAAGAACAGCAGCACTTGTAAAGTCACTGTCAAAGGTGGATGTTCCACAGCACCAGGAAGATTCTCCTTTATACCTGCACTGGCCTCAACATACTTGGAGTGACAACCCATTAAAGATCCTTGTATTCCCATAACAGATACAAATTTGCTAACACCTCTAAAGCATCAGATTGCTTATGGTCAGTGGGCTTACATTTCAGAATTAATGACAACAAAAAGGGATCTTCTGCACCAGAAATCTGTTAGATAAGGAATCTTTCTTTTTGTTATAATTTTAGAAGAGAAAGCAGATGGCCAAACACAAAACACAAGCACTCAGCTGGCTGCAGTCACTCAATGTGATGTGCGACTGATAGCAGGAAGGGGATGATTTCAACACATCCAGTTCTTCACATCTAAACAAATTTAAAATAGGGTTATTATTCTCTTTGATAAAAAGCAACAACTTTGGAAAAAAAAAAACAACTATAAGATAATAAAAAAGTGATATTAACATTCCTCCTAGAATTGAGGATCCTGCCCTTTAGGGTTTGAAGTACTCCTGCTAAGGACTATTTTCATTAATTTCAAAAACAATGACAAAGAGTTATCATCAGAAAGGAAAGACATGATGTCAGCTGTAAATACATTACTAAGGAAAGAAAGAAGCTGCCTGGAGATTGATACACTAATTCCATATCTTAGTTACAATCAGAGTTACCAAGTGTCAGTCAGTTGAGAGATTTACACAGGAACAGAAGTAATTCCCTCCCTGGCCTGTGATCAGAAGAGGAGGAATAATAACAAAGGGGAATGGTCCAAGCTGTTAAGAAGGTGTATGGGGAGGAAATTACTACATAACATTTAAAGACTTTAAGGTGATCATTAGCTGCCAGTGTCTGTGTACTGTACCCCCAAGTTGTGACTAGGCTCAGCTGTTCTAAGACATTCTGTATCCTACCTGTAAAGGAGACCGATACAGCCATTTTTCGTTATCTCCACTGAGCTTCATGCAGGCAAAAAGGTCACAAACTGTAGGAAGGCCAAAGTCCTGAAAGAGAAGTCACCTTAATTACCAACCCCAAACATAAATACATTCTGATGTATCTTCAAATTTTGTCAAAACCAAAACTGACTTTTGAGTCTTTGAGATTAATACTTTCTTCATTTAGTATAACATATTAACTTGTTTAGTGCTAAGTAACTAATAATAGTGAAAACATCGAAAGAGCCAAGAAACCTAAAAACTTTCAGTCAGTATTATCCAGAAGAGCTATGACTTTGGAAGAGAATGAAGTCATTAAATTCAGTAAAGCAATAAACCTGGCACAAAACACACAAAAGTATCAAAAACTAATGCTCACTTGTGCTTTCTTGCGCAGAAGCCATTTATCTTCCACTGGAGGCAGGTTTGCATTTTCTAGGTCATTTGAAGCCAACACCCAACTGTTTACATTTAAGGGGAGGTGGAATGGAGCCAAGAGGTCTAGGAAAGGACTCTTGAAACTCTTGTCTGCTTTTTCCCGACTCTCCTTTTCTTCTGTGCTTTCTGCTTTGTGCTCAGCCTTGGCCAGCCAGCTTGTCAGAGGCCTCTCGAGCAATGCTTTCCAGGGTTCTGCAACCTCTGCTGAATAATCTGCTTTCTCTGCACTCATGGCTTCCCCTGGGAGCTTCTGGGCGGGGCTAAGCCAGGAACTGGCAGCAAACTTGGTCTTCTCATGCTGAGGGTCTGGTACATCTCTCTGGCTGACTGGAACTCCATTTTTGTCCTTCCCATCTTTCTTCAGAAGCCATTTGCAAAGAGCCTCTTTTCCACAGTTTTCATCACACACACATTCTGAAAAGCTGGCACAGAGATCATTTGCTTTGCACACATCTTCCACTTTAAAGGGGGCCTGAGGATGCTGAAGAAGCCAAGCATTTACAGCAGATGTTGTGGGTGATTTCTTTCCATCAAGATGCTCATTCAGGCACTTGAGATTTCCCAGGTTCTCAATTTCCACACTTTTGCTCTGGCTGCCAGGACAACTGGTACATGTTTCAGCTTTGAGGAGCCAATCATTCAAATTGCATTCTTCCCTAAAAGGTTTAAATTCATTCTTCCATTTCTCATCTGAAGCAATACTTCCATTTTCTGTGTCAGGAGTAAGCAGCCAGTCAGAAAGGTCCATCTCTTCTTGTCCAAGGGATTCTAATTCCTCCACTTTTTCAATAGTGGAAAAGGATGAGTTAAGAGTAGCGGTGGAATCCTTGCGATCAGGAGAATTTGTCTTCCCAGCAAGATCACACTGCTGATTGTGCAGGAGCCAGTTCTCCAAATCCTTCAGATTTCCCCAGGCTTGCTCAAAATAGCAGACTTTGGAAGAATTCAAATTCTAGTAAAGACACATTGAAATACATCCATTAAAACTAAAAGGCCATGTTCAGTAACTGTATAGTGAGAGCTCAGAGCATTCAGCTAGTAAGTGCCAAAGCATCAGGTGAACATGAGGCAGAAGGAAGAGTACTACAGGAGGTTTCATTCCCACCACGTTCTGCTTGCAATCATGTACTGTGTTTTCCCCTCTGTTCAAAACTAGGTTAGCACACAGAAGGTTTACCTGGCTGGGCTCTGACACACACTTCTGGGTAACCCATTCCTCAAGGTTGGTGCTGGGAACGTAGGGAGCCTGGCGCACGGGCCTGCTTCCGAGTAACCAGCCAGCCAGCGAGGCGCTCACTGCCCCACACTGCGACTGCTGCCGAGAGACAATGCCCTTGGTTAGGGAAGGACTGACTGCTGGGCCCATCTCTGCTGAACGCCAACACAGGCAGGCAGCAGGATTTCTGCACCAAAAGGAAAAACAGTCCCCTCTAATTACAAAAAAACCCACAGGATTTGGGTAGTTCCAACATCAAGGAGCAGTCAATTAAAAAATCCTGTCAGCCACACCCCACGCACACTTTCATACTCTGTTCTCCCCTGTCTGCTCCTGGAGCAGCTCCAGTATCAGATCACTCTGCTCACCATAGCCACTGTCACTGGCTACTCAAGCATCTTAACAAACAAACACAAGCCATTACTCAAGCTCACATAACGTGCTTGAGTTCTCCTCTTTCCTCTAATGCAATTAAACACTCACACACAGGTCAATCTTACCTGCTCACAGTTCATTAGGGCACAGCTCTGCCCTGGGAACCAGGGAGAAGTATTTTCTCTTTCTGAGGTTTGCTGAAAGAAAAGTAAAAATTAATATAAAACTCCATTTTATCCAGTATCTAGAACAAATTCTACAATAAAGCAGAAGTAAAGCACAGTTACAAGTGCTCAGTGCTTTATGGCTAACAATGTTCTCAACATTTACAAACAGAATGGAGAAAAATTTACTATAAAAATACCACCTTGAGCCTGCTTCCTTTAACAGAATTGTCTCCAATAATACAGGAAATACGCTGCTTACATAAGAATCCCAAAATACTTTTATCACAGAAAACATCTACTATGTTTTAACTATTGCTATCTAAAGAAAACAGTAACGAATTTTCATCTGCTGGAATAGAGTAAGAATGCTGTAGTCATTCTCTCAGCCAAAATACATTAAAATAAAATGTACATAACTGAACTCAGTGAAAACTACATGCAGTAATTAATAAACCACTGTGTATTTATTATACAGCTAAAATTATGACTCGCACACAGAAGCCATTCAAGCTGTCACTAAAAGCAAAAATATCACTTGGAATATATTGCTCTACTGAAAAAAATCTTTGAGGCAAGTATTTCAACCCAGGGAAGTCCTGGTGCCTACCATCGTTTTAATGGAACCAAATGAGGTAATAGCTTGGCGAAGGTAAGATGTGTCAGCCTCAAAATTCAGGATGGAAGACTCTTCAGGTTTGAGTGTAAGACTTTCCAGTCTGAAAGACAAAGGTGATAGTTACAGAAAGGAAAAAAGATTACAGTCTTCTTCATCTGTCCTGTTTTGGAAGTCAGCCCATTATTTCATAAAAAGGCTTTCAAGCTACTTGGCAGTAATTAGGTAACAAAAGACTTCTGATACAGTGTACAAGAAAGGAATGGCTATCTACAAATCAAGAACAGAATAAATTGCCAGCAAAACACAAGTTTCACCTTCTTACTTCAACTGCCATCAACAGCTAATATTTGAAATAATCTGCATAAATGAGTACCTCTCCTGCTCATTATAGCCCTGGTTTATCACCTCAGACTGCTGTTCTTATTTCTAGAAACTATCAAAAATGTAGGAACAGTGAGATCTGTTAGTTCTAATAGAATAAAAAATCAGATTAAATTAATAAGTTATAATAAACCCAACTGTGTTAACTTGCATCATAAAATAGATTTACCTCTCCAGGCAAATTGAAATCTGGTTTGCCAGTTCGTTACTGTAGGAGTGTTCCAGCTGATGAATAAGGCAATTGAACTGTCCCAAGTACTGCATGGAAGACAAAACACATGTTATTGTTTCAGCTCCCGGGATTAAAACTGAGCCAATACTTGCAAGAAAAAGGTTTGCTTGAAAATGCCAGTGCAGCAACTGAGAACCAAGCCTTACCCAGTAGAGCTGCTGTGCCTGCTGCTGCAAGGCCTCCTCTTTGAGCTGCTGGATGAGATCCACCTGCTCGAAGAGCCACACCTCACGGCTGCGCAGGCACTCCAGCTGCCGGCTGATGTGGCTGTGGATCTTGGCCTTGACCTGTCAGGAAACACACACCACTTCTACATCTGTCAACTACAGTGCACATACATGTGCTGCACTGACTGCAAACTACTGTTTGTCAGTGGCAAGTGGTATTTTTGGAGTGATTTATTTCTCAGAAACTCAGCACAGTCATCCACAGCACCACATGACTCAGGTCAGTAACAGTTCCAAGGCTACCTTTAAAGAGGTAGTAAAGAATAATGTTATTTGTAATCTCCCTCTATTCTGATGTTCCAATCAGCAGCTTTTGGAAATGCTGCTTGCATTCCTAAGCTTGCAGAATTGATAAAGAAGATAAAGGTATACAGGAATACCTGTATCAAGAGCATTGGCAAAATGACACATCAATATGTTTGCAAATTGCTAGGAAAATTTCAGACCACCATGATAATAGTAAATATTCTGGAATAATAAAAACTTTAATTGAAATCATGTTAGTTATTAAAAGATCTTTAAGAAGTAATTTAAAATTACCTCACGCCAGTTTTCTTTAATCTGCTGTTCAGCTTTGACAATTCCAGATATAGCTGTTTCCAAGTCCTTCTTTGCTTGAAGGCACTTTGCCAGAGTCTCACTGCTGCAGGAATTTCTATTTCTATCTTGTGGTGGACTCATTCTTGAAGTGTTCCTAAAACACAATGGACAAAACGATTTCTTAATAGTTTCTATTCCTCTTTAACAGAAGAGGAAGGGCATCATATGAAGAACCATCTGTTCTACTTCACTATAAAGGTGAACAAAAAAACCCCTAAGACCCTACACAGATGCAAGTTTTCTAAACATAGATAAAGCTCTCCTCCAGGAGCAACAACGGTCTCTCAAACACCTCGGCCCACGGAACTTGCACAATCACAGGAAAACCAACAGATATTTGACAACAGCTTCAGCCACAGGAGTTTAGGCAATCCTCCCCTGCCAGGCACCTTCCTCCAGCTTTTATGCCTAGCCAGCAAACTCCAGAGCTGAGAGGCTGATTCAGGGAAGGTTCAGCAGCAATGTTGGAGCTGGGGGAGAATGGCCTGACCAGGGGCAGGAAATATTTCAGTCACCCTTCTTTCCTCTGCAGGCAACAAGCTGGCTCCCATAAGTGAGAAAATTCCAATACAGTTTCACCAACTGAAAACCCACATGTTGCTACAAAGATCATTCTTTACTAAGCTGCAAAGGCCAAAATTTTCACAGCTACCCATTTTGTCCTGGTCACAGCTGTGGTAACTTAGCTTCAGCACAGTCTCAAGTAGAAGGGGCTCAAATACAAAACTTCTACAGAAGTGATACTGGCAAGGATTCTGCAAGTAAGGGGAAAAATAGTATGGATTTTTAGTAAAAACGGGAAAGATCGCTGGAGGCACTTTTCCTAACCAGTGGGTTATTTTGTTACCAAAGAGTTTGAATTCTCCTGTCAGTTTCATGAGATTCCTGAAGCACTAAACATTCATAGTATTTATTCTATTTAAAAAAGTCTTCAGCAATGACAACTATGGAAATTCCCAGCAGATTTAAAGCATACACATGTGCCAATCTAAAATGTCACAAATTTTACCACAGCTCTGGAGGGAACTGAAAGTAGTTTTGAATATAACAAGACAACGAAGAGCTTGCTTCCTGAGCAGCTATTTAGTCTGCAATTTCCAAGCCTCATGATCATATAAACTGCAACCCAAATGTCCTTCTACAGGAAGATCCAAAAGTGTGTGTTTCACACAGGAGAGGGCTAAGAGTGGCTTGCAAGTGGAAGGTGACAGAAAAAGCAATGTTCACGGTGGGGCAGGAGCAGAGGCTGCACCTCCCTTAGTTCCCTCAGCACCATGGGCCTCCTGTCCCTGCAGCACCTCCAGACACAAGACACAGACTAGGCACAGAAGCCACCCCAAGACCCTGCACACAACTCGATCCCATCCTCACCATAACATCTCATTCTCCAGGAACTGCAGAGCACAAGTACAAGAGAACTCAAATGTAATATTTATGTTATTTTGCACCAAATCAGACAGTGCAGAAGTCCAAAATGCATCATTCTCCATGCTGTGCTGTGAACACCAGTATTTGCACACCCTAGCTTGTTCACAGGTTCACTTCTATAAGGTTTCATGATCTTCACCATGCTAGCAACATTCAATATAAAGTAAGCTAAGCTTTTTCTCATAACACTCCCTGGACTTTATCTTGCTTTTCAACTCTCATGGACACCCTACAGGATGTAGGAGCCAACAGTGTAAGTGGGAGCCCTGGTCCTCAGATGTAATCTAACAAGGAGATGACAGCAACACCCAGCCAAGAAAACAGGGATATTAGGTACCTTAACAACTATCATATACCCAAAAGTAAATTTAAAAAATCATATTGGTTATTATTTCATTTTTTATATTCTTACATAACGAGTCAGTCTGAAAGGCTAAATAAAACTACCATATTTGCTCACACAATAGATAATGTACTAAACAACTCTTGTGAAAATTATGTTAACCTACTTTATCACATTCTATATCAGCAACTTAGTAGTGGCACAATTAAATTTAAGAAGCTTACACACTCTTCTCTAATAATCTCTGAAACTACTGTTTGTTGCTTTTCCTTTTTTCAATGATTGCAAGAAACTCACTCCAGAATGTATGGAGAGAATGAGTGCTGCCTTCCTCCAGCCAGCCAGCTCCTGCTAAAATGGCTGTTCTTAGGCTTTGTCGCAAATAAGCCTGTAAAACTCACATGTTGAGCATGAGAGCCAATCCACCCTTCTTTTCAATTTTCACAAGCCTCTAACAAAACCAAGTGGGGGCAAGCACCTATTTCCTCGCTTCCCAGTTACTCCCAAATAGCACTGAGAATTTAAGAGGTTTTCAGGTCACCTGCTCTGGTACAGCCGCGATCACACAATTCGGCTCAACAGTAACAAAACACAAGGAGACACACGGGTACAACACACGGTCACCTGCTCTGGCCATTTCCGTGCCACCGAGCGGTTTCCAGGCACACGGGGGTCCCCAGCAGCCCCCGCTCTGTGCGTCACGGGATGCACACCCCCACCGCTGAGCTCGCACTTACTTTCCGCGCTCAGGAAGCAACCCGCAATGTCCTGTTTATAGCGCGGCCTCCATTCCCCGGCACGGCCTCCGGAATGCTCCCCGGAATGCTCCCAACCCTGCAAATATCCGCTCCAAGCCCAGGAGCGGCCCCTCGCCTTATCGGGGAGGCCCAGCCCTTGCCCCGCCCCGGCCACCGCGCCCGGCCGAGCCGCACGTCGGCAGCGCGGGGCGGGCCCGGGGCGGGCCGCGACCACCGGCGCCGAGCCGAGCCGCGATCACCGGCCTGGCTCCGCTCAGCCACAGCACCGAGCGCCCGCGAACATCCAACCAGCAGTTGAAACCGCGTAACCTCAACGTTTTGCAACAAAACCGCTATTTCTTGCAACTTGGTAAGTGTGGCAATGTATCTTCTTCATGCAACAACAAAGCAGACCCGAGCGCTGAGGCATCCAGCGCGGATGGAGCAGCAAGGGCTGAAGAGCTGCGAGCCGATCCAGCGGCCGAGCTCAGCCTCCGTCCCTGGCCATGCACAGCCCAGCACTGAGGGTCCCCATCCAGCACTGAGCCTGCAGCGTGCCAGAAATCCTGACACGGAGCAGCTCGGATGCGAGTTAGCTTCTGGAAGCACCAAAATCACACACACACATACACAATTCTTGTCACATCTACTCTTGCTTCCACAATTTCACACACTCAGCTGAGGAAAGCACACAGAACGGCCTCGGTAGGAAGACCTTGAAGACCATGTCATTCCAATGCTCTGCCATAGGCAGGGACACCTCTCACTAGAGCAGGGTGCCCAGCGTCCCATCCAGCCCGGCCTTGAATACTCCCAGGGCTGGGCCCCACACGTGTCCTCGCCTGCATATAAGCAGTAAAAATGTCATAGCCATGAAACCAAAAGAACTGCCTGAATGATAAGGAAGATTATATTATTGTTCCTAATAGTAAAATAACTATCAGCTTTTACAGAAGACTTTTGGCTCGCTGGAGAGGTGTCACCACAAGACCCTGCAGCTACAACTCCTGGTCACAGGTGCTCTGTGCAACCTCCTGGCTGCCTGCACTCCACCCCTGGGATGTTACTTCCCATAGGTCAGAAACTGCTAGACAAAAATAATTTTAAGCTTTTAATTAAGTATGTGGCTGCTGGTGAGCAGAGGAGGAGGAGACAGCCCTTCCTCTTCTGCCAACAGGCTGGCAGGAAACTGGTTCTACCAGCTTTTCACTCTCAGCACAACCATCCCCGCTGCCCTTGGGAAGAACATTGTTTTTCATTTCAAATGGGTGTGGAAAAATCACCTCAAAAACAGGGCTGTGCAGAGCCTTTGTTGGGGAAAAGCTTCTGAAGGAAATGAAGCCTCCCATTGAACAGGCTCTATTTATAAACGTGGAATGATTTCTTCCATTAGGCAGGACAAGACTGCTCCAAAGGTCTCTCTGACCTGTCTTTATGTGGCTTTAAACCAGCTAGCTTGTTTGAACTGAAATCCCCACGGACTTCCATCTAACCTCACCAAAAAACAGAAGTTCCTCTTAAGAAGCTCTCCCAAATTAGATAGGCAGGGGTTGTGGTTAGGGAGTGAAGTACTCTAAGTACACAAGCTGAGTCGGGGAACTTCCCATTTACATCCAAGCATAGCAAGCACTTTGTACAGTGCAGCATCAGCATTAGGTACCAGTATCTGCATGGAGCTCCTGCTAGGGAGATCATTTTACTCCAAAACAAGTATATAACACCCTATTTTTTAAGTCACAAGCCATGTGAAGCAAATAAATAACCTTTAACAGTTTCAAGCAAGAGAAAAAGTGAAATAAACACCTTAAGAAATAGTAACAGAAATTTCAGGAATCACATTTTCTAAAATTTAGGTAGTTTTCACCTATCTGCACAGTGTATGGTCTGTGCCACAGACCTGAACAACTGTGACTACTTTTTCTGCCTCTTTTAGCTCTGAAACAGCCCAGCCAGTGCACAAAGCACCTGTACTGAAACAATCTCATAAGAGCTGGGCTCTGAACAATGTCACTAATGCAGCTGTGAAGAAGTCTGATCACCACTTTATTCCATCTATCATAAATATATATTTTATGCACAACAAGCATATAACTGAAATCACAAAGTATCTGAATACAAAGACCTGATATCTCTATGCTATAACTACTGAAAATACCAAAGAAGATACCCAGAGTGGGGAAGACACACATTTACCTTAACGCAGATTGCACATTACAACACATTCCAGACTACTGCACTTAAAAACCCTACAGAAAACAAGTGACAAACCCCCGGTTGTGCCTGAGGCATCTGGCCCCAAAGGCAGCACTGCTATGCTCTCTGCACATCCAGCTACCCAAGGTTAGGCACTTACAGCGGGACGAAAAGTGGTTTTTACGTGGCTGCCGGCTTTTTTCCGCTCCCTTTACTGCACACCTTATCGAAAGTCTCGGAGGAAGGCAACCTTGTTCCTCTATCATCTTTTCTCTTTAATCCCAGCCATAAGCACCGAGTTTAAAGCTATCAGAATGCTCGGCAAACCCCCGGAAGCTCCGGCTCACACCATTTACCAGCAACGAACAACACAGGTCTGACAAACTTTTAACAAACGCGATGCGGCACAACCCCGACCATTGCTAACCCAGACATTTACTGCTTATATAACCTCTGAGAAGCGCAGCTGCTGACAAAAGATTTGGCCTTTACAATTAGAAACGTGGCTTGAGGAGCGCTCGCGGCACAACCTCTCCGGCACACGGAGAGCGAGATCAGTACAAAACCCCGTCTCCGTGCGAGCCCTGCGCCGCGGAGCGTCCATTTCCCCAGCGACCTGCCCGACCCAGGCCGGCTGCCTGGGCACTTCCCGCAGCGCGGCACGGGGTGCCTTACGGGACGCCTTACCGGGTGCCCTACGGGATTCCTCACGGGATTTCTTACGGGATTCCTCACGGGATGGCTCCCGGCTCCCCCCCGGATGTCTCCCCCGCCCTGCCGGCCCCACCGCCCCCTCACCGCTGCCCGCGCGCCGCTCCCTCAGCCCCGCGCCGTCCGCCCGCCCGCTCGCCGGCCCCGCGCGCTCTCGCGAGACCGCCGGCCCGCGCGCCCCCTGCCGGAGCGGCGGAGCGAGCGCTGGGCGGCGGCGGCGCTGCTGCTGCTGCTGCTCACGGCAGCCAAAATCCGGGAATCACGGCTGACCCGGCGTGGCGAATCCTCGGAGCACAGAGCGTGTATCATGGGGCGAGCCACCGGTGTGGGTCTTCTTCGTGTCCCCCGGAAATTTCCCAGAGTACGTGCCTTGGTGTGGCTTTCCACAAGCGTGAAGCGCGGCAGAACGCCTCCCAGTACCGCCAGCCCGCCTTCCAGCTGGGAGCAGGACCCAATTTCTGGTCCCAGAACACTTCCCAGTACTGCCGCCCCGCTGTCCAGCTGGGAGCAGGACCCAGTTACTGCTCCCAGTACACTTCCCAGTACCGCCAGCCCGCCTTCCAGCTGGGAATAGGACCCAGTTACTGCTCCCAGAACACTTCCCAGTACTGCCTCCCCGCTGTCCGGCTGGGAGCAGGACCCAGTTACTGCTCCCAGAACACGTCCCAGTACTGCCGCCCCGCTGTCCGGCTGGGAGCAGGACACAGTTACTGCTCCCAGAACACGTCCCAGTACTGCCGCCCCGCTGTCCAGCTGGGAGCAGGACCCAGTTACTGCTCCCAGAACACTTCCCAGTACTGCCGCCCCGCTGTCCGGCTGGGAGCAGGACCCAGTTACTGCTCCCAGAACACTTCCCAGTACTGCCGCCCCTCTGTCCGGCTGGGAGCAGGACCCAGTTACTGCTCCCAGAACACTTCCCAGTACTGCCGCCCCGCTGTCCGGCTGGGAGCAGGACCCAGTTACTGCTCCCTGCCCTCACACTTCAGCCGGTCAGATGAGATCCGCTCAGCTCAGCTGGCCAGAGCGCGGCGCCGGTAACAGCGAGGGCTCGATCCCTGTGGGGGCCAGCCAGGAGCTGGACTCGATGGTCCTCCTGGGTCCTTTCCAACACAGACTATTCTGTGATTCGGTGACATTTCAGCCTTTACTGGACTACCCGGCCAGCATATTTGTGAAGTGCTGCTTTTCTAAGTTTATGCACAGCATTTAAAGCTTAACAGAGAATGTAGGGGGCTTCAATCAGAAAGGACTTCAAATGGAAATCCAAATAGATGAGTACATGTGGAAGCTGAGTCACAATTTCCCACACATTTCCTCCTCTGGGCACAGTCCAAGGAGCCATTCTTCTGATCAGGGCCTTACTCAAGGTTACAATTACAAATTATTCAGTGCTGACATAAGAGAAAGTATAAATCAGCCGACTAATCCCAGATGTGCTGTTACCCTAGGAACAAGCATTTCAGGTATTTGGCTTCCTTGTCTAAACATGTAGGAGACACAGGGTGTGTTATATAATCCTCCTCTGTGTACTTGGATTTAAGAGGAAAAATAATACCAACCCTGCCTGACCTTGGAAAACCAGGAGTGCTCATGTACCACGTGTCCCCACATGCAGGGGGGGATGTGTCACCCAGCAGGATTCTCCCAAGGAAGGAAAGCTGCCTCTCCTGGGCAAGCAGGCACAGAGGACAAGGGCAGGTTTCTGTCATGTCTTCCACAGGCTTGACAAAGGCAATATCATAATCCAGATGGTCTGAGAGTTTTTTCGTTGGTAGAGTTGCTTCACACAGTACGCCTTCTGTGTGGATTCATTGTGGTCAAGGTCACGCTTTCCTAAGAGGATTTGCTCTTTGGACACATCTTCCATTTAACCTCTAAAGGAATATCAAGGTTTAGGAACTACATGCATCTTTTAATGGTCTCTTTCCTCCCACCCCTCATGGCAGTACACACTGCTCCTCCCTCAGCCATGGCCTTTGCCATGCCAGATGTGCCTCTTTATACAAACCTGCATAGTGGATCAGAAAAAGAAACTTAAAATTGCATCAGCTTAAGCAAAAGGCAAATTGGTGATCTACTGAAATAGAGGCAAAAGGTTGGATAGAGATGCAGTTTTATGGGAAAATAAACAGGATAATCTGCTCATGTTAAAAGAGAAGCAAAGATGGAGATGTAGTGGGCAGTTCCTCAGCACTGGATAAAACTGTATCAGTGTTCACAATAAGCCTCCAACCAAGCATTTTGGATGCATAAAAGGGATCTAAATACACATCAGAAATAGTTAATGAGGTTAAAAGCCTGCAGCATTTCCCTTCAGAAGTTTGTGACACCACTTAATGCATGCCTATACCCAAGATTAAGTGCTATTTCTTGCTGAATGGGAATCCCACTCACAGCAGCATAAAGCATAAAATTCTGTAGCATAAAGCCCATCCTTCCTTGATTTGGCAAAAGTGTCATCAAAGACATTTTTCCTTGCTCGTCTGCAGTGTGGGAATGAATACCAGGGAGAGATTAATCCCTTCCCATCCCCTGGAAACATGAGGTTTGATAAAAAACTTGAAGCTTTTTCTCCATTTCTTAGGTATGGGCCTGCGAAACTACTACTGGGCAGCACTCAAACCACAAATAACTTGAAGAATATTCTCTGGTGCAATGGCTCTAGAGCAAATTTTGTGGGGTTTAAAGAACATTTGTTTTCTGTTCAGATTGTTCCTCTTTCAACAACTGCAATAATGCAGTTGAAGGGCATCAGCTGTGTTAACTTCTCTGTTAAATGCTCTGGAATGTGAGTTCCCTGTTCTACAGTGCTACCATGCAGCTGAGCAGTCCATCCCTGCCTGGGAAACGGAGAATAAGGAAGCTCAGCCAGCCCGGCACGGCTGCGGGTGCAGCGGGACACCAAGGCAGACCAAGCTGCCGGCTGCTCCCATCGGAAGCAGCCAAAGTCCCGAGGCAGAGTATGAAATTCTCGAAGAGTCTAGAAGAGTGCATTGCAGCCGTCAGGGAACCTCACGCAGGCTCCCGCGGGAATCGCCAGTTTCCTCAAGCTCTGCCGCTGGAAAGGGACTGTTTTCCCTTCGTCCCTGCCAGCCCGGGTGCATGACCCTCCCTGCACGATCCTCTCTGACGTGTGTCCTTGGTCCCCTTCCAGGCAGGCCGTGACCTGGCACTGGGTCCCGCAGCTGTGCGCCAGATCCAGCCCCAGCCTTCCCGCAGGGCCCGCGGCCCCAGGGCGACCTCAGCCCCAGCCCGCTCAAGGAGCCGAGAGAGCAGCGCCGCTTGTGCTGAACTCCAAAGGCTTCACTGCCCGCAGGGCACTTCAAAGCTCTCTGCACTGTATTTACTCACCTTGAATCTTTGCTGTTTGTGTCGAGCTACCGCAGTGCCAGAGAGGAATGAAATGTTTTTGAACTCCCACACGAAGAGTTTCATATATGGACTGTAAACAGTTGTTTTAATGGCCTTTTCCTGCACACCACACACAGCCTTTTTCCTTCCTCTAGTTTAGGGATTTCTTATTTCTACAAACTTTTTACTTACTGTCTAGTCTTCTATCCCACTTCACACTGAACAAAAGTACCACCCTACACCTAATGCCACACTCACTTTTCATTTAAAGAGGTTCTCAGGAAGGTCTTCTGTAGCTTCTCCAGACAGCCTAACCAAAGGTAGAACTTCTGGAAGCAATGGGTTGCTTTTGTGAATTAGGGTCCCACCACAGACATAAACAAATTTCTTATCTGTTGTGGCCCAAACCTATCAATGCAAAAAATAACAAGCACAGCAACAAAGGACTCACACTAGAGGGAGGGAGGCATGTAAACAGTGTATAAAGAATTTTAACTAAACTAAAACTGTTTTTACAAACCTTCAACCTGCTTCAGAAAAGTTGTTCTATCACAAACATAGATTGAGCCTGTAGCAAAATATCAGTGTGATTTTGGTCACTAAACATTTTGCAGCCCCCCCTCAATATATATATACACACATTCCAGTCAAAATTGGAGCAGGAAAGGACTCCCAGTGCAGACTTGGAACACAAGGGCTTCAGGGTTTGCTCTCATTTGAGTGGGGGAGCAGGTTGTTGAACAACATCCATCACACAATCAAAACAGGTCTCTTCTGCTTTCTCAGAAACACTTGTCTCATCTTTTCCCAGGATCCTTCTTTAAGAAAACAGTTATAGCAGCACAACAGTAAATTAACTCCTTATTCTACTGTTAGAGTGAGGCTGATGCTGAAAAAAAGCATGGAATTTAGAAAACAGATCACTATGTGAACAAGGAAGAAATTACAACAAAACAAATTATAACATCACATCGTGCATTTAAATCAATGTAAAATCTTTTCTAAAATTGGATTCTCTGAGGCAGTGGCATTTGTAGGATTTTCCAGACAATGTGAACACAAGATAGCATTTAAATAACCTGCACACAGGAATTTCTGCCCAGTCCCAATCTGGAATACATCAGTTTGCACTAAAACCAACACCAGAAGTATAAGCAAATTACCTACAAGCCTGCAAAAAGCCATCAGAGGAGGGAAAAAGCCTGACTTTTATGCTTGTGTCATCACTGAGGGTGCTGTGTCTGTGTCAGGACCTCAAACTCCAGCAGTAAGCACAGGTCAGGTGCTGGCACTCAGGCCCAGACAGTTCTGTGTGCTTCCTGCACCACAAAAAGCTGCCTGTCAGCAGCCCTGCTGGAAAGCACCAACAAAAGGGCCTCGGGGCAGGATTCACTGCACCCCAAGCTGTGAGCCCATCTCTGCTTTACAGTAAAAATTACCGGAGGTGAGCAGGGACCAGAAGATGCCGAGGAAGAGCGGGTGTGTCCTGCAGAGCTGTGCGCCGGCGCTGAGCACCAGGTGGAGCTCGGAGATGAAATCCTGGCCAGCAGGAGTGCACGGGAGCGCCTGACCCACATTCCTTAAGTCCTACTACCTTTAACACCTCGGGGGACAAAATCTCCCCTTCATCACACCTGTGATACCATTGTTACTGGAGTTGTCTTTAGTGCCTGTAGGCGAGCAGAAGGTGGCTGGAAGGGGATGGAAGTCATCGTTTCCTTGCCTGTGTCCCTCCCCTTTGCTTTCTAAGCTTCCTTTACATGCCATCTGAGTAGCATAGCCTGTAGTATACTGAAAGCCTGATAATAAGACAGATGACATCTGTTTAGGTCACATATCTGAAAGGATTAATGCTCCCAAAGACTTACAAGCTGCAGCTTAGTACTCTGCTATCTGAACACATTGGCCCTGGTACATGTGATGGCTGTCAGCTCAAGGCTCAGCACTTCTACACCTCGAGAAAGATGGAAGCTGGACATCCAAGCAACCATGGCAAAGGATATGCACCATTTCCTTCATGGACACAGTAAAAGCCACAAGCAATTGTGTGCCAGGTCTGGTAAAAGAGTTCCAGAGGAAAGAAACAACTTCCTGGCACTGGTTTTGCCTGTGGCAGGGTGCTGCCCCACAGAAAATGGACATGGACATGCTCATTCTAGCTGGCAGAGGCTAAAAGGGAGCACAACCATTTTTATATGGGGCAGAACTGCTGTGTGCCTGTTGCTTTCTGAAGAAGAAAAGGAACAAAATTCACACTAATCCACATCACCCAAAAAGCTTACCCATCTCTTTCCATTTAAAGCCACATGGCTCTGTAGAATTGCTCCTGTGGAGGGGCAGGGAGTGGGATGACCTGCACTACAGCATCAACAGAAAGCACCACAGCTCCCTTCCTCAGCAGGCACGAGGGGGTTGCAGGACACACAGTACTTGTGGACAGGTAGTACCTGCAGACACCAGCAGCCCAGGGCTCTGCTCACAGGCTTTAGATTCCCCTGTTTTGATGAGGGTCAGCTGGATCTTGTGACCTGTGTAAATAACAGTGCTTTGGAAGGAAGCTGAATAGAACATTATATTCTCAATTTCAGATCCATAGTTCTGTATGGAGGGAAAAGAAATGAAATTTAGAAATAGTCCTGGACCCTAAAGTCCCCTGAAGGGGAAAGACACAAGAGACTGACGCAGCAAGTTCCACTAAGTTATTTAACTGGTACCATGAGAGTTGATTAGAATGATTTATTTCCAACTCATAAAACCCACATGCTGCCTCTTTCTCTCTTGCCAATTAACAGTATTACTTAGCACTAATAAACTGCTTTCATTTTCAAGGGGCTTAAGAAGACAAATTAATCACCTCAACATGTCTGAAAGGAACAGATGGCAATGAAGTATTAACATTGCAATTTCCCAGTTGGAAAAGCTCCTGAGAGAGGGGGCAGTAGCAGTGTCTGGAGGATACCCAGCCCTGTTCCCTCTGTGGAGCTGGCGTCCCTTGATCTCACCTCCACTCGCAGTTTCTGCTTTAACCCAACCTCACCACACATTAATTTTCCTTGAGCAAAGCTACACTGTTTTTCTTACTCATTCTTTAATAGTGACTTACATGCTTCTAGAAGGCCTCTTACCTCAGCACATCTCCAGACAGGTCGCTCCTGCTTTGGATTTGAAAGACTAAATGTCTATCCAATAATGCAATTAGTGCAGCCTGTCATTATTCTCACTGGCTACAAGCAGAGAAGTGATCAGGAAGAAACATTGCTCTGTCCATACAGTGGAGATGCTCTTCTTCCCTGAAACATCTTGTTACATTTCAATACAGAACAGCTGACTGCCTTTTCCTCTTCTCACTTGCCCCTGTCCCAGAGGACTCTGCAAAAGTGCTGTTCTGTGGGCACTTTTGGCTCAGCTGTACAACAAAAGCTTTCTTAAGCTACATCTGGAAGGAAGATAGGCTTTCTGTGGAACAGGGCTTCCTAAAGCAAAACATGTTCAGGTGAGGACCATGCAAACAAATAAAATTATTTTAATAGTAACTGATGTGACAATGACTAAGCAACTGTTTAGTGTGCTGTTTTGGCTTTTTTAAAGACCTGATTTAACTATGGATGATTTTTATTTAAAGCATTGAGATAATACCCTCTATTTCAGTATTTAACCTCAGCCAAAGATTATCTCAAATTGAAACTGCAATGATAATAGTCAGTGCCAAATGTCTGACAGGTTTTGGTCTCTCCTCTAGGAATGGTAACAGTAAATACTACTTCAGAATGAAATTAATTATTCTAACACAGTTTCAGCACTATGTAGCACATACTGATATTAGTATCAATTGCCTTCAATCTCTGCTGAGCCACTGAGCTAAGTATCTCAGCCCATGATCAATCTCAGCCCTCAAGTATCAATGTACAATTAAATCATTCTAGAGACATTAGTTAGTGTCTAGTGACAACATAATATATAAAACATAGCATATCCCAAATACTGCATCAGCTGGAGCTGTTCCTGCATGTTAAGGTAAAGAAGGCACACTGAGACAAAAGCATTAAGCACCCACTGTGCCAGCTCATCCCTCCCTGAGAATTCTGGGAAAGGCAGCCCCGGTCTGCCCAGCTGGAACTGGTACCCGAGCACTCAGGCAGGGGAGCAGAGGCAGCATGGTGCAATGCACACTGGTCTTCAAATGGACTTGAGAAATAATGCACCCTATTTCACCCCAGCTGACAAGCATCTGTGTTCAGCATTGACCCACTCAGTTATAAGTCTAGTGTGAGTTTTCCTGCTACTATATTTATATTTAAGAGTAGAAGGTAATGGATGTGGATTTTCTTAAGTTAAAAAACATTAAAAACAGAGTTCTCACATTTACAAGAGTAACACTTCAATGGAAAATACTTAATATACAAAATGGCTGCGTTTGATTTTTTTAAAAACTGAACCCAAATGCAAAATTAATTCAAATAGCCCTTTTTTAAGACTTCAATTGTACAAATAAACAACTTGTTTTATCCCTGTAGCTAATAATCAGATGAATGTTTGTTGTTGGGTTTTTTTCTCAGATTTCCATTATATTCTTGTACTTTAAACCTTTCCAAAAGTGTAGGAAGTCCTCAAGCATAAACACTATATTTTGTAAATAACAGCAATGCTGATTAATAACATGAAGATTCAGAATGTCTGTAATGAGGGAGCATCTGTTTTTCTGAACTTGCAAATCATTGGTATCCTTTGCCTTTACTTGTAATTTATTTTTCTCATTCAGGAATCATAATTGTATTTAGGACTGTAGTAGCAAGTCATACTAATGCATAAACCATAAGTAATTGATACCAGAACTGCATGAAACAAAATAATTCTTTCAGGTTTTATAGCACAACACACAAAGAATTCAAGGGACTTTGCCATATTATTCCATCCCTTTTGCAAACTCTCTCTTTCTGACCAGTTTGATACTGGTCTTATTATATCATATTCCTACAGCTGGGGGCTTTATTTTGAGAGGTGCTTGGAACACCAGGGGTGGGAAGGAGAACACAGTTTTTCCACATGTCAAATAAAGTATGGATTACAAAGGTTGTGAGAGGAAGGTACTCTTGCTATTTTAAAGCTTTAGTTTGACTCTTCAAATCTGGAATTCTCCTGCACACCTGAGGAGAAGCTAACAGACAGCACAATGTTTTATACCACTATAAAGCTTAAAATTCTCAAAGTGTAATGCTTGAAGAAAGGAAAAAAAAATTATCATTCAATACTCTGGACCATAAAATAAACCTGTATAGAAACTGCTTAGTTAAACTATAAATAATGTCAGAATAATTTTATTTAGTTACTCATTACTTCCTTACTCCTATTAAAGCTTCAATTAAAGGAATTTTAACATTCAGAATCATTAGCAGAACTTAAATGCTCACAGCTATAGAGGCATCCTGAATAAGGCATTATATTCCACTGGCTTCACACTTGGTTTGTCTTAAGCTCATTTTGAGCTCTTTGAGCAAAACTCATTTTGAGACTTCTTTGAGGCCAAAGTCCCAGGGTCTAAACCAAGCCTCCTGAACACCAGGTGCATTTCACTGGAGCCAGTTCTTTGCCCAGGAGTGAAAATTTGATCTTGAACTACTTCACACCATTAAATTAATGCATCACAGGACATTCCAATTAGGAGGTCCTACATTTAAGGATTTTATACATGAAAGTTTAAAGCTGTCCTAATTACCACGAGTTCCTCTTGGTATGCAAATGTCAGGTGAACATTGTGGTGTCAGCCTGCTAACTTACTGGGAAAAAAACCACAAGCCCACACATTTAAAGTAAGAGTCAGTAATTCCACAGCAGTAAGTTCTCAGACACTGCAAATTTTCCTTTGAGACAGAAAATGTTTTTCTTCTCTCTCATAAAAAAAAAAAAAAATATTGCACATCTCATTTCCCCAAGAATCTTAGGCATTCACCAAAGGCACATATGACACTAGAAATAGTATTCTCAGCTTCCTTGACAAACCTTTTACTTCCAACATGCCCTGCACGATGGCTGCATTACACTATTATAACAGGTTTCTCACTGAAAACTTGTTTGTGAAGTTGTTTCTAGAAGAAAATAAATCTTTAAGCTGCCCAAATGACCGAGGCACTCAGAATAACCTTAGGACTGTCCTTTGGGGAAGACACAAGGTCTCACTTTTAGCAGGTGCCTGACGTCAGGCCAGAGAGGGAACACAAGACAGGCAAAGGTTACATGGCAACTGTCCCCTGTGGCTTATGCAAGAGCCAAACAACCACTGCTCAGGATAGATGCACATAAAGAGAACTCACTGGAAATTACTTTTAATATAGGCAAAGCAAAACTGCTCGTGAGTTGTAGGGTATGGTGGTGCCACAGACTAATCTGAACAGCTTCTGTTTCAGGTCTCTAAAGCAAGCATTCAGTAATTCACATTACATCAGTCATCTTTGGTAATACTGTACATTTGTGTCAGCCACTTGGTAAACATGAGTTCGGGATATTTACAGTATAATTCATCATAACTGCAAACTAATTGGAAAGTTGATGGAGCGTCCTCCAACTGTACATGAGATTGCTAAGGGAAGAGTTCAGACTAGCAACACTGAAATTACTTCACAGTTACATAGAAAAAAGTTACAATTCTTTGTCATAGAACATTACACAAGTTTGTTATTTTGTCTACAGATAAAGTAGGTTTGTAGTCAGGATTATTAAATTAACAGCAAAAAAGCTGCCTTTAAAAAAAATGTAAAGGAATGTGATTTAAAGCTAAGATCTTTGATTAAAGTATTTTTTCTAACCCTAAATTATTAAAATACAGAAAAAACTCATCATTATTTCAAAAATATGTATCTTTAAAAAAGAAGTTCCATTCCTTACAATGCAGTTTAAAACTAACATAGAAGGAATCAGTGCTACATTAAATACAGTCAGTAGCATTTGGATGGCATTATTCAAGTGTAATCTTATGTTTTCTTTGATATGGTCCAGCAATGGACTTCTCCTTGCTTTAATGTGTATTTGATGATCACTGAACTTTGCCCACTCATCCTGATGTGGGCTGTCCACACATACTGTGTTCACACTTAAGAGTCAGCATTTATGTACAATTTAAAAGCAGCACAGCTTTCCTACACCCTGCAGCTGTGCTCACTCCACTGCAGTACTGGAGCGAGCACAACAGCTCGGATATCTCAGGGAATGCATCATTGTTCTGAAAGGCCTTTTTTTCCCAGTTTTCTCAGGGGATGGCTCCTCATTATGTTTCTCAGCTGCCTCAGCAGGCACTGTCTGGAACTGTTCTATTTGAAACTCAAGATGTTTTTGAATGGCTACCCCGAGGACTTCTGGATCCACAGATGCCCCATACACTTCCCACGTCATTCCTTCATCATCCCATCTCACTTCACGAACTGGAGATTTGGGGGCCTCCAAGCCTTGCTCCAGGTTCACCTCTGGGAACACGTGTGAGTGACCTTCTGCTGCAGCTGCTGGGCTTGTTGCCACTGATTTGCATTCCATGGTTGGAAGAGTTTGTACCTCGGCATCTCTGCGCTCCAGAGCCGGTTTCAGGCCTTTGGTTATGTCATTCATAGAGGTCATAGTCCACATATCCTTAGTTGTCACTGCCATGTCTGCACATTGCTGGCTGCTCAGAGTAACCTGGGCAGCCTTGGCTTCTGGAGGAGCTCTCTCCTGTGGAGCAGGTTGCAGTTGTTCTTCAGGAATGTTACAGCACTTCAGGATTTTCTTGGCATCCAGGCCCGATTCACTTACTGAAGACACCAGCTTAGGATATGTCAGAATGTCAGAAGCAGAAAAGGAATGAAAGTAGCCAGGTGCTGCCTGCTCTTTTCCTGTCTCACTGGCAGAGCACACCAAGCGTGGGATGAGCTGGATGGATGGGATGGGCAAGGAGTGGCAATAGGCCGGGATGGTGGCGTCTGCCTTCAAGGCGTCCTGCCTGAGGCTGCAGGGCCCTGCTGAGTTGTTGTGAACTGTCACCACCATGGGGGAGTAGGCAGAGTTTGCAATACTACCATAAGTCAGACCACCATGAATAATCCCAGGGGCTTGACTGAACGTTGTCCTGTTTGGGAAACCATTTCCAGGCACGTGGGGTCCTAGAACAGCAGTGTGAAACGTGCCAGGATCTGTGTAAACAGTGGTGTTACGTGGAATACTGCCACTGTCAAAGGTATTTGTGGGTACTTGCTGGTCCCTAGGTAGGACTGGAAGATGAGTCACAAGGTTTTGATAGTGACATATACTTGGATTTGTTTCTGGTCCATATCTCTGAGTTTGGAAAGACATCCTAGCCTCTGGTGGACCATGCCTGCAGCCAGAAGAGCTGAGGTTGGAGTGAGTAGCACTGGTTTCTATGTGAGTGACATGAGCCTGCTGTTTGCAGCTGCAGGTTAGGTCTGAGTGGCTTCTCTGAAGGGCAGGTCCTGATTCTTCCATTTTACACATCCCTTGCTGGTGAACAAAGCAGGCTGAAGAAACATTCTCAGCAGTGCTGCTCTTCACACACATCTTAGTGTCCCCCACTCCCCAGGATGCTGAGGATTGTTCAGTGACAAGAACATGGTTTGTATTCTTAGTTCTTCCCTCTGAATGGTCATTGGCTGACTGGTCATTTATGGTTGGGACCTCTGATCCAAGTCCCACCATCCCAGGCTGTGAGGAGGACCATTCAGGACTCTGCACACTCCTTGCATCACTCCTGTTTTCCAGGATATGGCAGATGGTGCTGCTATGGCTTTTCTTCAGCTCCTGCTTGTTTTGCCTTTCCTCTAAACTCCTTGAGTGCCCAATACAGGCCAGATTTGAGGAGCTCTTGGACAGGGGGTGACTGTTGACATTTAAGAGACTGTGACAAGTAGAACTTAGTGAGTCCTGGTAGCAATGGGTGTGGAGCTGGTGGCTGTCAGATGACATGGCAAAAAACAGAGACCTGCAAGAAATGGTGGAAAAGTAAAAGACACAATTTAAGTAGGAAATAAATGTACTGGAAACTATAATCTCTACTGACCCTCTGCTTGGGCTTCTTGCCTTCCACAGTTCACAAGTACTTTCTAAAAAACACAGTACTCTAGTCTAAGTGTACTTAGACCAGTTTCCATTTTTGCTTTCTCCAAAGAGTTTTCCTCTAAATTAGATACAGGATTTTTTTTAAATTCTGGTGAGTTTTTTTCCAATTCATAAAACACAAAAGGAAAAAATCCTCCTTGGTTTCTATCTTTTAACAATAACTATCTCAACATTACCAAGTATCATCTCCCCAAATTCACTGGAGCCATTTTTGGGACATCCAGAGATGTCATGTAACTTAAGCAAAGACAGAAATATTTTCCAACTAGATATCTTTTTACCACAGTGGTCATTAAGCCAATGATATTAACTGTATCATCAAAACAACAACAAAAAGAGCTTAGCTTTTAGTCTCTTGACATCGTCATTTCAGAAGTGATCCAGTCACTGATGGAGCTTTTAAACCTTGAAGCTGCAACAACTGAACAAATTCTCCCTTTTCCCCATATCTTTCCTAACAAGCTTCCTGATATTTCATGTTACAAGATCACTGTTTCAGTCCACCATTTTCCCTGAGCCCACACAAGTGTAGAGCAGGTATGGACAAAGTTGTTTTGACCCCCTGTGACAGAGATGACATGAAACCCAAGGTAATGACTTCTACCAAGCCAGTGTGGGGTCACTGCCAGTGCTCCCAGAACAAATTATGCTGGGCAGCACTCCAGCTTGTGCTCATCTCTGGCACCACAGGAGCTGGCTGCAAAGAGGGACCCAGTGAAAGGCTGGAGGTGAAATTCCCCTCCCTCTGTAAGGAGGGTCTGCACCCCAGCACTGCCTCTGTTAAGGGTGCATGCTCAGGGCTCTCAGGCTGCTCACCTTTGCAAATCCACAAGTCCATGCTGGCTGTGGAAGGTGTGCACTCATAACACCAGAGGCAGGGTAAAAACAAAACAAGAAAATCTTTAACCAAAGCCTTGCAGTTCTTGTCCTTTTTTATAGTGCACTCAGTCATTTCTATTTTTAGAAAACCCTTGTTTCTACCAGGTGGTGCAACACCCTAGACATTATTAACAATTATGTTAGCAGTTTTAACATCTGAGGGGAGTTGTGATTGAAGATTTTGAATCTCACCAGATTTAGAGATCCATTTTTGTTGATTGAATCAGATCTTCCACTGATTGGCTACACATACTGCCTTGGTGTCACAGAGGTGTTGCAACATTTGTACAACTAAAGGTACCTTAATATGTTCATATATATCTATATATAACCACACAAATACATATATGTCTTTTCCATAAGAACTCACTGTGTTGAACAGAAAGATCCAGAGCATTTGTGCATTGCTTCCAGGCCAAGTACTACCAGATATTTTGTTGTGCAGATGTAGAGAGTGAAAGCCAGATTTTCTCATTTTAGACAACTTCCCCTCAGATATACTCCATGCACTCTGCCTCCTTAGCAGGTCTCTGACAGAAACCTGCACAATTTCCTGTGCACTATATCACTAAAATAAAATGAACGTGTGGAACAGGAAAGGTACATACACATGGTGAACAAAAGCACTCTGAAAATGTCACAAGGAAGTTCACTCCTACCATCAAGGACACCGTGGCTGCAAGGGCTCACATTCAGCACTCTCATATGTGATCCTTTTAAAGTGATATTCACAGGCTTCAAGTCACGTACCAGTGTAACAGACAAGAACATGCCTTTTGCTCCCTCTGCCAACCAAGAGCTCTACAGCTGATCCAGGCAGCTATCAGTGCTTGTAATTAATTCCATTTCCATTGTAAATGTCAGCAGGCTAACAGGCTGCAATTTTCCCATCACCTGCAATCCACTTGTGTTGGCTGTTTTCCATCATGAAATTAAATTGAGCATGACAACATTAAAAAATAGTAATATTTGCAATCACATTCTGACAAAAATTCTCATTGTGGGTTGTGTATCAGGGACTTGTGACCAGCAGCAATATCCTCTAGCACCGGGTTGCTCCAATTTGAACTGTAGGCAGAAAAAGGGTGAATTCCCATTCTTCATATTTGTTACCTCTCCTGCAGTCACTTCTGCACATGAGTATAGTCTGCACAGGGTTCAAAGGAGTCAAGAGGATTAAACACCAGAGCAATAGCTGCCTACAAGGTGAAAACCTTACATTTAATCTCTTTAAAAGATAACACCTGCAAAGGCTCTCACACACACCTGGATGAAACAACACTTACTAATGGCAATCCTCAGACACAAATATTGAGGCTCAGATGAAAGGAACCTTTGAACATATCCTGTTACAAATGATACAAGGCTGTAGGAAGCTTGAAGGGCTCCCTTACAAAGTTTACAGCATTCAAATACCTACATGTACACAGAAACCAGGGCTCTATTTGCTTTCTTTATGTAGCAATGGACATTGCTGCAGAAGCCTCTGTAACTGAAAGAAGTGATGTATTTGAAACTGATTTGTCACCTCATACCCAACACATTCAGATGGATGAAACAGACCAAACATAGTGACATCACTGAAAGCAACACCCAGGGTGATGCTGGCGAGGAAACCTTCAAAGAAAACTCAGAATAAATTTAATTTTGCCCCACTGCAGGTGAAATCATGACTGAACATGGGCCAATGTGACATATATTGCACATGCAGAATATTCTAACCAGCCACTCCCAACAGCATCTGAACATTGTTGCTCAGACAGACCAGTGCTCCACACCAGCATAATTGTAATAATTCTCCTATGGCCTTGTGCCTTCCCAAACTCTGCATTTCACATGTGCACTGCTGGCACTGATTGCTCAGGGTGCACAAAAATCCCCTGAGAAGAGGCCCAACACTGCACACACACATCCCACAGTGCCAGACCTCCCTCTGAGCCCAGGGTCCAGCCCATGGCTTCTGGGAAAGGCTGGGAAGCAGAAGGGTCCTTCTGGATGGGCCTTCCCACACCTCTGCCAGCGAGGGGTGGGTCACGTACAGAGAATGAGGTGCCAAACTTTTTAAAAATCCAACCCCAAAACATGGAACCCCTTCAATGGCACAGCCATGCAACTCCTTTGTATTTTGTGAATCAGCTAATCAGGAAAGGATTACTCACATGAAACATGGATAGAAGCACACTGATTTCGTGGGTACACAGGCACCCAACTTTCTCTGTGCATGCTGGGCAGAGCAGACTGCTTGGTTTAAGTCTCATTTTTAAAATGTAAAAATATAACTTATAGGAAAGGAATTTACTCAAAAATATCTACTTTAAGTTCTGAGTCTGTCTGAAAGATTTTGATTTGAAAGGAAATTCATACCTGAAATTCACACCAAAGGAAATTCACACCTGAATACACAAATAAAAAAGTATGAATTTTTGAGGCAGATACTCTGCTATGAATATATAGAAAATTGTTAGACAAGCAGAGAAAGGATTAGGATAGAAATGGAATTAACATCCACTATTTTTGGCTTAGCTTCAGATAGCTTATGAGGGGATCTAGGCTGCTTTCACTAATTCCACTGAACTACTTTAAAGCAACAAATGTGTATTTTGCTATGACTTATGATTAAAGTTTTGACCTATTTAATGCACCAGTAAATTTAGTCTCAAAATATTAAATACAATGTATGTTATCAATTGAAAGACATTCACTGTAAATTAATTATGATTCTAAAATCCTTCAATATTTTTGTACTCCACACACGTACTTTAATTGAAATTTTTACAACACTCTCATATTTTAGTTTGAAACTGTTCCCCCTCATCCTATCTGCCCATGAAAAAGTCCTTTTCCCTCTTTTTTAAGAACCCTCATTTAGTACTTTGTTACAATAGGAAGTTAAGAGCCAGTGAGGCAGTGCCAATCACCTGACATGTTGAACAACACAAGTTAGCTGCAGAATTTGGGAAGAGTCAGAGAAATGTAATACTATTTACTAGAAATATGCATGCAATGCCAGACACTTCTCTAAATCTTCCACAGTTATTTCTTCTTTATATAACTCTGATGGTCAACCCACAAGTCAAGAAGATTTGTAGTAATGACTGCAGCTGTTTCATCCATCTTCACTTGGCTGACCATACAAGAAAAAAAAATTTCCTTAATTTTATGATTTTAAAATCAACATCTGACTGCAAAATAAATCATAAAATCAAAGCCAGTTTCAGGGGTGAGAGCACTAATATGCAAATGTGGAATTTGGAAAAGCTAAACAATCTGATCCATACCACATTTTTGGATGATGATTTATTTTTGGATGCTGACCAGGACCCTCCATGGCAGCACTAGCCCTTTCAAAGACACTTTCTGAGAAGTGTTAGGGGGTTGCAAAGTCTTTGTCCTGAATCTGCTCCTTCATTTGCATCATTCTGGCCCTGCTGTGCAATAATCAACTGCACAAAGCAAGCACAGAATTTCTGCAACACCAAACTCCAAGACAAACACAATTATATTTTATACAAGAAGAATAGTGTAATTTTAATTAACTTAAGGAATATGCTTGAATAGAAAGCTGCTAGATACAGGTTCTTACCTTTATTTAATCTTATTACAAACACCATAAATAAATTATAAATTAAAAATTTATAAATTTGAAATGAAGAGCAGTTTATGGCTAAAATGATGTCACTTTAATTACACCCTAAGGGGCAGCAGTCACTTAGCCATAAACACTGCCGACCCCTGCCTGGGGTGCAAGACAGCACATTGAGGAAAAGCTGCCTTTCTGCCCCAACAGCCAAGCTCCCTCAGGTACCAGAAGCAATTCAGTGTATTCACACTGGGTTCTCTTCAGGCCTGGTATTTTACAATGTGGCCTCCTTACTGCAATCCATGACTAAACTTCTAAGATACATGCTTCATGTGGTAAAATAACATAAAAAGGAACATCATCTAATATGATATTCATTTCTTTTAGAGCTGTACTAATTTTAAAGAAACTTATACCATCAAAATAAAAAAAAATTAGAGTGTGCTTATGTCTAAAAATTGTCCTTGCTTGCTCACATGGAAAACTACTTGCACAAGATAAGAAAGATCTGTTTTGCTTTAGACAAAGATTGGCATGATAGCATTATGAGATCTGATGGCCTCTCCCTAACTACTGCTACTGAAGGAAATAGTTCATTAACAGTAATCACTAACATTTACATTGGGGAGGAATCAAACCACTCGAGAGGCATTGGCAAAACAGGATTAACCATGGTAAAAAGCTTAGAGATTCAAGTGTCTGGGATTAGAAGTTTTGCTGTTTTGCTGCTGCTGTTTTTAATTGTTATTTTATTTTGGTGAGGTGTAAGTGAAAGAAATAAACAGAGGAGTTACAGTAGGGGAAAATATATCACTTGTCAGGGAACATTAAAAAATTTCTCCAAATTCTGTCAATGCAAAAAATGATTTCTCTAAATTCTGTCAGCTAGATTAATAAAGACTCAGGTTGAGACCCCAATCACTTAACCTCTAATCCATCATCTTTCTGTAGGCTTTCCATTTTGGAATAGCATTATAAACAAACTATGCCTTGTTCAGTTTAATCTGCTAATGCCCTTTTGTAAATATTTTCTATCATCCTAAGTATTTCTAATATCAGTCAGATCTACAGGACAGGCTGGCTTGGGCATCCAGAGATACCAACAGACAAACACAACAGACATGGGCACACTGTATCCAAAGGAATGGGGTTGTTTCCCAGTTCTGCACTGCAAGAGGCACTGGGGACACTGGGGCCATGGCACTGGGACCATAATTCACAGGGAGGAGGGGGAGTGCACTTGGCAGGCTGGAAAACAGGAGAGCAGGAGAGCTGTGACCCTCAGTGCCCAGCACTGCCAAAGCAGAGACCTTGTGCCTGATGCCCTCCCAAGGCCACTGGTCATAACCTCATTAGTTTCTGCTAATTACTGCTTTGGCTGCCAGGCTTTCCTGAAACACTTCTGTCTTTTGCCCACCCTGTGCTGAGCACACTGGGCAGGTATCTCTGCAGTGACTGTGACAAGACTCAGAGTGAAGAGCCCCTTTACCCTGAGTGTTAATGAACCTCAGCTCTCTCCTTCCTGAGGCACAGCAGAGATCTCTTCCCCAAAGGCTGAGGGTGCCATGGGTGCCCTGGTTCTTCCCAGCAGCCTCAGCAGGAGATAACAAAAGAGTTACCACATCAGAAAATGAATGGATTCCAACATTTGCCCATGCATTCAGCTCAGTATGGAACAACAAGGCCACAGTGCCTACAGTTATCCCAACAGCTTGGAAGAGCCATGCAGGAGGGTCAGCATTCTCTTTTAAGGAGCAGGGCCAGCCCACAGACCCAGCACAGCCTGAATTCTAAAGATGAAAAAGGCTAAAATGAAAGTGCCAGGAGAAAGGAGCCTGATAGGGATGAACCAAAGGAGACAACTTCAGTGACACCTTCAGCTGAATTCCCAGGAAGGACAATTCACAGGGCTGTAAATATATTACTGGAAAATCAGAGAGAGAAGCACTCTGTCACAAGGGAGGCATGTGTTGGGACACTGTCCTGACACCACTACATGATTTACTACTGCAACATGTGGCATCTTCCTTGCCACCTTTTTAATTTAATCATCTATCCCAGAAACAACTTCAAAAATTTCTTGGACTTCATCTTTTTTTAGCAGAAGTTTATGAGCAAAACATTACTCCATGTGGAGATCCGCCTCAGCATACAAACTACCCTACAGTATACCCAACAGAGATATTGTACAGTCATGTTTTGATGCTCACTTTTACTGTTTGACAGCTCACTTCTTTAAAGCTCATCTCTTCAGTTAGAAGACTTAAAACTTTAATTACAAATTAAATATGATGACATGGTCATTTAATCAGCTGTTTTCACCAGCTGGGGCTTAAAAAAATCAAATATAATGACAGCAGGCAACACTGACCTAGAATCATGCTTACAGTGAATAGTGCATGCCTAAAATGTGGTATATTAATATAATTGTCTTTCTGGCTTAAGCAGAACAGAATTAAGCAAAATGAAACTGTTAATTCAGATGCCAGGATTATGCTGCTAAGAATTCATGGCTACTGATATCCACTGGTATTGCAGAAGTCCTGTGACAAAAATATTTGATAGTTTCTTTAGGAATTCATCTTTAATGTAGAAAATATGCAGTGGCCTATCCACATTTGGATTTATTTCAGAGACAGACACTAGTGAGCCTTTTCCTCTTTACAGCAGGGGGTCAAATCCTATTCCTTCACATGCTCCAACTTGGAGGAGACAGAATTGGTCTGGTGTTGAACAACTCATGCTCTTCAGAGCTCCACTTTTGTACCCTCTCTTCAGCCCTAAGCAGACCAGCTTCAAAGCAACCCCACCGACCTGGATCTCTGCAGAAGCACACGGCCATAGCTTTGCTCAGTAAGCCTCTGCCTGTCAGAGGCCCAAGCCTGCCAATGCGTGAATCACAGCTGCCTGGGCAGCAGCATGAATTTAAAATCATACAGAAAGCCAGAAGCATGCTTACAGCCTCCTTCCAATCTCAGAGTACAGCTGGATGCCAGTACAACCTGCACAAGAGGCCAGCAGTTTGCACATCCAACAAACTCCACCCAAACTGGCTAAGTGATTTGAATATCTGCTTGCAAATTCACATGTTTTAGTGAAAAATATTCAAGTAATAATTTTTGCTGTTTGCTTGAAAGCTTAACAGTGACAGTTAGAGGGAAGGGACAAACTCAGTTTATCCCCCCTGCCCTGTGGACACCCCAGTTTTAATGGCACTGCACTTCTGGGTGAGGGCAGTGGGACACCCCTCCCTGCCAGGTGAACACACCTGTGACAGCTAAAGCTGTGTCCCAGCTGTGTCAGAGGGTGCACAGTCTGTGTGTGTGTGCTCTGTGCTGGCTGCAAGGAGGCAGAAAAACACAGAGGTGAGCCTAACATGCCCAGCCTCCCCATAAAGCTCACTCCCTTGTCTCAGTGTTGTGCCAACAGAGATAAAAGCTTTACAACCAGCTGCAGTGGCAGACAAAGGAAGCTCAAATCTGCCTTAAGAATACTGAATATACAAACATAGCCACAAGCACAGCAGCTTTTCATGTTCACATATCATCCTTAATTGCAGGATGGCAATTCCTACAACAGCATCAAACAGTAATAATGGTGATATAAACAAAGGTCTCCAAATATCTCCATTAGGATAAAGACAATAGATTGAAGGATGCTTCACCAAAATAATTAAAGATGACTCATTATTCTTCAACATGTGATAGCTGAATTTCTTTCCTACCTAGAAAAACCTGGCAACTTACTTAGCAAAACCTAGAAATTTACCTTTATTGCTTGTTCCCCTGCTTCCCCCTGTGACTGAACACCATACAAGGGCCACAAAATCCCCTTAAATTCTTTATTTAAATAAGAGCATTTATGAACTGCATGGAAAACCTTGGAGAAAAAAATAATTCAAAACCACAATCCATCTACCTCTAGAAGCTGCTCTCAGTAATGGCAGAGAAAAGACTGACTTTGACATTGTGGACTGACAGAAAACTGACTTCCAGAACTTAAAAACAAATTGCTCAGTAATTAGAAAGAGGAAACAATTGCTTTCTAATTCTGTCTGTGCTCACTGACATAGTGTATGACCTTGAGCAAGTCATTCCCTTTGTGACTCAGTTTACTCATCTGTGACTCACAGATTAGATGCAGAAGCCCCTGATGTAGGTATTTAAAGGCTTAATTCATGATTGCAGAGCACTCTCAAATCCCAGAATAAGAGATATTAAATATAAGATGCTGAAGATAATGTATTCTGGCCCTTCTTTGGTAATATTTGGATTGGAAGAAATAAATAGTGCATCTCTACAGGAAATTCTTGTTGCACTTGCAGAAAACTCACCTTACCAGTAAAGGTCAGACACTATCTGTGCTTCAGCATAAGTTTAAAGCATCCCCTACAACTTTCCATCCAGCACAAGTAATCTCAAAGATTTCAAATACTCAAACTCAGCACAATTTTCTCATACAACACAAATTAGGTATTGTATGTATAAGCTCTCTATACAATATGCATGCTGAAAACATGTATATTGTATATGCATGGTATGTTAAGTAGCAATGATTAATTATTATAAGCAGCTTCATTAAACTTCCTAAGCAGAGTTGTCACAACTGCAGACCATGTTGTCTTGCACTTGTAGGCTTTTATTTACTAGGGTGAATTTCTCATTAAAAAGAGATTCTGTGACTAATTTATGCCTTCAGTTCACACTGCAAGCTGTCTTTTATACATCCTTAAGCTGGAAAAGAGCTGGCAACCTCTATCCAAGGGGCTAAGTATTGAAAAGAACTGAAAAGGGGACTAGCTAATCATGTTTCATAGCATTAAAAGGTGCCATTGTAGTATGAGGTAGCTTTGAAACTATTTAAAGAAGGAATATGGGAAGAAGAAGTTTTCATTTCAAACTTGGTGTTTTGTTTTAAAAAAACATTATGTCAAAGTGCAATTTCTGTCTCCCAAAAAAGATACCATCCCAATTCATCTGTGGTCAAATCAGACCTATGTAGGGAACTATTATTATAGTTTTCAGAGAACATCTGAAAGGGCTGCAAGGGAACACTTCCCTACTCTCTCAAGACTGAGAGAAGAAAAACATTAGAGCTTGGTTAGAAGAGAGCCCCTGCCTCCCAAGGCTTGATACCAGAGACTGTAAGGAGAAATAAACCCAAGACAGAGTAAAGTAACAGCCCAAAGCAGCAGAATAAAGTTTACAAATACTTTGTCAAATCCAAGTATGTGAAAGAGTTCCTCTAGAACTAATGTTTACACCCTACTCTGTGTAAACAAAGAAATTCCCCCTCCTCTTGGTTAATCTCAATCATAAACCAAGCTGCAGAAGTCTCCACTTCCTTATTAACATGTAATAATGTCAGAATCACAAAGTTTTGAGGTATAAATTTGAAACAACTCAAGAACCACGAGACAATTCAGTTCCTGTCATCATTCAGGTCTATGAAGATCCCACCTGTGTGACACAGACAACTAGAGAATAACTCCTCAGGCACCTGCTGCTAACTGCTAGCAACAAGATACTGATTATAAAGAATAAAGGCTCTGCTACAGGAATACTTTGCTTTTCAAACATTGGTTTGACCATATTCAAGACTCACACAGACAGAACCCTAAGAAATCTGGTCTGACCTCACAGCTGTTTCTGCTTTGAGCAGGAGATTGGAATAGATGAATTCACAAGGTCCCTTCAAAAATGACTTCTGAAAATTCTTTTCATAAATAGGTGCTTTTATCCATCAGTGCCAATGAATGTCATGTACCTTCTCAACCTAAGAAGCTGAAATGTGCAGCCATTTTGCAATACTAAACCACTTTTAATTGATTAGAAGAACCTGTACATTTTACTGAAACCTGAGACAGGAATGACTTTGGAAAGGAAGCACAAAGGTGATCTATAGAAAAGAGGCAGTGACTCCAAAAGTTTCTTTCCAATCCATTCGCACCTCTGCTGTTACTAAATCAACAAAATCACTCCACCCCTTTCACAGTTCAGAGGCCATTGAGAACCAAATAAAACTGCTATAACAAGATGTGTGTTTTTCCTTGATGTTTCAAGAAGCACTGATCTACCCTGCTCAGTCATTAACACCGAACTTTCCCAGCAGATTCTTAAAAAAACCAAAATCAGTTTATGAGAGTTAGGGTGGCTTTGTGCATTCATCATCTCTCCAATTTCCATGGCAGGTTTGCTTAGCTTGAGCTAGAAAGGAGATGGATCTTTCACTTCAGCTCAGAGGAACTGGTGTCTGTCAGTCTTCTGCACTGTTGACTGAAGTAAAGCTCTGCAAGTCAAATGAAGGTCTTACAACTGCTCAATCCCATTAACCTTCATTTGCACACTCAGGTGTGCCCTTGTTAAAGCTTAATTAGCAAATATTCTGCAGATGGAGAAAGACTCCTGCTCCTTCTGTACTACTTTCATACTTTTTTGTATGAAATCCACACTGTGCACAAGTCAAGCCATCATTTTGCAAGAGCTTCCCCACACAGGGACAGGCCAGTTGAAAGGTGATCTTTCTTATGAAGCTTTTTTTGGTGCAGAATGATGCTTGGCTATAACTCACATGCTTAATGCCCACACACCAAACTAGGAAAGACCTGGCTGATGTCAACTTCATTTAGTTGGTCTGACCCAATTCCCATGCTCTGAATACATCTACCCAAGCAGCCACAAAGTGATATTTTTTTGTGGTTCCTGTTACTAAAGATAATTTCTCAGAATTTTAACAGAATTTCTAAATGGAAGAGGCCATCTTCTTCCCAACAATCTCCTAAGCAATCTTAGCAAATACTCCTAAAGGAGAGTTCTTAACATACAGATGGACTACAACCTGCACAGCTATAGATTAATTCAATTGTTATAAGGCATCCATAGGAAATATTGCATCAAATTACCTTAACCAGAGAAAAGCTCAGCAGTATCTTTCAGTTCACTGCCTTCTCATTGTATCCCTCATGCAGATATTCCTGACCACTGTACTCCAACATTTATTTTCATTCTCCCCCTCATTTTGCTTTTACAGAAAAGATCTCTCTCAGAACTGAAACACCCCCAACCCCACCAGAAAAAAAAAGAAAAATAAAAAAGGTTATTTAGAAGTTTGTTTCATTTACATCTTCCAGAATCTTAATATCCCAGAGAGATACTGTGTATGCATACAGCTTTACTGTTTACACCAGTTAAAAATCTCTTATTTCTGTACAAGGAAGCTGCAAGAATTAACTAAAAGGCCAGTGCCTGCAGTCCCTATGGTGAGGCTCATGGCCATGGAAATTGATTTAAGGAAAAAAAAAGAGTTCAAGGCTCTCAAGGAAAGTAAAGTGCAACACCACTTGCAGCCTGATTCCTGCTGGACTGTTGCTCTTGGTCCAAAAGGGTTTAGACTAGAAGCAATGAAATATCACACACACCTGCCAAAGATACTTGCTGCAACAAAAATATTGGTATGATAAGAAAAATATTTTTTTCTGATTCATTGGGAAAAATACTTGCAGAACAAATACCATTAACAGGTATCTTTCAAGTCCCTAGCCTTGGAAAGCATCATTCCTAGGCTGCATTCTCCTGCAAAATGTGTAACAGCTTGCAATATTCAAAACCAAGGGACCAGAGTGAAGTACACTGCATCCTCATCTAAAAACATGAACTCCAGGGCAAAGGAATGAGCAATTTAGTCTCTCTAACCTCAAGAAGAGTCCACTGGAGAAGAAACAGGATTTGGTTGCTGTTCTGCTCAGAAATAACCTGCCTGCAGTCAGGTGTAACAGTATCTCACTGGTACAAGCAAATACCTCTGCTCATCTGCAGTGGTTTAAAGCTACCTCCAATTTACCCTTTGTCATTGCCCTAACAGAAAGAAAGAAAGAAAATCAAACTTCTGAAGTCCAGTGATGCTCAATAACAATTTTCCTCTGTTTTACCCTCCCTCATACATGTTTATTTTCCAAGTGCAGTTTGAATATGCGTAGTTTACTATGGAAGGAAAAATGTGGACTTGACACGGTTATCTGATGGAAATGTATGACATTTTGTATTATAAACTAACTCTGACGCTGCAGGGCCATATACAATTTACTGCTCTTGTTTAAGCAGCCCAAAATAACTGTCAGATAAACTAAATTGCAATTCCAGCTTTCCCTGGAGTACAGTTAAAATGTCTGGACAATAAAAATCAACAAAGCCTGATAAGTGGAGAAATGTTTATGAAGTAATCAAGACATGGCATGAAAACACAAAGCCCTCATCTAATCCACCCTCCTAAATGAAAACTTCTCCAAACCTAATTGTTTTACACAGAGACTCCATGCAGAGGTCTCTAAACTCAGATCTTACTACAGTCAATGTACTGCAAGCATTCATTGCACTAAAACATGCAAACAACCATCTGCAAGCTTTCATCAATCTCTTGGGGCAAGAAAACCACTGATAGTTTTGTATTTTGTATGAAATTATTACTTAGAAACATGAGTCAATGGAAGAAAGGCAGATTTTGATCTATATAAGATCCATCTCACTTATGTCTGAGATCAACATCTTGAAAAATGCATTTATTTTCTCATTCCCATCACCTTTCATGCTTAGAGTTCTCTAAATGGAAATAACTGCTTGCTGCCCCCTCCCTTTTCCATCTTCCCCTAAAATCCAGGAGTGCATCAACACAGACTCTTGCTTTTAATCACAACATATACAGAAAACAGTCTTCTAAGGATTCTGATACAAAATATTAATCTAGTGACAATAAAAAGCCAAACCAAATCAAATTTGTGACTTTGGGAAAAACATATTTTGGTTTAAGAGAAAAATTTTATTTGCCATTTTAAATAGCAATTGACCATTTATCAAGGAAGGTAACGTGCAAAACAAAGCTGATATGCAGAAAGCACTGAAATATTCCTCAGATTTTTTTAGTGTTGGATATTCCTAGGAATTTAAAAAACATATGGTACATATGGTGGAAAGCAGTAAGGTAAATTATTCTCTGGCACATTAGTACTAAAAGGCAGAAATTTAAAGCAATAAAATTTACACTTTTTTCTTATTTTTAGTATCCAAACACTAACATGCACACAAGAGATAACCAAAAAGCATCTTCATAAACTCACAGATGTGCAGAGGAATAAGATGAACAAGCTTATAGGGTTTTTCTCCCCCAAAGAAACAGTGACATGTATACTCTGGAAATAATTACTATAAGACAAACACATACACATGAAAGTGAAAGACATCAGCACAAAAAAACCCCACCTTCTACAGAACTACATTAAATTCAATTAAAGCTCAGGGTCATAGTTCCCATCATTTCAGAAAAAGAGAAAGCTACCATTTCCTGGGATTTTCAGAGCAGCTATCAAGCCCCTGCTGCCAAGACAGCACTTACAGAAGCCTGGCTCTGTCTCTGTGCAGCTCCTCTCCCTTCCCTTCCCCTGCTTTGTTCCTCTGCTGGCAAAGCAGAGAGGGCTCGGTGTCCTTACAGCAGACAGAGAACTGCCGTGGTCCTTACCTTCCCCCCACTCAGAGATTGCACATCCAGCTCCCCTGCACAAGTTACTTGGAGGGCATTTAAAAACAGATGCTCAGAAATCTGAGGAGAACAAAAGCCCAAGGAGTTCAGATTTCCTCTCCTTGATCCGCCTGATGCTGTTGACACTAAGGTGAGCATATGAGAAGGGGAAGGAGGTGGGATTGTCAGAGAGCATCAAAGGCAGGAGATTGGGAGATGGGGTTCCCTCTGCCTCGACGTGGCTCCCCCCTTGGCTGGAGAGGAAATAAAATGGAGCCCAGGAGGGAGGGAGAGAGATAATCCTGCAGCTTCATCTGATTAGAGAAACTGGGCCTGTGCAGAGCTGGCAATGCTGCTGGGGAAGCACAGGGAGGGGAGGCACACAGGGGCAGGAAGAGGAGGAGCAGAGGGGGAGGAATAAAATTGTAAGGGTTAAAGGAAAATTATAAAAGGTATACAAAGGAGCTGACTCCTGGGCCAAGGCATCCTGGTACGTGTTCAATATCAACCCTGATATAAAGGTGAAATCACCAGTAGGAAATGCCCATTGCTTCTGGTAACGTGGAACAATCAGGAGGAAAACAAATCAAACCCCAAGCCCAGAATGCATCCATCCTGTGGGCACAGACTGGGAACAAGGATGTTCCCATGGACTGCAAAGAGTGAGATTGTTTGTGCTGAGCAGGGAGAAATGGAAAAAGCAGTATCCTACAGATAATTATCTAGATTGTGCCAAACAGGACACAATTTAGAAACCATTTTCTATTGCATGCCATTTTCCAGAACCTGTTTCCACTTACTCACACACATCTTAGTTGAACCAAAGTGACTTCCAAGGAGCTCATGCCAACACACACATCGAGGAGCTCACAGCTGAGGCTGCCCTCCCACAAGGCTCCCACTTGTGCCACCCCCTCTCCCACAGCTGGCACAGCTATTTCTGGGCTCACAGGTGCCCACAGAGCGTGGCCATCCCCACCGCTGTGGTGCTGCAGCCCTCGGGGGATGCCAGCCTGCCCTCCCTGCAGCGCTGTGTCCTCACCCTCAGCCTGACACAGGGGCTCAGCCAGGCATGGGCAGGGTGCTGGGGATGCTGCCATTGAGCATCCCCCACCCCTTCCTCACCCAACAGGAATATCCTGCCTTGAGGAGACAGGCACACAGCTCCTCCAAGCTGCCAGATGTGACCTGTGGTGCACCAGGGAACATCAAGGACAGATGTGACCAGAGGAGTCTCGTCCCCATCCACAGTGGCCCATTTTTGTATAGAATTTCCTCTTTTGCTCACCTTTATGAGACTAAACTCAGTCCTTTCCCAAGGATCACTCCAAATTTCCACATTGTGAGCGGCTTTTATTCTTTTCTGGCCTATTCCCTTCATTTAGAACTTGACACAAGGGAGGGTGATTGGATCTCTAATGGAACAAGGAGAAGGATGCCAAAACATCAGAAAAGAAGCCTTTCAAGTCCTCTTTCTTTCTGTTCAGGAAGCAGTTAATAATTCTTGTAAACCACTTCCAGCAGTTCTCAGTTTGCTCCTAAGCCTTCACCAATATCCTCCTATCAGGCCTAGCTCAGCTGAGAGAGGGGGATCAACACCCCTCCCCAATGCTTTTAGGAATGTACAGTTGCTCCCTGAGTCTCCAGAATGGGCTCAAACCCAGTAATTTCCTGTGTGCTCCCCGGCTTTGTTCCTAAGATGCACATCCCCACAGAGTCACTGAGCAATCCCACCCTCAGGCTGCAGGTCAGGAAGCATCTGGGGGGTTAGGAGCCATGCACGGGTCAGCAGCAGCTTTCTGGCTGCATTATTTTACCTGCCATGTGTCACAGCAGTGAAGCAGAGTAGGCACTTGCAGCCAGCTCTTTGTGCTGACCTTGACATCCTTCCTGCCAGGCTGGAAACAGAAGTCCCTTGAACCCTGGATGTTCCTTCCAGCACATCCTTCCAGCATTCCTGCTGGCCCAGGATCACGCCCAGTGACTCTTCACATCCCATGGTATGGGCCTGCAGTGGTGCTGCAGGGAGAGGGCAGCTCTACATCTTCCTCTTTTATTCCAGCAAAAGACCTTTGGCTGCCATGGTGAGACACACCCCTGGCACCTGCAGCTACTCCAACATTGTTCCAGTGCCAGTGGCCAGCCATGGAACAACTCAGTACGACCCTTCCACTCCAAGGCAACTTCCAAATGAGTGCCAGGTTGCCCAAATGACATCCCAAGAACATAGAAAAGATAAAATGAGAGGACAATACTGCACTTAGCTTTTCCCCTAAACCCTTTACAGAATGGACTTGCAGGGCTTTCTTGTCCCAGATTTCTCTGTCCAGCAAGGTAGACTATTTTCATTGAAAGCATCACAATGTGCTTACTGGAAGATACTGGTGACCAACTTTTACATCAACAGGTCACAAATCTGAGCATCCACAATGCAATTGGCATACAGCTTTCTCATTCTACATTTGATGAGAAAAGGTGTACAACTGCCTCAAATTCAGATCTGGAGAATTCATTCTTGTATCTTTCTTTAAGAAAGCTGATAGTTAAAGGAAGCTGAGAAATCAGTAGCCTACAGATCCATTAGGCCAAATCCAGACAATGCTGATGAATTTCTTCTGAGGAGAAGGACAGCATTATTTTTCAAGAGAATGATTTCAGAACAGTTTTGTCACTATGGCTCAGCCTGACTAGCATTCATGTTTTCCTGAGAACTCCCAGACATGTGAGAATGTGTATAATTTCATGAAATTAAAGTCCTATGTCCAGCCATGGAAGAAAGCTTTCAGAATTACTCTTTACTGATTTGGGTGCTTGAGGGTCATATGAAAGCAAGCCACCAGCCCCCTGACTTTGAGTCACCTGGTGTGAGGAGAGGCAGCCAGCTCTGCCTGCCTGCTGAAGGGCACCACCCAGGCAGAGCTTTGGACTTGCAGGCCAGCTTTTGTCAGTCTCCATCCAGGCAACAAGGGCTTCTACATTTAAGAGAAGTCCAGTCCAAACCCAAAAACCCTTTATCTAACCTAAAATCCACTTTGGCCATCTGCTCCTCTTCAGAAGAGGAAATGGGGTAGGAAAACCATCCTGATTGCTTGGTGCCTCCTGAAACCAGGTACTGAAGCCCTTCTCTCACCCCTTCCCATTTATAACCCCACAGTATTTTCCTGCACTGCCTGGTCTGCTGTCATTTAGAGCAACTTTGTCCTGCCAGGTGGGTGACCTGAACCCACCCACACTGTGCCTTCTGAACTCCTCCATCAGCCCTGAACCTGCCCAGCTCTGCTGCTCTTTGTGGGGCAGGCTGGAATGCCCACAAACACTGCCTGAAATTTGTTTACATCTCTGTCTGGAGGCTCTGCATGGAAACCCTGCAAGGCTTGATATTTGTTGTCTCTTGATTCAAAGCCACTTAAGCCAGTGAAACTGCACCTTCCACCAGGCAGATTTTATCTTAATGCATTTCTGGGATATATTCTAGTCTTCCACAATAAGGCAGCCCTCCAGGAACAATATGCTGTCTTGTGGGTAACACTGCTCATTTGCCTGAATGTCATCTGCCACAGCCAATTTGGATCAGGTTTTGGATTTCTCCATTGTAAAGTATTTTTGAGGGTTTCTGAAGAATAACAGCCCCTTAGCACAGTCTGGGAGAGCCTTCAAGATAATAACTAATGCACCATGGGCAAATTTAACTTTTTCTATGCCTATAACCAGTCAGAAGCTCTCCATTCCACATACTATTTTTCCCTTATTGAAATTGGAATTCTGTATGCAGCGCAAGTTTTTAGTTTTCACTTATACTGAGACACCCAAAATAATTCCAGTCAGTCAGGTGTAGGAGCTAGCACAGCAAGTGTTCACACACACACTCAAGGCAACTGAAATGCACAGAGATTATTTAAAAACATGAAAGTGACCATCACCTTCCATTTGACATAAACAGCAGGGTTATTTCTAACAGAGTTCTATAAAGAAGGCAATTCTGTCAGGTAAGTGATATCACATTAACTTCAAACCTTCCAACACATCCCAATTCATCACCACAAACATCATTCCATGAGGCTATGTGCCACATTTCTAACAGGTCTGTCAACCTAATTTGTCTGTAAACACTCATATAGAGTTTTGGGCATAAATATAAACACTATATAGAGTGTCTCTATCCAGCAAGCATCATGACAAGTTTTGCTTCTTGTGCCTGGGAGAAGACAACTGTTGGTTAGATATCTCAATTATAGCAGGCATGATCTCTGAATAAGCCTCTATTCTGCAATTTTATTTGATTTGTGTGGGTTTATCTCAAAGTCTCCATGAAAACTGCCAGGTCACCTACATTTATCTTCATTGGGAATAATGCTGTAACACTACTGACATGACTTTTTCCAAGGAGCAACATAGATGCACTTCTCTTCTTTGCAGAATTAATCTTTTTGAAAGCTGTCAGAATTTTTAGACCTGTGAAAACTGGTGGTTTTGAGCTCTGTCATCTCCTTTCTTTTTCATCTTGGGTATAAGAGCAGCTTTCTCAACAAAGCAGACCAGTTCTTTTGCCTTTATTTTACCTTGGCAGTTAGTGAGGCAGCCCACTGATAACAAACAATGTACTTCAAAGACTTAGCAAATCTCTACAAAGCACAACTTTTAGTTTGGTTATCAAATAAATAGAACAGTAGCTTTTGGAGAATGAAAACAAGCTCCCTTTTTAAAGCATATTTTGCAATAAGCCAAAGATGATATTGCACAAAACCTTACATCTCCTCTTAAATCAGGGGACTATCACATGGACACTCTGCTGCCCTACTTCTCCCAGCTGTCATTTCCTCCCATGCACAACCACTGGAATGTCTTCCCTATACTTCTTTAATATCCATTAGCAGAAAGCAATAAATAATTGCACCAAAAAACCAACCCTTCAATCCAGTTTTGGGGTAGCTTTAAGCTGCCTTTCATGCAATAAGGGCTTTGGCCTTTTGATAATTTAATCACATCTCTTCACCCTGCATTTGATTGCTAGTCTTCCATCTGTTCTGTAGTCTCAACTGAAAAGGAGGAAAGCCAGGACCACATGAGCAGGCAGAGCTCCCAGGGTCTGCTTCCAGAAAAAAATCCCACTGCAGAACCACCACACTTTGAGAAGTCACCACCAATACTCTCCTTATGTGTCTTGCCCACCAGGACACTGTTGCAAGTTTGAATCTGACTTTTTTTTTTTCAAAACTACATTCATGTAGATACTAAAGTGTCCTTGGTTTACTTCTGCAAATGGTGTCATTAAAAATAAAATTACTTGGTCTTTGAACAACACAGTATGAGAGTCTGTTCTAGATGTTAACTGGTGCCCAGGGCTGAGGGCTATGAACAAAGCCTGCTGTAGAGAGAGTTTGCTTTACTTAATGGGAGTTAAGCATCAAATAAAGACTTGAACTCTGATGCCTCAATTCCCATATGTAAAATGATGAAATGGGATCAGCAAGAAGCTGGGGAAAGTGCAAAGGAAAACACTACACAAGAGGAAAGTTCTGCAGCCTGGGAGCATAATTTGCCTCACACACTTTGAAAAAATGCAGCTCTGCAGCTCCAAGAAAGGCTTTGTTTTCCCATGTGACCTGCAATATTCCCAAACAACTCAGACCACAGCCATCCTAATTTATCATGGCCTGTGAATCAGCTCCAGTCCACTCAAAATTCCTAATCCAGACTCCCTTTCCCTGGACAACAGGCCTGGGTAACATATCCATCCTCATTTCTTCCCCATGGAGCAGGAGCTGCTTATCCTGGTCTCCCTGACTTCCTCCAGGATATTCTGAGGAGAGAATATCATGGAAGGAAGAGGGACTTAGGAAAGTTGGGGGGAAATTTGAAGAGGGTCTGGATCTAGTCCCTGGGGCTGCCTATAGTGAACCAGTCACCTAAGAGGCACAATGATCCTTGGTTAAATGAAACAGAATTATTGTACAACCAATACACCAGAGTCACATCTCAAATTAGACAGGAGCTGAGAGCAACCCCACTATATATTAAATAAGGCTTGCTGCACTAAGCCCAACATTTCAGAGCAGCCCCACTGTAAGAGAACAATGCTATTTCAAATGTATCCAGTGTCAGAGGCACTCCAGCAACATGGAGTGTAAGCCCCAGGCTAGCTCTGCCTGCAATAATCTGCAGGCTTGACTGTGTGACAGATTGAAATGCAGTAATAGTGTTTATGCAACTAATTCTTGTTCTAATCTATTAGTTTATGTAACCTTTGCTCATGGACATACTGACTCATAGGTCTCAGGAATCTGAAGAAAATCTCCTTTAACTCTCTCCCATCCTTCAACCCAATACACAGGTTGTCAGAGATCTTGTTCATTCTCTTTGAGGAAAAATTATGTTGGCAATGGGAAAAAAGGTACCAGTTAAATTTCTCAAAACCTGTGTACTTCTCCATGCATACCAATGAAGTCATGTAATAAGCTCACCTGTGATGTGCAGGTGTCCTTCAGGTTAGCATTTCCAGCCACAGCATGTACCATTTGAGCTGGGAAAGGCACAGCAATTGTTTGTTTAGCTCCTACAGAGAAAAATTACTACTTTCTGGCATTTACTTTTTTTTTTTTTTTCCTGAGTAAAGCAAGGCAACAATATCTGTGTCAGTGACACTTATTCTTCCTAGCCTGAAAGATTTATTTTCATTCTTCTCATATTTCTTGTATTTCCTAGAACATTCTTACATCTATTTTAAGTGAAGAGCTAACCACAGGAACAGTGTGCAGAATTCCTCCTTCAGCAGTCACAACTCTAGTGATTACCACACAAAACATGCCCACATCAGCTTATTTTATCCTTTTTGGCTAGGCACTAATATAGATTTTGAAAGGATTGGAGTCAGATCAACCCTTTCTGAGTTTTTTGGGTTGTGAGGTTTTTATGTTTGTTTGGGGGTTTTTTGTTTTGTTTTTGGGGGGGTTTTCTTTGTGGGGGTTTTTTGTTTTGTTTTTTTTTTGGGGGGGGGGTTGGGTTTTTTTTTGTTGTTGTTGTTGTTTTGCCTAGGGGTTTTTTTGTTCTTTTTTTGCGTGGGCTTTTTGGGTTTTTTTGTTGCCACTGGAATAGTTCACACAGCTGCTGCAATGTTGCCCTCATGACACTCGCTAAGCGCCCTACACCTGATTTAATTTCTAACCCTTGGTATCGAGGATTCCTACACAGACCAAACCTGATTGATATCAACTGAAATCTAAAGTATTTGGAGCCAAACCCCATGGTATTGGGTGCATTTAGGAGACATCATCATGCATTTCTGATGCATGCTGGACACTACCAGTACCAGATAAATACTCTGTAAGTGGACCAGGCATTCCTCATTCCTTGGCGCAAAAGCAGCGTAAGAATGGGCAGAGTGCCTCTCTCCAGTAGTGCCTCTGCTCGTGGGGTGGTGCCCCAGTGGGTTCCTGATCACACTGAAGCGTTTGCTCAGGCAGAGCCAGGAGCTGGTCCCAGGGAGCTCGGTCAGTTCCAGCTCTGTCCTGTGGGGCCCCTTGCCAAGGAAATCCAGCAGGGACAGCCCCAGGACGGCGCCCGCTGGCCCCCTCCTGGCCACTGCGCAAAGACAAAGGCATCGCTCACCCCCGTCAAAGAACCGCTGCATTATATGAAAGGTTTACTCTTTTTTTCCTGCAATCAGCATTTCCATTTTTTATTCTTACATCTTTGACCCTCAAGATCTCCCTACTGTCTTTCCCAGGATTCTGAGCAACCTTTAATTCTTTTTAAACACAAAAATGTATGGGATGACACCTATAAATCCGTGGCTGCTATACAGAGAGCAGTTTTAGGTGCACTGCAGAAACATCTTTAAGTTAGAGGAAACAGATCTACAGCTTTCAGTATCTGATTCAGTAAATGCTTCCAAAAGGAAACATCACCTTTTGCTCTCAGTTAAAAGCTTGCATCCCCTAAGGTTGTACCTTGGGGCTGTATTACACATGGTGTAATTGCTCTGCCACATACATGATTTTGTGCTTCCCTGCAAACCTTAAGATGGATTAGTGTCTACAGATTCACCTGCCTGCTCAGCAATCCCTCCCTATTTGTCTAATTCACATTATGTCTGGCTTAAATTCATTATCCCTCACTCAGAGAGGGTGAGGCTTAGGAAAAACTGTCTAAAATAAACACCAGTCTTGCCTTAGGGCAATTTCTGTTGTTCACTACAGCTGTGTGAACAGGTCATTTTTCATGTGTACACACACAATCTTGCAAGGTCCTGCCAAAGTTATTGAGTTTAGATTACTCTTATCAAGGCTGGGAAGTGTACAAAACTGGAACAAAAAGTCAGATATTGCCCCCAAAAATCTTTAAAACCATGCAAGCCAAAGCTACACAAGTAGTTTTCTCTGCAAAAGTCTCTACTTGTACATATTATCTCTGAGCTTGGAGTTTATTAATAAAGTAATTTTGAAAGGAACATTTTGTGTTCTTATGTTCTTGAAACATCAACAGCCAGCTAACTCTTAATGCAATTTACATTACAAAAAACCCTTGCAACCATAAGAACACATTCTAGTAAAAGCAAACTTGAAATTCCTACTATAAAACACAGGAAAGAAAAGTTATTAGAAAGGAATAAAAGTTCATATTTTTCCATTTTGCTTCATACATTCAAAAAAGGTCACCTTTAAAGAACTTTTTACTTTGCTCTACTATTTGCACCGAAGCCCAGCTTTGGACAGGAGGTGGTGCTATAGTCTGTGTAAATTTTGTTATTAGGCAACACCAACAGTTAAAGATTACTAAAAGGAAAAGGTAAAGAAAGAGAAACACTCTAAATCCTGTAGAAGTGCTGGCATGCATACTTTACCTACAGTTGCTTTCATATCAGCAGGTATTCTGTAACAGTGCTAAAAAGTTTTGTAAGAAGGCACTAAAATATTTGTGTCTGTCAAGGATTTCAAATACCTAGCAAAACATGATTATCAAAGCATGGAAAAAATCTGTTATGCACAGCTCTGGGCAAGCTGTAACAGTTTTTATGTGGCCAAGGCTCTGTTAAGCAGCTCTGGGCCATGAGGAAACTGATGGAACAGTGGAAGATTTTTGCAGCTCCAGTGAGAACATTCTGTCTGCCTCTCCCTGAAGAATGCCAGGTTAGCTGCAGGGTCAGATTTACTGGGCCAAGATGAAATGCCAGATTAGGAATCCAAACCCCATGCCTAGGTTAATGCTCTTTCCCCCTCTCTCCTTTCTTCTTTTGCTGTCTTTCTCCTCATGCTCATCCAGAAGTACCAAACATGGCATCTTCTGAAGACTTTTTTCTTGCTGTCCATGTTGCCCTGTCTCTATCCCCATTTTCCACCTGTAACTTTACTGGGAGAGCTGTTCTGGATTGCAGTCTGCTTGACAGTGACGACCATCAGCAGCCAAGCTGAGAGAAAACAATTGTGGAAGACTGGTTCCCTTCTGGCTGCACTTCCTCTCCCATTCTCATATTTTCTTTAGAAAGGAAACTAACAAATGACTCCCAGAATGGATCCAAGGGGTGTTTTCTAAGAGAGTAGATCTTTCACATATTCCTTTCTGAAACTATCAATTATCCATAGCCTGCTAAAGCCAAGAACTAGGTGTCAGACCAAGGCCAACAGCAGATTGTGGGAGAAATTCTTATCTCAGTTACACAAGTCTGGATCTGGAGGAACTCCAGTTATTAAACAATCTGTAAAATTAGGATAACAATAAGTATTATTTCAAAAAGGTTTGTGATGGTTAACTACTAGTAATTAATGCTGGTATAGAAATCAGGCAATGGTTGCCTGGAAATGAAAGGCACTATAGAAATTCTAAGTACTCATTATTTCTGCCATTTGCAATTAGACTTTTCAATGTAATCTATTTGTTGTAGTCAGGGTGCCCATCAATGCTCCCTGCAGATCTCAATCTATTGTTCCTGAATAATTCACCAGTCTCAATAACATTAGTTCACATTTAATTGGGGAAAAAAAAAGCTTACCTCTTTCTAGATGCCATTACAGATGAAGGTACCACCAACATGAAAGTCAAAATTCCCAAACACAAGGGAGTGGGTGTGAAGGCAGAATAACTTGAACATATTTCACTTGAAATGGATGGACCTGAAGATCATTTTACAACTACAAAATGGGATTAAAAAAAAAATCCTTTTATTGAATGGGATCTGTTGAAGCTTTAAGATTATTAATAAATAATAGTAGGAGTTAGACTTCAGTGTAAAATGATGCTATACTTTCCTTTCTAAAGACCTATTGATGCTTGTGATCCTACAGCTGTATCTTCTTTAAATACTTCTCTATCTTTGTTCCTATACACAACTTTAAGTAATTACATACAATCAAATTAATTGTAAATCAGAACTGGATAAAAAGGTTTATATGTCAAGTAAATATTTGATTTTTTCAAAGATATCCAACTTAAAAAATACATATGTTGAATTTCATCCAGTGCAGTGGGAATTACATGAATATATGATAAATTATTTGCTGTTACTTAGATAGGTGTCAAATAAGCATTGTGACATCCCTGTTTTAAGGTAACACACTTCAAAAAATTGTTTTGTGACAGAATTTTTAAGTGGTCTTTTAAAGCTCAAGGTTTGACTCTAAGATGTCCCTGGATAGGGAGACTGAAAAATGTGTATGTTACAAAATATGCATCAGAAATACTGAATATTTATAGTACAATATCTAGGTCCACAAAACATGAAACTCTTATGTGTTCAGGGATTTAGGCTAAGAAGGAGGCTGCACTCAGAGATAAAGGAAGGAATAGTTGTGTTTCATGTCCTGTATTTATTCTGATTTCTAGCTGTGGCAAGAACTCAGCACAGAAAGACTGGAACGGGGAACTTCACAGTAGAGCAGAAAATCAAACTGAAAGCTCCCTGCTCAACAGCTTTGCCATTACCTCCTTCCACAGGAACTTGGGGAGGGCAGGATCTGCCCCTCCAGGTCATGGTGTCCCATCCCAGGCTCACTGGAACAGGAGCTGAATCAGCAGATGGTTCCTGGCTATGGCTTCCCAGATGTCCAAGCTCCCACAGCTCCACGCAGGCAGCACAGCTTGTGTGGGAGCCAGAGCACCTGGCACGGATCACTTCACTGGGCAGCAGGGCTCTGAAAGCAATCAGGTGTTCACAGCAGCTTCAGCACTCCTCACACAGCCACAAAAGTGAGCAAGAGCAAGAGCACTGCAAGAGAAAGCAGGCAGTTGTTGTCTTGCCATCCTGACAAGTGCAAAACTGCCGAGAAAAAAACTCTACTTCAGCATTTGCACTAATTCAATAGAGAAATAAGAGTAGCAAAAGCACTGACTGTGCAATATTTATTTAATAATTAACTATCTTATAAGCATAAAACTAAAATATATGAAGCTTTTTCTTTTTTGGGTAAAAAATTATCGAAACACTTTCTTTCTTCCAGAGGACTCAAAAATTAATAGAAAAAGCTTAACCATCCTACATTTACAGAATATTTTAAATTAAATGAAAAGAATTCTAAGACTCTACAACCCAAAACCTTAGAACAGAGGATTCATTAGGAGGATTCAGAAGATTAATTGCATTAGGATCCTACTGCTTTTAATTCCTTTGCATTTCTTTGGCTTTTAGATTAAACAACATTATGCACTACACAAGCAACAAGAAGAGAACATGTAATACAAACAGCTGTTAAATTAAAGGTATAGGTTCTTGTCATATGTTGGCTGTGAAAGAAGCATTAGGAGACAAAAGGTGATGGCAAATACTTTGTTTCTGAACTATACATGAGTAATTTGGCTGGTTAAGATCTGGTTGGTTGTATCCATTACACACTCAGAGATTAAAGACCATTACGTTTATAAATACAAATAGTAAGGGCTGCAATTGCAATTGTCTAAGGAGGTATGTGTTCCTTTGTGCTTACTTATTTTGTTAAAGATAAAAAAGAAATGCACGCTATTTCTGGCCCACACGAATGTTCAGAATTAAGCTACTAATATCTAAGAATTTTCCTGAGCGCAACTGTAGCTTTTGGAGCTTTCTCACACCGGCAGTGTCGCACAGCTGCCTTTTCAGGGCTGCCAGAGGATTTATGCAGCACAATGGTCAGCATCATTCCTGCCCGATTCCAGCCCTCCCTCGGGAAGATGGCAATGCCTGGGACGGCGCGGGATCTTTCCCGAGCGGGTCCCTTTGCTTTTCTTGGCCAGCGATTCCTCTTCTTGGAGCTGCTGCTCGCGGGCTCTGCCGTGTGCGAGCCGGGGGCGGGCCGGGGAGGGGCTGCGGCGCTGGGGCACCGGGACAGCGGCGGGCACTCGTCCCGGCCCGCCGGAGCAGCGGCACCCATGGCCGGTAAGTGCCGGGGGCGCAGCGAGGGAGGCAGGGAGGGGGTGCCCAGCTCCTCCCGCAGCCCCGGCAGGGCTGGCGCTGGGGAGGGCTCGCTAAAGCATCAGCCCAGACCTGTCCCTGCACCGGCCGGCCGCGCTCCGCAGCCCGCCAGGGAAGGGACAGCTGGAACCGCAGGGCTGCCAGCACCTCCCGACAGGGCAGAGGCTCGGCCCTGGAGACAGGCACAGCAAATGGGCAGTCTTGCCTCCACTACCCCCCAGTTATTTAAATTATACTGTATACGTGGGCTTAGACTGTGTTTTTATATGGGATTAAAACTAGTGGTGGAGAACGAGCTGCTTGTAAACTTGCTCGTAAGCCAAAAAGCTTACTGCAAAGTTTAAGTAAAGCTTATTAAAAGCATATAATCACACAGTAAGCAAAAAGGGATGCAATCCCAGAGGAGACAGAGGATGCCTGTCAGCACCTGCTCTATGCTAGGATAAACCTGGTACCTATCAGCAGGAGACGTCTGCTGGCTCTGGGAGGAGGAGATGAAATGGCCCAACAGGTCTTTTCCATCTCCTTTGCCACGATCCAGTACCGCAGCAGGATACAATACATCAATTGCTCATGATGGCAGGTAGTTATTTTAAAATATACATATTTTGTCCCTGCATACAATGGATGCAACTAATCTCAGTGGTCAATTTGTGACTAGTGCTACATTGTGCCTTAAGCCACTGGTTCTGTTGCTGATCTAATCAGATAAGATGGTCTAAAAGTGAGACAAATTCTCCTTACTCTCATTAAATTACAGGTAACTACTGAAATGAGTAAAACTTTACCTTAAATCTACAGCTATGTAAAGTTTAAAAAAAACCCCAGAATTTGAGTCTATGCCTATGGGTGTGTCATGAATACTTATCATTCTGCAGTGAACAAATTCAGTACATAAAACTCATTAACTAAAAGACTGGAAACTCATTCTTTTACTCCAAAATCAATGCACACCTCATCATACTGTCATACATCATACATCATCATACTGTCTTTAATGGTAAATGGTGACAAACTGGCTATAGGGGAACACAGGACTGCTGCTGAGAGCATCAGAGACTTGTGAATGAACAGGACAAGTTAAACAAAGACCTGTGCAGCTTGCTTGAAATGTTAACCTTTCAGATCAGACAGTAAAACTACCAGCCATATAGAGATTTGTGTTATTTATAGTGCCCCTACATGAAGGAAACCATTAATTTCTATTATGTTCATGGGCATTAAACTGAAGCATTTTTTCTGCATCTGGCCTTCTGAGATGCAATAAAATACGAGTCTGACTGAAGATATATTTGAGCATGTCCTGCAAAACTAAAAGGAACACACACATAAAATTCCCATGCTCATGTGCATTTCCTCATACTGTGCATTCTTATTAAGGAAAACCAATTTACCCACATGGCACAGTCAGACTTGTCTCTGTATTAATATTAACCCACATCAAATAGGAGCTTGTTTCCTGTTGCTCAGAATAAGGATTGCACTGATAGTCTGGCTGAATGCTGGAACCCACTCAGTTCAGCCACCAGCTGCAAGGACAGCAAAGTGCTGTTGCTGTGGTACCGCCATGAGCAGGGTGGCTGCTCAGGGTGCTGCTGGGAGACAGCAGTGACTCAGGGAAGCAGCCAGCCAATTCCTGCAGAGGCCTAAGGCAACACACCTGGAGGGGAGCTGCAAAACCAACTTGGCTTCAGTGACTCCACCAAATGCAGGAAAATGAGTCAGGATCAGATTAAGGCCTTTGAGGCGCTATGGGCAGGTTAATTTTATAGAACGAAGTAATTACTTAAGCGTTCTGTAGCTGAAGGACATTTCATGTCACTGCAACACAGCAACACTGAAAAAGATCAGCAATAGATGTATTTTCAACTCACCTCCCATACTCTTTATAGCTCTAATGAATAAACTAAATTAAATGAAAATAGTTTGGAATTATTCAACACTATTATTCTTTGATAGTCAAAACTATCAATAGTGTTGACTGATGCTTTTGTGCTTGTATTTTCTTTATTTTACTTGTACCATTCTATAGAGATGGCTAACTGCAAGGTACCTACCAAGCACAGATAGATAAAAAGAAAAAGGAATAAAGCATAATCAAGTTAACTCTACCTAAAAGCAGAGAAGAAAAAAATTCTGTACCAGTTGTGAGAAAATGCCAGGTCACTTGGCTACTTCAGTTTCAGGGGAGACCTTGAGAACTGTCAGCACCCAGTGCTCAGCTGCTCCTGAGCTGCCTCCCATGGCTGCAGAGTGGAAGATAGAGTTTAGGTACAGAGCAAAATAATCTTTGCAGCCTATCACTCCAGCATTCTCAGCAAACATGTGAAAGCAATGAACTGAGCCTATTATCAATTATCTACCCTTGGTCTAACAAGAAATTCTCCCAACAGAATTTCTCATATTCATATTAAATACATTTATTTAGTTTTATTTGGATTTGTTCACAGTAATTATAACAAGATTTTGTTTATGTTAAGTATTCACGATTCAGGAAACTCTGTTTAATGGATATTTAACTTTGACTTCACAGGTCAGGAAACACATGCATCCTTAGAAAGAAAACAACCCATAGCTTTACTTTGTTCCTTGTGGCAGGGTCCAGATTCAAGTCGACATAGATAAATAGTTGGAAGAACAAACCAAAACAATGGTACCTTTCATATTAGGTGCTCCAGAGTTCTCTTTTTCTTCCATTATGCAAGCTCTAGCACTTCTGCCATGCTAAGGTAAATGCTAATACAAAATAAAGAGCCTGAATAATTCTTTGGCATTTGGGTTTTTTCATGTCTGTAGTCTCTCACATTGCAGTAACTGCCAGTGCTTCTGAACACTGTAATCTGTCACTGCCATTGTTATGTCTCTTCAGGTGCTGCACCATGCTATAACCAAACAAAAATGTGCATGTGAGCTGAATGCTTCATTTAAAAATAATTTTGGAATGGTTTTTGTTAGCTTTAATATTCCTGTCTACACCCAAAATATACTTAACTTTGATCTTCCTATGATGTTTTGTGTGCTTTTATGTTTGAACAGAACAAGCAGTTGCTGTGGCTGGAGGTATAATAGGAGGGATCCTTTTATTTGTCCTCCTTGGAATAACTGCATATCTGCTCTGGAAAAAATTTTGCCACCTCTTTTCTTATGAAAAGCTCATCAATCCTGTCAAAACAACAAATGCAAATGCCATTTTCCAGGATCAGGCAAATTCTGAAATTCATCTAAAAAGTACAAGGTACCTTTTTTCATTTTGTTTTTAAAGCATATGCTATGTAATTTATTTCAATTTGTCAAATATCAAATGAGCAGGTGATCCAAATATATATATATAGCATGTACAGAAATAAAGGCGATCCCTAAATTATATGAAAACATCAGTCATGTTCTGTTTTGTTCCTTTAGGAAAAGGATAATCTAACTATCAAAGTGATGGTTATTCCTGATTTATTTAAAAGAGAGAATATATTCAAGTGTAATTGGTGAATGGATAGCTTTACCTGTTAGACAAACCCAGCCTATGTTCCAGAGTCATTTCTAGTCTAATAACAGAAACAACAGGACTTTAGTTCAGGAAGGAGACTCTCTAAGAGAATTAATAATTTCAGGGATTTTGGCTCTAAAACAAGCAGCTGCAGTTAATTCTTCCTTTCCTTTGAAAGATAAATTCTAAAGGGAAGGAAAGGGGGAAAGAGAAGAATCTGTCAGAAGAATTAAGACCTAATGTGCCTCACTGTCTTTTTATGCATTAAGCAATTGTTTTTATTTGCTTTTTGATTTTATTTTTACCTTTGCATGTCTGTAGAATTTTTACATTGTGACATAAGAGCAGTAAACTTAGTACTCTCATCAGGTTTGATTTCCAGCTTTAAACCAGAAGAGTCAATAGGTGTTGTTGTCTTGAGCAGGTCCAGAAGTGTTCCATTTATCATTCCACCAACACTGCATGGGCGAGACTGGATTCACCTGACAAATGAAGAACAGGTTCAGGAAGACAGGGACCCCTTCATGACCCCTCAGTCTGGGCCACGGTCATCATTTCATTCCTTGGGTATGGCATTGCAAAAATGGGACTATTTTTAAGGGTAGGGTGGCTTTAGTATTATGAAGCATATATCTTGGGGGCACAGCAGAGACTGCATTACCCAGCACAAGCCCTAAATGCTCCATGCATTTATACATTTTATATATGAGAATTGGGCAAGAACACAGTAATTTTGTTCCCAGTGCTGTGGTACCTTACATATTTGGCAGACAAAGCAATCTCTCCTCCCATATTTTGTAAAGGCCAGGAAGTGTCTGTTGTCCCCAGAAACAGCAGTCACCAGCTGCATGCTGCAACAAATACCTAGAACTAACCAGGTACAATCACAGAAATAAGATAAAGAAAAGTGCTGCAGCCTACAATTATTCCCCCAAATCTCAGAAAAAAGGAAATAAAATATGAAATTTTTACAAAAAATTGATTGTTAATAAAGAGGGTAATTAATAAAGAGGGTAATCTGATTTACCCCAATACAGCAGTGGTTCTAAAAATGCCTGCAATGGTTCTTGAGGCTAATCTGAGGGTGCTTGTTTTGCCTTTTCTTGTAGCTGGAGCTTATGTTGTAGGAACCATTAACCCAGATCTGTACAAGTTTCCTGAAGACAAAAGTGAAACAGATTTTCCTGATGGCAGCATTGGCCGCCTCTGGTTCTCCATAGAATATGAGCAAGAGTCAGAAAGGCTCCTTGTCTCCTTGATCAAAGTCAGAAAGCTGCAGCCTCCTGCTGATTCCTGCAGTCCATTTGTGAAAATCTACCTGCTGCCTGATGAAAGAAGCTACCTGCAGTCCAAAACAAAACGTAAAACTCTTAACCCTCAGTTTGATGAAAACTTTGTTTTCCAGGTACTTTTTCTTTTGATGAGGCAGATTTTTGTTTGCAAACATTAACTTGTCAAACTACAGTACATGTTTGTATGTTCACAATGCTTCTACCAAGACAGAAGTTGTTTCCACCAGAGACAGGATTTTTTACTGGGGCTTTTGGAGATCCTGGGCTACAGAAGCATGTGGCCCCACAACTGCTCTTACTTCTAGTCTATACTAAAGTTAAGGGTTCCAGAACTTGCCCTGGGAATAACAAAACCCCCAGTTTGAATTACAGCTGAGCAGTTCAGCCCAGCAGTTCTAGAAGTGCAGAAGGAGCCAATACTGACATGATGCTTTCACAGCTTTTGGTTTCTTTGCTGTGGAAGTAGGCTAGACAGCAGAACCTGGGAGGAATCTCTGGGCTGCTATTTGTACAGTACTGCATAACTTGGCTTCCCATGCTAACAGGCTTTCAGCACATGCCACAAGACAAAAGCTTTAAAACCAAAAAAGTTTGTGTTTCAGACAACTGAAAAAATGTTTACAGATTCTAAACATCTGAGTTTGAAAGTGAATGCATCACACAGCATTAGATCCATAGGAGCTAAAAAACCACCAACTTCACAGCTTTCAAATGAACTTGTATTTTAGCTTGGATCTTGACTTCCACATAGCTCAAGTTTTAGGCAAATTTTTAAAGTACTCGAAATAATTAAAGGAAATCCCCACCTAAACTTACCACAGTTTGAAAAATATTTCCTTTGAAGTCATGCTAGAGTAGGAAAGTGTAAGATGTTTTATAACTATTAATATTCTTCATTTTCCTGTACAGGTTTCCAGTAAAATGTTGCTCCAAAGGACACTAAAGTTTTTGGTTTATCATGTTGATAAACAGAAGAAGCATCATCTCCTAGGCCAAGTTATCTTTCCACTAAAAAATGAAGCATTAACTGAGGACAACAAACTAGTCATATGGAGAGATCTGGAGAAAGAAAACTTGGAGGTACGTGATACCAGGCTCTTGGCACTGTTGAACATCTGTCATCCTACAAGTATTGGAAGGATATAGTTGAAGTAGAACTACATTCTATCAAGTACCTCACATGCAAAAGTACTTCATAAACATTTAGAATAGAAATTCCCATCTTACCAACCTGCAGACCCATAGCTATTGTAAAAGGAGTATCCAGATGCTTAGAAAAGTCACATGAATTAGGAGGTTGTTACATAAGAACTTTTGTTATTTGCTTCTCCTTTCGATTATTAAGAGCAGAAGAGGCAAGGAAATCGATATCCTCTAGAAAAGAATAATTCTGAGGGTTAGGAAAGCTGATTAATTGGTTCCATCAAATGTTACAACAGCAGAAATAAAAACATTACAACTCACTCACATGCCTCAGTGTGACAGACACCATTAGCATGAAAAAGGATTGGTCTCCCCATTTGACCACACGATGAGGGAGTTTTTCAGACATATTTGACAGGTGTTGTTCTGCTTCCAAAGCCTCCTTCAGAGCATGGTGATATCCAGTTCTCCCTGAGCTACAATGACTACCTGGGCCGTCTCACTGTGGTGGTTCTGAGGGCGAGGGGATTAAAGCTCCAGGAGGAGAGCCCTGCTGTTGGTAAGTGGGATTTCCTCCCTGCTATCAGCTCCACAATTCCTGTCTTAATTTGCTCCTTCCTCATCTGTACACCCAGGCTTGTGCTGTGGGACTCTGACAGGAACACATAAACATCCTGGTGATTTGAGTGGAAACAAGCCATATTCTGCCCTGAGGCAATTAGATTTTGATAGCTTAGTTTTGCTATCTTTGGGGTTTGTTTCATAATAAAAGGGTTGTCCTGTGGCAATTGGTGGTAACTTTTTTCTCCTGTTTTTGTACAGTGAGCAACATCCTTTTGCTGCTCTCCAGTCCAGAGAAGGCAGCATTTCAGGGGACATTAACAGTTGCCTCAAGTCAAATTCCGAGAGGTAACAGCTGCAGGACAAACTGCTTATGCTGAACACCTGTCCTGGGAGGAACTGAGTTGAGAGAAAAAAATCTCAGTTTAGGACAGTCTGGCTATTGTTCAAAGGACATGGCATGGACTCACAATTTTCTCCTTTAGCACAGAAGGCTTTTTCTGGTACAACATACTCATGTATCCCTGGTCTCAGAGATTACCTCAAAATGCTGTTTAAAATCTAACACTCAAAAGCAAAAACAGATGAAGAACTAAACTTGTATTTCAGTCTAGTGATTCTTGCAGGGCTTTGAAGCTAAACAATATAAATGCAAAATACACCTACAATTTAAAAAGAAAAGAAGTTTAGTCCTCTATATATATTAGACACACATCACGATGTTTTTTTTTTAACAAATTAAGCCTTCAAAAAAGTCTCCATCAGAGGAAGGCACAGAAACACAAGATCAAGGATGCAGGGTAAGAATATGGCTGCTTATTTTAACAGCACTTAAACTGGAAAGTGCACTCCAAAACTGCACCTTCAGTACTTTGTAGCCTCCCTGCTTTATGTCATGCTGTCATGTGTGTTCCATCAATCTTTCACAATCTGATGTTACACTTGATATTGACTCCCAAAAGGAAGCAATTCCCTAAGCTGTCTCCCAAAACTGCTTCTTGAGGATGTCTTTTAGTCTTGAATTTCTTTTTCTCCAAGGTGTGTATGTCAAAGTCTCACTAATGAACCATAATAAATTCATCAAAAGTAAAAAGACAGCAGCTCTTCTGGGAACTCCCAACCCTGTGTACAATGAAACCTTCAGTTTCAAGGCAGATCAGACAGAGCTGGATACAGCAAGCCTGAGTCTATCTGTGCTCCAGAGTAACAAAGGAGAAAGTAAGTTATATAAACTATTACAGTCATATAAATTACTACTGTCAAGATGTCAAATCTCTTACACACTTGAGACATGTTTAAAGTTGAGAGGAAGTAATTCCTTCCCAGCAATAATCATAAAACATGTAAGAGTTTTGGGGTATTTCAAAGGCTGTCTCTTTAAAAGCAGAACAATTTATTTGTAGTTAAGCATATGTCTCTCTTTCAGAGGCTACATTCCATGGAAGACATTAATAAAATCACTGTAGCCTAGTCAATGCTAGTACAAGGTGCTGTGCCTTTGTTTCATTCCAGCATCCCATTAAAACAAGCTTATGTGAACACTTGTATGTGCAACACACAGCCTCCAAAACTGTGTGGCCATTCACTCCTTCTAAGCATATTTGAAAGAGGAATAGGAATTTTAATTATCTCAACAGAGAGAAAGAGAGAAGAGAGATTAGCAAACATCCCCATTCCCTGGCAGAAAACCTGATGCACGAGGCCACCTCTTACTAACTGTTAGAGAATCCATTAAGGAGTTCTGCTTACAGAAGCAAATCAGAATTCAGTATTTCCACTGCTCACAAGAAAATCATCTTCCCTGCACTGCAAATATGAGCTCAATAATTTTCCCCATTCATAGCTGAAAAATCCAGGCATGAATAAGCAATCTGGACCTTGGCAGTGGAAAGACACATATTACAGCTCCCAGCTGTCTCAGTAACTGCGTTTATTTTTTGCAAAGCCAGAGCATCATGTGAATCCTACTGAGGTTGAAGATACCCAAAATTAGGGCATGCTTCCCCAGTAAACCTGAGGTAAAGGGGCCAGACAGATACAGATCAGATATTTGCACCTTGAAGATGTTTTAGTTTAACTTCAGGTAAAAGGACAGGCCTGCATTGACTAAACACCCACTTACTGCTGTACCTTTTAATGCTGAACCTCAGCAGGTAGAAGCTACAGAATCTGAAGTCCAGGGTTACTTCGCTGAGAAATGTTTTGGTTTAAAAATACCTTTCAGAAAAGGCATTATTTGGAGAAAAACATATTGTCATCTTATTGCAAGGGTTCCATACTGTTGTCTCCTTATCACAAAAGTTCCATACCTTCTTGGTGTTTCCTGTGGGCCCCTCCTCCAAGCACTGACTCTCTCTTCTTCACAAAGCAGCCAACTGGCTCCAGCTCCCTTCTCACCCAGCCACCCCACTCTTTTATAGCATCTTCTCATTGCTTACAGCTGTGGCCTGTTAAAGTCAGGCCTGCTCCTGATCTTTGATAATTGGCCCAGCTGCAACTCCTTAGGGGTAAGGTTACTTTCTACACTATCTTTATTTTCTTATATTCTATCCCCCTACAAATACATGTTGATATTCTAATGTAGGCAAGGGTTTCAGAGAAGCATCACAGGGGTTCATCACTAACTGCCTTTTTTCCCCAGAAACACTTCTGCTGGGACGAGTAGTAGTTGGGCCTTTCATGTACACACGTGGCAGAGAACTGGAGCACTGGAATGAGATGATCAGCAAGCCCAAGGAGCTGGTTAAACGATGGCATGCTCTCTGCCACAGCACGTGAACAGCACTGAGGAAAAACCAACCTTAACATGGAGAAGTTCTTACTATCTTTCTCATCTAAAGGGTAAAAAAAAAATCTTTGCTAAGATTTTGTACCTGAAGAAGAAAAGAATAAAATAAATTATTTCCTTGACCAAACACAAATAAAAGATTTGGTCCCTGGTAGGCTGGGAGTCCCTCCTTCCTCTCTTCAAAATATATGTTAAATTTAATTAACATGCAGCTGAGCAAACAAAACAGCCAAACATGATCTCTCGGTATTAATTATTTTGACTGGTAAATTCCACTTCTTGGTCATGAGTTCTGGGCACAAATGATCACACATGTAGACAGAGCCCAAGAACTGCCAGTGATGACACCAGGCCTATCTGCCCACTGTTCCACATCACCACAGTGCTTCACCAAAAAGGAGAGAAGCCCAGTGAGAATGCCAAAACAGACACAGCCCAAAAGACACTGACTAATACATGTAGAACTTGTTTAAATTAGCAGCATCACATTTAAGACCTCTTTTGAACAGGAAGGGTGAAGGCACTGCTCATTGGTCACACACCTGGAAGCACCTGTTCACACCCCTCAGCACCTCAGTGTATTTCCTGCAGTAAGTCAGTTCAATGTTTTCAGCTGACCCCAAGTACAGCACTTTGTGTTGACACTAAGGGACAAGCAGAGAAGTCACAGAGTCACAAGTGACTGGAGGCTATTCCAGTACTGGAGTACTCTGGGACAGTAAGATGAGGACATGTCCTGTCCTATTACATTTCTCTCTAAACACATCTCTGCTGGAGACAGAGCATTGATTACAAGAGCCTTGGGTTTGACCTGGTATGACCATTCTCACACTGAAAATCCAATTAGCTTAAGCCCCCTGGGCATGTGTCTGTTTTAGTAGTAGAGTCCTCTTCATTAAGTAAATTACTGCTCTCTAAAGTAATTTGGAGCAATTATTCCTAATCAAATAAAATACGACATTTTTCTCTTTTTGATTGTTCACTGGGGACCTGAGCTCTGTACCCTTCTCACTGTACACTCATAAACCAGACACACAGACTACTGCAGCAAAACATTTTGCACAATCATGTTCCATAACCTCTACAGCTGAAATAAAACCAACTTCCTTTCAAACAGGATACAACATTAATTAATTCAAAACCTTAAAAATATTAGCCTTCTCTGGGGAGATGAAACCACTTTCCATTTTGATAATATTGTTATTACCTAAAGGAAATGTTATGAATGAGAAGATACCACAGAGGAATTGTAAGATAACAGACCTCCCTGATCCACCATCTGACATGTTACACAGTACCCTCAGTCTGTCTTGCTAATTACACCACTGGATACAAAATGAGCCAAACTCATTACATTACAAAGCTGTATTCAAATTTCAGCCCCACAAAACTACTGCAAACCAATCTGATAAGCAAAGTTATTCTGTTTGTTCTGGGGAGAAAAACTACAGTTATCATACAGTTAACATATTACTAGAATAAAGTGATTTTACCAAATAAATGTTGTATTTTATTATTTCAACCATACCATTAAGGATCTTAAAAGTAAGCAGTTAGTATTTCAGACAGCTGGTTTATGAGCTTGTGCAGAAGATGCATGGAGTGTCTGTTAACAAATACCCCCAAGGTGGGAAGTCACCTGTCTGACATTGATGTACAGTGTGGTCCTCTTTTATTATACATTGAAGTAACAATACTTCCAGCTTGTGTGTTCAGTAATTTCAGCTAAATTGTGAAGAAACAAATTCTAATGCACTTACCAATGTACTTGTACTCACAGTCACCCAAGGGAAGCAAGTGAGAAAGGCCCTTTTTGACTCTACCTGAACAAGAGTTATTTCAAAGCAAGAAACATCATCAAATAAGGAGTTCTAATACAATGTTTTTAACTGTCACATAATGAGCAATTTTTTTACCTACTGCCTTTTATAAAACATCCATCTGATCTTGTGCTTGAGACTTACCTTGAGCTGAAGGAGGTGAAATGATTACAAGACAGTTCTGTTTTGCAAGAGAAAAGAGCAGCAGCAAAATTGCTGAGGGTAAATGGCAAAAATTCTACTGTTAAAAAAAAGGAAAGCAACCACAACAGCAAAACAGAACCACCAAGCTACAGATAGCATATGGGTAAGACAAAGAAAAATTGTGAAACTAAGATATTACTGAATTCTCTAATATGCCAGGTCTCAGGAAAATTCAGTCTCTCACAATGGTAGTGAACTTTTCTGAGGAGAAAAAGGAAAACAGATGTGGAAGAAATTGTTGGAATTTATTAACGTCATTATTAACACAAATATGCATGTATAAAAATATATTATGCATGTATAAAAATATATTTTACGAAAATTCATCAGTATTACTCCAGCAGTATATACTATTAGCAGATATTCCATACCAGTCCTTTTGATAGTTTTCCTTTTTTCATAAGTTAAAACTAAAATCCTTTATTATAGTTTTTACAAGAGATTTGCTTCCTTCAGCTAAGTAATTTTTCTTCTGCTTCCCATCTGTGTGTCCTTATGGTCTTTGTTACTCAATTAGTGCAGAGGTCAAAGATCAGGATGAAAATTCAGCAGATGGAAATCCTTTTGCAAAGGATAGCTGTTCTCATCTAGCACAAAGTGGCTTCTGATTTCCAACAAATAGGATGCTTCTGTATCTGCCAGCAGTGAATGACACAGATCTGCTACTACTGTGCTGTAGGTTATATCTGAAGAGGGCACTGCAAAACACAAAACAATTCAATTTACACTTGATTTTCACAATAGCACCTAACATTCAAGTTCTACCTCCAAGAAGCTCCATTTAATTACTGCAAGTGAAGTTCAACATCTGAATAGAAAATTAACTTTTATTTTTAATTACTTTTTAAAAACAGTGAGCTGAGCCTGTTTCTCATTAAACTGTTAACACCTGTGAATTACATAAAACACTTCAAGTCAAACAGGACATATCAAGTGAAGCTTGTCTGAAACACAGTTCAATGTTTCAGAATGAAAACATGCCAGCTCCTTCTAAAAGCTCCTAAGACATTCAATTTTGCACATAAGGAATCTATTTAGTTATTGAATATTTAGCTATATACCTATTATATAACTAAGTCGTTGTAGTTATTCACACCTCTCACCTCCTGTTGTTGCAACCTCTCCAGTGAAATTGAGTTTGTCAGACAGCCACTTTGATGTTGGTGGTTTAGGGTTTTTTTTCAACTGTAAATGATTAAAAATTTTCCTTCCATTGTGAACTTTGCTGCCTGTTTCTATCACAAGTAATTAATGAATCAGTACCTACTAATCTCTTCAGCCAATCTGCAGGAATATTGAGGAAGATTTTTTCCATCAACTCAGACACCACATGAACATAAATTTCATGTCCTTCATCTTCTACTGTCATCAAAGCAGGTCTAGATCAGAAAACAAAGTTTCATGAAAGTTAGCTGCTATGGTTTGTTTTTTATTGAAACTTAATCTTACTGTGCAACATAATACCAAGAAATAGAAAAATGAGAAAATCTCGATGTACTTGTGTCAAATCTGTAGCTCTGGAATCAGTTTGAGGAATAAATAAGGAAATGGCCCTAAACTGAGACAGGACACTCAGATTAGACATTAGAAGGAAATTTTTTACTGTTAGGATGGTCAGGATTGCCCATGGACGTGGTGGAAATACAAAGCAGGGACATAAGCTTAGGTGTGTCACTTGGAATTGTACCATCTGTATCAACATCACTCTGTATTATCTGTCTTAATACATCACTTTATAGCCACATAATACCAGGGTATAGCTCTTGCACTATAAATAATACCAAATGTTTTCACAAACCACTGAAGAAATAAAAATCCCTATTTGGAAATACTCCCAAGGTGATGCATTCTTACTAAATTGATCAGAAAAAAATTTCAGTGCAAAAATGTCAGGCTTTTCTCTGAAAAAAACGGACACGTAAATTCTACATCTGGATGTGTTCTCATGCTGAGAGTACAAACACTGGAAATCCTTATCATTTTTCTATCATCTTTTGTGCAGGAGCAAACTGAGGTCCTTCATGCCCACTGAGATTTCATAGTCTTATGAAAGACTGGCAGAACCTTTTCAGTTAAGGAAAAAACCTTTTTGCACTTAATCCTTCCTCACAGGAAAACAAATAGCACATAAAGATGCAAGACTATTTTGCTTAGAGGAAAAATACTAAGTCACTACCTGGTTAGATAAATAGGATATTTAAGTCCTAGTTCATTAAGTAATAGTATTTAAGTTAATGATTCATTAAGCTCATTATGGAAGAGTTTAGAAAGAATTTGAGAAAAAAATTTAGATTGAAAATTTACATATTCTAGAATTCTATCACATCCATGGTTGTCTCAATGAACATTCTCTAGCTACATGTCTTTCTAGTCACAATGAAAACTACACTTCAAACACCCAAGATAAATGTGAGAATTGAACAATTAGTCAATAGAGATGTACCTACATCAACTGGATCCACTTAGTTTATTTTCTCTAAGTGTGAATATATGTGTCCCACAGTGCCATCTGGTGATAACTCACTATCTCTCCTCTCCCAGAATGTTTATTGAAAACATTTGTCAATATTATTTCTGCACAGCTGAAAGTGACTAATCCGTTTAAAAACATGGTTCTGCATGCACGTGATTTCAGATTTAGGCTGGAACAAGATTCTCAAGGAGTTTTCCTTTGGTCCTCAAGCTTCTACTCCACCTCAGCTTTATCTGACACAGTACTGGGTAAACATCATTCCTGCATGATAGTATTCACAGAAATTAAAAAGTTAGATTCAAACTAAGAATATCGTGTATAAATAACGACATTATAATACAGCAATTCAAGAACAACAAACTGAAAATTCATTGGAGAGACAGGGATTGCTAACCACACCTTAAACAAAGAATTTTAGATATGGGGGAAATTAAAATGGAGAAAGTTTACCTCCCTAATAATACACATTACTTTCACTCTATTTTGTTTACCTGTAGAATGTTTTTACTTTGCTGTATGGCAGACATCTAATACATTGCTTATAGATCATGTTCTCATCTGCCTGTAGTTCCAAACCACATTTGGCACAACCTGAATATGTGATCATAGGCAGAGAAGCCAAAACACATTCCAGTGAAGTGTCAGCAGAGAAGATGAGTTGCTTGTACTGACCAGTGGAAATAGTAAACTTCAATTCCAAGATACGGGCTTTCACTTGGACCACTCCTACAAAAACAATTCAAATATGAATTAAGCTTTATTTAGAACTGAAAGCGAAATCAATGGCTACAGCTGATTAAAAACCAAAATTGCTATCAAGAACTTTCTCAGTTTCTTCCCCCTTTATTAACACATGCTCAAATTTTTAGAGGTATTTTATTCAGTGAAAAATCTTGGTGGCTAAATATTATTTTAAAATGTACAAAAAAACTACATTTTCAGGTACTATATCAGTAGATGCCACTACAGAAGATGCCTGAATAAGAGATCAAAATTGTGCAAAGAATTTCCAAGTGATTTTCTTCCCACTGTTTCAAAGACACTGAAAAGCACAGCTTTAATGACTTAGCTTTTCATTATTTATATATAAACTAGAGTTAACTGCTGCAAGAACAGCTTTAATGACTTCCTAGCATTTAACACCACCCATAGCCATCTTCTAGGCTTATCTGGGAGAGGATGACTGTGTAAAATGTCTTCTTTGTCCTTTTGTAAGAAGTTTTCAATAGCAGTAGCTATTGAGAGTTCCAGTTTTTGAGAAACACTGATAAACTTCCAGTAATTAGTCACATCATTACTGGACTGGCTGGTGTGGATAACAAAAGTCAGCATTTCCCTCTGTGCTCTGAAGCTGCCTTTGCATGGCAGCACACATCACACCTATCCCTCTGCTGGCCTCATGGGATGAAGGCTGCATTCAGTTTGGCCAAGTACAGGGCAGCAGCCTCCAGAATAAATTCAGACCCAGACCTGGGCTACCTTAAAAAAACAATCATCTTACCTCATCATGAGAGCATCTATTCTGCCTACTTGTGCATGGCACAACAGACATTACAGAGCTGTGGATAACATTTACCTGAGCATTTTTCTTCCAGGAGTGCTGAGAGCCTTGTCAACTCCATGAGGGATGTCTGGCTTTTCTGAAACTTTTCTTTGAATTCAACTGCCCTTTTGTCATCATCAAACAAGCACTCATAGGATGACCATGGAGTAGTGTGCAGTTCCAGGTCACCTGAGACAGAACTACACTGGACCAAAAGGTATTTGAAAGCCCATATGTGGTCTGCAGAACAAAAAAGCAAACAGAAGAGTTTATTTTCTGTACTGTGGTTAATTTACAGAAAGCCAAGGTCACGTACAAGATTGAGAAACAAATCAGAAGACATTCTCACATAGCCAGCTCTGGTAACTTCCTTTAAAGTGTGATGACATGTAAGGTTCTTCCTTTCCCTATAAACTTTACATGAGTTGTTTCCCATAACAGAAATTTCATTTCACCTCTACCAAATTCAGCTGTCACGACAACTGAGCATTTTGAAAAAGAAACCAGCTCTGAAATGTGTTGTCAGCACTAATGCTGGCAATGTCTCAGAGAAAAAATCTTCATGTTGATTAATCAACTTCCATTTTAATGTGATTAATGTTTTTAATCTTCCATCTCCAGAATTTTCATTTAACATAAACCTAGTTTAACTTTTCTTAAAAGATCAAGACTAGGAATAAATCAAAGTTTGGTAGTAGTCACTGCACAGTCACATGTAATTCTTGTCATTCTAAGTAGAAGAGATGCTTCTACTTAGTTACCTGGACTTGTTCTCAAGACCATCAGGATATAAAGCCTGAAGTGGAAAGCAGAAAATGATAAAAGGAGTAGGAAAAACCCAGCAATTCATGCTACACCAGACAATGATAAGGAAGACCCAGCAAAACTGGTAACACAGTTAACACTCATGGATTTTTTATAGTTACATAACCAGGCACTATTTAAGTAAGTGCATCTTGTATATAGATTGAAGTTTTTAAATATTTATGCCTTCTCAGTGTTCTGAAGTGCAATCAAATTCTGTTACTGATGGCACTGCTTCTAAACAGAGATGATGTTAGAATTAGCACAAAATACATTATCCCTCCAAGGGGAGTATTGAAAGGTTGAATGGATAAATGTTACCAGCTGAATACTTAAAAGGCACTTAGAGCATCACAAAAATCCTTTCAGACCTACCCATAGGTACAAGGAACCTTACCTTTTTTCCTCTGAAGCTGGGGGTACCAGGCAGCCCCTGCCCCCCACAGAACCATCCTGTAGTGTTGATCTCTGTTCTGTTCTACTGTTAAAATAATTTTTCTTTGGCTGCCACCTCTGTAGCTGTACACAGATTCTGGTAAGAATTGAAATTACATTACTTCTACAGTGAAAAGCATATAAGCACACAAACCCCACGTGCCTCAGTATTACAGTGAAATCATGGTATAAATATAAATCATTTTATGCTACAATTAAAAGCAAAGAAGAATACACCTACAATTTCTTCTGGACAGAAAATAACCTGCTTTCTTCTGCAACAGGAATCTAGTTTGAGGGAGTGCATAAAGTATATTAATTAACTTTTATCCATCTAAGTACTCAGTAACTGGATAACTCCCTTTGAAGCAGAAGTATCTGAGCATCTTTCAGCTCCCATTCTTCCTGACTTGTCCTGAGTAGTAAGAAATTGTACTCAATCTCTCAGCAACTGTTGTAATTGGAAGTTCCCATAACTTCTGTAGAACACAGTGGAAGAAACATTTCACTACAAGTTTTCACATAAAAGAAAACTATAGGCACAAGGTGTACAAGGCACACTAAAACTATTAGTAACAGTACATACAAACCTCTACACAGCTCTTATCCAGGACACTGCATGTCTGTTTCAGTTCCACACTAAAACTACAGCATTTTTCAAAAATAATTTTTCAACAAGAACACCTGGATGGAATAACTAATTCCAAGATTTACTAGAGCAAATGATGAAGGTTTTTATCTTCAAAATTCTGCATTTAAAACTAATAAACATGCTATTGATGATGTGGGTAGAAATTTGTATCTTACTAGTTCAAGATGATAGTGCAATGTGATCAAATTTTTGTGCAAAGCTTGAAATCAAGCAGTGAGAAACATTTTGCCTTACAAAATTACTATTTAAGTTCCAGCTACTGCAGAAGTTGAAGTCCAGTGAATTAACTTACCTGTTAACACAGAAATATTGATAATTTTCAGGATTGAGTGCACCAAAACATTGGGCTGGAGCTGATCTAGCTGCACATACTGAACATCATCCAGTCTCTGAACTTGTCTTTGTGGAATGTCTCTGAAGTGTGGAAATTCTGATGATATGTATGCCAATAAGCCATGCAGAACACCATCATCCACTAGAGGATAAATTTATATGGAAAACAGGCAAAGTCACATACTGCTTTTTATGCTTAGAAGTGTAAAACTTGTGACTTGGAACATGTTAACAGTGAAAAAATCAGAACAGTTTTAAAAAAATTTAAGGTAAGAAATTCCTGAGATATATAACACTTGATTTGAAATTAAACTGCACTTCAGGGTAGTATCAAGAGGAGGCAGATGAAGTTCAGCTAAGTGCAATACTTTAAAATACCCCAAAAAAACCCTTGTACCATAGCTTGGTAAGAAGAAAGCTGTTCTTGATCATTGACCTCAGAATCTGCCTTAAGAGCTGGCTTTACAATACTGGACATCACTAAGACAGGAAGAACAATGGTGATACTTCCACAGTATCTTCCCCTCAGTCTCCAACCCTCCATGGCCTGCAATTAATCACTTTGGATCCACTTACTCCATTTTGCAAAAAATGGAATCCTCATGCAATCTCAGACATCATATGGACAGGTCCTGGGATAACTGCTGTTTCCTAAACTAAACTAATTTTTTTTTTGAGTTCAGAGTGGTAGCCACCAAACTTTATGATGATCTCCACATGCCTATCTGATGTCATGTCCACATCTTGTGCTCAGGTGTTCCTGTCATATTTTTCTATGTGTTTAGTACCTCTCAGTTGCACACATTTCTATTTTATATTATGTGTGAGGCATTGCCAGCAAAATGGAGTACTTGAAATGGCTCTTTATTGTGATTTTCATGGCAACTTATGCACTACAATCTTACATTCTTCTGTCTTGAGAGCTGAGCAGTTCCCCAGATTCAATAACTGACTGGTAAATGTTGACTGAAGCATGACCTCTCCACACCAAGGATTCTCAGACATTATTATATCTGCAAGAAAAAAACAACTTTATCAACTCACATGTCAACAATACTGAAGTGTATAATATTTCTCTTGACTATATAACTGTCTTACATAGAGATGTCTAAAGCACAGGGTTTGAAAGAGAACACTTGGAAACTCAGTGATTATTTTATTTTAATCTACCAACACCATTTACAATGAGTTGGTAAAATTGTCTCAGTTTGATGTAATTCTTAAACTCATTAGCCTCCTAGCAGACACTGCTTAGGTCTGGTTTGTAGCAGCACTTGTACTTTTCAAGAACAACTGTTTGAAAACACTGACACCTTACAGAATAGCCCTGACTCTCCATGGCTGTGTCTGAGGGCAAACTTCCATGGAACAGTCAACGCTGCACTGGCAGGATGACTGAGAACTCAGTAATGTAAGTGATGTAAGAAAGCAACTTACAAATGCTTAGCCACAGTTCCAAATTATTTGCTACATTCTTCTATTTTAAGCAGGCATTTTTAAGATCCATATTTTTAAAAGGCAAACAAAAGAACTCTCACCTGTAAGCAGTATTACATCCCCAGGAAACACAGTGAGGGACCAAAATGCAGCACCACGCCACAGCACCACCTTTCTCTCAATTTCTGACTGGTCAGTAACAACAATTGTTGCCACAGGAACTTTACATGAAGATTTTGGTATAGTCTTCTTCTGTACCTCTTTGATATGACAAGGATGTACAACTGCAACCAAAATATTGTACTTTTGATTTTTGCAGCAGCAATTCTTAAGTAGTGAGAGTTTCTTTTGGAGTTTCTTGAACTCTGCCATCCTGTCTGGATCCACTCTCAACCCAGAACCAGGTGGAGAAGAATTCAGTTTAGCTCTCTTGGATTTGAGCTCTCTTCTAAATGCTGAGTGAGAAAGATGACGGGAATTTTCATGCTTGCGGGGTCTTTTAGAAAAGTTCTTGTGAGAACAGTTCCCTTGAGAGCACAGTACCCCAGAGTTCAATGGCTCAATATGGATTTCATTTACAAGTTGCTCAGCAGCAACATTAGGTTCTTGAAACTTTTCTGCATTTTCCTGAGCACTTTCTTCCTGTTTTGTAGCTTTAACCAAAACATTTTCCCCATCATCCTCAGAACTGAAAAGTTCAAGAGAACTTGCATCCTCTTCCTCATATTCATTTTCAGTAACAGTAGTAGTACATGTTCCAACACCAGAATCACATTGGAAGTGACCATAGTGTCCCTCTTCAGCTTTTTTGCCTGCTTCTATTTCTGATAGTTTTACAATACTTTCCTGCATCTCATTCTGTGCAAAAACAGCCACCCGACTGGAAGTCAGTACACTATGAAACTCAGTGTCTGCTGACACTGCAAAGTTTGCACAGTCATTTGGTTCTTCTGCTTTGGACTCCTGAGCTTCTTGGAAAAACACATCCATACATTGCCTTAGATGTTCATGATGCTCAGTTCTGTGAGCTGCCTGAAGCCCCACAGACTGTAAATGGATGCTGACCTGCTCAGTGCTGGCAAGCAATGCAGAAATATCAGTTCTGTCAACTTCTGAAGGACAGGCTTTTGTCTCAGTGAGCTCTGGGCAGCAGGCACCTGATGGTTTCTCTTGTCCAGCTGACTCTGCACAGTCCTGGGGCAGGTGCTGATCTGCAGCCTGATTTACATCTGCAGGTGTAAATCTATCTGTGGGTTCATGACAATCAGAGCAAGCTAAACCTGTGATCTTTTTAGGTATGCAGGTACAAGTTAGTGCCACAGGGGCAGGAGATGGCAGATCTTTTCCTTCTTTTGCCATGGCCGTGCCCTGCTGGGTGGGGACCCCTGTGGGTGCAGAGCTTTCTGCCTGGGGCACCGCGGGGGCAGCAGCGGCCCGGAGCCTCCCAGGAACGCGGCCAGGGCTGTCACACAACCAGCGCAGCTCCTTCCATCGCTCACCAGCAGGGGCTGAGCTCTGCTCCAACCCCTCCCGTGGCCTCGGGATACTGGGTGCTCCCACAAAAATATGGATTTGAGGTCTTTTTGACATTTTTGACTGCTGTGTAAGTTTGACTTTAAATAAGCACAATAATAATAAATATCAGCAGATGCAAAAAAAAAGGAGGATTTTACTTTTCCGTTGCAATTTTAAAAACACCTAAAATTCATGGGAGTTTTTCATAGTTTAACCAGTAAAAACACTACTTAACTGCTTCAAGCCTATAAAAATAGATGTACAAAATCTAAAAAAGGGAATTTATTTTAGAAATATTCAGCATTTATTTCTGTCAAATTTGCACAGAAAAATAAATTTACAGCCACACCTAGTTTCTGATTCTGATACATAGAAATACAATATAGGGAAGTTAATTTTAAGTTTAATTATTGACCTATTCGTCTTCATTTACTATTGCTAATCAAACAGTCAAATGTGACTTCACTATTCAGTGCTTGATTTAAACTCATCTGAAATAAATGTAAGAAATCTTCACAGCATATTTAGGAGATCATTTCATCTTCCAGAAAATCAGTTTCAACTAAATGATTAAAACACTAGAGCTATTTAAAATTAAAGTTTGCTAGGAATGCAGTATTTTACATGCTGTTTTGGCATGAAACGACTGTTTCAGGCTATTACTGATAAATAATAATTATTTAATAACCACTAAGAGGTCAGTAAAGCTTGAGCAGGTGATTTAGGATTTGTTTTAATTCATTTATGTAGTATCAAACTACTCAAGAAATTACTAGCTTTTCTAGCTAATTAAAAATCAGCCCACTTACACAGCACACAAAAAGATGACCTTTTATTTTTTAAATTTCTGCTCTATAATTATAATTTTAATATATGGAGAAACAGCTATGACTGTTCCTTAAAATGTGATTATAGCTACTTGTTTTGGGAGTGCTGTTGCTAATAGAAGTTGCTTCAATAGGCAATTCTGCAGATGTAGAGAACACCAGAAAAAATTCAAGAGCTAATCCAGCTGTAAATAGAAGAAAAAGACCATTGAAACAAATGCAGCATTGAAAAATATGCAAATTTTTCATTTAGCACTAATTAAATTAGCAACCATTTTCCTAACAACCCCACTAGGGGTCAATAAATCTGCACATTCACAAGGCTCATTGTAACATGGAAAAACCATAAACATCACAGAATAGTGATCTCTGGTACACGATTGCTGTCACTGGAAATGCAATATACAATCACTAAAATAAGATAGGGCAGAATACAAAGAAGCTACAAAACTCAGAGACTAGCATTGGTCACTTTTATGCTCATAACAAAATAAATACCACTTAAAACATTGGAGTGTCCCAACTTCTGCAGTTGTACATTTAAGTTTAGTCCCAGAAAATGGTAACTTTTAAAGGACAATACCCAAAGCTGTGAAAGCTTTGAGTTATATAAAGAATGGTAATATACAAATAACCAGAAGAACAGAATCTATGGTCAATACTGAAGTAGTGGATCAGGTAAGGGAAAGACTAAGCAAAGTGACAGTGAGGTTGAATCCCCAAAGAAGTGATGTTAATAAGCTTTGCAGATAAAAGGCTACCAATACATGATGTAAAAAGCTCAGTAACAGATCTGTGACAAACAGAAAATGTTACCATCAGTTCAAATGAACTTAGTAAATGTCCAGTTATATAGTAATTTATCAGCCCCTCATTTTAAGTATCACTTCTCTTTTGCTTGTTGACATGTTTAGTGGTTTATAAGTTGCACAAAAATTCAGAAAGCTTTCCTTAATTTTCCATTTCTGTAACTTCTCTAAACTTAGGATTTGCTTTGCTGATTCACATTCTGCAGTGCCAGTACATTAAGGCCAGGCCACATGGGTCCCTGAGCAACCTGGTCTAATGAAATGTGCCCATGGCACAGGGTTTGGAACCTGATGATTTTTAAGAGCCTTTCCAACCTGGGCTGTTCTATGATTCTATGATCACACCAAAGGAATTGAATCTTGATGTTGTTTAATGAATGTTTGCAATTAAAATACAGCTTATATTTTCAAAACATAAATTACCTTAGGAATGGTAAATGACCTCTGCCAACTTGGATTTGTGTAATAGGTCCACTACTAAATGACCTGTTATGGCAATTTCCAAGTGACTTTTTGAGTCAAAGATGTCAAACTCTTTCCTGTACCAGGAATCACCAGTAGCTAAAATCATTTTGAGTCTGTAAATTAGAAAGAAAAAAAAAATTAAAGTTTACCTAAACTCCCTGTACACAATTGTTTAAAGAACTGTTGATTTGCTGCTTCAGAAAGAATTATTACCCACTTAATGAGTTTTGTTAGTGAAGTTCTACACCTTGTTATAAATAAAAGTCTGAAAGAACAATTAACTTCAGATTTTACAAGGTGAGCAAAAAACCTATCAATTATTTTAGTAAAATTCTACGGCCACAAAAAAAACCCCCATTTTATACTGTAGTTATCTGTGGGCAGACAGTGGCTTAACTAACTACACAAAAGATAACAAGAGCTAAAACTCATGAAGATACAACTGAAACCTGAATGCACATATCCATTATACCTGTTAATTATTACACCATTTCCTAATTTGTGGAAAAGTGCTCTATTCCTAGCAGCCAATGAAAGCCAAGCTTTTTATCTCTGAAATGGTCAGAGTCTGATTGACGGGTCAATGATCTATTAAAAAACAGTAACTACATCAGCAAGTTTTACATTTGCAAGGCACTGCAACTGAGGTTTAATAGACAGAAATATATTATGCTACATAGTGTATTTCCTCCAATCTAAACAGTAAGACAGGAATTCTAAATTTAAATGTTTTTAAAACAAACTGTCATTAACAGATTGTTAATCTCTAGTGATCTGCTGCACATAGAATAAAATTAAAAATAGCTTTAAAAATCCTTTTCGCTCTAGAAATGTTCTGATGCTACATACACAACCTTAAAGTATCCCGAAAATACCCTAAAAATACTCATCAATTTTATTCCATATTTTTCTACTCATTAATAGTATTCACTCACCATGATAATCACTAAGCATTATGCCAAGGCAATTTAAGAGGGTGACACAGCTTCAGCTTCCTATAATTCCTGAATATTCACAGTAGCCACATGCCTAATCTCTGTTCTGAGAAGTTACATCTAAACAGCCTCATCAAGTCCTTACTCAAGCCCTGTACCTTAAAAGTAAACCACACTAATTCAACCTCCAGTTAAGAGTTTCTTTATGTCTGTTACACACTACAAAGCTTCAAACTACAAATAAAATTACAGAAATGAAAGACAGTAATGCATCAGAAGACAACTATACCAATATAATGCAAAAGTGCACTTTCCCCTCTAGGAACACTGAAGTTTTAGGAGACAAACAGTGTATTCTTTTAACTTCCTGCTTTGATTTGCTGCAGCTTAATGATGAACATCCTAAATGGTAAGTGGTTAATGACTTGACCCCTAAAATTTGCAAGAAAACATTATAATTGTCCTTTACCTGCTGAAAAGCTGGTAATAAAGTAAGTAATAAATACATCAAGTACGATATTTCTTAAATTCTAAATTTTAATTTCTATTGTGGACTTTACCCTCCCTTATTCACATACTTCACTTTATACTCCTCCTACATGTAGTATAAAAAATTAAAGGATTGATTCATCTACCTTACAACAGAGGGAACTGAATTATTCATACCCATCTTCAGAGTATTCCTTTTCAGTTCAATTCAAGCTGCAGGGTTGTTTTTTCAACAACTTAATCCATGTGATTGTGGAGTAGAAAAGCTACTAAGACAGTTGCCAACCAAAGGGAAACCAGAAAAACTTCTTGATGCAGAATTCTGTTTCCATCACAGGAAACTCTTCTGGTGCTTTCACCATGCTGCTCAAGTCTCCCTCCAAAATTCAACATGATCTTTTTAAAAAGCCAGATACTGCAGCTGTACAGCAACTTTGAAAGAAGAAACAGCAAGCAGTGTAGTAACATTTTCATACACTTAGAAACTGAAACAACTCTGGAGTAGTGAGGAATGCCATTACATATTTGCTTGCAACTTGTGCAAGAAAAAGAAGGGAGATCTTTCTGCCAACAACTCCTGCTGGCACTGCAAGTGAATCAATATACCAGCAACAGCACCTATCTGCTAAATCAATAAGCTTGGTCCAAATACATAATGAGAGGAACACTGGCAAATAACAACTGACAGAAGAACTCAAGCTAAGCACCTTGTAGCTGAAGCAAACTCACTCTACATAAGAGTGAAGGATGCATCATGTGGGCTTCAAAGAAGATGCTCTGTGTAAGTGAATGGCAGCTCAAGGAGATTTACTGACATGGGCTGCAGCAGCCCAGGCTGGTGGCACCTAACAAGAACTCAGGGAACACAGATGTGGGAGAACACACACATACACATGCTCCACTGGGGAAACGAACAGAACAGGTCTTACTTCTGTTATCTGTTGTTTGGTGATTGTTACAAGCACCAAATACCTTTTATCTGAATTTTCATACAAGGTTTCAGGTAAAGACTATAGTCCTGTCCATAACTGCCCTGTCTAACCAATGCAATTTTACATCAGGATATCATTGGGCTCACACAGTAACACACTTAGCACATGGAATACTGTGCACAGAGGCTACTGTCAACCAGACCTGGTGGTATAGCAAGAACCCTGCTAGCTGATATCAAAATTGATGAAAAATCACAAACCTTCATTTGCATACAGCAGTATCTGTAATAAGTATAAAGTTACTTCTAAATGAGGTAGTTAGGTTATTATTGACCATAAAATAACTTCTATTAGTACCTACTATTGAAGTTAAATAGCAGCATCCAGTATTTAGTTCTTCTCACTTGCTATTACCAGAGGACCACAATACCATTTGGACTCAAGACAGGTACAGCTGATTTACAAGCACAGAAAACCTGTACTCAGCAATGCCTAGCCATAAAACACCAGGTATCCTTTTTGTTTCCTTATTTGGAGCACTTTAAGTAACAAGATGATTTTTAGAATAGAGAACACTTATGGTATAGGTAACACAACAGAAACCTTCCTAAATACTCCTGCAGCAGCAGGGAAATAATTTAAACTAGAAATCAAGGTTCTAAGCAGTTCTATAGCCTAACACTGAAAAAAAATGTAAAATACTGAGTAAGAAGAGGCAAGTTGTTCTTCATAACTATTACTGAACTATTATTATACAAAAAGAAGGCAAGCAATCAAATGGCATTGCTATTGCTAATATTTAATGTGTACCTACTTGCCAGCAGGATCAGGGCCTGTGGTTTCTAAAGTTGTGCTCTAGAAGGAAAATATTTCCCTGGATCTGAAATGAAGACATTTCTTCTGTAAATACAATCTTGGATCATGTAAAAAAGGCATCTACTGAGCAGTTGCATCAGCCATTTTATTTTACCATTATTATTTTTGGAATCAAATGATGCAAAAATCTGAACACTAATTGTACACTTCCAATTCAGCCACTGAGATAGTCTTGATTGTGTTTGAAAATTGGAGTAAAGGTGGCAGGCTTTTGTGATTAACTTGATAATTCCTGCCTCACAGCCTTTCAAGATGGCCCCTTAAGTAAATTCTATTTATTGATTTTTGTTTTGCAATACACAAAAACATATAATTAAGGAGATATGAGCATCCAATGGCTGCTACAAACAAAAGAAGTCAAAAGTTCTAGAGAACACTGACCTTTTGAGTAGAAAAGAAAGATAAAGGTAAAAGGTCAAAGATACACAAACGTGCCATGCACGTTTAGTTGAAGAACACTCATTCCCCAAACCCTTATTTCTGAGAACTATTGAAACAACTAACTGCTATACCTTCTGCCAAGAAAGATATTATTCCATATATTTCAGCATATTAAAATACCTCTCAATATTAGAATGGCATCATTGGAGCTTATTTTAGTTTGCAGAAAATTTTCCACAGGTATCATTACCAATGAAAATCTATGTTGGGACTGAAACCTGACAAACAGAGGTGGATAAAGCAATACAGGACTGAAGATGAAAGCAAGGTAACTGGTCAAAGAAACATCATAACAGCCTGATCTCCATCAGATTAACTGCTGGTAGATTTCACTTATTAGGATGAGAAGAAAAAAATATATATCAGAAATATTTAAAATAAAAAGCCACCAATATTATTTTCCCATCTTTACAAAAGCCTTACTCAAAAAAGATGAAGTTTATAATGAAGACCTGGATGCTGACTGCACATTCATAGTAAAAAATGGGATACTGTCACTGTTTTGGGCAACATTCATGGGTAAGACTGTCCTTTTGCTTTTGCACTGTGGGACACAGGGTGCTGAAAAGGTGTAATTCTTAAGTTTACTATGTAAAATAATCTATTTTATTTCCATGTAAGTAATCTACTAGTGCCAGAAAAATGTCTTTCACTCCCCACCACAAGTGGTTAAGTTAGCAATAGACCTGAACAGAAGATGCACTTCCTCTTGCCTTTAAGACAAGTGGGATATTCCTCATTTGTCAGCATCACAAAACAATTCAAGTTCACTGTCTGTCAACTGAAAAAATCAGTCACTCACTCCAAGAAGTCACATTGGAGCACACAAGTCAGCACTACATCAAGTCATTTCTCAGGGCTGTTCAAAATTACAGGTGCCATATGAGCCCAGAAGACACCTTTAGAGCAATAGCTCAATCATGACTTCATTTGCTTCATCACTGTCTAGAGAGGATCCCTCCAGAAGAGCAAACATTTAACCTTGCTGCAAACAAGAATGGCAGCAAGTACCTTTTGTCAGGACTGAACCTATGGCACCAGAGCTATTAAATTCCCTCCCCATGCCAAGCCACACTGTGCACATTTCATCTGTGCCTCTAGTGTGCAGCTACATCCTTTATGTGGCATCTTTAGTGTAATTCTGTGAGGTTCAAAGGAGCTGGCAATCCAGTCCAATCAACAGCTGATCTCCTCAGTACTTCCAGATCTCAGGAAGATGAAAGCTGGCTTTACACATTTCTACAGAATCAGTGTCTCAAAAGAAAAGTTCAAACACATGGTTTTGATGTGAGCATTGTAATTTAAACAAAACTCTTGAGAGATATTAACTACATGTTAGTATGATAGTAATGACTTTTATATCCAAATCTAGAATTTCAGTTCTTGTAAAGGCAAAAGATTATGTTAATATTTACCTTTTGCACACACCCCAAGAATACATTTCAGCTGTAAGTGAAAAGGATTTGATCTTCTATCTATAAGTCATAAGGTTTAGGATTTTTTTAAGAGATAAAGCTCCCTTAAGGAAACATAACCTTCAGACTTGGGCCAAACTGTCTCTGTACACTGGTGAAGAGCATTACAAAGATCACTGATGGTTCACTGCCCACACTGGCTCCTTGTTGTGGCCACAGAAGGAACACCCCTACCACCTTCTTTGCAGAACTCTATGAACGTCAAACACTCTTTCATGGCCATTCCAGTAAGTAGTAAAGTTGTTAATTTACTAAGGCACTGCAGGAAAACAGGACAAAAAATTCCGATTATTTTAAGTGAGTGAGAACTACAGTGAATCTTCTGGAAGCATAAACAAAGTTTTAAAGTCTTCTGGCATTTATTTAGGAAAAAAATTAAGATATGATTAATAAAGAAAATTAGCATTAGCTTTTTAATATATAAGCCTTTACATTTCAATGGTTTAGATGGATGTTAGTTTAGCAAACTGGTTAAGCTTTAACAGGGAACAGGTAACACTGAGTAACTATCAACATAGCTGACTGAGCCAAAGGTGCCTTTTAGATGCAAATTTCCTTATTTCAAAGAGGTAGCTTTTCTCTCAGACTTTAGGACAGTAATGCACTTCGACTATTTATTAAAAGTAATTTGACTTTTGATTATACTTCAAAAAATGGTAGGTCACAGTTTCTATCCTATTGCGCCCCAAAAAGGAAATGATCACAATTCAACAAAATGTGAATGAAGTGCACTAATTAAATGCCAGAAACACTGATGTGGCCTGTACCCTTTTCCATTGTAATTCAGTTGTCTGAAAACACCTCAAGAAAAAACAAAAAACTCGAGGTATGATGTAACAAATCATCCTGGGTCTCCCTCTACTGTTCCAAGTCATAGTGTGGAGCAGCAGGGCACAGCTGCATAACCACTGGTAAAAACCTTCTTGTATCTTTGCTCTCAGTCAAAGCACATCATTTTCTTCAGTTTATGTTTGAGGCAATACCTCATTTATTATATGTACTGTGCTACTATTGCTGGGTAGCTTCACTCAGCTGCCTTTGATTCAGTAACTTAAATGTTTTTATTACTTGCTGTTCTACATAGTTGTGCCTCTGAAATTTTAAGTTGTTTAACTTCCAAAGCTCCTGTGAAGTATGAAGAGCTAAGGATGGAAACTAAAGAGATTTATCTATTTATTCATTTGTTTTCACGCAGAAGCTGCTCCCATCTGAAGTAAACCTAAAAATTGCTTCTTTCTGCAATATCATGCAAAGAGAGTAGAGATTATAAAGAAATGGTCACCTCATAGTTTAACACCTTCTGTATTGGAACTGCAATCCTGTTTGCAAATGCAATTCTTTTTCTGTCTGCCAGGTGTTGCAAGTTCTATACTTGATTTTCAGTAGAATAGAAACAATAGGACTGATGTACACAAGGCCAATATTGGCTACAAGTATATTAGCATATTCTTTATCCAGAAAACCATGTGAGCTGCTATACAAAGCTAAAATCACAAAAGTCTTCAAAAGATTTTTTGAAAAAACACTAGCAGGAAGTTTTCACATAGAACAGCAGCGACAGTGCCAATGTTAGAAATCTATCTTTTTAACATGAGTTCTATTTAATGCCCCAACCCCCAAAGGAGTTTGGTACTAAGGGGGCTCTGAAGAGTGTTTAGTAACCCCCCCTTACTCCCTGTCAAGTGACATCATTTACACAAGGACATCTACTGCTCCGTGTGACTCGTGCTGCTTTAGTGCCACACACATGCACCTGAATTGTACATTCTGTAGAAACATGAAAAAGGAAAATTAGAGGTGAAGAAACACAAGGAATTTGCAATCCATTCCACATCAAAATACTCTCTGTATCCAGCTAATGATTTCAGTAACTCCAGGTTAAACTTGATTGTGTTAGGAAGCACATGGAATGTAAGTGAACAGCTTCGGCAGTATTGAGCATATGACAGTAAATACATACTGGCTTCCCTTCCAGTAAGTTTCACATTAAAATCTGTTTATGTGAGCTTACTTTAAAAGACTTTAAAATTAGCAGATAAAGCAGAAAACCCAAAAAGCTATTGCACTCAACATGTGATCCATTATCTCTCTCTAGAGATTAGTAATCTTTACAACAGACCAGAGACACAGGAATTCAGAAAGCAGTACAGTTTGTTCTACCTTGGCTAATGCTCTGAGTTACCTGACATTGCATTCCAAGAACTACAAATATGTTAACATTACATTTTATATCAAAACTTTATCTTGCAGGTCAAACTAACATATCATCTAAATGAGTGCCAGTTTAGGAGTCACGTGCTTATAAAAAACATTAAGTGAGGTATGGCAACTGTTATTGCAAGCCATTATGAAAGACTGGAGCAGAAGAAAAATTTGAGAAAAATAAAAGACATGAAACTAAACCACTAAGACATCATATTTGTCAGCACAAATCTAAAAAGCAGCAAATGGAGATTTAGTTTTATATGATGGAAACCAGATTAAAAAATACTTGAAGGCATCTTTTCAAAAATAAAGATAGCATTCATTCAGTAAATACAAGGTATTCAGAGACAAGTGAGAATCAAAATATTAACATACTTCTCTCAACAGGAACTTTATGACATTACAATATATAAACAATATATTACGAACTTCAGCTGCCAACAGAAAAACCATGCAGAAAATTGAACAGTCTGATCACAGTGAGAAAAAAATTACTAAGTGATGGGTATGGATGGAAGGTTTCACAAAATGAGCAAGTGCAACAACTTGATTTGATGAAGCTGAAAAGAAAAACATCCAAAACAATGTCCACTTAAATTGCATTCCTCATTAAAAAAGGCAAATATAGAAGAGGGAAGAGGTAATATAATAAGAATTAAGAACTGTGCAATGATAGTGTGTAGTTTGCAATTCCCTCATACATTATGATGTTACTTGTCACTTCTACCTCTATATAACAAACAAGTTTTACTTTACCGGCTCTGAAGGAAGTAAAGATTCCAATCCCAAATGGGAAGCAGCTCTCAAGTCCCTTGACCTGTGCTTATCCCTTTAACTGGAGAAACACAGTGTTTAAAAAACAAGCACTCACATTTTCTATCCAGGGAAGTTTAAAGGATAAAGTTCTGATCCTGGAAGCTATTCTATGCAGTTCCCCTCTCCAGGCAGCTCTGAAGTGCCAAACTGTTCAGTGGGCATCTCAGCTTTCCTTGGAGCATGCAAACATGGAGAAGGAAGCTGTCCATCAGCAGCATTCTCCACTGCTTTGCATTGCAAAGCCACTGACACTGTACTGCTGGATAGAACAGTGCTGTCATGCAAAGCTTTTCCTCTCCAAACAGAGCCCAGCTTCTTAAGACTTTAAATATAGAAAAAAATGAAAGCCCCTTAAAAATGTCGTGACTCACATTCGCTTTTCAGGAATGAAAATTTCACTCTTGCAGCCAACATCAGTATTTTAGAAAGCTGTGGGGAAACTTCACCCAAATAGGTCAAACTCTTATTATTTCAAATTCTCAACAGCTCATATTATATAAATCAAAATACAGTTTAGCAGGGACTGAAGCTGTTCCAATGCAGAAGTTATCTAGGCTTTACCACATTACATTGGCTTTCCAGCTCCATGACAGAAATTTGCCACCATGCTTCACATTAATAAGAGTACTCATGATACTTCAAGAGCAGTTCTAGCCCATTATTCTAAAAATTAAGTAGTGACTTCTCAGCTCAGGAACTAGATGTCAAGAGCAGAAGTACTGGCAGAAAGCTTGCCACTGATCTTTGGGATTAGTACTGCTTTACAAGCATTGATGCCATGAGGGCTTTGAGCTTATTGTAAGAATGGAAGTCTCACACCTGAGAAGTCAGAGCTCTGCCTCCTGGGGCTCCTCTGCTGGACACAGGAAGGCCAGGAACAGCCCAACTGCAAAGTCTGTGCTCCCCAGAGGTCCTTTAGAATTAGCAATCCATGCAGTTAGAGAGCTAATAAAGCCACCTTCCTCCATCTTATCTCAATTTTATGCTCTTTTATGATCTAGGGTGGGAAAACAGAAAACAAAAACAAGTCTAAGTTCAAGAAACTACACTGCTTTAAACAAGCTGATCTGACATTCTCAGCAAAAAAAAGCACAATCATATCTACACTGGCATATTCCCAAAGAACTCACACCAACCCCAGTATTTATTTTCTTTGCTTGTTGAGTAATTCCACCTTACTTAGCATTTCAGAAATTTTTCTAACCAAATATAACCACAGGTCAAATTATATCACCTGCTCTTCACCTGCCATCATGCAATTTGCTGGATGAAGTTTTGCTGAAAGACTGACTTCTTTTCAGACATATTAAGCATACTGTGTGAAAACAATTGAAATTAAATCTGCTGGCAAAACATAAATGTAATGTATTTGACAACCATTCCTTTTTTCCAAATGGACCCATTAAAGTAGCTTATGGATGAAGCCATGGATAGTATTGTTATTCCAAGAGAACTTCTGCTCATTCTTCTATGACTAATTTCTCTGGATTCTTTTAATTCAACAGAACCTGCAAAAGCTTACATAATTTCTATTTTTCATCATCTTCAAAATAAAATTAATGAACTGCAGTTCCATTAGACCCCACTATTTCTGTACCTAGGAATGAGTAAATTGAATATGCTCTGAAAATGATAAACATTCGTGACAAGAAGTATTTTATTTATCACTTTGGAAAATAATCAAAGACTTTCCTATATTTCTTGAAGAAAATCCAGTCTGATAGGACAGAAACTGTATGAGTTTATTAGAAAAGCAAATTCCAGGAGTTTCTCTTTAAGAATACATTCTGCCCATTCTCCTTAACTTCTGGCCTATATCAATTCAGATATGAGGACCTTACAAGTTTGTACAACCAGCTCAGTTCCAAGCAATCCTTAAGGTTAATATGTCCTCCCCATATTTTTAAGGCATTGGGAATAGATTATCATCTGGGTTTTTTTAATGGGAACTGAGGCAATGAAAGATTTCAGTAACTTTTGCTTGCACAGTACATGGAACCACGTGTAGAACTCAGTGAGTGAATCTTACATACTCATACCTTAAACATTGCACTGTCATTCCCCAGTGCATAATCCTTCACCTTTTTGATGAGGTACAAAACCACCCTTTTCACCTCAGCTTTTCACCCCACCTCTTGAGATTGTCACAGTCATCATCCCTGCTTATATGATTTCTATATCTACAATTCTCGCTTCCTGCAATATGAGATTTATTGAACTCCTCTGCTTTTGTTCCTTACTTGAGGTCTCAGGTGCTGGTTTACAAGCACAAAATAATCAAATGATTCAAAGTCAGGATAAACACAGGGCATCTGACATAACTATTTTTGTTCTTTAGTTCCTGAAGCTCATACACTATTTGAAGGAAGTTCTCTCTTACCTTATATTGTTCGGAACTCACGCACACAATCACCTTCCTCCACCTTAGTTTTCAAAATGTTAAGAATTACTTTAAGTCCTGAGGCAGTGACCTATATTCTGTATTCTAGTGTGACTTTAGGACTCACTCTGAGAGAAAAAAGATGAGTATTTTGCCAAATAACAGATGTTTTTTTCTTTCTTTAAGTTAACAGGCCCATTAACTTCTTTAACTTACATAACCTTCACTGAATTAGCCAGCTAATAAACAAGAATAAATTGCACCTAAAACTGAGTAACATTAATGGAGCATGAGTTCAGTGCAGGTGAGGGGTAAAGTATTTAGGGAGAAGAGAACAGTGAAGGAGAGTGGCTTCTAACTCCATCCTTCACCTACTCAGCTATTACTTTGAGGGTTTTGGTCACATAAGGAAGAAGCTCAATTTCTGCTTAGGCAGCCCAATGTTACATTGATGTAAATGCCACAATGATAATGCAGCCTTAAAACCTGAGGTGAACATCTCAGCATCCTCTGTTCAAGAAAGCTGACCTCTAATGATAACTGAACAACCTAAAAGCATCCATTATTTCCATTGCCAATCAGTGTTCCTTTACTAAAGAAAAACAGCAGGCTTATGTGAAAACTGATGAGACAAAGGAAACCAGGATAAGCTTTTACGACTTCCATGGTGATTTTAACTCATTTAGTCAGAAAACCACAATATTGTAGCCCTTCTTAAACCAGAAAATCTCTTACTATTGATATGCAGGGACCCTCCCTTTCCAGTACTTCAAAATAAGCCTAATTTCAACCTACTGGTTTTCAAAGGAAAAAACCAGAAGAGATGAAGTAGAACAGGTAAGTTAGACATTATCTTGCCAACATTGACAAGATTAGACAATAAATAATCACGAAAAACTCCATACAGTGTTTTCAAAAATTGTTCAAGTGTGCTCAAGGAGGGACAATTTAATTAAAACAGAAATATTTCCTTTTCTGACCTATTTTCTCATTCTGAGATTCCTCTGGGATGAGCTATCCAACAGTGATTTTGTGCTGGATCTCTACATGCAGTGGGCACCACGAAGAATCCTGAGGTCTGTGAAAGATGAGCAAGAAAAGATATCACATATACACTTTTACATCTAGCATAACCAGCTATTTTTTCCCCCCTTCAAGAAATCCATGATGTGTTGAACAATACCAGGCAATGTATTCCTGGAGTTTGCTGATAATACCAATTTCAATTATACCAACAAACTTGAATGGTAATTCTTCATGCTTTGTATCTGGGCTTCACCCACCAACATATTTCACAGAAGATGTAAGCATTCAGATATATTTTAACAATCTTGATTTCCATAACCACTCTTCCAAAGTGAAAGAGGCTAAAGTTGATTTTGCTAATAGAAATGCAAACAAAAGCACTACAGGAGACTAGTATTCTCTAGCTCATAAGAGCTTTAATGTTTGTTATTTAAACAATACACACTACGTTTATGTCAACAACTTCTGACCGTCAATTGAGTATTAAACCAAGAAAAAACTGGTTTGCAGCCTCTGATGCTTTGATTCCAGGCTGGAAAGATTTTGGGTATAATTTTCAGCCAGACAGTCAAGGACACCAAGAGTTGCAAAAAAGACCCATATCAATTGTAAATGTTACTTTCAAACAATTCTTATTTCACTCCTGACAAACCACTTTCTACTGATATTTGCTATGTTAACTGAAGTAGACAGGAACTTTCTAAAAAACAATTTCCAGGAAATAAACTGACTAAAGTACTTTATTTTCCCCCTAACCTTATTTAAGAGAACAAAGCTGGCATGGTCACAGTGCATCTGTGGAAGATTTATGCCTGTATATCTACCAGCTTTCCCATTACTAGCTTTTTCATCAGCTAATTTCAAACACACTTAACAGGGAGATGAGAATCACAAATATTTCAGGATTGGGTAACCGTACCACTCCCTCTTTTGTCTTCTAAATTAGAAATGAGGGATAGCAATCAAAAGCTACAGATTATGCCACAATGACACAAACCAACTGCTTACAGAGATTCTCACTGATACAGGAATTGAGAAAGGAGAAGCCTTCACACTGACCCACAAAAGCCTCTATCATGAATGTCCATGTTGATGGGAAGGTCAATGAAATCAGATTTATTTGTTACTGACTTCAGCAAGCTTTGGGTCAGACCTGCTGCCTCCAGAGTGTTACTTTTTGTCCTACTCATCTGAAAACAAGAAGTGGTGTTACAGGGATAAGAGTCACTACAAAGCATATTTAATGTTTATGAGTTAAACTATCTGGCAACACTCATTATCAATATATTGACAGTAACAGTGCCAAAACATGGCACTGACAATTTCTCTGTATCTACAGACTGCCTAACCAAGAGATGAGGACATCAGCTCCTGTATACATGAAGAGCTTTTTATATCTGCCCTGTCACAGAGCTGAAGCAACCAGTTGGCAACATCAGTCATCATGCACAGCAACTATATAAACAGATGGAGACAGAAAGTCTTTAAAGCTAACAAACACAAGCACTACCACTTTTTGTGGCAATTAAAAATATTTACTCATGAAGTAGTTATCATAATTTATTCAATATTTTGATTTCTGCAGAAGAATTACTAAGAAGTTAGAAGCTCAGAAAACTGCTCTGTACCACTTACTGAGGATTTTCCCAAGTACGTTTCACTTACAAATTAGGACACCATGTCAAACTCACATCCTAAATAAGGGGCTAATAGATCTATTACCAGAACTTCTGGAAATGCAAAAAAACCCAAAATCTTATGTTTGAATAAATAATAAACTTAAATATTATTTTGCTCAGCTACAGATTATTTTTGTAGCAATGCCTTGAGTAAAAAAGCAAGACTCACTCTAGCCGAGTCCCTGCTAGGCTAAACCTAGAACTTCCTAATTTACTCACACAATTTTGAGTTTCACTCCCTACTCCTGCAGTGCTATAGACAGGCAAAAACATGACTATTTACAGATTAAGAAAACAACAGCAACTTATTACTTAAACTTAGCAGTCAGGAAAAACTTCAACTTAATGCAAAGTAGTACATAAAAATATTAAATAATCAGACCACAGGTGCCTAAGCATCTCATTAATATAACAAAGTACTGAACGGTTTAAAGCCTTTATCTCAAATGGAAATAATCTGAATACCTCTTCTCCAATTTTGCAACATTGCAGAAAGCACATCTCAAATTTGCAAATTAACTTCTGCATCCTGCCTGGAAAACCACCAAATTCAGGTTCTTTTTTCTCAAGGCAAAAGGAGTAAATGAAGAAAACCTACAAGTCTGCTCTCCAGATCTGCTATGGCTCAACACAGCTGCAGCTATTTATAGAGGAAAGGCTCTAAACCAATAGATCTCAGTACTGGTACCTTATGCTATCAGTAAAAAGGCTTTTAATAAGCTTTGGGCTCTGACTGGTTGTAAACAAGATGACTGAAATGAAGATTTCTAGTCAAGTGTTCATTTGGTAAAAGTGCTCATATAGACAGTCCCAAATTCATGGAATCTTCTGGGATTCACCTAATACTTGTGCTGCCTGTGGCAGCATCTTACAGGGACAGCCCTCCAGCAACAGTGAAGCCAGAAAACTGCTCCACACATCCCAGTTCATTCCTGTCACATCACATACTGGCTAGGCATGAAAAGGGAAGAATATAATCAAGAAATATGGCACTTAGAGTACAACAATTAATTCACAAATTTGGAATTGGAATTAAGATCAGATTACATTAATTATTCCTTAGACCTTTTAATCTGTAGTATATTTGTTTCATTTAAAAATACATCTTTGAAAGAACAAATGCTGTACCAACATTACCTCCCATTACTCTGAAGACTGAATGCTGGTACATTCTCTTGCAAATAAAGAAACTACCATCTCTATTTTCACAGCCTATGCCAAAACCAGTTAGACATGAAGTTTTTGCTTTAAAGCATTGAGAAGGTGGAAAATAAAACCCATGAACTTGAGAACATCTCAAGTTAAAGATCTGGAAAATAATGACATTTCTATTGAGTACATTTTCCCACAATATGCAGGCAGGTCCCATGCAGAATTCTGTGAAGTTCTACACACTTGCTGCTTGTCCTCATTGTCTCCATTTAACACAAACACACAGGATTTTAGCCAAGAGGCGTGTGAACAGTACCACACTTACCATTCCTGTCAGATTCATATCCTGCCATTTGCCCAACTATTATGCAACTGTCCAGAGATCTGTTGACTCTGCAGAGGCTGAACAGTTTCTGCAGCAGTTTGGGGTAAGAAAATAATCCCAGCTCTCACCTATTTATTTACACTACCAAGGTCTACATAAAGCAGTACAGCATAACATAAAAGCCCAAGAAAAAAAAAGGAAAATAGGCTTTTATTTTTGCAGTTTCTGGTGCAGTCAGGAAGGGAAACATAAATGCTCATATAGGCAATTCAAAGGCAAACAACTTGCTTCAATTTTTACTTGGAATTTATCTCAATCAATTCTTTAAGCAAAGGCACTTTGCTTAAACTGTCAAGTGCTTAATGTGGTATGGCTCACAACTTAAAATGAAGTTTCTGAAACAACTGTAATTCCATCTGCAGTTTATTTCAAAAGCAATTTGTCTTCCCAGAAGAGAGTTTACCACAGAAAGGAATTGGTCCTCTGTACAGATCAACCTTCCTCCTGAGTGTGCTATCTAGCAGAGGCTCCAACTCTGCACTGGAGGCGAGCCCAGGGTTCCCCTGGATGTGAAGGGCTCAGGCAGACAAGAGCAGAGTTATCCAGAGCCCTGGGAGGATCCCTGATTTGCAGTTTCTCTGCTCCTTCTCATCTGCTCTGGTCAGCTGGTAACAAGACTGGGATGTGAGCTGGGAATAGCTATTCCAGTTTCTGAGGGAATTCAGCACCAGTACACCCTGGGAATGTTTTAGCCCAAATAGCTAGTACTTCCAATAATAAATAGATTAAAGCAGGAAGTATTTGATTCTTGTCTTAGATCCCTTTTCTCAATAAAATTTTAAAATCCGACACAGAAAATTACTCCAACTGCTATGAAATTGCTAATACACACTTTAAAACAGTACATTGCTTTAGGAAGCCACAACACAGTGTTCAGGATTGTTCACAGCCATAATGAAAATAATCTGTTAAAATTTATATATAAGATATTTTAAAAGCAGCTTACAAGAAATTAAATCAAGTTGTTTGTCTCCCTGAGCTATACTTCAGATTTTAAATAGAAACTGATACCTGTCATGTACACACAGTTGAAAATGACCTAGCTGCAAAGTCCATAAATAATACAGACAGTTCCTACCACACAGGTATTGAGTTCTCTACTTAGCTCTCTCTTCAAATGTAGTCCTAAGACCAAAAGTTCATATGAAATTAATGAAGTTTGTCAAACTCCTGATTGTGAAGACAAAAATCTTTTAATCTTTATCTTTTCACCCACCACAGTGATTTTGTTTTTACTGAGGCTACTCAAATGTGAATCTTCTGATGGCACCCCACAGGGTATATGAGAGTAAAGGAGATACAGTTCCTCTTTTATTATTGCAATTACCACTTTCATGCCTGCTAGAACTCATTCTGAAGCATGCCATTTTTCATTTCCTCTGGCAAACTGATTTGACTCAACTGCTCAGTGCTTAGCACATAAGAATTCTGGAATGGGTGACACAGACAGTGTTGTAACTCCTGCCTCCAGAAAGGACTTGAATCAAACAGAAATTTGGTACAGACCTGCTGAGTTTGGTAAACTGCCTGTAAACTGCACACATTATTTCAGTCAAAAAACCATGCCAAATAAAACTCCCCAGTTATCTTATCTCCTACCATGTTTAAAGACTAAGAAATCTAACATGCTGATCTAGTTATTCTCAGCATCCAACACACAGCTTGTTAAATATTTTGCCGAGTTCCAGTCTTGTTTAGAAAGGAGGGTAGGTATGGTACAGCCATTGCTTCAAATACAACTGTGTGACTGAGCCTCTGGAGAGATCCACGTGGCTCCCACATTGTCATGGCCCATGCTCACCCTCAAATACATCCACAAAGGTGTGCTGCAAACAGGCTGGTATACTGCAAGCAGCTGATAATTGAGTGTGCTCCTAAATCAGAGAGAACACAGCTGAAAGCAGGACAGGAGCAAAGCACATTAACCTTAACATCTACTTCTACATGCTTGAGCAAACTGGCTAATCACATTCTTCATTTAACCTCTGTGCTCCTGCAATGATATTCCAACCTACAGAACGAGGTGGAAATAATTACCTGATAAGGACTAATTGCCACAATACCTCCCATCACCTTCTTTCCTATGCATTTACAACATTTAAGAACTCGTACAGAAATTGAACTCTAGCTAATGAGAACACACAAGTGACTGAAATCAAGTAGTAGCTCAAAGCTGATACAACCACTGAGAACACTGCAGTTCTGTGAACTAAAAATTAACATCAAAATAGAAGTTTTCCATAAACTACCTGTACTATGGACAGAAAACCAAATCAGTGAGCTTGTTTCTGAAGCCCTGTGTGAACACCCAGAGAACAAACGGGCCTGAGAACCAGCTCCTTTCTTGATTTTTTTCCCCCATATCACTAACAAGGAACTTTGTTCTCTAGACTACAATTATAAACCATCTTCAATACAGATAAAAAAACAGATAAAAGTTAAGGACCTTATTAGTGGCCCTTAAGAGAACTTCCTCAGATTCTCAGGACAGAGAGCAACATTAAATCAAGATAAAAATAGAGCGTCAATTGCCTGAAGAGTTTATGTGAGTTAAAGAATCTGTGACTAATCTCCCTGCTGACAAATACACACAAAAGTTAAATTACTTTCCCACAAGCCTTGTAGCACAGCCCATAGTGGTTAGAGAGATTCCCACAGCGATAAAGGAACTTCCTGGTTATTCCAGGCTTAGGGGCATTGATCTCCCACAAGCCTAAAAAGAAAAAAAATACCCACTGTATTTTCCAATTAGCAGCCCAAACCGACAGAAAATGAACAAGCCACTTAAGTCTTCTAAAATAAATTCAGGGCGATAGTACAGCACACTGTCTCTCATGCTCTGAAAGCAGACCTTACACAGTTTAAAACAATATTATTAAGAGATGCTCCCTAAGCTACATTTAAAAAATGGACTTGAATGGACCAAGAGCCAGCAAAATGAAAACCAGTGGAGCAGATAAAGCCGATAAATCTCAAGGTCTTTTCCAACCTCAGTGATCTAACGGTTCTGTGAAAGCAGCCATGTTAACACCTTTACTCGAAGCCTGTCCCCTCACGGCAGGGCGGTCACTTAAACACCGTGGAAGCGCTGGGTTCTCCCACAGGCTCCTTTCCCCGGGAGCGCTGAGCGCTGCGTGTGAGCCCGCCCTCACTCGCGCTAACAGAGACCTCGTTTTTCACGCAGCTGAGGGCGGCACCTGAAGGCAGCCCGGCCCGGGCTCTCCACGAGCAGCAGGTCAGCCAACCGGCGCAGTGCCCCGCGGCCCGGGCGCTCGGCAGCGACTGCGCTCCCAGCAGGGCGGGCAAGGGGCCCGGCCTCACGGAAAAGGAACGGGAAGGGGAAGCAGCGGCGCGGCGGGCGCGCACTGCGCAGCCGTGGCCCGGCCCCACCGCCGCGCCCCCTCCCCTCCGCGAATCCCGCCGGGGGCGGCGCGGGGCGCGGGGCGCAGGCGCGCTCGGAAGGCGCGGAGAGCTCCCGCCCCCCGCGCCCCGCGGGCGCGCCGCCCCCCCTGCAGCCCGCGTTTAAAGGCGGTGGCGGCGGCGCCCAGCCCCTGGCCCCTCCTGTGACAGCGGCAGCACCGCTCCGATCCTCGCTTCTGGCGGCCGCCGCCATGTACCGCTACTTGGGGGAGCTGCTGGCGTCCCGCCTGGCCGCCGGCTCGGTGCTGGCGGGCTCGGAGCCGGGCGGGCCGGCGGCGGCGGCCGGGGGGGCAGTAGTGGCGGCGGCGTGGGGCGGCGGCCGGTGTCCGCGGCGGCACTACTGCGAGGCGGCGAAGAAAGAGGACGACCCCAACTTCTTCAAGATGGTGGAGGGGTTCTTCGATCGCGGCGCCAGCATCGTGGAGGACAAGCTGGTGGAGGGGCTGCGCACCCGCGAGGGCATGGAGGAGCGGCGCCACCGCGTCCGCGGCATCCTCCGCATCATCAAGCCCTGCAACCATGTGCTCAGCGTTTCCTTCCCCATCAAGCGCGACAATGGCGAGTGGGAGGTGATCGAGGGCTACCGGGCGCAGCACAGCCAGCACCGCACGCCCTGCAAGGGAGGTGAGAGCCGCCGCCTCGCCGGGCCCGCGGAGGGCCGGGCCGCCCCGCCCCGCCGTGCCCCCGACCAGCCCCCCCTGTCCCGCCGTGCCTGCTGCCCGCCCGGCCAGCTGGCCAGGCGGCTGCCTCGCTGTGCCACCCCTGGTATCCGATACCCGAGGAGACGCAGGCGCAGGGCCGTTCCTCCTCAGCCCTCCGGCGCTCCGCTGTCCCGGCCCCGCGGGTGACCCCCGGGCCAGCCCCGGGCCGGGTGTCACGGCCGCCTGTCGGGCCTTCGCCGCACCCGCCGCCCGTCTGGCCCTAGGCATGGCGAAGAGATCCCCGCCTGATTTTAACTCAAACCTCGATAGTGTTTGTAGGGAAAGCGGGGAGCTCCATGCTAGAAGTGTCTGCTCGAGTCGAGTCGAGCCGCTGTCACTCAGCCGGCTGTGTTGGCAAAAAGCTTGTGCTCACACAAGGAAGCATCCCTAGAGAAAAATAACAAGTTTTAATAAAAAGTTAACTGTGTTTCCAGTTACCGCCTGGATACATAGTTAGATAAAAGTGATTTTTCTGGAAGTGGCTAGCTCTAGGTAGGTGAGACATGCTGAGGGACCCGGAGGGTGAATCCCACTGGAGCTGAGCAGAGCTGGGCTCTCATGGGATCAGCCGTGATCTCAGAGGAATCAGACTCCCTTTTAGTCTGGGATAGATGGCATTTCCTTGAAAAACAAATACAGATGTCCTTCAGCATAACTTACTCAAGAGCTCTGATCTTTGTGGACATTTGAATATTGGAAACCATGTCAAGTCTGTGACTCAAACCAGAGCTTCTATAGTCTGTAAACACATGTAGTTTTTTTCAGTGTACATCAGCTTTATAGTAAATAATGGCGGTAAAAGAAACCAAGCAATTTCTTAAAAATGTAGTCCTCCAACTTCAAGACTAGATTAGGAAGGGTGTTCTTAGGTGAATGTGTTTGTGATAATCAGTTCAGCTGGCATATATATGACATGAGGATTTCTCTAGGCAGCACAAATAGTGTGTCCTGTTAATGTGATTCCTAACATTCCAAAATCAAATATCTAGTGAGTGTCCTGTAACATGCTAAATTCTTACCCAAAAGAGGCTAACTCAACTTTTGGTTGTTTACTTGAAGCAAGAATTAGCATGAGACTCCAGCCAGCATGGGCGTGGCTGAAGTTTATGCTGTGTGAATTTACTGTTCTATAACATTGCTATAATTTCTTTTAAAATACTGATGGATACCACACTACTGTTGTATTTCTGCCTCAGTTAAGTTACTCTTTGCTGCTGCTTACAAAAAGTTCTTTGCTGTACAGTCTGTGTTACTCTTAAGATCCTGCTTGCATAACAAAATGCAGTGGCAAATGAAGTAATAAAATAATATTAATATATGATAGCTTCTGATATTTCACATTAGTACTGCTCATAAGTGAAGGAACTAATGTTTACAAACAAATAATTATAAAATGCATTGTACATGAACAAACCTCACCAACTGGGAGATTGGACACTGTCTGTTCTGATACCTACATTTCTAAATCCTCACCAGAATTTCTTGATATTCAGTGCCATTTGTTATGCCTGTCTGCACTCACTCTGAAGCAAACACTGGAGCACTTACAGACAATTGAAAATGACAGCTCAAGAAAGTAGGAAGTCTCAGTAGTTTGTCCTTTTCTTCTTGTGCTACTCCCCACCCCCTCTGAATTTAGGGAAAGAATTACAAATGATATTTCCTTTCCATTCTTAAGCAGAGAGATCATTAATGGATTTCACCTTCTACTGCTCTCTAGGAATTTGCTCACTATCAGGTGACAGATATGAATTGGTAGTAAATTTAAATGGGAGGCATGATAAGCAAAGATCGATTGCTTGAAACCCGATATGAAAAAGGTGTGAGGAAGTAGAACATTTCTACTTTAAAGATAAGGGAGTGGTAGAGATATTTCTGCATTTATAGTGCATTTGATCCACCTGAAGTGCAACAACAACTTGAGCTTTTGTCCAAAAGGAATTTTTGACCCAGAATCCTAGTACAGTCCACAGGAATAAAAGCACAAAGTCCAGTGAAACACAACTCCAAACTCCATATGACAGAATGAAATGGGGAAACTTGCTGAAGTGAGTGTCCCACACACTGTGGACCCCAGAGGCCAATGCAAGTAATTCACACCATCAAGGAACAGCAAGGGACATAAGGCCCCCTTCTAAAAGAAGGGGTGAGTTGACAAGTGGAAGGCGTGCAAAGACATTGGGAGGAACACAGTTAGCACATCTTTTCACGTGCAGAATTGTGATCTTTAACTTTGTGCTTCCTGAAAAGCAAAATTTGGTAAAACAAGGTTACCCATTCTGGTTTGGTTTTTTTGGGGTGTGTGTGTATTTGGTACTAAGAAAGAAATGGTGTTTAGTTACTGCTAGGTGATTGCAAGTAAGTGGGGATGCTTTGTCATGTCTGTTGTTCTTTCAAGGAGCATTGTGCTTTAAAAGCTCATCTCTTATATTTCTTGATGTTTACATAAACTGAAGGATAAGAGATGCTGGTTAGAAAATATTAAATACTGTTGTGTATGCAGATTAGACAAATGATCAAAATACACTTTAAGATTCAAGTAGGAAATGCAGGAGTACAAAAATTTTAGGTCTTTTAAAGGCTGTCCTCCTTTAATTGTTCCTAATTTTTTCAGTAAATTCATATCAAAATACTTCATTAACAGTTGTGTCTTCTGTATGCCTTTCTGTTTATAAGGGCATTTACAGATTTAACCATGAACTAATGAAGAATTTATACTGTAAATCAGATTTTAAAATCTTGATTTAAATGCCCTAAACTTGGAGGCAGCTGAATTACTCAAAGAAGAAGAGTCTAAATAAACATTTTAATTATATGCACTTTAGCAGCACCTTCTTATTTCTACTAAACATTTGTAGTTAACAGTGTAACATTTAGATGATGTTCCTTCTGTCAGAGGTATCTTCAATTTCTTTGCCTGCTCATTCTCTGCTGGAGTGAAATCTCAATCCCCATTTAGTGATCCAGCCCAAATGTGAAAACTGCCAGAATCTAAATGCAAGGTTTATCTTCATAAATCTCACATGTGCATGCAAATGATACCGGCTGGTATAAACCAGCAGTTCCTTGACTAGTAGTCCTTCCACACCTGTTCTGTGCTGGCTTCTCTTTTGCCTGCTAAGTAGAAATACTGCAGTAGAGTGAATGCCATGAGAGGACTGCTTTGAAAATACAGCTCCTGAGTGGATGGATGACTGTAGCCTGACACAGCTGCATGAGGGCAAATCCAAGATCAGTCTTACACTTTTTGTATAGGCAAACTTCTACACCTTGGTGAGAAACCTGACTGTCGTATTTCTATTCAAGAAGTACAATGCTCTTAATACCCTAATTCTAACAATCAAAAGCATTGTTCATAAAAACGGGAAGTTATTTAAAGGCTTTTCCTACTTTACTCTCTCCCCTCAAAGCACACGTAAGAACACAAGTCAGCTTGGTTGTGTTGGACGTAGCTGTCACTACACAGCAGTGCAAGTGATTCTTCATCAGGTGAAGAAAAGTGCTTTTCTGGAAAAGGCAGGAGGTACTGAAACATGCTGTCTTTTCACTTTGCAACTTTTGGTGGTTTTCCACCTTACTGAGAGAACCCAGAAATAACAGTTCTTGTTGAATCTTGTGGTGCTTACCTATTTAATTGTTGTAGAAGTTCATTCTGCTTTGGGGCGTTGCAAACTTTCACAGGTTGAGAGAAGGTGGTGATTCTTTTCCTTAACAGCACTTCTCTGCTGTGCTTTAGGAATCTTTACAGAACCATCATGAATATCCCCATTTAAGTGGTAGGTCTTGCAGTATGTCCAGCATGCAAATCCATGTTTCAAGGACTCCATTTTCTGCAATGAAACTGTTTACTACAAAGGAAAAATCAGTTAGATGCCTCCTCAGCCCACTGAGAATATGGAGTAAGCAATTTTCTCATGTGTTGGAACTCATGTTGCTTATGCTCCAAATGTATTTATACAAGTGGACTGATGCTGCCTGGTAGGTGGAGTAATGCTGTGGGTCACATCACTCTTTCCTTTGCTGGTGTGGTGACTTGCATGCCAGTGGCCAGTACTAACAGGAAACCACAGCTGCTCTGTTCACTGCACTGACAGCTGCCTAAAGAAGTAAAACAAACCAAGTAGGGTACAGGAAATGAGATGTCTGAATACAGATGACTTTGTTGGAAACTACTCTGGCAGTTCCTACTTAATAAATTCTTCTAAATAATTTCAGCAGGTTCTGTGAAAGGTGTAGAACTGGTTAAGCTACTTTTTATGTGATTGCTGATGGCTATTTATCATTAATTGATCAGTTTCAGAAAACAAAATGGACTTACTGAATTTTTACCTGCTTAATAGTATGGAAGTGATTCTGTGTTTGTTAGGCAGCATTTATTATGAGAATAATGCTGTTAAGTAGTTTCAAAACTTTTTCAAGCCTTTCCATGTTAACCAACTGTCAAACAGGTCTGTTATAAATGAAACCAAATGAATCAGAGCCAGAAACAGCCTAACTTGTTTGTGCTCACCCAAACTGCTGTAACCAAGTCCCAGCTGCTTCCTCAGTTCAGAAAGGCTTTAAAACCAACCTTAGTTCTGGGCTAGATTTAGTATAACTTTCATTTACAGAGGAATTTTGAAAGCTTTGTCAAACATTACTTCTGAGTTCACTCTTTTATGTGAAGACAAATGAGTCTTACTTTATTTGTTCAGTTGACTTGGAGGTGAATGAATTTGATTTCCTGTGTAGTGCTGCCTTGGCTGGTTAGTGGAAGGAGCTATTCTGCACTACAAAACTTTTCTGTTGTCTGGTCTTGGCTGCATTTATTCTGCCTATCAGGATTTATCCTTCTCACTTGGCTCATGAGCTGATATTAATGAGTTTCTTACTGCATAAGGTGACTTTTATTCATGCCAGCCTTGCCGCAGTTTTCCAATTGCAGAGGTCCAAGGCTGGCACTGATCTCAGTGCCCAGTCACAAAATACTCTCTGTGCAAGCATTATTGTGGTTAAAACAGTGTACATACCTGATGATGGAAACCTTACTTGCAAAAGAAATCTGTACATGCAGGACTTGGACCAGTACATGTGCTGTCTCACCATTATTTATTCCTTTTCTAAGAGGGTAAGGAGTAGTGCTATAAGGCATCTTGGAACCAGCAGAGCTGTTTATCTTGGGGTTGAATTAATGGCTTTGATTTTTTTTTAAATCACGCATGGGTGAAAGTTAAGAGCTTTGCTTTTGGCCCAGGGTCTTTTGAGTAAGACATGGAAATGTACCCTTTGGACCATGCAACAGATGGAGCTATAACCTGGACCATCTGTAACCTGAAATAAACCTTGGAAACTGATCTAACTCCAAAGGAGCAGAGAGGTTGTTTTGGGGAAAAAAAGGTAATTAGCCTAGTTGTGATAACACTTCAGTGTTACAGCTAAAGCTTATACGAGTGCCTTACTTTCACAGAATCATTAAGACTGAAAATACCTCTAAGATTGAGTCCAACCTTTGACCAATTTTCAAAGGTTTCTATTCTCTTATTGTAGCTTATCTAACTTCACAATTAGTGCAATAGCGGATATACATTTAAATTGCAAGTGAAAAAATAAGGAAAGGAATGTATGTTTTGTCTTTTAATATGCTAGTTATAATGTGAACCATATCAGGTTTTTTGTTTTTACCTTTGATATTCTTGTATGAGGCTATGCCTTGCTCTTTTGGCTGTGAATCTTTTTAGTCTCAGCTTTTTCATATAATCAGCTCATACTGTTGCTGCGGTAGCCAGCTTTGTCCTTGATCTTAAATAGTTGTTTTCCCTTGCTACTGTTGGCTCTTTGTCTATTTATAGAGAGATCATACCTCTCTCAGCATTGGGCTTTCTGCAGAAACACGTGTTGGGGAGAGGAATCTCCTGTGTGATAGCCTCCCTCCTGTTCTCTGGGTGATCCTAGCAGACACTTTTTTGTTGCATGAATTGACACAGCTCCATCTTGTTAGAAATTAGACTCTTAGGAAGAGCATGGAATTTGCCTGCCTCATGTCAGCACTGTGGTGGCTTCTTGTTTTGTGGCTCCTATGGCATTTGGACCAGCCAGGGCCAACTTGTGTGTTATGTCTCCCTCTGCACACACCCCCCTGCACGTGGTAATAATAATGTCTATTGGAAGCAGTTTACTGTGTCTCCCTGTTTCTGCCCTTCTTACTACAGTGTTGAGTGCACTTTAATGATCTAGTGATCTAATCCTTTAGGTGGGGCTGAGGTAGTTCTGTAGGTGAGAGACTTTACTTCATAGCCAGATTCCAAGTGCATAAATTCATGTCCTATTTGCTTGCCTGGTAGTGCTCTAGATTTGCCATATTCACATTTAATACACCAAGTCTTATCAATGCACCAGAGGTAGTTCTTGAATAGAGAAAATTCTTGGCTTTTCTCAGTATAGATTGAAATAAACGTGTATGTTTAAGCATATTTCAAGTGCACCTTATTAAAAACATACAATAAGTGGTATGCTGAAGTATTCTGGCTGGCTGAATACCTTATAGTCATTTTATACATACTGGTGCTTAAAGCAGAATTGGGGGGGGTGTCTCTATAGGGAATGTCTGTCCTACCCCAGCTTTGTAGCTGGCTAGTGCTGTGTAGGAAGAGATAAATATTTTTATCTCTTCTCTTGGCAGTTAGTGAATTGAATTTAGGAATTAGTGGTTCTTGTTGCTGATTGGTGTCCAGTGTCCTTGTTTTCCAGTACTGAATTACTCATCTTGCTTTGTTAGGTTTATCTGGAATTCCTTTGTCTTCAATAATTACAAATTGGTCACTGAGCTGTTTTTCACACTTTTCAAATGGTTAAATAAGGTTCAGCAGTTTCCTTCTTGGGAAGGTTGAATTGTTTTTCTGAGTCTAGAAAAATGTGTGTGTTCTGAAAGGGTTTAAGAATTGCTTGGATGATAGGTCCCTACTGAGTTGTGTCAGTGAATACTGAGTTTGATGGTAGTACAATCACAACTGCACTTGTTTACTACCCAAACATGAAAATATACATAACCCAGAGTTAAAACATGAAGGCATTGCAGTAAGTGCTGGGGCTGATTTATGGATTTTGCAGAATCCGTAGGTGAGCATCTATACTGAAGCTCCTTCAGACTGCGGGCTTAGACCTTGAGCCTTTGGGCTGGGTCAGGCAAGCTGCTAACCCACAGAGCTGCTGCAGAATCCAGTGCTGCTAACTGGGAGATTAACATGCCTGTAGTCAGTCCTAGAACTTCCAGAGGAGATGATGACATCTGTGTTGCTGACTGTGTATGGCTAGTGTAGGATAGCTGCTGCTCTGGAAGGTTTCTTTTGATGAGCAAGCACTTTGCAAATAGAGGTGAGCAGAACAAATGCACCATATTTACAGGAAATGTCATCTGTAAAGGACCCAAATTACTTCCAAAGTTCACAAGAACATGACAACCAGAAGAAAACACCGAAGTCAAAGCAGGACAAAACCCTTGGTTAGATATTAATAATTTAGGCTGAGATGCAAATGTGTTCCAGGTTCTGGGGAACTCGAGAGACTTACTAAGATTTACAAGATACTTGGAACAGAAGGAGTAGTTTACCAAGTGTTTTGCTTTGAACTGTTGCTATGGCAACTGTTGAGGGTTTTTTTGAGACTTTGAATACCTCGTGCTCGTTAGTAGCAAGGGCACATGGAGGTACTACCATTTAGGATCACTGCACAAGAAGCTCAGAAAATAGTGACATGAACTACCCTAAATAGATTTGTAGGCGTACTAGAAAGGCACTAGTCATCCTTGAAAAGGATCCTTGAAAAGGATGACTACTGTACACCACATTTTCTAAGGAAGCATAATAAACACCCTTAACATCACAGAACATACGGAAGTCTGTACAATGTAAAATCTAGTAGGATGTACAACCAATTTTCTTGGAAATCAAGGTCTTTGTTATGCATATATTAGTACACCCCTTGCTACAAAATGATAAAATGATTAAAATTATAACTAACTGCTGTTTCTATAGAATCCAAAGTAGCCTTGCTGATAAAGACTGCTTTGATGTGAGGAAGTAACTGAGATATAATATCTCCATCATACAGATCATAAAAAAGAAGTTTTAAAAGCACAGACACTGCCATGTAGTGATAAAGCCTTCTCTTCATACTGACCAATACTAAAAAATTCAATGAAAACTTATTTCCTCATTTAGAAGCCTTTGTGCATAGAAAAACAAAGTTACTCTTAGCATACTGTTTAACTTCTTGGGGCGTGGTAAGGAAAGAGAATTCTCAACTGGAACAAGAATTCATATGTTTTCCAATGAAAAGTATTTTCCATGGTCGTGAGTCATACTGTAACTTGAGGCTTTCTTCAAACTGTTTTTTTGCAGTTGTCTGTAAAAGTCACAAGTTTCCAGAGACTTACTGAGTGGGACTTGCCAGAGTTTAAAAAAAAATTGTAATCTTGCTACCTAACAGTGACTTTGTTTGCTTTTATGTGGTGAGAACCTTAAAAAAAACCAAAAAAACAAACCCAGTATTTTATCTGTGCATATGGTCCATTTTTAGACTTAGGCTATTGAGTGCCTAGTAACACTGCCAAAAGGTGCCACACAAATGCGTGGCAATACTCCTGCCAAATTAGGAAGCTGTCAAACTAAATTTCAATGATGTCCAAATAGAATAGAAATTAAGTAAGTCTTTTATCTTTGTGCCTGTGCTTGCAGATGGAATGTACAGCATTCTCAGATGCCTGCTTCTCATCAGTCTTAACAGCTTAGCACAAATAACTTCCCTGTCAAGAGGTGGCCCTCCTGTAGAGTAATTACAATTCCTGGAAAACAGTAACTGGCTGAATTGTGAAAAGAAATTAAGTGTTAGCGCATCTTAAATGTTCTGTGCTCCTGCCAGGGAAGGGAAAAATTCATCACACCTGTCAGAGAACTTGGGTTCACATCCTGAACTTCACCTAATGAAAGATTTTACCACATAAACTAGAGAAGAATGACCAGTAAAGTCAGCACAACTCTCAGAACTGACTAGTCTTCCACTTACAAAGATAAAGCCAGCAGTCAAGCCATTTTAATTACAACTGTTTAAAAGCCTGGAAAAGGAGTTAAACCTTATTCTGAAGTCCAAAGTTGTCCAGAAAAGAACGATTTTGACCTCAAGTCCAAAAGTTTCCTGTGTTCTGGTATGTGTACATGGCTGACAGGCAGCTCAGTTGAAAGCCTGTCAGTACTTTGTTAGTTTTGGGGCTTTTTCCCTATTTACCTTCATATGAAGACTTAACATTTATTACGTCAAAGTTTGTGGTAATACAAGGAACCAGAGATCTAACTGTTCTACATGCACTGGAGTAAATATGTGCACCAGCACTTCCAGTTAAAGTGCTGCTTGTTTACCTCTTCAGATCCTATCTTCTGTATGATTTGCAGAAGAAGCCTCCCTCTCTTTTTGTATTTTGCTTCCCTCTTTAAACTGTTCAAGATAACTATCCCAAAGTATTTAGTTTCCTTGCTGCTTTTCATATATCAATAAACAACATTTTGTGTGCCTGCAGGAGTACATTTATAGCAAAACTGCTTTGTATACACAGCTTGGAAGTTTCAATAGGTAAATGGGTTGAATAAATACACAGTGATCTAGTTCACCTGGGGGGTGGAGGGGCAGAGTTCACTTTTGGTCAACATAGGCTGTGACTCCAAACTTGGCTGGCTTGAGCAATACTCAGATGAGACCTGTCCCCAGAGTACCTGCTCAACCAAGAAGGAATGGTTTCCCCAGGCAGGACAGTGCCTTAGGCAGTGCTCACTCTTGCTCAGAGCTTGACAGAAGGACAACTGCTCCTCTGAAGAATTAGAGGAAGACATATTTAAAAAACCCCAACACATTAATATTCTAACTTTGACTGGTCTTTTGGGCTCTGATAGGTTCTACTTAAATTTTGAATATTACTTCCCATGAGAAGGTTATTGACAGCTCAGACATCAACTCCTTGCAGCTATCTTAAGTCAGAAACTACATAATTTGCTTTTGGAGACCACCCTTCCTCCCTATACACAATAAATTTAAATTCTGTTCTGCAGAGGCATGGTACTTTCTTTTAGTGATTGAACTCACATAAGAAAGCAGCACTTGGCCCTCAGCTTTATTTGAGCAGCACTTAGTTCCTTTGAAACTGGGATTGTTTCCAGAGCATTCAGGAATGGCTTTCATAGCAGCACAGTGCTTTAGTTTGGATAATGTATGCTGGCCTTTTTTCACTCCTGAGAACCTGAATATGGTCTTCTCTTTACATAATAGGAAATTTGTGGTGCCATGTTCTGGCATCTAAAGGACACTCTGTACCTGCTACAAACCACCGTGCAACTTGGCAGAACCTACAGCCAAAGATTTGGGGAGTAAAGATGGGAATAATAAATTATTCATGGCTCTGTTGTATACTTGGTTAAGTAGGAGAAGCTTGGATAGAAACAAACATACAGCTGTAGGACCCTTTTGGTTGTGGCCACATGACTTTGGGCACATGTTGATCTTAAACATCATATTTAAGCTTCTCTAGTTCTCTGCATCTGCTTTGTCAGTTTGGTTAAATATTTCCTACTCTGTAGCTACCTTGAGATAAATGAGTCTTAACTCTGAGTTCAATAAATTTATTGGATTTTTTCCATTTTTCAGAAGACTGGTAAGAGTCAGGCAGGTGAAAGATCTCCTTACCTTTGTGTAACCATTTTTTTACTCAGCTTTGAGCTGCCTTGAATGCTGAGCTCACTCATTGTGCATCTGAGCTGCTGCCAGCACACAACAAATTGAATTTGCATTTGTACCATGTGTCAGCACACACTTGCAGCCCTGCTGAGTGACTTGGAGCAGGGAATGCAGGTGTGGGCTGGCTTCCATGTGGAAATGTGGATGTGGGATGGGTGGCCTTGTCTCACAAGCTCGCTGGTGTAGGACTATTCCCTCAAAATGTTTTGAAAAAATTCAAACTAGCAGAGTGGTTTGTTGCTTTTTGTTTTGTGGCTGTGCCTAGCAGCCAGGGCCTTAAAGCCAAGGCTTAGAACTTAACAGGAGCTTCTATTACTCCATCAACAAGATCCTGATTATAACCTGTACTGATAAGTTACGCTCAGGAGCAAAGTTAATCTTGTATATACGACGAGTGAAGTCCAAAGCTAAAGATCTTGGGTCTGAAGAGCTTTATCAGCCTCTCAAAAACTCTGCTCTTAGCTACCTGTCAGCTTGATTCATCTTCATCACAAGGAATATTCACTCTTTTTCCTTAAGGCTGAGTGCTGCCATTAAGCTACTTCATAGAAAATTACTGGAGTAGTGAATTTCTGCTACATAAAAGATAAACATTTAAATAGGGGAGCAGGGTGTTGTTCTTTATCTCTTAGAATAAATAAGTTGATAAACAACCTACTTGCATGCTAAAGATTGTTGGTGTGGATTAACCCTTCCCAATTTATAAACATTTATGAAGGTGTTCAGTGAATTCCTATTTTTTTCTCATGTGTCTTTTGCAGGTATCCGTTATAGTATGGACGTTAGTGTGGATGAAGTGAAAGCCTTAGCATCTCTCATGACATACAAATGTGCTGTGGTTGGTAAGTGTTCATTTTTCAAGCAAGATTTCAATCTTCAGTTTCAATCAGTACTGATGTAATTACATAGAAAAACCAAACATGTAAAGGATTAAAATGAATTTCAGACTCTAATCTCTAATTTAAATCTATAGCAAGGTGGGAAAATCTATAGTGACCAAAATAATAGTACATATTCCCTCTCCTGTCACTGAAAATAGCTAAATAAGGTTGCATTTTTGTTTGAAAAGTCCACATTGTGCTAACTTCCCTCTCCCATAGACAGTACTACATCTTGAACTCATATTCAAGTATGACAAACTTAGATTAATAGGGGACGAATTTTAGGGAGAACAGATGGAGGCTGTAAAGGATTCAGGCAGGGGAGCTATGGAGAGCAAAGGATAAAATTCCTTTATGGGTTATAAAGAAGTATAACTTGTACACAGCTACTAAATTGTGGAGAAGTTTGGAGAGAATCTGCATATTATGTGTAAGAAAAGAAAATATTTTCCTAATGTATATAGATGTGCTTAGGACTCCCAAAGTAACATTTTTGAGCTAAACTAGTAAAATACAAAGGGTAAAACTTAAAATTTCTACAAGTGTCAAGTACAAGAGATATTTAAGCATAGAAAATTTAAATAATGAACATTTGACTTTTAAAGACCCTTTTCAAAGTGCCTTGAAAGATCTCCCATTTTTATGAGTACCTAGATCAGATTATAACTTACACTTCAGAAGCCATAAACGCAGCAAAACCAAAATCACCACTAAAATCAAAGATATAATTACACATCTTTCTCACGTGTTCTGCCTTTATTGTTGAAAAAGTAAAATGATTTTCCTTTGCATTCTTGTAGATGTGCCATTTGGTGGGGCAAAGGCTGGTGTCAAGATCAATCCCAAGAACTACACAGTAAGCCTAATTATAGATAAAAATTTGGGTATCTGCAATACTGAAGCCAGCCAGTTTAAAAAGCTCTTCTAAGGGCATTGTTGACCACTAAAAACCTCCTGCCACTTCTGCCTCTGTAAAGGCTGAATGTAGCCTGTGCATGCAATAGGTAGGAAAAGAATTTTTAAGAGGTCTGTGTTTTGGAGGTGGAATACTTCAATTAGTTAATTTATTATTTTTTTCTGAAAATCAGGAGACTACAAATAATTTGGAACCTGGAAATTTTTTAAAGTTGATACTGTTAATAAAAGCTTAAATTAAGTTACTCTTCAAAAAAAAGTTAATGTTTTTGTTTATTTTGACTAATAGTTTTATGCTCCATTAAACCATTCTATGCAGTGTTCCAGTGTGAATAATAACTAACTTGGCTTATAAAAGGTTTACTGCAGGCTTGCCTTCTTGTCCTAATTAAAACAACTTGTACAGAAAGGAATACTAGAATACATAACAGATATTCTAAGCTGAAAGCTCCTGTAAGGATTTGTGTCAAGTCATTTGGCTGTGTGGATTACACAAGTGGCAGGGGCAGCTCTTGCTGTTGCTGGTTGTAAATCGCTCACACAGGATATCAGATTTGTTTGCTGGAAATCTCTGCTATGGGCACAGGTGGTTCTTCCTGTGCCATGCTCCCAATTTGTCATGGATCAGAATGTACAGAAAGAAAGCCCAATGTTTCTTGTCCTGCCTGAGTACCAACGGTCTGCTAGGGAGTGGCATATAAATTATATAAATTATGAATCATCCTTTCTTCTAAAAGAAGAGGGCGTTGGCTTATGCTTGGGTTAAGTTTGAGCAAATACTCATAAGCACTAATGATTTCTTCTGATATTTATTGCATTTTCTCTATAGGACAATGAATTGGAAAAGATCACAAGAAGGTTTACCATGGAGCTGGCAAAAAAGGGCTTTATTGGTATGTTGGGCAGCTTTACTATTCAAATTTAGGGATCTGATTTGTTGTGCATTGGCAGTGTCTGCTGGATGATAGCCTGAAATAACGGTATTTTTGAGAGCTGTAAACAATTTGGATACAGAACTTTCAGCAAGAACCACAAAGAATTGAGTCATTGCATCCTAGTGCCTTTTAAAGGGAACTGTGTCTTAACTTTTTCTGCTGGCTGTTGTAGCTATGAGAAGCCACAAAAGCTGAGGTCACGGTATCCAAAATGAATCACATTTCTCTCAGAGTTAGATCATAAGATGGTGACCATATTTGTGGCAGTTTTAATCTCTAATAGCAAGCTCTTCACTGTTACTGTTTCCTGTAGTCTCAATTGAGGCTTTTGGCAGGTATCTGAGGAAAGAGAGGAAGGAAATAGAAGATCCACCCCAGCAAAAGTTGATGGCTTCACCCATGGCAACCAGAGGCTGGAGGGGAAGCGTAGGCAAGAGGCATAGGAGCCTGTTGTAACAGAAGCTCAGCTTCTGTAATGTCAGTAGGGCTTTATTCACACTCAGCCCTGAGCTGTTCTGGTAGCTTTGCTGCCTGGACATCTTCTCTGCAGAAAGCTGACTATTACCAGCTCAACTTTTAATTGAAGAGAGCAGCTTTACCCAGAGAAGGTTCTTACTCAAATGAATAATGAGGCATGTAACTAATTAAAGGTCTGTCATGTATTCCTGATATCTAAAATACCTTGGGAATGTCTATCCTTTTATCTGCATTTTCTTGCTCTTTAGCCAGAGTGTTTGCTGCTCTTCCAGACAGAGCATTTATCATCTAAATAGAGCTCCTTTATAAACACACTTACTGATGTTACATGTGACTGTGGTTTTACTATACACAATGAAGCTATAGTGATAATTAGTTCTGTGACAATTAAAATGGTTTGATAAAATTATCTTCCTTTTTGGCTCTCTGGTTGATGCTACACAACTTGCACAAACCTTTTAAAAATACCTAGAAAAAATTGTCAGGACAGAGTTGCATATGATATCCTGATTAGCAGGTTTCTATGATCTTAAATAGTCTGGAGAAATACTATTTTTAGCTATCTAAAAAAAACAGTTTTTTTTTTACATTTCAACAGATGTGTGAGACTTCTTTTAAAGGTTTATTTCATCAAGAAAGAGAAATGAAACCTTTCTTGAAGTAAGCAGTAAAATCAAATGCATGTGCTACAGTGCAGTGACTAGGTACAGCTTACCTTCAATATTTAATTCCTCACCCAGGAACAGAAAGGAAATTCTTATGCAGAAGAACCCAATCAATATCACAGTATATAGAAATCATACCCAGATAGCACCCTCCCTGCAAAAAACCCCAAACTACTCCTCTTCTTATTTACCAGGTGGCCTTCACCTTTTATCAGATGGCTTATGTAAAGGTTAGGGGTTTTGATAATATTGTACAAAGGTGTGATACAGCATCTAAAACTGCATTGAATCCAGAAGAATATGTTGCTTGTATAGTAAACTGAGGATTAAACAGGAAAACAGTTCTTCTCTGTTAAGGCCTGCAGTTCACAAGGGAATAATGATTGACAATAACTATTTCTGTTGGATCCTTAAGAGCTTTTTTCACTGTTGCCAACAGGACCTGGTGTGGATGTTCCTGCTCCTGATATGAGCACGGGGGAGAGGGAGATGTCCTGGATTGCTGACACCTATGCCAGTACCATTGGACACTATGTAAGTCTTGTGCAGAGGCTTTCAAGCAGAAAAGCTGCCTAATCATATCAATTTGTTTACTTACTTGATCTAAAAATATTCTTACAAACTGTGACAGCCTCAGTGGTGTGAGGATTTTAGGGTACAGCAAAGGAAAAATAGCTTTAAAGATAGTATTCTTACACTAGCCTTAAAAGAAGCTTCTCTGATACAATACTGATTACAGTTGTTCAACAAAAGAAAATACATTGTTTTTAAAGGTATATAGTCTAAAATTGGTTTCTATTTCTGTAATTTTTCTCTGTTTTTCATTGGTACTGTAATTAGTAATTTAAAGTTGTTAACTGATAACTGAATTTACAAGTTTTATTAAATACATGCTCATGGTTTTGTTCATTCAAGAGACAATGCAAATTACATTCACACTATTGGTATAACTTCTAAAAGTTCTGAGACTCTCTGCAGTCTACTAGAAGTAACAAGCTTCATTGTGGACTTCAGCAAATTCTTCAAAGTGTAAAGCAAAAGGACACTGACATAATTTATAGCCCAGGAGGCAGTAAAAGAAATTTAAAGTTTTTAAAAATTACTTTTTAATGCTTGGCCTTTGTCCTTGTGTCAGTGGGGTTATTTGTACCTGTTAACCAAACACTTTTGTTGTACGCTTTCAACAGGTCTGTTCAAAGAAAAAACACATTTTGGACAACTTCTTTGTCAGTAGCTGTGTATTAATGTGTTCATCTGCTGTTCTAGTGCATGTTTGCCTATCCCAGCTCCTCTTTCCTTGTACTCAGTACCTTGTACCCTTGCAGCAGCTCCCTGAAGCCCTGCAGGGTGTGTGCCTGGGCCATTGGTGCCGCTGCCACGTGCCCTGCTCTGGCACATTGCTCAGGATGTGCCTGCTGTCCTCAGGCAAATCCTGGCACAGCGCTTGTCTGGGGCCTTGGACACTGCAAGGTGCAGTGGCACAGGTTATTCTAAGTCTGAAATGCAGTCTGAGGGGTCTTATGGAAGGAAAAAGGAATGCTTGAAGAATCAGCTGTGGCATGTTGACTAGTTAAATTACTTTTGCACTAATCTTTCTGTTAGGGATATCACTGTGAAACATTATTTGCTTTTTGCTATTTACATAGGTAAATATTTTAATTAAAACTTGATATCTGATAAAATGGCAAAGTTATTAATTCAGAAGGACTTCAAAATGCAGGGTGGCAATTGGTTCCCTCAATCAGAACTTAAAATTCCAACTTAGAGCAAAACTACCGCCTCAAACCATTGAGTTTTAACATTTAACCCATGGCACTAAAATGTGTATTTCACTGTGATGCAACAGCACTGTGTTATTGAGATTGACAAGAAGGATCACAACAAGTGACCTGCTTTAAGATTTGCTGTATTGAAGAGTTCTCATGCAGTTTTATACAAAAGCTCAATTTTTTTTAAAATTAAACTAAACCCTGATAGAGAAGCTTTCAAATGGATGAATTTCTTATTCTTACCACTTTATAAGCTCACCTTATTGTGTAGTCCTACACATTCTTAGGATTCAATGACAACAGAAAAGAAAATAACTACTGAGGATTAAAATTGGAATTACCCTACAACAGCTTCTTTTTAGACTCCCTCTGTATGGCAGTATCCTATTGAAAAATAAAAAAACTTGAGAGGATTCAGGAACACTTTTCTGCAAAGTTAATTAAAAATGGAAATAAGGGCTGGGGATGGGGGGGGGGGGGGATGTTAGTTTCCTTAATTTTGTTGGTTTGCTTGTTTGTACTTGAGAGAGTGGTAACCACAGTGGAACTCCAGAGCTATTGTGGAAAATGACCAGGTAATGGAGAAGGAAAGTGAGAATTCTGACAAGGCTATAAAAAGGGGAATAATCGATCAAAACCAGTCTCTAGAGGAAGATGTTTCAGATCTGTTTGGGACACCAAGAGCAAAAATAAAGGTGATTAAGGAATACTAAAAGGATAAAAATGACCATGGGGGAAAAAGGAAAGGGAACTAAGAGCAGAAAATGAACAACGAACAGAAGTGAAACAAGCCGTAACTGCAAACACAGATGGAAGCTGTGCAAGGTGCCACGTTCAGTGGAGTGGAAAGATAACTCTGGTGAGAGGGATCTGTCTGAGATACACACCTGATGGCTCTGTGCTTGCACAGTGCACACAGCTGTGCTCAGGGAGTTTTCAGTGGGAAGGATAAATCAAATAACAGATACAAGCAGATAAGGGAAGTTTGCTCAAAACCAACCATACAGAGCGAGGAGAGCTGGAGAGACAAGGAGAACATCATTGCAGGGGGAAAGGGGTAGAGAAGCTTAGTGCCTGAACATCACCAACTAAGTTCATAAGCTACCAGTGCTGAAATAGAAGTCTATGATGCTAGCTATAAGCCATTTTTCAAGGTTCTCTTCCAAGTAAAAGCCATGCTCTTTGGTTTTCACCCAAGATGTGTTGAAAGTTTGTGCTTATTCACTTGAAACCAAAGATTTTAGGACTTTGACATCAGCTGTGGCTTTTATATGTGACTTCAAGAAGACCTGGATGTGTCCTCACTTCATGCTCTATTTTCTTGCCAAATCATGCAAGTTGTTAATAACTACCATGTTAACTGTTCCAGAAAATCCATCTGAAGTTGCTGGATCACTGGGTTACATATGGCTGAAGTTTTTTATTAAATTAATCCTTTCCGCTCTTCTGCACTTCCTGACACAATCAACAGACTTTTGGTACACAGGAAAGGACTTTGATAAATACATTCTTATATATGGGGGGAAGCTGTATTTCTTCACATGTTTATAAAATATATTCCCTCTTTTGTGAATGCTCAAAGCCCAAAGCATAGTTTAAGACCATATAACAGAATAAAAACCTGAAAGTCCACCAAAGCATCAGGCCAAGGGGTTCCAAGAGAACAGCCCTGCCAATGTTTGTTACAGTTGACATGCCACAAGAGGGAGCATACAGCTTATGGAGAGCAGCGAGCTGGCTTTTGGGAGGCTGAATTAGGAATTCTGTGGCAAGCCCAGCATCACCTTTATTGTTCTTATAGAGGCTTATATGTTAACTCACTGACATTTTCAAACAGGAAATAGTTTTAGTCTTCATTATGGCTCTAGTCTCCTCCAGCCATTCTGCCTCCACTTACTTTTGTCTGCTCCTTTCCTTCCTCTCACCAAGCACCCTGCACCACAGGCATGCAAATGCTTTTGGCACAAGGGATGGAGCAGAGGGAGCCTCCCAGTGAATGTGTGCCTGGTGGAATGGAAACCCATCCGGCTGCTGGCACTCTCATTTCAGTGCCTTCTCTTTCATCCCTCCTTTTTCACTTGTGCTGGAAGCCAAGGCACTGTGTGACTGTGCTCCCAGGGTGTGGGAGCATGGGAACCACTGCTGACAGAAGAGGGAGTTCCAGTGTCTGCTTTGGGAGAATTTCTTTCATGTTATTAATTCCAAATGGAAAAATCAGCTATGATTTTAAATAGCTGTTTTATCTTGGCTGACTATCTGGAATATGGAAAACTTAATTTTATTGCCACCAAATTAACAATGGAGGCTTGATTGTAAATGCTGTTTTTCTGAATAAAAGTAGTAAATACACAACTTTTCCTATATGACCTTCAAACTGCAGATTTCCTCTGAGAGCACCCCTGTATTCTGACTACAGACCTCATGCCTTATTTTGTAATTGTAAAATAACTGAATTTGTTATAAAGGAACACTAAACACTGTTTAAAGATTATTAAAAGCCAGTTCAAGGATATCAAAAGTAGTGATGTAAAGAAATTGTGGCTGTAAATAGGAGTTGACTTAAAGAAACATTCCTGAAAGCTTTTTGATTGTCTGCTTGTGGATATCACCACGAAACACAGACTAAAGTTAGCACACACACTTAGAGGCAACAAAAAATCACAGACCATATCCACAATTGCATTATACAACTTTCCTGACAGAATATTCTGAGGTGTTCACACAAAGTGAGGAAGGAAATCATCTTTACAAACTAAATTCATTTAAGCTATATCATGTTCCGACTCTTAAAATTCCTGGTTTCATGTCAAAAATGTACAAAACTTCTTGTTCTAGCTGTTTTTTGATTGATTAATTCCACGTCTCACAAGTCCTTTGCTGTTTTACAGGATATTAATGCACATGCATGTGTAACTGGTAAACCCATCAGCCAGGGTGGGATCCATGGACGCATATCTGCAACTGGCCGTGGTGTCTTCCATGGAATTGAAAATTTCATCAATGAAGCTTCTTATATGAGCTTATTAGGAATGACTCCAGGATTTGGAGATAAAACATTTGCTGTTCAGGTAACTTTTTTCCTTAGACAGTAGGAAAATAAGTAGTACACAGACTTTCAGTAGAGCTGTTTTTAAAACTAGCCCTTAAAAACTGAGAGAGCTTTAAAACTTCCAAGTTAACCTTTACTCTCAAACTTTAGAATCATTTTTCAAGCAACATAGGTGTCCTTTATTTTGGACTGGTTTTTATAAACTGAACTTTCACTTGCACTCTACAGGCACAAAGCCAAATCTCTGTACTCATTATGGTCTTGTAAGCTACAAACACCAGAATGTAATACTGTTACATGAGGTCTTTAAGCACACTTTTCAGTGAGCTGTGACACTGGTTTTACCTACACAAAATTTGGTGCAATGTTTTACAATAAAAAATTTAAGAAGAGGCGGAATTGAGGGTTCCATTACAGAATAAGCACTTGGAAAAATAGAAACTAAGACCTTATCCTAAATTTGTAGGGTTGAATGTACATTTTTGGTGTTCCTAAGACTTGGGAATTTATGTAGTTGAATTTTGAAAGTGTTCAATGGTCAGTAGTATCCATTATCATTCCTAAAACTTCCAAGAGAGGAAACTTGTTCAACTTTAAACAGTATGTTAAATGGAGCGTTTGAGGAACTGATTTGTTTTGTTGCTTTCAAAAGTGCTTGTTAGAAAAGAAATAGCAGAGTAATTGTAACCTCCCAAGTTGTCCTCTAGTTAACCTGTGGTCTGCAACAAACATCTCTGCCCTGCAAAGGTCCAGCACTTCTCTCCCTGCTCTTTGGCATTTTCATGCCTGGCAGAGGACTAGCAAACAGGCCCTTAAGCAAAACTTGGACTGAAAATATGGCCATAAGAAAAGCAGAAAATTCTGGTAGGAAAATGAACCTAGAGCATTTCAAAGAGACCGAAAGCACGACAGACTCTTTTATCGAAGTTTGCTTCTAATACATAAGCAAAAATCCCAACTATAACCAAAGCTGTGTTATACAGGAATTTATTATTCAGGGCTTTTTTCAGCACAGAATCATACTACAACTTCCAACGTTGATCATATGACTTTTTGTCTGCTATTTGTGTTCTTTTACTTCCAGAACATCCTGGAAGTAAAGGAACTTAATGGCCTGGAATTAAGTCAGTAGTCATACAAAAATCCATTAATCCCTTCAAGAGGGTGCCAGTCACAAGGTGGATACACAGAACATTCCCAGGTTGATAGACATCATCATTTTGACACTTTCACAGTAGCATTACCTCTTCCTTTCTATATTTCCAGTATAAAACACTCATCAGAACTATACATTGCTGGCTACAGTGCATCATTTCTGCAGTGAGATTCAGACAAGAATAGTGTGTATGTAGATTTCTTCCATCTTGCCTATGCACATCATCTAATGCCAAGATGTGCCAATAGATGAAGAACTATTTAAAACTATATTAGCCCTAGCAGTAATCATCATTTAAACTGGAGGGTTAACTACTTTTCCCTTTCTCTTTGCACCCTCAGGGATTTGGTAACGTGGGCTTGCATTCTATGAGATACTTGCATCGTTTTGGTGCAAAATGCGTTGCTGTCGGAGAGTTCAACGGCTCCATCTGGAATCCTGATGGGATTGACCCAAAGGAACTAGAAGATTTCAAATTGGTATGAAACTTAGCTAAGCAGAAAGGGTTTCATTTTTGTCAGCTTTGCAAGTACAGAGAATGACTGATGACTGTAAACTGGTGTTGGGATATTTAAAGCATGCTGCATATAGTCCTTTCAAAATGGCTTAGAAATATTGATTCTTCTGACTTTCCTTCTTATCCCCAACAAGAATGCAAATGCAGGTGGTACCTTTTTTACCCTTTGATCTGACTCTCAAAAAAATGTCTGTATGTGTGCAGGCTGATTACTTTCTTTTCAGAATTGGAATTATTATTATATTGCCTTTCTTATGCCTAAACTAGAAAGGATGTCTTAAGGAACCAAGGCAAGGAGGTTCCTGAAGGATTCCTGACTGAGAATCACAAGCACATAATCGTTTAAGATGTACAAAGTGTACTTTTGCTGTTTCTTACCTATTGGATATTTCTGAAAGAATGAAAGCCTGCCTGGCAGTGTGACTTGAATGTGTAGTTTATCATGAAAACTGGATGTGGTCTTTTTATTTCAGCTTCCACGTGAAGCAGACTTGAGGGGACAGTTCACAGACACTAAAATACAGTCTTCTACTTAAAACTTCTTGGGGGCTTATTTTATGCATTTTCTTTTATATAGGGAATATTTGAGTTTCTTTATCACCCTCTTTCTCAAAAGAATGTAGATTCTATCACTAAACAAAGGCTATCATTGTAGTACTGAATTTTAAAAACCATTTGAATCTTATGTGATGCAACTTATCCTGGGTGTAGCAGACTAGTGAGTCATTTCGGTTGTTTGAAAACTATTTTAAGAGCTGAGAGGAACCTTTTTTTTAAATATTCCAGAGCCCAAATGTTTCTCAGTGTCTTTATGCAGAGAGCACTTATGTTTCAGTCTTGGGAACTTTGTTCCTGAAGCTTTGTAGCTTGCTTTTCATGTCTAAGTAAGGACAGGAATTACATCATGTGCTGTCTCTCTAGTATTGTTGCTTCTCACTTTTCTCACTCTGAAAGTCAGAAGGGAAGAAATTGGTATGAGTGCAAAACACACTAAAACCACTGTGGTTTGTTTTCTTCACACAGCAACACGGGACAATCATGGGCTTCCCTAAAGCAAAGCCACTTGAGGGCAGCATTCTGGAAACAGAATGTGACATTCTCATCCCTGCTGCCAGCGAGAAGCAGTTGACCAAGGCCAACGCACACAAGGTTAAAGCAAAAGTAAGTCAGAGACTTCAAATGGAAATGAAAACCAGAGATGGTCTGTTTAAGTACTAATATTCAATAATCAGCATGAACAAACCCAAATCTATACCTCTGAGTTACTCTGTGCTGTGATTTCTTTCAGATTATTGCTGAAGGTGCCAATGGGCCTACAACTCCTGAAGCTGACAAAATCTTCTTGGAGCGGAATATCATGGTTATCCCTGTAAGGTTCTATCATGACCTTTGATTTTCATTTCAAAGGAACATTTTTGTGAAGAGTACCAAGACTCTAGTTATTGGAGGCTTTTATTAAGAGCCATTCATTCTCTAAGAGTGTTTTTTAATAACTGATGTCTGGGAAATGGGTGTCAATGTTGCTGAAGAAATATAATATTTATTAAAGACCTCACTTCAACTTTAAATGACCAAAGATAATGATTGATAGCTGACATTTGCTCAGTCAAAAAGTGCACTAAACACAGGAAGAAGGAAGAGTAAATATTCTGGCCAGTTTGTAGACATGGTGTGTCTGGGTGATGCTCTGACAGAACTGTGTACTGCAGAGTGTATGGAGAATGTGTAGTGATAGTTTGAAAAAATAAGACCTATCCAGCTATAATGACAATTTTTTCACAGAGAAAGGGTGTCCTGATCAAGTGATCTTGCTGGATAGAGTAGCTGATCTTCAGCCTTTACTCACTGAGATGGCCAAAGAATGCTCTAATTTTCTTACACTTGTGCTAAAATAGAAGTAAGTAGTCTGTCAGGCACACCTGAACTTCATGTATTCTGAAGTCAAGTTCTATTTTAAATCAGTAGAAGTAATCCCTGAACTGAAGAAGAGGATGTTGTCCTGTAAGAGTCAGAACTGGATTGTCTTCTGTACTGCAATTTAAAGTAGTGCCTTGGACATAATACTGCTTGCTTTTGCAGAACATGATAACACTGTCTATGGCACACGGTAACAATTCAAAATATTTCTTCTTTCTGTGCAGGATCTTTACCTGAATGCTGGTGGTGTAACAGTATCCTACTTTGAATGGCTGAAAAACTTGAACCACGTCAGTTATGGCCGTCTGACTTTCAAATATGAAAGAGATTCAAACTACCACTTGCTCAGTAAGTGCTCACTTCTGCTTCCACACACTGTTTAATTAATAGGCTGGACTAGCAAACACCAAATGTGGGAGAAATGGAAACAGAACTCTTAGAAATTCACCACAATTTCCCCAGAAGTCTGTAATTGCTGCTTACTAAAGAATAGAAAAGATTTCATAGGTTAACTGACCTGGAACTCTAATGACTTAAGTTAAATGCATTCTTTTCTGGTTATCTTTAAAATCTAGTTATCTTTAAATTCTGGTTATCTTTAAAGTCTTTCCTCAATTTTGTAAAATAGTGAAGTCAAGCCACTTAAGTGAAATACTTATTACTTCTTAATAAACATCTTTCAGCCGCACACTTGGTATTTAGGAAGCATTCAAAAGAAGTTCAAGCAGGTGCCATTGTTCTGCACATACAACAATAAAGGATTTCTATAAAGGCTAATAATAGAGACAGGCACTGGAAAAACCTGCTTATGGCTCACAGCTCCACTTATGGTCATTCTGTGCTGCCTGCTTTCTGGGAAACAATAACAATTATGTGAAGAGAAGAACTGGAGGATGTTGCTCCATCTTAAACAGTACTCTACAGAAAATATTAGAATCTTGAGACACTGGACTTGACAAAACATACACCTGTATAGTTTTTAATATAACCCTTTCTCATAAATCATACATTTTAAGGTGTTTCTAAAGCAGGGGAGAGTTATGGCTGTTCTTATTTGTATCCCTTTCTTAACTTCAAGATTGTGTTGTCTCTAATGTTCTTTGTTGCTGTTTAGGAATTTCAGAATTTCAAGGACTAAGATTAAATAAATATTAGTGAAAATACCAAAGCACTGCTCACTGTCCTAAGGAAAAAAAATCCTAAAATTTCACATTTGTCAGTTACCTTGCATCTACTTTTTTTTTCTTTTTTCCCTAGTGTCTGTCCAGGAAAGCTTGGAAAGAAAATTTGGGAAACATGGGGGAACTATTCCAGTTGTGCCTACAGCAGAATTTCAAGATAGGATATCGGTAAGTAGTTGCTGCTGGGTTTTTTTTACTGTTAGGGGAGCTGTACTCTATATTATCTATATTGATATTATAACTGAAATCTGAATGTTACCATTGTAGCTATCATGGAGCACTTTTCTCCAAGCAAAGCCTTAGTATGTGATTAGCTTGATGGCCAAAGCAAGTAAATCATCTGAACTGCTTCAGAATATTGGAAATAAGCTATTTTTGATTTCTTTTACTTCAGTCCATGCAAAATACTGCCAATATAGTAAAAAAGATACAGTTTTAATACAGATGCTTCTTGTATTTTGGAGTTCTTGTTGATATAGTTTGCCTGGTTTTCCAACAAACTTTTGAACAAGATATCACACCACAGACAGTTTGATGTTTCTTTCTGTAACTGCAGAATAACAACTGTGTGAAAAAGTGTAGCTTGTTCCTTTAAGAGTGAATCAACAGGCAAAGAAATGTCAGGTAAAATTCATTGCTATCTATTGTGCAGCAATATATCGTGGGGAAATTCCCACATGAAGGGATGGGTTGTGAGCTCATCCATTTGCATTTAAAAGGAAACTGTGGAGGTGATGACAAAATACAAGCCTAGAAATCCACAGCAATCAATAAGCAAATCCAGCATTTGAAATTGTTCTGAAGGGGTAAGACTGACTAATGATGCCACCATATGAATTCAGAGTGTGCTGTCTTCTGAATACTGTGTGCAGGTTAGGTCTCTGCATCTTCAAACACTGGAAAAAGGTCAGAGCAAGATCACAATGATAGATAAAAATAGGAGCCTCTCTGACATGGAACAATGAACTAACTTAGGTCCTACGAGCCTGAAGGAGGCCTGAGGTGGAGCCAGTGATCTGTAGAATGAGGGATATGGAAAGGGGTGGGTAAGGATAGACTGTTCACTGCAGGGAATGGTGGAAGAGAGTGAGATGTGTTCAACAAAACCAGCACACTGAGGTGCAGAATGAAGAACAAGGGGAGTTCCAAGCAGAGCAGGCAGTTCAGGTGTGCAATACTCTGCCAAGGGATACTTGGAAGCTAAAAGCATCAGTGGGTTCAGTTCTTAAATTCAGGAGGAGGTGGGACAAATGAGGAGGGGGAAAAAGTCCAGCAAGTTGTGATAAACATTAAACCATGCTTCCTCAGGAAGAAATCAGGGGAAGTGCATATAAACTTGGACTACAGCCAGATGATAACAATAGACTTTAGCCTGATCCAGAATGGTGCATTTTATACATGTTAGGCTATATGAGTAGCATGTGATGCATTCTGTGGCTTAAAGCAAATGCTGGATCTCTTAAACACAAACCATAGAAACTGGCCTAGTACTTTCTGCTTCCAGCCTAAATTAGTATTTGAAGGAAAGCAAGTATTTTGTGGACCCAGATGTCAAATTATTAGTAAATTACAGCAATCAGGATGATGGAACATTGAACCTGTAATGAGTCAACTGCTTATTGTTCTGTGTATTTAAATTTTAATGGGAATAAAGATGTGGAGTTGCTAAGGGCTCATGTAATGTGGAGCATATGAATTTGGGATCTATGCCCTTCCTAAAACCTGTCTGTCTTCAAAACAATTGCGATAGGTTGTTGACTCTTGAAAGCTTTTTTGTTTAATATTTACTGTGTGGTCTGAAGGCTGAAAACAGTAATTACTACATCAGTAGATAATAGTAGCATCATGCATCTAGAAGCTAGGCCCATAAAAGTCTTCAGTGCTTACATCTGAGGTTTTAGAATTGAATTGACCACAGCTAGCTCTTCACATAACACAGTAAAGGCTATGTAGAGTCTTCACCCATCATTAGAAGAGAATGAGTGAGCAAGCTTCAGTAATTACAAGAATCCAACATTTCATTGTCCCCAGCACACAATGAGGACCTTTTTGTGTCTTGGATTAAACCTGGATTTTATTCTCTGTTGTTGCAGGGTGCATCTGAGAAAGACATTGTGCACTCTGGGCTGGCTTACACGATGGAACGCTCTGCCCGGGTAAATATTGCATAACTCTATATATTTAAGAGAAGGAAAACTCAAACGATTTTGGGACAGTTTTTGAATAGGTTGTACAGAACTTCTTTGCCATTAAAGGAGTAGATAAATAGTACATGATTAATGAAAGTCACTTAGTTTATGAAGAATTTCTGCTCTGTGCCATCATGGCCAACTTTAACTGGGTATAATAAACATTAGACATTGTTCTAGTAGAAGCTGTTGTAAGTAGAAACTTTTTAGTTGTCCTCTTGTACCTGGCTAATCTGGGACAGGCATATAAGAGTGCTTTACTTCACCATTAGCAGTTTTAGATTAATTCCTCTATGCTGTATGTTTGTAGGACAAAAGCTACTTGAAACATCTCATCTCTCCCTATCAGGGCAAGACTTGAAAAGGGGTAATACAGTGACCTGGGAAAGATGTCCTTCCCTTTCAGTTCTCAGTTGTAAGGGGAATCAAAAAATTTCAGAACTGATCCACAAAGGATCAGAGTTCTGATACCAATCTAGCAGCTCCTTACTTTTTAGTCCTTACTTGGATCCTACAAGCAAAACTGTTGAGCTCCTATGGAGAAACCTGCAGAAACTACATGTAACCTTTTCTGTTTCAGCAAATCATGCGTACTGCCATGACATACAACCTGGGTCTGGACCTGAGAACAGCTGCCTATGTCAATGCAATTGAGAAAGTCTTCAAAGTGTACAATGAGGCTGGTTTGACCTTTACATAAACAGGCCATGACCGCTCCTTGTTGTATCCCACCCCTCGCTGTTAATGTACCCTCTTCTTGAGAAAGCTTATCACAAGTTTACATGTAACCACAAAATTTTCTTTTCTTCTGACATTATAGTGGATTCTATTCTCAATTAGTTTCAGTTCCAAACTAGTCTTTTTTACAATAAAAATCCATGGATTAGGAAATTGTATACAAGTATGTATCTGAAGATAACAGTTCATCTGCACTTGTGGGGGCCATTCTGGGTGTTTCGCCTACAAAACAAAATGGTACATTTTATGTATGGAAGAGTGGTCTTGCCACCTGAGCCACTTCTCAGACTTCAGATCAGATACTGTACTATATGAGCACTTAGCTCATTATTACTTCATGCACTTTTGTTTAATGACATAATTTTGGCTTCAGCACTTTCAGTAAGGCCTTGTATGATCAATGCTGTGGCATTGTCAAAGGAAGAATGGGCCTCCAGCAGGGATTAACTTTGATAGGAGTCTAGTTTTTATTTGTAGTCAAGCTTCAGGCCTGATTCTCTTAAGGCAATATTTTTTCTTTAACTGTGCTACTGTTACAGGACTGCCTTTCCTTGCTTGTTCAAGCTAGTTTGACTGTCATCATGACATTTGTAGCGCTGACAGACTAATATTTTTATAAGCTGAAACTATTGAGCAACTCTAGTTATGTTTTTAATCAAGTATCCACATAACTACTCTGACTATAGGTTGTTTCCTTTTTTTAAAGAAAGGGTTATTCTGAATTTGGTAAGCAATCATACTTAGGTTTTTTGGAATTCTTTTTCAGTCTTTTCCTTTCAGAGGCTTTCTGAAAATTATAGATACTGCCTCAGTGAACAACTAGAGTGAAACTGAACCCAGAAATCATTGGCCAAACCACAGAGGAGTTAGAATGCTGCTATAAACTTAATTCACTGTCTTAACACACACAGCCTTTTTTTTTTTTTTTGTCATCAGGAGGTCTTGAAAGTTTTGAACATAAAGTACAACAAAATGGACCTCAACAAAATATTGGATCAAGCACAGTTTTTGAAGTTTAAGGCTTTTGTCCCTTGGAGTCCCCTTGAAGTGCCAGATGTTATTTATGTAATGAATATGAATGGTTTTTTTAAAAAGACAATTAGTCCCTCCCAGAAACTCATGCTTTTTTCCTAACTACTTTGTAACTGCATGACATAACCTGGAGAGAGAGCAGTTATTAAAAAAAAGTTGACCTTTCCAAACCAACTATGCTGGTGTATTACTGTTTTCTATTTCATGCAATAGCTTTCTATAGCTGCAATCTGCATCTCTTCACAGCACGTCAGTTCATTACCTGACCACTACTGAGATACTGCCCCTGAATTATCTTAAGGGGCTCACTAATACAGATCTTTGTCTCTTGAACTTGCCTGTCAGCAAGATTTTGAAGTTGCATATATTTAGTAAATCATTTCAGGTCTTTCTAGCTTATCCTCTAAAATTTGTGTGAAGAACTATTTAGTAGTTAGCATGGAGCAATGAACCTGTGTGAGGCATTTAATTGGTGGCATACTCTGTCACGAATGCTGGCATCTAGGGTTATAAAAGTACTACAGGTAAAATAAGTGCAGCATACCTATATACACACTGATACTATTTAAAAAAATGTGAACCCTTAGAGCTTGAGAATTATTGTGATCAAGGTATGGATCTCTAAACGTAAGATCTGTATCCTTGATCATATTCTTCAGTGTCATTTTTACATAAACCATTATAAAACAAAATTATGATTTTAACAGTTCAGCTCTGACAAATTGTAACCAAAACTTGGAGGCTAAAAGCTCACAAATAAACAGTTGTATTACAAAAAATAGAAATAATCTTAGAAGTAGTGTTGCATTATCTGGCAGCAAATTAATTTAAAGCCAAATTCTTACTGTTGTTCTCCCTCCCCTGCTTAATTTCTTCTATAGCTGATAAAGCAGCCCTAGTTTGGCTAGGCAAACTTGAAAAATGGGAAGTGCTGGAGCATACAGAAAGCTGGCATAGATAGCTAACTGGGATATCTTCTGCCTCCTACCAGCTTGGAAGGGAAAAAATGCAAAGGCCTGCACCATGCCTGTATTCTCCAGTACATTAGCATCCTTTATTCTTGTGTACACACACATTACCACTTCTTTTCCAGGAATATCTTGGAAAAAAAAAGCAGACCTAACAGCTGGCATGATTTTACTAAACCCAGAGATGAGTCCTTAAGGTTCATTGGATCTCTACTCAGCAGTTTGACTGCAGCAGTTACTGACCTCTTGTTAAACAGAGCCAGTGTTGGAGACACGAATCCAAGCCTATCCAAGGGCCAGTGTTACAATGACTTAAGGTACTTTCAATCAAAGAGTTCAGATTCTTGAGGGGACAAATGTTTGGAGGCTTACTTGAGAGCACGTCAGCTGATTTGCCCTTTGTAGCTAAACACAAGAACCAAATCCTTATCAGTGACCCCAGACTTCTTGTGATAGCTTGCTCTGAAATAATCTCACACCAGTTCTGAGCATTGTTGGCCTCACTCCTAATGTGATCAGACAGTTAAGAAAAAAAAATGGAGTCGCTTATTCCTTATCACGTTTTGTGCACGTACCTCTCAACACCCAGCAACAACAACAGAGAGAAGAAAGCAGCAACATTTTGTACAGTTTCTATGAGTTCATGTGATTTCAGAGATTTGAGTACAAAGCAGCTCCAGCCTTTTCCCAGCCCAAGCCACAGTTGAAGAAAGCAATCACTCTCTGGGATGCATGTTATAAATACTGGTGTTTTTTTTACTAAAACTGTAACTTCAGTTAGATGTTGGACCCTCCTTACATATAACATACACACACAAGTCTTATCTGCCAGCTAAATAACCTTATCACTGCTTGTATTCACTTATATGCCATTAGACATTTACTAGGAAACTTGCTGTACTGTTTGGCAGGGAGCCAGTCAGGACCTGAAGTCAGATCAGAACACAGATTTGTAACTGCTCTGGACCACACCTACTACCCAGAGCAAAGCACATCCTTACTGGGTGTTTGTAAGCTCTCATTCAGCACTTAGTACTGCTTAGGTATGTAGTTTGTGTTGAACAGCAGCTCAGCAAGTAAAAAAAAAGCCAAGTGAATCCCATGAGGATGACAAGCACAGTGTTCAGGGTCACATGCCACCTGCAAACTACTAAATCCAAAATGTTTCTATTATACAGAAGAGCAAGCAGAACAATCATTTTTTTTATCCCAGCAAAGAACTCACCTCTTTTTCATTGGTGTCAACTGTCACCATCAGGAAGAAGTGTCAAAGCAATGGAAATTTTTGCTGTGATTTCAAGATGCTGGGTAAGTAACCTCTAAATTATTCTGTTACTAATTGAGAAGTCTGTAGTATCAGATTCTAAGGTCTCATTCTACATTCATATGCACAGCAGAGTGTTCCTGGCTTTTGAGGATTTTTTTCTGGTTGCTGGTGCATTACTCAGAGTTACCTGGTTCTGATTCTTTAGCTGCTGTCCCTGTGTGTGTTTAGGAGGAGCCCTGCAGACATGGTGGGACAGCATTGCCCACTGCGCTGTGCAGAGCTGCAGGAGCGGCCCCAGGGACCCAGCCCAGCACTGAGCAGGTGCTGCAGCCGAGGGCTCTGCTGGCAGCAGTGCAACCTCCTGCTGCTGGCACTGGCTCTGAGCATCACAGTGCTGCTGTGCAGGGTCACACACACCTCAAACACACTTGAGCCTTCCTCAGCACAGGAGCTAACTGGGATTTTACCAATGAGAGCAGAACTAACACAGTCAGAGAGGCGCACCAGTTCTTGCCTTGTCTGGAAAGGGCTGTTGGAGCTCTTGTCAGACTTGTACCCAAACACACAATCAGGACTTAGGTTCCCTGACAAATGGGAGACCAGCTCTCAAGTGCTTGACTTTACATGCTGCCCACTTTAAGCCAGACCTTATTCCACAACAAAAGCCAAAAAAACCCACCAAACCGAAAACCATCTTGGCGTTATTAGCTTGGCACAGCTCTAGCTGCCTGCTCTAGATCAGAGATCCAGTCTTTCTAGACCAGTGATCATAAATGTGGTTTTATATGTGCAACCAAAGGAATACATGCAAGCCAGGCAGAGTGTAAGTATTGTCTTTATTTAGGAGTATATGCAGTAGAAACTTGTTTACAAAAATTTCAGTGGTGTTACATTTTGATCTTTATTGTCCAAAGCTTTTGCCCCATGAAGTTGCTTGGTTTGCTACATTTTTTACAGCTTTTTCACCAGTTTCAGCAACTTTGTAGACTTCATCGAGTGCTTTTAAAAGAGAAAAAAACAAAGGTAACTGTAGCATGATTGCAATAGCTACCACTTTCCCACCAGGTGTGGGACAAGAAGCAAGGCAGGGCTGAGGACCCTGTGTGGGTCATGACATTTTGAAATAAACACAAACATTACTGTACCTTTCTGACCAGCAGCCTTAGCCTGTTCTGTTGCTTGCTGCACAGTCTGGTTCACAGTGTCAACTGCAGTTCAGAGAAAAAAAAAAGTCAATTAAGCAGTCTTTACCCTTCCCCTAATTTCAACAGCCACATCTTCAAAGGGTTCCCTAAATGTTTCAGGGCTAGAGGATGAATAATTATTCCATAAGGATGGGCATCCTGATCTAGTGGTAGAGGTGTTATTAGGACTCTGGCTGCAGTGTTCCCCACAGTATCCATCTATCTTGGTAGAGATGAAGATTATGGATGTTAATGTGGGGCACCTAGACTGCCAAGAAACAAGCACTGGTAGAGAATTAGGTGCAATGAAACCTTCCTTTTATTTAGCCTGCCTAGGATCTGCTGAGAGCAGTTTGATTGGTAAAGATTCTTTTACCAGCTGCATAAACTGGTGCTCACTCTCTGAACTGGCATGCTGTATGAGCAGCACATCAAAAATGATTTGTCTAATACTTCCTCTTGTCCCTAAAGAAAATGTATTCTGTAAGAGGCCAGAGTATTTTTAAAGGCACAGAAAAGTTCAGTAGAAGAGACATACTGAAAAATGAAGAGCAAGAGAAGGTGCTGTCTTAAAGGCCTGCAGCCTAGAAAATAGTAGTAAATATTTGGATGATCAGCTTCCAAAAGCTGATCAGGAAGTTACAAGAGTCAGAAGTTTGTGGCAAATGGCCTTGCATTGGACCTGTATTCATTTTATTACCCCTGGCTCCAATTACTACTTTTTAAAAAACACCATCAGTATCTTCTGCACAACAGATACTGAGGGGTGGCTGACTGAGCAAGACATTCCTTGTGGAAGTGGCAGGAGGGAGAAATGCTGAGGTGAGGAGAGATGTTTAAGTAGACTGGGAGTGTATAAAACTTCAAAGGTCTCCAGGCTTGCACTGAATGTCTCTTCAACAGTGGTTTTATTATATGTCTTGTAAAACCAGTGACCTATTTCACCTGGAGCTTGTAGGACATTTTCTACTGCTCAAAAGACATGCTAATTATCATTACATGCCATCTTTTGCTGCAGTTTCCTAATGTGAATGATGTTCACTGCTCATAAGGTGCAGCTAAGACAAATGCTTCCCATGGCAGTCTTAGGTCACAGCTAAGTTTGTAACTCCCTTCAGGAGCCATGGGATAGGTGCTAATTTTAGATACTTGCAAAGCTCAGTTGTGCCACTCTGTACTTGGCAACTGTTCATGGGACTGTGCCTTTGGGGCACGTGCAGGCACAACAGATGTAGTTTAGAAACAAGGTAATGAACAGTTGCAAAGCCACCAGATAGTCTTTTTTTACTTGAAATCTGGTATTAATCCCCCTTCATTTTTATTTAAATGGGGGTTTAGAGGGTACCTCTTGAATCCTTCTAGACAGTGCACTACTAAGAGTGGCATGATGAGTTCAGCATCATGTGCTGTGTATTTACTGCCTGACATCAAGGTATGTACAGATTGCACAGAAGTGGCCAAGTCAAGCCAGTGCCTGGGTCCACCCTCTGTTGTTCCAGAATTCAACTCCAGCTGCAAGAGCCATGCTGCAGTGCAGGACTTGCTGGGAAGATACAGGCAGGGCTCAGGCAAAGGGCTTCAGACAGATGATATCCAAACAGCTGGTTCAGCTTCAAGTGCTCAGGACAGAGGGGCAAGGACTGCAGCTACTATTTATAAACTTTGCTATTAGAGTTTGTTGACTCCTAAACACTTCCATCAGCTGATTGAGATTAGTACTCGGCCCCTCTGAAGATGACAAATGTCCCTTCTAAAACATCTATATTGCCTTTCAGCATAGGAAACAGTAGATGTTTCCCCCATGTTAAAGAAGTTAGGAACATGAAAAAGCTGCCACAAAATACACATTTCTAGGACTACTCTATGGCAAAATCAGAACTCTTCAGTTGAAAAATTGATGCCTCCTTTCCAATTGCCCTCATCCTGGTGTTTTTCTTTCATGCTTCAGCATAAAAATAGCTGAATTAAGAATGAATCCAAATTCTTTGGAAAAGAAGGTGGCTGTGGGATTGTTCATCCTTCATCTTCGTAGCAAAGTGAACCAAGTCATGGTAAATAAGTAGCAGGCTTCTCACTTGCTTCACTGGGCACATAGCCCACAAGTAATATTTCTACAGCATTTGAAGTCACAGGCAAAATAACTGGTTTCAAGAGTTTACCTAAATGTCACATAAAGAAATATGAAATAGTTTCCAGTGCTCACATACTAAGCACAAACACTTGAGGAATCTCAGCAGTGCAGGTCTCCATGTTAAAGCACCACTAACAATGATTATTTAGCTTCAGGGCCAGTTCAGCAAAACTCTCTGCAGGAGTTAACCTGGCTCACCTGCAGCTGCACTAGTGCTCTTGGTGGGCTGTGTGACTGCAGTGCTGGCAGGGCTGGAGCACTGAACTGCACCTCTCTGGGCACACTGGGCAGATCAGAGCCCTCAGAGCTGGTACACTGTACTGCTACAGAACTCATATTTCTCATGGCTGGTCATATTAGGAAGCAAAGCCCTAAATAAGCAGCCTTGCCTCCACTCTCTGCTGTCCTGTCATCTGTGCATCATCTAGGCACCCACGCACTATGAGCCAGAGTAGGAAAAGTTGTTGGAAACCCAGTAGTTAATATCAGACCTTCACTTTCTATAGTGTTAGAGGGCTTGGAGATTGCAGGATGTGCTGACCCCACCCTGGAGGGCAGCATCTATAGAGTTCCTGCCCCGGGGGCAGGTTTGCTCCCAGCAGCAGGGGCGGGAACAAAGCAAATACTTTTAACACCCAAGGCACAGGACGAGGGAAAGGAGCAATTTGTATTTACCTGCCACTTGTGCAGCACTTTCAGCTTGTTGCACAGCCTCCTCAGCGAGCTTCTTCCCAATGCCGAACATGGCTGCGCTCAGTCCTCTCTCCCTGGATGAGATGGGCGAGTGAATCCCTAAGTTCGGTTCTGTTACACTGTTTGGCAAAGTGCAGCTTTTTATAGACAAAGCAGGACTCCTCCCAGTAGTTAGAGGGCAAATGCAAACTGGAACCGGGAGAAGTCATGAGCGCTTGTTGTGTGATTAATATACCAGGCATAAAAGGGTGAAGAGACATTAATGTTTGTTATGATTTCCTCCCCGGAGAGAGGGCGTGGATTCATCAGCAGAAGTTTTCCATAGCCCAGGAATGAAAGCTTTGTTTTCCCCTATCGGGGAGTTGGTAAACAGCGTGCATGCCACAGCTGTCCTAAGCAAAGGCTCCGGTGCCGCAGGGGGACACGCAGACTGGCACAGCCCGTCGTGAACCGGGCAGAAAAACATTGCATTGCAAAACACTCCGCTGAAGAATTGCTTAAATCAACTCTGTCATTTCAAAACCTTACATAGAAAAGTATCCAGTTTCAGATGATTCTTGCCCACATTCTTTTGATCCACAGTGGGACTTAAAATTCACAGCTATAAAAAGAAATGGGAGGCACTAACCCTGCTTTCTAAAGCATCTGATGAAATCTTTATTGTGTTAGAGTAGGCTCATAATTTTGTGGTGTGTCATAATATTTTAACCTCTTCTTTCCAAGGTCTGGTTCAGGAGAGTAGGTTTGTGTCCTTCCCCACCATCCCCACAGCAAACGCTTGGCAGACCCAGGACAGCCTCAGAGTCTCAGGCATCAGTGACAGCTGGTGGGGTTCAGGTGGGCTCACTCCAGCTGCCAAAAAGCTGAGCTGCCCAGCCTTGTCCCCCCAGCTGTAGCCAATAGGATGAGATGTGTAGGAGGCAGACTGCTGAGATGTGGCCCCCACAGAACCCTGCTTCCTCTCACAGGGCACCTTTATGTTGTCCAGCCACACTGGAGCTGACCTCACCCCAAAACACTAAGCCTACTTTTTTCTGGGATCACCAGCTTTCCAGAACTACTGTTGTGCCTTTTCACACAGGACACAGGGTTTTACTCTGTTGATCAAATAATTATTGCTGAAAACAGGGTGAAAATGCATAATCTACTTCAGAACAAGGGTTTATGTATCAAACTGTTCTGTATCCTACAGCTGCCACCACAGTAGGCCCTAGGAATATGTCTCTTGACATGGCACTTCATGAACAACAGTTCCTCTTCCATGTCCCTTTTCAGTATTACAGTAAAAGCTCTGTTTACTTCCCACCACTGCCATTTTTTTTTTACAGACCACAAAATCCTACTTTATATCAATTAAATAGGATATAGAGTTACTGAGGGTAGAGGGGGTTCCCTTCCTCATTTTATCTTCTGACAGCAGGGAAAGGATTATTCACATTTCCAGATTATTATCTGAAAGCAAACTCTACCAGAATGTGCTCACCAAGAAAAGAAAAGAATACAGAAGGAAAGTAACAATATTGGTTTTAAACTGACATCAAGTAGAGGGTTGTTGACAAAGTTCAAAACAGACCTGCAATGCAGGAAAAAAGAAAACAAACCCAGAAATATTTCAGATAACTCAGACCAGCATCTGACCAGTGGAAATTCTTTGCACAGCAGCCAAGCAGTAAAACATACACATTGTTCCCTGTGACATCCTCAACTACCCACAGCCAGCCTTGTTCACAGGAAATTGCAATTTCCTAGTCCTGTTCTGCTGCTGCTCCTGTTACTGAGAGCAGAGAGATGTGTGAAGACAGCAAGACTCAGAGTCAGCAACAGGTTTGTGTATTTACCAAGGTGTGTTATCACATAACATTATCACTGGAAATACCCCTCCTCATCCTATCCTAATTCCAAAGTGAAGAATAGTTCCCACTCTCACGCACTCCAGTACCACAAGTACAGCTGTTTTTTGAAAGCCACATTAGCTCATGAGCAACTTCCATGGGCGGGGACTGGTACAGCATCAGCACTGGCTTTTCAGTGAACATCAGCACAGAAATAAAATTACAGAACCAACACACATTACACCAATGCACTGCAGGTACCTATTGAATTGTAGCATGGGAGAGGAGAGAGCACATGCCATCACAGCACTGCCTACACACAGGTAAAGCTGATGTTTCCGTCACAGAGTGAAAACACACAGCATTAAAATACACCCCACTTTTCAAACACAAAAATGACCCATTTTCTCATCGCCACGGAAAACCAAGGAGGAGGTGCAAGTTCCCTGCAGGCAGCAGGCCTCTGATCAGGCATGCATTTAGACTGGCATTAGGCTGCAGTCAGTGTCACGGTATCTGCCATCGCAGCAACACGTCTCGGTGACTGCATTCCCCAACTCCACAGCTCCTGTCACCCAGCCCCTGCCCCACAGCCGCTGCTTTCGCTCTGCTGGGCCCCTCACCGTCCCCAGCACAGGGACCCGTCCCGAGGAGCCCGGGCGGTTCCTGCCAGGGGCTGCCGGGAGCGGGCCCGGCTCTGCCGCCCCGGCAGGACTCGGCCTGTGGGCGGCCCGGCCCCGGCGAAGCTGGGACAGCGCCCAGGGCCGGCAATGCCGGGGCAGAGCCGAACCAATGCGGGGGCTGAAGATGCCGAGCCACAAACACAAACACTGCCGGAGCTCAGCCACCAGCCGGCACGGGCAGACACACCGAGCTGCAGAGCAGAGACAAAGCCCAGCACCTTCGCCACGGGCAATGGCTGCAGGGCCCTCATCCCCCTCAGGCTCAATGGCAGCACCCACAACACCGACACGCACCCACCCTCCCAGCCACCGCCTCCTCGAACGCCCAGATCCTACCTGCCCACCATGTCCACAGCCAGCAGCTCCCCTAGGAATCCTGTCACAGCCCCTTTAAAGGCTCCTCTGGGAATCCTCTCACAGCCCCTTTAAAGGCTCCCCAGCCTGCACCCACACAGCCAGGCAGCCCCAGCCCAGGTGCAGCAGGTTTTGGATAATGGCCCTTATTTGCCACACCTGGTGGGGTTTTGAGTGAAGGGTCCACCTTGTGATTGGTGGGAAAGTCAATTTGTCCTACGGGCAGGAAGCCCCAGTGCTGCCATGGTCCCTGGGGACAGACACTGCTGAGAGCCCCAGAAGGGAGCTGGACAACATTGTTCATAACCACAGACTTCAAGGAGTGACTGGGACATCCTTTCCAAAATTGCTAATCCAGCAATCATGGTTACCTGCAAGGTGGGGCTGAGAGGGGCCCATCTTGCTGCCCACAGGTGCAGCTCCTCTCTGGGGAGGAGGGAGGCTGGCTGGGGCCACCTGACATGTTAGGGTCACCATTAGGGTCACCGTTAGGGCCGTTGTTAGGGACATTGTTAGGGCCTGGTGAAATGGCATAACTCTGGCAGAGCATGCAGCCTGCACAGCAGCTCCAACTCCAGGACACCCCAGTGGCACATGGGCAACAGCATCCAGCACACCAGCAGTTTATTCATCTCTAGGTTTCTTGATATTTGCCACATGACAGGAAACTACAGCTGCAAAGACAGGTAGAGAGTGAGGTTTCAGACAGGTTTCAGAGAGCTTGGATTCTTGATAACCTCTAGATCATTAATGACAGTATTCACCCAAGAGAAGGATAAAAATCTGGTAAAAACTGTGCCCCACCCATGACCCTGGCCTGTTGAGCTGTGAAGAGGAGAAGAAGAAGGCTGCTTGCCCCTCAGCCACCCTGGCAAGGTCTCTGGGGAATTGGAGTGGGGCGTGGAGCAGAGGTGCTCGGGCTGGGCAGCCCAGCCAGGTTGAAACATGAATCCTCGTTGCTCAGCATTTCATAGCTCAGGCAGCTGCGGCCACACCCAGCACCAAATATAGGGAAGTTTGAGAACTCCAGTGTTAGATAACTTCACGTGTCTGGGGCTGATGGCACAGGAGCTGCTAGGAGCTCTAGGGATGTCTGCTTTACTGTTACAGAACATCTGGAAGCTTCAGCTGGGATAGGGGGATGAGGGGCCTCTCAGTCCTGAGTTGGGTCATGGGTCCCTGTGTAATGCACGAGTGAGAGAGAGGCCCAAATACTTTCAGACTAAAGAGCACTGTGACTAAGGCAGGGACCTTACTTGTGGAGCAAAGTGCTTAAGTTTAGACCTGGAAACATTTGCCAGCAGTGACTCAGACTCATGGGTGCCCATGGCACAGTGTGCACCCTCAGGACAAAGAGATGTGAAATACTCCCTTCAGACTCCTGAAGCAGTAAGGGCATCCCTGCACTGGGGAGCAGGAGCCAGGAGCTACCTCTGGGTGCTCCCTGGCTGGATGCATGAAGTGATTTCTCCTCTCTTAACTCAGTAGGTGACCTCCAGTAGTCCCTCCAGCCAGGCTGTCCAGTCCCTACCCTGCCAGTGCTGCTGCCAGCACTGGGCTGGTGCAGTGGGAACTGACAACTGTGTAGTCACACTGAAGACAACTGCAATAAAGGGATATAAAACTGCTCACCAGGAGTCAGGGCTGCACTCCCCGTGAACAAAGCAGGAGGAGCAGTGTCTGTCATGCAAGGGGACAACAGGTTTTACTGGTGAAAATACCTGCAAGTGTACAAAATTTTTTCTAATATTTTGTAATATTAAGTGATTTGCAGGCAGAAAAAAAAGGTTTGATGGAGAGTGGTGTATGGGTCATATTGGTGTCTGAAATGCTGAGCCTAAAGATCACAGTCTCTGAAGATTTCACCATCAGGAAAGTAACTATGAAAAGTACTAAATAATAAAGTACTATTGGGGGTTGCCCAGTAACTGAGAGTGCAATAGTCTAATGCTTTTTCTGTGAGCTTGTACTTGGGTAAATATTTAGGCTTTTAAAGCTTTAAATGACAGGAGCCATTGCATAGGGCATTGCACTGTGGAAAGCCCTGGACTATGTTTACTCACAGATGGTCTATTACTTGTAAGGTCCTGTAGAGGCTTTTCTGTTCGTGCAATCCTTGTGCAGACTGCAGACAAGGGTGGTCTTTGGGTTCAGTGGTGACCCAGTCTCTCCTTGGACCAAATTTGCAAAGATTGGCTTCCAAAAAGCCCTGGACAACCCCAGCTCTAGGTCAAGAAGTGCAAGACTGATACCTCAAACAGGCCTGGACTGCCCTATTTCATTGCAGCCAGACGATTTTGGTCATGTTTGGGTTTTCTTTTGTAAGACACAAATTATATTCTTACTGAAACAGGCTGGTAAGGCTTCAAAGCAAGAGAGGGAAATAAAAATGGAAAAAAAAAAGAAAAGAAATATTGCCTAGCAATGAGAAACAGCCTGAGGCTGAGTTAAGAGCACTTACTGTGAGTGAGTGGATATTAGTGCCTTCTGTTGACAGAGGCAGCACTAAGAGGGCATCCTGTCTGGCTGCACAGCCTCTGATTGCCCAGCAAGCAGCAATCTCAAATAAATATTTCCATCTCCTAGGCAAGAAGATTGCCCCCTTGCCTGTGTGGCAACAGCTCCATCCCTGCACAGGCCATGGCTGGCTGGGGCTGCCTCTGTCACAAAAAAACCCCCACACAGCCTGCACACAACTGCACACAGCCTGCACATAACCTGCTCACAGCCTGCACATAACCTGCTCACAGCCTGCAGCTCAGGTGTGGCTGGAGCGAGAGCAGAGCACCCCCAGGGACCTCTGGCATGAGCAAGCACTGGGGTAATGATGATGCCGGGGTTTGTCCCCAGGAGATTTAACTGGAGATGTGTTGTGGTGATGGTGACATTTAGATGGGTACCAGACTGTAGAATGGAGTAGGGGGTGGACACCACGACTCTGCTCACCACAGGGCTCCTCTGCAGTGGGGGCTGTTGGTTTCCATCCTTCTGCCAGACTGCAGAAGGGTTCAGTACTCCCCTCCCTTACAGTGACCTCACAGGGCTCTGGATCAGAGAGCAAAAGGGATTAGCAAGACACTGTGCGATCCTTCACTGGAAACCCCAGCAAAATAATGAGATTAAATAACAAGATGATCTGAGTAGGGAAGATCTTTATTTATCTTAATCTAAAAATGCAGAGGATGGGAACAAACAAACAACTGACAAGAAATATAACCCCAGTGTAATTTTTGATTATTGGAAGAAGACTCAGTTTCATCTCATGACTGTTCTGGTCTCCTAATTATGAACAGTTTCACCGGCTTTGTAAATACACTCAGCAAATGTGGCAATAATCACTGAGCTGTTGTAAGAGCAGTTGAAACCTTTTCAGCCACGTTGACAATTGTGAGCAGATGTGCTAAGAGATGTATTTTTTCTATGTAAAAGATGAGAAGGACCTTCTGCCTTAAAAATATGTATTTGAAGAGAACAAAATTATCCAGATATCAAACAGCTTTCATTTTTCTACACAAAGAAGTAGGTAATAGCAAGCCAAAGAGAGATTTATACAAGCAGTACTGTTGACTTGAATTAGCATCATTTTTTAAATCCAGATTTTTTCCCAAAGCCAGACATTGCTTCTGCAGCCTGTCCAGCCACTTTTTCTACTCCATCTTGTGCTGTCTTGGAAGCCTTGTCAAAAGCTGCAAGAGAGGGAAAAAGATAAGCAGAAAGTTGGAAAAATGCAACATGGTTTAATACTTAGGATAGAAGAGAGGTGTGAAAATTATTAGACTACAAAAAAGGAGTGATGTATCTCCAGAAAAGGTTCTGGATATTTTGCTGCCTCCTCATCTAACATCAACAGGTGCCCAAGCCTGCCCTTCTTGTCACATCCATGGAGCTGTTGAAGGTGTCAGCTCTAAGGGGATACTGCCAGTGCATTTTGGCTTTCATGAAATATTTTAGACCCCAAAATTGCAATTCACCCCTCACACTTGGAATCTTATTAAATTATTACAAAAAAACCCAAAGAGCCTAGTTTTTAATTTGACTTGTTCCCAATGCCCAGCTGCAAGATACCAACACTTGCTTGCCAACACCTTTTCACCTGCAGGATCAGTAATGTTTGACCCCAGCAGGTGCTGGGATCCAGGGTAGGGCTGGACCTGGACAGACCCCTGCTCTCAGGGCTGGGGGGGAGCAAGATGTAACATGGAGTTGCTTAATCCTCCAAAAAGAAGTGCTGTCCCCACAAGTTTTCTAAATAGGAAGCCAATGTCTGAATGCTGCGTGTGACTCATGTGTGGAGCTACTAAGCGACAGATCCTGAAATCCTTCTGTGAGATTTATACAGGTTGTTAAAAAATCATTAAAGTTGTTATAAAATGTTAAAGGTTATACAAAATGATCACTGAAACCAAGGACTTTTAGGCTGAGGACACCTGTGGGACAGAGGAGAATGAGCACGGGCCGCTTCTGGCTTGTGTTGAGCTGCTCCATCTTGATTTGAATGTCATTGCTCCTACCTTTCTGGCTTGCCTCTGTAATCTGGTTGACTGCATCCTGAGTGGCCTGTCCCAGTGTGTTTGCTGTAATTAAGGGAAAACAAAATCAAAATCCTTCCCAGCCGTTGGTGTTTCTGGTTACTGGAATTCCATACCTCAGTCAGGTATACGCCTGCAGCAGGCTGTGCCCCTGGCAAGGGCTTGGGCCGGTGCAGAGCAGGCTGAGGCTGTGCCCTTCACAGGCACCCTGGGCACTGTGTGCTGCCACAGCAGCTTGCCCTGAGATTAGCACTCACCTGGCACCTACGGTCAGCTGAGCAAACCAATGGCAGAGAAGCAGGAGATAAGAAAAGATTAGCAGTGAGTTGGAATGATGACATTTAGCTGCAAGCTGCTTATTTAACACTACACTTGCTTTTATTGATTTTTCTACCTTATGCTTGGGGTAGGTTGGCCATCTAACATGCATTTTCCCTATGGGCCATTTGGGACTAGAGCCTGTTCTAAAATGGAAGCAAGTGCATTAAACAGAGCTGGACAGGAGAAAGGAGATTTTTACAAACAAGATAAGAATAGAAGAAGAGGAGCAGAAACTAGAAACATAACAGATAAACTCCAGAATATGAAACATTAAAAAAAGTGCGATGCCTTGCAATTGTAAGATAGCTGATAGTTTATAAAACAGTGAAGTACCTCCTCAGTGGCAGGAATATATTCAGGATGCAACAAAGACTATTTTGTTTTCCAGAAAGGGGTTCTGTAATGTTTGTGGGGCTACTGCACATTTGTCCCCGGATGTATGGAAACTTTCTGTAACTTCAATATAATCAATGATATTACTCATATATTTCAGCTATACAAGGAAGTGTTTGCAGGATCAGACTCCAGAACCAAATAAAATCAAATTATAAACTACCAGGAAAGAGCAGCAGGCAGACATGGTAGGGAATATACTATAAAAAGCTACTATAAGCTGTACACATTTTGCAATTTTTCATTTGAAGGAAAAGCTTTTATGCTTTGCATTGAAAAGTTGGTTTCCAATGCCCAGTGCTAATGACAACAGTGCTCAGCCTTAGAACATGGGCATTGCTGTGACAGAAATGTGCATACAGGGTTTTTTAAACCCTGCAGTCTGGTGATCACTGCTGAAGAACACAACAGAAACATGTCCTCTACATCACAAATCATCCATTGCAATCAATGTAGTTACATTACCAGAAGGCACTGACAGGCCAAATGGCAAATGTTAATCAAAGCTTAATTCCAACATACTAAAAGGAGTGCTGATTAAAAGCCACTGCAGAGCATGAAAAAAGACCACCCTGAGCAATGCAAATGGTAAATACAGAAGGGTGTTATAACCAAAAAATGCTTCACTGCTCTAAAAATATCAAGTTTAACATTTTGGAGAGTGATAAGAGTTGGACGATGCCCAGGAGCCACAGAGGGAGAAGTGAGTGAGTGGGTTGAGGCAGCTTTGAGAGCCATGGCTGGCCTGTGGTCTTCTCCAGGTGATGGCCAAAACTTGCAAAGTGAAGAAAAAAGAGGAAGCTGTGTCCTACTAGCACCAATGCAGCTATGGGTTGTGGTTATTTAGCAACTAAGCCCCCTTCTAAATATACAGCAATATTAAATCTTTCTTACCAGCATCTTTTGCTGCACCTTCAGCTTGTTCCTTCAGTCCCTGGAAGCTTTTACTTGACATTGTGGCTTCTGACACCTGTCGAAGTCCTCTCCTTTGATAAAATTGAGCACCTGGTGATGTATAGTGCACTATGTGATAGTGTCCTGACTTGTTCTGGCTTTATACATCTGCCAGGAGACCTGCTGATTCTTTTGGGGGTGACTGGTACAATGGGTGGAGTTCAAATGTGAAGAATGAGAGCTGAAAATAGAGAAAAGCTGTTTATTTACCCTCCCTGATGGGAGGGTGTGCCCAGATTGAGATTTTTGCCCCATCACGCTGTCTTTGTTTGTTAATTTGTGCCGTTTGTTTTTTCATAACCAAAACTGCAAAAAAACCTGTTCCACCATCACAGGCAGAGGAAAGCCACTGAACTGAGCTTTACAGAGTGCTGGAAAACTACTGAAGTGCAGTGTGTGGGCATGGCCAGCTTTCATCCCCACCAGGCTGACTTCCTTCTCCTTCCTTCAGCCCCTGAGCACACCCTCATGAGAACAGAAACCAGCCCAAATTTGTTTCTGTTCTTAGAAGTTTTAATCACAACCCCCTTTTCTTGTCAGGTGGGACAATGTTAGATGAGAGCTGTAATGTTAGTGAGAGCTGTAATTTATGTGTATTTTTTTAAGAAACTGTTAATCTGGTCATCTTTCCAGTTGCCTGCTCAAGGTGGATTGCAAATCCCATCATCACAGAAGGCCTTGCCTGGGTAAGGCAGGTAATCAGTGCCAGCACTAGCAGCTCTCAGGGGAAGGGAAAAAAAAAAAGCCAAATTAGCAAACCCACATTTTCCTACTGTGGCTTTGTGGTAAGATTCTTTTCGTTCAGAAATTATGTTTAAACTCACTTCCTTTCCTAACATTACCACATTAATAAAAGTTTCTGGCTTTAACCTCTGCCATTTCCCAGGTTTCCACTAGCCTTTGGAGTTTATATTTCCTGCCATCAATCCCCAGTACAAAGGTGCTTTGTACAAGTAAACTATTGGCAGAGTCAGGAGCCAAATGGCTCTCTGGCTTTGTGGGGTTTGGGTTCCTCATTGCCATTTTCCAGGGTACAAAGTGGCTCTGTTCAGATGGCCACACTCATACCCATATTTTTCTTCCTGAGAAAAGATTAGTGTTGGTAAACAGGGACAGATGCCACAGATGAACCAGGGTGGGCACTGACAGTTCTCATAAGTCTAGGACTTCATTAGTACCCAAGTGAGGAAGAGTCACAGAAAACAAGGTTCTGAGTATTCCTCTGCCGCTCCTACTCAGCCTGTCATTTCAGAGAGCTCTTGTCAACTTTTGCACCACTCCTTTGTTATTTCAAACAGCAATTCTCTTTCCCCCTCAATGGGTCAATTAGACTTTTAATTATATATTCACTGCAGGTATCTTTTTTGATTCCTTGCTGAATTCTTTCCTGGAACGATGTCCTTACTTGAATTTGCAAAAACTCAGATAAAAAGACACACAGTATTGTGGGGCTCTGGCATTTTTTTGAACCAAATCATTAACAGAGACCTACTTATTTTTCTTTCCCAAACCTGAGAACACAGCCACACCAAAGCCACCTCAAACAGGTGGATTTCAGCTGTTCTCAGCCCATTAGTCAAGTAGATTAACTTTTGTGTGGAGTGTTAGTGAAAGGAAGGAAGAAGCTCTCAGGAATCCACCAGGCAGCTTGTCACAGCTCAAGAGAAGATGTGCCCCGGCTTCAGCAGCAAATACCTCCCAGATGCCCTCCCTCTTGTTTGCACTGCTGGGTTTTCAGTGCAAGAGCCCTGCAGGTGCTGCCTGGGATAGTCTGCCTGAAAGGGACACCAGGAGTTTAGGAAGCCATTTAAAACTGAAGCACACTTACATCAAGCATTAAACATGCACCACATTAGAGCACTATTTTATAGACTCATAATCAGTTCAGGTAAATATTGCTCTCTAATTCTGTTCTAATACCTACCTAGATTTCCCCAGCTCCAACTATTATTCTTCCAAGTGGAAATCTCTGTTCAACATTTTGGGCTCAATATGGGTGTCTGATCTGTGCCACTGCTTGCTTTGTCTCCTGCTCAGAACATTAGGTAGCATGAATTCCTGAGTAAAACCCACACTGCTGACAGCATGGCAGTATGACTCCTTATCTAACGTAATCTTATCTTTAGCATTAATATAATTATTCTTATTCAAAACTGAGAAAAGGAAAAGTAAGCAAATTACTCTTGCCTAAATTGGCATGGCATGATCATCATAATGCAGAGCCTAGAGCAGAGGGAAGAGGGACATCTGCATAGTATTCATTCCATATGATGGTACCAATAATCTGTGCATCAGGTGGCAGGCTGAGTTACAAAACCACAGCAGAAAACAATGGAATATATTGCATAATATTTATCCACTCTGTGAGTTAACATTACTTTTTAGAAGACAATAGTAAGCCTTTTGAACTGATGTTAGATATTAATTAAGAGTGCTTAAAAATGAGGATTTGAAAGGGTGGCAAGCTAGTTTGGACTTTTGCTCCATTCAGCTCTCAGTATCTGCTGAGACTGCAGGTAGAAGTCCTGGTTAATGCCAGCTGGAGCAGGTACCACAGTGTGGGTAGAGCCACACGCCAAGGTGCCCCCAGAATTTCAGGCTATTCCAAAAGTTTCTCCACCTGGCAATGCCAGGCTGCATCACTGACAGTGGCCAGGACCAGAAGTCCAAAAGTGTCAGCACCCCCAGCAGCACTGTCTGCTCACCTGTGACACAGAACATGTCTGACTCCCTCCTCTGTGTCTGACTGCTTGGGCTTTTTCTCCACATTCTGCGCCTTCACTGTCTGTTGCTTGGGATGAGCAGTTATTTGTGTTTGGGGAAAAGAAACCCAAAACTGATTCTTTAAGTGCTTCACAACCCATGGCCCTGGAAATAGTTAGCAACTACAAATACGCAGCCCAAGCAGCTGTGAGTGAAATCTAAAGCACCACGGGGAAATTAGAAATTGTTCTGGTTTCCTTTCCTTTCACACATCTTCTGTGGCAGCCTTGAGCACCCTCTCATATATCAGTGACATGAACCCTTCTGCTGATGAAGGTCAGAAGTAATTAATCAGAGCTACAGCTTATGTTTTACGCATGAAAATGGGCAAGTGAGGTTAATTAAAAAGTGTTGAATTTTATTTGGATTTTCTTAAATTTTAATTTTACTAGGGTTGGGATTTATAGATAGGTGTGGTGTCCATTAGCAAGGCAAATGCAATTATGTATTAGGGCTAAAAAATTCTACACAGATCACTCCAGAAGTTTACAAAGTGTGCAGTGTTCAACATACATGGCTGCTAAAGGAGACTGATATTAGTGTGGAAGGGATGTGATGTTTATGCCATGAAACAGAACTGTTTTAAGAAATGCAATTGTTTGCTCATAGAAAATTATTCTAAGTCATATGTCAGTAATTTAGGAGATCAAACTAAAGTTGTTCTAATTAAGCTAAATTAGCTGTTTGGTTCAAATTTTGAAATACAGTTCTGGGAGAAAAGTAGGTTTAACTGATTCTTCCTTTACACAGGTGGTAACATTCTCCAGGAATTATCCATCAGCTCTGCTTCAAAGCATGAGATCAACGTAAGGCCAGTGCAAATGGAGTTCTTTACCTTCTACTTTTTCAATCTTGAGGTAACATCCAGGTGAAGTGTCACATTTCTGCTGTCATCTGGAGCACCTGAAACAATCCTTAAATACTGGGACTGCTGTGGAGTCTCACAATATCCTGCAGATTCAGGATTAGAAAAAACAAAAAATTGTCAGGTCTTTAACTTAGAAAGGCTAGGAAGATGAGAAAGGCTTGACTCCCACCTTAAAACCTGGCATGGGACTGGGGAAACAAATAACTGGTCCTATCCCAGGAGTGACTGGCTGGGAAAGCTGAGGATGTGAGCTGGGATGTAAAGCCTACAGGAGAGCTGTGTATATTTTCTAGGCACACTGAGAGGAAGGAGGGCTGTGGCTCTGCCCTTCTGGCACACAGTTGTGCTGCCCACCCCACGCAGGTTTAGTGGGAGGGGAAGGGTGGAGAAGCAGAGCTGCCTTGCATGCTGGGATCCACACAAAAAAGCAGTGCCAAAGCTTGACACAGAAAGTCTGTGCTGCTTCAGACTCGTGTGGGCAGGGGTTTGTCTGATATTCAGAAAGTGCAGTTTTGATTTGACCTTTTTCTGCTCTGCTATTGACAGTATGGAGTATCTTCTTGTGATTTGGTAGGGTTTCATTTATGAAACAGTTAAACCGAGTTTCAATGTGTCAAAGAGGTGAGAATGTGATTTTATAGAGAACAGTATTATAAAAACAGCCCTTCAGTTTTTAATTGGGTACTCAGTTTTAGTACAGGCATTATGCAGACACAAAAATAGGACTTTCAAATGAAGTGGGATTCTAAGTGTATTATTACCTGATTTGCATTTAAATTAGTGGAATGCTGTTTGGGATATTCTGTAGAGAGCCACTGCTTCCTCTCCTTCATCCCAGACAAACATCTTTGAAAAATCAGGCCCTGCATGCCCTTCAGCCCTTGGCTAGGACATAACTGGGGGGAGCTCTCAAAGGCTCTGAGCTCTACCAGAACAAATCACTCAATAAAGCTTAACTGAAAGGAAGTTTTGCTGTTACAAGGGGAAAATAATGGATTTCAGCACTTTGTTGGTCACTTGTATGGAGAGGTTGATGCAACACTTGGCAGCAGCTGTTCCTGGCTCGTTGGATCCCCTCAGAGGTCAGAGTGCAAGTGCCCAGAGTCCTCAATGGGGACAGACAGTGACCACACTGTGCCTGGCACTGGGTGCTGTCTCATCACAGTGGGATTAAGTTAACAGCTTGTGTGACAGTGGTATCACATGTACAAAGTCCACTTCAATAATTCACAGGGTGAGATGAGTTAAAGAAATTCTTGATTGCACAAGACCTGTCAGCAAAAAATAATTTTGCTAGTGTTTGCTTCCCTCAGCACTTACCTGGGGCAGGGGGTGCCAGCACTTCCATAGTGAAAGTACCTTCTCCTGTGGGATGTTTCTGATACATCTCCTCCATCACTGCACTTTTCACTTTCCTTCCATCACCTCTCATTACACTTGTCTGAATCCTCACTGAAAGCACAGACTTCCTTTCAACGAACTAAACAGACGTACAACAAAGTTTAGTTGAACAATTAATAGACAATATTTTGTCTCTTTAATCAAAGATCATTCTACTTCAAAAGAAACAAGTCTTTCTTACCTCTGACAAATGTGGCTCAGACCTCTGGCTTCTGCTTCCCACAGCTGGGTGACAGCCAGTCTGAGACAGGGACAGGGAGGAAATAGAGGCTCCCTGAGCCATTGCATGGGCACAGCACTTCCCTGTTCCCACTCACTGACTCAGGGTACTCATGTGGAAGGAAACTGCATGTCCTGGTGTCTGTCTCCAAGACTTTGGACTGCCTGTGCAAGATGCATAAACACTCTCTGGGCTCTGACTGCCATGGGACTAGACCAGACCTGTGCAGGGACTGCACCTGCCTGGGCCCAGAGCAGTGCTCTCCCACGTGAGAGGCAGGCAAGTGCAGAGGCAGATCTGTAGGAAACATTTGGACACTTCTGGTGCCCAAACGTTGGCCAGTAGTCAAGCAGTGTTTTCAGTCCCACAGTTCCATATACAGGTGTGTAAATACTGGTAAAACACTTTCCCTTGGACAGGGAAGGAAACACAGAGATCTGCATGCTGCTTTCCCAAGCAGCCACATAGCTCAGTGTGGCAGATATGACACAGCATTCTTAGCTCAGTAATTACCATTCTCTCCTGGTTTAAGCCCTTGGAACCAGGGGCAAAGCCTGCTTGAGAGATGGGCATTTGGGGAGCAGCTTTCTGCTCCTTTGAGTTAGAGCCTGCTCCTGCCTCCCACGCATGCCCTACATAGTGAAGGCATTCACCTCTGAAATTTTGCAAAACACTTTTTTTGAAACACTTCTGTTTGTACCCCCATAAAGCAAAGCTTTTGAGCAAAAGGTTTTTCTGTGTCTCTCGAGTGAGCATTGAGAATAGACTCCAGCCTCCTGCTGCTGGGCATGAGTAACTCTTTATGTCCTCTTACCTTGGCCTCAATTTTAGTGACTGTTTAATTGGCAGATACTTGCAGGACATCTGAAAAGAGTATGCACATCTCAGATATATCTTCCTTTGAGGGTCCTTGTTACCTCTGCTAGGCCTCTTTTGTTCCCTTTCTGTGTTGAGATCAAAGACCCACTGGGATAGAAATCCTGTGGTCTCTGCAAGGCAATGCTTTCCACATACTGTTATGCCTGAGAGAGGCTGCCAGCACACTTGCTAGATGCTTCCATGCCACAGCAAGTCTCTTCTGTAATACCTTCCATAGTCATCATCATTTAACAGCTTAAGAAGGTCTGATTTTGAAGCAGTTTAAATCTCAACAGTTTACACTGGCTTCTGGATTCGTGGGTGCTCTTCCTGCAGGTAAATATAAGAACCCATTTTTATATCCATACCTACTGATGTGCTTTAACCTTAGCCCATTATTCACAGCCACCTTTTCCTACTCTCTCCCCTGGTGAATGTGGAGGGTCTCAGCTGCCCTCACTCAGCAGCTGATCTGCCTGACAGAATGCTGTAACCAGCACCAGCTCCGTGTTTGTGCTGCATCAGGAGATTCTCCTTTGGCACCTGCCCTCACACTCACACATTTCACAGCAACCCTGCCTGACCCTGCCAGCAGCAGTGCAGTTCTGACCAGGTCAGCTGGTGCCCATCACATTTCTTTAATTACCTTCTGGCAGCTTGTTACATCCTGATGTCAGGAGAGCTTTCTGGTGCAAACAGAATAAACTGAGCTCAACATCACTTTCACATGCCTTTAAAAAGCCTCCTTTCATCCAGTATCACCCCTACATTCTCTATTAAACATGGCAAGTATTTAAAAAGTGAAATATTTTTCAGCCCTGAGAGACAGAAAGCCAGCCTATCTACAGTACTGTTTTCAGAAATACAATTTTTCATGATTCTTCATCTCTTACAACATGATTTAAGACCCTTAACAGTTTTGAATATTCTAATACTGCACTTTTACAGGAAGAATGCATCAGACTGGAAGGATCCACATTTAAAATGTACAAACAAAACCCACAAGACAAAAGACTTGTTCAAACACTTTTTATTAGTTAAAAAAAAATTCCACAATGCCTAGAGATCCCAAGTGCCAGTGCATATGGATGCAAGACACAGATTTGTGAGTCCAACAAAAATATACAAAGCAACTGGGAGGCCAGGAGGGAGGTTGGGAAAGACACACAGCCCAGTACACACCTGCACGTTACTTACAATTGAGGAGTCTGGCTTACATATATTGTATGACTGGTTTATGAGGCAAGTGCAAGACTACAGAGCTGAATGTAGTTAGTCTATGGACAGTGGGATTTTCCTGTTGTGGTGTCAGCTAATACTTCCATGTCTGCTCTTGGAATGGTCTCTTTTGAGCAAGAATTCCCTAACTTGATGGATCACCTCCAATTTCACCCTGTGAGAGAAGACAGGTAAGAAAACAGGTAAATATTTCCAGTGGAAAACATAAATGAATAAATTGAGAAGAAAAATCAATGCTGACAGTCACCATACAAAACCCCACAAAGAGCTAAAAAAAATGAGGACCATAGGTGATGCAGAAAATAAATGAATTATCCATTCCCTCTGGAAACCAGACACACTCCTGGTGTAACTCAGATCTCTGGGGAAAACAAGGGTGTGAATTCACATCTGGTGCAAGTCAAGTTAATGTGGAGCCAGGCTCCACTGGCAGGAGTGTCCTGCTTTGTGCTCCTGGGTCTGCTGCTGCCTGACCCAGCCTGACATCAGCACTGCTGCAGCCATGCAGCCACTGGGATTGTGGGGCCCATTTCTGGGACTGGCAGTGGGGTTGATGGCTGGAGGAAGGTGAGAGATGCAAGATGAGACTTTTGGGAGCTTTGGGGACCATGAAAACAGCCTGAGCTTCAGAAAGGCTGAAAACTGTGGGGTTTGGGTTCATGCAGTACTTGTGGAAGGGACAGACAAAGGCCTTAACACTGAAATTGTAAAGGAAATACCACATGAGAAGCGTTTGCCCCTGTTGTCCATGTTGGACAAAAAGTCATCCTTGTTCAAGAGCTGAAATCAGCCCAGAGACAAATTTTTGACCCAGGGCTTCAAAAGAACATTGCAGGTAGAACAGTTAAAAATTAAATGAACTAATTTAAATACAGAAAAATCTACAGAAAAACTTGTTATCTAAATCTCTTCTAAAGCATGGCTGCAAACAGGAAAAAGCTATTCCATGTGATGACAGAAGCATAGGACAACATTAACTTTAATATGTGCATTTACACCCCAAAATCAACCCAAATCAGGCAGCAGTTTGCAATCTGTCCATCTGTCACTCATGGAAAATTCCCAAGATAAGGAAGTGGCGAAAACAAGAACAGGTGAGGCTTTTGTCCAACAACTCAGGAAAGTGGGAACAGTGAGGGGCTCCTGGCATGGCAGTTCTAGAACCACATGTGGGAAGGGGGATATTCTGCCAGGGGGAAGCCAGTAGCCCAGACAGAGGCAGGGTGTGGCACAGAGGGCAGTGGGGATGTGGCAGCACTCACCTCTCCTGCAGGGGCCCCCTCTCCCTCCAGCCTGGGCTGCTCAGGCGGCTGTGGCGGTGCCAGGTCCTCCTGCCAAGTCACAAGCAAGATGTTTGTCCTGGCTGCCACATGCAGAGTCACCACCCTAATCTTAGACAGGCTGAGCAACGTGGGGGTGAGCATTACACACACAGGCAAAATGGCAGCTAGAATAGATGGGAGATACTGCTTGAAATCCATTTTTGTTGTGCAGCTGGTTAGAGCAGATATCTATGAAAAAGCCAACTCAATTTCTTACAGCCTGGTTTAGGGTCTTTTTCATACAGAAAATCAGCTCTTTTTCTGTCATTAAGACCAGAGTTTTGACTCCATCAGTGTGAAGAAATTTGGGAGCAACAAATAAATTTATGTATAGCAAGGCTATACCCAGCCTTTCCCCGCATTATCTTACCCTAAGCACTCATTGCATAGATTAAAATGAATCGGAGATACAGCAGTACTGTGGTGCTGTTAATCTCATGCTTCAGAGAAAATATCCTTATCAAAGGATAAGCTTTTCTTTTTGTTTGAGTCCAAACATTTACTTAAGTATTTTGGGCTCTTCTAGCTACTTGCCTACATCTTTCAGCTACCTTCCTATTCACAGAAGAAGAGAAAATGTTGCATCACCAGGTAATTATGTTAAACACAATTTGGCCACATGAGAAGACAAAATCCTGACCATACTGGATGTGCACAGGGGATGGAGAGAAAGCAGAAATGCACCTGGGTGGAATCAGTCAGTGAGAGCAAGGGGAAGCAGAATTGGCAGGACCTCTGTAATTTTATTTGACTTCACCAGAGAACTCAACTAAAATTACAAAGCTTCTCTGTTCTCTTGGAGCACACATGCCCAGCAGCTCCCCTGAATGACCCTCACCCCACATGAAGTCAGGGCCACCATGGAGGGAACCAGAGACACATATATTATGGAAAGGAAAAGTCAACTTTGCATGAAGGCAAGTTATGAATTTCAATATTTTGGAAACAGAGGCCACTACTTTGCTTGGTGCTGCTGCTGATGCAATGCAAATCAATGTCCCTGCCAAACCTACTGTAAACAAAACTTTATGCTCCATGTGTTTAGGGTACTCTCTTTTCCTTTTCACACATGTCCTTACTTTCCTGTCCAGTCACAACTGCTCTCATCAGTAGGATAACATCCCTGCCATGCCTGCTGCTTTTTGGACTGAATTTGGGAAAAAAAGGTGATGTGAAGTAAAAAGGAAAAATAGATGGAGTTACATAGATACAAGGTAGACGCCACGAAAATTTAATCTGGAAATTGAACTTCAGATCCATGTGTGGCAGCAAGGGGAGCCAGGAGGTGGAAGCACTGCAACCTGCTTGTCCTACCTATGGGCTTCCTGTTCTCCATGCAAGCTACTGTAAAATCAATCCACTGGAGGCAGAAAATAGCCAAAGTACTGAGCTGCAGCCCTGTACTGATATCTGTCACAGCTGCAGGCATTCCTTCATCTCCCTGCTGAGACCAGAGCTGATCAGTCTGTTTATGGAGAGCACCATGTGCTGCTGGTATCTCCAGATGAGAAGCACAGTGTGACCATCTTCTCCTAAGGAACATGCTCTTAACTTGCATAGCATTCTTGGCTGAAATGATTCTTGCTGGTACCAACCTGAGCTGTATTAAGCAAGCCCAGGTAACCAAATTACATCAAACTGCACATCATGGAAGCCAGTTTCTCCTGCAGGGAGACCTGCAGCTCTTCAGGAGAGGCCGCTGCTCTGATGGAGCCACTTGGTCACAGTGTTTCTGAGATGAGTCAGCTCTCCTGCTGCCAGCAAACAGCTCACTACTCTGAATTTATGGATGCTCATCCTGCCTCATGATCCAGCCTGCAGCTTTAAAGCACTTTACATTTGCATTTACATTACACTTTGCATATCTACACCTTATAACTCAACAGTGCACATTAGGCCAAAGCAGGTAAATAGCCTCAAATTGTATTTTGAAGATTTACAAACAGATTTTTGACTATTAGGTGGAAAGGAAAGAAACCTCCAATGGAAGCCACTGACAATAGCTGCAACAGCAGGCAATTCATAGTGTTTTGCAGGTGGAGTTACCAGCTGCTGTGTGAAACTGTGAAGGTCAATCAAAGGCAGCTGCCTAAAGTGCTGAGCTGCATTGGGAAAACTGGGGAACAGCTCACAGTTACACAAGGACCAGTGCAGTGCACTCCATCTTTCCACAGGGTATGACCACCTATTGTTCCTGTGGGAATGGAGCCTGGCTCTGATAGATGTGAAAGAATCCTGGGAGAGGGACACTTTTCTCAGGACCACCCCAGGGAAACACCATCCAAGAGCAAGAGGTGGGCTGGAGAATCCCTGTTCAGCTATTGTCCTGCTTCTCACATCCCTTAGATCCTGCTCTCTGCCAAGACTGCTCCAGAAGGCTAAAAATCAACCATCTATTTTTAGAAAGGGAAACAACTGAGTTTCTGGAGGGTGTTTCTAGGCTGTGTTGGAGGAGCCAGCACAATAGCAGGATGAAGAGGTGTCAGGCTGTGTTAGGGATGGCGCTTCACAGCCCTTTTCTCACGCGCTTCCACCCTGCCCGGAATAGGGAGCAGGAGATGAGGAAGGGCTGCATTCTTCAGCTGGGTGTTACCTGGCTGGGGATTTCAGGCACTGCTCAGGAAGACAATATCCAGAGCAGGACCATGTGGGGTAGGGGTCTCCACTTTGGACAAAGAGCCAGAAATTCCTGGGCACCAGCTCCAGCTATAACACTGACTCACAGAACAATGCTGGGCAAGAAACAAGGGGTGAAAACCCAACTTCCTTGGGGGGGCAGAAACAGTTTTGCCATTCCTGTCAGTGCTCATCTCCTCATTAAAAGGGGAAACATTTTCTAAGCTAAAGGCATGCTGAAACCATGAAACAATTAGTAATGCTCCACCTGCTCTTAAAGGGAGAGCCAAATATTTCCTCTCAGAAATTACGTACTTTCTTAGAAAAAAATATTTTTAATGGAAATAAAATTAAATATTTAGTTTGCTTTGGGCTATTTTCTTCTGGTTTTTGGTGGGCACTTGAATCTTTTTTTGCTAATGAAGAAAGAAAAGTGAAATACTTGAACATAATAGTTAAATGAAACACAAGACCTCAGAATTCCTTCTAAGAATAGTACACAAGTTTTTAAATATTTTGTGTGTTTAAAAATATATTTTATATAGAATATATACACCACAGGAGATCTCTCTATATAAAATACAATACTTCACTAAGATTATGAAACAGAGGTACATGTTCAACTATCACTAATTAAAAACTCAATAAATTAAGACCTGCCATTTATAAAAATATTCCTGTGTAATGGTAAGGTATCTTAAATAGACTGTACTATGGGCTTCTGGGTTCATATATTTTAATAAGTTGTTTTAAAAACTGATTTTGAAAGCCCAGAAATACTGGAAGAAATTAGTTACAATTTAATTCCTCAGATTTCTCATTTTCATAGGTTCTATTAAATTCCCCTTTTCAGCTCTTCAGCAATTGACTTGTCCACTGAGTTAATATGTGAAGTAGAATTTCTATTTTTTGTCTATATTATCTTGTAGGCCAGTGAGAGTTTTGTTGCTGTCCCCAAATTTTCGGACATTAACAATCTTACTAAGATTATTGTCCTTATATAACAGAGAAAGCAGTCCAGATATTGGATGCTGGAATATATTCATCAAATCTCAACAAATTCAGTGGCAAACAGGATTTCATCATCATCATCATTATTATTATTATTATTATTCTTATTTTAAGGCTGACAAGCCAGAGAGGTTCACTGGCAGCCTAATGTGCTACAAATTCAAGGGCCCTCAAAGGGACATCAATTGCATAAGGTGGAGAGGCTCAGCCTCCTGTAGTGCTCCTGACCTTGGGTGCTGGAGCAAACACGATGCTGCCTGGCAGCATCCCCAAACCACTCCCCAGGAAAGCCTCAGGCAGCCTGGCAGGTCCTGTGGACGAGCTGTCCTGGACAGGTTTCAGGCTGAGCGCTCAGAGTGATGCCAACAGCTCTGACTAAGGGGTCAAGCCTTGATTAAAGTGAGTAGACCCACCAACAGAACAGACAGAGGGGCATGCAGGACTCCTGTCTTACCCTACAAATCCGGGTGGTCTTTTGTGATGGCTTTGTTTTTATCCAGCTCACAGCCAGACTCTCTGAGAGTCTCCTGGGACTGCTTATACAAATGATACATATTTAACGTGTATCCTATGGGATTGCAGGGGTACAGCCTTGAGCCATGGAGCATATCCATGGTCTTGTAGGCTTTAAGGCTTCACCAGTGCCACTAACTCAGCTATTTTGCATGGGAAAATGTCTGCCTGAAAGCACTAATGGGACTGAGAGGGGAGCACAGAAAAAGTGCCTGTAGGCAGAGTGCCCCACTCTATGTTGCTTGTGCAGTCTCCCGTGCTCCATGACATGTGGAAGGCTACCACTGGGATGCATCACTGCATCAACGAACTACAGGGAAGCTTGAATACAAAGGGGAACAAGTTTATTCCACCTAATTGTTGGGTGGTTTGCCTGTTGATTTCCCTGCTCCTCCTGCTTTGCAGTTCTGCCTTTGGTGGCTTCTCAGATGCCCTCGGTTGCTCTCTCCTTGTGGCACTTGCCCAGCCCAGGACAGGACCTTCCTGAGTGACAGGAAGATCACTCAGTTTCTGCTTCTAATTCCTTCTGTGCAACAGACTGTCTCTGCATCAGAGGCATTTCAGGGTGTAAGTGAAGGGAGTCAAGGCCATGAAGAGCAGCCTTTCCCATACAGGATGTGCATTGTTATGAAAGAGATGAGCCATGGCGTGGGTGCGGCCACGTGCGCCAGGTCAGGTGCACAGAAACGCCGTGATCCAGAGAACGCGCCCAGCGGTTGCACATGACTGACAAATGCTCATTTAATTACTGGGCTGAAGGAAAAACCAGATCAGACCCAATTCAAAGTGACAGAGTCACGAACTGACAACTAAATCATAAAAACTGACAGGACAAATAGATCTAAAGGGAAGATTTAGGTGGAAGGTGTAGGGAAGCATCAGTTACTGGGGAAGTTGTTCCAAAGCCTGAGGGACATTTTGAGAGCGTGTGTATGTACATGGGCTTGTTCCAGCCACGTGGTGTCTGCATTGCAGCAAGCTCTCTGCTGTGTCATACAGACGAAGCATTAATCCTCTTCTAAGACAGGGATATTTAGTGGGTGGTTATCTCACTGGAATCTCCTAATGTCCACTCCAGGCATGGGGATGGGTGCAAAGCCACAGACAGAACACACTACTGACTGCTTTCATTCATTTTTGTATCAGAAAAAATTGTGGAGGGTTTATAATCTCTTAATTTACAGATTTTTTAGCTGATACTTAAAAACTCCCCCAAATGAGTAAATTCTTTCTTGTACTCAGCAGTGACCAGGTCAGTGCCAAAGCCCTATCAGGCAGTGCCAGCACAACTCAAGGTTGTTCTCATCTGCTTGGCACCCCTCCATAGGTGTAGGGTTACTTCAGGCCCATTTCCTTCTACATGGCTCTGAGTGCTCCCCCCAAGGACGGTGAGGAACAGCAGCCTATCAGGGTGTCTACATTTCAGTGCCTGCTGTGATGCAACAAAGGGCTGAATTCTTTCCCATGGCCAAAGTCACCATCTGATACACCTGCACCCCATGGCTATCCTGAGCAAAACTTACCCCAAAACCCTTAGAGTACCTCCCTCTGTCCTAATGTGTGCCTGTCACTGATCCCAGCTGTCAAATGCACAGACTAAATGTCAACGAGCTCTCAGTAATTGATATTAATACTGGCAATGGCCAGCTGGGGACATGCCTTCTAGGTCCCCGGAGTCCCCAGCCCCGAGTCACCCCAAGCTCAGTGCCATGCATTCACAGATCCCTGGCACTTTGAACAGCCCTTCTATAGCAGGGAACAACACTGGAGATAGTTGAAAACCCAAATAAGATGTTGGCAAGTGCTCTGTGCAATTAGAAAGAGGGAGGATAGTATGGAGCACAAACAGGTCTCAAGACTGGATGCTCTCTCAGACTTCTGGGGCTGAAATGCTTGTGATTATTCCAGGACTGCAGGATTATAACAGTGGATATTCACTGTTTAAACATTTAAAAGCTATGCATTATCACTCTTAGTGTATCTCCAGTGGGTCTCCCTCATGCATTACAGTGCCTGGTGCTGCTATTGGCAGACTCTGGATGTATTTCCATTAGCAAATGGTGTAACATGACAGGAGCAGTTCTGGAGAAAAAACAGCCAGTGCTGAGAGCCCAGCACAACTCCTTACACTCCTTTCTGGGCCCTACCTCTGGAGCAGCTTTGGCTCCATGGCAATTATCTATTAGCAGTGGGGATGCACTCAATGTGCATGTGGAGCCCAATCTTCTGTGTCTAGCTGGATCTAAAAGGTGTCTAGCTACATGATAAAGTACGGTGAGTATGAATAAAAGATTTGTACTCCTAAGCTGAACTAATCCAGCAGAACAGATGAACCCTCTTTCACAGAAACAAATGTTTTTTCTGAATTTTTTTGTCCTGTGATTTTTCTTGTTTTTCTCCTCCTGTTTTCAGTCTGCTGCCTCAGCACCTCTGCTATTTGGCATGACACTGTATTCAAAGCAGTTTCCTGGCTCCGTTTAGTCTGCCCTTTGGCATGTGACACATCCTAATTTTTTATTTCTTCATCAATCTCCATTTTAAGTCTAAGCAATTGGACATCAGAAGCAATGGAAGACATCAGAATGACAATTCAGATGCTCTCTGGAAAACCTGCACCGGTTTAAGCTCTGAAATTAGCCGTAAATGGTAGCTGTCAGTCTTTGAGGTGGGGTTCTCACTTAGGAGGAAAGGAGAAGAGGATTGCTGCTGCTCAGTCCTTGCTGGAGGGGAGACAGCTTGCTATCTGCAGCCAGGATTCCTATCATCAGCAAATTCCTCACTCTTCTGGGTCAATCACCCCACGGTCAGTCAAAAGGTAGGAAGGGGTATTCTGGCCCCATGGAATTAGGAATCACTGTTTGCACTCCTGCAGCCTAACTGCTGCTCCCAGTGGGAATAGAGATTAAATTTATCCCAAGGGCTTAGCAGAACTCCTGTATCTGCTCTTTTCACATGCTTTCAGGAGGACATTTTGCGTCACTTGAAGCTGCTGTTCTCTTTTGTTAGGCTATTCTCTCAGGATTTATATGCGTGTAGAAGTTTTGTTTCACATCACAATGTGTTTATGTGCAGGTCAGGAAATTAATCAGCCGACTATCTGAACAATTAAAACAATTTTGGCCAGCCTGGCTTCGCTTTGATTCTGGGTTTGGGTTTGCTGTGACTCATAAAGCTCATGTGGCCATCAACAGCACAGATCACACTCTCTGAGGAGGGGAAAGAGAAGGGCTTACCAAAGAGCTGCCAAGTATTGGCCTCGTGCTGTACAAATGGGTGCTGTTTGTTACCAAAGCATCCTCTCTAATGATCAACACTGCCTTCGTCTAAGGAACTGTTCTGCTCCTTCAGACTCCCTTTAATCCCCTCACTTGAAGCAGCCCCGTTCATCAAATTAGGCTGGAGGACAGAAGATGCCTTGTCTGAATCTGGCTTAATCCCTACACAATTTGGGTCACACAGCCTTTTATCAATAAGTACTTGGTTGCTGTCAAACCAGCACGAAGCAGAGCAGCAGGGTCAGGCTTTCTGCTGGAAGCAGACTGTGCCTGGCTTGCTGCTGCCCTCTTCTGCCTCCGGAGCTGCCGTGGCCAGGGCAGGCCTGTGCATCCCGCCAGCACCGCACAGCGGTGAGGGCAAGTGCAGGCTCCTGTGCACATCCCTGAGCTCTGACTCAGTCCAGATGCTCACTGCTGCCCACACACATTTCTACTCAAGCCCCTGGGGAAAATGCTTTTCTACATTCGTAAGAAAATGGAGAGCCAGACTGTTGACTGGACGAGAGACAATAGGCACCAAGGGATTAATGTGTCCATCTGAACAGAAGAAAACCATTCTCTTTTTCCTATGAGGGTGGTCAAACACTGGCACAGGTTGCCCAGGGATATTGTGGAGTCTACTTCCATGGAGATTTTCAAAACCCACTGGGACAGTCCTCTCTCAGTGGCCCTAAGGGGATTGGAGTGGATGATCTCAAGGTGTCCCTTTCAAACTAAATGATTCTGTGACTACATTAGGCATCACATGATAATATTAAGTATTATACAAAAGCAGATATTGCTGAAAACCTTTCATGAAATAAGTAAAACCATCAACTGTAAATGTTTGCAGGTTAATCCAAAGGCTCTTCTGTCCTGCCCATCATAGAACAAACAAACACACCTTTTTTACAACTCCTGTAGTGGCCACGATGGTCTCTGCTCCTTCTACAGTCTTGTTTGCCACTGTGTTCACACTGGCTACTACAGCTTCTCCCACCACGTTGGCCTGTTCTTTGGTCTTCTCAGCAACTGCAGTTTCAACAAAAGCAGAAAAGTCAGCAAACCAGACACTGCCAGCAGGCTGCCAAATTCCCTGGGATGACAAATGATTGCATTGAAGTAAAAGGAGAAATTAGCCCTGGTGCAGTCCTTGTTTGGACTTTTTAAATGAGATCACGTCTGAATTTAGACTGTGTATGTGAGGATTTTTGTCTGGCACAAAATGCTCCTTTGTGGGCAACCAGAGAATGAAAAATTCACTGCCAGATACTGAGACAACAGTGTAAATAAGGTATTTTGCATTGCAGACTGTGAATGACCTCTTGCAGGTTACTTTCTGTTTGATTTAATACCCCTTGGCAGAAAACAGCAATAGTTATGAAATCCACCAGGGAAAGGATCCATTCATCTTCCTTCAGGACAGTCCATATGGCTGCTCATCCTTGGAATTGGGGTTACCCTAGAAGGGACCTTTAGGTCCCTGACTCTGCAACTGCCTGGCAGGACCCTCCCAAAGACCACAGTTTTGGCCAGACAGGATCTGATGCAAGTAAATCCTTTCCATGTGCTGGGCTGTGCACCTGACATTGTGAAATATCTAAATAGCTGTGAATCATCCCAGTCTGCCAAGTAACCTGTGTTAGATTTTTTCTGACCTACTCTACTGATTAAATATTTTCTCCCACCTGTGTCCACTGCAAATGCCAGACCCTGAACCATCATTCCTGGCAAGCAGCCTCTACTCATCAGTAGGAAGGTCAGGCAGATCAGTGGTGTCCCACAGGGACCTCCCACTTGGCAGGGGTGACAGCCTTCCCAAGAGGTCTAACAACCACCACAGATTTCCACAACCCTCTTGGGCTGTGCTCTTACCTGAGGTCACACTTTGCACTACTCCCTCCTTGGTCTTGGTGCCTGTGAAAGGAAACACAATCCATCAGTGCTGCCTGGAAATTACACCCTGACTTCTGGACACAAATGGTTTCCTGCTCTCAGGAAGTGCAGTGGGGAGCCAAGGTCCTGCTGACACCTCCTGCTGAGACACAAACCATTTGTAGAGTCAGAAAAGAGAACAGCTTCCCTCCCCAGTAAAGCCAATGAGTATCTTTGTGTTGAGAGTTGGAGAACTTCAACAGCAAATTCTCTGGAGATGCCTAGACCTGAAAAACCTTGATTACAAAAAGTTGTCCCTGCAATATTTCCAAAATGAGCAGTTGAGTAGTGGTAAATCAACCTTAAGCCACTTGTAAAAATGACTGTAAATAAAATCACCTGGCAACATCTCATCTACTTCACTCCTGAAAGACAAGAAGTCACATCCATGACTCTCCCCTGCCTTTCAGCAGGATACTTGGCTGCACTGGTCATTTAAAGTCTCATTCTATACTACTAATAAAGACTCTGGAGAAACCTGAGACTGAATTTACAGAACCACCACCTATCTCCTACATACCTACTTACTAGATTCCCTGTTTGGTGCCTCAGCCTAGGCTGCAAGTGCCTGCTCCCAGCAATGCACAGAAAACAGATGGTTTTATCTCAAATTATGAAAATACACCATATGTATGCTTACATTGTAATTTATCTCACTGTTCTCAATGCAGAAAAGCTAACAGGATGTGAAGGCATTCAGTTTGCAACATAAATAGCCCTAAGGAATAATTAATCTCTGTGATTTTCCTCCATGCTTGAAGTGACAAGCTATATATCCTTTGTACTTGATATTGCTGCAGATAAGTTAAATCATATGGTACATGGGCAGCCCCTATGGTAACTAGGTGCTTTACACACTAAAAAAATAAGGAATCAAATTTATCTCTCCTGGAAGTTAAATAAACACAAGCCAAAATATTCCACTGGCCCCACTTTACTGTATATTGCAAATCATCTGCACCTATACAGGTTCTCTTCAGGTTTCCCATACTGATACAACAAAAGGATTTCTATGGCCAACTATCAAAATGATAAAAAATGGACAACAACCAGGCAGATTTTTGACTTCATGATAATGGAGCATCCACGGGTGTGGTGGGAGAAACCAGTTACAAACCACAGCTCATTCTCATTAACAACAGCCTGAGAAGCAAAACAGGTGCAGTGCCCTGATAACAACAGCCCAGCTCAGTGCTGTTTTGCCTGATACATGGTATGTATTATTGAATGTAATTCTCAATTGTTGATTTATTTTGGTGGTTGCGATGCCTGCCTGGGGCAGAACAAAGCTGTTCTACTACAATATGCCCTCAACATTTCATTCCACCCTCCCAAACTGTCTAAAAGGTCAAGAAACGAAATCTTTGTACCTTTAACTTGTTACTGCTGTAAGCTGAGTTCCTAGTGATGCACATGATACATGTGCACTGCTGTGAACTGGATTTAATGATGGTGCCCATGATACACAAACGTGCAGAAGCACAGCACTGAGCATGGCAGGTGCAAGTCTCAAGCCATGAATGTGAGCCCCTGAATGGGCCAAACACACAAGGTTCAATTCAGACACCATCCTGCTTCGTTTTCCCTCCCAGTAGCATTCCAAGAAAAGACTGCCACAATATTGATTTGACATACATGGTTGTCTCATACCAGACTCAGATCCTCAAGCTTAGCCCTTTGCTGGGTTTTGGTCAAACAGCAGCTGATAGGTAAGCAAAGTACATGATTGGCTGTACTAGCCTTTCATGCCTTTGCAGTTTTGCAGTAAACACACTCAGTGAGAAAGAGCTGCAGTGTTGTACGTTTTTTGCCAGACTTTTAAGGTCACTATCTGTGCTCAATTCTTTTACAGGGAAGAGGAGTGAGCAGGTGCTATATTTGCAGACCAGAAAGGAGGGATGCAGATAGAAGGAAAACATCTGAATCCATTTCATGACAGAAGCAATGTCATTGGGAAGAGTCACTGCTGCAGCCTGGGGAGAGCTCGCCTCATCCTCCCAGCCCAGCCACACCCGATGACTCAGGCTCCCATCCATTATGCACCGCATGAAACCCGACCCACCTTCCGGCAGCACTCCTGCCAGCAGCCCGCATCTGTTGAATCAGAAAGCAATCACCTGATGCTCAATCTCATTTCACTCATTAGTCCTTGCCCGCAGCTTGTGTACCCAGAATTTAAAGTTCACGCATCTTGCCTCTTCTGAGTGCTGTGAGTCATCTGCAAGTGCTTTGGGACCACCAGGGTGTGACAGTGGTGGTAGAGTGCTATGCCCTGGGAGAAGGTCTAGAGTAGAGAGGGATATTTTGATGTGCATTAAATCCTGCAGGAATCACTCAGTTTAAACATAGCTTGGCGTGTTGGGACTTTCTGCAACACACGGTTGAAAATCCCTCTGGAAAACTGGAAGTGCATTCTTTGCTGAGGCTTCCTGAACTATATCATTAAACAGTGTTAATGACTCAATACTCTGATGCAGCTTTGCATTAAATTCATTAATTAACTTCCCCATCACTTACACCTCTATTCAAACCAAATTAAAAACCAGAGCCTACTGAACCATCTGCTGGATCCACACTAACCATGGCAGGGATCTCCTGATACCTTGGCACACTCAGAGGCTGTTGGAATTTGGAGTGCAGATGGTGATTCCACCAAGCACAGAGGTGACCCATGATACAGGATTCCTCCCTCTCCTTTTGTGCCCTCTCTTCTCTACCCCACGGGTTCAGCAAGGGCAGGGGCACCGCATTGCAGGCTTAGCACAGGAGGGAGGCATCTCCTGCCTGGCATGGGCTGTGGGAGCTGAACCTAGATGGATCAGAGGGGGGACGAGGTGGCCACAGTGTCCCAGTGGTGCTGTTCACTCCAGACAGATGCCTCTGAGTGAGCATTATTTTCTTCTCCTGAGCAGCAGCAAGTGACTCACCAGACGTGGTGGTTGTGCTCAGACATTTGGAATCCTCAGAGAATTAGCAATGAGTTAACACAAACCTGAACAAAAGTCAGGGATCCACTGCCTCCATCCTAGGCCCTGGGGATTTTGTTCTCTTTCCTGAAGTTCTCAAAAGACCCTTGAGGTTCAATACAGTATTACTCTCTCCTAGCATCCAAAAATTCAAGTGTCATCACCTAATGCTCTAGATGAAGCTGCTGGGAGAGGGGTCTGCAAGGGAAGAAGCAAGGAAGGAACAGTACAGATTTACTGTTCATGTGGCATAGAGTGACAAAAGGCAGCATGAACAACATACTAATCACTCCAGTTTTAACCAATATACCACACCTCCACCTTCTCTGGCTATTAAAACAAAACCCCCGTTTTCTGAGCTAATTAGCATCTGGTCTTTATTTTTCCTGCCTGTGAAAGACTGAATTTTCCCTAAAGGGCTGAACTTCCCAACAGGAACTGAATCAGACCAAGGCAAAGCTCTGACTGGTGCATGACAGAGCAGGAACCAGCAGTATACCAACAAACCAAACCAATAAAAGGAGAAAGCACTTAATCCTCACCTTGATCCTTATTTGATCCTCATTCAGAGATTAAGGTTTCAAGGATTTCAGTTTTAGGCTCATAGAAAACTTTATTGAAAAGATTACAATCTCCTAAAGAGACCTCTTGGCTCAACAATGAAAACCAGGTCACAGTATGGAGCTTTACAACGTGATTGAAAAGAGATGTGAGAAATTACGTATAAAAACTCTGAATAACCCCAGCACAGCTCAGATCTGGAAGCAGGTGGAGCAGTAAAGATGCCACAATGTGACACCCACTTGTCATTTCTTAGACTGGTGTTTCACTTACTGTAGTTAGTTTAGTTATTTACAGGAATGCTGCTTACCTTTTTTCTTGTGGGTCAGCTTCAAATTGAAATGTGAACTGTTACATCCATTCATTTCCAGCATGTCAATAATTAAGTATTTAAGAATTCAAGATAAAAACATCATCAGACCTGCTACATACAAATTTTCTATTTAATTTGTAACATACAAATATATATCTATAGCTATTGGCAATAGAGCAGTTTTAAATATAGTAGCCAAGTACAGCTGTGGATGTTGCAATAGGATAGCAGGAAGAGCCTGCATGTAAACTTTCCTACAAAAAGAAACACTCCCACATCCAGCAAAAATAAAGATCTGTGTGAAAGGCAGTAATCAGCAGTGAGATAATCAGTCTTGGGAACCTAAGACTCTTTAGTTTGTATTATATGGAGTATCTGACCATCCAGCCATATAATTGCATGTGCTAGATAAGTGGAGATAGTGGGTTTCAAGGGTGACCTTGAAAGGGGAGGTTTCAGCCCATTAACTGTGAAAGAGGTCTCTAGGCAGGACATCAGGCACACTGTTTTCCAGATCCTATTCTTTGGGCAAAAGGAATTTGGGCGTTTCTTGTGAAGCAAGATTAATGAGTGCATGGGCAACGAAAGAGGTCGATGAACAGGAGAAGGATTCCAGGGCAAACCCATTTGTTTGTGGGGAAACAGATGCATCCTGCAATCCCCTCATGCTAACACTGTTGGCTCCTCTCAGGGACCTCCTCAGTGAGTCCCTCCCAGTGTGGAGGTGAGGCAGAGACTGGCAGTGCTCGTTTGCCTGGAGAGTGCCTGACTCACCCTGCAAACAATCAGTGAATGTCAAACAAACCTTTCACCTGGGCACCTGCTCCTTAACATCATTCTGCCTTCCCTGGAGTCGTGGTTTCTATGTCTAACTTACAGCTGGGGAAACTGAGGCATGGGGAGGCTGTTGTACCCCAGGTTTACACAGCAATTCTGCTGAGCTCAGGATCTTATCCAGACTATCCTGCTAGTCACTCTCAGGCTTCAGCCACAATATCATTTCCCCAGACTTTCTGAGAGACAATCTATGCAGCTTTTCATGCTCAAAAGTAGATCAAAACTAGTTCTCTCTTACCTACATACATTACCCCTTCTTTGGTCTTCTCTGCAGCCTCTGTCACTCCCTGCTTGGTCTTTTCTGCAGCAGCCACCACACCTTCTTTAGCAATGGAGAAACCTTTCTTAAAGACATCCATTCTTGTTGCTTGTTAGGGTATTATCTGGGATGATCTGAATGAGGGAGCAAAAGCAGCAAAAAGCACCTCAAGGCTGGGACTGCGAGATGCAGCCTTACCCTGGGCAGATCTCAGCTTTTCTGGCAGGCTCTGCCTTTGCTCTTCCTCCTGTGCTGGATGAAGGCAGTGTGGCAGAGCTCACAGCCCTCGCTGGCTCTTATTGATGAAGTGTGCTGCAGTGTAGCCAATGCCTGTGTACAGCTGATACTGAAATATTAATGATACGGATCTGCTTGGGAGCTTTAACAAGGGAGGGGGAGAGGAGGACGATGACAGCGGTAGGTAAGGAGCTGTCTGGAGAATTTCCAGACAGAGAGAGCTTTTAAAATGTACTGCAATGCTCTCAGTGAAGAATGGTCTCAGTGAAGAGGGAGACTTTAGCAGAAGAGCTGAGTTCCTGAAAGGGCATCTCCCCGAGGCTGCAGCAGGAGCCAAACACCAGGAGCTCTCCTGGACCCCAGAGGGTGGAGAGCACAGAACACTGACAGTGTTTGTAGCAAACAAACAGGGTCAAGGTTTCTTAGTCTGGCAGTTACCAGAACCCAGCCTTCACAAAATGGTAGCAAGAAATTTAGTAAATCCTGAGAAAAAGGGAACCAGCTATGGCTTGATGCTCAGGTGAAGCGAGCTTGAGGTCCCACCTGCTATGTTTTGTCAAGTGTGAAGTCATTCTTTATAAATTGTGGGGTTTGCTCAGCTGTACATCCCATTACAACACTTCATTTCTGAAAAATCAGATGCCTGTTGGGGGAAATCCTGTTTCCTATTTGTTTCTCTGAGTTGCTGTAGACAGAGCCCTGCTCTGCCGCCGCAGAGTGAGACAACATCTCACACCAAACACCATCCCTCACGTCAGAGCTGGTGCTGCAGAGCACAGCAGGGTGAGAACAGCCAGCACAGACCTGGCTGGGGAAATCTTACAGAGGATCCATCCAGCCTCAAGGCCTGGCTAGGAAAAAATACCAAAACATGGTCATGAATCACAGTTGGATATCCTAATGTACTTGCAGTTAAATTCAAGTTAAAGTGTTTACTGAAGTAGATCCTAGGTGGCCCGAATCAGTTATTTCCCCATCAACAAAATGAAGTTCGGTGCTAGCTGTGAAAGCAATTGCTGGTGCAGCAAGGTGATTTTTTATTTTTTTTTAAATAGCGCCAGATGTGAAACTATGGAAGCCACATTGCATCAGCCTTTGAGCCCAAAGCATGACCTGCTTTGGCTGTTTTTCTGCACCAGGCAAACAGAATATGAAATTCAGAGGCTGAGCTGCATTTTGGAAAGGTAGCATGCTACAATGTCATGAAGTGCAGTGGTCTGCAAGCCACTGCTGCCACAAGTTATCAGCCTGGAAGTGTCAGATGGGCAATGACTACACAGAAAAAAGTCTGAGCAAAAAATGTTGTATCTGTAGGTGCATGCAGACATGTACACTAACAGTTCTTACTGTGGAACTAAGAATAATTCTTCAGTTTTTGGAAGTATTTTTCTTACCCCATACTGAAATTATTGAAAAGCTGTTGATCTGGGAAATAACATATACAGTTCTTAATCCTTTTCTCACAAATAAGTCTCCTTACTTATAAATGAAGAACAAATTTCCATCTGAACATAAAGGAGCCAAATCTCCGTCAGACTAATGAATTTATCAATTGTTAATTTAAAAAAGTGCAGGAATCACAGGAAGGCCAGCACAGAATACCAATTATTATAGGAGTTCACATAGTTCCAGAATGCTGCAGCAAGAAGTGGAAAAGGTTTTTCTTACCATCTGTCAAAATTCCCCCTAGGTGGTTGTTGCTATGGCTGGTGCTCCTTCCTGCTCCCAAGGTGCTCTCAGATTGAAGATATCTGCACCTTACTGTGCCATACAACAGAGGTTTAACCTTGCTGCTCCTGGAGCCAGTCACAAAACTGCCATTGATTTCACCAGGCACGGGCAAGAGTCTTGTTTTAACTACATTTATTAAAAAAAATGAATTTACCATCTTTGGGAATTGCTCCAGGGCCTATTTACTTTTTCACCATACTTTCAAAGACCATTAAAGGAGAGCACAGACATTCCTAGGGTTATGAGTTTTACTGGTATTTTCAGGAGAACACCAAGGCTGATAAGGCTGAGTGGGAAGGGCATCTTGATTTTGTTCAGCTATTGTTCTGTCATTGTGATTTGTACAATTCAATTTTACGTATTTTGCATTGCTATAAAAGGTAATAAATACATGAAATATCAAGCCATCCTGGGATGTGAAACATGAATCATCACCAGATTGAATTAGCCAATACTCAAGTGGGATACTCCTTTCCTGCCTTCTCCTGTCCCAATGACCTTGGAAAGGGCTTACAAGACATATTTCAATGCTGTTGGATCCCTCCCAAGCAGCAGGCAGTTTGCACAGGCATTGTTTTACCTTGGAACCTTTTTAGGAAAGCTCTGAACTCAGGACAACATCGTAGGCAATCATTACAGGGCAGGCATCCACATTGGCTCCTCAATGTTTGCCACCTTCAGGTGACTGCAGGATCCTTCCACTCAAAGCAGAGGATTCAGTCCCAGCTTGTTGCCAATCCTACCTCAGACAAAACTAACAACAAGAGTTAACACAAGCTACCTTGGCTTTAAGATTTTGCTAGGGACTTAACTTTCTGCCTGGTAAGGTTTCCTCCTTTGTATCAGGTAAGAAATCAGGAGAGAAAGGCCTCCAGCAGGCAATTGAGAGATCCCAAGTTCCTGTCTCACCTGGCACAACCTCTTTTTCTCTGTTTTCTGCCTTGCAACACTAGGAGAAGCCAGTTAAGCTACATCACTGTAAACAAATCTGTAACTCAAAAACATTTGGCTGATCTGCATAATACCAAAAGAAAACCTTGTCTTGACTTGTGCAATGACAAACCATCCACTTGCTGTTCATTTAAAGTTTGAGTTCTGGCTGCTCAGACTTGGTTATTGAGCCTCTTGCTGGATAACAGCAGAGTTTTTTGAAACTTCCCCTAAAAGGAGCAGTTCCCCACCTCTCATGTGCCTCCATCTGTCCCTGGGTCTTGGTGGCTGACACCTGGAAGGAAGCAGGTCTGTGCAACATCTGCCAGCAATTCTGGAACATGGGCAAGGAATTCTAACTCAAGTCTACCTATTCCCAAAGCACTGATCCAAGGCAAAGTAAAGAATGCAAAGCAGAAATCACCATTCCCTGTCCTCTACTGTCTTTTTCTTTGTGCCTGCAACAGATTAAACAGGATTTTACTTAATTTGGGTCTCTTCCTTCTTGAATTTTCCCAGTTGGAAGCTACTCCATCCATAAAGGCTTAACCTTGTCCTTTAACAATGAACTTATGCTGGAGACTAACAGCTGACAAAGTCATTTTGCTGGATGAAAGGAGTGTCATTTGGTCATATTCTATTAAAGTATACTTAAATTGTGTATGATATTGTTTGAAAGACAGGTAAGGAAAGGAAAGACAGACTGCTTTGTGGCTGGTAAATATCCTTTGTTGAGGAAGTTATTTTATGGAGAATAATATTAACATTAACAGGATCCAACCTTGCTATATATAAACAGAAATCCTTCCTCTCTCTCTCCATTTATGAAAACTTCAAAATGCAGAAAGGAGAACTGACACAGATCTGTCATTTCCATGCCCTAACGAAAACAAGCAGTTGTCTGACATCCTATGGCAAACAGTTTAGGACTTGAATCCCTGCATGTATGTTTGCATAGGTAATGAGCTAATTTCCTTAGCCAGGGAATGAATAAGCCAGGGACAAGGCATTTTTCAGGAACACACACAGGGATGAGCCACATGCAGCACACAGAGTGCTGCCAGTCCAGCGATCTTCCGTGACTGATCTCTGCTGTCAAACACCACTGAGAGCTTTTGAGCAAACCATTAAAAATACAGGCAACAAGAATTCATCTTCTCCCTCTGACGGACAGACCAGCAAAAGGAATTGCTCTCTAGCCCTGCAGTCCCCTCCTGACACTCTTCTCCCCGTGCTCTCTTCCTCCAGAGCAGCCGCACACGCATGAGCGCGCATCGGCAGCAGGCGAGGGATGAGACAGCATTTTCCAGATCTAAATCCCAGGGCCTAATGAGAAGCTATCCCCTTGCTGTGCAGCTATCAACAAAACTGTCTTCCCAGACATAAAATCTTTTCAGTTATCCAGTCTGCTTCAGAGATTAGAAACTGGGATATAAGAATCTAAAGCAACACCTGCTTTCCATCTTTTCTTGACTTTTTAAACATTTTTTCAAGGATTTTTTTTTCTTTTTAAATACACAGATTTATAACTTAAGTCTATAATTAAGAGCTTTACAGAGTAGGCAGTGAATCTGGAAAGACAGAAAAGAAACAAACAAATTTATCAGATTCTATTTAGTCAAAACTGAATTTCTAAGGGCTGTTTCTCCAGAGACATGCTGACTGGAACAGCCAGAGTGTTTGCTTCCCAAGTACAGCCAAGCCATTTATCACACAGGCCATTGATCAAACACATTGTTTGGCATTGTTTACTCCAAGCTTGCCCACCTCCCATCCATCTGCAGCTGCAGGGCTGACCCTAAACAAAAGGAAAGGGGCCAAGATGAGATTTTGTACCTTAAGCAGATTACCCAGGAGATGGTGCTGGCATCTGATGACTTGGTTGTGGAATTGCAAACAGGACGCTGCATTCTTGGGGAGGGCAATATCAGAGGGGGTTAAGAGCTGTGTTTAATGGAAGTGGTTAGAATTACCAGACAAGGCAAGAGCACTCCTGACACTTACTGGCAAGATCCCAGGACATAAGTGATTGATCCAGTGTAACTGGCAATATCAACTCTTTAAAGGCCAGTTTGAAGTCTGAAGAAGTTTGAACACTTTGAGGAACTGCTTCCTAGAAATACTTGGAGAAAAAATATTTCCATGAATAAGAGCACAAGGGGGAAAAAAGTCACTAGTGACTGGGGACGAGGAGTGGAGAAACAGTATCTTATGGCTAGCTGTTCTTAGAACCACTAAAAACTTGTGAGAACCACCAGGGCATCTCCAAAGATCCCCACCCCCTATGAGTATAACATCCCTTACTGAATGGGTTTTGAGGATATTTTTGGAGTGACACTTCACTATAACACTTCTCAACACCACTTTCCAAATTATCTTTTAAATTGATTTAACTCACCCATGTTTTCATTACATCAGTGGTACCCAGCTCTGTAAGGTACACCAACACCAAACTAGGCAACTGAAGGGTGACTAATAATCTACTGACGTTAGGTGGTGCACAGATGTCTTTCTCATCTAGAAAGTACCTCCTAGAAGACACTGACCTCAGAAAGCAAGGAGCAGGTTGTTACAGCAAATATATGTCTGTTTTCCCTGGTTCCATGCTGAGGCTCACATAAACATAAACAAACAGACAAAAACCACAAAACATGTATCTCATTCCTGAGTAGGTACACTCCTCATACCTGTTCCTCTACAGATATAAAAGAAAACTTAGAGCTCCTTCTGCCAGCAAATCTGATGCTTTGAACCAATAGCATAACCTGAATGTGTTATTCAGGTACCACAAAATATAACAGCTGTTACACAAAAATCTCAACTGCTGTTCAGTAAGGAAGTTCCTTTGAAAAATGAATGCCTTTCATGTGTTCATGGTAGCATCCTATGCTATGCCTACCACAAGGAAAGGGACTTCGTCCCTTGCCTCGCTCCATATTTAGCATCTTTCATAACCACTACCAAAAAACCACTGTGCTAAATTATTAACCTGCAAATCTGTGCCTGCTGCACCCACAGGGCAGCACCATTACAAAGGTACAGAGAACAGGTCCTTGCACCTGGAGGGGTAGCAGATGTTCTGAGCCAGGAGGATGGCAGAGAAACACTGCCCATCACTTGGGAGGGATCACACCCATGAAGAATGACTTCAATTCCTGCAGCACCCCTCACTTCTCTGCAAGCCAGGATCTCACTGCAGGTCAGGCTATAACCCTGTTGCTTGTTTTGTCTCATGTTTGCTTCAGTTCCTTCCTGATAATGGTCTTAATATATAAACAAATATAATGCTTAGGTCACATCCAGTTACTTGTGAGAAAAGCACATTTCTATGTGAAACATGGCACATGAAATATTCACACATTGACATATGTTACAGCAGGATGCACACAATTTGGAAATAAAAGCAGCAGGAAGGAACAGAGGGAAGTTGCTAATTTTTTTCAGTCTTCAGTCCAGACCTTGTGATTTCATCTCCCTGGAGAAGTGACTGCTACAGCAAGAACAGGTTTTCCCTTAGAATTAGCAAAATCTCTCCCTGCCTGGCCCCACTGATTGCTGTCACTGCTCTCAGGCAGCAGTGTCTAGCACAGGTCAGGAAGGGCACTTCTGTGGTTCTCTGGGTTCTTCCATTAAGCATAAAATAGGGGCATCAGGAGGAGGGTGCAAATCCAGCCAGTGATAAGGAGATGCAAATTCACAGCCTTTAATAACAAGGCCTTCCAAAATCCTGGAGAGATTTTTCCTCTATTTTCAGCTGGTATTGGAACTAATCCATAAAAGTTTTACATTTAATGCTCTGCAAGACGTACTGAACTTTGGGCTGATCATCTCATCATTCACACTGCAAGATGATCTAGCAGTCCTGCATTCCCACTTCTTTTGTCAGTGGAGCATCATTCTACTTCACTTTATTCTTTAAAATGCCAGAGCACGTCACCCTGCAAGACAGTGAAAGAAGCAACAAAACTAAAAGCAGCACCACTAGCAAAGCAAAACCAGTAAGAAAACTACATGCAATCTCCACAGTCTTTTAAAAAAAAATATAATTAGAATGTGGTGACAGAGGTAGCTCTGGACAGCAGCTCTTGGCTAGTGGCTTTTCAATGCTAATAAAAAAAAAAAAAAAATTAGGCCTGACACCCAGTGATGACAACCCAAACAGAAATTCTTAAAAATTAACCTGACCTCTCTGAAGGACAACTTCATGAAAAGATTCCATTTTGATGGGAACAGACTATGATTCACAGAACTATTTTGCAAAGGTTGAAGAAGAATGGATGTTTGTAGGCTCTTTTTTACCGTACATTTGCTCTGAGTCCCTCAATACCGACAATTTGTTCTACATACCACAAATACCCTGCTGCTAAAGCCAAGGTATTTCAGCCTTTAAACTGCAGGAAAAACTTGCATGTGCAGCACTGGACCGGGCAGGCCTGTGACATTTTCTGGCAGTGTAATGAGAGTCTGTTAGAGCACTCAGTATTTTCTTTCCTTTCTTTTCTCTTCCTTTCCTTTAAGCTAACATCCTTTTCCTGTGCCTGAGGGAGAAGGCAGTTGATAAAAGCCGAGTTCCTGTTCACAGATAAGTTTAGAAGGCAGGCAAGCTCAGAAGTTCCTTGAATAAGCTATATTCCTACCACCTCATTTTCCCCCCGTCAGAGACGTCTGAGCCCCACACAGGAACCAGGCTGACATTGTTCAATAGCCACGGACATTTCCACAGTGGCTGGGAGGGCCGAGAGCTCTTTCCGCTCTTTGTTACAAAATTTTTTTTTTTATTTTTTCCTTCCTTCTTCCAACTTTCCAGTTAAAGAATATTGCTGGGGCATTTCTGAAGTAATTCAGGCTGAGCTTCAGAGGAAAGAACAAGAGACAGGTGTAAGTGGGGAGGAAGAAGCCCAGGATGCTGGTGAAGCTTTTGCTGGTCTGTAGCACAGTAGGACTGGCAAAGCTGGTGGAACATGCAGACCATCATGGAGATCGCGATGGTTCCGTGCACAGCTTAAAGCCACGAGTGCATGAGAGCTCTGCACACCCCCAGAGAACTCCTCTGCCACACCAAGAAGGTTACTGGGAGGCAGAAGGGCTCAGGGAGGATACTCAAGATTACCCTTCAAGCGTGATCTCCTCACATCAGGAAGAGAGAGGGGATTTGGAAGCTGCGAGCCCACAGCCCCGAAATGGGTAAGTACCCAGTATGTCTGTCTTACACACAACAAGAGTGCATTCCTCTCTGATACTTTTATCATCTGTGGGTACAGGACTGTTTTCATCAAAAGCTTCTCATTAAAATACATTAGGTTTTGGGGGCCAATCTATATCCAAACAAGAGTGGTTTAAATGCTTTAACTCCAGAAACAGAAAGCTGAATTGCCTGTGGAGGATAAAACCACAGATGGGACCAGCTCTTTGCTTAATCTGAGGTTAGGGGTGTGCACACACACAGCAGAGGTGAATCTTCCCAGTTCTGCCAGAAACCAAAACACTACCTCTGGCAGAGCAGAACTAGAGGAAGTTAATTTACTGATTGTTTCTTATCATGAACTGATGCTGATTATTTCTGCTGAGCATGGCAAACTTTGCCCATTAGCAGAATGTGCCTGCCTGCAGACTTGGGCCTTGGAAATGGAGAAAGAAAGGTAGTGGCAGGATGTTAGCAAAATAACAATAGTGAGGAGTAAATATAATGAAGTAAGGAATAATGAATAAGCATGAAAATTACTACAAATTTCACACCCCCACCCCCTTCCAAAGGTTTCCATGCCAGCAAAAATGAGTTTCATTGTAATCTGTAGCAGAAGAGTAGCCATTCTGAGAGTAAAAGCCATGTACTTCACTAGAAATATTCCCAAACCCTATGATTTGTGTAAGTTTTACAGGGCATGTAAGTAGGTCTCTAAATGTTTAAAATAGATGAAAACCAAGCAGGACAGTGAATGAATTTTTTATAGCCTTGATGGATGGGTACAGCAGAGTCCTGTTCAGGAGAGCTGAAACAGCAGCACACTTAGTGCTGTTCACAGCTCAGTGCTTTAGGATGCCCTGGTATTTTTCCCTTTAAATGCTCTTGAGGAAAGGGAAAAAGTGAGATGGAAAGAGACTATAAAACCTTGCTCATGCCATGCTTCCTTTTCATGCAAACTGAAGTATGCAATCTTGTTTCTAATCTCACCTATATGTAAAATTAAGGCCTCCCTTCTGTATGTACCATGGTCAGTGTATGAAAACCTTGCTGTCTTTCACAATACACCTTCCCAAAAATCTGTATCTCCCCTTAATAGCCCTAAGGCACTTCCTAAAGCCTGCAAGGCTTCCTGATGGGTAGTGTTTGATAATGATGTGCTCTGTTAATTAACCAACTCCTGGTTAATGCAGTTCAGCCATGGTCAAAAGAAGGAAACAAGGCCCAAGGGGCACTCTGGGCTTCCAAATTACTCTGCAAGGTGATAATCATCTGACTGTGGTTGAAATGCTGAAAACATTCTGAAAACTCCCAGTAGTATGAAAATTCAGTGCTGTAAAAAGGCCAGCATTACAGGTCAGCAAGATGCTGTAATATATGTCCTAATCAGGATTTCTTCCTTGGCTCTGTAGCTCTGTTCAGCACCAGCTTGTCTAATTCAGCTCAATACCAGCTATGACTCATCCTAATTTCCTCCCAAGGAGAGAAATACTTCCTTCTTTTATGGAGATAGTTGGATAATGAGTCAAATCATAACATTCTCCCCAATTATAGAGCTATGTGGATGACTACAGACAATCCAAATCTAGCCTGGCAGTAGCCTTGAGGTATTTGCTGTTTTGTAGAGCTGTCACACTTAGAGCACACACAAGGCCAGGCAGCTGCTAGGTCTGAGGAAAGAAATTGGAGACTTTGAGAAGAATTATATCTAAAAGTAAAGGGAGAGAGGGTGAATAAGAAGGGACAACACAATTCTTCTTGTAACCACACTCCAAATTCTAAAATGGTTGAAACAACACACCTTCAGAGCATGGAGTCCTCTCGTGCCTGTCAGCTGCTGTGACTGCAGTACCCTGCTAGGCACAGGCAAGGTGTTGTCATGAATCTGGTATTTCCTCCCTACAAGTGTGACACATTCCCTGGAAAAAAAACATCAAGAAACGGGCTTTATATCTTTCTGGAGGAGAACAAGAAGAAAATCATCAGGAGTTAAATAGGAATTGAGAGATGAAGGGAAAAAAAGACATGCCATAAAAAGGTGTGAGAGACATGCAAAAAAAATGTCCAGGATGGTGGAGAATAGTTTTCTACCAAAATGATGTCTTACATCTAGTTTGATTTTGAAATTAGAAAATACTTTTTTGCAGAACTAGGAAACAAACAAAGTCTATGGTAACTTGGTCTTTGTGACAATGTTTTGACTCTCATTATTTGAAAAAAATCAAAGCAATATGTGTTTTGCTCAACCACTTCTTATTTTCCCTTTGTATTAGGAATAGAGGTAGTTACAAAATTTTCTTATATTTTAAAAAAAGGTAGAGCATCATTCTTCATATTGCAGTTATTTGAATAATTGAGACCATCATGACTAAGTACTGCAAGGTATTAATCAGAATCCTCTGGTTTCTGTTTCAACATGTGAGATGAAATGACTCATTAGATCCCAGTCAAATACTTGGATATGTTATTTTGCTAATTCCTCTAAGAACAATAAGATTTTTCACGTAAGAGCTTTAAAATATAAAACAGTAAGAAGTATCTCAGCTGTTGCTTGTATCTGAACAAATAGAAGAAGCTCTGCATGTCCAACTGGACAAGTCTCTGTATGTGTACAAAATCAAAACTATCAAAAGAAGCCAACTTTCCAAAGGAAATCAACCTTTATATTGTTTTTCTCCCCAGCAGCTGTGTGGTTTGACTTCAGCTATTTTATTCTACTGCTGAGGTAAATGGATCCACCTATACCCAAAACTTTCAGCAGAATTAAAAAGGGAAATTAAGAGACCTGTACATCAGGAACAGCCAGGCTCACAACTCAGATTTCATGCACTTAGTGCTGTACTTCATTAAAGAAACCAAGACAAATGAAGCATGTAAAAGGCACATACAGCTCCAACAGCAAAGCCCAAAGCTGCCTGTACCCTCAGTTAGCCTGACCTGTCTGTCAAGTAACACTGTAAACCAGATCCCTTTAGCATTCCAGGCTAAAAATAATCTTAGGAAAAAGCAGAGGTTATTTTTAACCTTCCCCCTCAGTAACAACACTGACAGAGCCAGTTCCCAGGTGGATGGCTCATCCTGTAAGGGAGAAATGGACGGTGGTGCTGGAATGGGAAGAAGCACAGCAACTACAGCTGGCTTACCCATCTGCCCAAAGTCTCACAGAACTTCTGTTTCCAGAAGTGTAATCATTGCCAAGTGGCCCCTGTTCTGGTTTTGCCCTGCAGCTGGGCAGGTTCATTTTTCCTTCTTTCTTTTTAATCCACAAACACATGGTGTCATCTCCTGGGATTTTTTTTACAACATACCCACAAAAAAAGGAAAAATAAAATTAAAAAGTCTCCAAACTCTACCACCTGACCTATTAAATAGGAAAGGCAGAAATCTTCAGCTTAAGTAAATTCTTGATTTCACTAATATATTGTGAGTTTTTGACACAAAATTCTGTGAAGTCACCCTTGATTAGAGGAAGGTTTCCTGATGTCAGCCAGGTGTGTTGTTATCTCTCTCAGCTCCTCCTCTCATTCCACATCAAGGGGCCACAAAGAATCAGGCCTGTTCTTGTGACTATCCAGTGTGTCAAAACATGTAACTATCCTCCCAAGTGTACACAAGCAGAGAAAACCCAATTCACTTATTCTAAGTAAAGTCAGTGTTTAATCTTAATAGCTTATTATTTTTTGTTCACTTTTACAGGAAGAATCCATTAATATAATTAAGACCAGTTCCACACTGACTCATCTATTTCTTCAAAACAAGGCAGGAACTTTTGTAGGAAGCTTATGGGATACCGAAATTTCCCACCAAAGGGGCACAGAACATACACTTAAAATAAAAGAGTTTGGATGAAGTGCAGCTAAAAGTGATCTTTAGCCCCTGACATCCTGAAAGCAGTGGAACAGCCATTGAGTGCTCAACAATAGCTTTGGCAGTGCCAAATGCATCAACAGAAGCAAAGCTTTCCTATCAAAATGAGGCACTTGGCTCCTTTCAGGACTTCAGGAAATTCTCCAATATTTGGCTGTCATTGAATGGCTCAGCTGCAGGTGGAATAGCTCCCCATTAGCCTGCCTGATGCAAATGACACTGCTCCATTCCACACAGTGCAGGAGTTACTCAACCCTCTGTGCCCACGGGATTGATTTGTTTCACAGCTCATTACTGCAAGCTGCAGCAATTAATTTCTTCAGCAGATAGCAAGGGAGCTCCTGTTTCAGCATCATAACCACAGAATCACTGTCAGTGCTATCACCACCTGGGCCCAACACCTTCCTGCTTGTGCAGTGATCACTGGGCAGCCCTGAACAAACCTCCCCTCATGCCCCAAACACAGTCAGCACACTGCCCACACCCTGAGCACGTGCCAATGGGAAGCTTGGCTTCCCAAGCACTTCTAACTCCCTGGCATCAGCACAGGTGTGCCAAAGGGTGGCTGCAATTCCTGCAATTCCTGCTTCCAGATGAGGTCTGACAAAGGAGTGATCAGGCTGTACTAGGGGTGAACTTAAGTGTGCAGGAATCAAAGGATAAAATCCAAGTGTAAGCTGCCCTCTCAATGGGCTGCAAAGTCTCCACTGAGGGGGGATAATAGAAATGAGGTAATGGCTGCGGATGCTCTTGAAGAGGAAAATCTCCTTGCATTTACTTCTCTGGAATTGTTTGTACAACAGTTGGATTTGGCTCAAAATCAGCTCCCAGTCAAGCCTGCTGTTCCTTGAACTCTTGCTCCCAGTTCAGGACTGCATTTGCTCTGAAAGTCTTCAGTGCACTATGGTTTTAGGATGTCCTGCAGGACAGGACTACCCCAACTGATAACAGTCTAACTGTTGGAATACACACTGCATTCAACCTGGGTCACTCAGGACTCTGGAAGATTTCCAGCAGTGCATGGAAAGCACATGTTTGAAATGACCATTGCCACTCTTTTCAGTCCAGTTTAAGATGAACTGCAAATCAAACTGCTCTCACCCCAGTGAAAACCAGGGTGTTTCACGGGATGAGACACGGGGAGATCCCAGACCCTGCCTGGGGGGAGTTCTATTGCCTTTGGGAGTTTTCCTGAGGGAAAGGAGAAATATGAGAGTTTCTGCTGTTTGATTCTAATACAGGGCTGCTGGCTGCCTGGGAAGAGCTTCAGAATTCACTGACAGACCACCAGGCATCACTTGTCTGCTAATTAAAAACCCAGTGGCACACCATGCTGCTTTGGGAGCCAGCACCTTCCCCAACAGCTGAACACTTTCTGTAGTCCATAAAATAGAAAAAGATACATCTGTCTCAATACTGACATGCACAGTCTCAGTTTAGATTAATTTAAATGTGGTACTTTATTTCCTTTTCATTGAGGCTGCTTTTTCTTGTCAGTGAGAAATTTGCACTGAGGGAAAAACCAACTACAGCTAAAGCCTTATTCTTCAACTAGTATAAATCAGAACTCAGTGGAAAATCACTTGTTTAAACTGAACTAACAGTCTTCTACTACCTTCCTATAGCACACTAAGCAGGAATTACTGCTTATCTGGTGCCTTTTTGCTGTATAGGAAAATGTTATGGTCTTGAAAAGTTTTGCCCACCGTGACTAGTAGGTGCAGGCATGGCTAGGCAGCAGTTTTCAAAGTAATTCTAGACACTGGCTTCCTTGAGAACAGAAACCTGAGGAAACTGATGGTGAAGGACAACTCAGTTGGACCAGTACAGCCAAAGGAATAACAAAACTTATGAAAAACATCCCAACATCCTGAATTCCTGAAGCTTTTGTTCAGGCAAAAATTCCACTGACCTAGGAAACATCTAAAATTATGCACTGCAGTGCCAATCAAGAGAACATGTAGCAAAGAGAACTAAAGTGTGTCAGTCCCTCACTGAGCTGGGGAGATTACTCACACTCACTGACACACTGCAATTGTCTGTATGAAGGAAAGACACTACCCCATATTCATCTGAGCAGAGTCAATTACTGCAGAGCAGCCATCCAACCTTTTCTCCTGGTTCTGTGGGTTTTATTTTGTTTCCTATGATAAGGTGGCCCAGCCAAATCCTAGAATCAGAGAAAGAACTGCCTCCATTTTGCTATGTTTCAACAGATCCCATGTAAGAAAAAAAATCATTCTCGTATTAGTTTCTAAACACCTGAAAGATTCAAATAAAAAGAGCCTGAGCTAACCTACATTTGCTGAATCTTATTTAAATACAGAATGTTTTGTCATCAGATATATTTAACCTCAGACGTAAGAATACAGTTGCCTCAGAATTAGGCAGAAGTGAATAGATGCATGTGAAGACTCTATTTAATAAGATTAATTCATAATTAGAATGAAGTCTGGGGAAAAAAAAAACAAACCACCCAACAAACAACACCACAGGCTAGCAAAGAAAACTATTAAACCACTTTTTCCTGGTTTAAAGAAACCAGGGATTAATTTCTTTGCAATGTGAAGCAGGAAAAGCCCTTGAACAAATGAAACATTTGCAGCCCTGAATTTGCTAGGGTTCCCTCAAGAGCTGCTCTAACTTTCAGCATTATGATAAATGTTACTGTTCACCAAATTACAGGGAAGGCTTTTCTGCTCTCCTCACATGAGCAGCTTCTCTCTGTCCCTCTCTCTTCCTGGCAGCAGAAATTTGCACCAAAGAAAACTGCATTAAAGAGAATAAAAGCAGAGGGTGTTAAGTTGGTTACATATTCAGTGAATGAAGTGACATAGTTACAAACAGGAGAATAAATGCAGAAGCAGAACACAAAGCTGCTGTGTTCCAGAAACCAGCTCAAGAAAGAAAGTGCTATTTGTGAAGGAGCAGCTCTTTGAAATTTCACAGCTTGATTCAGAGCCTTTGGTGCCAGAGAAGTCCTGCATGCCTCACTGAACTTTAGATCAAGCCCTTCTCAGTCTTTTACATTGCTGCACTTAACATTAAAGAATGACGTGGTTTCCCTCAAGGTTAATCCTGTTAAGGAGTATTTTTAGTTACAGATAGCAAAGTTTCCCTAAAGGAAGCATTTGACAAGTTTTTCAAAAAAATACTGTAATAGAAGTTTCATCTTTGGGCACATGCATCTATTTGGCAGCTTATTACAGGCCTTATCTACTTACTTGAGGAAAGAATAAACTCTGATAAGTTTTATGGAACTCAAAACCTCTGAAAGTTTTTGTGATTAAAACCACAACATGGCATTACATAGCCCTTCAGCTCCACAAATAAACCTTTAAGATCAAGTGAGAGAGAACCAGTGAATATATAGTAAAGAAAACTGGACATAAAGAACTGTGGCAAGCATTAAAGGATGTTTTGACTGAGAGTCCATCCCCTCTTTTTCCCCCCTCATTCATTCTGCAGAACATTAGTGCAAAGCAGGCATCAAGGAGGGATCAACCACTGATCCAATTTCTGATACAACATAACAGCTTTCTACAATTGGGAAGGTCACCAAGTACCTCCAACACTTTAACAAGTTTTGAAAAGGAATCCTTGTGTTTTCTGTTCTGTTTGTGCAAATCCACCTGTGAAATATAGCAAAAGCACTCACAGTCCCACAGTGCCTCATTCTTGCTCACACAGGTTGATGCATGTGCACATTTGGCTTTGCTCTATGTGGCTGACATGACTCCAAGGACTTCTTAGGATGGACTTGCATATGGTGGGAAAAAACCCCAAAATCAGCCCAGATGATGATTCACTGGGTGTGGATTGTTTTCATTAGGAAAGAACAAAACCCTGAAGCCAAAGAATCCTGTTTTAAAAGGAGGTTTCCACACTGAATGCAGACTCCTGCCTGGATCTGGCAGGCATCCTGCTGGCAGGGGCAGGGATCCTGCACCTAGCAACAATACCAGAGAGCTCCAGCACCAGTGCCTGGGCACTTCACTTCCCCAGGAAAAAGTAGAGAGGATTTGAGGGGAGAAAGCCTCTTCCAGCTATGCCCTGCCAAGTGCATGAGAGAGGGCAGCACAAAACCAAGCACAAACCCTGTTGTAGAGTTATTTAACTGACACCAAATACCAGAAAAGTGCCACAGCTGTTAAAGCCTGGAAACAGTAAACCTGGTAAACTTAGGCATAGCTTGGAGGCAGATGTCATCAGAGCACATGTGCTGGTCTGCTGGATTTTACTGAGTGGTTTTATACTCTGACACAAGCAGTGTTTGACTCTGGAAGAGTAATAGTTCAATAAAAATTTGAGGATTTGTCTTCCAGTTCAGTCCCATAAGAACCAAGACATCCATTGATCATAGGTCCAAAATTTCCCCCAGTCACTTGTAAAGGCCTCAAAGCCACAACTCAAGCAAGTTGTTTTGGCTGGGAATCACAACAAAGGCAGCAGCCTCCTTTCCTGTTCTGCTTTCCCAGCCCTGCAGCCTTTGCCAGATTCCTGCCCTTGCTTCTAACAGATGAAGAGTTTTGCTTGCATGAGTGCTTGCTGAAATCTTAATCACATTTTCCTTAAGAAACAGGGGAACAACACAGGCTATGGCCCAGCAAGCCTGGTGAACTGTTCCCAGCTAGCCCAGGCTGTCTGCCCTTCCATCCTGAAGTTTTCAGCTTTCTTCCCTTCTCCTGGCTGCTACAGTGCCAGCTTCTGCTTTCGTGCAGGACTCGGTTCCCCATTGTTACACCAACTCCCTGAGAGAGGCAAACCTTTTCCATATATGCTGATAGTTGGAGATTTGGTTCCTGTATTCCCATTTAAAAATACACTGCCTAAAGTTCAGCTGTTTCCATTATAGTTATTACTCGTCACTTCCTGCCCCTTCTGGTCTTGGATTTAGCCATCAAACTTCAGCCAACATTCCACTGCCAAGTCTTGACTTTAAAGGAAGAGGCTCACCTACACTCTGGGCCTTTGTAATTCTGACTTGGAAAATTAATCAGACTATTAAAACTCACTTGTCCTTGCTGGAAACATAAAACTAAAACAACCCTTTTACCCCAAAATTATTTTCCTGCAGGTGATGGGAGAAATTATTTTGAAGCTAGCCTACTTCATAAAATCCAATCACTTAGTATATTATGTTGAAGAAGTAACACTTACGAAGATATTATTAATGGAGTTAATGTTGGATTAAGTTTTCAGAAGCAGTCTGCCTCAACCTGATGAGTCAGTCATATGGCATCTGAAATGGCAACATGCCTAGAAAGGCCATTTGACATTTAAAGTGACATTAACCCACAGGTTATCATGGGCTGGAAATTTCTCCTGCAAAATGAAAGGACTGGAAATGGAACTAATGCATCAAAGTTCAGACAATCAGCCCTTTTGTAACAAATGCAGATAAACATCTCAAATGAAAACAAACGAACTGGGAGTGGAGGGAGAAGGTAGGAAGCATTTTCCACTTTCCTCATCATACAGCTGGGAAAAATACAAATGTAAAAATAAAGGCCTTTCTGCATTTCACTTTTTCTTGGCACTGTTACAGCCAGAGACTTAGAGACCTACTTCAAACTCTTTTCCCACGTTTTTGCTCCTCTAGGAACTGGTGTTCCTTCACGCAGTCCCGCCTGGTCACATACATAGAAGCCTGCATGAAGGAGAAGTACATCGTCAACTCCCAACAGCCCTGCCCCAACGGAGCCCCAGACTGCCAGAAGATCATGTGAGTGTCCTAAATAAAACCAGTGAAGAAAGCAGTATTTTCTCTGATGTATCTAAAAGATGTTTTCAACAGTTCTGAAGCCTCATCATTATTTCTAGGGGAATTTAAAACAAATTTCTATCTTCCTTGGTAACTGTTTTGGAATAATGTGTTTAATAATAAAATGGTCTCCACACCTCATCAGAATACTACAGCATTCAGGATCAGTCCAAACTTGATTGCAAAGGACTCTATTACAATAAATCTAATGCCCAGACCCTTCCTCTCCAGGTACAGGACAGCCCTGAAGCCAGTCTACCAAGTGAAACAGAAGACTTTGAAGTCTTTGCAGTGGAAATGCTGCCCTGGATTTATTGGCAAGGACTGTGAACAGCGTGGTAAGCAAAGCTGGAGAACAAGTATAGGAATGAATGACTAAATGCCAGGCACAATGGCAAGAAATCAATCTGCCTGATTTTTCTCCTTATTTTTTAGAATTGATGCCTTATTTTTTTTCATCTGCTATGTCCCAAATCACAGATACTTTGAGCCAAGAGCGTCATAATTAGTTGCAATTAATAGTTAAATAGCATTAGCTACTTATTCTTCTCTTAATAGCACCTTTGTATGGAGAAAGGTATTAATTTGCTGGAAAGCCTGTCAGATGTCCATCTTAGACAAGTCCTTCTAGGAATGTCTAATTCCAGGTAGAAACTGGTGACATCACAAAGCAACACTAGTGTGTGAAATGCCCTTGGTCAGTTCAGAGGATGAAATCATCTGGCTTGGAAATCACAAGGTGTCCAAGTTCAGAGGAGAGGGCAGCCTTCACAGTCTGCATTGCTCCTCCTCTCTGCTTACCCTGGCTGCAGAGGCTCTGGCTCCTCCACAGGGAGCAGCTCTACAGCACAGGCAGGAGCAGAGCCCAGACTGTAAACTCCAGGAAAGCTCCAGGAACAGCCCTTGAATGAACTACTGGAACCCATTGCACTGCTGAATAAAGCACTGGGGGCAGCAGGTTGAGGGAGGGGATTTTGGCCCTCTACTCTGTCCTCCTGAGACTCCACCAGGAGTCCTGCATCCAGCTCTGGGGTCCCCACCTTAAGGACATGGACCTGTTGGAGTGAGTGCAGGAGCACCTCTGCTATGGACACAGGCTGAGAGAGCTGGGGCTGCTCAGCCGGGGGGAAAAGGCTCCAACGAGACCTCAGAGCACCCTCCAGTACCTAATGGGGCTACAAGAGAGATGGAGAGGGACTTTTCACAAGGGCATGTAGTGGTAAGACCAGGGTAAATGGCTTCAAACTGAAATAGGGCAGGTTTAGTTGATGTATTAGGAAGAAATCCTTTGCTGTGAGGGTGGTCAGGCACTGGAACAGGTCTCCCAGAGAAGCTGTGGGTGCCCCAGCTTTGCAAGTGCTCAAAGCCAGGTTGGATGGGTCTCTGAGCAGCCTGGTCTAGTGGGAGGTTCCCTGCCATGGTGAGGGGGTGGGAACTAGATGGTTTTTAAGGCCCCTTCCAACCCAAACCATCCTGTGATTCTATGATCTATGCAGCTGCTAATAAAGAGAGAGGGGAGAGAGTGTGGTTTAAAAACTGAATGGTGGTTTAAAAATGGCATTGGCAAGATTTAGCGAATAATACTCAAAAAGCAGAATTTAAACAGATTTAAGAAAAAAATAGATTTAAGAATTTAAATAGAAGTAAGGGAATTTAAATGAATAAAAGGCAATTCCCTCTAGCAATTAAGTCCACCATAACAATAAAGGCAAACATATGTCTGAAAATTTTTCCACAATCTACATTAACGCACCTACAGACTCCACAGATAAAAATCTCTGGAGGTTTAGCTTTTCTTCACAGATAGCTTTCATTTGTGGTTCGATCTCTTGGTGAACTTCACACATAATGTTTGAAAGATATTACCAAATGCAGTGCTACTATTTTAGCCTCTCTATTGTTACACTCATTGACCAAAACCAGCTCCTCCATCAATATCTTCTCATTTGTACAGCATCATTCACTGCTGCTGGACCAGAATGTTCAGGTAACTGTGGAACAAGGAAGAGGAATTTGCACATCTTTAGATGGGGCCCCCAGAAAAGAAAAAAGCCCCACTTATTTGCAATAGATTAATTTCTTATGAGCAAAGCTTGGCATGAGTTAAAAATCCCTACACTATACTGCATAGCACTGCCATGTATGCAATGTTGTTTGCCAGTGCAAGGAAAGTAAGTTTTGCAGAGAAGGTGTTCTTTCCCTAGGAAGCCTGTCTCCACACCATTTACATAACACATGAAATTCCTGTGTGGTCTTGCTAAACTGCAGTAGTTTCTGCATCTAAAACACTTTCACAGCTGTATCATATCTCAATTGCAGATCCTAATTTTATCCTGGTGCCAGGAACTGAAACTGAAGGACGAGAAGAAGAGTTCTCAAACCACAGTATGTGCTTGAAGTTATTTTGTTTGTCATCCTTTTACATCTCAGTCACTGATCAGGAGAAAAAAAGAGAAAAAAAATATTTGAAGCTGTAATTTTAAAGTGATAAGCTATGGACAAACACTCTAGTGAAAGCATTCTCTGAAAAAGCTTTGAAACAATACATTTACTGACATAAATGAGGGCTTTTGCTATAACATTCTGTGAATGCTCACAACAAAACATTCCAAAATTTCAAAGCTGTCTTCCACTGTCTTTTGCTATAACACTCTGTGAATGCTCACAACAAAACATTCCAAAGTTTCAAAGCTGTCTGGTGAACAGTGGATGCCAGCTGGTGCAGAGCCTTACCCCTTTCAGTGGCATGGATGTTAACCCCTTGCTCTGCAGTGGGTTCACAGGACAGCACACCATGCTCACAAAAATCTACCAGAAAAACAATCCACTGAAAATGCTATTTTAGAAGGACCCCCAGTAGCTCTGAGACTACAAATCTACAGTACCTTGCAATTGTATCTCAGGCACTCCACCCTACCAGTGTAAGTAGCACAAGGACCCTCCCTTACCACCTGGGAAGTGGTCTGGCCTGCAGTGTTATTAAGTGCCTTTCAGCAATTAGCTTCAGGGAAATATTGCACACTTTGAAATCTACAGCTGCAATTCACAAGTATTTATTTAGAAAAACATCACTTAAAAAGCCCCTCCATGAGTCAGCTCTGACACACACTGTGCTCCTGAATCCTCAGTGGAATGTCTCAATTGCTCTTTCATCCCTTCCTTTTATTCTAGGCTGTTAAACCTTGCCATCCTTTCAGTCAATGGCTTGAAAAGAGTTAGTATTCCAAAACATTTTTATGGCATGGGGAGATTTCTAATTAAGAGCATTTTATTGCCATCATGCCTGTTGTAACTGAAGTTCTCTGCAAATATTTGAATATATTAGGTTTCCAACACTGCTGGAAAAAATCCTTGCAGATAAACTGCAATTTAAAATGCCAGAAATCAACAGACCCCCTAAATGTCAGTGCAAAATTTTCAGAATGAAAACCAGCCAGGTGTTCTCAGAGGCCTTGCATGAATACCTGTCACCTGGTCGCTGCACCCTGTTGCATGACTTTGTTTTTCTAATCTTGTGACTAGTGTCAACATCAGTGGATTCAAGAGAAATGTTCGAAGTCATTCAAAATCATGAGGCTTTACTGGATGATCTTCAAAGTGATATTCATCAAGCAGCCAGCACCTTAGGTGACTTACAGAGACTATTTGAGAACAACGGTACAAGCATGGTGTTAGAAGTGAACGAGAGCAATTCAGGTGAGAGGTCTGATGCAGAACTATCAGCCCATGACAGGCTGAAACCACATAAATCAGAAAGAAAATGTGAAAGCAAAAATACCCTGGTATTCCTTGGTCTGCTGGTTGCTTCTACAGAGAGAAAAAATGGGTGCAATCCCAATGCAAATGAATGAACCAAAGAGTAACTTCAAAATGGGAAATGAGAGGAAAGGCATTGTTCAGAATACGCCTTAATCACAGAATAAAGAGGCTGCTTGTATTTAAAATTTGTTAACCTTACTTTTCTGCTTCTATGGCTTCTTCTCTTCTCTGGGGATGCAGAGTTTAGATCTGTTCTTTTTCCATACTCGTGATGTATACTCTGATGTGTGGAATGGCACACTGGTGTTTCATGAAAAAATGAAACATTTCACCCATCTCTGGGACATTGTTTCTGCCATATACAGGAGAAGGAAAAAAAGAGCTGCTGAATTCAACCTACCATAGTGAGCCACTGGCTTGCAGAAACATTTTCTAATGATACAGACTATACAGTACTCAGTGAACTTCAAGGCACTCTAAAGTTAGAAACTGAGCCTTAGTATAATTCTCATACAGTCCAGATACCTCACAGATTTTTCAAGTTATTTACTCCTGACCCAGAATATTCAACTGTTAAGATGCTGTATAACCTTGTGGAGTTGAAAGCATGAGAAAAAGAACATTATGACACAGTCAAAAAAGAAAGAGCTCACTAAGAACTGTTGAGAAAATGGACAGTTATGGACACTGGAAAAACCATCTGTCCACAGGGTTTCACAAAGCATAATTTTTAAGACATAAATGGGGAAATCAATACATATATAAGTTATTTTCTGCACACTCTTAGACACCGTGTGCTTCATAGTAACCTTTATCTAACAACAGGATATTTTTGCAGTTGTTGAAATTTATCATGAGGTCAGATTCTGGGAAGCAAGACAGCAACTACTATAGAAAAATGAACACTTGAGTTTACCTGTCTAGATTGTATTCCAAAAGCAGAATTTAATTTTTTTTTCCAACTGTATTAACAGATCACCAGGAAAGGCTTCTGCAGCAAGTTTTGTTTCCTCATGTGGAGAATTTTCTAAGGAAACATTTTAACCCAATGTGGGCAAGCTTCAACAAAAGTTTACAGAACCTCTCGAACATAGTAAGAAATCTGTCCCATGATGTGGAAGCCAACAAGAAAAGCATAGAAAGATTCCAAGAAAGCACTGTGCCCAAGAAGGAATTCCAGGAGCTGGGAACTAAATTTGAATCAAAAGTCAAAGAAAACATAGTGAAAGTTGATGAGGCAAAAAGAGATATAGAGAACAAAGTGCACATGCAGCAGGCTGATATTCACCATAACCTCAACATGCTCAAGGCAGATACTGACACAAGACTCAAGAAGCTTCATAAGATACAGCAGCCCCATTTCTTAGCTTTGAACAACAGCATAGCAAACATGAAACAAGAGCAAAACCTTCTGGAAAATAAACTGGAAGCTTTGAAAAAAAATTTAACAGAACTCTCTTTACATCATGGTCCCAAAGATGAAAACAGCCAGTTAACCATCAAACATATGAATGAAATACTGTCAGGGCATGCCAAGCAGCTTAAAGAACTTTACATGGAGTCAGATGTGGCCTTTCAGAATATTGCAGTTTTAGAGAGGTGGTTTAAGGAGTTAAAGAAGAACATCTCAAAGTATAGGCCAGAAGATCTTACAATAACTTTAGCTGAGAAATCAGTTATTATGGAAGAAACCAATGCAGCAATGGAAAGGCAGCTAGCAGAGCTCAACTACACTCTGTCAAACCTTCAGGAAAACTATTCAGATCTGCTGCGGTACATGGAGGAATGCAATTGCCAGAGAGTATCTGCTGACACTGATGTGCTGGAGGAAGATCCAAGGAATAGCACTTATTCCCTTGAAGATACCCAGCCAAAGGATATGAAGCACTTGGAGTCAGTTTTCAGAGATTTCTTCAAGAGTGAAATTGAAGAGCTCTCCTCAGCTATTCCATCCATCCATCTGTCTCTTAACCTCCGTCAAGAAGAGAACAGACAGCTTCAGTCACAGGTTATGGCTTTTTCAGAAGACATGGGCTTGCTGAAGAAGAAAGATGAAGAAATTCATCGACACATCAAGTATCTCAATAGCTCTTTTAGCTCTCTTTTGAAAGATGCAATGCGGCACGAAGAAGCACTGGAGGCTCTACTGAGACATGAATTTCTGGATGTCTTTTTTGAAGATGACTTTAGTAGCCTAATACCATCAGTATTTCAGCTGCAAGAATCTCTCAGACACTTTTCAGATAAACTGCAAGAACAAAATGTGACTTTAGAATCTCTGAAGAGGAGATTTCATCCCTTGGAGAGAGGTCACCAGAATCATCATGATGCTCACATGCCTCCTAAGCACCCTGAAGAGGAAACACAAACCTCCTCTACTCTACACGAAGTCAGCAGCCAAGGCAGCGTCAGAGAACATATGGAACCTAACTATGAGGCTGCCAAAGATGACTCCTTGGAGAGCTCAGCTTACAATGATATCATGACTCTGAAGAATGATATCAAACATCTGAGCCTGGCAGTCAAGAGGCATGAATCCAGAGGTGACATAAGTCTCTGCTGCAATCATACAATAGCAAATGCAATTGAGCCACTCAACGTTTCTGTAGAAAGTCTCTCTGCAGATTTAGCAACCATCAAGCGGAATCTGGAGGAACATCTGGTGACTTTCAAAAAACTATTTGGAAGTAATGAAGAATTAGGTGCCTCAAATATAAGTCTGGATGTTACAAAGATTCAGTCAGTGCTGCAGAAAAAAGGGAGAAGGCAACAGAAAGGTCAAGACAAGCAAAGAGACAAGAAAAGGTCTGAGAAGCACAGAGAAAATACACAAACAATAAGTGGAAGAAATACAGTGCAGACAGAATTTGTGGAAAAAGGTGTGTTATTTTCTTTTGCTTGTTCATGTACAGGTCTAGCTTCTTTCAAGGCCCTGATGCAAGTTCCACACACAGCATATTATTAGTATTAGTTATAGGAACTCTGAGGGATCTTGTGGGATGCTGGAGGGAGAAATTCTGACATTACTTAGATCCTCCCGCTCCACCAGTTTAAATAGAAAAAAAAAAAGCAGTTTGAGTGAGAACCAAGCTGATATTCTGCTGTATTTTGGTTAAGGCCAATGAAATTACACCCGCTATAGCTGCTAGGAAATTGGTCTTGAACTAATTCAACTTCAGGTGTTTAGAAGACAAATTTTGTTTGTAGATGCTCATGTTAATGCAATAGCAGTCTTCTCTTTGGAAGCTGATGTGGAATGCTTCTTTTTCCCTGTTACTTTGTTACTTGGCTCTGGAAGGAGCATACTCAAAGCACCAAATCCTTCTCAAGACAGACAGATGGATTAAATGAGCTGTTATAATTTGCACAAGTGGAACAGGCAGGACTGATGAGAGAGCACATACTCCCTCTCTTACAACCAAGCTTCAGAGACAAGTTTTCAGCTTATACTTCACTGGGACTGGCCAGTTCCCTTTCCCTGTAAGCATGTGACCATAAGCACCTGGTAATTACAACCACCACAGCTCCAACATTGGCTTTTATGATTGCAGCCCTCGCTATGGACAAATAACAGAGCAAAAATCAGCCCCTTTAGGCAGCTGTGCTGCAAAGCTGTAGTTAAGACTGAATAAGCAGAGAACATATTCTTAACTGATTTATTTTTGGGACAGTAAAAGAGTGATATTTTTTTCCCCCTGTGTGGTCCCAGTCTTATACTTTTCCAAGAGTTCCAGGGAATCATTTGATCTACTCCAGTGTAGATCTACATAACCATTTCCAGTGTCTAGCTTTGCAAAGATGCATACAAAAATCAGGCCTGATAGGGATTCACCTTATCTCCCATCCTGATGATCTTGGGGAGAGGAGAGCACTCACTCACTGCTTAAATCCTGTTTCTTTTTCAGACTCATTGGTGGCATTCCACGTGGGATTCTCAGAAAGAAAGGATAAAGAAAAAACTGTGAGGTTTAATGAAACGTACCTCAATTATGGAAACAGCTATTTCTCTGAACATGGCCACTTTAAAGCACCACACAAAGGTGTCTACCTGTTGTTCATCTCTGTGGAGTTCAGCTCAGGACCAGCACTGGGCCAACTCTCCTTCAGCCGTGGGTACAAAAGAACTCTCTCAAGCAGTCAGAGGAAAACCCCACATGGAAACACCATGACTACTTTTGCTATAGCAGAAATGGAGAAGGGGGAGACAGTGTGCTTTGAATTGCTGCACGGCTCTGTAGTGAAGCGAAGCCCACCTGGGACAACTATGGGTGGATTCCTAATATCTAAAACTTGAATAGTGACATTTATGTTTTATTAATCTCCTTCCATAGGTGCAATGGATGCATTCACTATTGCTTCATCTGTGATGTATTCAATGCTACTGCATGTGTTTAAACATAGCACTACCCTAGGTTTGTCTTCATGCTTCTTTTCTGGAAGTGTTTGGCTTTTGATTAGTTGCTTATGAGCAGCAATGGGATTTTCTTTCAAGTGAAAAGCTAATGGTTTGGACTCCAGATGTATCAGCACACACATTCCCAAATCTTTCAAATGTGAGAACTGCACATAATTGTTTTGTGGGACTTTCTTCACTTTTAACACAAATTTCTCCCTTCCCTTGACAAAAGATTATCCTCCCATGACAGATACCCCCAATCAGTCACAAGGAAAAGATTTTAGGTATAACTGCACACTCTCACGTTATGTGGATGGTACCTTAAAACCCAGAAGCCAGGGCAATTTTACCTTCTAGTTCTCTGTGGACCAGAGACTATCTTGGAAACTTCTGCAACTCACTCCAGTGTTTCAGTCTATGCACAACAGGAACACCAGAAGAGATCCATCAAACTCAGTAGAATTCACTCTATTGCCAGTATTTGCAAGCAAGGATCTCCTAAATGGTCCAGTCTTTGTTTCTTGGCCTGTGATGTATTTCAGCTACACTGCAAAAATTTAAAGCATTGTTAAGATGAATTACATTTACATTTAGACACTGCGAAAATGTCAACAATATTTTAGAAGTATTGGTGAAAATGCAGTTTATTTCTAAAGTTAATCCTGGAGATTATCATGAATTCAGCCCAGAGTTCAGTATTTAGTAAATATTTTAAAACCAAGCAAGCAAAACCAAAATCAAAAGGCAAGCTCATTGGTCTGTTATCACTGCTGAATATAAATTTGTAATTAGAGTAAATCAAAGAGCAGAACTTCTGAAATGTAGAGGGTTTTTTATTTCCAAAACATTGAAGTGATCATGCCTGGTCACATCTTAAACTTTCTTTTCTGTCAAATAAAATTTCCCAAAGACTTTCACTCTAAAGAAGTTCAAGTATTGTGGTATTTTTATCTATTCTAATACCTTACATAGCAATATTAAAACAATTAAATTTGCCAAAATGAAATGCACTTTGGAATTTCCAGTATTTTTGATGAAGATATATTATTATGCAAATTGCACCCTTTTAAAGTAGTATTTTTTAACAAATCTATTCTGCTGTTAAGAATTTTCTTCCCACCTACCTGTATTCTAAGCAATACTAACCTCTCATTAATTGTTAAAAACCCCCAACACATCGGTACCAACACACAATGCACTTAAAGCAACAGCCTGACAAGCAGACAGTACCTATCTTCTGAAATAAAGCTACAAAGCAATTTCAGCTACTAATTTGCTGAGAAGACTGTTTTCTCTATCCTGAAAATCCAAGAAAACTAACAACAAGAAATGCTCCTTATCTCCTCCTGGCCAATGCTGATTTCCACAGGAGATGCCCAGGCCAGGTGTTCCTGTTTTTCTAGCAGGGAGCCATGGCTCACACTGCTCTGCTGCAGGGAGAACAAAGTGCCTGAAAACTCAGTGTCATTTTCTGTCCCACTTTTGCTCAAAATATCTGAGGGAAAAAAGAAGAATAAAACTGAAGGGGTGAAATGAAGAAAACCATCCAATTGTAAGATTCGGTTCTTTCAGTACAAAGCAACCAACTTGGGTGACCTGGCTGGGTTTTTACCAGTGTTCTCCAATTCCTGACTTTTGTGGTGGCAGCATTCTGCAGAGCCAGGCCAAGTGTGCTGCCTAGGTCAGGGTGGTTCAAGAACACCTCCTCTTCAGTGCTCACCAATTCTGCACCTACAGCCAAGTTCCACAAACAAGCACCACTGGGGAATATGTGTATGTTACATATGGGTATAGGATACACATATATATTTCAGAACACTTTGTTTTTAAAGCTTTGACAGAAAGCTACAACTGGAATGAAAACCACTTGGAAATGGACACAGAAGGTAGCAGAGAGCATTGCAGTTCATCCAGTCAGGTTTTGTGTCCTTCCTTGTGCTTACCAGAGTACTTTTGTTGAAGAATATTCCAGATGAGTTCAGAGAACACTGACTCCAGAGTGAACAAAATGTTAATTTAAACATGTTTTGGTATTCTGAAGATGTCTTCAAATATGTGCTTAAGTTAGTCACCTGCACATACAAAGAAGACACATTGCACTGGAAAACTTAATTTTTATGGGGAAAAAAATGAATGAAAGACAATGGGATAAATCACTCTGTGGGCTGCGTAAGCCAGGAAGACCAACTTCCTTCTCAAGCAACAAGAGAACAATGATTAATCCACTGGGCTGTGGTTTTGTTTGTTCAAAGCAATAAACCAGCTTTTAAATAAGCCTCCATCTAAACCACTCTTGCATTTTTTTGGTGGGATGGTTGTTTGGGCTTTTTTGTTAGATCAACATAGCCACACCACTATGACCTGTATTTTTAGGCAAATTAGAGAAACCAATTTAATGAAGATAATTTAAAATACAGCTATTGGTTAGCTCAGTGGATTTAGGAGAATTTCCAAACATGAAAAACAACCTGAAGCTGACCATGGGCTCTGGGAAGAGTTGTGTGTAAGAGCTTCAGTTTCCCTCACACTGACTACAGTAATGTGCCTGATGGCCAGGCAGCAATAGACACAGAAATGCGGGCTCACTCCAGGATAGATAGATGTAATGTCAATCTGACACTCAGATTCAAAAATAAAAGCCTCCAACAGATTTTAGTACTTCCTAGAAACCTGCCAGAAAACATTGCCACTGCTTCAAGTTTCTATATTTCCAGATCAAACCACTAAGCTTTGTAATAAGGTAGAAAGCTGTGCATCTTAGTGCCTTCATGGAATTATTTTGTTACTGATCTGCTGCTTTATGAATGTCAGTATCCCACAGTACATTTTAAAATTAAAGTCTCCTAATGTTTTTTTTCCTTTTCTATTATTAAGACAATCTCCTTACTGTACTCCAAATTCAAGTACTGACTGTATCAAAAATAAGCAATTTTGCTTTCTGTAGGTCCAGCAATGCCTGAATTCTTCAGGTAATATCCACATCAAGCCAGAATCTGAAGCCCATGGAGGTCTCCTCATGAAGCAGACTCAGGAGGTGGTCAGCCCACAGCAGTGGTCCTTTCCCTGCTCAGATCCACAGCTGATACTGATCTACTGCAGTACCATCAGTGAGAAACACCCAAGTGGTGTTCTGGGGAAAGGTGAAGATAAAACTGCAGAAGGAATTAAGGAAATTAACAGAATTATATCCGATCCTTTCTGAATTTAGTGATACTTCTGCTATTTATTGAAAAGCTTGTGGTTCAGTTTGCTAATTACTCAGTGTGCTTTTTGGTATGCCCACAAAACATCCATGTGCAGTGTTTACACATTTCACTGAAAAGTTTTACATTTCAAACATTACTCCTGTTTCACCTCTTAGATACCGATGAAAACTCATCAGGAACATATTTCATATAGTGGTCAAACCCACCCATTTATAACGGAGACCATTTTGGTATTTATTACTAGCAGGCAGGAGAAATTATTTTCATGTCTGAAAACGCAATTTTTTTCCAAATCCTTTCTTTAGGACACAGCCCCACCGCGTGGCCGTTTCACGAAGTAACACCGAGAGGAAAGCTGCTCATGAGAGCACGGACAGGTGCAAACACTTACCCACAATTTACCTTGTGTCCTCCTGCAACGCTAACATGAAATCCCAGTTTTAAATCCAACCACGACCACTGCAACCAGTGAAGACATTCCATTCCAAAATAGCCACAACCATAGGAAAAAGGTTTGCTTTGCCAAGATACTAATTTAAGGAGACCAAATCTTTGTGCAGTCTAATTTCCTGGTATTATACATTAAGGACAGAAAGGTTGGAAACTACATTGCTGATCTTTCCACTGCACTTTCCAGAACTACACTGCAGGAATTTAACACTTGATTGCATAGGGAAAACAAACCAAGGCTTATAATTATAATATATTGGTAACAGTTTCTACGATGTTCAGATTTAAAACCTTTCTAGCTACTGTAAAAAATATGTATTGAAATCTAAGATTATTCCTGATTAAATGCAAAAAGAACAGAAACTGATCTTACTTCTTTCTCCTTGTAAACTAAAGGTGGACTCTATGGAGAGTCGAAGCCAATACATTTCTGCAATGAGAAACAAATTCTGACAATCTCTTCATGGTTCTCACAGGTGAGATATCCCCTTGACTGGTCTTCATTTGCTTGAATCATAAAAACCAGAGTAAATTTAGCAGGATATACAGAAGCACCTGCATATTTTTGCAACAAGCAGTACATACACATATTAAACTCAAATATCTTAATTTGGATACTATTACACAAAAAGAACGTTGTACACAGAGGGAACAAAAAGCAATTACAAAATTCCCATCCTTTTATTTTTTCTGGTTTTACCTGGTAAGCTTGAGGCAAATTTATATGGATGAAACCAACATGTAGGGAAGCTGCATGTGATCAAATAAAAGTATTACTTGATTTTGATTTGATTTTGGCTTTGCTGTAACACAGGGATAGAAGTCAGGAGAAGGAAACACTGTTTTTTACTGTTGCACTCAAATTTAAATATCGTGCAAGGAATAAAGAGCTTGAACTTAGAGAGCACCAAATAATTTTCAATATCATTGAACAATAAAAGCAGTAATTAACAACTTACTGTGGGGGGAAAAAAACCATAAACGAGGTATGAAAAAGTAGGGAATTATTTAGTTACAGTATTAGGATTTCCAAGTTGTTACATTTTTAAGGCAAAATCTTATAGTAACAAAACACATTACTAATGTGTACTAAAATAAGGTTATTTACTTAAAAATGATACATTGGACATAATCTGTGTACAGAACAAGCAATTCATGGTAAACTCAATAAGGCACCTTCTAAAGCAGATGCTGTACAAAATACATTAGTGTGTTACATTTTTAAAGTAGTATTCTACACTTCTGGCATATAACACACACAAGAGTGTGACCATTTGTCTTGTTCCACTCTTCTTTCATATTTTATTTACATTTTCTCCAGGTTAACTACAATGTTATTTATTCTTCTTGTATACAATATAGTACATTTCATCTTGGGCATGTCATGTCAGAGCACAAATGTCACTACATGATGTGGGCTTCTATAATTGCATGAAACAGTAAAATATCACAAAGCAACAATTACATTAGATTTGTCAAAAAACCAGAAGTCATGTGCCCTCTACTTCTGCTGTACAACCAAGGCTGAGCACCATGGTTCCAGAAGGACTGGACTGTGCAACACTGCCAGCTGCTTTTAGACATCACCCCTACTTGGAATAAAGACTGTGGGCACAGGATAAAGATTTAACTCAGAGGCACTGTCAGGAGAGGGAGCAAAGGCTAAAACATTCTAATTTCACAGAAGATGAGCATGTAACTTCCCTTTAAAAATATCTGCAGTAGCAAAAGAATGTTTATTAACTTTACATCTCTGCTCTTCACACACTTTTAGACCATTAAAATACAGTCTGTTAAGACAGAGTAGATGAAATGTATCCAAATTATTTGTTTTATAAACACATTCAAATGGTCACTTAGATCAAGATCTAAAATTTGATTCTAGACTATTATGGAGGTAAGTTAAAATATTAATTTTATATTTCATTCAAGACCTCAAAAAAGCTAATAAAGAAAACAATTTATAAAAAATGATGGATATTGGGAAAACTGTTTCTTGAGGAAAAATTATACTAAGCAAAATTCAGAATAAACTCAGAATGTAAGCCAAATTTTCTCTATAGGAATACCACATTTCTGGTGGAATTTACAAGTTAACCAGGAATGCTAAAACTTTGCTTTTAGGTGCTGTAACAAACAAAGTGACTCCAATTATTTCTATATAAAATCACATGGAACAGGTTCAATAAATATAAAAATCCCTCCATTTGCATGTTTAAGAACTTCCAAGGCACAGTCTTGATATTCCCAAGGTATTTTCCACACAGTTGATTTTTTGTATTAAAAAAAAAAAACAACCAAAACAACCACATTTGCCAGTTTTGGAGGATATTTTTTTGAATGACAAATGCTTAAAATTTTGACCACCAAAAATGAGATTAATCACAGTCCAACAGAAGAATCTCATTACCCTCTCTGAACTTAAAGGCTTCTTCTGAACACTACAGGATTGCATAAAGCAACTACTTACCTTTGGAGTCTGCATTAACTATATTTAGTTAAGTAAAAATTATTGGGCTGGCTTAGAGCACATTTTTCTCCCAAATGATTAAGTATCAGTATAAACATTCTTTAGTATTAATGTTTTGTTGAGTATCAGAATCAAGGCAGCTGCTGTTCAGAACAGCAAGAACTACACATGCATGATACATTTGAGTACGAACAGAGTAACTGAAGTGCTGATAAATTAGGTTTAAGGCAAAAAAGATTTTTTTCCCCTCTCAAAAAATCATCTTTGCAGCAGTAGGCTCCCTCTATGTTAAAGTGAACTTGAAAATCAATTTAGGTCCTAAGGTGTCTAACCATCCTATTGCTGCCTTGCAATACCTAAACAATGGGAAAGAAAATAAGTGAAAATTTACAAATTATTGAAATTCATACTTCCAGAAGGGGCTTCCTGAAGAGCTGGAAAAAATGAACTAAAAAAAATTCACAAAACATGTTTACAGCAAATGATGATGTGGTAAATTCTAAAAGAAATTACACAATATTCTACATAGGATGAGGTTAATTTAGACAGATCTTCATGCTCTGAAAGTTTAAGCTAGCAGGGTACCTACATAAACATTTTTTTCCTTCTTATTGATAAAAATTCTAGAGAAGGAAAAAAAAAAGCTTATCCCTTACTTTTTTTGGCTTAGACCAAAAATTTTCCAACTACCTGTGCAAAAATTATGTGCGAAGACATGATTAACAATTTCAAAATCACCATAAATGTCTTGGCAATGGACGGAGAAACTTTTTTTTAAGAGCCCTTTATCATGAGGATTGTGGCACAATATCATAAATCTCTTGCTGTTTTCAAATAAGTTAAAGTTGACATACCTATGAACTTCTCAGCCAGAATACATATTAATACTTAAAGGCATTACTAAACAAAAGTAATGACTTTATTTTTTAAAAAAAGTCCCTTGAAATAGCTAGTTTTCTATAAAATATGTAGAACTGTTAAATAAAGTCTGTACATCACAATAGAAAATAAAAATACTGCAATCTTTTGCCTGACCATTTACATTATGGGAACTACAGGATTAAAACAAAAAGGTAACATGCTAAAAGGTTGTAATTGTACACAAATCACATTACTTCTGTGTTACATTGCTTTGTATCAGTTGTATTTTCAAGGGAAATTTAAACACATCAAAACATTCTCTATGTAAATATTTTAAGACAACAAATAATCTGGCATAAATCAATCTGAAGTTTTAACAATTTCATCAATTCTGGTATTCTTTTTTCTTCAAATCTCAACTATGGCGTGTGTGTGTGCATATATCTAATTGTACAGATGTACCTAGGACTAGGTATTTATTGTATTTTTTTTTACTAAAGCACAAAACACACTGTATAAATAATTTCCCTTTTTAAAGTCTAGAACAAGATTTACAGTACAAAATGATAGGCACTTAAATTATCAAATAGACTCAATGGTTCCAATACTGTGTATTCAATCTTCAGATGATTCATGCTTTGAAGCTTCAACTTGAGTTATGGTACTATTTTCTAACTTCCAAGTAGAAATGCCAAAGGAGTTATAAATCAATAATTCTACTTTACAGTAACCTCATGGAGGGTTCTGGCTTCTATACACCTTGTGTGGGTCAGTGGTGAAAATGGGGGAACTTCAGCTTCTCATGCAGGTTGAACAGTTGGCACAATAAAACCAAGTTTTACAATTGTGCAAACTTACTGTATCTTCATGATTTAATTTCACTGCTATTCCTCCCAAACTCAACTAGAACTTGCAACACCCACTGATTTACCTTGTCTCAAATCTTGACTTCCACTAAGTGGCCCACAGATGTGGCCTCCTGTGTCTACATCAGAGCAACCCAGCTCCAAATCTTCTGCACGCTGTGGATCTGATCTTCAACAGTTCCCGTACTCACGTCTCCTGGTCTTGACCCTTTACTGCTTTCTCTGATCTTCAGAGCACCCAGAGCTTCCTGCCTTCCCTCTTTTGTGTCTGCAGACCAGACTTGCTCTCAAGCCTTTTAAAACTGACCTTCTGCCTAGTTTTGTCAAATGATGAAAGAGCACATGGTACAACTGACAAATCCCTTCCTTTTTGGGAAGAAATTCAGCCTGACAGACACCTATCAGAGTCCCAATACAGCAGGAAGGCAGAACACATCACCATCAGTCTTTCTGCTGAGATGTAAAGTATTCTATGGCAAAAATGCTGGTTGCATGTGGCACTGTGAAAAAATATGACATATATCAGGGATCCAATTATGAAGCTCTCTCTAGACTGCAAGTGAGATGACCAAAGCAGCCTCCATCTCTAGAAGAGATTGCCTCAAGCTCCTTACAGATTTAGATAGCCATTTCCTAATTACTTAATGGTTCACATTTTTGCAGTTCTCCTTGTGACCAAATAAAAAACAGAAAAAAAATTAAAACTGAGATTTCTGAAGATAAGTTAATGGCAAAAGATTCAGTAGCAAATCTCTGATTGTGGAGCCACAAAATGCATGGAGCCCTGACCATAAAACTTTGTTCATTTAAATGGTTTCTTATATATTCCAAATGACAGCAAAATAATCCTGGCACACACATAAAGGCATAAAGAACTGTTAAACTGAGTAGTATCACAAACAGATTAATAACCTACAGGCTGTTTCACCAAAACTTGGTATGGATTGACTAGGTTTTATCAGGTAGAAGGCAAAAAAAAAAAAGCTTATATTCTCCATCTCTGTTGAATCCATATAGCTTGTTAGGCTTTCACAGAAAGCACTGTAATCTGAACATTCAATTCAGTACCCAGAGTTTTACTGGAGACTCACTAAGTATGATTGAAGTCTCAATGCAGCTCAAACCAAAACAAAACGTGTATTTTCTCAAGGCTGTCCATTATATGTAGCACGTAGTGTACAGAGGCTCTCAGCATCATGGTCTATGAAGTACTGAAAGATTTCATTAGCAGCCTGTAGAAGTGTGCTGAGAAAATATACTGAATCTCAGTTATTTCCTCTTCTCTATTTTTATCTTCCTCACCCACGTCTGAGTGAAAAGATCTAGGGAGTCCAGCTTTGCTCTCCAAAGTCAATTTCCTATGTCAAATCTTTACATCTTGTGATTCCACCATCTTGGCAAGTGTCTTCTTGATCCTCAAGGCAGTAAGCCTTGAGGCAGGATTATGAGCCCAGCACTCAGACATCAACTTCAATATTGCTCTTAAACACTGCAGAAAAAACAAAGAAAAAACAAAGGCATGCTATTGAAACAACTGCTACACCCAAAGTTATAATTCTGGTTTGCTGTCAAGCTCAAATGATAGAACTTTCAAGTTCAAAAATGTGCAACTTCCAAATTTTCTGCAAAATTGTTGGTAGAAGACTATTATAAAGAGATCTACTGAAGGAAAAATCCCCAAAACACCCCAAACTCAACATCCACATGCCAACCCTGCTTATCTCACTCCCTCACTGCCTAGTATTACAGTAACTGAAACTAAGGGAAGTGTTGATTTTCTCAATGATACATTACCAGAACTTCAAGAACAGTGGTACAAATATGGCAGCAATAAACAGAAACATCTCCACATATATGGCTGCAAAACTATAGAGAATTCCTTCAGGGAAAATGAAGATGCGACAACAGTTCTTTCAGCAATAAAAAAAAAGGACAAAACTGGGAATTCATAGAAGCCAAGGACTTGGGGAAGAATGGATATGGCATTTTTAATTTGCTATGTGAAATAGTTATGTCTTATTTACTGTGTTCATGCTGTGGCCCTTTATAAACACATAGAAATGAGATTATTTTAGTTATATCACAGATTGACCTGGGATGTAAGAGTAAAAAAGGAAAAAAGGGAAGAGGAAATCCACAAAGGAAGTGTTTTATCTTTCATGATATATCTTATGCCACAAACCAATAAGCTCTATCTATTAAGACTAATAAAATGAATTGAAAAATAATTTAAGTTTTAGCTCCAGTTAAACTCTGAATATATTCCACTATCTAAAATACATGATCTCAAGTAGAGCAGTATTCATATACTTGCATGCTGCTTTAAGGGTATCTTCCCCTCAGATCACTGAAAAGACACATTAAAAAGTACAGTATTTTGAATTGATCTCAAGCATGTCTTCCTCCTATTATTGCTATGAGGTTTTCAAAGTATCAGAATGTGTGACTGCAGTCCTACCTCACAACATTCTAGTATTTATTAAACTCAAATGCCACCCCATCTTAATGAAGAAACAGAAGCAGCCTTTGCTCTGAGCACACTCACTTCATCGCTGTTCCACCTGTTCGATACCACTGGGCGCAGGCGTTTGACACACACCACTTCTCTCATGTCCTCATAGGATGGATCATTTGGCACCATGTCATAATATGGCAACTGGTACTCTTCAACAATACCTGGAGGTCATTGTGAAAGATTAGGAACAAGTAAAATAAATAAATCTACATATCTACTCTTGGATTTCTTCAGCTAGGAAAAAAAACTAACTGTCTGCCATGTTGTTTTACTGTAGTAAAAATCTGAAAATTTCACTACAACAATAATTTAGCATAAAAGCTCCAATATTATGATTATTAACTTTAGCAGCTGCGATAATTCCTTGTAGTGCCTTTGATTTTGATACCAAATGCTAGCTTTAGCTTTTCCTAATTTACTACATGCTACAAAGAAGCACAGAGAAATATAAGATGGAAGAAGAATACAGGTGAAGATGCATAATGATACAAAAGAAGAGTAAAAGAAAAGCCAGGATGAGTCACAAAAATATTTGTCAGATTATTACTACTGCTTTTAAAGAATACAACCCTAATGACACAGCAAGCTAATTATATTATCATTATTATTTTATACAATATTATTAATATTATATAAAATATAATATATATTTTGTTTTTATATTATGATATAAAATATATATTATATTTTCCTGGTGAAGCACTGCTAGAGTGAGGGAAGGGCCTGGTAGATTTTACACAGAATACAGAAAAGTTTACCTCCTGTGACACAGCGCCGAGCCATTTCCCAGATGATCAGCCCAAAACTGTAGATGTCAGCCATGATGTATGGCTGGAAATGGTTTTTATTCAGGCTTTCATCCAGGACTTCTGGAGCCATGTAACGTTTTGTTCCCACTCTGGTGTTCAAGGGAACATCAACTTCATTGGTGTCACTAGATGAAAACATTAGCAAGTTACTGAACTGTGGACTGTTACAAGGTATGAAATCCTGTATGGCACAACCACTAAAAAGACAAGTCTCTGTCTTCACAGAACTTAAGCTAATAAATGTATTTAATAATATTAATAAAATATCACATCTTCAATTAAATTTCAACTGCCTATATGGTGTTCAAATTTTCTATGAAAGAATTTACATGACTGCAATTACTATGAAAGGCTAGTTTAGAATAAACAAACAAATTAGTCTCCATTTCCTCTACAAAAATTTTATTTTCCATAAGAGTATTTTCATTGTTTCTTAACAACTTATTTTCACCGTGATGTTTACCAGCTTTCAAGAACTACATTTTACCCTCAAAACTGGAAAAAAAGCCTTGAAAGCACACAACCAAATGATTCCATCTGCCTTTTTAAACTGGGTATCTGGTGCATTAAATAAAAAAATGACATGAAAGTTTTCCCATAACAGAGGATTTATTACCTGTTAAACTTGACTGCAAGACCCAAGTCCGCAATGCAGCAGGTTCCGTTTTTCTTTATCAAGATGTTTTTACTCTTCAGGTCCCTGTGTGCAATTGCAGGCTTGCCTTGTGTCCCATAGATCTCTGTGTGCAGGTGGCACAGGCCACATGCAGCAGAATAGGCCAGTTTGAGCAGAGCCCTGTTGTCCAGAGTAGTGCACTTCAGAAAATCATACAATGATCCATTTTCATGATAATCCGTGATCAAGTAAAGCTGTGTCCAGGAGCCAGTGCCTTTAATATCTGCTGCTATGAAACCTATGAAATGTATAAACAAAGTTACTATTTATTTGTACATAAAATTTTTGTGTTGTAGATTTAGTGCTAATTCCTAAAGCTGTATTTTCTTGTACTGTAGCAGAAAATACATGTTGTCCTTATGAAAACTAACCATGTAGAACCTCTGATTCTAACTCTATGTGAGGTTACCAGTCCAGCCTTCCAGCAAAGAGATTGCAGACATATTTCCAACCAAAAGCAGCAAAATTCTATCCTTTCAGTAACATTTTATTAGAGGACATTAAGTGAATAACCTGTGGTGATTCCACAGAAGCTGCCTTAGACCCCTAAAGCCACCCACCAGTAAGAGCTCCTCCTCCTGCACCCTGCAGCAGCTGAGCAATGTTCTGCTGCCTTACCGAGGATGTTTTCATGTCTCATGAGAACAGTTTGGTAAATCTCTGTTTCTCTGAACCAGCTGGCTTCTTCTGTGGTGAAAAACACTTTGACTGCCACTTTTTCACCCCTCCATTTGCCCATCCACACTTCACCATATCGTCCTTTTCCAACTTGCCTCACCATCTGAATTTGTTTGGCAATAGTGCGCTGAACCTAAGGAAAAAAAAAAACTGGACTCATTATTACTGCCTCCAAGGTACAAAAAAACCCCAAAATGATTTAAGTCATCTCAACTTCTAACTGAAGGGTACATTCTCTTGCATTTTATTTCTGATTTATAAATAGTCATCTGTCTCACTGGCTGATTTTTATGCCAGTATTATATAGGATGGTGAATGAACAAAATTATGAATAATTATCACAAAAGGTTTGAGTTGGAAAGGACCCTAAAGATCATCTACTTCCAACTCCTCTGTCATGGGTGGGGACACCTTTCACTAGAACAGGTTGCTTAAATCCCCATCCAGACTGGGCTTGAACACTGCCAGGGATGGAGCATTCACAGCTTCTGTGACAGCCCATTCCAGTGCCTCAGCATTCTCAGTGAAGTATTTCCTCCTAATATCCTGTCTAATATTAGGAGGAAGTATTTCCTCCTAATATCCTACTCTCAGTTTAAAGCCATTTCCCCTTGTCCTATGTCTACATGCCCTTGTAAGAAGTCCCTCTCTGGCTTTTCTATTTTAATGGTCAGTTGATACTAAGAAAGTAAAATCTCTGCGTTCACTCAATTTGATACCTATATTAGCCATTTCTTGTATTTTTATCCTAATAGCTGTAGGCTCTAAGTTTTCTTTGAATTCTGCTGATGCCAACAGATTTTTTTAACATATCTGACACTTAATTTTAATTAACTATTAAACATGTTCAGTTTGGACTCCACCATCATCATAATGGCATATAAAATAATTAGCATTTTGTATGAACAAACAGCTTTGTTCTAGGCATCAGGTCAAACCAAACTTTGTATGTGACGGAGAGAAATTCAGTGAAGAAAAATCTCAAGTGTATGACTAACCAACAGTGGTAGTCCTGATCCACTCCCAGAACTCTGTGACTGGTCAATAAGGTCCTTTAATGACTCCCCAGCTGGAATAAATGCTTCATCTTGTTCCAGGTCACGATTATAACAGTGCCTCTTTGCCATCGACTTACAGTAATGTCTGCAAAAGTAACACAAGTTTAGCTGAACTCCAAAACACTCAAAATATGTAACAAACTGATCTAAGAAAGGAGCAATTTAAATATTCACACTTTCTCAAAAGAAAAAACAGAGAAGCAGATGTTACTGTATTTTTTCTTTTTCTGAAATGTAACTTATATAGCTTTTTCATGTCAAGAAGCTTTTGTAATGCATGAACAGGTTTGTCAGCTGATTATCAGTGAGGGGGAAACCCACCATTTTTAATACTCAACTCTCAGCCAGAGTTACCAGCACAACATTGCTGTTTTTGGGCTAAATGCACAGACAGAACCTTGAACCACAGCAGCTGAGGCTGACACAAGCCTTGGAAACTTCTAGAACAGTGATCACCTCCAGCACAGGGCTGGTGCTAACAGAAGCACCTGAATGAACTGCCTTAGCTCAGCTGGACAATTACTTAGTTTTGAAACTTGGCAGAAAATCTCAGAAGCAGATGAAATTTAGCTACTGAAAGTGACTGAAGACCCAAAAGCATAACGACCATGATGATATTCCTGTTTACCAGCTGCTTTAGCACTGAAGTTATGTGTAGCTGCAAAACTGTAAATACTTTGTACCCAGAGGAAAGGATCAAACTCACTTAAATTCTCTGCTGTGAACATTTCATTTTACCTAGTGGTGGAAACTACTACCCACAGAAATGTGAGATTAGGTTATAACTGTTTCCAATCTACATATGATTATAACTGAGTACATGAGCAAAACAACTGTTCTGTTTATGCTGATTTGCAAAATTAAAAATGTTTCCAATAAAGAAAGTGCTTTCTTACTTGTAACAAAAGCAGCTAAGTAAGATGACCATGACAATTATGCAGACTGCCATAGAAATCAACACTGCCATCCAACGAATGCTGCCATCAAAAAGTCCATCTATTTGACAAAAAAAGAAAAAAGGAAGAAAAAATAGAAAGGAAAAAAAGGGGAGTTTCCAAAGTCTATTAATTAAAGATACATTGTAAACAGTTTATTTAGGTATGGTTTCATATATTGTGTATCAAAGTAAGTATTTATACCACAAAAGCAAAGATAAATTCATTTGGACGACAAAAAAAAAAAATTCAGCTTGAGATTTTGGAGTTTTTGGTTTTGGTTGAGTCTTGCTAGCTTGTTGGAAAAGAAATTAAGGATTTAGAGCAGTAAGATTCTAAGAAGATATAAAGCAACAGTTAGACCAGTACAACTTGCCTAGCAATGAATGAGTAAGCACATGAAAACAAACTATTTTCACTGGGAACAACAGAAAGAAGAGAATTTGCAATGAAGAGGTGTTAACAAAGTCTGAATAGTTTTTTTATGATGGCATTCATATTGGTAAAAGCACAGCAGAGATTAAGAAAAACATTTTAAAAAGAGATCAGACTGTGGAAACAGAATAAAAACAGAAGATCACATGCAGTCAAGATATGAATGCACTAAGAACAAGAACAAAAATGCCATGAGTGACTGATTGAGGAAAATATTAACTTGAAAGTGGCAAAAAAAAAGAAAACTGAAAATAGAAAATGAAGAGAAGTACAGATCTCCATATAAAAATTACTGAGTAAGGCAAAACCAGATTTGTGCCATACTGTAATTACATTTTCCCTTATTTCTATTGTTGATCAAGAACAGAACCTACCCAGCACTTCTTAGCAGTGTGAACATAAGGAGGTGTTTACCTGTACTATCAAGAGGGGGCAATGTTGGTTGCAAATCCTGGTTGCAGAAATCAGTGCGGCAGCACTCAATCGTTCGGCGTAACTGCGCCTTAGGTGAGTCCTGTTGAGGGAGAATTTAATGAACACTCAGATTTTGAAGCTAAAACAGGGACAGGAGATACTACAGCTACAACACAGCACAGACAAAAGGGTAAGCTATTTTATTGAAAAGGCACTTCAACCACACCACTTAATGTATGAGATCACTCTACAGTGGCAGACAGACAGCATCTAATCTCTGAGCCTACATTCTGTCTTGCATTTTTTTATATTTCATGAGATGTTTTTCAATTGTTGCACAGAAATAGATGGTTTCTACTTAAGTTGCTATTTAACATATGGGAAAAGTCTTGAGCTTAGTCAAAACCAGTTAACCATATGTTAAATAAATACTGTTCTTAAAACAAAAAAAAAGGAGTGGCATAAAAATGAAATTAAAGTATGGCACTGGTATAAATCTCATTTTTTCACCTTGCACTGGAAGTCTGAACCTTCATACTTCATGCAGCCAGAAGCAAGTGTGGGTTCTCCATGTTCATCCTCCTCAATGATAGCAAAGCAATGCCCATTAGTTCTGCAAGAAACATATCACGTGTGCTTTACCAGCATGTTTGTCATTTAATATTCAGCATTACTTGATCATGAACCCATTAAGAATTCCAGAATGAAAACTTCTAGAAAAATTCTTTAATACAGCGGTTACCATCCAATTTGAGAATAAAAAACCTCCACAATATTCTCTAATAGAACACTACACAGATGCCTTCTCACAAATATTGATTAATTCTCTCAACACAGATACTAAGGAAAACAAATTTAGAAATAATTTTGTTTGCCAAAAATCTATTTACACTCATTCAAAGAAATGCAAATGTGGAAAGCATTATGCCATAAGGTACCCTGCATGTAGACACTGTGGGTTTTTAACTAATAGCTTTATTATCAGCATAATGGCCTATCAGTTGCTAGGTCAGACAAAAATTAGTAAGGCATATACAGACTGCACACACTAGAGGGCAATAAAAACCAATAAAAAATACCAAGAGGCTTGAAAGACAAAATACTGGAACATTTTCTCAGTTCAAAACTGTTTGTAAGTTACTGCCTGTGTTTACATTTAAAAAGACAGCAGTGTTTATTCTACCTCCTTGGATTCCACAGAAACTGCCAAGTGACACCTTAGAGAAACTGAAACCTATGTTAAAGTGAAGACTCAAAGTACAGGAGCAAGTAAATATGTTTTCAACTGTGTATATTAATTCTTAAGGAAGAAAACAAGGGCCTTGAACATGGAATTGCAAATGGAGGAAAACAAAAAGAAAAACAAGGATGTTTCAGAACATGAAAAAACCCACCTTAAGCAAGCACATAATGTATGCATGAGTCTGTTAGGATTCTTATACCTATCAAAGATAAAACTTCCCTCCTGTCTCTACATGTCCACAGGTTTTTCTTTATTTTCTCCTGCCTTTCTTTCACAGTCTGTAACTACTGTAACAAGAAGAATTCTCAGTAAATGGCCATGTTGTTTACACTACCTTTTTGACTACTAGGTGAAGAAATAAGCAAACAGGTGGCCATGTCAGAAGCCTTAGATTTGGGTCACTTAATACTCCCCCAGCTATAAAGTACCACAGGGTTACTTAAAACCTCTGTCCTTCAAAGCAGTTGCTAGGCTTAAAATGACCAGTTGTAAATTGTTCTAAGGTGTGGTGAAAACAGAGATGACCATGGGTTTTAGCACTCACAGAATGTAATCAGTTATGGTCAGATCACCTCAGAGAACCTTGGTCAGCCTCCAGAAGTAGCTTGCTCTCTCAAAATCCAAAATTATATTCTTCAAAGAGCCTCTCTATCCTGAATGCAACACTTACATGCATGTGTTGTTAATAGCATCATCTGGACAATGTCCTGAGCAGTAGCATTTAAGAAAAGGTAAGGTGTCCTCTGGAGCAAGTGTTACCCCATCTGCTTGTTTCTTTTGGTCAGAATTTGTCTTCATTCCTGTACCATGAAGCATGCTGTCTGGCTTTTGACCTGGACACAAAAAATACAACAAATAAAAAGTTTGCATCTCTTTGACAACTGCTCAGGAGTTTTATAGGCAAAACATGACAACAACAGTTATATTTGTAACTCAAGTATACAAGGCAATCTCCTCCCCCAAGATTATAGTAGAAATCTGAGTTAATAATTTTTTTCTAGAAATACCCAGCTGACATATTTTGTACCTTAACAGCAGATCTTCTAACCATATATAATCAATATAAACAGAAAGATATTTTCTCTTTTCGAGGTAGGGCAGGAAAGCAGCGGTGTAACTGGTTAGAATTTTCTGAAAAAAAATTCTCTCATTCATGTATTCAGAAAACCAAAATGCTGACAGCTTGATAACCACAACAAGAATAATTTTATGCATGACTGAACATACTTAATATGCAATTTTCTAATTTTCTGAAGTAATTTTTTATAGATTCACAGTCTCATGGAAGAGCAGTAATAACTCCAAAATCTCTTGGTTTTTTTGATCTCTGTATGCATTAGTACTTCAAAACACAGCTAAAGTAAATCTTGTTTGCAAATTAAATTTCAGTAAATGACACTAACATCCATCCAAACGAGCTTTCACAGAATAGAAACAGGGCTGCATCATGTTCCAAGTAGCCCTCAGTTTCTCAACAGTAGCAGAGTTAAACATTATTCTTTCTTGATCATATTATTCAAGTGGTTCTGTGAGTCTAGGCATTCAGAAGAAAACATCCATTTTCTTCTTAGTGAAGAACATCCAGAACAAAAATGATGAACACTGTCTGCCTCATTGGGAATATGCTATGTGATTACTCTATCAGATGAGAACATCTTTACCCATCTCCTTCAGCTTTATCATACACAATTTTAATCTCTTTCTGTCCACCACCTTGGCTCTAAATCCTCAAGGTATGAACCAAATACAGAGAGAAGAGCTGTGAACAAACTATCACTTGCACTGGCACAAATTACAGCAAGGTTCTGTGTGAGGCTCAGTGTTGGCAAGATAAGCCAGCAGCCAGTCAGGACCAGCAGAAGCTTTTACAAATTCAGTTATACATAAATAAGTCACCATAGGTCACAATAAAAATTTCAGTTTTTCTAAGGAAAAGAAACCTGACCAGGAAACCCAAAGTGTCTTCAAACAGATTCTTGGGCTTCCTGTCAAACCTAGCAAACATGAGCTGTAGAGTGATGAGAATATTAGTGTCCTGTTGTACCTTGCTCGAAATGTGTCCAGAAAAACTTGATTAAAACCTCTTGCAGACAGAGCCCTCTGCATCACTCTGCTGTAACATCCACTGTGTCATTTAGACAAGTGCCAATTAAATACTTGTGAAATTTGATCCTACTGTACTGAAAATAGCAGACTTGCAGATTTCCTCATCTGGTTAATAAAGCACACCTAGTGCACTGTCCAATGCAGCAAAGTAACACAACTGTGCTTCTTCTGGATATAACTAAGAGAACATCCTGAGAAATACACCATTTACCTAAACACTGACATGACAGAGCAGTGCTTTATTTAATATGTAGTCTTCAAAGAGGATTTCAGTAATGCCCAAGTTAAATAGTCCTGATCTGTACAGACTGTTCACAAGAAACAAGATCCAATGCTAGAATAACAGTAGGTTATAGGTGTTTCTGATTTAACCAAGAGGAATCCTGTACAATTGAAACAGCTCCTTCATCCACCCCCCTTCTCTTTCTACATATTTCTTCCCAGCATAAATTGAAAGGTAATTTTAATACTTTGCTAGAGACATTACAAAACATTCAGTATTCACATTTAAGAGATCCTTGCCTGCTCAGAGAACAGGTAATTCTACTTAATATTTAAAGCAAAAGCCACTGTACAAAAGCATATGTATAAATACTGTCTTTCTGATTTTGTTGAATGAATACAGTATCTTCCACAATTGATGTTATAAATCTCTCTTATCTTCAGGAACATTCCACATGTTAAAAGTCTTTATGGTACTTTATGATCAGTGTCTTACAGTCACTCATCCATTTTCCTACCCTGATCATTCATCAAAAACATTGCACTGAATGCAATGTTTTTTCAGTTTATTAGATGAGAAATTCAAGGAACCCTTAAAGCATGGCTTCTCCTAGCTCAGAACAGAAAGAACAACATTTTTGTGCATGTCTGGCATCTTTTAAAGCAGTATAATTCTCTGTAAACTAACAGTGAAGCATGACTACAGGTATGCCAACCTTTTATACTAAAAGTGACATGAAATACATTTCCCTCTTCATTTATTAAGATGGATTGCATTACAAGATTTATGAAAAGCACATGCCACATAAAATCCAAAACAGATAACTGTGTTCTCAAAGAAATAGCATCTTTGTCTTTTGTTCAGTTTCTATAGGCAAAGATTTTTATTCAAAGCAAGAACAGGCTACAATTTCATTATTTTTGTAATGTAAAACTCCACAGTAGCCTGCTTTCATCTTACAGGTAATACCTGAACTGCACAAAGAATGGAGGGGGGAAAAAATCACTTCATTCTTACATTTTTACTTCCTAAGACTGTAAGCAGAACTCTTCTTAGACAGGAGTTTGAGTACCCAGGGAAAAGGATAGGAAAATTTTGTGGAAGTTTGGGATTACTTCACAAAACAGTTTTTAATTGCCTCCACCTGGGATACCTAACTGTATCCTTTACTGCAGTGCTGCAATTCATCCTCAGTACTTCAAGACTCATTAGTGTCCATCTTAAAGCTGCTAGGTATGGGGATGGGAGTCAAGCATGGAAAGACTTGGCTTCCATCCACCTTAGATGTTAAGAGGGCAAATGAAGGCCCTGAACTCACAGGATGCTTCATTGCTGTTCTTCCTGGTCAATAAATACTGAGTAAATGAACAAGAGAGAACTAAGGATAGGCCTAAAGAACATCTTGCTCCAAGGTTTATGTCCCCACCCTCAGTGTTGCAGCTCTCAGACATTCACACTGCTGCATCTTCCCCTGGGAACAGACAGGCAAAGGGAGGATCATGTTTTAGGGTCTTGTGACACTACACTACTTGATGATGTAATTAATCTCTTCTTTTCCATGACACTTGCAGTTGTCACTCTGCAGTACAGCTAACAAACATACATACACAAATCTCACATAACCTTCAAAGGTGTAAGTGCAGTGCATTGTGCACTGAAACGCAGCATCCAGAGACCTCAGGCACAGCAAAGCTTCCTTTCCACTATTTCCTAACCTCCACCTGCAAACTGAACAGAGCTCATGGGGCACAATAATACACATGAGCAACAAATGAGCTATCACACACTGGTGAGCTTGTTCAAGATCCTAGATCACTTCCAGCCTGCTTATCCAGCCTTGAGAATGACAGTATCTTAGACTTCTAAACACACAAACTGCATGCAATGTGCATTTTACTGCATTACAAAGTTACAACGTTCAACAAAATATCACAGTAAGGGTGGAACATTCTCCTGACTTTACTGCAGTCTAAGACACTGATGAGAAAAAAGCTGATGGGACTTCAAGTTCTGATTTTGTCTTCTACTCTGCCCCATGATACACTGCATGCATTGTAGATTTCTACAAGTGTGAACAACTGTTACAAACAGGACAACACTTAAATGGTTTTCTGTTTAAAATTGAACTTTATATTAATAAAATAAATAAAAATTTCAAAAGCTAATAATAAAACAAATTGTTAAAACAGAACAACGCCTTACAATGTATCATATCCAGCCTTTGATCAAAAATATAAATTATTCAAAGCACTGCTTCTTCCAGTCACAGAAAATAACTTAAGACTATAAAATGTATTTCAAAGAAGCACAGGATATTAAAAATCTCACTAGGTTAGAAATTTAAGTCTACTTGAAAGCACGCTTCAAATATGAATATTAACATGGATAAATCTTAAAAATGTACTGTGCGTGACACTGCAGTGTTACTAATCACTAAAACCCCAGTTAACCTGCTTGCAACTCAATGCCAGGATACAGATATCATTTCATTAAGTCTTCTGATCTAAGAAAAGATTTGTGTGACCCATAAAAACCAGCTCTATGAAATGCAGAGACAACAGTAAGTGTACAAAGACAAATACAAAAGCCAAATTATGCTTACAATTTTTTACTTAACCGTATCCTCTCTTTCTCCACAAAGGAAGGTCCAATATGGCCTATGGCAGTCAAGTTGTTTGACAGCTTTCTGAGTTCACAATATAGGTGTTGCCCATAAAAACATTTCTATTCCAGACTACATTATCCTTTAAAGGGATTTGTCCTAGCAGAAGTATGGTGCTAGAGGCATTTCTTTCTAGCTACTCTGATCCATGCTTGTAAACTCTAAGAAATTCAATATATAAGTAAGAAGAATCTTAGTCAGAAGAGCCCCTTCACCTGCCTCCCTGCTGGTGCTGATGCCACTGGGCTCTTTTCATCAAAGATGAAAGTTGTACCAGAGCTCTTTATGTTAGACATGCCTTCCTTATGAAAAAGGCATACCTTGACATTTTTATGTGGTAGCTCTAAATTACTTTTTCTTGCTTTAGGATGCAGATACAGCAAAATCCCCCACTCCAGTAAGCACATTTCACCTTTCTGCCTGTCACAAACTTTCATAATGATTTAACATGTTCTGTTATGTGAATTAAACCTCAGTACAACTGACACAGCTTGAATACAATACTAGCACTTGCTGTTCAAAGACAAAATAATTTTTTTAAAAATCAGAAAAATTGTATGAGTGCAAAGAAAGTATTTTAAATGCTTCTCCAGACTCTATGTTTGGCATTGTAACCATAGTTCTCCCTACAGTGCTTTCTTATATATCAAGGCTGTGATCTCCAAAGACCAGGCATGTTAGAGGTAGCTCCATCTAGCAGAACTGGTTCCTAAAAATCACAGCATGTTCCCAGACTACAGAGGTTTAAAACCTCTCTCCTGTCCTTCCAGCTCTCCCAGGAGCTACATCAGTGCTCAACACAGACAGGCAGCCCCTGCCTGCTCTGCTTCCCAGCCTGCCGTCCTCAGCCTCTGCTCCCACTTCCCTTCTCCAAAAGTCACTTCTGAAGACTGCTCTGTTCTTATGCACTCAATATAAAAGCCAGAGACTTGAAAATTTTGTGCATTTTTCTTAAAAAGTACACTGCATTCTAATTTAAATTAAAAGGGTTTTTAAAGAATAAAGTTACTTAAAACTAAACGTGAAATTCTAATAAAGAAATAGATCAACTTGAAATAATCCCTTGGAAGAATTTTAATCAGACAAATTTATAAGAAAACTGTTGCTGCCCATGTTTTAAAAACAGATGCAGCCATTAACTGGGGAAATCACTAAGAAACAGAACTAGTGTTTTCAAATAATGAATCAGCTACCTGCAACTGTAAGTTCCTTTGATAGATTTTAGAATTTTGTTTCAGATTAGTTTACACATTCAAATTCAGTTAACTACTTCACCTGAAATTGAGAGAGTGCATAAAGTTTTTAAAATAAATCTTAATACATACCTTATCTATATCAAGTATTTGAATAAAAGTAATTAGAGCAGTGAACTAAAATCAACAGTTTTTTTTTTTAGTTCACTAACAGTGGCAACTTTAAATCCATTTTAATATTTAATATTAACACTAATTATTTTTAAATTTGACTTTTAATATATCTTTATGCATATCAAGTGGCATTAATGCATTTTTAGTCAACCAATTTACAAGGATTAAAATACTGGTCTTCTGTGGTGTCTCTGAAGAATACATAAATGTGTGATGAACCACATGGGAAGTAAACTGCCAGCAATGAAGAAGCAAATTTATGAGAACATGTTTAAGTAGATGTTAAGCACTTTATTACTGCTACATATATTGATCAGGCATGCTCATCAATGCACTATAACAACAAAGAAATACTCTACTTGGAAGTAAAAGTGGTTCTCTGCATGAAAACCCTGCACTTCTGGGAAGACAAAAACTGTTTAGGGCAGCCACAAAGGAGTGGCTGAAGCCCAAGACCTCTTGCCTTAGATCAGAAAAAGGAGGTGGATGAAGATGCAGAGCAAGTCACAGACTGAAAGCTACTGCAAAAGTGTTCCAGAGCAAGAAAGCAAATACAAAATGTTTTAATTGAAGAGGTTGCTATTAAATCTGCCCATCTGCAAACCAGGCTCATTTTTGACTATTTCTCAAAGTAAGTGAGGAAGTCTCAAAGCTATAAAGATATAACCCAAAGGGTCATAGATATAACTGGGTCCCTGTGCTGCATAGTACCAACCTGAGAAACTGCAGCTATTCACCAGTAATGTCATGGAACAGCCTCTGGCTTCTGTTGTTACTGTAAGAATATTTTCACAGTAATCAACACATGCAGCCACTTGCTTTTTCAAGTTACCTGTTAAGGAATCTGGTATGTATATATACATGCAGCCATACAGACATTTGCTTTTATCATTCTCTCAGGTCTTGGTAAGCTCTGAAATTCCTAACATTCTGAAGAAGCCTCCAAAAAAAACCCCAAGAGAGCAAACCATTAACCTGGATGCCAGACACTGAAAGTACACACACTGGTTTCTACTTTATCTGCTTTTTCTTCCTTTTTCTGTAAATCACACAAATTCTCTTCAATTCTTCCTAATGAATCTTTTTCTCCTCTGTTGATTGCTTTATGATGCATTTTTCTAACACCCTGCATATATTTTCCTTGTTGAAACTACTTTTTCAATGGTTTAAACTTTTCACTTTAGATTGTCTCTTTCCTATAAAAATTTCAAATGCTTTATGACTATGATCTTAATTCTTTCCTCCCCCATGAATCTAGGGAAAAGCAGAGAGACTTGACTGGTTTTTTCCTCACTACCCCTGGAAACCAAGCATATTTTGTACATTTGATGAAAAGCCCTTAGGCAACTTGCACAGAACTGACAACATTTCAATAAGCTCAACTTTTCCATGGCTTTCAGAACTCCCCCAGTACTGATTTGAAAGTCAGGAAAATTTCTAAGATAAAGAAATATCTTCATTTAAAGGTGAAAAATAATTTTCAGTCTTTAAACTTAATTTATCTATATTACTTACTGTAAGTTATTTACTGAACTGTTATTAATCACCGTGATCATGGAAGGAGTTAATGTAATTTAATTTTAAGCCACAAGACTTGAATATTTGTATTATTATTTCTATTTGAATCTAGAGAGGAAAAAAACCTCTTCAGTTGCTATTGCTTGTTATTAAAATGCTAAATATTGGCTAATGCAGAGGAGTAACCATGACTTCAGCAAAAAGAACAAAGCATATTACTCCCAGCCTCCTCAAGGGAACAAGGGAAGAAGATGGTCTCTTCCACCAGAAGCTGCAAGACTGCTTGGATACAAATAGAAGAAGCCCCACAGCAAAACATTATGTCTGAGTATTTTTAGAGCAGAAGAGATCTCTGGAAGTCACCTGGTACCACTTGGTACCACTACCTGCTCAAAGCAGGCCCAACTTCTCCATCAGACCAGGTTGTTCAGTCATTGCAGTAAAGTTCTGACTACCTCTAAGGATGAATATTGCACCACTTCCCCAGGCACCCTTTTGTAATACTTAACCACATTCAGTCAAAATTTCTTTCCTAACGTCTCAATGAAATTTTCTTCAGTTTATTCCCATAACCTAATCTAAGCACCTTACAGCTACCTGCAAATATTTGTAAATCTACTACAGACTTCAAGTATACCCTAAACTAGGCTATTTCTGTCCAAACAGATGTATCAAGCTCAGGCTTTGAAGAGACAGCTCTGCCATATCCTTTAAACTAATATTGCAGATTCACACCAGAAACAAAACAAAAAGATCAGCATCTGGGTACTTACCAGGCTTCCTCCTCTCCCCATTTTAATGGGTTCATTGAATTGTTATTCTTGAAAGTAAATATCTCACACAGTGTCTCAAAATCAAGCACTAATCCAAGTATGGAATGAGAATATAACCCTTTTATACTCAAGTATTTAAATGACAGTACCAAATTTGTTTTCTCTATTTTCTGAAAATATCTGGAAAGCTCTGTGTACTTAAACACAGGAGGAGTGCACAGCTGGGAGAACAAACACTCTTACACAGAGACCCAACCAGGGATGTATATTTTCAATTCAACCCAATTTAACAGAGGAGTTAAAGTTCTAATGATAACTGGATTTTCAGAAGTTTTTTGATAATTGATGTATGGAAAGACAACAGACATACAAGTGATTATCTTCACTAACTGAAAACAAGGGTATCTGTGAGTAGTCCATGGCCTCACCTTGGCCCATCAAGTAGGCACAACAAGTTAATTTAGATTAGGAGCATCAAAAGGCATGGGGAACTGCACACTGCAAGTTCTTCTGTGGGTCAAGTTAAAGAGATCAAATATTCACACACAGAGGGAACTGAAATTCAGAAAGTCAAGCCTTAACTTCTGCTGCTCATCCAACTTGCTCTGTCATGTACTAGGCATTTTTGGTATTGTTTCTATTTAAGTATTTGCTAAAATAGACCTATTCTAGACTACAATGAATGACCACTAGAATGTCCTTCTTTTTAGGGAAGCATCCACATGGCACATCAGGCCAGTAAAGTCACCTGTCTGCAAAATAAACTCCAAAAGAAAAAAATCCTATTTCAACCACTGGAAAACGCACAACTCTGCTACAAATCAGAAAGATAAGCTTACTTCAACTAGTTTATATTTACCTTGAACATGGAGAATGATAAGCAGATAGGCTCCAAGCAATTGCTCATGAACTCTCAATCGAGTCATTGTTCACTTTTAATCCTTCCTGTGCAGGGCGACCGGCCCCTCTGTGTGACAAATGCTAAGCTCAGGCTGCTCGGTGAAGCCTAACACAAGATTCGGTGCTTGGCTGCAAGGATGCTTCTGGGGCTTCTCCACCTTTGTTTCCTGGAAAATACAGTAAAACAAAATGTTTAAAAACTTCATGTATTTGTGAAACAAGAAGAAAACCCTCAAGATGGTCATCATGCTGAGCATAACCAACAAACCCAACCAAAAAACCCCATGTGTTTATTAACATTAGTATCTGAAAACATTAGCTATGTTTACTATCTAACTGAATAGCAGGGTTCTTCTGAAATATAAACTTTTGGTAACAACCCACAGGGATGTTTTCATATTCCTATTAAAAATATTAGATATGTCAACTCACTGGTCACAGATATATAATTTTAGACTTGCATATAGCTGTTAGAGGTAGTATTCAACAGATTTAACATGTATAACTGTTTGAAAACTATTTTCTTTACAGAAATGAGACCTTCTTTATATTATTTCCCATAAAAATTAAATGCAAATGGTGACTTCCCATAATACTGGGGGCGGGGGGGGGGAAGAGGGAAGCAGTAACACCATGTTAGGCCACTTGTTGAAAACTGCCGGTAGAGAAGCTTTATTGCAAAAAATCCCCAGCCTCTCCGATGGATGAAAACCAAACTTGCATTAAATTTAACAGTTAGTTTGGTTACCTAATATACTTATCTTGTTACTTTTTTCTCCTAGAAGAGTACTGCAGAAAAAAGACAACACTAACTGCAATTCAAAATCCTTACATCCTGGATTCCCAAGCTGTGTGCAAATTACACTACCATATGTACATGCCATTTGCTCCACAAATAAAACATAATTCTACTCTTGTGCAGTGGGTGAACATACAGCTAAGACAGCCAAACTGAGTAAGAAGTCACTTTTTCAGACTGCAGTAGTTGCGGTCACGTTCCGCTCACAGAACTTTTCAATGGTGATGCATGAGGGGAATGTAATTGGGCCTCAAAGGACTAAAAAGCAGCTTGAACACCTCAATAGTTCCTTGCAACAAAAGCGAAGCTGCACAAAGAGGAACAGAGCCCTGATTTTGCCTCTCCTCGGCCTCGTTTCGGTGGGGTTGACCCCCCTGACCCCTGTCAGCCTGGCGCTGCTCATGAATGCCAGGACGGGCGTTCGCTCGGGGATGGGCAGCAATTACTGTTGGTGGCCGCTTCCAGCATCAATAACTCAATCTGTGTGTCGGCGAGACCCAAGAACTTTTCATTTTAATGAGTCTTCGGAGGCATTTAACATGGAGGCAAATTAGCGGCTGAGCCGGGAGGTGTCCGTCACTTCCAATTTCAGCGGGCGCGGCACCGCCCCGACCCCTGGCCTACTTTTCACACGTCTCTGACTTCTCCCTAATGCAGCCACAAAGAGGGAGCCAGGCACCCCCAGCCCCACGGCAGCCGCGGCCCTGGGCAGGATTATTGCCAGGCTGTGGTGGGACGGACTCGGAATCGCGCACTGCGCAAACCACCGAGCACCAGGAACTTCAGAGTAAACTTCCTGGCCAGGCAGAGGGAAAAGCGGTGTGACAGCAAAAATAGTCACGCTTTAGTGTCCCTATGCCACAACACCAATTCTGACAGTTACCAGGTATGTCCTTCTAGCTATAAAACATCAGGCCAGCAACCTAAATGAGTAAGTATTAATGCTTGATTCTGTGTTTCAATGGCAATGAACTTCCAATCCTCAATAAAACATGTGGAATTTGAAAACTGCCAACAGCTTTATGCAGCAATAACAACAAAGGCTTTATTTATGGTATTCTATCAAGCAAAACCAAATAAATCTTAGTAATAGTCTGTTTAACGTGTTTTAAAAATAATTTCTGTTCTGTCTAGTTTCAGAAAGAACATATATTTGCACTGTTGTACATAGCAAGAGTAGGAAGTGCAAGTGTTTAAAATTTTGTGATCTTGCCCCCCAGTTCACCAGAGGGCACACCAGCACAGGAACATGCATTTGCCCCTGTACCACATAGCATGTTACCAAAAAAAAAAAAAAAGAAAAAATTGAAGAAATTAACCATTTCAATGCAACTCACTCCAATTTCATGGTAATTTTTGTTCAGTGACACACTCTAAGGTAGTTTCCAGAAATGCTGTCCAAGCCTATTCAAGAAAAAAATGTTCTCCACCAGTATTTTGTACTTCGATCTTCCTTCCAGCAATACTTCCCTTTTCACATATACACATACATAAAATATAATATTGTCTATGAAACCATGCAATAAAAATCAAAGAGAACAAATTCTAATTCCCCATTTTAAAACAAAAAGTACCCTTCCAGACGCCTATTAAAGAGGAAGACTAGGAACCCTGGCTAAGGCACAAAATTGAAAGAGCAACAGCTGGAATTTCTCCACAACCTGCCTGATATAACAGTTTAGAATGACACAACTAAATAACCCCTTCAAATATATTAAAGCAGCAATTAACACTTGGAATGCTACTCTGCCAACAGAATGATGCTGAAGAAATTAAAATCCATAAGCCAATCAGGTCATTTCAAAGTTCTCAATCTCTTCTCCTGTAGCCATGAAGTGTTCAACTATAATCCTCTAAAAAGTAATTTATTCATCAATGGTAACACCTGATTTTCCTACACTGTATTTTATTATCCTTCTTAGTAATCATTTATTGAACAAAATGCTTTTATTATTAAACTGTGGTTTTTTTCTGAACTGGAACTCAGCAGTGAATTCACAGCACTATCACAGCAGTCCAGCCCAACATTCTGTATGACTCCAAATATATGAAGCTGAAGTGTGCAAGATCTCTCACATGGCCCAAACCAACTCTGAGAGCATGGAGTTCAGTGGTAACTGTTCTTTAGATGTGGCTATGTAATATTTGTAACAGCATGATCCCCAAACCAAATGAGCTGTGCTGTTCCAAATTTCAATAAAGAATGATAGTGGTGAATGTAACAACAAAGATAGTATTGTATAAGGGGAACACATGAAAAAATGTCAATCTTAGACTTCACAAGAATTAGAACATACAATCCACTTCAACAGACAAGACATTTCAAACCATTTGCAGCAGTACATTAACACCAAGTTCAAGTATTTAAACACAACAAAACTAAAACTTACTAAACAGTTCTCTGACGTGTAACTGGGGCAAGAAGCAACTTAGGTAACTGCAAGCATATTACCTCAATCACAGGGACTGTTTTGAACAGGACTTTGAGATGAACAGAATGCCAGAGATAAAGTGAACTGTCAGTCTAAGTCAGTGTGCAACAACAGCTTCCCTGGAAGATTATGAAAAAACCTGATATGGTGCCACAAAGAAAATTACTCATTTGGATGAAGAAAAGAGGGATTATAAGAACAGTAAAGAATTCACTACAGGGCAGACAAGTAGTTTCAAGAACAGAGATTAGTAGCCTAGTTCAAATGGCATCTGAGGACCTTGATTCTTGATTCAGCTTGACTGAAGAATACTCACCCTTTTCATTAATGAAGTAGGCACAGAAGCAAAAACTTGAAAAAAAATTGCTGACAAACAAATTGTCAGTTCAGCTGAGCGCTGTCTTTATGCAGGAAGATTTGGATCATGTGAAGAACTAAAGTAACAAATGGAATGAAGTACAACAGCATGAAATTGGAAAAGTCATGCATATTGCACACATGCATATTGGGAATTTCTGCTTCACACAGACTAGAAGCTCGCACATAAGAGACAGCTATGTCCAAGGACACCAACTGATTCTAGAACATCAGACACATCCATGTGATGTGGCTGGGATAAAGACACAAACACAACTCTAGTTAGGAAAATTTCCCAGGGAAAACAGCAAGGCATGAATAGCACAAAGATAACATGATTGATAAATTCAACACCCATCTAGAAGGATACTATCTCAAGGAAAGAAAGACATTAGGAGATAAAAAGAAAAGAAAAATAATAAAATTAAGACAGTTAAAACTGATGGGTAAATAACTACACTTTGACAACATAACAGGAATAAACACAATGAAAGACAGACAGCTATTCAATCTTAAGAAAATTACTGGTTCAACAAGAAGCTATGGATTAGCCATTAAAATTCATTTGGTACAGAAATTAGAAGACAATTCCAAACCACTGGTTAGAAGGTTGTAGGGCAGATTTTCAGACTAAATAGAGTCCAAAAACTTAATTAGTCTTTATTTTTCAAAGGACACCATCTCATGTAGCTACAGGTGTCAGGACAGGAACAGACTGATCCGGGACTACATTTCATTATTAATACAAAAAGGGCTATAGTTAGCTTCAGTTTATCCAAAGTCAAACAGTCAAATTTAATCAAGCCCATAACAAGAAGAAAGTTTCAGTCTGTGTACTGTGTAATTCTGTCAAATACTTGTACAAAACCTACTTTTTAAATGTGTTTTTATTATTCTATTGCAAGGCATGCTTACACAAACTGTTGAAAAGTGTCACAATGAAACACTCGAACTACCTATGCTTGAGTGCTGTCAATATGTTAAATTAAACAAGCAAGGTAAATCCACCCCCAAAATCTGTCAAGAAATCCTATAGCTGATGGAGAAGCCTGCTGGTTATTATTGCAAGCCTGATGACTACATGGCCATCAACAAAAACAACTTCATGTAAGGCCCTATTTAGGCACTAATCTGTTCAAGCTCACAGAAACAATTCCCCTGAACTGTGGATTGTGTAAGAATTATTTAAAACTATTCCTGACTGCATAAATTTAAAAGCCAAGGGACTGTGTAAATTATACAAGTCCTTTCTCCTTCTAGAAACTATAGTGAAAACAGAAATGCTAAATGAAGTGCAACTGTGTGTATTATATACTTCTCAAAAGAATGAAAAAAGCAATCTTAGTTCTCTCTGTAGTACATATAGAACCATGTGTTTAGAACACGTGCACTGCAACACATTTGCTCATTCAAAAAACACAAGACCCTAACAACTGGTTTTTTGCAGCAGGGGAGCTCAGTCTTGGAAAAGAACTTCTTATTTCTAATCAGTGGGAAAAGCCACCAAAATCCATCTTGGACAGTCAAACAGATAATCTCCTGAAACAAAGATTTCCCATTGCTGGTAAATATCAAATCACGACAGCATTTAGAAGGCAAAATACTAAATTATGATATATCTGTCTGTTTCATAAACAAAGTTGTTAACTGTGAAGAAATGAAAGCCTAGCTGCTTTCTACCATGCCCAGCAAAATTGGGTAATTGGGGATGCTGCTCACTGCACTCCTGAATGCCCATCTTACTGTTACTCTGAGCTTCCAATTAACTTACTGCTAAAAAGTTTCTTCAAATAAATTAACTGCTATGATATTCAGCAAAATTGTTTTCCCACTACAAGCCGGTATTCAGACATATCCTAATGTGTTACAAACACGACACCTTCTTTTATTTGAACATATTCAGAGAAAATGTCACTACACAATTTTTATTCACCTTGACCCACTTCCCTCTTTTCTCAACTCCTTCACTTTGGAAGTGATTAGCTGGCTTAGAGCTTCTGCCCTTAGGACAATTAGAAAATGGACATCCATGCTCTTTCTACAATGATATCAACTTCTGCTATTCTACCCAGAAGCTATCCTTCTCATATGTTTTTATAATCTATTTATCATTTTTGCTAGTTCCTTACTGTCATACCAGTCAATGTGAACAAGGAGAAAAGTCTCCACACGTAACGCATTCCATCTCTAAATTTAGTAACTACAAATAGGAGTTATAACTTAAACCTTTTAGATCTCATTCATAAGAAACATACTTTTGTTCACCGAGCATAAGTAGCAAGGGAAAAGAAATCATCAAAACTGTTAGAAATTTTACATGTTACTAATAAAAATATTTTGGTCATACTATACTGCCTACAAGACTTATCACACATTTTGGCTCTGAGTTTCAACAATTTGACGCAAATAATATACCTGGGATGAGAAAAGGAAAAAAGATGGGCCACAATCCTGAATATACGTTTGCTCACATTTTTTAAAAGTAGAGAAAGGAGCCTAAAATAAGTGCACCAGTGCCTTCAAAATTATAAATGCCTTCACAGAAGGTTTCTAATATGCAACATGACTTTTAGCACTATTAAGACTAATGAATGTTTTCACAACCTTTTTTTTTTTTTTTGTAATTTAAAGACAGTTATTCATTAATCTAGGTAAAAAAAGAGCAAAAAACCCAGATCCAGAAATTGATAGGGTAAGCATTTATTTTACTTAACTCCCATGATCTTGGCTTACTTCTGCTACACCTATAACCTCTGCCCAACCTAGAAGAAGAAATTCACAACTTCTTTATGTGTCCAAACTGAAAGTGATTATGCAAATTACGGAACTCAAGAAGAAGAGTTCTGCAGAAACTGGGTTTTTGTTCGCTGCTCAAAGAGCACATTTTTCATTTCACGATGCCTAAGGAAAACAGCCTGTATTTTTGGTCCCGGACTTCAATCAATACTGGCATGCTGGACAAGCCGCTGCTTTGCCGTGGGTCCGTGCCATCGGTGCGTCCCGGCAGAGGAGCGGGGGGCCGCAGCCAGGGCACCTCCCTGCCCCGCCGTGCCCAGACCGGCCCGCAGCTCCGGCTCCCGGCGCGCCTCCCGGCCCGAGCGCTTCGCCCACAGGAGGGAGGTGTAAGCTCATTGCCCAGCAGGGGCACCTTGCTAAAGCCGGCCTCTCTCACGCACAACCTTTAGAAAATGTGGCTGCTATTTAAAAGACGCATCACTTGAATTTCAATTTTTGGTACAAAGGAGAAGACAACAGCAACAAAGCTGAGACAACTCAATACGGGGTTTGGGAGTTAGCTTTTTTAGCATGAAAAAAAAAAAAGCAAGACTATAAACTACTTCTCTCCCTCCTGCCCTCGCCTCTTCCAGCGCTAACTCTCGTTTTCTAGGTACTAAGGTTTTTCCGAGCGCGCTGGCCCGCCGCCAGCTCCATAAAGCGAGCGGGAGGCGCTCCCCCCGCGGCCCCTCCCGGCAGCCCAAGGCGCCCGGCCTGACATGCTTTTCAAGGCGTGCTAGACTGCAGCGCAGACTTTCTGGCTCCACTTCCATTGTTTGCACGGCTGCTTTGCTCCTTATCCAGAGCCTGGATTAGCATAAGAATACTGTCTTCCCCCTCTGCAAGCCAGCTCCCCTCTAGAAGACCTCCACCCCTTAAGAATAAACATAGGGGTTGGGTTTCTTTTTTGGGGGGGTTCTCTTTAAATCCCTTTTTCCTATTCAGGACTTGTAGAAACTAATAAAATAAATAAAACGCTAAACAAGCGAGGCTGACAAGGCTCAGAAAGGCCCGATTGCATAGATTAGTAATTACCAAGGTCAAAAGAGTCAACACCTGATAATGCACGGAGCCCTCACTCCCCACACTACACTGTGGACATCAGAGTTATTAATGGGTATGCTTTCCATACGGAACTGAAAATAAATAAATTTAGGAAGGGGTAACAGAGAGGAGCTTTTAAATCCCCCTTCCTTTTAATTTACACCTGGAAGACGGAGTTTCAAATTACTGAGAACAGACAGGAAACATTACTTATGAAGACAACCCTCAGCCAAAAATACAAACCAACCCCTCTAAACTGCAAGTGGTGATGCCTTTACACAGGGGAAGCTGCCTGCTTACACATCTGCAAACCCTTTCCCTCTGGTATGTGACAAAGGGACTGTGGTGTCCCTTTTAGAGCAAGTGACGTGATCTAGTATTAAAAAAGGCCGACAGAAGAGCATTTCACAAGAAGCGAACTGCTTGCCCTCACAACGCCTCAAACTGTCAACATGGACATATTTTTTTGTTCTGCTACTCAGAAGGTAACAGCTGTCCAAGTGAATTCATATGTCGTTTCATGAATAAGATAAAAACACACTTGTAAATATTACTTCATAAACAAGCAAAGTAATTTTTAAATCATCGAATTCTGTGCTCCCCACTGCAATGGGTGAGAGATGAGCTTTCTTTGACAGTATTTGCTCGACACATACAAACAGCAGAGACAAGACTAGCAAGTTCAACATCAGGAAGATTTGCTAATACAAAACGCTGCTTAGCAAGGTAAGCCTTAATCCTCACTTTCCTCACCTGCTTGCCATGCCCACGGAGGCACTGTACTCTGCTGAGAGGAAAACTCCCTGTCTAGCTGTTCCCACAAATCACTGTAAATAACACCCAGATATCCTCAGAGGAGTGGTCTCCATCAGATTTACAAAGAGGCATTTTAATAGCTGGATGGGACAAATAAGTGGAATTGTAGGTGCTGCTTGTTAATCCTCCTCAAAACTGCTCTGGCAGGGGGAAGTTATTTTTTAAGTATTCTTACTACAGAAACAAAATTTTAGATAGATGTAATTTGCAAATTATGTTTATCTATTAAGTTTGTTCTTTGTGTTAGTTATATTACCCTTATAACTTAAAATTGCAATCTTTCTTATTCTTTGGAATTTTAATGAATAGTTGACTAACTTTTGTCATCTGTGAGCCTTCACTTCACCCTAGAAAGTCATGCTGGGGATATTTTTACGAGATTACAAACTCCAGGCATAGAACACGAGTAGGTTACCACCTTCACAGCAAGGGCAAAAGAAGTGAGCAAGTATTATCAGTGGCAAGTTTAGAATAGCGTAAACTAAAATCATTCATTATCTTACATAGAACCTGCAAAGTGTTCAGATAGTTTCAGTATCAGAGTGATAAATGCCTATGTGTAAAGTGTGACATGCTCACCTACAGTTAACTCACACATAGTGGATATATTAAACTAGATTGCTATATTAGGAAAGTGCTTACACAGGACAAATAATGTTAAATTAATTATATGCTGCATTCAGCATCTATTTTCATCTGCAACATTTAATTTCAATGTGACATATGTAAGAAACTATTATTGCTCTGGGAAAATTTTCCAGGACTCTAAATGTATGTGTCTGAGCACTATCTCACCCTGTCAGTGTTCTGCAAGTCTTGCTGAGATAAAAACAGATTTTAATGCAAACTTAAGTTAAACTCTAAGTGCACTGTAGATCCGCTTGGTTAAATAACTACAGAAACAACATGGCATGCACATGCACACAAATACTCCTCTTAAGTTTGAACAATGTACTTTCATCAAATATACCTTCAAAGACATTTCCAAACCCAAACACAGTAATCTTTCAATAGGCAGACAAAAACAGAGTTCAAAGGTAATGTTTACTTCAACAGTTATAATCCTCTATTTCCCTGCACTGAAGTGCTAAAGCAATACTGTTAATTTTTTTTTGCACACAAAATTCAAAAGCAAACAAGAGCTTTCTGGTCATGAGATTAATGTGATTAAAAATCTCCCATTTGTAATCAACCAACTACACCAGTTCTTTTCTTAGTGCAAAAAGGTTATTTTAAACACACCGTGAAACATTTTTCAACAACTGTTACACAGTAGAACTCAGGACAGCAAGAAATCAACATATAGGGTAGAAGCTTGGTTTGGTTTTAGATTAAGTGAAGTTCACATTCAACTAATAAAATCTGTAATTTGTTTTCATTTAATCTTTGCTTTTCTCTCCATATTGTAAGAAAGCACCTGGACTAAGACAGAAAGAAGCTAAAAAGGAACAGAGATTATATGATATATTCCTTCTGTGAATTTCACTTGGTTTCCTACTTTTCTCTTTGACCATCACAGCATATGACTTAAACTGCCCATACTCAGTATTGCAGGGATGACTTGAACATTATTTTTTATTGCAAACATTTCCTCCACTCTCCCATCATCCTTAAGCTTGAAGGTATCTCCTCTGATGTCTCAACAGTTCCTTAAGCTAAAAATCTTAAAAGCAAAGCCATGTTCCTCCTAAGTCACGTCTGCATTAACTTTGGCAATTCAATTATTTCCCAGTCAGTCAAGATCACATTCTTAAAACTGTCTCATTCTGCTTTTTCTTATGTTGCTTTTGTCAAAGCTGTTATTCCATCTAGGGGTGATTTATTCCTTCCACATCTTCACTATCAAAAACTTCTTTCTTTCAGGATTCTTTAGCTTACATGAATCACCTCTAATAGGACGGAATTAAGGCTGATTCAAATTAAATCTGTGAAGGAAAAATTGAGGTTACAGGAAAACCACAAATTCCATAACAGGAAACAATTTTTGTTGCTAGTTGAAGAGAATACAGGATTATTTTTGGCAGAGAGAAAGGGGACAGAAAAGCCATCACTATTGAACCTTCTCTATTAAGCACTATATAGTATCTTGCAATCCTCTACCACATCCTAAGTATTTTTCCATTTCCCTTTTTTCTTTTGAGATTTTTCACACATTTGAGTTAAGCACCGTACTGAAACCAAAGCAGCAGATGAAAGACTGCAGTAATTTATTGGGCCAGTGTGACGAGGTTTTGGTAGCAGGGGGCTAAAGGGGTGGCTTCTGTGAGAAGCTGCCAGAGGCTTGTTCAGCCAACGCCAGCTGGCTCCAGGATGGACCCACTGCTGACCAAGGCCAAGCCCATCAGGAATGATAATAATGCTGCTAAGATAACATATTCAAGAATGAAAAAAAGTTATTGCACAGATGTGCCTGCAGCCAGAGAAGACAGGAGGGAGAATATGTGAGAAAAACAACCCTGCAGACACCAAGGTCAGTGCAGAAGGAGGGGCATGAGGTGCTCTAGGTGCCAGAGAAGATTCCCCTGCAGCCTGTGGTACACCACGGTGAGGCAGCTGTGCCCCTGCAGCCCATGGAGGACCATGGGGATGCAGAGATCCACCTGCAGCCTGTGAAGGAGCCCACACCAGAGCAGGTGGATGTCTGTGGACCCATGGGAAACCTGGGCTGGAGAGGGTCCTGGCGCACTGCATGTTCCCTGGCAGGACTTGTGACCCCATGGAGGACTCTCATCAGAGCAGGCTGTGCCTGAAGGGCTGCACCCCAGGGAACTGACCCAAGCTGCAAGCAGTCTGTGCTCTCTTCCCTAAGCAGCAGCAGGAACGTGTGATGAACTGACCACAAGCCCCATTCCCCACTTCCCTTCACTGCTGGAGAGGGGAGGTAGGGCCCAGGAAGGAGGAAGGAGTGGGAAGAAGGTTTAAGATTTCTACTTCTTGCCCAGCTCTGATTTTGTTAATCAATATTCCCAAATTGAGTCTGTTTTGCAATCACTGGCAGTCAGTGAGTGACCTCTCCTGGTCTTTACCTCCACCCATGGAGAGGGGAGTGATAGAGTGGCTTTGGTGGGTGCCTGTGCAAATTTTAAAGACCAATAAAGCAAACTTTTTTCCCCCTTGCCCATTAAAAAAATCTTATTAATTCAGAGATTGGTGGTATCACCAAACATGAAATTTACTGAGGTGAGGGGAAACCGAGTAGATTGCAAGTGTACATTTGCAAATTCCAAAACAACTCAAAAGGCACGGAACTTCAAGACACCTGTATAAATATCCCTCTTTTCATACACTGCCTTCTCAAAGACTTCAGGGACTCTCCTCTGCACAGGCAGATGCCTTATCACTTCACTTTCATCCCACTGAAAGCCTGGGACTGAACTGTTTCTGTAAAAAACGTTCATAGGCTTTACCTGCCAACTGAAACAAATAATTGTTTTTCAAACACCAGCAACTTGAACGAGCATGTTTGAACGAGAACAGGAATTTCAGATCTTAGAACAACAAAATGTGTTTGAAGCCTGGTGAAGTGTAGCCATTTGGGAACCCCTCTGCACATCTCCACCGTGGAAATTCTCCTAACAGATGTGACTACTGACCCCTCTACAATTACTCTAAACAGATTCAGATTTTTACTCAAGATACCCTGAAATTCCTGTACTGTGCTGTAAACTCAAAACATACATATTTTAAGGACATGATAAAAATATCCTTTCTTTACATAGACTTGGCTATGGCACACCAAGTAATTTTTTTAAAGGAGGGTGCATACATCTGGTTTAGAAATAAGAAAATTAGAATGTTTCTATCACAGTGTCTTTATAGGCATTAAGGATATTATAAAAAGACTCTTATTTAAACCAGTCTTAGATTTTGGTAAGCTAACAAGTTAAGCTGCTTGTTATTTTAATATTTACTATTTTAAAATACATTTGAAATCGACCCCTAGAATTATTTTAATTAAATTCTGTATCAACTGAAACATTTTAAAAACATTTCACCTAACATTTCATGAAACTTACTGTACCTTTACAACCTTGGAACCTCTGGAGAAGGACATTCTTGACTTTTCAACCTAGTTTAGAGGAACCTACTCCACAACTAACTACTTAGGACTGCTTCAAAATACTACCATCAGAAAGAAACATTTATTTGCTTTGTTTTGGCTCAAGGAGAAAAAAAAGGAAAGAAAACAACTCCTGAAAGCAAAATTAATCCCTCTCTGTATTAATGCGCAGTTGAAACCTACATTTTACTATTCCTAATCTAAACACTAAATAGAAAATAAGCAAAAAAGGCAATCTGGTATGTTTCTAATTACATATCCATGTTACAATAATTTGGTGGCAAAATATATTCCTGTCAATATAAATATCTTCAGACTGCACTGCAAATGCATTCCTCGTATGCTTTTCTCACTGTTAGATCTTAAATTGTTCTCTATCCTACCCCATAAAATTCCCATCCTCAGATACAGAAATAAAATAGAAAATTTAGTTTCCTTTTACTACACAGGAACTTGTCTAGATTTCTTTGAAATCTGTTGTCCTTGACACTTTTCAGAGGAGCTCCTGAGCCAAACAGAGCCAACATAAAAATGAAGGGATTCTCAGCAGGTTAATCTGACCTTGCTGAGCCCGACAGTCTTGACCTAGCAATAGGAAGGCTCTTGTTTTGTGTGGTCTGAGGTCAGGATGATGAGGCTACTGGAACAAGCTGGGATAAGCCAGGGGCAATGGTAGTAAGCAAAGTCCTGTTAGGAGGACACTGCAGAACAGAGCAGCCCCAGAGTGGAACCACTGGCACTTCCTGTTTTGATCAACTGATTCACAAGATGACACGGATGTCTGGTTCCTCCACTCCTGGAAAATGCTTTGAGCACACTGACCTGTATTTCCCATTTGTGGTTTGAGCCTCAAGTGGCTCAGCCTGTTTGTTATGGAATTAACTCCTAGCAAATAGTTTGCCACCAAGGAAATTCAATGGCAGCTAACCCAACCTTATAAAATAATTGTTTCCTAACAGAACAGAGAGGATCTTAGGTAGCCTTGATGATTAATAAGAAAATCATTGCAGGAATACCACTTCAGCACTGGTATCCTTCATTCTGAAGCACCTGGAATGTGTTTCTGGCTATTGAATGAATGAGCTCCATCACATAAAAGATGCTCCTGCCACTACTGGTTTGGAGGACACTAGAACAACTCTAGCAACAGTAGAAGCTGAAAAGTAGGAAGTTATTCCTAAACTGTCAACTAAAGTTATTGGTTCAGCAGTTGTATGTTAGAGGTCTTTTAACGTCCTTCTAACTCGTGCCTTGCTGCAGGCAAGGCAAACTAAGGGAGTATTTGACATTTTAATGGGTGGTGCTGGAAGTCATCCAAGTCCAGTTTTCAACATCCCAAAGAAAATAAAGTAATCATGCAACCAAAATCCTTCTATTAACTAAAGAGACAACACCATATGGGACATCAGTTGCAGAAGGGAATTGAGCACACATAACCCTACTAATTACATGTAATATACTAATCAGAATTTCTCCAGCTGCATTGCACTAGAAATGCACAAATTCACAGGTGTAATGAAAACAGCTATTTACCCTACTGAGTCAGAGGAAAGAAAATTTTACACTGATTCACAAAATAAAGTAGAATTAGCAAAAGTACAATGAAGGGTTGTATTACAGAGATCCCATATTAAAGAAAGATAAAATAAACTATCTTGAGAACTGTCACACATTTGATACTCTTCACTGAACCCTAAAATGGAAGATACAACCAGATAAATTTAATCCCAATTTCTCTCCGTAAGCCAATCAGGAGCTAACAAATAAACTATCAGGCAGCAGTTTTAAATGCAAACAGAAGACACCTTTTGTATATAACAAATATTTAAAAACACTCACCTTTACTGTTTTTTGTAGGTGTCCAAACTCATAAATGGGCTCAAAGACATACCTGAAAGCAGGCCAGGCAATGAAATACAATACTGCTGATCTGACTCAGGAAGCACATAAAATGTCTGATCAACACCTGGGCAATGTACCCTGCTCACATCTGGTATTTATAGTATTTCCCTCTTTTGGCACTCATGATCAATTTTTTTCTTTTGTCTTTGTCCCTTTGCTATTGAAATTCAGCTGTAAAAGGTATGAAAACAAGAGGCAGTACATAGGAGCAGGAATAATTAGCACAAGGACTTGCTTTTATTTGGTTCTGATAAGCTCCCCTCTTCTTGCCATTTGTGTGCTTGTGGACTTAGAAGCCTATAATCCCTAGTAAAAAGAAAACCAACTGTGTGAAGATAGAGAAATTTTGTGGTGGAGTGGTGTTGCCATTTTATTTTTTGCCAGATCAGCTATTTACATACAGGGAAAGCAAAAAACAACCTCCCTCCCTCCCTCAACTGCTTCTAATACTACTCATCTTTTTTAAAAAGACAGTGGCTTTAAGGCATAAAAAGTAACTTGTGAAGGTGGTTGGGGGTGTGTGTTTTATGTTTCCCTTTTCAAAACAGTATTGTGTCCAGTTTTCAACCCAACTACTTATGCTTATGCCCTGCCACTGGACACTGTGTAAAGCTTTTTCCTAGTCATATCAGCAAAATAATAGACTAAACTAATAATCAGCTAAAGCATTAGTAGTATTCATGACTAAGCAGAGTCTACCAAACAAAATTTGCCAGATATCCTAACTCTTTTCCAATGTGCCTTTGTACAACAGATGTCTCTGTAGTTGAGGCTGAGTTGTCTTTTTTCATAACTGAGATAGAGACAGAGATTAGATCAAACAGCTGTTTTAATATGGTATTAAAGACTGTCACTAGCATAAAAGAGGTGGCTCTGAAATTTTTTATAAGATATGGTGGCTGCTTATCATATGCTTTTTATCCCTGAAATACTCAAAATAAAATTTTGCATGCATTAACCTTACCTCCAAATTAGGAAACTGAATGAAACTGTATTGTACTTCCAGCTTCCTCCAGACTGTTTTCATCTGTACTTCCACTTCATTAGTTCAAAGGTGGTATTATGGAAATGCATATTTCTACTGATCTGCAAAATACAAAGACAATTTGATTAAAGAGATGGCTGAAGAAACTGTGTTGACAGTTTTTGGTCTAGAGTGTGAACTGCACATTGCAGATACCTGTATCTGGAATTACAGAAACCATCTCCTATGATGAGCTGCTCCCAGCTAGAAACTTCCTAAGAGTCATGCATATCCAAGAACTGCACAGTTGCAGCAGTTGACACAAAAAAAAAATTTAAAATAATTTTACTGTTATCAGTAATTGCTCATATTAAAAATGAGCCAACAAAAACATTTCTATCCTTTAGCTGGAAAATACCTTTGAGATCTTTGAGTCCAACCTATGACCTAACACCACCTTGTCAACCAGACCATGGCAGTGAGTGCCACTTCCAGTCTTGTCTCAAAACACCTCCAGGAACAATGATTCCACCACCTCTGTGGGCAGTGCCATCACCCTTTCCGTGAAGAACTTCTCCCTAATGTCCAAAGAAAGGATACATTGTTGGTGACACCCATGGAAAAAACAAGCCATGCACAATTCAATCTTTATTATAAACACCAGAGAATCTGTAAGATTGCAGTTCCACACCAGATATCCAATGGTGTCACACCATTAGTTCCAATACACCAGAAACTGCAATATACAGAGAAATAACTGATAGGTTTTTTGTAGCTGTGCACAGGCATGATTACTCCTGGGAACTGAAAAGCAAGCCAAGAATTTAGACAAAGGTACTGGCAGTCAGGTGGGTTTGATTTTTGGTTTAACTTTTTAAACTGCTGTACATCCCAGCAGCAGAGGAAAGCCTGGCACAGGTTCTTACCCAGTTCTCTTAAGGATTGTGAGCAAGCCTGACTTGTGTCAAGTCGCAGCATTTTCAGATGCATTGCTGATAGCTAAGATGGGCTTACCAGCTTTGTTAGTTTGATTCCAGTGAGCAGATGCCACCTATTGCCAACTTTTCCCATTTTATCAGTGTCACAATTTCTGAATGTTTCCATCATCTGAAGCTTTTGAGAAGATCCTACAAAAATTTTACCATTTAGAAGTTCCAGTCTTATGACAGTGATCATAACCTTGAAAATCACACAAAGGCTTGAACACCACCATTCCAGCTATACTGTTAAATAACATACAACCACTCATACAGAGTAGAGATGGAATGACTTTTGAATACCAAGGCTAACAGGAGGGGTGCAAACAGAAAAACTATGTGTATGATTTCCAGCAGAGAGTTTCAGCATCCACTCTCCTTCTCTTTTCCTTCCTAAGCACCATAAAGACCTTTCCATTACAAGAAGGTCAGAATACTTCTGTCTCCACATCCATTTATAAGCACTGCTCCTCACACACTGAGGTTTAATAGTCTTGGTAATAAATAATAAATTTGTGCTAAATGGTAACCCAAAACCATCCAGAATATCAGATAGCACCAATTCTTAAAGACAACTGTCTCCTCTGAGCAGACAAGCTGACATGACTTATTTCTTCCATGGTAAAATTGAAAAAACATTCTAGCCATGCAATTGTGTTTGTAGAGATTGTTTTTGCTTTTTAAAGTCAAGAATCTGTAAAATATAGCTATCTCTTCTCCTCTCTCTAACAAAGGACCTAAGTTCATCTTCTGAGGGACTCCAAAACAACAAAAAAAAATGTTGGTGTGCTTTCTGTTTTTACAACACCTCCAATCTCCCTGTATCTAATATCTGATTAATATAAAGTCCACTTTGTATTATTTAAAGAGTTTGCTTTGCAAGAATAAAGACATTTCTGAACAATGCAGCTCAGAGGTTTCTTGTTTGGTTTTTAAAACAATGTCCTCCTTATATTTTTCCAAACTCCCAAACTGATGAAGTAGCTGTTCAATTCTAAGTATTCACTGCCTTTCCTGATTCCAACCCCATGGATCAGATATCTAAGCTCTCTTACTAAACAACTTTATTTTGGTGAACTTCCTGATCTGCACGACTCTAGGTATGTCTATATTAGCATTTAATTCAAATCAGGACTGCACTTTTGAAGTCCATCTCCCAAACAAACCTCTTTTCCTTGCTTTGCTTTACATTGCAAAGCAGTCACCAAGTACATGAACCAGATTTCTTTTGAATAAAATCAGATCAGAGAATGAGCTTCAGGTGTACATTGTGCACGCTTCAACCACCAAGAGGAATTCAGCCACAGAATCAGACCAGGACCAGCTTGAAATAAAACTCCCACCACCTGTATAGCACTTATGCCAGGTTCTCAGCACCTGACAGGTCTGATCTTATTACACCACTCTGCTTGGTAATGTGGACACAGACTCTTTTATGACTTACTGAATTTTTGTGTCAGTTCCAGATTCATCTCTCCCCTTTTTAAAAGGAAAACTACAAAACCTCTGTCAGATATGGGACAGAAGTTAATGATAATTATTAAATTACAGGAGTGACCTCACAGCATTACTATTTCTTCCACTTCTTCATCAGCATGAAATGCTACTTGAGAACATACTCAATTTTACAAAAATCAATTTACTTAAATATTTATTTTTATACACTTATCCAAACTGCTTAATTATTAATATAAAAGTTCTTCAAAATGTTTAGTGCCATTCTTGATGGCATCTTCCAGAGAAGTGCCATCAAGTACAAAATGAAACAAGGGAATAAAATATTTGCACAACTATACCTTTACTTTATTAGAATTTGCAAACCTACAGCAACCATAAGAGGCACAACTTCAAAAGTACAGCGCCTCACAGTGCTTGTCACTAGTTACATATTAAATCCAGATTTATCTACAAATTGTTCTTAATGCCAAGATTAAATTTAAGATCTTTATATACTATCAACTGAAAAATATCAGCACTCAGCTGGGAAAAGAAAAATCAGAATAACATGAACACTCTAGCTACCCAGATAACCCAGAAAACTGCAGATTTTCTGCCACTGGCAGGCCCCAGGGAACAGTCAGAAAATCTAAAGTGAGTTGATTTAAACCTCATTCAGGAGTGGGGGTGGTTCCCCTGCTAGCAGAGTGCAGGAAGCAGCAGCTCTGAGCAGGACAGACAGACAGACCGCAGGGACTCGCAGCGGCAAAGCTCAAGTCAGTCTAACTTGCCTTGAGGAGCAAACTTACTCAGCCTGTGGATTCCTTGTTTCTTGTCTTACCACGTATCTCCACTTACTGCTTCCCTTCTCAGCAGTTCCGGTTTCTTCAGTTCCAGGGCCACATCCAACTCATTCCCTCACCTGTCTCTTTTGATGCCAAAAACTTTCCTGGCATTTGATTTCTCCTGCACTCTGTTCATTCCCACTCTGCTCCAACTGCCTCACCAGTTTCCAGGTGGATTACTTTATTCATCTTAAATTATCTTTCTTCCTGAAGGAGCCTTCTACTTGTTAAATACAGTGTGTATTTAAGGAACAGAAGTTGGTAAGGTAACTTAAAGTAACATAAGAGTTAAACTAACTCAAGTGCAATTAAGTGCATGATCATACAAGGACTCATTGGTACAGACAGGGTTAAGTACTTGACCATTCACTCCAGCTTCCAGTTACTTCTTTCCTGCTCTTTAACCTCCTCCAGCCATCCTCAGAGCACTTCTGCAGGGTGCCCATTCAGGTAAGCATGCCTTTATTTCAGTTTATCAAACAGCACTTGTTTTGGAGTTTCTGTAAATTCAAATCATGGCACAGACACAGGCTTGGGTGATATCAGACTCAGAGATACCAGGAAAAAAAAAAGGTCAAAACCATTCAGCATCTGAGACTTGGGGTGGGAGCAAAAGGGAAAAGGAGAAAAGTGTGTGATGCTCACAACACATCTCTGTGTACAGTGTCAGAGTTGATGGCCAGCTGACAGCTCTGGTAACCAGAGATGGTAGAGGTTTCAGAAGCAGAATTATTCCTCTTCAGGTAAACTATAGCCCTAGACAATAGACTTTTTGTTAGCAATCTATGCACAATGAAAATATGCTGCAGACCCATATGGTAGCCTGGAAGATGCTTCAGTTAACAATCTCACAACTGCCACTAGAAAATAGAGCCAGAATTCTTGTCATCTATTGCTTTTACAGGACTACTACTGCTCTGAAATATAAGTTGAATCGCAAAGCCATACCAAAGTTCCAAATTTTACTTCATAGTTCATGTCCAAATATAAGAATTTATTAAGGAAACCTTTTTCAACAAGTTTCCATGTGAGCTAAACCCCCACAGCATGCTGGGAAAAGTGAACATCATACTGTATGGCAAATTTGGGGCTTGCTGGTTTTGTCTGTCAAACACTGAAGGTAGATGAGCAAGAACATCTCATTGAACAAACAGCCCTTCCAAACACAATGAGAGCAATTAATGAAATGAAATAAACTGGCTGAACAAACACTTTGCAGTCCCTGGACACCATGTCTTCCAGGTAGCAAGAGGGGAAAATGAAAGCCTGAGACATGGTTCAAGCACATTTATTTGATCTTTGTGGCAAGGTAGTTCAAAATTGTTCAAAATCATGCTAGTAAAAATATACCTCCATGAAAGCTAATTTTTAAAATTACTTTTATACCTACCTTCCCATGAGCTTTAATTAACAATCATTAAGTTATTCTTGCAAGGTATTAAAAATGCAAGGGATTATAAAACATTCAAGCACTTCACGTCTTACAGTTCTTCACATCTGTATTACACTGGTTTGGCCTTCCTATATATCTGGTCAAAACACTTAAATTAGTTCAGAACACCACTGATCTTTCCAGCACTTCCAGGTTGTTCTTGGAAAGCCTAGATTTTGTTGTTTTTATTGATTACTGCATGGATCCTTGATGGCAAAAAGCATTCTTAATAATTTCTGAGAACTTCACAAATACTACCATGAAGCAATTTGAAGGAAATGACATATCACACAGGACAGAAATAATACAGATTGAAACATCAACTGGGCCATTCCAGTACTAATCTAACCTGGCTGGTTGGTTGTGTAGGCAGGTGGAGTAATTAATGTGTGCTGCTGCCACTAATGGAATCAATTCCTGATTGACCTTGCAGCCTGACAGAAAATATAGGACCAATCTGTACGATTAAAAAAAAAACCACAGAAACCTACAACTGTTTTTCCTTAACTCAGATCACCCTCTTTTTTGAGGGAGAAGTTGTTCTCTATCTGAGCCATACAACCTTTTCCTTCCTGACTCTGTTTTATTTAATGAACATGACTAACTGGAAGTTCAATGGACCAGGCCTAGCACAGCAAAGAATTTTTTTTGCAGAACAGACAGCTCCTCTTGCCTACTCAAGAGGTATCAGAAGACTCCTCACATCATTTGTCCCCTTTTCATAGGAGGGGAGAATCTGTGCCCTAGAACAACCTGAGCTTTTCCTTCTGAGGCCTTACGACCATGCAAGCACACACAGACACAAGATACCCTGAAGAGGAAGCATCTGAAGGACCAACACACCATGTAGCAGCTAAGCAAGCACTCTCCCTTCCCTCGTTACACATTTTTGTTTTCATCATCTTCAATGCCTGTTGAGATAGAAGACAAAATGGTCTGCACAATGAAGCTCCTGAAATATCATTGCCCCTGGGCATAACCAGAAGCATGAGAGCACAAAAATTCCTGAGTAAGGTGGGACTGTGCAGTACCTGATAGAAAAAAAAAGCATTTTCCAGAATGACACCAAAGTGCATAAATTATAATACACCATATGTGGATGTGACAGCCTGGGCAGAGAGCAGGAAAATGGGATTTGTTTTCTCACAGTGGACATGTGAGACTTTTTAGGGAGTTGTAGAGAAACTATGAAAACTTGTTAGTGTAAACAACCTGCAGGTGGTGTTTTCCTGTGCTGTTTTTCTGTTCTTCCCAAGGACTGTTTGTGAGAAAGATGTTTTTTTTTTAATTAACCTACCAAGTAGAATGTGTGGAACCTATCTATAAAAGAAGAGAATTTTTGTATTAAAACTGCTGTTGTATAAACCATCCTGGTGAATTTGTGTGATTTCTTGCTCAACAGTGACAACCCTACTCTCCACAGCATCAAGTGGCATAAATAATTCATTATAGAGCCATGAGAATCCAGGCACAAGGCTCATTCTACCTCATCAGCAGGGCTAGATAATTCCACCAGGTCTTTACTTTGCCCTAGCAGATGTATTTTTTCATACCAGAAAGAGTTTAAGCCTCCTGATTTCTTAGAGGATATCTTCAGTGTTTTATTCTGGCATGCCTAGCTACATCATCTGTAGTCATCTGAAGGACTCCACAAGCTCCTGTGCTCTCAGGAACACTGCAGAATTCCTCTTAGTCCTCTTAAATATTATTCACCAGTAAGCCAGTAGAAGCTGAAAAATCAGCTCACTCTCCAAACTTCAGAGGTAAAAGGAATCTGACAGCAGCTTGCTGTTAAAAGAAAAGCAGTTACCCTCAAAAGGAAACCCATCAGCCTGCAGCAGTGGTGACAAATCAAAGCCACCAGTTCATTCCGTGCTGAGAGGTGAAGTCAGAATTTGACTTGTCAAGCTTTGTCAAGTAACAACTGGGCAAAAGCCTTTGCTGAGCAACTCCTTCTTTCATCACATCCCACAGCTCTCCAAGTATCCAAAACAATTTCTCTAACAAATATGCTTGGTTTTCAAGAGAGATGTAAAACTCAACTGCTTTAGCACAGGTTTGGAGGTACCTGGCCCAAAGCTCCTCCACCCACAATCTCAGCCTCCTCTTGGGATACTGATGACAGAGTGGCCCCACAATTAACAGTCTTCTGCTGTGCCTGACATCCCTGAAAACATAAGGCAGCTTGGGACACCACTGACTTCATAAGTCTTCCTGAGTTGCAAAAAATTTTACCAAAAAAACCCCTCCCCCAGGCTCCATGCTGTGTTAAAGCATCCCCACATTTCCCAAGCTGCAGACTGTCACTGGGCCACAACTGCCACCTGACTGGTAGGGTGCCTGGTGTGGAGGCAAGCACCAATTCAGTTGGATCACTTGGCACACAGACTGTGAGGTGCATGTTCTTATCCTAATGCTGATGCTGGGAATGCTGCCCAGAGTGCCATTTCTCCCTGACAAAAGAGCCAAGGAAATTTAGCTTCTGCCTGTCCCACAGGACATATTAGACCACATTCTGATAGCTGATCTTCTCTCTCCCCCTAAGATTCCTGCAAAAGGTCAAGTATTTCTTCTATTTGTCTATTTTACAGAGTAATTCAAATGGTGAGAAACATTTTCAGGAACCTTCAATTTAAAAAGATAAATAAATTCTGTTACAACTTCAGAATTCCATGGTTTTGCACACTATCAAAATACTATAGAGCAAACCACCTGAAAACTACACTACTGTTCTACCACACTGCCTTATACCTCTGCGTGTGTAGGATGGATATTTTCTTGCTTAAATTTAAATTTTACATTACAAATGTTTAAATGTTTAAGTAGTGTGGTGGGTTGACTCAGACCGGATGCCAGGTGCCCAAATTGCCACTGTCACTGTCCTCCTCAACTAAACAGGGAGAAGAAATATAACAAAAGGCTTGTGGGTTGAGATAAGGACAGGGAGAGATCACTCATTGATAATTGTCACAAGCAAAACAATTTCAACTTGGGAAATTAATCAAATTCAATCAAATTGAAATAGGATAACAAAAAATAAAACCAAACCTTAAAAACATGTTCCCTCTATCCTTTCCCTCTGGTGGGCTTAACTTTACTCCCAAAATCTTTACCTCCTCCCTGCATGTGGAGCAGGGGGACAGGGAATGGGGACAGCAATCAGCTCATCAGGCACTGTCTCAACTGATCCTTCCTCCTCAGGGGAAGGACTCCTCACACTCTTCCACTGCTCCAGCATGAGCTTCCTCCCCTAGGAAACAGTTCCCCTATGGCTTAACCAATGTGACTCCTTCCCACAGGCTGCAGTCCTGCATGAATTGCTGCAGTGTAGATTCCTTCCAGGAGCTGCAGTCCCTTAGGAGAAAGCTGCTCTAGCACAGGTTCCTTCCACAGCATCACAAGTGCTGCCAGCAAACCTGCTCCAGCATGAGCTCCTCTCTCCATGGGGTCACTGCCTCCTTTGGGTATAAATCTGCTCCAGCATGGGGTTCTCCATGGGCTGCAGGTGAACTCTGCTCCACTGTGGACCTCCATGGGCTGAAGGGGCACAGCTGCCTCACCATGGTCTGCATGGCAATCTGCTGTGGCACTTGGAACACCTCCTACCCCTCCTTCACCACTGACCCTGGTGTCTGCAGAGTTCTTTTTCTTACTCTGACATGTTCTCCCTCCTCTCTGCAGGTGCAGTTGCTATGCACAGGGACTCCTTCCCTCACTCACATGTGTTATCCCAGAGGCACTTCCACCGTCAGTGATGGGCTGAGGCCTGGCCAGCTGTGGGTCCCTCCGAGATCTGGCCAGCACTGGGTTCATTTGACATGGGGCAAGTTCCTGGAAGCTTCTCACAAAAGCTGCAACAGAAACCTTGCCATGCAAACCAAATCCACACACACAAAACCATATTAAACACAGGTTGCAGGCTGGCTAGCTTCTGACAAGAAACACAGGTCACAGGAACACGTAGATGGGAATGAGAAAACCTTTCCAACAAGATCACTGCCTTCAACAAAGCACTAGGAGCTATCAGCTCAACAGCTCTGAACACATGGAAGTGTGACAGATTCTATAAGGAAATCAGGAGACACCTCAGACACCACTCCCACCACAGTAAGGTTAAAGGCCTTCACCATCTGCAGACCTATCAAGTATTTAAGTTTTTCTATAGGAAAGTACATGGATTACACACTGACATTCAAGAGTATGGAACCTTTGGAGGACACATTGAGTATGGACATTCTGATGGAGGAACCTTTGGAGTCCACATTGCATCCAGTCTTCTGCTTTCTTTAAATCACTAACATATATAACACCATATAGCAAAACAAAAAGAAAGAAAGAAAGGCATAGAAAAATATATCAAATTATTCTAGACAACTTGAGAATTCATTTGGACCACATGTAGTATCTAAAACTTAGATATTTGGTTATTTTCATAGATTACTTTGGACAAAACTTCAGAAAGTCATACCCCATAGTCTTTTAATGCACAATGTTACACATGGCTGTCTACAGGAATGTTTGGCTTTCCACAATTAACTTAAGCTCCTGAAACAACTGTAAGTCTTTGGCAGAGAAGATACACAACTAAATGCTTTACCCATTTTTGTAATTCAGTGGTAAAAAAATCCCCCCCTTTCTGTACATCAAGTGCAAGAATGCTTTATAATCCAGATGACCATGTGAAATTACCTTGGTAGTCATTGTATCTCATCTCAAGCAAATTGAACTTTCCTTCATCCGTTTACAGGTACTGTAAACTTCTCCTGATACAATGAGACCAATTCATTATTAAGACAACTGAATATTATCCCCTGAAAACAAAAGTCCTCTTTTTTTGCAAAAGTGGTTACACACAAGGAAGCTATAATTATGGAACAAACTCTTTTAGTAAGATGTTTGTACTAGGGACTTGTTGGAGCATACTTGGTCTCTGAAATTTCTTTAAACATTGTTATTTCAGAAGAAAATAAGCCAAATGGAAATTAGAATTGTGGAATATCCTGAGTTAGGGACCCACAAAAAATCATAGAAGTTCAACTCCTGCACAGGACCACCCCAAGAGTCACACCATGTGCCCAAGGGCATTGTCCAAATGCTTCATGAACTCAGCCAGCCTTGGAGCTGTGACCCCTGCCCTGGGGAGCCTGTTCCCCTGCCCAGCCACCCTCTCTGGATGAAGAGCTTTTTCTAATATGCAACCTCAGCCTGCCCTGACACAACTCCAGGCCACTCCCTTGGCTCCTGTCAGTGTCACACAGAGCAGAGATCAGTGCCTGCCCCTCCTCTGCCCCTCAGGAGGAAGCTGTGACTGCAGTGAGGTCTCCCCTCAGCCTCCTCCTCTCCAGGCTGAACTGACCAAGGAACCTCAGCCTCTCCTCCCCTCAAGGCCCTTCCCCATCCTCATGGCCTCCCCTGGACACTCTCTAACAGCTTTCTATCTTTCTTGTATTGTGGACCCCAGAACTGCACACAGGACTTGAGACGAGGCTGCAGCAGGGCAGAGGGACAATCCCATCCCTTGACCAGTCAGTGATGGTGTGCCTGATGCACAATTAGAAGAAATTTCTCAAGTAATAAAACCAGCTGGATATTTGCTGAAGTATTCTTTACTCATCAGAATTTTAGAAGACATGAGCACAAAATAATTTTCATCCTTACCATTTGCATGATGATACAGCCCTTGATTTGCAAGTCTAAACTCAGGCCACCATGGCCTCAACATCTGTCCCAGCCGAGGTGAACAGGCTGGAGTAATAATACACAGCAAATAATACACAAGAGTAATTCAGTGTAGACATTAAGGTGCTCAAAAATCCTCAGCCATTTCAGCTCTTAAGTCTAACAATTGTTCATTCTGAATGCTAGAATGTTATACTGCCTCTAGTTCTTTGGTCACTGTATTATGAATGCTTTCAACTTGACCTAAGATTTCTAATGACAGATTTCTGAAATACTACATCCAGAATAGACCTGAAGGGCACAAACAAACACAGGGCAGCAAAACCCATCACCAGGTTCCTGGACATGCTGTACAGTTATCTAATATCTAATCTGGCCTCTTGCATTTCCTATTGATTTATGTATTTGGAAGCAATGGTGAAGAATTCATCACATCTCAAATTCTCTTAAAATGCACAGGAGTCCTGGTGCCCTCATCAAGGATTTGAAAGAAAATTAAGCTGCCTTTTGCTTCCCCCCTTAGCAAAGCCACAATAAAAACTCATTGTGGTAAAAGGTGGTGACAGGCCACTTGCAGAGAACAATGCAGATCTCTTCTGGTTAACTGCCTGGGAACAGGTTCATTTTGTACAGCAACACGACCTTCCATGAACAAACCCTAAAAGAGAAGGGCTATATCCTGAAAAAAAAAGAGACTTGAAAAAGAATGGCTAAATGAAATCCACAGCTTCTTCAGCGTGGGAGAGATTTTTGTCAACCAAGCTGTAAAGGCACCAGAGGTGCTCCTGCTGAGAACTGTGACACACCTGGCACCCTGCACACTCCTCCAACTGCTCTGACAATGCTGACCTGAGCTAACAAACCTGACAGCTGCTCTCCCTCAGACACAGCTCCATTCTTTATTTTGGAAGTCAAGGCATCATCCCACCCTGTGGATGGACAGGGTGCTCCCAGGAGGGACCTGATGAGCACAAGTGATCCTTCACTGCTGTGCCTGTTAAAGACATCACTTTTTATAGAGGTGAGCACAAAGCCTATGGAAGAAAGGGGAAAAGGGAGAAAAGAGCCATAATTTGATTTTTAGCCAATCAAGCACTCTTGGGGTTGGAGAAGACCCCTGAGATACAACCACAGTTTTAATATATGCTTTATACCATATATACACACCAAGTGAGAAGTTATTTTATTCTTGGTATGTAGGGTAAGTAATTTAGACTTCACTGTGGTCCAGAGTGGCTTGAAAAATAATATGAAAGCTTTTCCATCAACATTGAAAGACAGCATCAGAAAAACATGAGCAAGCATTCGTGGTAGTTATTGTTCAATCATGGTTTTGAAAAACTCATGCTTATTTTAGCTCTGGAAAGCTTGTCCTGCTGCAAGAAACTTAAGATACTTGACATTGTTGCTTTAATATGACTTCTAACAAAAAACCCCAACCAGCCAAAAAAACCCCAAACCCACAAAAAACAAAACTCTCTGACTCTAGCAGCTTTTTCTATTTACTGAAGACACAAGAGCCAGCCGCTGACATTTGAATCTCATCTAAATTCAAACAGGAAATACGCTTTAAGGAGTTATCATCTGCAGACTGATTCACCCTTGATGCAGTGGATTGTCCCTTCTAGAAAGACTTGGAAATGCACAGGTAAGAGCATTTATGGCACACTGGGCTAGGAATTGATGCTGTTTCCTTTTGCCCACGAACAGACAACAATCCCAAGCACAATTACTCAAAGCTGAAGACAACATCCACACTGCTCAGCCCAACCAAGCACAGCTCCCCATATACAGGACCAGTCTGAAAAGGGTGGAGACAAAGTTCTACTGCACAGAACATGGACCAGCACAAGAAGGATTTTTTATCTTTCCATCTTTGTCCCTTTTGTAGCTAATTAATAATATTTAAACTCTAATAAAACCCCAACTTTGAAAAAAGATGAAAGCAGAGCCATTTCAGATGTTTAAATTAGCACACCATGGGATGTATATCTTTCAACAAAAAGCTAAAACAATTTTAACAGATACACTTTATATTATTAATTACCCTAAATAATTTTTCTTTCTCCATTTTTCTTTTGGTGGGGAAAAAGGAAAACAGACTATCTTTTTATGTTCCCTTAACTTAGCTATTTAATTTCCTACTCAAATAAGTGGATAAAATTCTTGTTTTACTAAAGGAAAAATAAGAAAAGGAGTTTGAATAGATAGGTAACCTCTGTCCCTCTCTACACTGAGAATCATCTGCATTCTATTAAACCATCAAGCCATTTCTGTGTTAACCAGGCTTAACATATAAATAAAAGAACGAGCAAAATATTAACACTGATAGCTTCTTTACTGGCTATGCTGAAGCTCTACATGAGTCTCAGCTGATTTAACCCTTCAGATGCATGACATCTATTTTATCAAATTGTACAGGCAACAATGTATAATTTTTTTCTCCTCTGCAGGGAAAAAACACTTAGCTGTGTTTTTCCCTGCAGAGCAGCTGCCTCCTCCTCCTAAGCAATGTGAAGAACTACTTATAAAATAGCAATCAATACTGAGAATTTGAGGGGAAGGCAGCAAAGATTTCCAAATAAGATTGCTGAGTTATCTTTTCTTAGAGATTTCTTTGTTTGTACCTTCTGTAACACAGACTGCAGACTATACACACCACTGCTCAAAGACTGCAAGACAAGGGCCCAGCTGCAGACAAACATCTTCTGGGCTCAAAAGGAATTCAGCCACATCTGGTTATATGCTCAAAATAAATTTTTGAAAAAAAGTTTTTTTGAAAAAAGCAAGTTTTGTATATGACTTACAGACTTCACTAACAGGAGCCCTCCTTGAATATGTTCATCCTTTAAACAGGTAAAAACAACACAACTGAAGTGTCACTCTTCAGGTAGGTCCTTTCAACATAACATAATTTCCACTGAACCACAAAGCTACTGAGCTTCCCTACTCCTTGAAGACAGAAATTTCAGCCCACTAATGAACTGGAACTTCAGCATTCTCTGTTTGACAAGAATGCAAGACACATGGAAGTGATGACAGATTTCAACACTAGATACTTTCCAAAAGTATTTACTGGAAATAGAAAAGAATCCCAGTTCAGGGCAGCAGCTTCCTTCTTCAGGTAAAGAAAGGTGAAAAGCTGTCCAAGAGCAAACTGGAAACAAACAACAAAAAAGTCAGTTTTTCCTGAAGGGTTTTATAAAGGATTGATTGATTATTTACATTTTGCCTCTGTTTTTTTCTTTACAGCAAGATGCATAAATTAAAACTACTATATAAATAACATATAATTAAACAAGACTACAAAAAGAAGATCTCTCTCTCTCTCTCTCTCTCTATATATATATATATGTACACATACACACTATCATGACAACTTTTGCTTGTTCAAATCCAAAATGCAATTGTTGGAACAAAATTGCAGGGAAAATGTACAGACTGTGTAAGATTACATGTCTACAAAGTCAAGGAAGAACAAGTTCAGCATTCCTATTTTTTTAACATGTAAAAGAACATTAAAAAACTTACATATGGAGTCCCTTTCTTATAAACCACAGAAACTTTGGAATGATGACATGACTTTTCACCTTATAATAAGCAGCTTTGAAAATGACTAAAACTGAGACAGAATTACACAGTCTGCAGTGAATTACACAGGCTCTAGTGATAGGAGCATCTTTCACAGAAACACACAGCTTTCCTTACTATCAGCCCTGAGCCAACAATGGGTTACTTCCTTGGGATTGCTTTAACAGTGAGGATTCTGTAGAATAAAGAATGCACCCCAGGTGTGCCCCTGCATTTACTTCAGGTGATTTATTCAAGTATATGTGAGTGCAAGTCAGGAAACACTTTCCAGCACACAAGGAAGTCTGGAAAGTCTGACTTGGTTCTGCTGTCTTTAGAAGAGTTACAAGATAAAACAATAAAAGTTACTTAAGCAAGCAGAAATAAATGAGTATGTTTAAAAAGAAGCTCTGCTGAATAGAAGCAGTACTCTTGCACATTCCTTCTACCATTAGTATATTCTCAGAACTAAAATAGAACAAATATTTAAGTATATTTAAACAGAACCACACAACAACTCAATAACAAGCTTATAGCTCAAAAACAGAACTTGAAAGATCTAAGCAGTGTAACTAAATCTTAATCAGAGCAGCATGCAATCATATTCTGGCAGTCACTAGAGCAGATGCCTGCCACCAGTGTAATGTAAGCATCTCCTTAACCCAACTCCTCCTTATTTAGAAAGAAGAATATCTGGGGTAAGGACAAAAAGAAAAGTTTGGAGTTGCAGGAAACACAGGAAAGGGTGAGTTTAAGATGGTGTCATGTATTTTACTTGAGCATGTATGTCTGGAAATCAGGTGAGACCCAGAAATTCTCAAGTTCTTTAAAATACAGGATGTGTCTCTAATAAACCAGAATATTGTATGATAATTCAGTGACCTGATTAAGCAAGTTTTGACTGTCAGACTGCCAAAACCTTGTGTAGATCAGACTATATGGGTTTTGGCCTTTCCTAAAACCAGACAAGGGAGTGGGGAAATAGGGAGGAAACAATGATGTCAGGGGACATAGATATGTATGACCTAACAGAAAAACTCCTAATAGTGTCCTTGGACACTGCTAACTCCTGCCAAGGCTTGCAAAGGCATCCAATGGCCTTGGGATATTTTGTGTTTCCTGAGATAACTAGGGAGGGAGAAGAGGCAACCATACAACACACATTCTTCAAAATACTGCTCAAAAAGCTTCAAAATTCAAGTGTTCAAAAATTCTCCTGATGAATTAAGAGCTTGCAGGCTTTCCTTGTCTACATGCTCCCTCAGGGGGAAGGTTTATCTCTCTGCCAACAGACCCTAATGCTTTGCAATTTGTACAATGACAGTATCAGTTCTATGCACAGAGTCCAGCAAACAGGTTTGGCAGAGGTGGGGGCTTCTTGGCTGGCCATAGGGGGTGTTTTCTTCTGTTAAATGAGCTGAAAGCTGTTCACAGTTCCTCTTTGTTAAAAGATGTGAAATATTTATAAGCTATCTTAAGAGGAACATTCTTTGATACTGTAAAATAGCAGCAGTTTGGATATGTAATTCTTATCACACTACTTGTAACCCGAGCCCAGAACTGACAAACTGAAAACCAGCCTCAGAATCCTGGATCTGCCTCTGGGAGGGAGAGGTCATGGAAAAAAAAATAAAAAAAGGCATCTGATAATTTGAAAACTGCATGATCAAGATGCTTTCCAAGATCCAGAATCTGTTGCACCAAATCCAGCGAGAACATGAGCAGGATGAAGCAATACCCTTCTGTTGACAGATGAGTTGACAGATGAGACTTTCAAAGGTGTATCAAGAAAAGCAGGAAGAACAAGAATTCACCCTCCATCAGCTTCAAAGGTCACAACAAAAAACCGTTTATCAGCAATGTACATAGGAAGGGGTCCTGCAAAAATTAAATAGCTACCAATAGTTAATACTTTCTATACTTTGACTGGGATGAAGAGGAGGGAGATTGTCTAGAACAATCAAACAAGTAAGGAAAAGATGTGGACAAAGAACAGCTTTTCTTTTAGCTACTGCTCATCTCCAGATGGAAGTTCAAATCCTCCAGAACTCAGCCTACCTAAAACCCAAAGAGCAGGGGAAGGGCTCACCCCAAAGCTCCTCAGCCTCCCTGTGCTGCTTCAGGCACACCAACTCCACAAGAGAAACCAAGGGGTCTACTGCATGTGAAGTGGTGACAAACAACTCTGCTATTACTGCACTCTGAGAGCACATTTTTACAGGTTTTCCAGCACCTGGATTAGTTAAAAAAATGTTTTCTACATTAAAAAAATCCCTTAGATTTTAGAATTTTTAAACTCCTTCGTCAACTGTAAATATTAGAAGTTTTCACATAGGCTATAATTGTGTATCTAAAGTTCAGTGTATTTTGATGAGCTGCAAGTTCAGACTGTTCTCATGTTATGTTTTTATGAGAAATAATTGTGTCAAACAGCAATCATACAGCAGCAGGATACACAACTACCATTGAAAAAGAGATAAAAAGCTCTCCAAGCCACTGTCAGCAAGTGAAACTAAAATAGTTTATGGAGAACCTAGGAAGTGCTAGATTTCCTCTACTGCAGTACTGCAAAACAGTGCACTATTATAATGGCAAGCTCCTTATAATCTAGTCTTATCTTTATTACATTTATCTTACTTTATTTTATCCTCCTTAAAAAGGCTTCCTCAGATGCTACTATAATCAAATAAAATATCAAAAAAGCCACTTTTAACAGAAGAAATTTTTCCAATACAGCTGTTACAAAGAATATATCAGTGGAGGAACAATTTTCACTTTTTTCTTTAGCTGACTCTCTGCAAGATCACTGCTTTCTGTTTTCTGACAATAACAATATTTAAATTGATCAAACCTATTGACATGTGCAAAATCAAAGACATGGAAGAAAGCCCAAAATTCCAAGAAAATTGACCACTTTTTAAATGACTGAGTTAATGCAAGAGACCACACAACAACACCAAATACCTAGTGAAAAAAACACAGTTGTATTCCCTTGATAGTTTCTTCAGTTTTTGATGAAACTACAGCCATATTTGAGAAAGCTTTCCAGTTCACAGATAGGTTCTGTTTCTCATTGATGCTGCAATAAATCCTAACTAAAAACAGTAACAAAAAGGAAAACATGAAATGTGCAGTTTTAAAAAAAAGCCAAGAAAGACACTAAATGGTTGTATTTCAACCTTCTAATGATGTTTGGAGGGGGAAAAAAGGCCTCAGAAGAGAAGTAAGAGCTGTAAAACTGCTGCCAATACACAAGGTAAACAAATAAAAGAACGTGGGGACAAATGTTTCTGCAGGGCCTTTGTGACTGGGCAAGGGGGGATGGTTTTAAATGTGTGGTAGGTTCAGACAGACATGAAGAGGTTTTGTTTACCACCAGGCTGTGAAACACTGGCACAGGTGCCTGGAGAGGTGGTGGATGCCTCCTCATTCCTGGAAACATTCAAGGTCTGCATGGACACAGCTCTGAGCAGCCTGAGCTACTTGGACATGTCCCTGTTCACGGCAGGGATTTGGACAAGATGTTTTAGAGATCCCTTCCAACACAAATCATTCTGTGATTCCATCCATGTTCTGGGTTTGGGCTTAATTTACAGTCACCATGTTAAAAGTAAACACAACTGGCAAGCTGCCACTAATCCTTTGGAGCTATCTCCATACACTTATGTATACACAGTACAGAAACTGTCATTTTCAAGCAATCAAAACTGAAGGATGTAGCAAAAAGAAGACAGGCTAAGAGATCTTAATGCCAGAACACAGTTAATACCTGAAAAAAATACAAAGAACAAGGGGAAAAGATTCTTGCCTTTAGTATTTGGGGATTTTTCTCTAGTTTAATTTGCCTTAAGGCTTCTCATCCTCTACCAAGTTCCAGCATGGTTTATTTAACAATAAGGATTCTGTGGAGTTGAGTGGTAACATTCACATTTGATAACACTGCCAAGAAAAATCCAGTTAGAAAAATAACACAATTATTTGCTTGTAGAAGACTTGCAGGAGGGCAGAATACCAATACAAAACCCATCACAGTTTATTACATATTATAACAGAAATGATACCATTGTCCTCTCTTGAGTTTGAAAACTTGACATGCATCAATTCATGCTGAAAAAAACTACTGTCAGTTTTCAATTATATCTATATAAAACCAGTTCCCTACCAGGGGACACCAAGCAATAGTGGACTGGGCAACAGGGACTAGGCACTAGTCCTACCCAGAGCCATTTCCTATCCTGCATCACAAAAATAAGGAAGAGAACCACTACCCACAGGTCCCTTTGAAATAAACTCCCTCATTCTAAGCCAGACAATAGGATTTTAACACTTGCAGAAAATCAGGGAACTCATGAGAAGTACATTAAGAGTTACTCCTTTTCTGGCAAATTATTTGTACAAACCACTGCCAAATCTAACACTGACAGATAAAACACTTCAGAACTTCAACATTTTTTAAAGTCTTTCCATTGTTTCAAATATGCTCTTCAAAACAAATAGCATTTAACATCCATTGCATTATGTTATCTTCCCCAGGTCACAAACACCCATAATTTAAAAAAAAACATAGGTAGTAATTGCTTTAGCACAAGACTATGTACAATTATTTCTGCTAATAGAAATGCTAAGATTTAAAATAAGAGTCCAAATCTATTTGGACAATCAAGATGTCAGACTAAAAAAAAAACCCTAAAAATTAAAATGCTAGGCATCCACCCAATAGCTCCCACTGACAAAATATTCAGATTGAGATTTTCAGATAGCCTGTAGCACCAAACTATTTGGCAGCTCTATTGGCTCAGCTCTCTCTCTAAAGTCAGATTTAAATCAGGGAATAGAAGACTACCACAAATGAGGGATAAACAGAAAGAACAGTCCACACATTTTTTCATTCCCCAACCTAGACCTTCAGAAAGCTAGAATGCAGGCCATCTGAAATAAACAAACCTTAGTAACAAGTAACTAATTTTAGAAGTGAATAAAAAAAATTGTTAAATCTCCTTCTAAAGAAAGATATACTAGAAAAAGCCCACAAATCTGACCCTAAAAAAAGGGCCAGCACTCAGTGCCACATTTGTCAGCTGAGTTCTTACCTCCTGTGACACAGAGGGATGAATGCACACGGAAGTTCCAGTTTTCATTTTTGCCCCAATACACAATACAAATGAAAATTTAACCACTGAATCCAGATAAACCAACATGGCTGGTGTTGCACAAGGTCAAGCAATTTTCACCCCCAATCCTCCATTCACTAACTTTGACCCTATTTAGCTGGGTTAGAAATCAGGTGTGTTAGAATCTGCAAGAGCTCTGCAGAAAAACATGACCTCTTCATATGAACTGCCAGCCCCACAGATCCCAGCTGCTGTCAGACAGAACCATCAACTCTCACAGCTTGGAAGAGACCTCTAGAAGTAGCTCAGTCCAGCCCCATGCCCAATAAAAAGCCAAATTCAATTTTCACTTGAGCTGCTCAGGACTTGGACAAGGAATGTCCTGCACATGTCCAAGAAAGGCAGTTCTGCAGCCTCTCACAGACGTGTCCCAAGTACCTCACCATTCTAATTATTTTTTTTAATCCAGTAAGAAATTACCTTGCTGTAACTTGCAACTACTAATTTACCACCCTTTCAACATGCACTCCTGGGAAGACTGTAGCTCCACCTTCTCTGAAGATAACAAACATCGTTGCTCAGCCTTCTGCAGGCTGAGCAAACACAGCTGGTGCGTGGCAGCCCCTCTCCTGCAGGCCACACCATTGATTGCATCAGTCTCCCTGTTGTACGGGGGAGCCCAGACCTGCAGCCCAAGCCTGCAGACTGCTGCCTGGGATTTCTCTTCCAATCCAGCAGAACACTGAGCCAAGCCCAAAAGGCTTTCAGCTTGATCCCACTGCTGTCCCACCAACTGCAGACCAGAGCTGGTACTCTGTGTAACCTAAGCATGAAAGCCTTCAAACGCCTGATATGAGGAGTTTCGTGCTGTTGATTGGGGTTTTTTTGTTTATTTGGGTTTCTGATAGGTTGGATTTCTGAGATCAGGACAACGACAACCTGCTACATGGAATGTCATAAAAAGGGAAGGCACAGACCCACCCATTATCTCACAGCCCTTTCAGACAGGTGAACAAATAACAGCTTCACAGCAAAACCAACAGCACACACAGAGCATTCCCCAGGCCCTCAGCTCCAACGCTGTGTTAATTTAGTGCCAAAATAATTTTGTTGCTTGCCACAGCAGATTAAGGGAAGTGTTTTTATGAAGATCTATGCAAACATTCTGCAAGGTAAGCATGTGTGGGTGGAAGCAGGATAACTCAGATATGTGAGTTAACTTACAGTGACTCCAGCAGCTGTGCTCTTTTTCAGCTAAGGCAAGAAATTGGGTGCTGGTGATAGATTTTACCCAGAGCTGTGCATTGATTTGCCCTGGATCTCAACACAGGGCCTTTACCATCACAGACTACTGGCAGTTCCCAAATTGACAGAAATACCTAAGTAAAATACATTATATGTGCATTTATAGTTCTTTTCTCATTTCTAGACAATATACACACTGATCTCAGTATGAAAATAATGAAACTATTTGAACTGCACTGAAACCCATTACAGAGGCACAGACTGGAACAGAAACAAAAATGTGTGGTGGTTTTTGACATCAATTACCTTTATATATTCACAACAGCAGCTGCATCCACTGCATACTGCTTTGTGTGAATCAACTTTTTTTTAAAACCAACAACACATGCATTTTAAATTATAGAACGAGGAGCAGTAAATTGAGAAAACACTGAGAAGAATTTGGCAAAATAGTAACTGAGGTGATGAAGTAATCTTTTTTTCCTATATGTAGTCTTAATAAGAAAAAGAGATTCAATGTCAATGCTTCATTTTTACTATTATTGTCAGATTTCATTGATTTTAGGGTAAACTGAAATTTAGCAGTAAGTTTATGTACAGATTTTAACCAGACAGGACTAGATTTCACATGTTGAGGCTGAAGTGAAGGAAAGTTCTCCAACCTGTACCAGGGACACTTCTGCTGAAAGAGACACAAAAGACTCCCTGCAGTGAAACAGAAAAAATCAGTTGGATCCTTTCAGTTTTGGGGAGCTCAGGGATGCAGCAGCAGCAACTCTCGGAAAGAATTTTCAAGAACAAGGTACTCTCCTCGAGTGTTTAATTTTAACTAAAACAACTGCAGAGGACTCTTCAATTCAGCGTGTGATGGCTTTTATTTGTGGGAGGAGGGAGGGGAATAAAAGGAATTCCTTTGACAAGAGAGCTGCACTGCAAACCACAACCAGGATCATTTTACTTCTTTAGCTACAAAGAGATTACATGCCATGAAGAAAAATCCCATGATCTAACAGCTTTTACAAATAATACCACTCTGACCAGTTGCCAGAGAAGATATTTTTGCAGCTGATTTGCTTTGTATATTTCACAGCATTTGATACACAGTATTCATCATTTAAGCTCTGATGAATGTGGTATCTCATGTCCTTGCTGAGCCTTCCCACGGACAAAGCTTTACTCAGCTCTTGAACTAAACCTAAAGACGTTATTTATCTCATGTTTGTGATAATGTACTGTAGGAAAAAAAATTCAACACTTACGGACTTCTGATTGGCAGAATGATTTACAACCTGAATTAAAAGTGGGGGGAAGAACACAACACCCCAAACAGCACAACAAAACATGCTCAGAGTTTCAAATTGAGATGTCCTGCTTAGTTTCTTTTACCTGAAAAGATTTATGCAGCCCCAAAGAAGAACACAAGACATGCTAATGACCCTCCAGGAACAGTGGGTACCAGCTGATGTTGCTGTAACAACTACAATAAATAATCCCACAAAACATTCTGTTCCGAAGTCAACTTGAAACCTTAAATACAAACTCAGCTCTATTTTAACAAGCCTTAATGACATTCTCCTGCAGGTTGGTCTTTTTAATGGTGAAAACTTTAAGAAGTGTACACCAAGTACCTCACTATTGTTCTGCCGAGGAACAACTGAGTACTGCTGCAGTGCAAGCATGAAATGGAAATTACACGATCTTTAAAACACATTACTTCAAATCGCTATTTTGTATCCATGGGAAGAGAAGGGAAAACAAGCAAAATACAAAAATCTACACCTCCACGAAAAAAATCAAATATTTACCTAGAATTTAAATAATACTGTAAATACAGGTAATAACTTGAAAAATGAGACGGCAAGAAGCGCATCAGATAATTAACCTTCTAGCTCTCAAGGAAATATCTGAAGCACAACAGTCCGCTTCCAGAAAGTCCTTATAACCACTGTTACAGCTAAGCAAAATTAAACAGCGCCACGAGGATTTCAGATCTCTAAAAATAGCTCAAAAGCCAGTTCTTTCCTAGTGAGTTGTTACGCTTACAGGGAGGCGAGGCGAGGCAAAGCAAAGCCCGGCCGCTGCCGCGGTGGGAGCGCGGGCCCGGCGGTGCCGTGAGGGGCGGCGGGCGCGGGCCCCTCCCGGCGCTGGAATGCGGAGCCCGTAACCCGAGCCGCGCCGCCCCTCCTGCCGCACACACGGAGCCTCAAAATGGCATCCCGGCACGGCCTGCCCGGGAGCCGGGCTGCGCCAGCCTCTCCCGAAATGGGCAGGAAAAGGAAAAGCCTTTTCTCGGGGTCCGGCCGCGGCCCCCCGCTCCGGCAGCCGGGGGAAAGCGGTGCCCGGCTCCGGGAAACAGCTCTGCCCGGCCATGCAGGAATCCCTCCTTCGGGCACCTCTGCCGTGACTCAAAACTCACCCCAACTGCGCTACCCTGAGATACGAACCCGTCCCCTAGACACGAACCGGTCTCACTCAGAAACAAGGAACTGGTTAGAACAGCTTGTCCATTGCAAAGGCCTCGCATCTCAAAACCAATGCATTCATCTAGATCCAACGAGACAGAGTTCTGGAATGATGTGAATTGTCCCTTTCTCAAATGAAAGGGACAATCTTGTTAGGAATTCACTTAACTTTCCAAACTATAGGCACATAGTTTATTTCAGATGCAACAACTCTACAATGTCTTACAGTTTCAATTACACACAAGCACAGATATTACTAGGTTATGCCTCAAAAGAAGTATGAGATGATCTTACAGATTAACCATCTCCATCGATTTTCTCTAAAAGTGAGTAGTTCTATACCATGAAAAAAGGCTGTTGCAATTTGGAGTATTTTGCTCTAAACAAAACAGACAAGAATTTTACCATTGTGAATATACTGAAATTACTAAGATGCCATTATGCTACCAGATAGCAGAGACTTGGAAAAAATAATCATTCCAGTGACAGCACACATAAGGAGAGAAAGAATAACCTGAAAAACATATTTCTAGTAATAGTAATTTTACTCATTAAGGACACTACCAAATGTTCTATCAGGAGCTGAGAAAAAAGCCCTCCACCTATCTCAGGAGGGTTTAAGTCTTTTGCCATCAGTGTGGAAGCAGGGGCTCACACTGACTCCCATGGGAGGTGCTTTGTACTTTCCCTGGCTGAACTAAATCTGACACTGCAGAGCACTGCTAAGGATGGTAATTCTGCAACTCTACCAAGAAGAGACCTTTGGTCACTGTACACTGGATAGAGTCCCTCTGTTCATGTAAAAAAATATCTCACCAGCAACAGGCTGCCAGAAACTCTTTGCTGTTACAAAGTTTTAGGCCTGGATCTTAAGTCAAAACCAGAAATTCTGAGCTCAATGACTTTTACACAGGATCCCTTCTCTCACATGGTTTCCCCTGTATTGGTTCACAGCTACAAAACAGGAAAGAGTTCAAAATGCTAAGAGACATTGACCTAAAGCACTGTCTTCATGTAAAACCCTAGAACCTAGTGAGGAATGCCAAATACTGCTACGATGAGAGCTTCCAAAAGACTTTAAATGTAAAAAAAAAACAAACTAGAGTAGGCAGGATGATGAAAATAAACACTCTTATTGATATACTAATACACCTATCAAAAATCCTCACTATCAATACATGTTATTGCAGGTCAAGGATCAGAAGCACTAGCAACTGGCTACCTCTATAATTCTAGGCAAAGTAAGCATAAAATTGATTAATTTTGGTTATGCATGAGAACAAAAACCCTACTCAGGTGCCTTTGTTACAAAATATGAGCACTTTAAACAATTTTTTTGTTTACTGCAAACAGACTTATATTTGCAGGACCTCTTTTTGCAGAAGGCAAAATACAGTCAATTTTGCTTCTGTGTATCATACATGATAGCATTTTGTCTCTCAGATTATGTAAAACTCAGAGTTTTAAATTTTTCCCCAAAGGAATCTCTCCTATCTGTTACCATTCTACAAAATTTTATTTCCAATTTGTAATTTCTATCAGATAATCAAAATCAGAAGTATTTTTTATTTTAACCAGAATTTCTCTATTAACCTAAGGTAACAGAAAATGTCACACATATAACAAATAAACAGCTATTTTTCTTTTAAAATATATTTAATAAAGCTTACTCATTGGAATAAAATTTATTCAAATTGTTGGTTAGCAGTGGAAGAGCAGGTATGTTTACATATTAGAATTGAAGCTCAAAACACCATAACATGATTACCTGACAGCTATTAAATGCCCTGCAAGAAGTTATTAGTGTTGATTCTCTTTCAGAAGGCCAATATAACAGTTCCACCCTTAGCATCCTCCCTGCAGTTTTACTTTGTTGTGTCTTTTTTAACATAAACTTTCCCGTCACTCCCACAGGTCGTGTTTTGGTCTCAAGACCTATTATTGGGATATTTCACACAACTAAGTATAAAGAAAATTAAGCCAGTGCTAAAACTACAAAGTAATCCTAAAGGTTTCAACAGGGGTTAAAACCACTGTGCTAAAAATAACAAGATGTGTACATATTTTACCAAGGATTCTGTTTTCCAAAAGAGCAGATAGAAAACACCACTGTGATGTTTTACAAGGACATTCACAAATACCTTCAAGTAATTCAGCACAAGTTTCATGCCAGCAAAGATTACAAGTAGTCACTGTGGGAGGGAGAGGGAACCAAGGAGAAAAACAAAAACAAAACCAACCAAAAATCCAAACTCATACTGCTATTGCAAATTAACTTTAATAAATAAAATGTAGTGTCAGGAAATAGACCTGCTTGTAACAGTTTTGATATTTCCACAGTGACAATCTTTGAAAACTACAGACCATGTGTCACAGAAACATACAGACAGGGTGAAATGGTGGTGAAGAAGAGACACAAAGATTACAGAAAGTATTGTCAGAAAGTACTTTGGAAGTGGAAGATGTCCTTTAACTTCTTCTTGTACTTCTCTTGGGTGCATGAGTAACACAGAGCCTGACAGGTGTCATTGTGAACAAAGTGTCCTTTTGAACACACCTGCCTTCCTTTGTGAAATGTGACTGAACATCACTAGCTGCTCTAGCAAGTGCCACTTTATTCACTGATCTCTAAAATACCATGGACAAGCAGTCCCACTGAGCTGTAACTGAGTGCTGTGTGCCTGGCCAAAGGAAGCTGTGCCAGTCACTGCTTCCAGAAGAGAATCTTCTGAAAGATGTATCCAAATTAATGGTTTAAAGAAAGTTATTTTTAAAGTATACTTTTAGAAACTTGCATTCTAAATGAAAATTAAAAGCAGTACTGGCAAATTTCTTTGCACAAGACTAAAATATTTCCTAGTGTACCTTCCAAAAGCACAAATTATGAGTGATACTACTTCCTGATGAAGAGAAAACTCAGTGCAGAAGAATAGCATTTGTCAAATCCAGCATTTTCAAAAAACAAGTGAACTTGCAACAAGCAGTTTAAGCAGAATCTGGTTTTTATTACAATGTAATGGGTTCCATAGGTGGAGGAGTGTGGACTGCAGACATACTAATATATAAACATGTGGCTGCATCAGTACTCCTATGAGCTTGTCAGACATTTCAGCACTGTATTTTTAGATTATTCTCTCATACCAGCTGCACTGCTACAGTGGCATTTAATTCCATTATGTTCATTGTCAAAAAGGTAATCTTCTGCTTCAACTACAGCAGTTCTTTGAAAAATACATTTTTAGAGACTGTATTTAGTTCTCAAATATCTTTTCCCAGTCATAGTGATGAGCCAGCTTAGTGTAATACAGAAAAGAGCACCCACAGTTCACTTTCTAGATGCTATGGCATTTCATGCTCCCTTTGACCAACTCTGTAAAAATCCCTGGATTTGGGAATAGCACACCTGTTGTTATATCTGAGCCTGCTATATAAAGATTTTATTGTGCTTTCTCTCTGTTCTAATAAAGCCTGGGTTAATGAGGAGAACAGAAGAAAAAACTTGGCTCAATTGATCTACTCTGCCTGGCAGTGATGCCAAACACACATCTATGGTATTTCTAGTTCTTAAAACTCAGGTGATTCTTTCATCTCAAAGTTTTCTCTTCATTCAGGGAAAAAAAAAAGAAGCCATCACACATCAAACAAATTGCATTATGAGCAACAGACATAGGAAAGCCTGGTTTTCTAGAGATCTGTTCTAATTTGGTCTATATCTTTTCCCAGTGTAATTGCTCCAGCTCATTATATATCCTGTATGATTTCACTCTCCCTGTCCCTTAGCAATAGATCCATTTCTCCACTCACACACATATTCCTCTAACCACAGTTGTCTCTCTCTTCCCTCCCACATCCTCTGGTGCCAAACAACATCTTGCTGGCTGGACAGTAATGTGTATATTGACCTCCCTCTTACCAGGAAGAGCAAGTTTACTGAACGCTTCTGATCGTAACATCCTTCACCTCTGGGGACATTAACATAGCTCAAGACCTTTGAAACAGAAACAGTGTGACATCCACTCCATAATCTGACTAGATATCTAATCTTCAAACCTGCTGATACATGAAGCTTGTCTTTGAAGTTTTAGGTATTAGCAGTTTGCCAAACTCCAAAACTTTACAGACTATATCAGAAGCAGAAGTTTAACAGAACTACAAAACAAAGGACTCAACTGCAAAAGAATGAAGAGGAATGTGAGGATGGGAAGGTAAAGATTCTGACCAACTCATTCTTGCTTTGTGGAGTGAGGACATAGTCAATATATACTAAGAAGTTAACAGGATCACCAACATTCAAGCTAATTAAAAAAAAAAAAAAGCCACTCCAAACTGGGTAACATTCCCAAACAGCAGACTTACCCACAAGCACGTTAGAGTACAACTAAACTGGGCCTGGAAGGGGCACTCTTGTTCTCTGTGCTAACAGTAACACTTGGTCTGCCCCCACAACCGCAGCTAGACTGGCAAGAAGTGAAGCCTACTGAAAAAAAAAGTAAAAAGAAGGCAAAAAAGGGTAATGGGCTCTCAGCCAGTTTAGATTCCTACAGCATCAGAGCAGTGCCAGCCAGTGCTGCTGCAAAGGAAGAGGGAAGGACGCACCAGGGTGGCGTGAACAAGGAGTAGAACTGGCCCTTCGAGTGTACCCGGCTGCTTAGGCTGCTTATCTGCAGCACAGAACTGCCCTCTCCATCTGGCAGTTAATTATTCATCCAGCAGACATCAATGGAAGTCTACCTGGCTACACTGCTCCAGTCCGTAGGAAATTATATGATCAATCTTTCCACACTAAGCAAAATAAACTACCTGAACAGAAAATGTTTAAGATAAGGCAGATACAAAAAAACATGTTACTTCACGTTTGATGGCAGTTTCGTTAAAGCAAACCTAACAAATGTGTCAACGAAGGCAGATGGGTGCCAGTGCAACATTTCAAAAAGCTGTAGGCGTTCCAGACACTACTAAGTGCAACAGCAGAGGAGCTGACGTGCCTGCCTGCGTGTGGGTGTGATAAAAGCCTCCGAATCCGCCGCCTGCTCTGTGGCAGATGTCTAGCCCAGCACTCTGCCTGTGACACTGCCTGCTAGCAGAGCAGCTGGGAGAACAGAGGGAGACCAGAGTCCTCCCTGGCTTCATCCAGAAACCTGGGGAGCTCCTGACCTACAGCCAGGCACAAGTGACTGCGCTACTGCCATCGGTGCACACATCCGTCAACAACTCCGTGTGATGGCAAATCTGCACAGCGCTTTCATCCCAAGCCACGTATTCTGGCAGCGACTTTTCAGCTGAAATATTTGCTGTGAGGAAGGAAAGAAACGCCCCATTTTACCATCCTTGTAAACCTGCCATTCCCTTACACCGTGAAGGAAAAAAAAGTAGTGGTGAAACACTATTCATCAGTTTCTTAATTCCATTTAAGGTTTGATAGATTACCATCACTGCCTCTCTCTCCACTGTTTCTCTTTTTTTAACTGAAAGGGCCCAAGTCTATTGAGTACTCCATCTTTCCAGTACTACTGGAAGAAGAAAAAATCAAACAGAACAAAAAATATTACCTTCTCATTTTAATGGGACTGTTGAAATTGTATTACCAAAAGAACATAACCTGTATGGCCATATATAATGAACTTGTACAAGTTCATAATCACAAGTTCATAAGCTGTATAATCACATTTTTAAAAAACTGTATAGAATGCTACTTCAAAATTGGCCTAAATTCATTTAAGCCTGTACTGATTGTAAGAAGGGAAGTGCTGGCCCTCCTCTCCTCTTACTCCACATAAGGTACCACAGTGAGCTGGAAATATTGAAAACCTAGGGGGTTTTATGTGGTTAGTTTTCAGTTAAATTAGCAAACAAATCCAACCTTTTACTTGGCCACAAGTACAAAAGTGACAGTGGAAACACAAAAAAGAGAAGAGAGGAAAAAAAAATTCAACACCATATGCAGATAGGTTCAATCTAAAGTAGGAGCTTCAAAACAAAGATCTCACCAAGTGTTAATACCTCATTTAGAGCCTGTTACTGGTTTTGCCTCTGTCTGAATTAAATTACATTGCACTTACTGTACTTCATCCAGTATTTTATCATCCAGGCATTCAATACTGCTCAGGCCAGTTTACAGTATCTGTATCAGCTACAAATTTCACCACACCATCCACTCCCCTTTCCACACTATTTCCAAACACACAGAATAAAACAGCCCTCATTGCTTGCTTCCAGTGAGGCTGTTACCACCTCTCTGCCCCAGGGGCACCTGCCCAGTTCTTCCTGGGAGCCCAGAACCGACCAGGGCCGTCCAGATGTGTCTCACCAGTGCTGAGCTGAAGGGCATCATCACCTCCCTGAGCCTGCCCACAACACTCAGCCTTGGACAGCCCAGGAGGCACCTCCCCTGGTGCAGGGCTTTGCACTTCCCTTTGTAGAGCTCCATGAGGTTCCCCTCTGCTCACTTCTCCAGTCCATCCAGTCCCTGCGAGGGGCTGCACAACCACCAGGCCCACCAAATACTCCTCCCAGTTCTGTATTGCCTACAAACTTCTGAGGGTGTGCTCTGTCCCATCGTCCATGAATGTTCACTTGGTTGCACTGTGCCAGAAATCCAGCTCGACCCCTGGGTCACACTATGATTGGTCCCCAGCTGGACTTTGTGCTGCTGATCACAACTCCTTGAACCTGGCAGCTCATGCAATTTTTAGTCTATCTCACTGTCCATTTGCCCAGTCTGTACTCCCATCACCTTGTTGATGAGGATGTTACCAGTGACACTGCCACTACCCTAAGGAATTCAAGATGAACAACATCCACTGCTCCCCACTCATTCACAGAGGTTGCCTCTTGCAGGCACCTACCAACATCACCCACGCTGCCCTTGTCAAGCCTGACCCACACCTCTCAAGTGACTCCTCATTCATCAAAAGGAAGAACTTCAGCAATCTCCATGGCAGTCTCACAACAAAAATCCCACAACGCTGTGCATCCCTCACCACCTCAGCCTGTCCTTCCTGGAGAGCCTGTAAGGAGCCCTTGCAGCACCCCAGCCGTGTCAGCTGTCCCACCCCATCTCTGATCAAAACAAGATGTGATGCCACAGCACACAGACCTCCAGTTTCTCCTGTATGTGCCCAATCTTTTCCACAACATATGGAAAATAGTGAAATCCAAATAAAAGAATCAACTTGGGTTAAGTTTTAGAAACTTCATACTGGCTACATTTTTAATAGCCTGAAACTTCATTTCACACTATGACAAAGATGCTAGAGAGAAAAATCAACAGTGACAGTGGAGTAATAATGCATGGGTGGATAGATATGGGAAGAGCTGCTTTGCAGTTATATACAGAGCAAGGAGATTGAGAGTTCTGTCACTCCTATCCCAGGCTAGAAGAGAGCTCTGGGCTCCTCTCCAGGGCTCAAACCCAGCAAGCCTTTCTCACCATTCCCCTGCTCCTCTGCCCACACTCCCTGTTACCTGAACCCAAAGTCCCACATCTGCTCTTTCAAATGCTCAGGAGACCCTGGGATCTGTAGTGACAGCACACCCACATCTTCTCTTCTCAATCAAAGTAACCCACAGGAGATTTATTTTATCTTCAGTTGGTCTAAGTACACACAGTAAAAAATATCTTCCAGTAAACAATTATTTCTTCCAAATTAGAAAAGGTTTGAAATCAAGATTCAAAATTGCTGAAAATTCTGCCATTTCTCTTACATAACCTCAAACTTTTAAATTTTGGTAAAAATTCTTTGAAGCAAGAGCCCCTTTGTACAAAGCAAAGAAACCTTCTTAGGGTCTTTTATTAACTAAATCACCCTTCACATCAGCACTCAAACCAATGCTTTCTCAAAGACCAACTCTACCATATATAAATCTTAGTACTAACAGGTAACTCTGATGAATACCAACATTGTCAAAAAGTACAAAGACAAAAGAGAACACAAAAGAAAATGTAAAATGACACATTTTTATAATCTGCTTAGTAGCTTAGAGAGACCTTTTCTAACAACAAATGTTTCATGTGCTATGGATCTATACTGAAATGGATTGAATGTGCCTTACAGACTCAGCTAGCTCCTGGCTGTTGGGAGGTAGGAAGAAGCTGCCACAGAATGGTTTAATTCCACAGTTGTCTGCTAGACTGCCTTATGTGCTGCTCTGGAGCAATACTGCTGGCCATTGATGGGAGCAAAACACTTGAAGCATTTGTAACATTCTTTTCTCACTAGTGCACACTCCTTCCATATAGTTTTTAGTCCCTTACTTTTCCTGTAACCTACTTCTCCTCTGAAATTAAGTCAGCAGAAATTAAAAGATATTTATGAAGAACAACCAAGCAAAATCACAGAATTTCATTGCAGCAAAAAACTACACACACTGCAGATGCTTTAGGACAAAGAAGGAAATTCTTACATCAACCCTTCCCTCCACCTCTATTCTCCAGGCTCCTAAGACTATTACTGACAGTATTAGAGAGATGTAAATATTATACAACAGCATTTGAAGCTTTGAGAAAAACTTGAGTAATGCCATTTCAGCAACGGAACCTCTGGCTAAGGAATGCACAGCTGTTGAGCAGATGTATAATTTCAGCATTTAGATTCCATTATTTCAAGGGGGATTTTTTTCTTTACTCCATGTTTTCAGATTTTCTATTTCCATCTGGTTTTTGACCTCCTTCAGCTTAGTCCACTCTTCTCTGTTTTAGTTCATTACACCAAAATAATTTTCTAAATTAGAAACATCTCTACATTTAAAAACTTGTGAATTTAAAGAGAGGTGGGGGAGTGAAACAGGGCCAGGGACAGAACAAAACCAGACAGTTCAAGAGAGGCTTGGGTTTGAATAAAACTGTCCTGTCTGGATCAGGATTAATTTTGCAGTTCCTGGTCTAACCCAAACTGGCGAGCCTCTAACTGCATTCCTTCCATGAAATTTTAAGAGCAGGAAACTGAAGAATATCAGCTATATGGGAATGTTTCTAGACTTTGCCAGAGCCCTCTGCCATAAACTTCTGAGTATAACAACACTCCGGGTTTTGATTCTTTTTAGAGTTATGATTAATTATCGTTTTAAGTGTAAAAAAAAATTAATTCACCATGTACTAAAAGAGCTTTACAAAAGATATAAAGATTAGTGCAAACCAGTGAGTGGTTGTCAAATCAATTCAGTAAAGAATTTATTATTATTATATTTTATTATATATAATTATATGATTATTTTTATATTATTATCCAAGAGTAGTAAAATATTTTAGAAATATATACCGAGACAGCATTGTTTCAAAAAATTTCTATTCATCTAAGCCAAGTAGAGGACTAGGGCATAGAATATTGTCTGTCTTAAACTTCAGTCCACACTGCAAGTTTTAAAGTTGAATTATCCCTGGTAGAAGCACTGATTCAAATGCGACAGATTTGCCATAAAACCTATCCAATTTTCCATTTAATTTTAGGCTCAGAATAATAATTTGCCTGGGTGGGGAAGGGCACAATCTTCAATCCTAACAAATGGCATGCACATCAGATTATTCTACAGGAAACCTTTTATAGAATATTTTCACAAAAAAGAAAAGGAAAATTATTATAAAGTAGTAAATATGGAAGATAAAATTATAAAAATAAACCTATACTTTAAAACAAAACCCCGCATTTTTATTTGGCAGGATTTATTGTTTGCTTTGAGAGGAGACATTCAAACCAAGTTTAAAAAAAAATCTTTAAAGTGAAACTTCCCATATCTTCTATCATCAGGGACATTTCTGCTTAATACTTGGTACCACTACTGAATTTTTTATTACTGCAAAAATCGCTTCGATAACCTGAGCAGAAGATAGATTCAGTGCCCAAAACAGGGAGTGAGAAGAATGGCTGCACCTCATTAGCTGGCACCTCTCCCTGTGCCCTGTCCCAGTCCTGTAATTAACTCTCAGTTGTCCAAAGCTGCAAGGCTTGCTGCTTGCACAACACTGAGAGAGAAATAGGAGGGTTTCTAAAATCTTCTGCAAGGCATTCTGTTAAAGATAATTTTCTCTTCCACAAAGAAGGACATGCAGCCAGGAAGAGCACATTTTACCCAGCTTTGTGGTCTCCTCACTCACATTTCCAGTCACTGAGGTTCTTCTGATAAATCCCTTTTTTTCTTGTGCTACTGCCCAAGTTCTTTCATTCCCAAATATAAAAGGACAAGTAGATGATACACTTTTCATATTCTCAGTATTTCATATATTCCATTATTCCTGCTGAACAATTCCTCCCGACCCTTCTGTTTAAGCTTCCTTTTCAAGCCCTCTATACCCCTGCAAAAACACATGGAACAGTTCCTCTGCCTGACCACTGCACTGTGAATTTCCAACTGAACACAGGATAGGAAAAAGAATGATTAATTTAGAAAATGTTATCTGAGCTTATTCACCACTTTCATATCCCTGATGTTCTGACTCTGAGCACACAGTGTGCTCATCTGCACAAATCTCATGAGCAGAGGATCGATTCTCTGCATCAGTGAAACCTCTGATGACTTCAGTCCTCCAAAGTCATTTGAGCTCTGCCCACTGATTTCCAGTCAAATTTAGGATCAGGCTCTCCCAGAGGAAGTACAAAGGCCTACAAATGGTTCTAGGTGGGATTTTTATTTTTAATAACAAGAAAAGAAAAGCAAATTTAAATCATTTCAACGGCTGCAGCAGTGAAAAGGAAATCGCTTCCACAAACCAAATCTATTTCCTGGTATGTATCTTGTGAGACTTTGATATTTCTCTAGCTTATCCCTGCTACATCTGCTTGTATTTATCAACCATGGCAGTACTGACAGTTTTCTCCTTAAGATGGTGAACTCAGGGAATATAGACACAAAGAAGTGCTAGTTGCTTCCACATTTTAATCTAATAAAGTTGACTGAAAGCACACTGCAAAAATTTATGTGATATCAAATTTTTGTAACAAGCATTGCTGGTGTTATAATATATGATGCAAATTAAGCTGCAATACTGCAGAGCTGAGTTAATAACACTGATATTTTCCCCTTTTAATGCAAACCAACTCATGACACTTGAATTACATTTAAATGCACTACATTTTCCTCTATTTTGAGGAAAAAACAAGAATAAGAGCATTTAGCTGCATGTTGCAGGTACGCATTCTGTGAATTGTTACTACACAGATTTTTGTCTAATCAAAATATTTTAAAACATTCAAAGTGCACACCTTCATGATACTCAGAGCACTTCCCCCTCCCCCACGAAGAGGCACTGGTGACAGCTCGGTGATGGCAGGGACAGCTCTATCAGGGCAATCACCTTCACTGTAACTACAGGTGTCACACTGGTGACACACCTGACCTTCAATAAGGCTTTGCTGTGGCTTTTCCTTTCCTCCTGCTTATACAGCCTATGAGTATTATCACAATCATGAACCAGAGTTTATTTTCCTACCCTAACTCTTGTTTTGAATTTTGCTAAACAGACTGTCATTAAACAGTACTAAACATAACCGTAACACCCAGAATTCAAATGAAATGGGATGGCAGCTACAAGACACCCTTTAGAAAAATGGCAAGAAAAAACCTCTCTGGTTTATAAATCTCAAACAGAGTGACTATATTTCTCACACTGTTTGTGTACAGCTGAAACAATGGGGTCATAACCAGAAACCCATGCAAGGGTTGTGCACGACCACAAGATGAATGAAGTTCTTGGTCTTCTCAATATATCAAATATATGTCATCCTAAAATGCTTCAGTGTCCAACCTGCTACAGTGAATTTCAAAATGTATATTGCAGACTAGTGGCACAATTGCTTTGTTTTACTTTGGAGGGACATGGACATGAAATACACCTAATATGCTCTGTAAATACACCCAGCAAAGTCCTGGGAAGCCAGTTCTCACTAAAGTCCATCCTGGCACGCTGGCAGCTTGTCCCCTGATTTCCTGGTCAGTGGTGGGCTAGCTGTGTGTTTTATCAAGCTAAAGCTCTTGGGACTTACATACTCCAAATACAATGTACTACACAGATGTTTCTGGGCTAAATCCCTCAGAGAATAGCTATTCCATAGATCTTCTCAATAAGAGCACCGAGATGGCTAAAATTATGTGCTCTGTACATAAGAAAAAGGAGGTGACAGTTTCCAACTTCTACCCAGTTCCAAGTATCACCTAGTGTGGTCTCCTTGTTATTCCTAAAGGACACAATGTAGCAGGTCAAGTTTTACATTCATTGTCAGTTTTAAACATTTTAAAGAGTAACTACCTGCTGCTAGAGAGCAGTGAACCCTCAACAGCTTTCACAGCAACCTTTAACAGATTGCAAGAAAACAAGGCAGAAAGAAATCAGGTTTCCCCTTAAAGCACTGACCGTCCTGGAGGGCACAAAAGAAACCACTGCAGCTGGGGACCATCAGCAAGGCTGTGGGGGGACAGCTGCAGAGGGTTCTGCAGGTCTTGTCCAAGAAAGGGAAAAAGTGGAACCACTAAAGCAGCAGTGAAAGGAAAAACGTCTTGTCAGGCACACTCTGTGCCTGCCTCCAAGTCCTGCATTTTGGGAATACTAGCAAAGGAAACAAGGCTCCATCTGTACCCACATATGACTCTGATGAGATATACTTTTAAATTGCTGAGCTCCTTCTGTCATTTATTTACAGATGACAGAAATCCCAGGCACTGAAAATATGCCCTCTCTTTACTGAGGAACCAAGAAATACTTTCCCAGGTATCCAGATAGGACAAATCTCCAACTGATGCTTGAAATAAGCAAGGACAAACAAACATTTGTAAGTTTCTCTGCCACAAACGGATTGGTCTCTTTCATTCATCTGTGTTTTCCAGCAATTTACCAAAGAAGCTACTGCAGCTCTGTATGTCAGACCTGGTATCCAGAAAATGCTCACATATCATTTATACACTCCACCATATTCAGTATTTTTAATATGCATAACAATTTTCACTGTGAAGATCTTGCAGAGCAGTGTCCAATACATTAGGATTTGGGGTCCCACATACTGGCTTTAAGAAAGTCTATGCTCTTGCTACATATTGTTTTAGTAAACATGTATTTTAATCAGTGAATTCCAAGTAACAAGCTGTTTCAGGCTTGCAGTTTAAACCAAGAGCTTTCTGCTCTAACTCGAACAAAAGCTCAAATAGATAACATCCAGAGGTCCCTTTCAAAACTAAATTACTTCACAATTAAGGGAATAAAATAATTCAGATCCAGCCACATATAGCCTCTGTTGCTGGAAGAGATCAGCCAGCAGGACATACTAAGCACTGGCAGCAGAATCTTGCAGGTGCATGAGAAGACCCTTCATAACATTTCAAACCACATCTCAAAGCCTACCAGGTTGCACCTGTCTACATAAATACATATAAAATACACAGCCCCTCAAACACACCCCAAAGAAAATGTGGTGAATAACCTAAGAAAGAACTACAAAAGAACAAAAGAACGAGACCAAAGACAAATACATTGTCAGCGAGAGTTTTATCTGAGCTGTTACAAATGCCACAACATGGAGTATGTCTACTGTAGACTGGGTAAATGATCTGACTATGAATTGCTCTTATGTTTGTTAACTTTTTAATTCCAGGATTAGGTTCTACTAAAAATCGAACAAACCTTTCAATTTGGGAGAGTCTTCCTTATCTACAAAAGCAGCGTCTCTATCCCTGCAGGTAACAGGCCTGAACAATCCCTAGCATGCTAACTTGATAAAAGAACTCAAAGATAATTACTTGTAAGCAGAGAACAAAATACGTAAATTCGGAGGGCAATCAATTTACACTGGGAAAAATCGTCATACAACTTGACACAAAGTAACAGGCAACTGCTGAAAGGAAATACCACAGCTTACTACCATTCCCTGCTGCTGAATTCACTCTTAATTTTACCAAAACAACATCGGAGTGTGGTTGATTGAAAGGTGGTAAAAAGCCATTTGTGCTTTTGAACCCTGTTCAATAGATTTTGTAATCAGTTATGAAAACCGCGTACATAATCGGTCCTCAACAGCACAATCTTTCGCTGCTAAGGTACGGGCGACTATTCGGGGTTATTATTTCTTCAGGCTTTTTTTTGTCTGACGTCGCTGAACGGCAAAAACCGATTTGGAAAGCCGGCGTCCAGCTTTGTTCGAGGCTCGCACAAAAGGAAGGCGAAGCACCTTATTCCTCGTACTCTTCCCACGACGACGGGCGCTGCCGCTCGCTCGGGCTGGGGCCGCTCGGCTCCGGGCCCGGCATTACAACACCGGGAAGGGAGGGCAGGAGGGAGGGAGGGAGCGCACGGCCGGCCCTGCCCACGCAGGGACCCGCGGGCCCCGCGCAGCCCCCGCGGCGCCCACCCGGCCCGGCCCGGCGGCGGGCAGCGCCCCCAGCGCCGCGGCGGGGCAGGGCTGCCGGCCCGGGGGCGCTCCCGGGGCCCCGAGCAGCCAGGCCGGGGGGCTGGAGGGCCGCCGCCGGAGCCCACCTTCGACGGCGCTGCCCGGGGCCGGCGCGGACCCCGCCGGACACCGCCCAGGCCGGGCCGCCCGACGGCGGGGAAGGGGCGTCGCCGCGGCGGGAGCGCCCCGCGTCCCCCCGGCCGCAGAGGGAGCGGTGCGGGAGCGGCGCTGCCCGGGGCGCCCCGGCTCTCCCCGCCCGGCCGAGGCCTCCGCGGCGCGTCCCTCACTCACCGGCGGTGGGGGCTCCTCATCCTCCGCGCGGCGACGGCAGGCGAAGGGGGAGGGGGCCCGCTCCCCGCCGCGCTCCGCGGGCCGTTCCCGGGGCCCCGACGGCTCCGCTGAGACGGGGGCGAAGGCGGGTGCGTGTCGGGCGGGGGAGGGCGGGACGGCGCGGCGCGGGCTCGGCGCAGGCTCCGTGTCCCGGCAGGCGCTCCCGGCGCGTCCCTGCGGGGCGGGGCGGGAACGAGCCGGATTCCAATCACTGCAGCCGGGCGCGCGCGCGGCGGGGGCCCGCGGGGAGGCGGGAGCGCGCCCGCCGCCCCCGCCCGTCCGTCAGCACGTGCCGTGGGCGGGAGGGCTGGCGGGGCTCCCCGGGAAGAAAAGTTGGCCGGGAGGAACCAGCCGGGCCTGCTTTCCTCCCCGGCAGCCCCTCCGCGGGCCGCAGCCTGGGCCGGCTTGTCACTGGGCGCCCGGGCCCCGGCGTTATCCTGCCCCGCCGGCCCAGCAGCGCTTTCCCCAGGAAGAAGCTCCTGTAGGAAAGGGCGGGAAGGTGTGAGGGGAAAGGTTGCCAAGCCGGTGTCATGGAAGCACCGCTGGCCTTGAAGAGGGTCGAGACACGAGAAAAGCAGCTGCAGGATTTGCCTGCAGGGCCGGGAGGCTCCATGCCGATGCTGGCGGGGTTGGTGCCGTGCAGAGCGGCCGAGCCGCCGGGATTCACGGGGGACGTGGGTGCAGGATCACCGAGACAGCTCTGATGGGAGCTCAGCGGGGCTGCCTTGGGCTGGGCAGGGCGGCGGGCAGCCAGCGGTGGCAGCGGCGCAGGGGAACGTGAGGGACTCGCATGGGCCTTTCGGCTCCTGGAAGAACAGTTCTGAGAAGGCTGACGCTGCAGTGCCGCAGGAGGGATAGAGTTCCATTGCAAAGGACAGCATTGTTTGCTTTTTCCATTTCCTGTATCTAAATAAATATGCCCAGTTAGTTAGATTGGAATACATTATAACTTCTGCAATGAGCTGCTCTGCTTGCTGATAAGGATGCTGAAGGCCATGATTTGCATTGTATTTCAAAGCTCCTTATCATTAGGACAAATTGGAAAAGTAATAATTTGTCTGTCTGTCTTCAAGTGAGCTCTCCCAGCAGCAGTGCAGAAGGAGCTGCAGTGACAGCGTTATGTGCTGGGGAGGCGGCACGGCTCCCACCTGGGCTGCTGGTTTTAATCCTTCACTCCACAGTGTGACAGCACTTGTGCTGCTGATGTCCTCTTGCCTTTCACCTGTCCTGTCTGCACCAAGAACTTTGCACACAAAGCCAGCTACAGGGGAAATGAAGATCACGTGGATTGCACAGACCTACTCAGTTTCCCTTTGCTGCACACCAAAACACTCTTTAGGCCTTCAGGACACACCAGTAATTGCTGGTGTGGAGATGGCTGCCCAGATAAACTGGATGCAGAGAATAACCAGCTAGGAAGAAATCTGGCTTATTGGTGCCAAATAAGCCACATGTGCATATATTGTGGGAAACATGGGCTTGCTTATTTTGTTGACCTCTCCACAGCGTAGCTCCATTTTTGCATGCTAATATCAGATAAGACTTGTTAATGTTGTGTACTCCAGAGTTGTCACCTCTGAATGTAAGATGAGAGCACTGGCTTTGCATTCTGGCCCACATGCGTTCTACCTACAGATTGTTAGATGAGTGCTTCACTTCTGTATTATCCTACACAGCAAACCAAAAGAGAAAGTATAACTTCAAACCTATCACCTTCACAGACTCCTTTAAAATGTAGGCAGGTAAAGGCACACCTAATAATTTTATGTGGCCAGATACTGTGGTGATAGGCATTTGAAAATGCAGATCTTGTCTTACTAGACTTTTAGAAAATTTTTTCCAATCAACATCATCCAGAAAAATCTGTCAGTGTCCAAAACAAAGCCAGCCTGCAAGAAAGACAAAATCACAGCTTCCATGCCAAGCAATACAGAACTCCTATGCTTATGTTTATAATTTCAAAGGAAAATATGAGTCTGCTGTTCTTCCACTCTGTGTACTATGAAATTATAGCAGCAGAAGAGACACTCAATATGGAAGAAGAATGCAACATGCGTGTGTGTGCTCCCAAGCAGATCCAAAGCTGTTAGTGCCAGCATCCCTTCAGTAATCATGTGTGCTAATACAGTCCAGTGCTTGTCAGATGTTAGACATTGATTCCAATCCAGGATGCATGAATTTAGCAACAGCCACTAGCCATGAAATGGATTTAACCCTTTTTGTGAAATGGATCAACTCTTTTCATCCAGTTCCTGCTGTGTAAATTTGCACACTGCAGAAATTGATGTCTCAGCCAGTACTTTTCAAGGCACTTGGGCATTGAAGATACCCACAAGTCCCTGTCAGGTCAGGAACAGTGGTGCTGAGGATGAAGTTTGTATTGCTATGGCAAGTAATGCCCATCTCTACATAATTGAGTGCTATTAGCTCCTTGTCTTAGTCACAAAATAAAGTTGGCAAAAATAAAATACATTATAATAATATTAGGACTGCAGGAGACCAAACTGCATCTTAATCTAAAATGATGAATCATGATGACCTTAGAAAGTATTTAGATTGTGATGGATGTCTGATTAAACATCACATAGAAAATACTGATGTCTTTCAAAACAGTGCAGTACTTAGGTTTCAAATATCCCTACCAGGATAGGTAGACAGACCTTTTTATACCAGAAAGTGAACACTGTACTTGATGGGCTTTCAGAAAGACACAGGGCTCCAGCAAGCTAGTTAGCAGCAGCAGTCTTACCTGGTGAGGATTTTAGGAATCTGCAAAAACTCAGACACACCAAGTTTAGTAACACTAAGTATTTATTTTGTTAATTGAGCCACACTCAAAAAACACTGAAGTCTGAAAATCTGGAAATAAACATAAGCTTATTTGACATTTGGCCAAGATGAGATATGGAAGTCTAACATGTGATATAAAAGAAGCAGTTCAAAACTGACTGTCATGATGAAGAGAGCTGTATTTAAAAAAAAAAAAAAGGATTGTCTTCCAGCTGCTTTCATTGTTATTTCCTCTCCAGGAATTTCTTATTAGTTCTTGGAATCACTAGGGAACTACAAACTTGAATATCAAGAGAACAAAGAGGTACATATAGGGAGAAGGTCAGCCATGTGATAGGATTTGATCTTTGTAGATCCTTCTTCCCTTCAGTCTCTGGAATTCAGATGTCTTAAATCTGTGGTCCAAATATATTTTTGAGAACTGTTTGCAATTAGATGAGTATTTCTCTGTTACTGCTACAAAAATAAATATTCCATGTTACATATTAAAAGAATATTGCCCTTCAGCCAGGGACACAATTATTTCACTTAATATGACATGAATTTGGCTTTGTCTCTTTTTCAGAACTATTTTACTTGAAAGCATATTCTTTTGATCATAAATTTATTCAGCTGTTTGTTACTTACAAAAGTAATGGATTTTGTTAAGTTTTTTTTAATGTAAGCAAGAATAATTCAATAAGGGAGAGTCAAATCTGTGAAGAATTGTGTTTTAAAAAAATTTTTGCTAGTGGATCACTGGTAGTAAAGAGGCAAGCCATGTCCAAGCAGTCTGGTGTGGAACTGAGTCCAGGGCAGCATTGGGAGAGCACTGTGGCAATAATCCAAGGAATAACAGCTCAGTGTACAGAGCATGGGCACAAGGAAACAGGAGCCTTCCCACAGCTCAAGCTCTTGGTGTGTTTTGGGGTTCCTTGGGCTTCTGCAGGGGATTCTTCCTCAGCCTCGTGCAGGTGGCTGTGGAGGAAGGAGGACACAAAGGCTGTACCTGTCCCCAGCAGGGGAGGGTGGGAGCTGATTCCTCACTGAACTGTGCTGCGGGGAACTGATGTCCCTGCTGTGGCAAAGGGCTGCAGTAATGGGAGCACTTTGCTCTGGGAGACATCTTCCCAGCCAAGAACCAAACTTCCTGCTGCTTTTTCTGTTTCTTTTTCCTGTGCCTAGTTCAGCTGTATGATTTTGTTTTTATGGATTCACATTTGCGAAACCCTTGTTGCAGTCCTCTCACCAGGTTGTAATAAACCCTGAGATAACTCTCCTTTTAAATACAAATTACTCTGTTTTCCTTAAAACCAGAACATTAAAATTTGTATCACAGAAAAATAAAATATTTGTAGGCTCAGCAGAGGCTTCACCAGGGTGCCTCACTCACATCAGTTTGTTTGGAGAATTAGTAATATGTTTTCCCCTAGATGCATGCACATAAAATCTCCAAAGTCTTCAGCTGCTCAGAGAGGATTAAGTATTCCAATTGTAGTGCTGGTTTTAAAATTTATGTTCTGAATTATCAGTCAGTGGTGCCAAATGATCTACAAAGAAATTTGAATTATACTCAGAGAGAAGCTGAATGTTTGTGTTCCTCCACCTTTTGTTACAAGAGGTATTTGTTTCTTTTACCAGTTGGAATAATCCTTAGATCCAAACCCACACTGTATTAACAGTTCCTCTGTTAATCCTGATGCTCAGGCTTTGTCCTGAAACTGGAGCACTGCTGAAAGCAGAAATGTTTTTAAAACCTGCTGTTAAACAAGGCAAATTCTTATCAATACAGAACATTTCTGTCTTGCTGTGTATAACAGCTTTTTGCTCAGGAGGCATGGATTCAAGTGGATGTGTCTCTGGCAGCTGTAGGAGTGGGTACTGTAGAGATTTACAGAGATGGACATTTATGAGACTGAAAATGCTCTGTTCTTCCAAGCTTGTTAAAATGAAACAGATCTGATCCTATACAAAAGAAATGAATGAAATTATTTCATCACTTCCTTATTTTTTCTCAGTCTAAACATACCTTTAAACATGAATAAATTGCTGTTAAATAAGAGCAAGTACAGCAAAATAGTCTCATTCACTTCTTTTTTATATTATAGTAAAACCAATATGGCACTACAAAATAATAAAAGGATATCCTTGTATTTCAGCTAAAATGTCTGAAAATATATGATGAAGCTAAAGGCATGGCAATGAAGCTTTTCTCTCTCAGTCTGTAAGGTACTTGATTATTAATTGGAACTTGAACAAGTTAAACTGATACAGCTGAAAGCAAATCCCAAAAAATAGTATATAACTCCCTTTGCTTCCAATGAGAAATTGGCCTGTGTCTGCAAATCTCCTCATTTGGCAGCCACACCTAATACAGTTTAAACTCTCACTGGCATCAGCAAAAAATTACCTGATTAGGGATGCAGGATTGGATCTAAGATAATAGCATATTAAAAATCCACCATGGGTTCAAAAGCTACGAATGGAAATGAAATCCCTGAGAATATAAAACATTGCAAGCAGTCGAACAGTTCCCATTGTACATACTGAGAGTGCTAAACAATAGCAGCTATTGCATGTGTGACCATCAGGAAACACAGCTGTGCTTCTTTGTGGTACAATGAATTACTTCCGTTGTATATAAAATTGAAAGTATTGGTACTCGGGGACGGAAAAAGGATATCCTGATACACTGCTCCTATTTCCTTCCCAAGGCCTATTACTGAATGGTGCACCATTAATTCACTCTCAATGAATTACCCAGCACAGAACACATTGGGTGGTTAATTGTTATGCTAAAAGCTACTTTTTCTTTGAATTTTCACTTTCCGACATTTTTATCTCATTTTACTACTTTTGCATATGCCCTCTTTGATAGTAATTGTACACTTTTAATTAGTTGCACTTAATAATGAAGGTCTAAAACAAACATTTACTTAACTATCTTTTGACTTAAAGATTGTTCTATAAATAGTTTTTAAGTTACAAGACCAGAGAAAGCACAATCTTTCTCACTGTCCTTTAAAGAAATGAACAAAATCATCTCAACTGAAGTATTTGTGGCCAGGTTCTCTGAAGCTGGCACACAGAGATTAATTTATACCTTTCTGTGCCAGTGAATATTCCTAAGCTGGAGGGGAATGAGGATTGTTACCCAGAGTTAGGGAGGAGTAGCAGCAACCCTCTGTTATGCCTTCTTTTTTTTTTTTTCCTTTCAGAATTGCATAGGAGCAAGAACTGTTTGAGGTAGTACTAAATAGGCAAATATGGACCCTAAGGAAATACACTACCCCCAAACTTTAATATCTACTTTTTAATAACACTGACTCTTTCTTTTTAGAGAACTTCTAAACAGAGAGCAGCTTCTGTGACTCCTTAGGAAATCAATGAAGTCTCCAACAACCACCAGCCATGTAAGTCCATAAAAGGTGGATAATGTGTTCTGTATTTGTCTCTGAGAATTTAATTTCTCAGGCTGTGTCTCCTGTCCTAGAAGTCTGACAGTCAGTCACCTTTCACCACCAGACTGTTTCCAATCCATTCTAGGATGTCTAACACAAAGCTGAATAAATTACATGTGGAAAACATGGAGTCCTTCAATGTGAGAATAAGTAAATTTTGCCAAATGAGCTGAAACCTTTGGAAGCTTGAATTCAGACTGGTGTCATGATGCAGTAACAGGAGAATAGCAGCTCAGAAGAGCTCCCAATCCAGCTTTACATAATAAAAATGGCAGAAAATCACCATCCACTAAACAGCCCTGTTGTCCTTTTGCTGGAGCAGCTGGCACTGGGAATACAATCTCAAAGGCAAACTGTGTTCTGCCAATATTTTATACCCCCACAGTTCAGATTCAGGTGTGCTCTGCCTGAAGCCACAGCTAGAACCAGAATCCCTGCCTGGCACTTTGGATTTCTTGCAAGGACTTTTTGGCCAGAAGTTGATGCCGTGTAGTGTACATGCAATAAAGCAGAAACTCCCAATTAGTGTCATCTGTGTTGTGCATCCACAATAAATCTCAGGAAGTCTGGTATTTGCAGCATGCAGTGGGCTGAATACACTCACATGAGCAGCAGAGCCCACTCTGTCACCTTTTACCCCACAGCTCACAGGCCTGGGAAAGGAACAGGAACTCTGGTCAGGCTTCTGCATGTGCATTAATCACAGGGAAATTGACAATATCCTTGCAATCACTACAGGGAAAAATGTGCAGGAAGAAAATCTGTCAAGGAATGTGCAGGGGACAGCTGAAGAATATTTTGTTGTGAAAGAATAATACCTTGTCTTTGTTTATAATGCACAAATAAAAATTTCATTCCTGAAATCCTATTTTTTATATGAAGCCAGAATTTTGGAAAGTGTGCCCTTTCTTCTGCTCCCACATCTCCTATGCTATCAAAATTGTGGAGCTGTTACTTCATAAAGCAAAATTACCTAACAGATAACAAAACCCAGGTCTCAAGGTGCACTCAGATTTGTGCATTATTCTTAAGCTATGTATAATAAATGGACTAGTGCAGGTATGAAACACATCCACTTAAAGGAAATCAGAATCTCAGTTCTGAGTGTTTTAATTCACATATATGTCCTATACATGCATATAGGAATGCTTGCATTAGTCAACATGAAGATTTCTTTAAATGAAACTAAACCTCGATCCCAGCATTGTTTTCCTGTCTACATATGATTAAATATTAAAATAATTTAAACACTGTAAATCATTCTTTTGTTTTGAAATGAGATCTTTAATTAAGGCTATAGATATTTATTAAACCTCCTAAAAATCCAAAACATCCTCTTTAATGCACCATGAGAATAAAACAATCTACAACAGCAAGTTTTCTGGCTTTAGTGTAGCAAGCAGCATTCATTCCACAAACACTGGAAGAATCACCTTCACTCAATTCAGGATTGTATTTTATCTATATCTTCTAATTAAAAGAAAAATAAGTCTCAACTCTTTCAGTAACACTATGCACAGTAAAACAAAGTAGAAGCAGAAGAATTTCCATAACATCTTTGTCATAAATGAAAATAATCCAATTTCTAAAGTAGTAAGATTAGAAAATACTTCTGTAATAGAGACACATTTATTAATGATACTTTATGCAAACTAATTTATTATTCCCTAACAGTTATAATCTGGAAACTTTTAAAGGAAAAATGTTTTCTTCAAAAGTTTAGCTTTGTTAAAAAAAATCCTTCTTGTCTTTATTACAGAGAAAATTCTTGTGACTCAGCCTGACAGTCCTTATTAGTACAACACACGTTTGTTACTGTTTTCTTTTGATGTAATCTTTCTAACAGGAGGAACAAATGTATTTTAACAGCTATCCAAGGGCATATTTCATAGGCTCACAGCCTATGAATTTATGCCTGGATATAGTCTGAATCTCATCCATAACTCTGATTTGCCTGGGAGAACAAAGCGTTTCATTGTGTATTCAATAATGGTTTCAGCAACCTTATTCACACATTCCTTCCTTTCTTAATCAGCAGAAACTGTTTGAATTCAAGATACATGATTGGGGTGGGAGGGGAAACAATGCCAAAGCCTATACTTTTGAAATCTCCATTTCTTCAGAGCAATAATCTCTCTTTAAGAATCTCTGTTAAGAATCCCTTAATGCAACATTTGTCACACATTTTGCACCATGTCCTTTCCTAATGAACTTTGCTCTATTCCCCTTTTCCACCCTGTCAGCTGGCATGGTGCTCTGCTTATGCCTCTATTGCTTCCAGTTCCAGCAACTGAACTCTCCAGGGATCACAGTGCACAGTTTAGGAAGCACTGTCTTGTGCAAAGGTTAAAGGTCAGAACAGACAATCTGTAAAACAGCAATTTTGATCTGACAAAATACTGCATACATTCTGGGCGTTCTTTTCAATTGCATTTCTTATGCACATTGTAAACAGAAATTGGGGCTGGGAAATAAAATAAAAAATGCACAAAGTTGTGATTCCTGGTGCTGTACTTGGCATCTAAATCCAAGTCTGTTCATTTATCATCTAACTGCTTAATTATGTTTAATATACTTAGCTGTATCTCTAAAATGCCTGCATTTCTGAGGGGTGTGCAACAGGAATGCAGAAAATGGCTGTTTGTGTAAAACACATTGTTATATGAAGTCATTTCATTTGTACATATTTCTTGGCACTAGAGCTCAATGAGGGTGTTCAAAACAACTTGTTTAAGTAACTTTTGCTAAGAAACAGTAGAACACACCTACCTGAACTTATGCAGTCAAACTTTGTTTGCAGATGCATCAATGTAACTGAAGAGAGAATTTACCCACTCCTTCCAAAGTTACTATAAACAGTTTTTGTTGACACAATAAGGTATGGGACTATACAGGTCTTGCTGAGTTAGAACATGTACTGTTAGCAGACTGCATCTTTTAAGCATACTAATTTTTGTTTAAAACAGCATTATTTTGTCAATAAAATATTCAAGACTGATATACAATAAAGTTGAAACCGATGGTTTTAATTTTTATTTTCAGGTCTGAAGTAGAGAGTACAAGCTCGTGTATGCTTTCTTCATGATATTACATGGCTGAAAGCTGTCAGCTGCTCACATGGCATATTAATAAATATACCCAAATCATAAAGCTTTAACTGGTTTTGCACATTGCTTTTATTATTAGACTGTTTTATTCATGTTGGCACAGATAATCCATGCAAGGTAATTACTCACATCTCATAAACCACCAGACATTCTGCTCTGAAATAACTAGGAACTCAGGAAAAAAATATCTATCTAAAAGCAAGGGCACTTGTGGCATCAAGTCAACATGTCAAAATCTTATAAAACCTAGACTTCTAATATATGATCACTGCAGGCAATAAATCACTCAGTTTCAAATTCTGATGTTTATAAATACTAAACAAATTAATATCCACTACCAGGAGATGAGTATTGCAAAAAAACATTAGTGTGCCCAGCATTAGACACTAATGAATGTGTTCAGTGCTGTGGACATTCACATTATTAAACATAAATACAAGTAATCTTCAGCCAAACATTTCACCCAAAGTACTGACCACTGAAGGACCAATGGAAAAATATTTTTCCTTGTTTTGAATTGGTTTTAGAATTGAGAATTGTATAATGTGTGAATCCAATATAGTGAAAACTAATGAAAAAAAGTTCTAAGACTGTTTTTTTTGTCCAGATAATAAAAGTAGCTTCATTTGGAAACATTTAATTTGCTATGTTCTGCAAAAAGAACATCAAAAGAGAGAAAAGCATTAAAAAAAGCTTTTGAATCCTTTGACTGAAAAGTTATTGAACACTTTTTAGTTAGACAAAAGACTGATATTTTTAATTGATCATTCAGAGGTACAGTATCTTTGTTTTATTGGGTAAAACCTCACATTAATTAGAATGAAAAGAAATATTCAGAAGAACTTAGGACTTATCTCAGGCATCTCTTACAAGACATAAAACATAATCAAGTACACATTATTCATCTTGCATATTTTTGTACAACATTATTTTCCGTGATAGTTAAAAGGCTGTATTTTGAATTTTAGAGATATATATTATTATTATATATATATATATGCATTTTCCCTCTTCATATCACAAAGTGATGTAGCAGAAGAGTATCAGCAGTTATGTGGTATTCTACCCCTGTGAAAGTTAAAATGCTACATTATTATTCACAAATTTCTTGTTCAGATATGTGCAAAAATTATATCTTAATATAGATATCAAGGGCAGGTACGTGGATTCCCTATTTTTGGACCACATTATGAAGCAGCACAAGTCATAACAGGAAATTTTTATTACATGATAATCCTCAGGGTATCTCTGTTCTTCACTCAGAGATATCGCTGTACCTCATATGTAAACTAGCTTTAATCTCGCTTGCTCAGACACCAGCTGGAGTCAGGGCATGTGCTACAGTGCAGGTTCTCTGCCCAAGGAATTTCTCAGGACTCTCTCAAGCCAGTACAGCTCCCACTGAAGTCTGTGCTGCTGCACTTTCACTGCTGCCATCCTGCAAGCCAGCTCAGCTCTGCTCACATACACTGCATTCCCTTTCCTGCAGTCAGACTTCAGTCGAACCAGACTGGATCCTTACTCACCCCTCTGTACATATCCAAACCATCTCTCTGGGCTATGGGTGCTACTTGTACCCTCATTTCTAACTTGAAGGCCTCTCCCTGACTGCAGTGATCCTGCTGCCCCTACCCAGCCTCCCTGCCACCCAACTCTGACATGCAGCGTGGTGGAGCTGCCCTTAGCTGGCTATTCCTGCTCCAAGCGCAGCCTCAGGAAGGGCTCCCCACCTTTCCCCGCTCAGCCCTGCAGAGCCCCTGCATGCTGGCAGCCTCGGGTGCTCCCTCTGCGATGCCAGCCTCCCCCCTGCCCGCAGTGCAGCTCCCCAGGCCGGTACCTCCGGGCTGTCGCAGCCAGGAGCCGTGAGGAGCTGCAGCCCCAGGCACGCCGCCTGCCAGCAGCTTGTCACTGACTGCCCTCCCTAAGCTGCAGCCCAGCATCTCTGCCAGATCCTAAAATGATTTGTCCTCCATGGGGCCAGTGAAGAGGAAGCTTACGGGGACATTGAGGGGGAAAGGGGAGGGGAGAATGAGACACACACAAATAAACACATGCAGATCAGAGGGGAAGGACCTCATGAAATTCTCCTGAGGCGTCCATCACAAGCCCTTCCCATGGAGCCTGACTCCCTGTTCTGATGTTGAAGTCAGAGATTAGTCCCAGTCAGTGGCCAACACTGACACAAATCTGCCTAAAGAATATCTTCAATGCAGTCTCAGTATAGAGTATGCTGATGTGAATTCTCTCAAATAAGAGATAATAATAAAAAGCATTTTGTTGAATAGCATTGAAAAATGGAAAGGAAATGTAGAATTTTCTCACTGTTGTGAATATGTATTTAATGAAGTCAAATAGGAGTGGAAAAAAATATTTAACTTCGATAACTATGATTTATTCCTCTGGAGAATATTATGAGCCAGATCTTTGGATTTTGTAATCTATGGGACCATATTCACATCAGCCCAGCACCGACTGAAAACAGAAAATTTGCTTGCTTACAGAAAAAAAAATCCCAAACAAACAAACAAACAAAAAAAGGCTTTGCATATAATGTACTAGTGTTTTAGAATAATTCATGCATACAAAAATCTGACCCTGTAGCAACACAGATCAGATCACTGCTAAGATCAGTGAAAACTAAGATACCTACTGAATAAATACAGGTCATACATGTCAAAACTGCCACAGGCAGTTCAGGTTGTTATTTTTGGCCAAGATGCAGACTGCCTGCAGCTAACTTAACTCTTATTTTAGAACTCCAAATTTCATTTATTCCTCTCCAAGCTTTAGATAGTTTTTCATCCCTTAAAAGACACACAAATGAAATGGGCATTACCCAAGGGAGGGACAAGACAGACAATATTATGTAATTTTTTGCTACTCAGAACACAAGGTAAAATAGGTGCAGATGGCACCAGCATGTGGCCCACAGAAAGCATCCTCAGCCTCAGAAGTACTAATTCAAAACTGTCAGTACTGCAAGCTGTCAACACACACATCATAATTCTCACTTAAATGAGTTAATAAAGCTTGAATGGTGATCAGACTTTCCATCTTAACTCCATCAGACAGAACTGCTGTCTCCAATATAAAAGTCACTGATATTCAAAAATTCAAAAGTATTATCAGTACTATAAGTATTGCTTATTTGGAAAAAAGTTTTATAAATAACTGTCTGAACAACTTGAAAGTTGTTCTCAAGCTATTAGGATAGATGACTGTATGGTTTTTAGAAAAGATGACTGTAGGGTTATCCTAATTGTTGGAACATAGCTACTGTTTTCCAATGGCAAATACTGCTACAATTCATGATGTGCTGCATTTATAGTAAGGAAAGGAATAAGGAGTATGTGCTCGCTGCCTTATGGATTTTTGATACACATTCATTTACTATAGGAAAAAAAGCCTTTTTCCTTTTTACTTGGGATAGAGGAGGGAATTTTTGCAAGCTGTCTCCCACAGTTTAGCTGTGCTAGATGGATGTGCTAGATCTGTGTTCACTTGTTTGAAGGTCCAGATGTAGATTCCTACCTCCCTCTGATATCAGTGGGAATTAGAAACCAAAGCAAGATTGAATCTCCTTTTTTTTTCCACAGGAGGAAAGGAAAATGGTTTTGAATTAAAAGCTGGCCTTTCCAGTCAGCTCTATTCCATTCAATGTAAGAGCAATTTGGAGAAAGCCAGTTGTCCTTTTCCATTACTATTTGAAAGTGAATTATCTACCGTGCACATAGAAGCCAAGTGCACTAGCAAGGCTGACCCAACCATATTATTTTCAAACTGTTATGGATTGTCACCTAGGCTTCCCAGCTACATATGGATTCAAGGCAGACTTGTTATTTGGAAAGAATCTAAAATATCTGATGCTATGAGGTAGCACCACAAGATAATGGAACAGCACTCACTTTTCCTAGAGGAAGCCCTAATCTATTTATTTCCCTTTGAAAGCTACAGCCTTTGGTTCTACAGATGACTGTACATATGGCACTTACTCATTCTTGCTGTGAAAGAAAATGACTTAATACAGGAGTATTTTTCCAGTTGTTTTTAAACACCAGTGTGTGGTCTAAGCAGTAAAACTGCTGTGGGTAGTTAACTTGAAACTATATTTGCACATTACTTTTTATAATAAGGTTTTTAGTTAATTTCAATATTTCCCCCAACTGTTGCTATAATAATGGACTACTTCATGGTTTTGACTGCTCATTCAATAGTGTTTTGTATGAGCTTCACAAAAAGCACGTTCTGAATTTATGAAAGAGGATAAAGTTAAACTTGAGAAGTACCAACGTCTAGCTTTTACCAAGAGAAGTGCTAGCCATGGTTATCAACTTTATGATTGCCCAGTTAGTCATCTGTTTTACCCCAGCATTACTGACTACCAACTCTTCTTCTAAACATTGATGGCATGGGCGTGCTTCTTGCACAGGGGCTTGTCCTTCTTGGAGTAGAATGGCTGACCTTCCAAATTCACATGGCATACCTAGAATTAATAATAAATGCAATCAGGAATAATTAAGGAAAAAGAAAAGGGAGAAATAGGTGACTGTCAGTTTCAAATGTATTGCTCTTCTGCCCATGCATTTCTTTGGTAGTCTTTGGGAGTTATGTATTGATCTGCTATTGATTTAACCCACTGAAAGAAATCAAGTTAGGTCCTTAAAAAGACTCCCACTGTGAGAATTGCATATTAACAACACATACTAAAACTATCATTTCCACAGAAGATGGGGCAGCTAAGGCAAATGAACAAGCAAAAAATAACATTAAATATTCAGAGAAAGTGTCTTTATAAGTAATCAATATTTATAAGTCATTAAGAGCTGTTAGCTTGTGAAGGAAACTTGTTTAGTATTCCTTTCTATGTTAAAATTTCCAAAAGACTTCAGTTTTCACAAAACACTTTTTTATAAAGCTAGTTTAGCTTCAATATTTATAAACTTTTCTATACTTTCAACTAGTCTACCTAAATTTTAGACTTAAACAAACATTAGAAATTGTCACTGTCAGTTTGGTGTGGCCAACATACTATTTTTAGCTAATTAGAGATTCTAGATATTATTACTTTGGAATAATATGCTGCAGAGCTGCTCAGTGGTATTAGAACCAGATGAAAGTACTGTTTATCATATGGATTTTCTGCTTTGTGTGCAGAGTGTGGGAATATGGCCACTCTCCAGAGCTATGTGCACACCACAGATTGATGAGTTTGACCAACTTCTATGCTAATTACTATTCATGCTCTCTAAACAGAATTCTTTTTGCAAGTTTCAACAAGCATTCAGCATGGAAATACAAACTTCACTGCTTTGTAAGGTGGATTATGGTTATACTGTTCAGTATGGTGTTAATTTATTTTCAGTCTTGCTCTATCTCTATTTGGCAAACACTGGAAAGAATAACAGCAATAGTGGTTTGTACTGCTGTATGTACTATCTAAAACTGGATGTTTTATTAGAAAACCTCACTTATGATGGTCAAATTCCATAATTCTAGTAAAAGTTATGGAGGAGAAGGAAAATTACTCCCATCCTTCTCCAAATGGAAGTAAAGAATGAAATTTCATCCCTCTGCATCCTTTAGCATATGTTAGTTATTACTGCTTTCAGGTTTTCTGATGTAACTACACAATTTAGGAGTATAAAGGAATGAGACAGTTTTTGATGTAGAACCTACAGCACAAATGAAGCAGGTGTCATGCCAAGTGTGTCCAAGAGCTTCAATGAATTTATCTCCAGCTTCAACAGGATAATCACAGCCATGACATTTTGTGCTGAACAAAGCAATATAATCTAAAATAAAACAAAAAGAAAACTTAGAACAAACTCTTAACATAATCATATTAAGCCCAAAAGAAACAGAACTTTTCCAGATAATCAATGTTTTGATTGTTTTTGCTAAGTTTCCTACTACATTTACTGAAATACTCCCACTGAAATATGCTTATTTTCTTTCATTATTTAAATACAAACTCAGTCCAGAACCCCCCATTAGTATGACATTTATCATCACAAAGGTAGAAGAAGACATAGAAAAAATCCATGGAATTTGAAGTTTTGTTGCTCACAATACTTTCAAATTAGCTTTAATATATGTGGAATTTATTCATAGGACCAATATGGTTGTACAAGAGTCTAATGACAAGGGAATGTTACAAGTTTCCATGCCTGTATTAATGTTCTTTTTGCATAAAGAGAGAACATTATGGAAACCCCATACTGACTGATTAATACATCTTTACTTTATCAAGTGTGATTTGGAAAGGTTTGACATTGAAAAATATTAATGGAAATTCCAAAGGTATATGGAATCCATGAGAGTTATTTGATGTTCTGACAAAACCTCCAGTTTTAAAGGATAGGTACCCAGTCAGTCATGCTGCATGGTTTTTTTTCTTCACTAAGAGCTACTCTGACTTGTAAAATTTGAATTGCATAACCATAAGAAAGGAATCTCCAGCGAGAAGTAGGCCAGGACCTCACTGAATGCACAAGGGCAATACAGAGGGAATATACCACTTAAGCCTTAACCTCCTTCCTGACCATGGCAGGCAACTCATTTGCATGGCAAGTACCATTTTGGGAAAACATGGCCTTTCCCTTTCTTAGCTAGCAAGAAGCAGTTTGTTTGTTGCAGCAGCCAGGAAGCAAAATCTGCACAACCATGTGCTGCACATCTGTGCAGATCTATCTCTTCATAAGTGTTGGTTGAAAAATTCTAGGGTGAGGCAACAGCATCAGAGGTCACAACTCCAGCAACTCAGGATAGTGGGCAGCCCTAGAAAACTTATTTTTTATTTCTGGTGAGCAGAATCTACCAAGGAGGGGAGTAGAACAGGGGAAAATGTGTAGGGAAGGAAGTGCAAAGTATGATAATACATAAGGGAGAGAAGTGAGGGAAGGCATTGTGGACATTGAGGCAAAGACCAGTGCTCTGCCATTCTCTCATATAAACTGGAGAAAAATACAGACCCAAACACTTGTATACATGGAGAGTGGAAACAAAATCCATGCTGGATGGGGAACTGATATAATTTTGTTCCCCAGCTGCTTTATTGTTACATTGCTTCCATGAACATGAAGCACACAATTACTGTGCAGAACTGCCATACCTTTCTCACAGTAAGGCTCCCCGTCCTCCATGTGGAACAGGCTATTCCCAAATGGCTTCTTACAAGCAGCACAGACAAAGCAACTTGTGTGCCAAGTCTGTCTTAGGGCATGCATCACTTCCTGTAAAACAAACAAACAAACAAACAAAAATCTCCAGCAGAATAGGCAGCCCTGCAACTTCCTCCTGGAGAACAAACACAAGGCAGAGATGCTCTAAATTCTTTCCTTCTGTAACAGCCAGTTCCCCTCCTCAAAAGAAAGAATTGACAGAAATTGGGCTCCTTCTGGAAAGACAGAGGAAATAGGATGGCAAGCTTTCTAGAACAATATATTTGCCAAAGTGAAACAACATGGTTCAGGCAGTTTGTATCAACATGCCCAGTCCCTGTTGCAGGAGGGATTCTGCACAACGATTCTGATTATTTTCCCCATGACCAGTATGAACTCTTCAATGCAAGAGTATGATTTGTTAAATAAATTTCAAAGAGTAATTTTCTAAAACCAGGAATAAGTAGTGTAAGTCTGTTGTTTCAAAATGATCCAGATTCTGTACTAATTTCTTTATGCTTCTTACAAGAACAATTCACAAACTAATGTGAAAATCGGAAAAAAAAAAAGGAAAGGTTCTTTTAACTTATATGATTAGTAAAAATGAGTGTGCATGTCTGTTCCTAAGCCACATGTTTATCACAAAACACTCCAGTTCTGTGCAACTGATGTTTTCCTCAACTGAGTACATCTAGATTTTATCAGCTTCTTACTTCTGTCCAGTATGGAGGAATCTCTATTACTGCTTCATTTTTTTGTCATACAGAGGTCTTCCAAATCCAAAAGCTGCTGTACTGGGCTCTGATGCCCAGTTACCTGCTAACCTGTCAATCTTACGTGTAGCCAGGATGATGTTGGACAGTGTATCTCTGTCCAACAGCCCAGATTTCAAAGGGCCAGCTGCATAACTGCTGTGAATTAACTCTGTTAACTTCAGTGAAACAGCATTGATTTATACCAGCTGAGAATCTAGATCCTATTTTATGTTGCTTCCAATTATACACATAGACTCTGATTCTCTTTTAAAGATTGTTTTTAATGCCCACTGATTATGAGAAAATGGATTGAAGTCCTCTTCCATGCTTTCAATCCAGTGAATAGACATCATAGTCTAATTTAGATTTGCCATATATCTCATTAGAGAATCACCATTTGAGATTCATTAACTTCTGTTACTGTTTGCAAAACAACTATTGCTGATAAATAGGTTTGGATCCATTTATGAACCTCAGTGAGGTAAGAAGCAAAAATAGCTTGAGAAATCTTATTAATATGAATAGAGGCAGCTGGCATCTTTGCTATTTTCCTGATGAAAATCTGTAATGGGAAACTGATTCGTGCCAGCATTCATTAGGTAGGTTAAGTCAGCACTCTGCTATAAATTACTCCTTCTGCTGCAGTAGCAAACAAGACTTGGTTGGAGCCAGAGCTTCACCATCGATGTCTGATGCTGCCACCCATAATTGGCAGTTGCAGAGAAGAGCATCTGTAATGCCAACATTTAGACAGATGTCAAAAGGTGACAGCTAAGCAGTGAAAAACCAGTGGGGGACTCCTTGCTTCTTCATTTGAGTCATACATTCACTAGAACTGCATGCATAAATACACTGCTAAAATTATTGACGGTACTCCAAGCACACCACCATCTGAGGTATGTGGAGAGCAAATTAAATTGTACATTTACTTGTACATTAGTCCTTTAAGACAAAAGTGGCATGTATTTTTGGCTTTGTGGAATTCAGATCTTTGTATTTATTCTGTATTTTCTTAACTATAAGAAACCAGCAGAATTCGTCAACAGCTGTGCTGCCAACTAACAATGAGGTGCAACAAGAGCAATGGGCCTCTTCCCAACATCACTGATTTCTCTACTGAAATTTAGACTAAATCCTGTGTAAGAAACAAAAACCCAATTCAAGTGTCTTACTATAAAGAAGAGAGAGATAAAAGTAACATAGTGTGTATCAGAAAGCAAAAACCTATCCAAAAAGTATTACTTATTTTACACTCAGAGAGATGGTACCTGGATTACATATTCCCTCTATGAGCTCAATAAGGTACAGAAATATCCAAGACTTCAGATGGATAAAAATTATTATAAAATAATATGTTTTTCATCATGAAATAACCAACAAGCTGGGGAATAAGTCTTAAAAGGACGAAATAATAAAACATCTGCATTCACTGCTTACAGTCTAAACGATTTCACTATTTCAGAGATCCAGGCAGTTGCAGAAAGGGTTACTGTTGTTCTCTTACCCCCATAATCTTAGTGTGGCATCTGGCACAGGTTGGTGCAAAGAACTGTTCATAGCAGCGCTCACAGTACACACTGTTCTGCTCCTCCACAAAGCACATGTCAGCCAAGGATGTCTTGCAGTAAGCACAATTGAATTCTTCTGGGTGCCAAGAGCGACCCATGGCTACCAGGAAAGGACCTCTGGAAACAATCATAACTTATTTGTAATCTTGTTTAATCTTACTTGTATTGTGAAAAAAAGGTTGAATGGCTGACCCTGATTGCAAACCCACTTTCTCAGACACCATGTACACACGTAAAAAGCTACTTGAACCATGAAGTGCATATTAAAATAACCTGAATAGAAGTGGTCTTTTTCAAGACCATTACTCAAAACACATTGGTTAAAACATTTCATTATTGTTTGATCTCAAACACTGCATTTACAAACAACTGTTGGAAAAATCAATTGTTTTCATATCTGCATAGGTGTAAGTGGTCTTTGTAAGCAGAAGCAAAGGCAAAAGGAAAAGGCCAAAGGCAATAGAAGACAATGCTATTTGAAAGCATGAAATAACAGGCAAATTTCCATCTTTACACATCCACACCTCACAGCAACTCCTAAAGTCTCCTACCTTCTTTCTGTCTGACAGCACTGCATGCAGCATGTTCTAGAAATGTCAGACTATCAGGTGACAACTTGCTGTTTTGTTATGTGGAAAGCACATTAAATTCATTTTGGTGATTGACTCTGGTGATTGTAGTTAGATGTAATGATTATTACTGGAATATTTCCATTCCAGAATATATGAAGGGCAATAACCAGCAGTTCCACATCACCAAACTAGCTCCTTTTAGTGGGGAAGACTGTCATTAAACATGGATTACTTAAAGTTGGATAGCAGTGCACAGGCTAACAGTAGGCACTGGTCCAGCAGAATGAACTGGGAGAGAAGGGAGAGGCATGCTATGAATCACTGGTAATAGACTGTAGGCATTATCTTTCTCCAGACACAAAAGCAACAATTACATTTGGCTGCTGCTCCAAAATGATGCCTTGTTCCATTTCTCTCCACAATCCCCCCTCTGCTCCCAGCCCCCTAACTCTCCCAATGAAGTTGCAAAAACCTCCTTCAAAGTGTTACCTTAGGACCAGAAACCTGTTTAAAATCAAGCAGGGATTTGCTGCAGCATCCAAGAGCCAAACAATTAGCATGTAAAATGCTGCAGTGATAAAAAGTGAACCACACAACAACAAAATGAGCTCTGGAAATGTTAAATTAATGAAGCAGACAACAGACATCCCTGCTGGGTAATTTAACAGAGTCTTAGGCTCTGGAACTGTATATTAATGTACAATAACCAGTCTCTCTGATACTTTTTTTTCTGCTTCATCCCTCTTCAAAGGCCCACGACCTTACCGAATGATGCTGTTACAGTGCCCGCAGAGAGGAGTTCGGCTGCTGGCTGGAAAACGCTCCGCCCTCTGAACTGTTCCCCGGGCTAAGGCAGGGGGCTGGGAAGAAGTTGAAACTGGAGACGGGTAAGCAGGAATTGTGGTAGGAGACAGCACCGGAGCACCCCTGGGTAGGATGTGCTTTGTGACGGTGGTAGTGGATTTTCCAGGTGCAAATTTCTGGGAAAAGGAGTCATCTGTTACCCAGGGGGGGCGACTCGCAGGCTCCGTGTTGGCAGGGGTGTAGGAATGAACTGGTGCTGGCGCTGTTTAAAGTATTCCAAAAGAAACCAAGAAAGACTTTAAAGTCTTTTTCTTCTACTGTCGATACAGCAACACTTACCAAAGGGTACTCCACGATACACATACAATAAAAGCTTTAGGTGATAGTTAATGATGGCCTATCCCATTGTTGCTCATTTATTCTGGGCTGAAGTCAAGGGTATCAGCACCATCACTGACTTCTCATACACATGCATTACAGAAATCATTGCCTACTGGCTTTTACAGATTTTATGGAGACCATTGTCAAGATCATGTCTTCATTTTCTTGAATGAATGGATATGACAACTGTGTGATAATGTCAAAGACTACCATATACTCTGTTTAAGACAGGTTAAAAACATAAAAGCCAGATAATATAGTAAAGTTTTAGATAGAATTCTTCAGAATTTCAGTAAGTCATGCTTAACTTTTGATCTCATTATATTAATTAAAATACAACATGTTCTACAGATGTCACTGTTATCTATCATTTGGAGGTTTATTCCTAGGTTTTTCAAGAAAAACAAGCTCCCAGAGGGAAAACAGAGAGCACTGGAAGCAATACTGAGGGAGCCAATTCAGCTCACATGACCAGCAAGATAAAGCCAACAGCACTTAGAGGAAGGCCAGACTTGTGGTTATGACTGATCTCAGTTCAGTTCTTCGCTCTGCCACAAACTTCCTGTATAACTTTGAGCAAAGCAAAGAGTGTCTGCACCTCAGTTCCTGTGTGTAAAACAGAATATTTTCCTTTCTCTCTTCCACCCTTTGACTAGCATATAAAACCCTCAGTGCAGTCTGTCTCTGTGTTTGTGTGCACCAGGCTCTAATCTTGGGTGGAGTTTTATCACATTAAAATAAGCAGGAGCCAGGGCCTGCACATACTGACAAGTTTTCCCATTATCCTGCTCCTTTCAAAATGCCAGATCTTGCATTATGTAGAACTGAAGTTACTGCCCAAGAAACAGCCTCACTTTGCCAAGTACAGGAGCACTAAAAGCAGTTTCCCTTTGCAAGGAAAACAAAGCAAATGACTGAAAAGGAGCTTGGAGAGCTGAAGTGTTTTGCCCAAATGAGAGCACAGGCTTGGGAACAGAAGCCAGTTCTCCAGCAGTCTGGGCAAACATTCCACACAGTAGATCCCAGCACCAAGAAAATCACAACCAAATACAACATGTACAGGTTTAAGGAGCTTGCAGGCAGAAAGGTATTTTAGCCAAGAGGGTTCTGAAAGTAACATGGATCTTTCTGAATAATTAAGTGGTGAGAAGTTTGTGTTCGACTTAACACTGCTTCTTCAGCCCACACCCTGCCACATAAGAACTTACACTGATTATTGGCAATTTGCAAGTGCTTAAATTGCATATATATCAACGCACTGTGATCACCCTTGGGATCTTTTTATTGAGGTCAGAGTTGAATCCAGTGCATTTTCTTGATAAAAATTTCTTATGGTACAGCATCAGCAATGTTTCTGCTTCATAAAACTGTATCCCACCTTAGCTTGAGGCTTCTCTTTTTTTTTTAACTTGGAAATGGTAAACAGTATTTAAAGATTTCAGAACAGAGTTTATATTCAATCTCTTTAGATCTTGAGGCTCTTGCTATTTATGTATTATGGTATTAAGATAGGCAAAATTAGAAGTTAATATTTCATCTCCAATTGATGAGTTCATAAGGCTCCCACCTATGAGGCTAATTAAACAAGGTGACTTCAGCTCATATCATTACTTTCTCTCCACCTTCTACTTCTTTTCACTCTTTCTTTTCTATTTGCTGCAGTAAAATAAAGAAACAGAAAAAAGAGAGGCAAAATAAAATAACAAAATAGGATTTTTTTTCCAGCTACTAAAATAAAGTACCAGAGCAATTACTGCAAAATGACAATTGCTGGATGTTTGCATCTGCTCCGAGTTCTCTTTTCAGCTGTTAAAATTTAATTTTACAGGCCTGATTTATTACAATACATTTTCATCCTGTGAACAAGCTGCAATTACTATTGCTTCAAAATAGTATCACTGCAACATATTAGAAAGATTTCACTAACTCTGAGATTTTAGCAATTGTTATTAAAAAGAAATTATCTGACTTTCTTAGAAGTACATCCCTAAGCTTATATGAACAATTATTTTTTCTTAGTAGCTACTGTCATACATATTCACTTTGAATGTTTATGTATTTCAAAAAGTCTTCCAACACTAATCAAGAGAAAAAAGGGGTTGTTTGCTGCTAAAAAAGTACTGAGATTCAGTATATCAGAGAATATATTCTCAAAATACCAGTATTCTATGAGTTGAACATTAACTGTTAAAAAATGAACACTTCAAATAATTCAGCAACTTAGCCTCTATCACCTTGTTTCTCTCAGCCCTCATGTTCTCTTAGAATAAGAAAGAATCAATGGCATTATTGTTGTCCTGAGAGAATGGCAGGAGAAGAGGTCTCTCTTACCAGGAGTAGGAACAAGCCAATTCCTTGCTCCTGGGGAAGCTGGAATTCTCCCCCTCAGCTCTTCATTTATGGCCTGTGGCTATTTTCTCTCCAGACAAAGGCACATTACCAAGACTCATGCAGTAAAGCAAAGATTTATAGAGTCTCAAATGCTTTGGTCGCACAGACTTGCACTGTGAGAACATTTTTTTTCCCCCTTTGTTAGTAGATGACATAAGTGTTACTCTTCATTATTATCAGTAACAAAATAAATTAATAACCACAACTGATATGTTTTGTTCTACACTTAGTGGCCACATCCCTGAATCCCAAAGTTTTCCCATATACTGTTGCAGTACAGAGTAGATAACAGACAGAGCAGATGATGTTTTATAGGGAGACATTATTCTTACTTATGGAAACTAAAAATGAAATAATGGTGTGGAAGCTGCTGTTTTAGTATTGAAGGTGCTTAGGATTCAATATAAAGTTCATTAAGAACTGTGGGAATCTCTCTAGCAGTTCCTAAAAGAGCAGATCAGGCCTTTATACTTGACCGATTTTGCATACACAAGTAGGCCCGGTTGGACGTAGGGATTTAAAAGGAAAGATCTGCTTTCTTCCATTTAGGCATCGTGTTACTTCGTGGTACAGAAGTGGAGCTGGAGCCGCTTGGGATACACGAAAGGCTATGCTGGTCCGGGAATGCCTACGGGAAAGGAATAGCCAGGCATATTCTGCCATCTAGTGGGCCTTGCTCAGAAGAGAAGCCTTTAAAACACGGGTTATGAAATTTAGGGAGAAGTTTTCAGAGTTCCCAGCTTTCTCTACTGGAAAAAACATAAGATCATTAGCAGCAGAAAATTTCCAGAATTAGGTTAGGGAAAGGGCAGACTGCCTGATAAATCCCATCTGAGCCAGATACTCAACAATGCAGTTTCATTTTGAGACTTGTTTTAGTTTGTTTGGGTTTTATTTTCAATCTGACATTAAAATCGCCTTGTAAATCCTCTCAGTGACTGATTCAGGAGTCTCTGTATTGAATATATGAGCCTGTGGGTTGGTGTTTTAATCTGGAAGTTGCCGCCCCACATTTCCAAGGGAAGCCAGTCATTGACAAAGCCGGCTGAGGAAGTTCTCTAACTGTCTTGGAGCTTTGTTTCTAAGTACTATTGATTTTCCCATCTGTGACAGGAAATGCTGTTTCCTCCATTTCTTCCCAAGTGACAATTTCCCATTTGGTCTGCAACTGTCTCTGAGGACGGCTCATGCTCCAAAACCACCCTGAAGTGCTACTACATCAAATATGTAACACTTTATAAAGTACCAACACAAGAACCAAACATCTTCCCTGAAATCTCTGCCTGGAACCTCTCTTGTACCCGAGTCACTTCATGGTTCAATTATGAAGGCATTTTAGAATCTCTTATTGGATAATTCAAACTCCTAAACAGTACAGGAGTTTCTCTGCCAACTATTTAAGCCTTTATTGAGAGGCAATGAGGCTCAAAAGCAGCAACATGAAGAATTGCAAAGGAACACCAGCAATGTAAGGAAGTGAAAAGAAGATGCCCAAGCCAGGAGAAAACAAGAGCCTTTCCTCTTATTCCAAGTAGAATTCAACAGCCAGCTTTGACTTTACCAGATCCAGCCAATAATTGGAAATAGCTGCAGATGTATTTCTGTGGCAGGTTTGTACATTGAACTGGAGTTTATACTTCCCCAAATGAGCACAGGGCTTAACATCAGTCAGTGTATTTAGGAGATATTTTGACTTGCCAGAGTTTGCTCTCTTCTGCATGATAGAAATACATCTGCTGTCATCATCTTTTCAAGTCAAAACCAATAGCATTTGCCTTGAGTGAGAACATGGTATACACTGGTGCACTTAGCCAAAAGCAAGTAAGGAGGAGCTGAAGGTTTATTTACTTTGAGACCCTTAAATACCTCATGAGAGCTCTGACTTGACTTTTTCTACCTTTATGTCTCAAACATAACTATCAATTGATTTGTCTGTCTGTTTTATGTCTAACTAAAATTCCTACATTTGTTTAATTTCAGTAGATCCAGAAATAGAACATTACAGAAGACAGAGCTTAAGACTGTTAGAATTGTTGGCCTTTTCATGTTTATTTGACTGTAAAGATATAAATCAACTTTTAAATTCTCTTACTAAGATCAGAAAAACCTTAATTTGAAACAGAACTGCCTTTAGACTTATATTGCTGTCTCATTTAATTCATTCAGTTTGAAGGTTCACATTTTGGTCATCAATGGTTTTAGAAGCTCAGTCCATTTGTAACACATTAATACCAAGGGAATTTAAATAATATCAAGGAGCATATTTTCCAAATGAATGAATAACCAAATACATTCCTTACGTTACTGTCTCTGGGAAATGGAATAGCATTATGAGGTGCTCATTCTTTATTTCAAATATAAGCCTAAGTTTGAGAAATTCAATACATGGTCTTACCTATTTTGCAAATATAACCTACTCAAGCAAACTCCACTTATTTTACCACCTTCCTGAACTGAGCATTCTTTTTTTTAGCAATTTTCTCAATTCTGTAGTGTCACTTGGCTCCTAATTGGATGCACTCTGTTATTTTTCAAATTTATTTCTTCTGAAAAATCAGGCTACACATTTTTTATTAGACTTTTCCCTTGCTTTTATTTTACCCTCTGTTTGTTTCACATTTTAACTCTGAAGTAGAATACAAATATAACATAATCCTCAATCTTCAAATAATCTGAGGCAAAACTAGCAACATTTAGACCCACATGAATAAATACTTTCTGGTATATCTGTGAACAAAATATGTGCTTTCTACATTTTCTTTTTCCAAAAGAAATGTGTGAGCATTTTTATTCTCAATCTTCTCAGTAATTTGAAGGCTCCTTACCTGGCTGGTAGACAGAGGGCTTTATGCTGGCAGTAGTAACAACTCTCATTTTTGAAGCAGCAGAAGGAGCAGGACTTTCACTGTAGCCTCCAGAAATTGGCATTGGTGTATATGACTGGGTTGTGTTTCTAAAAGCAAAATGTATGCGTGAACAACTTTATAAAGAGCAAAAGTTACTGATCATGAAGTAACAGATCTGGCAGCATCCAGAGCACTCCATGAGAGAATGCTGGGAGATTCATCAGGCTTTGTCATTGCTAAGGAAGGCTTGGACAATTCTTTGGAAAGAAAAATTAGTCAAATAAGGATTTTAAGTTATGGCAAGTTTGCTGTTGTTGTCATCACAGAAAATAGCTTGCTGAGGGACTATGATAAATTTGAAACTCTCAGTAACAAGGGATCAGACTTCACAAAGCTGCATACAAAGTTTGTGTTTTCTGTTCCTCTGCAAACAAAAAGGCCTGGTCTTGTCTAAGATAAATCAATGAGTTACACGTGGACTTAAAAATATACTTGCTCAGCATAATAACTACCATTACAAATGCTAATTAGTATTTATATACTGTTACAGTATTTTCAAAAATATTGAAGTAATCTTTAAAAATTTTTCTGAAACTAACCCTTTTCCCTATTTAGACTGAAAAATTTACATTAATTTTCCTATTGTTCAGATTCATCCTTCAGAAAAAACCCCATACTATATGCAATAATATGATGCACTTTCTTGCAGTCCTAGAATAAAAATATTTGCTTGGGATTCCAAAAATCAGTAAGAAACAGTTTTTCTCTATCTTATGGCTTTGATGCTGATTCTTAGTTTGATTACAGTAACAGATTAAAAAATATGCCTTTTCTATCTGCCAGTTACTTGTAGTAGTGCCTGTGCTTCACAGACTGCTAAAAGAGTATCACAGTGAAAACAAGCAAGAGAGAATAAAGAAGTACAAGGAAGGGAAGCAACAGATAATGAGATGTGTGCAGTAAGAAAAACCTACTCACTACAGAACATCCTTCTTACTCACCCTGGAAACAGGTTTGCTTGTTTTTTCTCTTCAGTGTCACTCCCCCTATGAAGTAGATCCCTATCTATTTGTGCTGACAGCTAATGAGTTATTTCCAAAGTGGGTTTGTCTAGAGGAAAACATTTGTCAGCATATGAAAAGAGGCATCCATCTTTCCCAGACTATTGGTCCATCTTGACTTTCTTTAACAGTGGAAACTGATGCCATCTGGAGAAAACACGTAATAATCTTACATGGCAAACCCAGCAGATTTCTTCCAGTACAGGTAAGAAACATTCTGAGGAATGGAAACTTTCCATTTTTAATTCTGAACAAAATAAACCTGTCCTCAATGTAGCTTTTTGCTGCTCTGACAGTGTTTCTACTATAGATTTAGTTTGCATAGCATTGCTGCCTCAGGCTAATTTATTTTGTCTATGTAGCAAGACCTAGAAACTTAGCTATTGCTACAATGGCTGTAGCTAATTATTTCTGTACCTAGTCTAGGGCTTAGGTCTGCATTTGGGTCCACTGTACCATGAGTGAACACAACTCTCCAAGATAAACTATTTTCCTGGGTTTGTATTCTCTGTAAATTCTGTTGTGGACCCTGCTGTGCTTTTGTAACTGCCAAAGCTGTTGTAAGCTCTGTCAAACTTTCTGGGTTCCATTCTTACCATCTATTTCCTGATGAGACCTCCTGTGAGGTGCCTCAGGAGGCACTGTGCTCAGGATCACTGGACAGAGGCCATTGCTGCTGCATAGCACAGGGACACTCTGGCTTCACCCACAGTTCCAAAATGCCATCAGCTAAACACACCATCTAAAGAATTGTCCTTGTTTTAAAATCTGATACTCAGGCTAAACTACACAGCTCAGTGCCCCAATATTTACAATGTGGCTTAAAAGATTTTAAAATGATGTGTTGCACAGCCTGAATCTGAAAATGTCATCCAGTCAGGAAAGTCTCCTCCCAGGTGCACAGATCCAATGGTTAGAAAGATTCATTTGAATCCCTCTTAATGCACAAAATAAACAAAGAAGTTCTGAACCAGATTAGTAATTCTTAAACTGTCATGAAGAAAAATGGTTATTCAAAATTCAAGTGTTTCCCAAATATAATAGCATAGTAAAACGATGCCACAGATTTCCTTGTGTTCAGGGAAATGAAGCTGAAAAAAAACCCAAAACAACTCCCCCCCATTTATAGTACCAAAATCAAAGCAAAATTAAAAGTAATACTGAATCCTTTTAACCCTTTTACATGGGTATGATGCATATTAAATACAGTAAGAAAGATAAGAAAGCTTATCAAAGAGAAATAAAGTGTTATACAACATCATTAGGGGTTTAGTGAAAGAAAAGATTTATCAAAATTTCTGCTGAAGAAAAGGGAACGGCATGTGATTAAAAGAACCAAAAGAAAAAAGAAACAAGAAAGAAGGAAATTAAGAAAGAATAAAAAGATGTTGTAAGCACCAAAGATGCTTTAATGGATCAAGAAGCACTGGCATCTCAAAAAGCAGTGAAAGCAACCTCATTGAATTTATCTGTAGCAGTCAATGGCATGTGACAGGCAGCAAATTAAATACCGGCTCTGAAAACCATTAGTTGTCAGAAAAAGAAAGAGTAAATATTTCTAAGCAGACCATTTTTATGTTAACGCTTCACTAGATGCCTACTAGTAGCAATAAACTGGTTTGTTAAGTGCTTTTAAGGCAGAACAGCTGCACAAAACAGTTTTATACCTCTGCTTTGACTGGTAGCTGATGGAGGTGGAAGAATGCCGGTTGAAACTAAAATGAGACAAAAGTGGTATTTGAAAAAATATACACACAAAAGATTGGGATATCTTGCCCTACCATGAATTTCCTACGAGTAAGAAGAGCTCTTAAATGCTGAAGTAAACAACATGTACGTATTTATAATTATATGAGTATTACATTACATTTTGTTTTCTTATTTAAGCTGGGAATCACAGTGACACCTGACGAGTGAACATAAGTCAATGAGCTGAGAGCTCCATAAGTCACTCTTATCTGATCTTGCTATTTGATTGTGGAACTCCAATTGTTTTTATGAGCAAAAAAAATTACAAGGGATTTTTCTCAGTGTCATAAGTTTACATTGCACCAAATCTGAAAAGCAAACCTTGAATGAACTAAAGCCAAAGATCAGGGAAGTGCCCCAGCCTGTGAGGCAGCTTGGACAACGCCATGGAAAGGACAGGCTGGTATAGCTGAAGCTGAAACATCCACCCCCCGTGTTCAACTTTTGTCTTGCAGAACCTTTCCATTGCTACAGCCTTAGGTAAACGGGTAGATTTTTTTTTTCCCCTTGGGGAAGCAGTGTAATTTCAGAACATAAATGAGTCATTTATGCAAATACAGGAAGTACTTGAAAGCCTGCACAACGTATGATCTGAGAAACAAGAGGATTCAGAATGAACAGAGCTCCTGTCTGCAGGGCTACAGAGCATCTGTCCCACCCCACAGGGGCACAGCCCACATTTCCCAGAACCACCAGGAGTCTGCCTTATGCCAGTTATTTTCCTAACTTCTGGAGAAGATTTTTTTCTTCCCTTTACCATGGACACAGTGCTTGGATTAAAATCTCTGGATCAGAAGCTACACTTGACTTTTAGAGCCATAAATGTAACTCTTTCCATTGTTTCTCCTGGTTTTGTATTCCCAGAGTGCTGTTGCATGGAACACTCTGCTTTAATCCTTTAGATGGAATAACCCATCCCTGAAGAGCTTCAAGCTTATTCAAAACTCTCCTGCTGTGCTTGCATCTTTTAAATAAGATTGTAAGAGGAACAGATAACAGTAAGCCAGATTTCACTGCAGATGTAAAAGAGTAACACAGTCTGTTAAAGATTAGTGATTTACTTCAAACACTCCTCTTCAGGAACATTATGAAGATTTTACTCATGTTAAGTGTTATGCATATGCTCACAAAAGGTAAGTCACTATAGAACAGGATCTACTAAAGTTTAAAATCAGATTTAAATAGTTAAGGATATTGATCATGAAATCCTCCTGCCTTTTCTTGGTGGATGTTTTTAAAGCATCTAAAAGGGAAAAAACCACCAAACACTGGAATGATGGTGATAAAATCTCAGCCTCATTTACCTGAGGACATCCCCACCCTGCAAAACAGTGGCGTAATTAAGGTCATCCATATTTTTTTTAAATAAAATTATATTAAATGCTCAATACTCTTCTGGTATATGTCAAGTTAAAACTGGATTTTTAAGTCTGTATTTTGGCATGCTGAAGCATTGCTTTATTTCAAAAAGAAAACTACCAGATGCTCAAAAATTTGAATTATAAATCAATTTAGAAGCCATTTTTAGTTCCTTACATTTGAATACACTAGCTATAATGCACAACACTTTTAAAAACATTCATGGAAGAAGTGCACCAAGATAAAGAACCTATTCCAGCTGCAAGACAGCCATCCAAAACCAACCAACCAAGCAAAGTTCACTTCTTGTACTTGATTATCAGGGAACCAAATTTTTACAGGTCCTACAAGTCTCTATTTTGCTCTTATGTGCCAAGACTTGCTGAAGCCAAGACAGTAACATTTGCCTGTTGGTAACAGGGAAGCAGATGACAGCATACACTGACAAAGCAGCAGTGTATAAAGTTGATATGCTGTAGATCTTTTATATGTGGCCAGGTGCCAGCAAGAGGTTTTAGGAGTCTGATTAGAAATGGACAGATGTTTTTCATAGATTCACAGACCCTTTGAGGTTGGAAGCAGGCTATGGAAGAATCTGATCTAACCTGCTGAAAGCAAGGCCAGCTCTGTGGTCAGACCAGGTTGCTCCATGTTTTAGCCAGCGATGCCTTGAAAACCTTCAAGAGTGGAGACACAGCCTCCCCTCCCCAGACAAGTCACTTCCTTTCAAAGGGGCAGGAAAAGCAGCAATGGTCCATGGCAATCTAATTCTCTAATTTACTTTCAATTCAAATGCCTCAATATCTCAATGTCATCTTTCTTTTTATCCTCTTTAAAATTTTGTTTCACACTGATTAGTCCATGTTGGTACATAACTACAAATGAATTTATATGGTTTCAAGGCCTCACACTACTTCCCTTCTCCCATTAAATGCATATAAAATTTAAGGGAAATGGAAGAAAGCTTAATCAAAAAACAGTATTACATTAGCTCTAAGAAAGACATGCAAGTAGTGTCAGCAAGTACTGGTTATTTTTATACTAATTTATTAGCAGTTTATATGTAAATTATGCATAATTGTTGCTTAACTTGTCCCTGCCCATGGAACTAGATAATCTTTAAGATCCCTCCCAGCCCAATCCATTCTATGATTCCATGATTTCCAGGGCAGGAATGAAAACAAGCTCTTAGGAAAGATTTAGATGGGTCCTAAGACGTAGACTGGTGAAACATGAACAGATGTGCTCTGTCTGGACAGAGTAGTCACCAAAGCTTCCATTTAATTTCATCTTCTGTTTTAAATTTAATTTAAATTCTGATTTAAATCTTCAGCTGAAAGAATCCCTAAAATTAAGTATTTTCTCTAGCTCAGAAGAAACAGGTTTTGCATGCCAGTGTTTAAGCAAACTCAAATATACACAGTTATTATTGCTTGGAAAGCAAGGAACCTTACCTGAGTAGAAGGGGCTTCTGGAAACTAAAGTTACAATTGGTGTACTTCCACTCATCAGCAGTCAGTTTTATTCCTTATGTTTTACCAATTCCATACTGGGATTACTTCCCCTATGTAAGTCCCATGGCTGGAAACAGACATGTTCACATCCTAAAACTGAAAACTCTTCTGATGTTTTGTTCTGTAGCTATTTAATTTTTGCATTGGTTTCAGTGATGTGAAGCCAACCAAGCTGCTATTAAATACTTCCTGTGCCAAGCACTGTTCTGTGATTCTCTAGAGAAAGACCATTATATTTCTTGCCTTTATTATACTCAAGCCTTCAAGCTTGTGCCCTTTGTCAATTTGCAACATCACCTTTGGATAATTCCTAACTATTTTTTAATATAAAGATAAGACACACATGGATAATTACAATCTCAAACATATTACTGATTTAGTTTTTTATTATTTCTTAAAACTGTTCAAATTGTGTTCAAATGAGTCTTAAAATCACCTGCTTTTCTCTGTTAGTTGTCAAAGTGTTATGAAAGTAGTGAAAAGGCTTGGAAGTGAGGCAGTACAGCAGCATTCTCTCTTTCTAGTGATAAAAGATTCCTGTGATCCTGTGTTTCCACCAAGAAAAAAAAGGTCCATCATTCTCACCCAGTGTTTCTAGGCAAGTATTTTCATTTCAGGATGGTAAAATCAGCACAAACCAACGAAGTGAAACACCTCTGTTCCAAGAGGACCTTGTGGTCACGTATCCTACATCTAAAACGTTGCTGTTTCCCTAGCTGGGTTGTCATGCAGAAGATAAGGAAGGGGCTGTTCTTTTAACACATTGTGCTTTTTCTCTCCCAATTCAATCCCTTCAGAAACTGAAAACCTCATGTCAGAGAGCATAATACAAAATCAAAACAGGTTAAAAGAAGAGAGCTTTACAGATGTACCTAGACTGAGAAGAGATAGCAGATGAAATAGTGGAAGCTGCTAATGACATGTTCTTGGGCCCATGGAAAGGCTTAGGCTGGGAAAGAGAGCTGGGGGCTGCAAGAACTCTGCAGAAGACACATAAAAGCATGAAAGCATGAACAAAATGATTTAACAGGGGCACAAATCATGGCATCAGAACCAAGCTCTGGCAAGATTCAGATACAGGAAGACTGCTGAATAGTTACCAGGAACACGTTTTCTGTAGCACACATCTGCAGACTTACAGAATAGCACAACCAAGCACATTCCTACAGAACACAAGGCAAAATGCACACATTATGGAAACATTTTAAAAGCAGACTATCAATAATTAAGAAAAACAGTATTACAGGACAGGACTTTTGTCAATGATACATGCTTTTATCTGAAAGATCTGAAGATGTTTGAGTCTAAATACAAGAGAAACATTTTACTGTGCACAGTCCCAGACAGAAGATTGTCCTGTCAAAACCAGAAGTAATTGGAATGATTAGTTTTGTAGAGGCTTTTTTTTTTTGTCTGAAGCAGATACTAGGTACATTTTCTTCATGCTATGGTTTCAACTGAGAGATAAAAATTATTTAAACCTTATCATGATTTTATTTGGAAGTGCCTCTCAGGCCAGTTCTGAATTTAAGCATAAGACCTTATTCAAACCTCCTTTGCTGTCTGGAATAAAACCACTGCATTCTGGTAGGTCATGGCTAGGTAAAATCTGACTAAAGTGAAAAACTATTTAGTTGGTATATACACATAATGCAAGTCAACTAGGACAAATTAATTAAGAAGTAGAGTCAAGAGAACATTTCCAATTCCATTTATACATACCTAAAATATGATACCTCTGAGGTCTCAGTTATAAGTTTTTTATATTACTGGAAGTGTGTTTTTCCCTGGATTTTAAAAGCATGTTAAAATAGGCATCTTTTCAGAATATTCATGTAGCAAACTTCAAAGATAAAAGAATATTATGTACCAAAAAACTCACTCTTACTATCTCCAACATGACTGTAATGTAAGTGACAGCTGTAGAAATCCCACACATTTCCTCACAAGCTGTCTGACAGTTTTTCATATACAACTGTAACTCCCACTGTGCTACAAGTGTTAGGAATGCATCTCCTTGAAACTTACTTCAGCTCAAAGGCTAATTCTCATTAGGAAAAAAAGATCAGATAAATCTAATAGAAATGAATTGATTTAACTTACAGAGCAAGTCAATCATCAAGTGTCCACCATGTTTTACTGATATCTGCTGTGACACAGTAAGCTCAATCATGTGAGTAAATGACATTTTCTGATTTTCCATTTCTTGTCCTACTGCAGAAACACTATTAAAAGAATCTTCACTCACTGCAACTAAAATGAAGAGTTGTTTTGGTTTTATTATAAATAGTGTAAAAACATTTCTAATTTTAAGCCCAGACTTGCTTTCTGAAAAATGAAGTTATTTTTAGGGCAGTTTTATTTTGCAAATTCTATGCAAACATGAACAACGTCATGAACAACAACATGAACAACCCCACATCAAAAAAACCTCCTAAAAAAGCCATCCCCCCAAAATATATAAAAGCATATAAACCAGGTTACAGCTTTTCATACTACATTCTTAAGCTAAGAATGTGTATGCAGCATTTCCAAAGCCAGAGGGGTATAAAGCAATGGAGCATTACCTTTGGAAGGAGGATGAGAAAGCCTCTTGCACTACTGAGGTGGTGGCTGGTGCTGCCATCAGGCTGGCTGTGTTGGGAGCAGCAGGAGCAGGCTGAGGTGCTGAAGCATGTGGTGCAGGAGCAGCAGAACTGGGAGCCACCGGGGCATGCTCAACAGGGGTACTAATTAGAGTTCAATTAAATAAAACAAGAAGCATCTTAAGAAGGCGTGCATTGACATGGAGAGCATAAAACCTACTATGTTTGAACCTGCAGCTGCAAACATAGTAGCTGGCTGGGTTACTGAGGGAAAAGCACAATTATGCAAAGAAAAAAAAGATATTTCTTCAGCCTTTTCCATTGTGCAGTTCAGACTGCAATGCAGCATTGGTCCTGCTTGACTGAAATTTACCCCAGGTGTTAAAGAGCACTTCAGTCCTGCTCCCACTGATGCCAGTGGTAGGAAATGTGGCAGCCAGGACTGAAATGGCTGTGAAGAGCCTGTCACAGTCTTGTGAGCTCATATAAATTCCATCAAATTTATTGAAATGAATGATAATCTAGTCTTGTATCCTGTGACCATCTAAATAACCTGTTGATCTATTAATGTCTTCCATCACCTCCCTCAAATTTGGGAATTACTAATCTCTTACAGACAGACAAATGGAACAAAGTTAGCAGGTTATTTTTTTAAATCAGGGCATCACTGTACATAGTTGTCTTGTCCATGAGCAGTGGCCTAGAAACATAATGGATATATGTCTACTTGTTTAGACCTAAGTCATAAGTATATTGTCACATCTCTGTTCTTACAAATTACTCCTATCAGGGTGCTGGAATTCAGTGATTCTCTTGCTCAAGGTAGAAATGCCCAAAATGCTCCTTCCTGAGCAGAGCAAGTACCAAATAACAAAAGAAACCTTGCAGCTCCACAGCTGTTTCTTCAGCTAACCTTTGCCCTCCAACTCTCTCTCTCTCAGCCTTTTTTCCTGAGCAGATTTACCCTCCATTGTGCAAATTATCTCATATTTTCTTTTGCTTCTCTCAGAAGTACTGATTTCACAAGTTATATTCCTCAGGAACTAGAACAAGTGTTTGGTACTTCTGAATTTGGGATACCCCTTGTTCTCCAAGGGACTGTCCTGTTTCCCCTGTCCTTCTCCTCTTCTAGAGTTCAATAGTCTACAGGATGGTGTCTAAATTCAGCTGAATATTTTGTTTGATTAGCTGAAACAGAAGATTGTCCTGTCAAAACCAGAAGTAATTGGAATGATTAGTTTTGTAGAGGCTTTTTTTTTTTGGTCTGAAGCAGATACTAGGTACATTTTCTTCATGCTATGGTTTCAACTGAGGGTTTCAACACAGGACAATCTTCTGTGTTATACCCACAAACCTCAAATTTGAATACAGCCCTCAACAACAGCAGGAAATCAGAATTTTCTCCTTTATGGAGAGTCATCTACAATTATGCAGATAATAAGTAAGTTCCTGAGAATAATCATCCAGTTTGCAATTCTGGCTTTCAAATCCTTACACCAAGTTTTGTAACAGTTTTGCAAAAGTTCTTCCATAGTAATATGCATTTGAGAGTCAGATGATTTCTTCCATCCTGATGCATTTCATGATGTAAATTCTTCCAATTAACTAGGAGACTATCAATTTCACAGCCTGTGTAACAGAGTAGCTGTGTATTATCCATCACAGCTAATCTGGTACTAAATTTCAACACTGTGAAATTTTCCCTGTGCTACAGTGGGTACCAGAATTACCGCATTAAAACTGTGGAGTCACAGTTTTCATCTTAAATACTTACATATCTTTGATTTGGCAAAGAGGAAAGGATTGAAACTATGCTGCACATAAAAATGGAACTTAATGTATGTGCTAAAAACAAACACAAACTAGGATTTCACCCATTTTGTCTATTTGCACTGATGTGAAAAGGAATTTACTACAGATTTCAGAAGATTCAAGACTTCATACCTTGAAGAGAACCGTGAACTTAATTAATTGCAATTTAATTGTAACCATCTACAAAATAATCAAAGTACATATTCAGTGATAAATACTGAAAAGAAAGTAAAAAAACCCAATCCATATGTGTGGACATGGACCTGTGTGGAGACAGATTTGAACAGAACAAACCCATATAAATAAAATAAAACCAAAATATAATAGAATACCCTTTAAAGTTTAAAAGAAATACAAACAAATTTTATCTTGCATAGTATTTGTAACATTTCTTTTTATGTGATTAACGTGTTAGAGGCTTGCTTACCTTCCTTCATGGTAGAATATGTTAATTATCAGAACAAGGAATTGGAATAAATATAAATGAAATGGGTATAACCATAAAAATCAGAGTGGTTTGGTTACATAAATTATGTGCAGTTGATAACATTTTCAAAACAGTTTTATAGAAAGAGACTGACTTGACTGGTCTTAATTTTAGCAACGATAACTTTTACATAATTTTATCTATATTGTCAAATACAATAGCCGAACTGGGTTTTTTTCCTCCTCTTTTCTAGTTTTTCAATCTGATTTTTCATTTTACTTATTCAAGAACAGAAGAATTTCAAGAATTGATAAATGTGAGTGCTGCTTTATAAAAAAGATCATCTAATGCAACAGCTTATGACATGTAGAGTGTTTTTTCGGTTGGTTGGTCGGTTTTTAAATACAATAATTTTGTAGACTTTAAATCTTTACAGTACCTTGTATTTTAAAAGACATGGAAAAAAATCAAACATCTTCATATTTGCAGTAACAAACATAAAAGTAAGTTAGGTGGATGAAAACAAACACACATCTCTTCTCAGCTGATTTCACTCATGAAAAGGAACACAGATCAGTAGAGGTTAAGAAGATAATAATGGTTAACAACCATAATGAGAACACAGCAACAAATGCACTCTAACATTTAAAATATAAGTATAATCTATACTTTTTTCTCTTGGTGAAGTCCTAAGTTCTGAGATTTTCTATCCCAATAACAAGGAGTGGATGATTAAAACAGCACTTAGTCTCCTTTATCTGATGCATGAAGGTTTTTGTCTTTCTAATCCTCCAACAGATCACTTGCAAAGAATCAAAAATATAGAAAACCAAAACTAAAATGGATATGAAAAAAAATCTGTTATAGCATCATTTGTAGAAAAAAGTGCCAGAGAAAGTATTTAGAGAAAGCTGTAAATGTAGGATTTAATATTTGAATATGGGAATGTTTGTGGAAACCACTGAAAATACAGAAATATCAGCTGCTGCTTCTCTGCTGAAGGTGCTTAATGGCTTGTCTCTGTATTGTAGGTGTGATCCTATAAGAGCCACTGAAAATGTCACATCCACATGAACCAGAAACTACTGGAATTGGAAGAACTGGAACCTTGGCCTTTGAGGCAATGGGCATTTCCATCTGAAGGAGTTAGAGGTTGTTATTACCAAACCATTGCAAAGCTCCAAACGGGGTCAGTGATGCAGTTACACGGCACAGTGTACCTTTGGTTACTGGATGAAGCAAGAGGGGCTTTCTGGCCAACACCGGCCTCCCCCTGGCTTGTACCTGCTCCAAGCCTCACAGAGCCCTTGGAGGCCACTGGCTGAGCATTGGCAGTGTTGGCATCCCTGGTGGATGACTTAGGAGGGTGCCAAATACTCGAGGTCACATACTGGGGCGCATGCGCGGTACCTGTAGGCCTGGGTGACAGAGATTACAAGGGTGTTTGTAAACAAGGCATTTCCTAGGTAATAGCAGGGGTTTGAGGAACAGACAGAATTCCAGCCACAGATGGAGCTGGAGATCATAATGACAATGCAGATGAAGTAATCTTGATAGTTCATTGGTTAATTACTGCTTAAGACCAGGAAAGACTTGACAAATTAAAAAAGGTACCTTGCGTTAAATCTGGAAATCATATTGCTATGAATATCAAAATAAGCAGAGCTGTGATGGTAATGGAGGTGGAGAAAGGCTGTGGTATGATAGATCACACAAAATTAAGGCAACATAGGAGGACAATAACACCAGTCATATATCAGAAATTGTTCCTGGCAAAATAAAATAATAGTTAAAAGAAAAGGAGATTTCAGTGAAGCAGCTGCATAGTCCTATAAATGGCTTTACACAAATGAAACTGCTGGTGAAATTCTAACATGCATTGCTTGTTCTTTACAATTTAATTTATACTCAGGAATCAAGGGGTTTATTTCCTTCTTTTTTTAAATTATTAATTTAAAAATAAAAATCAATTTTCCCAACTGTTCAAGTGCCAGTTGCCATTACTTGTGTCATTATTAACAAATAATGCTTGCACTCAGATATTAACTATGCAACCTTTGTCCAAATATAAGCAGTCTTAAAAAAACCCCAAAAAGAAAAAGAGGTTGCATATCACTGAGGCAGGAATCAAAAACAAAGAGAAAAGCAGTAGTATAAAATTCTTTTCATGACTAACTACCAAGAGGTCTTTCTTTGCTCCATTTAACAACTGGTCAGATTCACTAAAGAAATACCTGTGTATCAGTACTTGGGGGTACTAATCAAAGACAACATATTTCTATACTTAACTGCAAAATTTTCTGAGATCCTTTGTGAGAAAACAACTTGACATGAAAGAACTTACAGAGGGACTGTTTTGAACCTCATAACCCATTGAGTATCAATCAAGATCTGGCATATAAATGTTCTTAAAAAGATAATCTTATTTAGATTTTAAAAACATCTTGAATAGTTCAGATTGAGTTTAAAATGGAAATTGTTCTTAAAACTCCATCACAAACTGACAATACTCTGTTTCAAGAATATTTGGTTTAGAACTTCTTATTTTTGAGAAACACAATCCCCACCTGTTCCACATCACAGTGCATGAGAAAGAAATGTCTAATGAACCCACTTAGCTGAAGCCTGTACTTTCATCATCTGCTCAAACAGTGTATAAATTTCATGTTTTTGAGGTAAGAACAATATGAAGGAAGTGAAGATACAATCTTAACAGGAAGTAAATCAAACACAGCAAACATTACCTGTTTTCTGATGCTGCTGCAAGGTTTTCCTTGTCTCTGTGAAAGGAGGGGATACAGTATGAAATAAATGCAATTGCCAGCAATGGCAAAAAGCCCAACCCAAAACAACCAGGGAAGAAGAACATGGGTTGGGGAGAAATGTTTGGTTGCAAAAAGCATCCTAGAGTGGTTGCTCGTAAATATAGCTGTGAGAAGCCTCTTCAGCTTTTCAGGTGAAACCACCAGATATACAAGTTTGCTGTATATCTCTTATCACTTGCAAACAACTTTGTTTCAATAGTAAAATAAAAGGAAAATTAACAGTTACAAATGAGACATTGTATGTGTGTATACAATTTCAGGATTAGTTTTGACTTTAATAAGTTTCCCTTTAAAAAAGAATTCAATAGTATTCCAGCAGAACATAATTGGATGCCAAATCCAAGCAGTAATAGCAATCAGAGCTGGGCAGTCTTCATGGACCCGATATTTTGAAGTGATAAGCAGTTAAATAGTTAACAAAGACTTACACAAAAAGGATTTCATATGCCTGGCATAATTTAAAAATTCTCTGCCCTACCCAAATACTACTTTTCTCAATCTAAATTGGATTAGAAACAATTCCTTCAACTGGAAATTGTACCTTTGTTGAGGTGAGGATTAAATCAGCCTCAGTTTCACTGACAGAGAACTGGGCTGTTATTCTGTAAACACACATACACACTTAAAAAATAACTGATCTGTTCAAATGAAAGCAATTGTTTATCTGTAAGAAGTTAAGACACAAGTAATTTCATAAAGAATAGAATCCATTAGCCTTAAACACCTAATTTTGAAATCCAGTTAGTTAAGTAATTGAGATAGTCTCACTATTTAGCAATTTAATGGGTGATTGCATCCCTTCCTATTTAAGAAGCTGTGCTGAAATTTCAACAGGTTTAAAGCCAAAATATGCCAAATGAGAACACTTTTCTTAAGTGGCATGTAAAATTACAAACCACAAAGTGAATGTCCTCATTTACCTAACAGAACCTTCTTCCTGAAGCATCCTTGGAAAACACAAAAGGAATACATGCACTTTTTAATATGGATTTGCTGGGCTCCAATCATTAACTTACTTAACTAACTTCCATTATGCTTGGAAGGCTATTCTTAATATTTTCCACTCATACATTTACATATATATGTACAGTCACATATTCTCTCCTTAGTTCATTCCAAGAAAGTTATAAAAACCAATCCAGTTAAGATCAGCAAAGGCTTGGGCATAGGTGTTCTCTATGAATTTTTAAAACCTCTAACTAAAATATAGCCCTAAAATACATGAATTGAAGCCAGATTTTGAAATCCAGAAGTTGGGAAAGGCCCCTCAGATGTGTCTGTCGGAATAAGATGTTCCTGTGGTCAGAAGAGCCTGCCTTGAACAGAAATCCAGAAATCCCCCAACAAGGTTGATGGCTCACCACTCTGAAGCAATGAGAAACCAAACACTGTCCTTATGGTAACCAAGCTGTGAGTTCACTGCAATGCCAGCTATGAAATAAGGTGCAGGAGGATGGATTAGAGACTGTGCAGGTGTAGGAACTGTTAATTTACCAAGAGCCATCATCATGCAACAATGTTAAAGAACACAGTCAGGGCCTGCAAACAAAATACAGCACTATTTATCTCCAGTCTTGCCAAATGCTCCATGAGAAATTACAGCCAAGACCAAAAGGCAGGCAGTTGGGGTCAGGCTGAAGCAGTGCTAAGCCTCTGTTGTTACAATTAATCTGATCCTAACATTTCTGCTCCAATAGCTGTGGCTACACTGAACAAGGCAAAAAAAAGTCACTTGACTCAAGGTCACTTTGAGGTTGGTATTTCACAAAATCTTTTTCCCCAAGTGTACAATATTGGATAATGTTGAGTGACGATGGCAGGGGAGTTGTGAAGGTTAAAATAGAGAGAGAAGTATAGTAAAAATACTTCCACAGAATAAAACAAAGGAAAAGGCACAGAGTAAAGGGGAAAATGAGTTCAAAGACATATAACACTTCTTCATGGTTTTGCTTCCAGGACCTATTTCCGTTCCCAGTCAATAGGAGTAATTCCCATTTGGCTACCAAGAAGAAAGGGTCAAGATCAGATGTGCCTCTGACTGGCAATACTTGCATTTTAAGGAACCAATGACTGGATTTCTGGCCTTTACAATCAAAACATTTTTTGCTAACTAAATGCAGAAATAACTTTACTTTTGAGCCAAATACATCCCTCGGGCAGGCTCAGTAAAGTCAATACCTTCACAACATGAAAGAATTTGGCTCAGAATACTATGAGCTGTTTGTATCTCTGCCTACACAGGCTGCTGCAATAACTGACAGTAGTGGATAATAGTTTTGAGCTATCTGGGAGAGATTTAAAATTACTGTGGGAGATTTTTTTTTTTTTGTCTGCAGTTGTTTTTAGTCCCCACTGAAATGGCTTTTGATAGAAGGGCCTCAGTCAATGACTGTTCTGAGAGAACAGTGCAACTCCCACAGATTTCATTAAATGTTGGACCTGTATTTCAAACAAGATCTATTTAAGCAATATACTGTCTTCCCAACTCCACAGGACATTACACAGTACAAATTATGAAATGTTTTCTTCTCATAAGATATGCTACATGATATGATGCTAAAGGCAGAGTGAAATGATAGAAATAGAGTCTTTCCCTCGCACACATCAACAAGAGTTAGAATAGTTTGAGTAACAGAAATCAAAATTCATTTGCAAGCCAAACTTGCGTGTGCTATTGGACCCTAAAAGTAGCCTGGAGAATCTTCAGAATTTTCAGTAAATGAGTAGGTTAAATCTGAACTGTATGTATGGGACGCTGGAATGCTTTCCCATTCTACTTTATTTTTGGGAACCAAATGCAAAAGATCCCCAAACACGTACATGTAGCAGGCAAGCTGAAATGTGGAGTTGGTGCACCTTCCATCTACCTTCTTCTAGAAAGAAGATCTAAGATCTATCTTCTAGATAGATAGACCTTCTCTCTGGAAAAGCTCTGCTCTATTCCCCTAAAATGAGGAGACAGAATCCTGTGATGGGCAATGAAGACCTGGTGACATAAAAACATGAAGTGTCCTGAGGGCCCACATGGTCTTTCAACTACTCATTCAGTACTGAAGCAAAAAGCAAATATTCTAATTGAGTTTTTTCTCTATACTCTCGTGGAGCAAGACTATTCTTCTAATTTTACAAATGAGAGACTAAAACTTAATAGATTTGTTCATGGTCTAAAAGCAAGTCCACAGCAGTGTAAAGAACTCAAATAAGCTCTCCCAAACCCCAGCTGATTATTTAAAGTATCAGTTCACCCTCTTTAATCAGTTCATCCTCCTTTATTTTTAAAATAAATATATCTGTTCATTTCATCAGTATTTTACTGTATTGAGAACCCAATAATATAGTCTTCTACCAAGTCTGACAGATATACAATCTTTTTTCAAAGGGGATATAAACATACAGATTATTAGGGACTATATTTATTGAAATTAAAAGTTCTGTTTTTCTAGTAGTATAGTGTGGATTTGCAGGACTAATCAAACTTGTAACTTTCATCCTAGCATGTACTTATATTTATATAAGCATATTTGCCTACAAATAAAATTTCTTTTTAAGAAGTAAAACTAACAAACTAATTTTAAAGAAATTCTGATAGAGTGTCTGGGAGTAAAGTTGTGTGAAAGCTATTTTATAATTGCCTTCCAAACATTTTTTGTCTTGAAGCCATGAAACACTGACACTGTTGGAAACTGGACACTGAGCTGGATTAACTGCTGCTCTGATCCACTGAGGCTATTTCTACCTTTCTGTATTTGCAGCTGAGAATTTTTCCATGGTCAGATGACTATTGAGGCTGCTTGCCTTTTCTCCCCCATGCTATATTTCTGTTATTTTAACAAAGACACCAGAAGACAAACAAAGAAATGACAGGCAGTTAGCTGGAGAGGACAGAAGATGACTATCATGCTGGTTTAGTTAACACTTCAGCTTGAGATCACAAAAAGGAGTAGAAGAGCAAGTCTCTCTTTTTCAGCCACTGTAGTTAAGAATGTGAGCAGCCCACGCCGAAACAATTGCAATATATCCTACTATGTTTGCTTTCCAAAACAGTGAAATACTTTTCTCATAGGGGTTTCCTGGTTTGTGCAGACAGTGCCACAGAAGAGAAGAAGCATTATCATAGATTCAGTGGAAAACAACCAGCAGCTCGTTCTCAACACACAGTATGGAACTCAATCAAAGCAGCTCACTAAAATCCAAGCCAATCCCTCCTATGAATGCATTTTAGTGGCACCTACAGGTTTGCTGTTAAGTCTAACAGTTACAGAATAAATGCAGCTGGACATACAGCAGCCTTAGTGCTGGGGAAAGGTTACCTTCCTTGCCCAAGGTTTATAGCGTGATATTTGGCATGTGAACTCCAATTTTAAATTTTATCTTATTGGTAAATAGATCACTTTAGTAAGAAGAAAGACTGCAAAATTCTGAGCATGTGCAGCAATTGGAGCTGGGATTTAATTCAGATAATTATTCCCTATCTTGGCCTTAAGAATGCAAATCGATTTAATTGAATGTTTTCCTGTAGCTTTCTACAGCCCCACAGTATAAAGTGCAGGGATCTGCCACCAGGCACCTGAGCACAGGATCCAAACTCTCAGTCTGTGTTCCTGACCACTACAGACAAAACCAATGCACAACAAGTTTGGGTTTTGTATGCCAGGAAATTATTCCCCTCTCACTGAAATGTTCTTTCTCATTGTGACTTCACTTTTCTCCAGGGAAGCTGAGGAAAGAACAAGAACTCAGAGGTTTCACTTTCAGGGGGTTGTTTCTACACCTACTTTTTAATTTGTGCACATTGATGATAAGAAAATTCCTATTTCCTCTACATGGCATTAAACTAAGTTTGAAGCTGCCCCTGAAACCCAGCAATGTGTCTGAGCTGTTCAGTTCCTGAATCAAATATCTAATTGATATGAATTAGAATGGTTGTCATTTTTTCAGAATGTGGATTAAATTTTATTTCATAAACTCTCTCAAGGATTTTCTTACCTTCCCTCTCTCTCATTTGTAATCATATAAAATTCTGGGTCAGCTACAACAAAAATGCTTACATGGAAATGAGCTATTAGGAAGTTATTAGTATTTAGGGTAATTTTGCTGACATTAATGCAATTTAGAAGCAGAATAAAAGGAAGCAGTGCCAGTGCTGTGCTCCAGCTCACCCTAAGCAAAGCTGGAGCCAGGCTGATGATCCACAGACCCCAGCTGAGTGTCTCTGAGTTACAATTCTTGTTGGAAAATCTGCTGCATGTTAGAACTGCTTTTCCCTTTTTGGACTGAGCAGTCAGAGAGAAAGGCAGCACTGGTGTCTTGGTTAGCCACCTGCATCAGCTGACGATTGCACAGTAGAAATGAAAGTTAATGTTCATTTCTGATCATGCAAAAGTTACATGGTGGACAGGAACGTGCAGGAGACTGAGGCGGTAAAGATAAGATGCTACATATAGGTCAGTACATCCACACCCAAAGTTTAATTTCAGCTTTAACAGGCTCTGTTAGCTTATGCATTACTTCCTTTATGAACTGTTTCGAGAAAAGTTCAATGGTACTTTCTAATTGCATTTGGAGGCTTCACTCTTTCAATTTTAAGTGGGTACATTGAAGTGGATACACTGTACCTTACACTGTTTTTGACCAATTTATTCTACAGGGAACTGACTTGGAAACAAGGGATTTACAATGCCCTAATAATTTTTTTCCCTGTAGAACCTCCAGGAGTATTTAGAAGAAGAAAGACTTATATATGATCAATTTTCTCCCCTGATTTCACTCAAGATTCCATGGAGACAATTGAGTTATTTCACTGTTCCTACACTTTTTTCACTCTTCAGGTGTTAAAAGGTAAGTGGGAATTAGAAGATATTAAATTGATGTGCTTATTATTTTTTTATTATGTTCCTTAAGTGGGAAATCTACCTAGAGAAGTCTGCTTTATTTCCCGAGCTGTTGTGGAAAGATAGGCCATGTCTTTTAAAAAGTAGCAATTCTGGTAATTTGAGCAGCAGATAGAAGGTTTTTGGCAATTGGGCAGATCAGCAATGTTAATCATTGGAAATTCTGGCCAACCAAGGAAGGAAGTCAAGATGCCTTAGCTTGTCTTAATGGTGTCAGGTGGCTTTGATTAGCAGCCATAGAACAAGGATGCTATTGTGCTTGAGAGCACGTTTTAGTCAATTAATTTTCATGTATGCTGCAGAAAGCTGTCAACTAAAGGCAAACTGGTTAAATAAAGTAATTATCCAGTAATACCATGCACCATACCAAAATTCTGGCTTTTTAACTTTGCAAACTCAAATTTGTGTAAAGATCCATTTAAGTTTCTGATACATATAATGGTAATCCCAGTCACTGAAGCTCATGGTAGACACAGCTAAAGAAGCTACAACATCAACTCAGCTCCTGTGGGAACCGGAGTGCACAAGTGAAAAATTGGTGTCACTTCTTCTGCCCTGAGGAAGGCTTCAGAAAGCTCTGTGATGTGCAAGAGTTGGACCTTTCAAAAGTGATAAAGTACTCCCAGAAATACTTGTTCCTTGCTCTGGAAGATATACTCCACCCAGTTGTGCATAATGAGAGAGAAACTGCAATGAAGTGACCTCTGTATTACCTAGCAAAAACACACTGTCCTTCCTGTGCAGGCAGGCATGAGGAGAGGGAGGCAAGGGAAGGAGCCACAGAACCTTCCTCCTTTTGTCCTTTTGTCATGCATGAAAGGATCAGAGGTCAAGCTGTCACACCCACTGTCCTAAAGCCACACTGCAGCCACGTCCCATCAGCACACACTGCATGCAGTCAGTGCCTCTGCTGCAAACTGAGCACTGCAGGAGGTCAGGGGGCTGCTGGAGCAGGAGGCAGGGCAGCAGGATTCAGGAGACAGGTTAGTTTAGATCAAACAGCCTTGGACCACAGCAGAAAAGGAGCATGTCCCTGTGCCAGAACCAGACAAGCAGATTTACCTGGAAGGCCTTTTGGATTTGATTCCTACTGGCATCAGCTTTGCTGTATCTTCATTAAATGCTTATAACACTATGCTTTACTGGCAATATTGGGAAGGGCAGGGGGTGCATATGACTACCCATATCCTGTGTTTTACTTTATTTTTGGCATGGAGGTTACTTAGAAGACAGTATTGTCACCAACCATTGTCCTCTGCTCAGCAGAGCCATCACAGGTCAAAATATATTCAGCATGGGACAGATACACCTGCCTATCATCAGTGCTGGTTTAAAGAATTACATGACTCATTGAGTCTTCAATCAGGAACCTATTTTAAGCCTCACTGCCGTTAATTGTGACTGATTTTCCTGTGTGGGACAGCAGACTTCTGCAAGTGCTCAGGAAACACTACAAGGTGGGGTTGGTCACTCAGAAGCCACACAGAGGGAGATAAGCCTGAACATACTAAAACATAATGGGGTAGGCTTGCCCTTTCACTAGAACAAAGCTACTGGTTATTTCAAAGCTTTAATGCTCTTTTATCAGGCCCAGGTTTGTTCCTGTACTAGCAATGATATGCAGTAGAGTGAGAAATCCAGGCCAATTTCTCTGCTTTACAAGGTCTGCCTCCTCCTCAGGAAGCAAAAACAAGGCCTCTTCAGAGCTATACAAAAAAAGATCCATAACATTAATTTTCTGGACTTGAAGATCACCATGAAAACATAAGATTTCTAAGGAGTAAGAGTTGAAGAATTACTGGTCTATATATAAAAAAGAAATGACACAGAAGTACTTGATTGACAGTTTTAACATGAAAAGTCCATCACTTGTGAGATTTTTAAAAGGGATTGGACTAAGCAGTTGAAATATGGTGTAGTAAAAATCTTGCTGTAAGGATTAATGAAGGCACCTTCACAAAAGATCTTTAACATTGCAGCAGTTCTAAAAGCTGCCAGGTATTCAAGATTGTTTCCTTTTGCTTTTTTCCCCCATGTAACTGCATAAAGAATTGACATTCTACAAGCTTGGAGAATGTTAGATTCCAATTCTATTATTACATGGTTAATATGCACTGAATCTATATCATTAAAATACCTTTCAAAATAACATTAAGTGTAAACATTGAGATATAATCTAGACATTTTCATTCTAAAACATGCACTAGAACTATTGGAAATGACTAGTATCTGTATTACATTCATAAAACCTTAAGGATGCACAATTGTTATTACCATGAAGAGACTGTATTACTAATTCATAAAAACATTCAATTTGGCTGAAAATTAGAACTGGAAGATTATTTTGCTTCAGTACATTTTATGTTTATGAAAAAAATCTTAATTGCCTATTGATATTTTAAATTCTATCAAAATTTCCCATATATAAGTAAAGTTCACACCAAAGGTTGCTCCTGGCAACAATCAGGAAAAGCTAAAATGTTGCTCTTATTTATGCAGTAATGCTGATTTACCATAGATACTAATAAAATAGTGTGATCAGAATCTGTTTATGTTCCCATAAGGAAAATATAAATGCATGTTGTGAATTAAGTAGCATGTCCTGAAGTGCTCTGGTATTCAGCTAGGAAAAGTGAAATGCATTTTAAAAGGAATTAGTGCTTATGTACTCTTAAGTAATACTGAAGAATAAGGTTTTTTATATATGTATGCTAAACCTTTAAACATTTCAGTATTTGGCTGATTCATGCAAAATTCTCCATGAACAGTAGCATTTCCTTATTTCTATAACACAGAAAAAAATGGGAGTTTGCATGAACTTGGTTCTTGTACGAACTGCTGAGACAAATTTGGAAGCAGCAAAAAGTGTAATAGTTTCAATCTGATCTCATGCACTAATCCCTTCGATTGGAATTACTGCTACAAGATAAAGGTACCTAACTCAACTGCTTTGTCAGGTTTATTCCAATTCAGACAACTTACAGGTCAATAATAATTACAGCTAATAATGGAAAGCTTTTTGACCAAATTTTATATTCGGGAAAGAAAAGTTCTCCTTCTTTCAATAATCTCTTGAAGCAGTTAAGTTTTAAAACAGAATAAAGTACTGTGTGAAATAGGCACAGAATTATTTTAGTTTTAAAACCTTTTATTTCAGATAAAGCATGCTGCTATATACAGAAAAAAATGTGAGTCAAAGCAAGAGCAATACAGAATGGGCAACATATTCCTTAAAACTTACAAGATGCTTTTAAAAGCTTCAGTGTACCAGCAGTATGATATATTCTTCTCACTCCTAAATCACCTCTAGCAAAATATCATTTCCTTGCAGATCCTGAGCAACCTCAGCTACCTCTCTTCCATATAATGATAAATTAAAGTTTCCAACACAAAACTTACAGCAATGGTTTCAGTAAATGACTTTTGCCAGTATAATATATTGAAATATAACTTCACATTGCTAATATCTTATTTCAAACAGCATCATTCAGCTATGCAAACTGTGTTATACATTTAGCAAAGTCTAGGCCAATCAGTTTTCCTTTTCAATTTTCTTTCTCTTACTTCATTATCTTTACATCAGTAAAACTCTGTGAAAATCTCATTCTTTTTCCTTCTAAAGAAATACTGTCAATAACTTCCCTCTCATTTTCTTCTAGAATTAAAGTCAAGAGACTACAATAGTGACATTTTGCTGTATACTGAAGTTTGAGATAATAAAGGAAAAAAAGCTAAGCTACTTTATCATGAAGAACATGTCCTGGGTTGTGTCATGATTTCACCCTTGGTGAGAGCGAATGGCTAACAGGCTAACAGCAGAAACCAAGTGCCTAGTAGCACATCTTTGCACGAGTGGCAGGCTCAGGCTCTAAGTCAGGCCAGCAGTTAATGTGTTACTGGGACCCTGTGTTTGCCCTCGGCCGGGGCCGTTTAGCTTTTAACATTAAGGAGCTGCGCGGACAGGCCGTGATGCCAGTTGCGCAATTTGGCAAAGCGTGGGCTGTTACGTTCCGTTTCAAACCTCTCCCTGTGGCATGAGGAAAGAGAGAGACAGAGACAGAGAGAGACACACATACACAGAAGAAAGAAAGGAGGGAGAAAGAAAGGGGTTAGGGACCATGGCTACCACTCCTCTGCCTTACAACTAGGACAGTGGCAATTTATTTGGATTTTTTTCCTCAGCTTTCAAATCAGCATAGTGAAGGCTGGGTGATGCTTTTTGGACCATGTGTGAAAGGTTTTGCAGTGATTTATTTCTGAGAAGTAACTTGATATAACTTCTTATTCTTTGACTTGTGCTTGGTATTACAGGGCTGCTTTTGCTAGAAATGCAGTGTATCCCATTGTTTTCCTCCCAGCAGTTTCTCTTGGCTTCTCCCTTCCTCTCACACAACTGAGGAGTCAGTGAAGGTTAACTCATACAAGTGCAAAATAAATGCAAATTATTTTCCATTCTCTAACACTTAGGTCAGCCCATATATAACCTGCTGTCCTTCCTGCCAGGACCACCAACCCCAGGTTTCAGCACTACTCTTGTATAGCTTCCTCAGAATTAGTGAGTATTAGTGTAGACATTTTGCATAGATATTTGTGGTCATTTGTGTCACAAAGGAGAACAAGAGGGGATTTTCAAAGCAGAGTCCTGTGAAGTATTGGCCACCTCCTGCCACCCCTGACTGCAGACTGGGGTGCTCGAGCCATGCTCAGCACCTCTCAGGATTTATCTTTTCTAGATGCCCTATAGCTTAAATTCAGCTTTTGTACATAAAAAGGGGAAGAAGGAAGATGTGAGATGATAGCATAGTCAAGGAGAAGTATATCAAACAGAATGAAAAAGAAAATGTTCTCGTTATTTGCAAAACTTTTTGCAGTCATTGCAAACAAGGTCATTTTTTCCTCATTATTTACACTCAAAACACAAGACAATTAATTGTGTTAATGCAGTGGAACTTGAGAGTGAAACCAGCCAAACACAAAGGAGCAGACTGGGCTGGTTTTACTCCTCAGGCTGAGGAAAGCACAAAACAATAAACAGAGTAAATGCCAACAAATTCACTGATATTTCTAAATCTTTTGAGCTTAGTAACACAGTGCCATGCAAGTAACAGTCCTAAAGGAGTCTTGATGTGTGACTTCTCAAACTATTTTTTATGCTTTTAGGTAATCAGGAGACAAAGTATTTCTAGCTGGACCTTTCTGATGGCATTTTTTTTCAGCTACACCAGAATATACTAGCTCCAGTGGGTCTGACTTACAATTTAAGAACTTCCTGACTGCTTTGAAGATATTACCCCTCCATTCAAGGAAAAGGTATCTAGAAACATCTGTTTGGCTTGAAATGGATCCCATCTCTCCAGAAATTATTCCACAACAATGATCACATCAGCAATGAAAAGTTTTCATAGCAAGTTATATTTTTATGTGTGCCTTCAAAATAGCAGCAGCATGAGCAAAGGACAGTCATACAACACACTCATTAATATTAACTGACAGGAATGTTCTGCCACCCAAATTCCCAAGTTTATGGGTTTTTTTTTTGAACATATGCCATGAAGTTGGAAGCAGCAATCTAAAAGTGACTATTTTAAAGTAAAACAGTTCTGCCAAAAATAAGCTACATCTTTCTTCCCTGCACTCCTAAGTGTTTGGAAGAAACCTGATCGCCATTCCATGCAATTCCTGCTGGCTACACTGAGCTGACACAAAGACACAAGAGAAAGCACTAGAGAGAGATTGCTCTCAGCCTGTCTGAGGCCACAGTGATGGATGCCTGCACAGCCAGGACCCTGCTGCCAAATGTTTGAGGTGGGTGTCAAGCACCCAGATGGTGCCAGTGCTGTCAGTGGGGTAGGAAGGAGACCCCAGTTCATTCCTTGCACCAGAGCTTACACCAGTTGCACTGTCCCTGTGTAACTACCTACACATGCTCCCTTATTCCTCTACTACCAATGCACACCTTAAACCTGTTCAGCTGTGCCCAAACATTACCAGAAGCATCCTTGGGCAAGAAAAGAATAACACAGTGATACCTAAAGACTGCAGAAAATGTGCAAACCATAGTGGATGTACTCATGTACTTGGAATTACACTGGATAGAATGTGCAATTTACATGTGTTGATGTGTTATCAGGTAATTATTGTCAACATATCTCATACCATGTAAAGTTTCCACTATTTTCTATTTTCCAAAGCCACAGATTAAACCTAGAAAGATTATTTCTTTAAAACCACATATTACTCTCAGATATGAATGGGGCAATGTTAAGTTCAGCACAATGCTTTAAATCCCATCATAATAAGGATTTGGACGTGTGCTATTACATCAAAACAGATAATGCACAATACATGTAATGAGAATTTGGCTCGCATATTTGAGGGAAGAAATAAATCCCTGAGGGCTATAATGTCAAGCCTGATGTTCAGGCACCCAGCCATGAACTTGGGTGAACTGCAGTGGAGGGCTTACAGCAAACACCAACTGAAAGCACTCTTGTATTCTCACAGGGAAGACAGCAGATTCTTTTTCACTGACTCAACATTAGTAACCTGCACTGTGATCAAAAGCTCAGAACCTTTAAAGAACCCACAGGGCAGTAAAATATAAAATAGAAAAAGAAGAGGTGGATTGAGTACCAAACACATCACAAACCCACCCAGTGGCTTAGAGCACCTAAAGTGAAACAGGGATTTGAAGTATGCAAGCAGAAACTAAGGATTGCATGCAGAATGCTTCTGATTCAATGGCAGTTTTTAAGCTCAACATAATAATATTTAATACATCTATTTCCTGGCTATGCAGGATGATGATAAATCTTTAATTCCATATTATATCTCTGAACATATCCTCTTTTTCAGTGTTTTTGATACATCATACGAAACAAATACATTTATCCATTAGCAAAAGCAGTCCTGTGCTTCCATATTCTACAAATTTAGGTCATATATATTCCAAACAAAACATAAACCAATGATTATAGGTATGAATGGAAACAACTCCTTTACTATATCATTTAAGGAGAATCAAATGTCAATCAGAGGGTCATCCAAATAAATTGCTCACAGATTTCAGTGCTATCACAACATTACATATTTTTATCCACATTCAAGTGGTTACACAGGCCTTAGAACTCATCACATTCACACACCCAGTAAAGTACAGGAAAGTTGCATAAGCAGAGAGCTTTCAGATTTGAACATACACTTCAGCAATTTTACACTGTTTTTCCTAAAAACATGCTGATTTGTTATCTTTCTCATTCAAATGCCTCTCAATGACAGCATTTTAATTTTAGTGATTTTTAAGTAAATGTGTTAGAATATTTTAGGACAAAAATATAATAAAGGAAGTTAAAATTAATGCCATTTTAAAACATTATTGGGTTATCAGGAAGGAGAAAGCTGTATTTTTCACAGGGACTTGCCTACCTTGACCTCCTCAGGGCTTCTTCATCTGGATCTTGCACTGCAGGAAAAAATGCTTCAGTTAAAAAACGGAAAGAAAGGAATCGGCTTTATAGTATTTAAAATTCTGTAGAAACTTATAAAAAGACTATCTAAAGGTGCATTCACGCTGACTTTGCAGTAGTGGAATTTGTAAGAACATCATGAAGATAGCAGTTCCCTAGGGACAGGAAGGAGGATGTTAGGAGGAAGGTAGCTATTACAACTACTTTCCCATTCATTATTAGCAATGTTTCACAGCTGTAGGCAATGATTCTACAGAGAGGTCCTGCTGTTTTGTACAAAGCAGGAGAGACAGCAGCAGCACATTAATGGGGGAAGGGAATGCTAAATATTTCCTCCTGATGTGGGAAAAGGCCCTGACCTTCCTTCTCTCTACAACAGGAACCACCTGTGAGCTTAGTACCAGGTAGCCACAAAACCATTTCCAAAGGCAACAAGGTTAAAGCTCTGTAATACTCAAATCAGATCTAGGTTTAGATAACAGGGCTGATAGAGACATAGATTCCATACAAATGGTGATTCATTTTTTTTTTTGACTTCCAGAAGTCACTTCTCTAAAAGACTGTTACAGAAAACAGTCGACATGTTTACCATTTTTGTCTAAAGAAGGGACAGCTCTGTATGTCTAGGCTGCAGGAAACCCAAAGATTACACTGCAGAGACTTGATTTCTAAGTAGGAATAACTGTGGGGCCTCAAATGCTCGTTTACTGTACAATCTGTTATACTTTTATGCTGAGGCCCCTGGCGAAAGAATTTTCTTCATAAAGCATAAGATGAGATTGTTCATTATGATTTCTGAGTTCCCTCAAGTTACATGCAGGATCTTGAGCCTGGAAAATAGTGTTCCCTGAGTATCAGTGGCCAATACCAGGGCAGTGAGGAAAGACATGAATCTAAAATCAGGATGAGGGGGATGTTTTGTTATTCAACTTACTGTACTCGGTTCCAGTCATCTGGGCAAGGATACGAAAGGACTTGGACTGCAGGTTAGCAGAGCGACGGCTCCAGTCCTCACTGTCATCCTCAGGCTTGTTCTGGGTTTTAAGCACAGCCTGATACACTGGAGAGGCACTGTCTACATGAGGATCCTTTATAGGGAGGGCACTGCAATCCAGAAAGGGAAATGTTGGAAGCAGTATCTCACCAAGCCATCCCCTACATGGCTTTGAAACTATCACTTCTTAAAAAAATGCATAGATCAATTTTATGTTATGGCTCATTCTGTCTCTGAAAGGGCCTGTTATCTTTCAAATCTGTTTGGAAATACCTGTTCACGATTCCTCAGCCAATGCAGGTACACAAGTGTGCAGTGGTAAGAATAATATGTGGAGAGTAGGCCAGGCAAAACCATTTATTTCTCTGACCATTCTTGTTACATATTATTTCTTATAAAAACAACTTCACGTTGGTACTGTTTTATGTTTTCTTTAAATTATAGTGCTGGGCCAGTGTACCTTAAGGTTGCAATTAGAAATAAACCCATATTTCAGTATAAAAATAATGAGGTAGACTTTTATAGCTTTTTCTAGAGATGATTCTTTTTCAAACTGATTTAAATTTCCATCTGCCATAGTCTGGATTCATTGTCTACTAAACATGTGAAGCACAGGAAGTCTAGACTTGCCCTCAAGACTTGCATATATAAGTAGTATCTGAAATCTTTAATGACAGAACGGATCTCAGGATCTTACAACATGCTTAATCATCTTGCAAAGTGATATATCCAGTTGTGCACACCTAAAATCAAAGCTACACAGGTCTGTAGCACAAGTGAGGTAACCTCGCTTTGATTTATGATGCGGGCTAGAAACAGGCATAGTAACTCAATAGGTTTTGGTGGTATTTTTTCCCCGGTGAAAATAACTTCTGCATAGCAGAATTAAAATTAACTATTAACAGAGCTGCAGAAATATACACTGAGGGAATGATGTGTGCTTGGAGCAACTTGGCTCCATGACTGCTCTAAATACAAGGTCTATTTCTGAAGCAAGTGATTTATTGTAACAGCTTTATGCTATTCCATAAAGAGCTTTGCAAGCAGCAAGATCAACTTCATGAAAACTGAGAAACAGTTCTGTTTAAAGTTAAGGGCCATTTGGTCCAACAGTTGCTTCCTTGGTTCAGGCTCAAAGTTAATGCTATCACTTTGCAGAGAAAATCTACAGAGAATCTGGGTCTGTGATTTGAAAGCCTGAGAGGACTCATGAAAAGCCAGGATGTCTGACATGGGATGCAAATGTTACCAGGTAGTGCTTTAAATCTCAGTACTTCCCAGCTGACACACTCCTCTTCTTCAGCACTGGGTAATAAACACTGGTTTGATGGATTTACACACAATACCATGTATTTATAACCCCCATATATGCAAACTTCTCACTTTCCTGAGGAGCCATCAAAGTACAAATCCCAGTTAAGTTTTTTTGTGCGTTTCTACACACCAGTGGGGTGGAACACAGCTTAGGTTTAGAATTTAGAGAAAAACTTGACTCTTCAGTTTAAGCTCTGCTACAAAACATACAAGTTATGTAAAAAAGTTCCTCAGCGTGAAAGATGGCCTGTAGGAGGAAGAAACATTTTCGAGCTCCTTTTTTAGCTTGTGTTTCCTAGACCACAATCCTTACACTATCCAAACACTCGCAGGTACAGAAGGCAGAATACAGACTTGTTTATTTTGGGGAGGCTCTGCCATCAGTGACTTCCATTAGCGCTGCTGCTGCGTGCAGCAATGGACAAAGTGGTGCCACAGCCTTCTTTAGGTGGAAGAGGGGAGAGAGAACAGTAGTTCTCCTCTTGTGGCCCATCACACATAGCTGAAGGGTTTGCTGAGGCAGGCAGGAAAGCATAGCAGTGAGTTCTGCCTTCTCCCACCTTTTGCAGGAATAGTCTTCGCATGGCAAAGAGATTCTCTCTAATACCAACAGTAAGTCACAGCAACATCCTCAGGACTGTTCTGCTGCTGCTTCTGACACTTGGCTATGCTGAAAGTTCTGTCACAGCAATGTTCCCCAAAAGGTGACCCTGTTTTCAAGTCCCCAAGGCACTTCAGGGTGCTTCGCACCCAGAACCTGCCCTGTATGAATACCAGAAGTGACTGCCTGATGTGGGCCAACAGTTAACTTCATATCCCCACACTGTGTAATCTTGCAGAAGCTTAAAAACCTGCTGTATGGGACAGCAAATTTCCCAGCTGAACACAGTTCTAGGGTGGATAATAAACTACTGGATAGACAGTGCTGCTGATTTCAACCACGGACCACTGTGGCAGCAGTGGTGTGCCAGCCACAGACAGTTCAAATTCCTCTGTTTATATCCTCTAGCTCAAATGCTTTCTTCTTATATTATGACCTATGTACAAAAAGGCAGTTCAAAGGTTTATGTACAGATATGCCATTAACTCAAGCATTGTTAAAAAAATAGAGCTGGAAGCTGGACCACAAATTTCACAGTAGCAATGTGTGGCATTAATATGACATATTAATATCCTTATGGTAGATGATTAAGGCAGGAAATGGAGCCTGGTGAATTAACCTCCCCAGCAGAGTGAAACATGCTCATATAAATTGAACTAAATTAATGCAATACATTGGAGTATTTCCAACTCTGTCTTTAATTCAGCAGGCCTTTTTCTTTTTAAAAACATAATTATATTGTGGATGAATAACTAGGACTTATAAGCCTCTCAGCATGGAAGTGTAAAATAGAGCGCATCGCTGATTATGAGCATTTCATAAACCTAAATGTGACAGTTGATTCTTACAGACAGCCTAAAGATGCACATAACCATGTTAATACCTCTGTTATACCTCTTTGTAATTTAATTTCTTTCCATCTGGGTGTGGATGTGCAGAAATATCATGCATCTTTAAGCATATTACTTTAAATTAATGCCACTGAAAAAAAAAACCTCTTCCCAAATGGGTTAGAACTGTTGGAGGTTTTTAATCTAGAGCCTAAGGTATTCTAGTAGGAGTCAATAAAAATAATTTTCCTTTTTCTTATCATCATTTAACTCACATATTTTTACATTAAAAAAACCTTTAAAGACAGTCAAACTTCTCTGAATAAGTAGCGATGGAGGAATTTTATTTTTTGGAGTTCATTATAAACTATGGTTTACTATGTGATTCACTCCCTGGAGTCATTATGCAGATTTAATTTCAGTAGATATTAAGTAAAAACTTAGGAACACTGCAGTGTTCTACCCCTGCTGTAGACATACAACAAAATATTGTGACATCAGGTATTAGACTGATTCCAGCTAGTTTAAAAAAAGCCCTAAGAGGTAAAAACCCCACAACCCAACAAACAAAAGTTCACGTAGACTGGTAAATAGCCAGCCAAGTTGACTTATTGCAGAGATCACATAAAACCTTAGTTTGTATAGTCATATTATTGATTCTTCAACTTTCAGATCTTACTCCCAATAAAAGTGCTGGATATATGTCTTTCTACAGCTTGTGAATTTGGCTAAAACTGCATAATGGAATTTAGAAGTGGTTTGACAGAAATGTACTCAAAACGTACTGTCCACAGGGTTTTACTGCAGCCACATAGCTCCTGGTTCTTGGTTTAGCAAGATCAATTAAAACAGAAAAACAAAGAGAAGAAAAATATATAAAGTCAGGGCTTTTGAAATTTTCTGCCTTTAGGTTTCAGCATGGAGTCTGAGTATCAATAATTCTGTCCTTCCCTTTATGTTTTCCATGGTGATCCAGTAAGTGTGGCTTATTTCTAAGTGACAAGAGTCTGACTCTGATTTCATGAAGATACATCACTGATTTCAAACGGTCAAACTAGAAAATGAGTTCCTATCTTAAGCCTGTCTGTCCTTCATCACTAATAAAATAAGTAAACTGTTTCCAGCTGCTGTCTGCCCTTCAGATGTGCAGTCTGAGTGTGCTTATCACCCTACAGACACTTGTGGACAAATGAAAAGGACTAAGGCTACTAATTAAGAACCAAGACCAAATTATAGGCTGATAACTGAGACAAAATGAATCAGCACACAATTTGGTCTGCTTTTATATTAAAAACACCTTATACAAATACTTCCTCATTAAGCATAATCTTAACTTAGACTTGATTGACTAAGCAAGCTAAAGAACATTATGGTTTCCACTGCAAATTAAACTTCAGAATATCACAGAGGAAACTAAAAGTAACTTATAAAATGAAAAGGATCCACATACGCAGCATTAACTTTATAATCCTCTGATCATTTAAATAGGTAATTTTTTAAAACATTACTATTTGCATCATATAATGCTACAGCATGTAATAGAAAGTGCCAATGTATCATAAAATGTCTCCTATAATCCATGCCTACGAAGGATATGAACTCTCATAGAGAACACAAAAAAACTTCTTTGTCCTTCAGTAATTGGAAATATGAATCTACTCAACACCTGTGGAGATTCACTGAGTCATGGCCAAAGCCAGCTAAAAGTATTGCTTGTGATCCATCATGAGGGAGAGCTGTGATAAACAACAATATTGGTGCAAAAAGTTAACAGAAAAGAAAAATAATTATACAAAAGAGAGAAAAGTGGCCAGCAAAAGGGAGCACAAGCAAATACATAAACCATCCTCATTTTGAATAAGCCTGCAGCTAACACATGGAAAAGAAACTACGTTGAAGTGGGTTGCTATACCTGTATTTTGGTGTCATATCAAAGGAAGGCAATTTCTATTTTGGGCAGAAGTGCACCCGGTAGGAGAAACCTGGCTACATTCATAGCATATGTAATTTCAGTGAAGTTATTACAACTCTGGATAAGTTAATCAGGTAAGATTACCAGAAACATGCATTGGAAAAGCAAAGTTATTAAAGATCAGGGGATTTTTGGATAGTCCAAAGGATCTGTGTAAAACACATGTACTGTATGTAAACTGGGGATAGGGAAAATACAACAAAACATTCCATTCTGAAGAATAAAACAGTAGCCAGTGCTAAATAAATATTTTGCATTCTTCACATCTCAATAAAAATTCCACTCTCCTTTTTCTGTCCTTTCTGAGCTATGCATACAATAGTGACTATTATAAATCATGGTTGTCAGGAATGAAAAGCCATCAAATATCATATACAGAGCATTAGATGTATTTTTGTGGGGTTTAGCAGTTCTAGGAGGAATACCAAAAAACTAGGTTAAATTAACGTACCCCTGACCATGGTAGGGGTTTGGAACTTTAAGGTCCCATACAACAACAAACCATGCTATGATTTTCAAGTGATCCATCCTTTTAAATTCAAAACATGGAAGTGCTTTTGGACACTGTCTAGGATTGATACACATTTGTGTAATATACCCCAGGAAAAAAGAAAGAGTCCAGTAAGAGCAAATGTGTCATGCAGGTAGGGATGTTACAAGTACCATGCAGAGAAAGAGCATACCACAGAAGGAAATAACCTTACCCAGCAAATTCTCCACCCTGGGCTTGTGCCTGGCCTGCAATTGCATCCATGATAGCATCCTGGGAATACATGCTGATCGGGGTGTTATACTGCGCGTGAATTATGGTAGCCTTGCCGCCAAGGCCCTTCACCTCAATGGGTTTGTGGGTAGACAGGGCAGAGTCCTTCAGGACATTGGGGTTGAAACGCTCCGTGAAGTCCGTGCTGGGTTATGCAAGAGTGAGGTTCCATGGGGAAGGAAGGGAGGGGAAGAAAGGAGAGAGGCGTGAAGTTAAGTGAGAGAAGCACCACCAAGAGAGGAGTGTGCATGTCTGTTCATGGCATCTCACCAAAGCTTCTCATCAGGGAAGCACAGACAATGTAAGTACCAAGCAAAAAGATGGCTGTGCTAATGGATGTAATTTTTGGGTTGGCTTACGATGTATAAAAAGGAAAAAAAGGTGAAATAGCTGTCACTGTATTAAATTACCACAAAAATCAGTAAGTCTTTGTGTGATACCTACATATACTAAAATTCTGTTGTTATATGCATATATACATTTAAGTGTATACAAACATGCACATGTTTGTATATATGCACATATATGCATGCCCATGGGACGTACATGCAAAGTGCAGAGAATTCCCACTTTTTTTGTCATCTGTTTGTGTTTTCAGAAGGGTCTTATAAAGGTCTAGAAAGTACAGGGAAGTGAAGAGATATCAGGTTCTCTATTATTTAGAATGTTTCAGTACTTTCTGTCTGTGTTATTAATCACAGTGAAATGTAGTACTTGTGCCTTTTAATCTTCAAGGCTTTCCTTACAGAGACTAAATCTTCCCAAGATCTCTGTACACCAGCCTGAAGTGCTGCTATAGCATGATAAATGCTCAGTCCCAGATCAAAATATGCAACATTGCAACCAAAGGATCAAGTACAGTTGGAAGAGCTGCTGCCTTTGTTTCCAGTGACTCCATTTACAAGGAAAGATTTTATATTTGACAGACTGAGCCCCTAAAGCAAGCTAACTGAAGCTTCCATGACACCAGAATTAGTTTGATGTCAGACTGCAGCCAAAGAGCAGCTGGTTTTCTTGTAGGGTTGGGCTGTGCATAGTTCTAGTCCTAGAGCTAGGACTGAGCACTGCCCAGAGTTCCAATGAACAATGTCAGCCACTATGGTGGCTGCTCTTCAACCTGTGGGAGATCAGGTGAATCTCTGGTCTGCAGTTCCTGTCCTGCCAGCAGCAGGGGGATACCAGCAGGAGAGATTCCATATACTCACCAAACTGGACAAAACTGAGAACTCCATCCTTTGTGAAATAACAGATATTTCATAAATGTTTCATTCAGAACTGAACCCAAAGCTGGAAATAGATATTTCTCTCCCTGCAGAAGAAATGCTGAAGAATTTAATTCCATTTGATTGGAACAATTTTCCTTTTCAGTTTAAGACATTAGATTGTAAGTTTATTGGCTAATATTGTTTTTCTCTTTACACACACAACAGTGTGCCTGTTTACCATGGGTAGCCCCAGAGAGTGAGAGTTAAAACCAACCTAGCATGATGAAAAAGGTAAACTCAAGTAAGGCTGGCAGCCATCTGACTTAATTATCTGGAGACTATTACAGGTGATAGGGGATTCCACTTTGTTTTCAGCCTTTTGTTTGGTGGGATGCCCTGACTGAGGATGGACAGAGAGAGATACAGTCACATATCATTGCAAATCCTTGATAGAACATTGACAGCCACATGCACAAGGACCAGAGACACACAGGAGCACATGCTGCATTACAGCCACAGCCTTCACTTGCACATGCCAACATCTTAAGAGAGGGAACTGGGAAGTGGCATTATGCATTCAAAAAAAGTGAAAATTATCTTTTTACCAAGACATTCTCACATTTAAAACACATCTCCCTTAACTATTCATCAACTCTGACAATTCTATAATTACAATTTACATCATCTCTGGAGGGGTGATGGGCTGAGACATGCAGGTTGCTGTACTCAGCATGCACATGCCTGACTTCAACAGTATCTCTTTTCTGTGTAATACCCTAAACAATCACATGATAATTACAAATACACAGGTCCTCAAGATCTTGAATTTAGTGTTCTCTTTCTTTCACAGTGTTGGAAGTACTAAAGAGATTCTAAACCCAAGATCTGAGAAAACTGTGCAAAGGAAAGGACAGAGGTTAAATATGCCACCTTTAGAGAATAATGTTCTAAGCAATTTGTTTCCACAGTCAGTTACAGAAATCAAAGCTACTAATGTCAGAACAGCCTAAACTTCCCTCATGGTAGCAACAGGAGTCATTTGGGCTTTCACTTGGGGTCTTTAAGCAATTTTAGTGATGTCTTTCAAGAGGTGTTAGTCACATTACATACACCAAGGCAAAACTTCCACTGAAGTTAACAGGATTCCAATAAAAATAACAGAAAAAAGTACAGATTGCCAACTGCTGAGTTCTTTTTCTAATTCTGGGATAAAATAGAAGATATTAGTGCTTGTAAGGAGTTCTGGGCTCTGGGACAAAGTGGCAGAGGTAAGGCTGCAGAGACAGCACCTCTGCAAAATGAATGGGATCTTTCTCCTAAGTTACAAAAGAATCAGGAAAAATAAATCCCAAAGCAAGTAAGATTACAAATACCCCCATAAAGTGACTTCTGCTTTCTAAGACAATCCTGTCAGAATAATTATTAATGTGAACTGGCTAGGATTTTTCACTCCAAAGGACTTACACCATCACACCCACACTTCACCGAAATCAACAGATAATGCAAGATCAATGTAAATTATATGCATTAAATATTATTTCAACTTTATGTATTCTACTACTCCTAACTTTGTACTGTCAGTTTAAATTTGACACTTAACTATTAGAACTATTTATTTTATACTCAGTTTGACCCAGTCTCCAGCAATTTATCGACAACAGGTCAGAGGCAAAAAGCAAGAGTTTAGAGACAATCCTCTGACCAGGGTCAAAGGTCAAAACTGAGGACTCTCTGAAGTCTCCTAAATAAAGCAGATCAATCACATTTTCAAGTCAATAGTTATTTCTTTTTTGGACAATAGATTTATCAAGGTAAATCACTTCATAGATTTTTTTCCCATATCAGTATCTTACTCCAATCTAAATTTGAATTTTATCAGACTTTAGAAATTAATTTAACACTGAAGCTAAAAGTACTTTACTAATAACACACCAAAAAAGGCTCAGATAATGCTCTCCAAACTCTGAGGGCATGAAGATGACTTAAAGATTCAAGAGAACTTAAACCTGCCTGTAGAAGCACAATCACCTGAAAGCTTTTAGAACTGGGCAGGCTCAGATGGCAGCTCTATCATAGCATTAGAGCATCACCAAGAAATGCCAAGCGGGAGCACTGCTGGACAGCAGGGGCAGCGCAGGGCGCCTGCCACACCAAGCAGATGTTTAAAAAAATACTTGCACTTGCAAGCAGACACAGCAGGAACACAGGGGATCATGCTACCCCAGAAAACACATCTTCACACACACAGCATCACACAAATATCTGGCACTACACAGAGGTGATACTAACTTGGCAGCGGTGTTGGTTATGACCTAGAAGAAGAGAAAGAGAACAAACAACATCAAAACCAACCACACAGAAAAAAGTCAATAGTTCGTAAAGTGCAAAGGGTAAAAGATATTTACAAAAGATTGCTACAGCTTTTCTCAGACCATCTACAAATAAGAATAAAAAGAATAAAAAGTAAATGTATGCCTAAAAACCCTACCATGATTAAGAAAGGAAAAAATGCAGGGATTATAGTTGATCCACCAGGACTTAGTAGGGTACCATGGCATTTTGGCTGACTGTTGAACATGATCTTATTGCTGTGCATCCTTAAAAGTACTACTGCCAAAGTGAAAGGAGGAGGGAGCAGAGGGAAAAATGGAGAATTTTCAGAGTATATTCTCATCTGAAAATAGCACATGAGTGGTAGAGATATATTTTTCTCTTAGATACTGAATATTCAGGGATAAAGTCTGTTCTCAGGCCACCCTCAGAGCTGGTTTTGAAAGACTGACTTTTAAATCTTTTACATGCTGGAGAAGATCCAAAGAATATATTGGTAAATGTTTTAAAGCTAAAACTAAGGAAAATGCCTTTGTATATAACAAAGCATTTGCCTAGATAGGACTGCACCTACATTATGCCAAGAGGTGTGTAAGCCATTTAATTTTGGAATAGTCATTCCTAATTTATTCCACATGAAACAAAGCAAGCCACGCTTGCTATATGGCTTTTTGGATATCCATATCAGTATATTTTATAACTGGTTCCATACAGTATGAAAAAAAGGTATCACACTCCATTCCTGTATCTCTGCATAAACCAGTGATGGTGCTTGCACAATAATTCCAAAGCACTGTAACACAGGATAAAGCTGGGAGTGCAGAACAGAGTGTGCTCAGTCTGAACTACAGTGCTCTTCCCAATAACTCTCTGTGGTGGTTGCACAAATAGCAGTAATGGGCTGTGATATTTATTTTAACTTTTTTCCCCCCAAAGCTTAGAATACCCACATTGTGCTCTTTTCTTGGTTGAAGAATAATTAATCCTATTTTGTGCAAAATAAAGAGGAAGAGATCCACCGTCAGTTAATCAACTTTCTTTTTACTTGGCTGTATGGAATGCTGTTGACAGAACTGAGCACTGAGGACTCCAACTTGCTGCTGTGACATTTCTGTGTCTGGGACTGATAGAAAATACTGGACAGCAAAGCTACACTGTTAAAGAGTGACATTCCAGGTGGATTTGGCCCCTCCTGCTTTTTCCTTGCAGAACCTTTGATATCCTACCTATAATCCTTTTGCCTTGGCTCATCAAACAGCACTTTTCATGATCAAAAGCACTCTAATGAGCCAAAGCTGCAGTAAAGGCTTTGCACTTTTGCATTTCCATGGTAAAGCAATCACAGATCACCCTCTGCAGCTACTGGTCAGACTCTCAGATTTGAAAATATTCTTCTACGTTTATAAACCCTACATTAAGCCAAATGTTCTTACAGGAACTGTTAGAGATATATTAGGAACAAGCTGCAGCCTGTAAGCACATCAGTGATCCTATATCCATTTTAGGTGTATGCAAGACAGCTGGGCACTCATTTACAATGAAACAAGTGTAATGGTATCATTTTCTGACTCATCCATGCATCTACCATACATATAAAATAGCATTTTCAAGGCAGAACTACCAAACCCCTAAAATACACCTTAATTGAAGGAATAGAAAAGTATGTCCAAAGAAAAGAAACATTATGTGCACACACTAAGAACAGCTCAGTAGTCATGTCTCAGTAACGATTTCTGAGACGTGAAGAGACTGCTATGGCTCCCTTCAAAAACAGTAAAGCTTTGCTTCTCCTTATGTTTAGGATGTGATGAGAAAATTCCTCCCAGTTCAGAGCCACACATAATTTTAGTTTGACTCTATATAGGGACATGTCTGGAACACCCAACTTGCTGCTCACAGAGGTCACTCAGTAAGAGGCCAGTAACCCAAGCCACCTGGCACGTACTTGTGGGACAGGTATTTACTGCCCTTGACCTACAGTGTGAAAAATAACTTACACTGGAATGAAAAAGATGCACGTTACAAACTATGACTCACTGTTCATATTTATTCATACACTCCAGAGCTTTCAGCACATCACGTTCCACACTCCTAATAGGCTATCTTATTTTTCACCTTGGGTCAGAGTGATAAAACTTTAATGTAAAGTGTATTAGAGAAACAGATGCTTTGTTATTCTTCACAGATCAAGGAAGTAATCTCAAAATTAATTTCAGCTTCTTGATAGGATTTTCCAAAGGGTTTAGCTAAACCTGTAACAGCAATTTACACAATTAAGTTTAAATCATCTGGTGAAAAGGGCACAGAACTGAAACATACCTTAAGATCACTCCTCATGCTTGAACTTTCTCGCAGCTTTTACCATACAGCTAAGTGCATGTTTGTGAAAACACAATGAATTCTGTTTTGGAGCACCACAATATCACAACCATGTTGTATTACATGGTAAGAATGTTCCCAGTAAAGACCAGAGCTGATTATTCAGTGCTCACAGTGCTTCCTTATTCCCATATATGTACTGTGAGATTGAGATTATCATGGATGCCACCAAGTCCCAAGGTTCCATGTTTTTCTCCACAGAGCAGGAGGCAAGATACTTCTTACTTCATGGATAACAGTCAAGTGGGAGCGGGAATGATAGCACTATTGAGCTCTGAATTTTCTCTGCATGTCAACAGAGATGTACAGTTCTCTAAATCTCAGAGAAGTTACCAGATAAGACACATTTATTTAGTGCTTCTGGACTCTTTGATCTTTTCAGAATGTTCCTGCACGGCAGGATAAAAGTTTTTTATTTTTTTTGTTTGTTCATCAGTATTCAAGATGGTAAAGGCAGATAGCAGTTCCCTAAAATTTCATTCAAACTGAATAGAAAGGCTCACACTTTCTTTGGTGAGTCATGGATGCAGCTGTGTTGTAATTCTGATAACAAAACAGTCACAATGCTGAGCCATCCAAAATTCAGCTCCTTCACCCTCACCCCTGCAGGTATTAAGGAACATTATGAACATAGTGGAGAAAAAGTCAATAAGATATACACCTGGGAAACTCTGCATATTGAAATAAGACAAGAATTGGTGTTCTTCAGGAAACTGTAAATTAAGAGACAAGTATTCTGAGGTTTATTTTGCTGATCTTGCTTACTAACTGATTTTTTTTAAAGGCAGTTGCTTTACTTAATTATCAAGTATGAGAAGGGAGGATAGAATTTTCTCAGATAAGTTAATTAGGATTGTTAATGTTGAGTGCTCAAGGGAGTGGCAGTGAATCACCTAAAATTGCTTGAATCATTTAGAACAGGAATATATGCTCTTTTAATTGGATGAAATATCTCTACTTTTCTACAACTTAAAACATCTTGGTTTTATTTTTGCAAAGAGCTGCTGCAAACAGATATAAAGTACTTGAAGATATGCATTTGCTACCAGACCTTGAGTGAACTGTTGGAATTTTCTGGTTTTCCCTATATAGCCAAGTCCCTAGTGTCAAAAAACCACTAAACCACTTTTCCCCATATTCCTAACAAGAAATTTGTCTCCATTAAAAAAAAAAAAAAACCCAAACCACAAATAAAGTAAAAAATTAGATTTGTTTGATGATTTATACATGAAGGCAAAAAATTAGGAAAACCTGTTTCTCCCTGCTTTTTCTCATGTACTGCAGTCCAAGATCCTCACTTCACAAACCTACTAACAAAACAGATGACCTGCAATATAGGAATATGGAAAACCTTGACAGCATGGGATCAAACTATCTGGGCAGTATCTGGAGATCATTCCTTGTTATAGCAAAGTTAACATTAAAGCTAAAAGATGCAAGACATTCTTCAAACCAGAGGATTCAAAATATTGCAGTTCTGACTCATTTTGCATAGGAAAGCCAACGCATTAAGGCAGGATTTACAGCAGGACACTTCAGTAGCTGTGTATGTCAGATTTGCTGGTCAAAGCCATTTCTCTCTAGCAAAGTACCAAAGATCAGGTGTGGTTTATAGCAGCTGCTCTGATGTCTGACAGCAGTACTTGGTTCTTTGAGACTCCATGTATTAGTTAAAACTGCTGAGTGTCACAACCCTGAGATGATTACAGTTACTTCAGTCCTAATGTTGCCCCGCACGCTCTGCTGACAATTGCCAATCCATGCTGCACATCACATACCACCAACCATTATTTTGTAATGGCAATGTGGGTATGTTTTGGGGCTACTGGAAAATTTAATTATTGATCCAGGCTTTAATAATGACTGCTAGACAAATGCACAATAGGGTAAGCACCATTACATTCACTGCTCAGCAAGTTCATTACTTATTGAAATAATTAAAGATGTTACCATGTTACCTACCCTCTAGGAAGTCCACCTTCCGAAGCCCTTCGGTTGAGACTCAATTTATGCATCTCAGCCATTTCCCTCAGGGTCTCTGCTGAGTACAGGCCAATGGGGTTGTTATACTGCCTTGCAGGGCTCAGCTGCTGAGCAGGGCTACTGCCACCAGCCAAAGCAGGGCTTGCTTTGGAACCTAATGAGCTCTTGGCTGGTGAAATGTCAGGAGTCACAGACTGAGAGGACATGGAAGATCTAACTGTGGTAGTCTTTAGGTAGGAAGAGCTATTTGAAAGGCTGATCTCTTGCTGGTTGAGGTAGCCTGAAAAGGTTCCATTGGTTGCTAAAACACTACCCACAGGCCCAGTCGCCGTGTTAGTTAGAGGGCTGAAGGTTGTTCTGTTGCCATTGATTTCCCAAGCAGGTTCCTGTAGTAGCAAACATGCAAGCCAAGAAAAGAAAAAAAAGAAAAGAGCAATCATAGAACACATGCAAAAATAACATATCTGCAATTAATGCTGTAAACATAGTCATAAACTAGCAATAAACAGATTGGGGCCAAAGCATTCAAACTTTCAGGGAAGATTTTCAACAAAGAAATGCATTGTTTCAAAATAAGGGAAGCAAAACCAACTCAGGCATTTTTTACTAGGTTTTAGTTGAAATCAACAAATAAAGCTTAACATTAAGAGAGCACTTGCTACTAGTCAACCTCACAGCAATAATTTTATCTTAAGGCAACACTGTCCATTAATTTCTAGGATAATTAAGAAAGCTTAAAAAAAGTCTTGAGGTAAGAAAAGTTTTAGATCATGTATAACCATAGAAGTCAATGCCATTATTATAAAGACACAATGATTCTAAACCACACCATTCTGTTGTCTGTGAGTGCACTTGAGGTTATGGAAATGATGCACTGCTTTCCTGGGCTCTGGTTCATGCTGATCAGGCCATGCAGCAGGGTTAGCAGAGACACCCACAGGACTCAAGAACTGCTCCACGGAGAGCCTGCTCCTATGCTGATCATTCCTGCTTCATTTCCACTTGAAGGAATGTGTGCTTGAGAATATAGAGGTGTGTGTGATCCTACAGTCCTGTGCAGATAATATTCCTAGGGACAGCAGCAGGTATTGCCTTACCCAAAGGAATCTACAATACCTATACCCATAGAAGTCTGTGCTGGTGCTCAGGTTCAAAACAATCTACCAAAAACTCATCCTGGAAAAACACAGTCCAACACTTGAGTTTCAAAAATGATTCACTATAAATGCACCTTAGTGAAACCAAAATAAGAGGTGATTTCAAAAATGAAAAATACTCACAGTTAAGAGGCCCAGTAATGCCTCATTTTTTTGCCTCATTCATGAGCAATGCAATCATCTTTAACACCTTGCATGAAATACAGTTCTGAGAACAATTTGGCCTCTGATTCTATGCTTTTGCTAGTATTGGTTATCTTTAATGTAATTTACTAATTGTGATACTATGGTTCACGAGAAAAATATTTTTATTGCCCTTTTGGTTTTTTCTATATTGCATGTATAAATGTAGGGAGCATACATTTGAAAATAAAAATCAAGACAATATGCCTTGATTAATTAAAATTTATTGGGAAAAAACCCTAAAGGTCTAAGGATATAAGTAATCATAACATTAAATACATTTAAGACATGTTGAATCAAAAATGTAAGGCAGATAAAATTAACTTAGATAATTTTTCTTAGTGATAAACAGGAAGAGATTTTAGCTGGCATTAATAGCTGCCCGAGGCTGTAGAAACAGATAATCCTAAAAGCACTTTCAGACCATGCCTTTTTAAATAAATACATGTGCAATACATACTTTGGTTATTCCACCCTGAGATTGAAAACAGCAAACAACAATCCCTTCCAGTGGTCTATTGAAAGCTTCTGGGTATCATTAAATAAATAGAAAAAAGGGCTTCTCTCTAAAAATGTGTACAAGAAGAGGCACAAATATGTTCAAAAATTAAGTAATCACTTGGGCAAACCATTTTTACATGCCAGCACAGAGGGACAAAACAATTATTAAATAAAAACTAACACAGACGTAATAGAGGAGAAAAAGGATATGGTGGAGTTATATGTATTTGTTACCCTGAAAACACTGTGGCTTTTAGTTAATTGTGGGCTTCTTCCTACACCCCAAAATAAAAGGACATGCAAGAAGAGCTCATTGTCAAGTATCAGTTTCAACTACTAATGGAGAGAAATGCCACATATTTCCTTAGCCCTAATGCATTTTCATAGTGTTGGTGTTACTGGACAGTAACAATAGACAAAGGGAAAATTATAGGGCAGCCATAAAAAATGATGGCCGATGCTTTTGGTCCCTTTTGGCACAAATGGAGTTCTGGTTTTACTCCTTAAACAATCTCTAGCTGGAATACCAGCATACTGGCAAATCAGTATTAGAATTCTTTAGAGCCCAGCAGTCCCAGGTTAGCAATCTCCATCTTGAGTTCATATTTTGGACAGTTTTAGGGCAGCTGTTTTTCCTGTGTTGTGGGGGAAAAATGGATGAAACCAGAAGTGTCTAAGGGAGAGGCTGTACTTCTAAAGAATTACTGCTCCATCATCAGCATATTTAGCTCTTCCCTTTCATGACTAACCAAAAAATCTCTGATTCACTTTATTCCTGGGAGAATATTGTAGAATTATTTTTTGTTATTTTTTGTCTCCAGTTCAGTGTCAAAATCAGATCAATGCAGAATTTCAGACTATGGAGGGCAAATGTCTAATACTGAGCAGCAGCACTGAGCTTTCAGCACTGCATCACATGAAATGCAGCCAACAGTAACAAACGTTCCCCTGTTCCCCATCTCTTATCCCATTCTGTTTCAGTGGCTGGAAAAGCAAGCTGACATTTCCAGCTCTGGGAGCCTGATGCTACCCTCGAGCTGACCAGGAGAGGAGGCTCTGACACTGAGCAATGGGCTTCCCTTCAGGAAGATGCTGGATCGTGCAGCAGTCCCTTGCTGCGGGAGGAAAACTGCGTAACGTCAGGGAAAGAGCTTCCAACTGAGAAATGTAGAGGAGTCTCAAACCTTTTGAAATAGAAGGAAGCTAGGAATCAGCTCAATTTCCATTCTGAAATATTATTTATTTACAAAAATCCAATTTCTATGAATGGCAAATGTTCCTTCTTATGTATCAGGGAAGTGGGAAATGAATTTAGATTGGGTGATACAGTACCAGGCTTTGCAGGTCCTCTCCCTTTGACAAATCATCCTCTATTTATCTATGGCTGTGACCCTACAGTCATTATTCATCTCTTGCACTTCAGGGAGAACAATTTTAACAGTATACCAGTGATTTTGACCCACCAACCCATGCTCAAGAAGCAATTGTTGCTTTAAATTTTTTAGAGGATAAATGGAATGGAGGCACCATGGCACTGAATGACTCTCAACTACATGATCAAACTACTTTTGGCTGAGCCAGCTTCTCCATCCTGTACTCAAAAAGTCAGTCATCTCTATCTATTTTCTCTTAGACACATAGTCTCCCAAATTTGGCAGGAAAGAAATCATAAGTATGACAAGATGCTCACTGGGACTCCAAAATAAGTGTTGTCAGTAGTGTTTCACAGAAAGCACAACACATAGCCGTATTATTAGAATTAACAAGGCTGCCATTACCTTCATGCAAATCAACAAATGTTAAAGCCATGCTTAGCCCTAAAACACCAGCTTGAATGTTTTGAACTGCACTGAGCTGAATCTTCACTTGTGTTGTGTCCCCTCTGAAGAGCTGCAGTCAATGAGTTCATTGACTGATTGCACTCAAGCTTACTCTTACTGTTATCTGAATGCTTTCAACATTAACTATGCCCTTTCTTCCAGCTATGCCCCACCTTTGCAAAAGACTTCACTAATATTTGACTAAACTAAATGAAAATTGTTTCTAGTTTGAGATTTATGTCAGATACAGTGAGACTGAAAAGCAATCAAACCTTATTTCCAATAATAGCCCTACATACTGATGGTTGCAGAACCTGTACCATCTATAACATTGATCAGCTTTGTGAAAAAATGATGATCTTTGTGAAAAAAGTATGCTTGTTTCCCTAAAACAAAAATAAAACAAAAAAACCACCAGTGAACAGTGAAAGAAGAAGTGCATGCTTGAAAATTAGTGGAAGCTGCAATCAGATCAGCAATAATGTACAAGAGGATTTATGTTTTTAACTAGACACTGAAGTTAAACATGCAGATTGTTTAGCTGACGTTGCCACACCTTAACCTTAACCAGAGAAGGGTGAGGAAAGCTTCTCGTGATGTATAAGGATGACACTGTCACGACTGTCTTGTAATGCAGTCTTTTGCTGATTTTTAAAAAATACCATCAAATTGATTTCATGTAAACCATCGGTCTAAAAACTGTCAAGCAGAGGTGTGGAGGTGACTTTTCTACAGTTATACTTACTACTAAAAATAATAAAGTAAAAATAATAAAGGGACAAGCAAAGAAACCTTGGTTTTAAAATGTATTTAGTGTAACACAGCTTACTGCCAAATCAGCATTACACTGCCTCTATCAGTAAAGTATCTTTATTCTGGATTTTGAGACTTCTCTGAGAGCTCAATGCCTTTTTTCCTTCCAAACAACTCCTAGAGAAGAATTTTTCTTCACTTAAAACTTGCTATTAGTGTACACAAGTGACACAAGTGTCACTCCTCCTGACCTGCAAAGGGTCCAGCACTCTGATGTTACTTCTTCCCCTGGGTGAAAGACTCTATACCTAAGATCTTCCTGAATACTGCAAGATAACCCATTTCCCACCATACCTTCCCTGGATGCCACCCTTTTCTCTAGAAAGGTTCCACTAATTCTCTTTTCCAGCTGCTGGTACTGCCTGCAGCTGGCTCAGAAAAGGCTGCCTCCAGCAGCTCCTACAAACCTTTCCTGAGCACCTCGCACAGAATTCTCAAACATAAGACAGCAAGCTTCTAAAAATGGGTTGAGTCTTTTGATCCTCATGTCTCTCTGAAGGGCTAGAATAGGAAATGTAAAGTGTCTTTATGGCTTTCATGCCAAGGGGTCTTTTAGGACCTTCAAGAAACCCCTGCTGTGTGTAAAGTTAACTTTTCTATACAGTAGATAGTTAAGGGAGAAAAGTATTTTCTGTGGTAAACAGCTTTGAAAACCTATGGCAGCAATTTTAAAACTGACAATGGAAAAAGAAGAAATGCATCTAAAATACACCTAAAAGAGTCATGAAAGTCCAATATATAAGAGCTTTATGTGCCTATGGAGGAAGGAGACAGAATTTTCATACCTGTGCAGGTGCTATAGAGCCCCAAATGTAGGTGTCAATCTCATGTTGGTGAATAACTCTGATGAGACACATCTACTCACTGCCTTGAACACTGACAGCATTCTGGGTGCATCTTCAGGGAAAATGAGAACTCCTTCCCCTTCCTGTCCCCATTACTTTGCTGGTGCAGTCAAACACCAGTTTAACCAAAAGAATGATTCATGGCTTTTGTTCTAGGAATTTCACAGTACTGTTGCTGACGATTCCAATAAGTTCCTCCAAAATAACTTTTTATAACATCATGATATAAACAGAAACAACTCTGAGCAAGATAAATTCTTAATTTCATCTTCCCTTGCCAAAAAAAGTTTACAAGATCCAGTCTGAAAAAACAATTTCTGCCTCAACTAATAGATGGCCAGTCAGGTTAATTTAAAATTTCACAAAACAAAATTGAATCAAATTATTCCCCCCAGGTGCATTCTCTTCTGCTCTTTTGAACCTATTTGCAGCAGTTTCAGGGATGATGTTACCATCTGTGCTCTGAATTTGGAAAGCATAGAGTTTATAAAAATTACTTAAAATTGATTTATGGATGTTGGAAGTGTCAAAACCACTAGAAAATCATCTAATTCCCCATGCATTTTGATCTTCAGTGTTTTTTATTTATATGAATGCTAGGAATGAAACTGGCACAGACAGCAGGGATAAATTGCAGCAATAGAAACTTTAGCTCCTGTTCATTTATGTAATGAAATGCATCAGCAATACAAATGTTCTGCCCAGAGCCTGAGCCTAGGGATATATACACCATCTTTCAGGTACCCCTGCTCCTTGGTGTCTCCAAAGATACAGAAGATGGGTTGCCAGGTACAGTCAGTGTTTATTCTAAAATGAACATTTATTTTATGAAAGATGATGTGCTTTGACAATGGAAACCAAGCCATTCATTTCCTCTGCCACTTGCTGTTATTCATTAAATTGACTTATCCTCTTTATTTTTTATTCTCAGGTCTTCTGAATACTATGATAAGAACACTATATGATGCAAGCTTTCAAATGCCCTCATGTTCTCTTTCCAAATCAGTGTCATTTCAGTTGCAGCCAGGATTTGGAGAGATTGAGGCACAGTCTAATGGTTCTCCCCAACAATCTACGAAAGCAAATGTAGATTTTTGAGAAGATTTAGTGGCTTCTTGTAGCTTACATGAAAACAGTTGCTCAGAATTGGTTAGACCAAATCACATCAGAGGATTAGCTGGATGCTTTGGTCCTGCTAATCAGAAATTAGCAAAATACAGATCACTAATACATTGCCTTGCAGTAGTTTTGCTGCCTGTGCATTCATTCAACCTTTAGTTATTTGGGGCAGGCAGAAGCTATTTCCTGTAATGGATATTTACCTTCACCTCAGCAGATAGAAATGGGATTCACTCTGGCTGGGGAGAAATGTGTCACTTACCTTCTGATGGGGAATTACAGCCCTGGGAGAGTCAATTCTGGGAGCTGTGGTTGAAACTGGCACTGGACGTTTAGATCTGGGGATAAAAAAAATAAAAAAGAGAAAATAAAAGAGATGTGCAATCTGCACTCCTATTTTTTACCTCTAATTTTAAGCTAAAAAGCTGCTACATCAGGACTGAAAGTTAAGCATAGTCTACACTTTTTCTGTCCTACATCCTCATTTACAAAGGTATTAAATGAGAGAAAAGGTTTGAGAAAGTTTCTCTGAATGATGAAAATCCACCAGTTATGGAAGCAATCTCTGACTTGGGAGATCATCTGTTTCCCAATAATTGTGACAAACTGTATTTTCATAGGAAAGTCAGATAAATGCAACTAGATAAATTCAAGTTTGGGCAGCACTCTGGAAAAAGAGACTTAGAGGTGTTTTAAAATGCAGAGGCTAAACTTTGGTGCTGAGGCATCTCAAGATAATTCCTCAACCGACTATTATTTAATAGCTTAAACTGTACAACTACAACTGCAATTATTTAAGCCTCTCTACAGGAAGAAACATGGACTTTACTTCAGACAATTGAGTTTCACAATGAGCAGAATACTACTGAATTAGCCATTACAGGTGCCTGTATTTCACCTGTATTTGACAAATATATGTCCTTGATAATTTAAAAAGCCCAAAAAATGCTCTGAAAACAAACAGTTTGCCCTTTCATTGGAATAACAAAGAGAGCATAGTGGCACATGTCATCAGAAGGACTTCTACTGTCCCAGGTAAGTGAAGATGTAGTTGTGGGAGGTGTTTTGAGAATCTGCCTAGTGGTGGAAGTTCCCCTGAAATTGTTCCAGTACATATGGGATAATCAGAAAAAAGGAAACTAAAAACGAAAAGAGTAAAAAAAATCAGAGTTATACAAATAATATCCCATTTCCAACCTACAGATCAGGCTTATGCCTCAAACTCTAATCTTTAAAAAGTACATTTCAAAATTAGGACAGGTACAAAAATGAAATAAAAATACTTAAAAGCTTACAAATCAAGTAGAAACAGCTAAGACATTTGAAATTGTTTACTTTAGACAGGAGATGAAGAAGGGAAGACATTGCAGAGGCTTAGAAAATAATGAATGGTAGAAAAAGGGAAATAAAACTACTCTTGTGGACATTCAATAAAATTGAAAAGACAACACATATAAAATTGATAAAGGAAAACATCTTTTTCTAGAGAACTTGATTAACCTGAGGTGAAACTCATTGTTACAAGACATCATTTGAGACTATGAGAAGAGCAGAGTATCAGAAAGGATCAAACAGTTATACTTAACAAGAAAAAACCCCAAGAGCTGCTTTAGACTGGGTATAATAAGTAAATATACAGACTCTCATTTTTCACAGCACAGCTCAAAAGACCTTCTGTGTTAGGTTCATTATTTCCTTACTGAGGGCTTTGCTGCACTTTCCTCTGAAATACTTACCAGGGGCATCTATCAGAGAGGGAAAGCTGAGCTCAACAGGAACAGGGCTCATCCCCAGTGGCAATCCCTGCACTAACACCCAGCTTCACACTGAGCTCTGGGTTTAACTTTACCTGCCACACTTAATATTTTTTCCATAAGCAGTAGTGAACATACAAAAAAAAGACCACCTAGGAGAAAGGAGTAATCCTTACAGGAACTGCAAGATTTTCACTTAGAAGGTAAGGAAATTTTGCTACTTTGAGAGCTGAAAACAAAGCTGATGTAACAGATGCCTACCTTAAAAGTAGGTACTATGAAAATGAATGCAGTCTGAGGAAACAATGAAAACTGGCATTTTGTTGAACAATGTGTAATTAACCTTGTTAACAATGTGAAATTCACTGACAAAGTATTCCTGAAACAATGGGCTAGAAATTTGTAATTCATACTCACAGCTGAAATATATCACAATATACTCCCAAGATATAATTATCTGAGAAACAGATACCTTCAAGTTCTAAGAATAAGAGCTACTCACTAACTGCCTAAAACAAACTTTCCTCAGGCAAGTTATCTTCCCTCAGGAATGAATGCCACACTCTTCCTCCAACCACTTTAGCTTAAAAAGAGAAACGATAAATCGTATTTATGAGACATGCACATGTATCATGAAAGACAGCAAAAAAGAGAAAAAAATCAACTGCAGCTCATAACACAGGGTAGCTAAAACTGACAGTGACAGTTTATGAACACACAAAGATTTAGGGGATGATTCTGCTCCTCCTTCCATTACTGTAATATCTGAGTACACCCAGTTATCTCTGTGAGGTGACATTGGTGGCCCTGGGCATACCATGTTAAGTGTCCCCCTGCTCTGCTGACTGATGATGAATTTTAGTGCCAGAGTTGCTCAGCACTGTAAATGTGGTTTGCCATGTACAGAGGTTGAGCAAACAACCACACACTGCATGTTTGATGCTTAACTGGAAAAGAGTTGTATTGCAGCAAAAGAATTTATTTCCCAGACTATTCCATCACTTCTGATGTTTACATTATGTTTAGTTTTTCCTCTCTCATTAACCGCCCACACAAGATGATGCTAAAAAGCTACATTTCTTCCACATTAGTGATAAAATACATTCACAGTGTTAGCCAAGATTTGTATTTGACACCAACTTGGAGATTTCAAGATGTTGCTTGAAAATGATGTTCCTACACAGCTCTGACTTGGATGTTTATAGCTTTGATATTTAAAAAGAGAATAATGAGGCTTGCTAGATCTAGCAGAGGCTTGCACCAGAGAAAAGGGCAGAAGAGGTGAAATCAATTTGTGGAATGAAATTGTATGCACTTGCAGAATAAAGTGATTATTTACATAAGAGTCATTACTCCTCCAGGAAAAACATCTGCAAGTTCAGAACATTCTTTTTTTCCTCCCTCTCTTGCTAGATGGATCAAATCCTGAAGCAACAGAAGTTTGCTTTTCAAGTGATGATGGTACTGTAGCGAACATATGTGTCCAGGTTTACATTTTAATCCACTGACTGCAAAATTATTTTATTCCAAACACTTGAGGGTGTACCTGCTCAGTAGGGCTATGAAAGCCCAAATTTCACAGATGATTTTGATAATTTTAGTTTTGATGTTGAAATTTTTCATCAGGATTCTTTTTCTTATGCATTTAATTTGATTTCAACTTTTAGACATTTTCTTTTACATTTTCCAAGTTAAAGATGGAAACAAAAATCTCATTTCAAAATGAAAACCTAGACTATTTCTAAGATGACCAAATACATAATTCTGGTATTTTTCTAAACTCTTCTAATTTCCACAGATACATCTCTTTTCTCTCTCAGTGCTGGTTCTGTTTTTAATGAAGTTCAAAACCAAGATGGATGTAGTTTTGCAAAGCAGTTCAATTTTGACAGCACTGCTCAAATGACTGCCAGAATTTCTACTTGTTCCCACCTAAATAGGTCTTTAATTGACGAGCACTTGACTTCAATCCTGGTATTTTTATACTCACAACAAAGGTTTATTACAAGTCAATTGCACTGAGGAGTGCAACTGCTGCCTAAGTCAACTGCCTGCCTAAGAAAAGGCTGCAAAGGAGTTCTGTGATGCACTATCAGTTTAAATTGCATCCTCAGGGGAGCACAATATTGTACTTGAAAAGAGGCGACATGATCTAAGAGATAATAGCTCTTTTTCATCTTCATGGGGCTTTTTTCCTATTTCATATCTTCACCAGTCAATGTCTATCTTTACTAATTCTCAGGACAACTAAAATCAACATTTCTCTTTTACAGTATGCTTTTTCATTTGTCATTTTATGACACATGAGCACTTATTTACCACTTCCTGAATATCTTAATAATTGTATCCTAGTATTTCAACTACCAGAAAATGAAAAGGCATCAAGTGCATGGAAAGGTAATAAAACAGATTAAATTAGAGTTAGAAATTTTGCATACTTTAGCTATCACCTAACTGAAATGGAGGCATTCTGGAGTGGAGCAGGTAAGCACAGAGCAGGATGCAAAACAAAACATGTAGAATAGGGCTTCTGATATATATATATATATATATATATATGTTTTAATGTACTAATATTCCTGAAAATTTGCTGGGAATGATGATGGGAGTGTCAGGGAGAGATGGAAAAAAAAGTATTACTCATGGTTATCAATTTGAGGTGTCCATTTAATAAGTGCTAAGATATGAATGTGCCAGTTAAATTTTCAGCTAACCAGTGAATTAGGCAGCCAAACAAAAGCTGCTGTTTCTAAGTCTTGCGCAGAAAATCTTGAATCCCATGATACCGTGGTGTAATTCCCTATGCCCTGCCTGGGACATCAGCAAGCACTCTTAGTGACTTCTCATTGTCACTCTTAGTGACTGCAACAAGAATCACAAACAAAGCCCTGAATATTTCACAGTATTTCAAATATAACTGTGATCACTCTGGGTCTAGGATCAGACCTACTTTCCCTCTCTCAGGGTATCATCTCAGCCTGCAATGAAATTGAATAATACTTCTAACTGCACTTTTGCTCTCTATAGATCAATGACAAATGCAAATATTAGCATTTAGTTGGATGATTCATTAATCATTTCCCTGCATTATGCTGCACTCAGATTGCAAGTTGGGCTATTACACTTTCCAGACCTAATGTTCACACCCACAGTGCCATAAGGACAAAAGCTTGTCAGGCATAGAGGATATCAGCCCAAAAGGGAGCAGCTATCCAATAAAAAAACTGTTTGGAAGTATGTAATACCCATTTTCCCTTAGAAGGAATCTGAGTCAGAAGCAACCACAAACATTAAGGGATATAAAGGGAAAGTAAAAAGGAAGAAGCCTTGGAGATTTTTGTGAAAGGGAGGAAAGAAAGCAAACTGAAGCCAGTGTGTGAAAAGATGAAATTTTTCCAAGGCTCTCCTGTTCTCTCTTTGACTCTTTCTATGTCTCTGGCATCTGCACAGTCCCTGTTGTATCCTCCTAACTCCTCCCCTGCTGTGGAAAATCCCTCCTTTCCTGAACTGCTCCACATTCTGCCCTCCAGCTTGTTCCCTCCTGAATGGAGCCACTGGCTGCCAATGCCTCCATCTGCTCTTAATTGACTTGGTACTGACCCTAAAATTCCTCCATCCCAGCAGCTTCTATGGGCAAAGGGAAGCTATCCTGTATCCCTGCAGCTCTGCCCTGGGGGTCACAGCTCTCCACAGTGCACCAAGTGTGAATGCTGAGCACATGCCTGGCACTCACCCAATACACACAGCAAGCTCCAAGGAGTGTGGACACCTTTAACCTCCAAGGAGTGTGGACACCTTTACTCAGGCAGGTTATTTCTCTGTCTCCTTGTCTTTGCACTGTTTTTAAACCATTTCCAAAAATTTCCTCTATGTATCACTATTGAAAACTTGGGTAAGCCATAAAAAAATGTGGATTCTGACCAAGGAAATTTAATTTCATTACAAAACTTGTTTATGCTATCATGGGTTGAATTTGTATGTAGATGTATATTGCCATTAACACTGTTGAAGAAATACATTAATTTATATCAAATTTATGTGCAGCCCAGGGCAGACAAACCCACAATACTCTTGAAATATTCAGAAATACCTAAATTGGTATGGATCATAAATAGCAAGCCACTACTCTCACATAAATTGGTTAATTGCAAAATTTGTATTGCCTAGTTACAGACAATGTTGGTTCAGAATCAAAAACAAGAGGCTGAAATGCAGTCAGATTTATCAGAGGCATCAAGGCTTAATAGCAGAAAAACTTCAGATACAGTAGTTCACTTAGAACCTAAAGTTTGGCATAGTTATTTATTATTAATGATTTAATAATTAGATTGATTATTTATAATTACTGAGAGATGCTGAAAAAAAATCTACTGAATGTAAATATATAAATAATAAAAATACTTGTTCATTTAAGATCATCAGAAAAAACGTTCCCAGTGCCCAACACCAATGTTCTCCAGCAGCCACCAGCCAGGGACAGCACAGACACCAAGAGCTGCCCAACAGCCAGGCTAAACAGACCTTGGTTATCACTGCAAGAAACAATGGGTTGCCAATAATTAAGAGTTTGTTGGAGAAACAAAAAATTAGGGCAGACAGCTTTTATAGGGGTTGATGGGCAAGAAACACCATGGTGAAAAGGATCCAAAGGAAACCAAAAGGTTCATAGGCACAAAGAACATTTACAAAACTTATCTAGTAAAGCCTCAGTGCTTTACCTGATTAAAAAACTCCTTATTCCACTTCTAAAAACCACTTTTTCATCCATTCCAATTAGCTTTAAGTGTGTAATTTACATTTTTCCATGACTGTGCTTAAGCTAATCAGCATTAAAAGGAAAAGGTCCCAGACTGAACAGATTGTGACCTTGCTGTCTATTGTCATATTTTGGCTAACATGTCTACTTGCTCCTTGCAGAAAGCAGGCAGGAACTGTTTGTCTGAAAGAATACAACTGCCATGTTTATTTGCTAAACTGTGTCAGCCCACTGACTTTGGTGAGATGGGTCCATGGTACCCATCTTGACCTTTCCATGGTGAGTGAAATATAATATGTGAAAGAATTCACACGGAGATTATCTTTAGGGAATCCAGAAAATATTTCTCACATAAAATGATGAATTTTAAACTCACCTCTAAGCTGGTATTGGGGGGGGAAAAAAAAGTGATGTGCACTCTGAGAACAGTTCTAATCCCTAAGCAGAATCTTTCTGCAATGAAAACTTCACTGCCCTTTAAAGCCTTGGCACATAGCCACAGTTTCCAGGCTCTTTTCTAAAACTAACAAGGACACTTTATGCAGTGAGTGTAAATAGCAATCCACTAAATTAAACTGCTCATGTAAGGAATATATTTGTATTTATTCCAGTGACTGACATTGATACTTTATTTCATTTTCCATGGAAATAGCAGCACTAAATGTTACTACTCAGAGAGAGTAGCTCACAGTCCTGTCCAAATGATAGCCTGACATCTGTAAACAAATCCTACTGTCCTCTCATACCTGCATAGAGGCAACTGGGCACACAATGGGAGTCACCTCTATTTCACAGAGTGAGGGAGGAACAACTCCCTCAGTAATATCGTGTTATCTTCCTTAACCCAGTAGTGGGATGTGCCTTTTTTAATGCTTTAAGCATACAGAACCACCAGAAGGAAGGAAGAAACCTTGGCTGTTGGTGGCAGATGACTTGGAAGTTCTACAGTCACAGGTGTAAGCAAAATAAGCTAACTAGTATGGCATGTCATATCCACCATTAGTGTTCTTTTTTCTACTAATCTGCTTAATATTTTGAATAGTCCAACTAGTTCAGACCATGCTTTCATCAAGATTGTATATATTGTTCTAATTTACCCTGAACTGGAAGAGTTACCATCTTTTAATTCTTCTCAGCATAAATGCAGCTCTATTCTGGTTCTGATTTAAGTGTGTCCATCAGCAGACCTAAAACATGCAAAGAATTGGTTACTACACCCAGCTTCAGACAAAAGAAAGCAGTTTACAATAACCACTGAGCTCCCCTTGCTTGCAGTTTGCTGTCACCACATGCTTTATTTATAGTAGGCCTGAAATAAATACTGCAGGATCAGCCATCTTTTGGTGCTGCACAAAAAAGGAAAGCTATTAAATATTTACCGTAAGTCTCTCATAGCCTCACCTCTGACACTTTCCCTTTCAGTAGAGAAAAGAATTATTTAGCTCATGATTTTCCAGCAAAAGACAGCCAATTGTGACTGTCTGAAAGCAAAGGGTAGCATCACTGGCATGCCCTGGGAGGGGGAATTCTTGTCAATGTGCACCCTGCACAGAAGTCTCCACCTCCCCTGCTCCTCTCCAGCAGCACAGAGTGACGCCAAAGCGGAGCCTTATAGTGACACAGGAATGTTTGTGCCAGCAGAATGAGGCACACTCAGGTTACAGCACTTTCCAAAACTAAGCCAGTACATTTGGTGAATCCTTTCCAAGGAGGCTGATCAGATTACTTGAGTTATGTTGTGGATGCTCCAGTGAAACATGTTGACAAATAATGCTGCTCTCTTGTATTTACTGTGCATTTAAGAGAGAAACCCATTTGTATGAAATAAAAATAGACTTTGCATGCATTTTGGTTTTCACTGTGAACTGAATACTGCACAATCTGATGTTTATGGCCTAATATCTGTGGGACAGACAGACAATTAAAGATGAACTTTGACTGGCCTAGAATTAAAATGCCTGAGGGCAGCTGTGTAGCTCAAGTAACTGATTAGAAACTGATACTGAAAAATGACTGAGAACTGAACTCCAGGAGGTCACAAAAAGACTAAAAGCAAAGCAATGTCTTTTTTCCACCCCAACCCAGGCCATTATAGAGTATGATCGTAGCTTTCCACAGCATAGTCCAGCAGAACCAGCACCAATCCTCTCCCAGTACACTTAGAGCAATGCAGGTTTCTAAGGAATATCTATAGAGGTATGTAACACTTTAAAATATGAGCCTGGTTTCCCTGAGTGCCTCATGGGAGTTCTGCTGAGTAATAATGCACAGTGCCAAAAGACACTTCTTTTCTTCTCCTCTCACTCCTGCTCTTTTCTTCAGCAAAAAAGAATTCACTTCCTAGATGTACTTTGTCTTCTAAACTTAATGAAGCAGTGCTAGTCTGGAGGGTCCCAGACATTGCCACATCACTGGATCACAGGTCCCTTTCTCCAGGCATGGTCCAAATACTTCAACTTCCCAGCACTTGCCTGTCTGCATCTTTTTGATTCCCAGAAACAGCAAAGGGAGGCACACTGCAGGCTCTAGAGAAATCAGCAGTCAGACAATGCAGCTCAAGTCACTAACAAGTTCTGGCTGCCTGATCAAACCTCTGGCATAGCTGGTGAGACTTCCAGTCTAATTTTGTGGGTTTATATGAAAACATAGCATGGTTGAGGTGATAAGAACAAATTCAAGAGGGAGTTTAGGGAAGGCAGTTTCCGAAAACACTTGAAATCCACAAATTTCTGAAGCTGCGGCTGAAACATGGAGAACTCCACTCCATGCACTGAACATTCATGGAAGGTCTGTGTTAGTGTGCCTTGAACAGTGTAGGTGCTACTTGAATTAAAACTAAGTTCATAAAGGAAATCACAGAATCCCATTGTTTAGGCAGGCAAGTATGAATGGGGGCTCTTAACACTTCCTTTTTTTCTATGATTGATGCCTTGCAGTTGGATATCCTGCACAAGTGCTGACACCATGTACAGCTTTTTTTGACAGCCAAATTAAAACAATAAGCAGTTCCCCACCCTGAAAAAAGCCCTCAGGGCACGAAGTGTTGTAATAAAAGTGAGAAGCAGCAAACACTGTCTTAACTGTCAGGTTATAAACAATGCTCATGAAACCTTCACAGCCACGACCGATAAAGGGAAAGGCCATTGCTCTAGAGAGCCAAGAACCATTAGGAAAAAAAAAAGCTTTCCATCTTGGAGCATTTCCATGAAGATTTCACATTCCACTGCTTCTTCCATGGCCTTACAGATAAAATAAGTGAGATCAGTTCTACTTCCAGCGCTGCAACAGCAAAACCAAGCCACAGATTGCCTGCTAAGGCATTCCATGACCTTGAAACATTCTCTAGAGCCATGTGACTACTTCACATACATGTCCAGTATCACCCCAATTTAGAGCTTAAATTTTCCTATCACAACATCAATCTCATAATGCACATATGTACCTTTTCCATTGGAAAGGATTTCCAGCATTTCCAAACTTTTATACAAATAGAATAAGTGAGCACTTCCATCTCTGTGCTCTTTATGGCAACTAGGGCTGTTTTTCCATAGTAGTAGAACACTGCTCCAGTTTCATTGCTGCAAGCCATGTCTAAAAAAAGTCAAAGTGATCTCTTAGCACAGTCATTTTCCTGGTAACCATGTCCCAGGAGATTTTGCCTCTCTTCTGTCTTGTTCTTATTTGGTTGAAAGTTACTACCCCTTGTCACTGCTACCTTCTTTTCATGTTATTCTTTGCAGCAACCCAATATTTGTAAAATTCTTTGCTGAAAAATGGATATTGCTTTGTACATTTTGGGCAGGTGACTAAACTGACAATCTTTTTCTCCTTGGGTAAATGAACCCATTTTTGTCCAGGGAAAAAAATATTTTTAAGGCAAGATTAATATAACTTCCTGAATATAGTGGAGATGCCTTTTGTTCAAGACATTGGATCCTTAATAGGGTTCTATGGGTATCTCAGTTGGTCAATATCACTTGCTGCTAGGATTTTGCACAATTCAAAATTTATAGACGCTAAGTAAAGCCAACTTAATACCTCTGAGCACAACTTTTTTGAATATCCTGGTGTCATTTAAGAAAAAAAATGATGAAAAAAATTACTTTTCAGTCTTTTTCATTGGGTTTTTCTAATGAGGCTGAACGGGTCACCAAGGCAAACTAATAGCTCACATCATGAAGTAGCTGAAAAGAGGAGTCCATTAATTGTATAAATTCAATGCAAAAACATCATCTGAGAAAATTTTCATTTGATAAAAAAAGCTGTTTTATCATCTATTTATGTTTGCTAGTATTTCCTTTTACTTTATGCCATTTTCCTTCTTATCAAAATATCTACATCTATTATCTATGCAAGCATATCTCAGTCTCTGAACACTCCATTACTGCTTTCTTTGGTGGTTCTTTATCCATATAACTCGAATATCTGAATTATATATTATTGTTTTGAAACCAAGAGACAGGGACAGCCTTAAAAAAAACCAGAAGACACAATAAATAGAGATGAAAGCAATTAATAAAGGTACTTCCACTGGTTTTCTTTTTTTTTTTTTTTAATGATGTGGCCACTAGAATTGCTGGTGTTGTAACTTGGAGGTCAGCAAATAAAAAAGCACAATGATTACTCAAATGAAATATCCCTAGCAACACTTGATCAAAATTACTGTTTTAAGTAACTTGTCTCTGTGATATGTATTAGGATAATCGGATTTGTTAGTCATGAATTTGGGAATCCTTCTGTGAATAAGAAGAGATGTTGGTTCATAGTTTTAAACCATTTAAACCTCTATGGCCAGGCCATAGAGGCAGACACCAGAGAAGATTTTGGGTTCAATATTCAGGGAAATTAATACCAAATGTGGAACAACCCAAAGCAAAATAAGAAATGTTTTCTCTCAAGGTAAAAACACAAAGATTCAACAGAAAATCAGGCAGACATTCTAACAATCAGAAAGTATTTTTCCTAATTTTTAAATAGAAATTTTTTTCAGAACAATTTAAATATTTGCAAAAAAAATAATAAATATATTTATAATAACACAATAACCAAGCAAAGAAAAAAGAAGTTGGAGTGGGTGATAGGATGAGAATTCAACCACATGCATCAAGTTAGTGATTTTCTACTCTATCTGGAACACTCAAAGACAAACTTAAAGCCATGGGGGAAAATCAGCCACATAATTTGCTTCATAGTACCCTGTCCTGTCTTGGAAACTTAATCTAAACTCCTTATTCTTTAGCTATTAGTATGTTCCTGATATTGATTATCTCTACTGCACAATCATATATGAGATTCTTCTCTCAGAAATTGTACTTCCACATTACAGTGTGCTTCCTGTACTTAGCTTTGCCTGCCCTGTACAAAAATTATCTTCTTCACAATGCAATAAAATTAGCAGCTACTTTGCTTTCTATAATTATGGAGCTTTAAATATTAATGCATTTATTACAGAAATCCTCTGTACAAGGTTATCTAACTTGAGAACAAATTTCCTTCAAAGTAACATTAACCAGCAGAAGTTAAAAAAACCTATTAACTGTTTTCTTAATGGCAAGACAACTTTTATCACATCTCTGTGGTAAAACCTGCCCTCTCCACATTCTACTGCCTCCCTTCCCTGCACTTGAGCTACACCTTTCTAATTGGGTCAGATACAGAGCAGACTTTCAAACTCACAGGTGCCACACCATTGGCACAAATTCTCATGAGGTTCTTCCCATGCACTTGTAACATTTGTTCTGTTTCTTGTCTGTAGAACAGTTGTTCATAAATTAGCCAAACTAAACTGTGTTGCCCACATGAGAATAACCAAAAGAAACATCACTGTTGGATTAATTTAGCAGAAGTTTGAATGGATATGGGATTACACCTGTATTCAATAGGCTAAATCCACACAGATACACTCAACCCAACCATTCGATTTCTGTATGAATCCATGCTGACTTCTACAAGAATCAGAGCAGATTTTGGCTTTTCATCTCATATCTGTGCCATGAGCACTTCAATTAAATCTAATAGACAAGGATAAAACACTTGCAACCTTCAGTCATAAGTTTCATAGGTTGTCCTTAGGGAGACAACAAGTTTAAATTATTCCAACATACTTCTGCAGAGTGAGGCTCAGGTTGTGGCTGGCTGATTTGATCTTGTTCTGGGCCTCCAGGTGGGTCATGCTGTCAGTGTTGACTCCATCAATGGCCACGACAAGGTCTCCCTGGTTCATCTGTGATTGTGCTGCCTTGCTGCCAGGGGTGATCTGCATGGAAAAAGACAAAAGAAAAAGCCATATCCTGATAAGTCATTCTGTATACAGAACAGTTGAAGAACTTGCCCAGAATTATAGTACAGCATAGATACAGCAAAAAATACACTAATAGATACAACAATATTTGTATCCATTATTGTATGGGTGAAAAATCAAAACTTATGGGAATTAAACAAATCAAAGTTAACTCACACTTCTGCAAAGTTCCAGAAGACCATCTACTTGTTTTTACTTCCATTTTGAGAGGTTAAGCCCAATGTAGTGGTTCCCTTACCACCTTTTATCACTATCTCAAGGGGATAATTATCTCTATACAGCAGCAGTATATAGAAACATTACTCAGAAGCAGAAAATGAATGAACTACTATCCACTGCATGATTTTATTGTATTTTTCCTCCTAAAAGCCATTTTCCCCAGATTAATTCATTTTATTGAGGGGATGTAAAATGAATGCATGTGAGTGGCCTTGGGCACACTTTGTTTCTTTCATAGCAAGCTTCAGAGGAAATTATCCTATTTAACCTTACCCATATACAACTGCAGCTCCATTACCAACACAAATTGCTACGTGCCCATCTCACCAACCTGTTGGACCTCACACTCCACAGACCAGCACTCTCAGAAATAAGAAACCACAGTGCTGCAACCACAAACCCAACAACTGACACAACAGTCCAGAAGTTCTGTTTGTTCACTGTGGCAACACATTTTGTTGGCTCCACTCAGCTTGTGAACTGCATCTTCTCTGAATGGACAGCACCCTGGCCTCAATTTTACACAACCCTCTCAGCTCATGTATGGGTAACACCAGTACAGCACTAAACCAGAAAAGCCTTCACATACCATCAGCCAGACATATTTTAATGAACACACCAGAGTTGTCCTCTGCTTTCAGCAACCAGTACAGAAAGAGCATGGATATAAGCTATAGGTATTTTTTCTTAGAAAAAAGTTTTTCTTAGAAACTCACTTCCTTACATTCCTCACTAAAAACCCCAAGGATAATCTAAAGTACTACAACAAAGGCTGCATTCAAAAATTCTGTTCCTTCTGTATAGTGAACATAAAACAAAGATGTGTTTGATTATGAGCCAAAAGTCCCCTGTGAATTCTGCCAGTCTGAAACCATGAAGTCAAATTTCTAGCCACTTATAAATATATGCATAGTAAAAAAAAAAAAAACACTTCCTTCCAAAACAATTCCCTAGAGTGTTAGCTTATGTACTTTACTGGCAAAGATGAATAAGCAAAAAAAGGAAAAAGCCCTTTCTTAACACGCTGTTAAAGGTGTCCAGTATTGAGGCCAGAAGCCCAACTGACAGTGTAGTCTGACAATGGGAGGTGTCAGTTTACTAGAACACTGGTTCTAGTGTCAGAGTGCTCAAACACACAGCACCCTGCATACTCAGACTATGTAAAAGTAAAGATTACTTTAGAATTAGGCACTATAAGTAATTCCCAGAACGGATTTGACTGAAGGAGACAAGTTTCAATACCTTTTCATTTGAGATAGAAGCAAGGAATCCTGTGTTTTCTGAGTGAAGGACAGCCACAAATACAATGTTCTCATGCAAGGAGAGTTGACTGATAATGGCAATATTATTCCCCAATGTATTTTCCTGGTGTTAAGGAATCGAGGGATGGGGAAAATATTTTGTGGTAGTTTCAAAGACAGAGTTCTATTCTGCTGTCTAGTGCGCCCTCACAAGAAAAAAACCAAACCAAAATCAAAAGATTTGTGTTACAAACATAGCTTTTCTAACCTGTTATACAAACATTAGCTTCTATGCATTTGATTGACTTGCATTGTGCCAAGTACACAGAATCCAGAAGCCCATAAAGAATATGGATTATTTGTACACTCATATGTACTTGTATAGTTACTCAAAGATCCTTCCTTAGTCCCACAAATATGTTGAGAAACAGAATCTGCAATAGAATAAAAGGTAAAGAAAGGGCAAAAAGCAAACTAAAGCCAAACTCAGACAAATGAGTCAGTAAGACTTGAATTCATGAAGTAGGACACTTCTGTATTTTCAAATTATCCTTTTTTAAATAAATAATCTTCACACATCACTTTTCTAAGACACCACTTTTAACCTCCTCATGAAACACACAAGTTCTTGCCACAGAATATTAACTGTGTGATGCTGCTTCCAAATTCTGTGACACTCTCTGTCAGACATCTTTTATGAAAAATCCTTTCCTTAGGATTTTTCCTCCTGAGAAGCTGAGAGGCCTCAGGAACAAAATATAAACAATGATTATCTGCTGCTGTGGAATGCAACAGGTGGATCTGTGATTGGCCCATGTTGGTTGTTTCTAATTAATGGCCAATCACAGTGAGCTGGCTCGGACAGAGAGTCCAAGCCACAAGCCTTTGTTATCATTCTTTCTTTTTCTATTCTTAGCCAGCCTTCTGATGAAACCCTTTCCTCTATTCTTTTAGTATAATTTTAATATAATATATATCATAAAATAATAAATCAAGCCTTCTGAAACATGGAGTCAGATCCTCATCTCTCCCCTCACCCTAAGAGCCCTGTGAACACGGTCACAACTCTGTCCCCCGCACACGTTTTTCTTGTCAACAACAAAGACTGGTTTTTGAACATCAACCCAGTTCCTGAAAGTCAAACATCTTTCCTAATTTGGGTATTCTTACTCAACACATCTATCTCTCCTTCCACTCCTCAGTGATACCTCAAACAAATTAAACCCAGGGAAGCAGAGCTTCCAGAGACAGGATAACACTCTACATCTGGGGCTAGTTTAACACTGCTCTAACACAATAGCTTCCCTCCCACTTGCTTTGACTTTTGCTTTTAGTAGCCTCACAGGTAAATGTTATACTTTAAAATAATGACACAGCAACTACAACCCTCCTAGAATTACAGTCAATTTAGAGGGAGGTGATGGTTGTAATTAGAGACCCGATTTCACGTCTTCTAATGGGATATTTTCTGACTAATATTTTAGAAAATACACCCTAAATGAAAAAACATTCATCACAAGACTATCTCAAACATAGAAGTCCTCAATAACTCTGAATTTGTGATTTACATGACTTTCTAACTTAGCAAGACTGTTTCTGAGGCAAGGAGCTCCAGGAGCACCATACTGTGAAAGAGAAGGGAACAGTCTCAATCATGGCACCATCAGTTGCTACTTAAAAAGGAAATGAAAGGTTTTCAACTTCTTCAACTAAGTATAAGGGTACCAAATTCTGTGTGGGATTCTTTCATACAATTCTATTTTTTCAATTCCCATTTCAGGGGACAGCACTCCATTGATGTCACTTTACCTCTAAAAATCAGCTTGTTCTTACTTCACAGACAGCAAGACTCACAAAAAGAAAGATCTAATTTATTGTATTGGCAATTCACACAAGTAGTAGGTATCAGGAAAGAATTACTTCTTCTCATGGTCTTCCCACTGGAGAAAAGCACACTAGATTATTTGGTCCTGTAAACCTCTATATAGAAGGCATTATTAAAGACTGGATGCATAGTCTGAATGAAACATGAAAACCAAAGTACAAAATTACATGTATTTTAGTTAGAACCTGAGAGACATCCCTGAGTGCTCCAAGTGAAGGCACAGCATGCATTTCCAGCAGACATCAAGAGCAGTAATTGTTGTGAACAAAATACCAGTGTGCAGATATACAGGGCACACAGATCTGAAGTGTCAAGGCACATTCAAGACTATCTTGTTCCCATTTCTAAAGATCTAGCTGAAAGGAATGGAATGCAGAGTTTATCTTTTATCTGTTGGTATTTTCCTTTGAAAATTCATCTCCAATCTACTAAAACATTTACTAACTATAAATCACAGAGAGGAGCTCACTGTGTGAGCTTTATAAAATCTTGAGTAAATATTTTCTATTTAAAAATATTTTTGAAAATATTTTTGAAGGACTAATGCTAATTAAACCTTAGAATTAGTCTAGAAACCCAGATCTGTCTCCATAGCAATTCTACTTTGCTCTTATCTCAGTCTCTCTTCTATTAACAGAAGCAACAAATTTAGAGAAATATACTACTGTCAAGGATAAATATGCATATTTTGCAATTTGACTACCAATCTTTTTTTCCTAAAACAAATCTCTGGGCAAGTTTTAGATAGAATGATTTCAGAAGACCTTTGTAATAGTCTTAACTCACTTGCTCTGGATTACAACATAGCTCTCAGTTGCTAGGTGCTGCAAATGCTTTTATTTAATGCTACAGCGAGACATTCATCAGAATTTCAGGGTACAGCTCTTTCTGTCAATTGATTTACAAAATCCAATCCAGGGTAACACCAACAGATCTAATGTTAATAGTAGTTCTTTAGTGCCTCAAGCCCAAGCACAGATTTTATCTTGAAAAACCAAACATCTCACTGCTCAGAAAAGCAGAGGAATATGTGCTGCTTCAGAGATGTGAATTTTCAGCCCTCACAAATTTCCTACAAGACAGACATCTGATTTCCAACATCCCCAGCTTAAAGCAAGTTGGCAGGCTGGAAGTATCACATGTTCTTTCCAGCACACTAGAGAGAATTCTTACTACGCTCTGTTGTGAGGGGATGGGTACACTGGGTGAATATATAGTACCACAGTGACAGCTGTGCCCTAAAAAAACCCGTCTGCACGGGGTTCACAGTAAATACTGCTTAGCAGGAGCTCTGGGAGGCAGCGTACAAAGAGCAGCTGCTGCACCACCTTGAGAACTGCACATGCTGCCAGCCAAGCCCCCTCAACTCCACTCCAAAGGGGAGAGATATGGATCAGGCAGCATTTGAGTGGATGAGTGTTCAAATACTAATGAGAGTGCTTGTACAAACAGATGGATGGACACAGTTTTCCTACCCCCAAGGAACTCCTAATTTACAAGGCAGACAAAAATACATAGGAAGGCCTACACAAATGAGAAGCTGTTAATATAGCCTGCAGCGTTAGCCAGGGCCTCTTCTTCCAGCATTGAGCTATGCCTGACTCCATCCCGACTTCAACGCCAATTTATATTTTCTGCTTCTCATTTAAGAACAACATTTCAGATAATCAGATATTCACTAGCATTGGAAATGTGCAAAAGCACAGAGAATGAATATGGTCTCCTCTAGAATAGAAGAAATAATTAAAAGAAAATGTTCTTTTCCATAATCAGAAAATCAGAGACTACAATGTCTCAAAAAAATCCCTAAAAAAGGATTGGTCAGAGACTAAGGAACACTATGTTTCCTCTACAGAGAAAAGTGCATTTAAATATCTCCCGATTACATTTATGCAAGTATTTTTTTGCACAAAAGATTCCAACAAACTCTCAGAGTCATTCTAAGCTCTGAGGCTCTAAGCACCTGCAAAACTTCCTCTCTTTATACACAGGAGCATGACCTAGTGAGAGACATGCTTTGAGACCCCACTGCAGAACAGTTGCTGAATGCCCAAACTGAATCCTATATGCTATGCTCTCTAAAACTACAGGTAGTTACCTCTAGACTAGAGAGATCTCTTCCTCACCCATAGTAAGAAAGTTAATTGAGGAAATCCACATTATTGTTTCATAAATTAGTCACTTGGCATCCCTATCACCAAAATAAAAGTGTAAGAGCTACAAAGGGAAAATGTTTTTTCTTAGAAAACAGAAGGCAATTCTGGACAAGAAAAAATGCAAAGAAAATGAGTAAGACCCACTGGGATAAGTCATCAGGCAGGCAGAAATTCACCATTTCATTTGACACATTGCCAGAAGGCACAAAACATAAACAAGGAAAGAAACTGCCTAGATAACCTATACCATAGAGCAAGCATCCTATGGCTTTTATACCTTTCTGTGTCAGAGAGAAGAGCTGAGAAAGACCAATTAAATGTAAAGAAAAGACTTGGGAAACCTGAACATAACTACCCTTGCACATATCACTAACCAAACCTAAGGGAAACTTTCATTTTGCAGCTACCATTTGCCTGAATGATATGCCTCATTGTTTTCAATTCACTATTGGGCTTTAATGGCCTTTTTTGTTGTTGTTCTCCTTTCTGTGGTGTTTCTTCTATTGCTTTGGTTTGGCTTTTTATTTTTATTTTCCATAAGACAACAAGAACTGCCTTAAATGAACACTCATGGCATGTGCAAAATATGCCACTGACACCCTGAAGAGATTCCATTTACACTAAACAGAGCTGCACTGGCAAGCTGCAAAGACATTCTGAAGTGGCCTCTCAGGCTCTGCTTCATCTGTAGCTAGGAAGGAGATTACAACACATGTGAGAACACCCAAAATAGCTCTAATCTACCTCTCTCTGGTACCAGGAATCACAGCAGCACAGAGATTTTGTGGGATGAACAGTAAAGCACTTACAACTCAGGACACCCTGTGCTGAAACGTGTACTCCAACAGCAGAAGGGCTGGGGGCACTCCAGCCAGCCAGCTTACCTCATCCTCAGGAGTGCCAAGCCAGGCTGGAACAACGCCACCTTGATTACCACCAAAAATTTCCCTTACATGTAAGATCACTCACAAGCCTGCTTTTCATGCACAATATATAGTCTCTTCAAGGAAGAAGACAGACAGATGCTAGTCCTTCCTGCCAAGCTAACTAGACTCAGGTGATGAAAATAAGCCAAATGTAAAAGACTTTCAGCTGTGAAATGAAAGGAAGCATATAGGCATGCTTAGGGAATTGCCCTAGGCAAGGCTTTGGGGGATGTTTTGAGAGGCAAGTGTGAATACACCTGTTCCTATTTGCAAGATCATTTCATTCCCTGCCCCACCTCCACATTGTCGGATGGAAAAGTTTCAAATTCTTTATAAAAAATAAAGGGAAAAAAACTCCAATATTGTGGACTTTGGAGATTAGCTTGTTAGAAGCATGACTGCTCTATGTTACACCAACTATACAGATGACAGTAAAAGAGTGGATGTGGCTTTTTAATAGGATGTGTTGGTGGAACTAGAAGGTTACACAGCTCTTCATAGTGTGTGAAGTCATATGGTATGACTAACAATTATATCTCTTCCCCCAGTCTTTATCCAAATGTATCTGTTGGATGTATTCAGTCTGTTCTCAGCTAGTATCACACACTGTGCCAAGGTAGTGTATGCTGTGTATCTCACAGGAATTAAATGGAAGCAAAGAGGTGAGTCATGTAACGACAAATGCTGATTGTTTTGTTACAACAGGTTTTGAGAACCAAGTGACTGAGTTCTTATTTGGTATCAAGGAGTTCAATAACCTGAATGCAAATCAAAACCAGGAATAAAACTGAGGTACTGATTCTTAGCATTCTAGCAGCCCCCATGTGTGAGCTGATCTGTCAGCTTCCACAGGAGACCCCCTGCAGCAAATATACACACAGCTTCCAAGTGCCTGCAGGATCAGAACAGCCAAGTTTCTTCAAAGGTTCCCCCATCCTCTTCTTTGCTTCTCCTTTTCAAATTTGAATTCATTTTAAGGCAGTTGTATAAGGTGGGATGTTTTTCTGTGTTTCAAGCAGACAGATCTCAGTCATCAATATTGCCTGCTTCATTTTCAGCTTCCTCTACAGTCTGTGCAGCTTTTTAACCTGCTCACAGAAACACAATTTGTCTTGTCTCCCCCTACAACCATTAGCAATAAACTGAGGGGTTTATGTCTTGCTATTGGCCACTATGGTAAGATTTTCTTTTTTTCAAGTTCATTCTGCTTAATGTATCTCATTGTATGTAACTAAGATCATGATGCTTTATAACTTTGAAGGGCTTTTGGTTGGTCCTGCAACAATAAGGCCTGACTAAAAGGGCATATAAGACAATACTGAGAGGCTTAGTTTGGCAGTTAGTGCCTTCAGACACTTCTGATATTAAGCAAATTAAAATAGCTTTGAGCAAGTCCTGAGGTTCTGGCACAGATATGACTGATGTGTAAGTGACTCTTCTGCTCCTGCATGCTTGTAAATTAGGGTACATATTAAATGGATGCAGGCTTACATTTAATCGTTCTTTGAATGCATTTGTGTTCTCTTTGTTTCTGGCCACCAGATTACCAGGAGAGTTGTTCTTCCTCTGCTCACTAAAATACAAGCTGCCAGTTTGACACAGCAAATAGCAGTCATGTATCTAGTGAAGAAGTATTTAGTACTGAGCTGTGTGCTTCACCTACAGAGGGTAGACCAGCATAGCACACACCAGCTCACAGCTGTTTGAAGGAAAATGAGATGTAACACATGTCCACAGTGACAGAGGTGCTGAAGCAGAACTAAATTTGCAGGAACTGCACTTGGTATCATGCCCTTACTTTTGCATCTAAGGCTTTAGAAGGCCACAGTGCCCAACGTGAATCTGTTCCAAGTGGAGGGCCCAGCATTAAGCTGCCAGCATACAACATCAATGCCTCCCTAAACACCTTCTTTATTCACAGGAATAACTGATTTGTACCTGGAGCATTCATCGAAGCTCTGTGAGAGAATAAACAAAAGCACAGGTTTCAAACTTCAGAGAGTGAAGAATTCTTTTTAAGATCAAAGTGAATAAAACAGAATAGAAGCCAAGTTCCCCTGAGAAAGTGCAATGCCGATTTCTTCTGTAATAGGCTGTTTCACATTTAGTGCATAACATGACATCCCACCAGGCATCCCAGCAGGATCCCTGGAAATTTAAAAGATGTAGCAAGTAAAACAAAATTTTAACACATTTAACAGGTACATAAACTTTTGGATGTTTCAGGAAGCTAGGAAACTGTAGAGATTGAAGATGTTTGTTGTACCTGTTAAAATGTAATTACTTTGTTTTCCTAGCGATGTTCAATTGAGCACAGAGAGGCCACTTCCCCGGGTAAGCCACAGGAACCATGTTTGTTTAACAGGAAATTATCTGAACATATCGATATAATCTCAAATTGAAAAGGGAAATCATGTTATGTTGAAGATTGTTATGTTAAAGTAACATAACCTGAACTCTTAAAAAGGAAGGATCTTGTTTTTCCTTATTTTCAAAAATGAAAGCATCTCTGAGGAAGAATGTGGCTATTGATGAGGACAAGGTTTGAACTTTATTGATAGTATGATGATGCCAACACTGGTTTTAGGCATTTTAACCCATTAAAGTACAGCAATTTACAAAGATTTCCCACTGAGAGTTTGCATAGTCTAAGAACACACACATACACATGATTTTATTTGATAAAGAACAAACCTGTGACATGGATGGTTCTGGAAGGTAAAAGCATCTCTCTAGGTGAATTTTACATCTATTAGCTTTAGAATCCTGCCTTGCATAAGTGCAGTATCTTCCCACACATTTTACAGTGGCTTCAGAGCACAGAGCAGTATTAAGCTGACAAGTTTTCAAAAAGTGATTTTCCGTGGGTTTTTGCAAGTAGTATTTTCCATAACTCTCCAATAAAAAAAAAAATTATGTCACTTTAGAAAGCCTTCCTGTTTATAGACAAAATAAAATAATAGAAATGAATTGTTGTAACATACTGTCTGCACTGTCTGTAGTTAAAGGCTATTTAAAGACTCAAAATTAAAAGTCAGATTACTAAGATGGAAGAAGTATCATTTACTGCAAAAGACACACTGATTTTTGGTTCAACTAATAATGCTTGTTTAATTTGTGGTCAAAAAGAAGTCAGATCAGCTGGCTGTGCTATACACAAAAGTAACCTAAGCTGAGAGTCTTCTTTCTCCATAGAGAACAGCTTCATCAGCTCCCTTCCCCAGCCTGCACCATCTTCTAGGGAGAATTGGGAGTAAATGTCTTTTACAAAACATTACACACACAAAAAAAGACATTGTTATGAAAATGTACCTAAAGTCTTCATTAAACACAATTACTGTTTATGAGCCAAATGTTTATGTAATAAAATATGGTTTTAACAGGAACATCCCATAAAATTCAGAAGCCATAAGCAGATTTAGAAGAAGGTCATTAAAGAAATTAAAGACCTCAGCTAGTAAATATTTGTCTGTGGTAAATGGCTCTTCATTTAAAGTGATCTTGAAGATCCAAACAATGCCACTTACTTCTATTGCACCATGTCTTCTATGTTTATGCCCAAGTTTCAGACTGAAACTTGATGCAAAAATTCCCAACAACTAGAAGAAAAGCTGTTCTTGGAGATATTTCATTCTAGAGAAAGGCAGGAGTCTATCATCTCACAATTCTTAATTCAGCAGTGTGTGGAGCCTCAGTTATCTTTGGATAAGGTACTGGCTTTCTATTTTTATTTTCTTCAGCCTTGTTTGTGCTGACATGTTTTGAATTCCTCGTGGAGTTACCCAGCACCACAGGTGTGTGTGGAAGGGGATTCCAACTTGCAAAGCCTATGATCATAAGTGGCACTTGAAAGAAGGTATTAAGGCAGGAAGAGAAGCCTGATCAGAGTTTCCTCTCCAGCTGGCATCCTGTTATGGACAGCCCTCCCCTTCTGTGCTGCTCACCCTGCTGATTAACAGGTGAGGGTTAGAAAGCTTTCAGTCTCATTGGGAATGCTAAGAAATATCCCATCTTAATACATTCTTCAACTTTATTTTGTGCTACATTCCAGAGACTCAATTGAAAACATCCATCATTTCAATTACAGAGAGCAAAGTGGGCACCCATCAATTGTGAATGAACTTTCTGTCAAACCAAAAAGCCCATGCAAAAACCATCCTGCAGATCTGCCTGTGCTACTGATTTTGCTGGTTAGTGATACTTTTACCTGTTAACTTGGGGACCAACATTTCTGCCAATTCCTTTTTGGGTATTCTGCGTCTTGCCTGTTTTATCTCAGATTTGGTGTTCATCACTTACTGGTCTAAGCAGCAACAAGACAGGGAAGTGTTTTTCTTCCAGAGCACATATGTTTAAATGGAGTGTTTCAAGAAAGGCCTTGAAGAGGCTGATCTCCAACTCTCACTCCTCTGTTTATTCCTATTTCTTTCAGGTGACTACCTGTACTTGGAAACATCAAGTATTTCTACCAGTTTGGTAGTACTATCAATGCTTTAGGAACTTAGTGTGAGTATTCCAAAATGGGTTAAACATTCGTATCTAATAAATATTCTTAGGTAACAAAAATTAGGAGCATAAATTGAGTGAACACCATCATTAGCCAGCTTGGGATACTTAAGTAGGCTTCAGAGAGAAGAATATGCTTCTGATTCTTAGTTTAAGATATGCCTTCATGCTCAGTTCAGAGCATAGCTCCTTAAGGATCATTAGGCTGTGTAACTTATGCAGAAGTAACAGAATTAATCTGCAGGGTGCCTCACTTCCATTTCAAAGTTGTACTTTTAACTTTAATTTCTTTAATGATAAGTGCAGACATTTTTCTCTGCAAGCAGAGGCTGTAATGAGCTCCATACCTAGTCACAATGAGTTTCTAAACTCTGCTTGTCCAAATTAGGAATTTTTCTCTCCTGTTCCAGAGTAAACATGCTAATTATGATAATCTGGTTGTGTATTTTATTAAGGAATAAATGTTCACAGGACATCTATTTAAATCCATGGAAGGAATGCAATCAAGTTCAGAATTTGCCTTAACAGTATGTTCCTTGGCTACATTAGACACTGTCTTCTGCAATGGAGCATGTCAAAATAATTGGTTTGGAAGAGGCAGCAAGAAAGTTGTCATTTGACCAAGAAAGAATTTCAGAAGGTCTAAGGTAGTATGCCTTTCTGTGTCCAGTTTGTCTTTTTCCCTTCATTTGGCACCAAACAAACTGCTGAACAATGAATTGTATAGACAAGAAAATATGACAGTTACTTTAATAGGGATTCCTGCTGCTAGTGAAACCATTATTTGCCTGATACAAATGAGGAATGAAAGGAACAAAGAAAAAACTTTAACCCCTTCACTTTGATGTCAAATGAGGACTTATTTTAACTGCAGGACAATGAGCTACATCACTGTATTTTTTCATCAAGCAAACATCTGAATGACTAAACTAAAGTGACATTTTGAACCACATAAAGAAAAAAATTACTATAAAGCAGATTGATGTATTCTCTAATATCAGCACACAAATCTCAGATTCAGCCAGTATTATGACTGATGGAATTATGAAAAATCTCTCTTCTAGGCAGTTAGATTTACAGTGATATTTTTCAGAGCTGTACACCCACATGGAAACAAAGTTTGTAGGCATTTTGAGTTTTAATATGTTGTCAGAGTTTGATCTTGGTCACAATGAAACTTCTCTAGTTTCATTTTTCATCTGTTTTCTTTTTTTTTTTTATATCCTTCCTCTTACAACATCTTGTTCGGTTACCTTGCTTAGTTTCATTAATCATGTTTGCAGAGAAAATATTTAAATACTGTCAGTGCTAGAACTTTGATGGGATCAACATCAATGCTGTAACAACTGCAATGGCAGCAGAAAACATTTCTCAAAGTGAGTATGCGGCTATTTAACAAACAGGAGGCTTTTACTTCAGACACCAGGAAGCGGAAATAAATGAAAATAAGGAATGCTTGGATGGTTATTGGACAGCTGGGAAGATTCCAGGGGCAGACAAAAGTGCCAAATGGAGCCATATTAGTAATCTCTCTTTATCCTGGGATGGGTCTTCTATTTATAGAATTATACAGCCCTTGAAGAAACTATAAGATTGCATATGTAAATGATACAGGAGTAACACATGCATTTTACATGAAACTGCCTAATAAAATCCAAAGATGCTCCCAAAATTTTAGCAGACCTGTTTTACATAGTACCACATATTATGTCCATCTGGTTGTCTCAGCTGGTGACAGGCATTTTCTTCTGAATGGCCTTCCTCTCTGCATTTTTGTATCATTTTTAGTATTGAAAGAAATTCACCCTCCACCTTCTGCTCACATTTTTCATGCATCTCCTACATAAAATCCTCAGAAAAGACTTCCTTAATTCCAGATCATACCAGTCAATCTTCTGGGTCATATTCAGTCCAACAATTCATATGAAAGGAATTTCACAGAGTTACCTCCTATTCTATGTCAAGAAAGGAAATATTTCATGACATTATTCTTCAACAGCTATCCCAAGTAAGAACTAGAAAAAGACTTCTACTATTCTGTCTTGCATTAAGACTGAACTAATTTCATGAGCAATGTTATGATGTTCATGCCTGAACATTCACTACTAGAAATAGCATTTTAAATGCAAAATTTTATCAAATTGGAGAGACTCACAAGGCTGCAGAGGAAAGTACGAAGTATGGACAGTAGCTGATATCAAAGCTATATGCATCAACCACTCAGGGAAAACATAAAAGCCTAGATTTACCTAGTGGTCTTTCATATGGGACACACCAGGAATTGGAGGAAATTCTCTTGTTTTTAACAGTGAGGAATCAAAGGTTCTTCCACACACTTTGAGTAACAGGGCCCAGACCTTCCCTGGCTCTGTACTTCAGGGTAATAAAGTATGGAAAATAAAGAATCAGCATCTTTCACAGTGACAAAACAAGACATCAAACAAGATTTTGGGCAAATGACACAGGAGACTGGTATAAACAAATCATCCAGGCATTTAAATAAGTTCCTTATAAAAATACAAACAGAAAAAGAAAAACAAGAGAAGCTGAGACATAAGAGAAAGAGAAAGCTTATTTTACAAGTTTCTTGCTATGTCAGAGAAGAACAAGATATTCTCCACTTCAAAACATCTAAGATTATCTCATCTGCTGCTCTCTGTGAATACCACAGACAGAATTGATATGAAAGCATGGATTTCAAGTTCTATGCTACTTTGCTCTGCAGTCTAGGTAATATTTCTAGCATCTGTTTCAGCCTCTATGAACAGATTTGCATTGATAGTGCGGAGGTAAAAGCTCCACAGACAATAAGGTGTTGGTTGAGTCTCTCTGAAGGCCCCTTATCCTTTTTTATCATGCATGACCGTGTAAGAATGTGCAATGCAATCATCCAGAAGGAAAAAAAGCACTAGGCTGTCAAGCTAAGCCTTTGCTGGCTGCAACTCAGATATGACACAAAGTCATACCCATCTTATGTAAAAATTGATAAGAAGGCTGTGTGCTGTTTATGGTATATCAGTGTGTAATTAAAAAGCCTTGTGCTTATATCAGTCGGTACATTGATAATCAACTCTCAGGGGAAAAAAAACCAAAACAAACCAAAGGAAAAAACAGAATTGAGAACTGAAAGTGTGAATATCCAAAGTTGTTAAATCCTTCTAAAGAAGGAAGGACAAAGAACAGAACTGCTCTAAGATTAGCAGCTTTTGAAACTGCATTAGCACAAGTACCTTCCCCAAGTAAGATGTGAATAATGTTGCTGTAAAAGTTAGAGAGTCAAGGAGTCTCATGCAGGAAATTAATTCTATTGTGTACATTGTTCTTGTGACCCAGCCCATTTGTTTTGCAGAACCAGAGAACTTTTTCTGTCCTGACACCACTCTAGAAATAATACTTCAGTAGAGGAAAAATATTACAGTCCCAACTCCCCATTACTTTCCACAAATTTATTCTCTTCAGTGCAAACACAAATATTTCAGTTCCTCTGTTAATTGCTTTGCACTACAAATGCCTTTATAACTGCCAGGCAATGGTAAATCAGAGTGTTCATTTTCACCTCAGGCATGACATCAGTGATTTTGTTTTAAATCACATTCAGAAAACATATCTTGAATTTACAATAAAGTTTTAAAAGCTCTTCTATTCCCTCTGTACTTTTATGTTCATGTTGGTTTTATGAGTGTGGAAGTAAAATTAAGGACAACAGGCAGCCTGATGCTCCTGTCCCAAAAAGCAACCTCCCTGCTTTTCTTATCAAAGTAAGAACTTGTAAGTCCATTTCACCCTTACATCTGGGAACCCTCTCTAATGACTATGGCTAGGGCCAGAGCAAATACTTCACAAAAGAGACTCACATATAACTTGCCATTTTGCCAAGTCAATGTGTAACACACCTTCCTCTTTGTACAAGAGTCGTCTTCTGCTCCAGTGTAGACACTCAAAGCACACTATCTTTGCAACTTTTGAATGACATATAAGTTTAAATAATAGAAAACAAAATTTGAAGTTGCCTTTGTTGGCAGAATGCAGACAACCAGCCCATGTTAGTGGCAGAAGGTCACTAAAATATTCCACAGGTCAGAAAGGTCAGAAAAATATTCCACAGAATCAAAAGGATCTGTGTACATTTGTCTGTAGTGCAGTTCAGCATCTCCTTGTCATGACAAACCTATGGAGCATAGAGATCCATTAAAAATATATATATACATATAATGGATGTAGGAGAGACTGGATTTCAGAGTTGTACACTTATTCCACTGGGAAGAAAGGATGACTACAGAACCTTCTGAAGTAAACATGAATGAATACTAAGAAAATAACTTTTTTTCCCCCTTAAAACCTTTCTAGCTTTCTGTAATAAATAGAAAAATCAACTGAGAAACATTATCCACGTGTAGATAGTGCAGATGCTCAAAGACAGTCACAATATGTTAAGGTGCCAAAAGCCTGATGAATCTGTTTTTGTACAAGCTATAGACAAAGTGTTTATGAATGCATAGTGCATCTATTTCCATAGTGGACAGTAATATTACAACATACCACTTTGTTAACCCACCATCCAAATTCTGTTGGTACTGATATTGGAAAAAGTTTATTTTTAATATAAATGTATATCTTAAGTTATAATAGTATTTTCTGTATTTAGTAACACAAATTGATGTTGCTGAAGCCTGACTTAAAAGTATTTAGTACAACAGCACTTAGCAATATATTGACTGCCCTAAGTATATTTTTACAAGTGGAGTTTATTTGTCACATAAATTGTTTTGCCTTGTTAAAACGTAGTCCTCTAGGTGGCCTGTGCTTTTATACACAGCCCTGTTCATGAAGGGCACTAATCCATATTATTACATGTACTAAATACCAATTAATTCTCCCTTATGAGTTATGATAAATGATTATTTTAGGGTGGAGCTATACATTTTCCAAAGGGTCTTTATCACAGCTATGTTGACAGGACTTTAAGTATGGTGGTATGCTTAGTACTCCCCTGAAGTAGCTGAAGTATGTGCCACAGCAGGTGCCACAAGTAGAACATAGATTTGCTTTGACATTAAAACATAGGGTATAGAAAAAGTGCAGGGTTGTTTGATGGATTTATAAAAGCATATGTTGTGAATGGTTTGGAAAAGTGGAGCCTTCAGGGTACAGCATTAGAGTCAAAGCTAACTCAATTTGAAGGAATCCTGCCTTGTCATGGCAACAGTTCTCTGTACTTCATGATTGTCTGGGTATCTGTCATTAAAGAAACATTTTGCCACCTCTAAGGGAAAGTTCACGGAACCTTTTGGGCACATTAAGACCAAACTATTAAAACATGCTCTTTGAGCTTTAAGGGACACATTTCCACCAGAGAACTGTAAAAATTATACTTGAATCTGTTTTACATTTCTTGAATAGTTTACATTTCTTTCCCATTTTTGACCATGCCCTCTTTGTAAAAACTTAAATCCTGAATTTTTGCACCAACTCCCAGTGTCACAGGATGTTGGTAATCAAAGAAGTCCTAGCTCTTCAGGGACAACATGGCATAGAAGGTGACAGCTTTCACCAAAGGATCTCTCTGATCTATGACTTTACGTCCCCAGCCTAGAGTGACCAATTAAGTCCCACAAAGTAGGAGATGGGAAGCTCCTCCTCATTAGCCACAGCTAAACCTCTCTGCCAACACGTGCTTCTTGCATCCATGAGATGACATTTGCTCCTCTGCTTTCCACAATCAATGTGAAAATGTCACTGTGGTTGTGATCTCGCCAATTTTTTCCCACAAATATTTTTTCACATTGCCTTGTACTTTTGGCCTTTGCAATGTCATTCTACAAAGACATTGATTATTCCTTTACTAATACCCCAATGATAGTATAGTATTTAGTTTTCATTTTCTTCATCCATCTGCAAAATCAGTTTTTGCTTTCTGTATGAAAGGTCACAGACAATTTGCAAAAAATTAAGTAAAATATCTAACCAGTCTGCTGGATAGTCAGTTGATGGACTTGAGTGCCAAAACTGCAACTAAAAAAATCTGTAAAAAATAATGGAATCATCCCAACTGCAACTAGGAAAGCAGCCTAGGCAGTGCATACATTTCCTAGATTAGCCCTAAAATATTTACACAGCCATAAAACCTCAATCTCACTAGTAATTAAAGAAGCCAGAGCTAGATTCCCAGATAGTGAAAAAAAATTACATCCTACAGTGGTCAGTCTCCTTAATAGAGTTATATTAGTTTATTCCAGCTAAAAATATTGCCCCTATCTTAGTGACTGTAGAATTTCTCTTACAGATGAATTTTAACATTATGGTAAATAGTATATTTTCCAAGCTATTTTTATACACAAATGATTGAGAATAGTGGAATTATCCTTCAACTCAGAAGGCTCTCTTGACGAAGATATTCCCCTGTAACTTCACAGAACCAGTGGAATTATACCAAGAATAAATCTGTTCCAGTATCTTCAGTTACTCTATTTGGAAACCAGTCATTTGCCTGACCTTCAGTGCAATGCTAAAAACGGAGTTTGTCTGTCATCAAGAGCCAGTGAGATTTCAGATAAAACAGAAGTCATGGCTCCTGCAATGAAATTCCAGGAGTGTCCATCAAAGGCTTGCCAACAATAGCATCTCAGTCAAGACTTTCATACTTTGATAAAACTAGGGGAGAGGGGGAAGAGGGGATTTGACATTGGGAATTGGCCATGTCACAGCAACTTATGGCTCACTCTCAACTATACAAATCCAAAATAATTCTTTAATTATATTCTACTAAAATTTTATGAGGTGAATAGCTTTGATTCTTTAAAGGTCCAGTAATTTCTCACTCTACTGAAAGTTTGCTTTTTGGTTTTTTTTAGTTGGCTGTGAGGATTTTTACCCCTCTGGGGGAACATTCCTTCCAACTACCAGCACCACAGTGTATTTAAAATAACATACAGAGCAACAAAAAATGAATCAGGTCTCTTCTAAACATCAGAGTAAATATTGTGAGCAAGCAGTGAAGTGGAAGCAGGACTTCCTTGTTTAAATTACAGTAGATCAATCTTGTCTTCACTAGACTAAAAGGACTGTTATAGAAGGACAATTGTCAGGCAAGATTTCAAACTTCTTCCTTATGGTCCCATGCCAGTATATAGGCTTAAAGTACTCTCTCTTCTGTCAAACTGGCATTTGTCTTGACATTACTTAACCTGAACTTAAATCTCAAAATACCATTGCAGTCCTAGAGAATATTGCCCAAAGCTTTGATAGTGAGAGATGGCAATAGAAAAAATGACTAGTCATTTCCACATGCAGCTTAGATATCCATCAGTACATACAATGCTTCCAATATCTTGGAATATATGCTTACATTTCTAGTATTTTCACAGTTTGCTCAGCCTTGTAGCTCCTTTCGTTTCTACTTAGAGGATATAAATGGTTATATTTATGTTGAGACTATGGATAACAGTGGGTTGGAATGAAGCCAACGAAAAGAATATCATGTAACATGGTCTTCCCTTCTCCCAAAATGGACAATGTATATTTTAAACAAAAAATAAAGTCCTGTCCTGGTCTCTCTTACTGGTCATTGCAATGAAAATTAACCATAAAAAAAAAAACCAGATTAGGGAGTGTCAGAGGTAAGAATGGAAAGGAAAATACTTCAAGACAATATCAAGGATCACAGAAGTGAAAGATGTATTTCAAAGTTAAGAGGATGTTAAAATTCATATTATCAATTTTTAAGTGCAACTTCTAAGCAGCTGTCCTTGAACATGAGGCCATGGCTCTCTCTCTGTTACATTATCTAATTGAATTGAGGACTATCACAGTGCAACCTACTTGCACTACAAAGTGACACAAGTCACCAGAGGAAGGGAGGAAAGTGTCAAGAGGCACAACCAACCAATGGCTATTTGTCCTTGGAATGAAGCTGCACAAAAAGTAAAAAGATACCATCAAAACAGCCTGGATTTTACTTACTCTGGTATCAAAGCAAGGAAAACTGGGCAAAAAGTAAGTAATGGTGTGACAAATGGCAGAGAAAAGCAAAAAAAGAAAAAGAGAGGGGTTTTCTTAGGCCCTTAGCATCTAAAGATAAATACACAAGTCCCAGGCAGTAGACACTCAGTAGGGAAAATAGGGAGAACACCTTTTGTGTTCCAACTAAAAATGAGCCCGATTAAAAATGAACTCAACTAAAAATGTACAAGGACATTGCAAATCACTGCCTTTTTCATCTGTTCTCAGTATTTGATATCTTTCTATTAAAACATACTTTTACTTGATTATTTGTTGTTGTTAACAGATAAACCTAGGAATCTGGAGATGTTAATTTTTATGACTTTACTCAATAAATACATGAAAATATTCAAATAAATACTAAGAAACAATTATTTGTTTCAAATTCACCTCTTCAAGGAGGTCACCATCATCTCTTTTAAGGTGTTACAATTTAGCCAGAAATAAGCTTCTCTCGTGACATACTGAGAAAATTAGTTTTTACTGAGTACCCCATTTTTGTCATTGCTGCAATGGTGCGAAGGTATGAAACAGCTTCAAAAGTTGGCATGTACCCTTTATTAAAAAAAAAAAAAAAAAAACCTTTGGCAATTTGGGGGGCTTTTCTCAATAGCTCCTGACCCCTATTTTGCTATGGCAAAATTGTGTTGTCTGCAAGGAAAAAGATAATATTTTAGAGAGTATTTTCTAAACATTTCACTTCACAGCATTAGTGTATCCAAGGGCAGTAGCACACTGGTGTGGATGTATGGCACAAATGGTCTCAGACAGTAGCCAAGATGCTTTATAGGGAGACTGAAACTAAAGACTTGTGGCATCCAGGCCAGAACATTCACTGTGGATGTTCTAAAATTAAACACCAGCAAAGCAAGTTTATTCCTACCTAAACCCTTTATCCATGCATTGAACCAAGAGGCTTAACAACCAACTAGATGGTGAGAGCTCTTCCCTGGCCTCCTAAGCTTGCAGATACATTTAATATTGGAACCCAATCCAATCTCTGCAAAACCAGCGGAGGAGGATCAAGACTTAATGGAGACAAAAGAAGTAATATTGTTTACCAGTCCTCTTAACAATACTTTCCTCAGCTAAAACTAATTAAAGATCCAGTTAATAAGGGAAATAAGGGCTAAATTATAATAAAACTACTTTGTACTGCTTTCTAGTCTATAAAGAGCTTTATTAAAACAAAATTTAGAGACCAAATTAAACATTTGATCTAAATACTCAGAGTAGCAAGAAATAAAGACATCTACCCATATCATCAAATGGCATGAAACTCAGATCCAGCCTGGAATTCTTTCCCTATGAGAAAGATCAACATATCACAATGTACTTATAAAATGTAATACTGTACAAGAGAGTGTCCTGCCTCCTTTCCAGGTTGTCTTTAGGACACATGAACTCCAGGGAATCGTGGGTGGAATGTATAAAAGATCTTATTGCAGCTGCTGGTACTGCATCTGTTCAAGGGATAAATAAAGCAGCTAAGTTCTAGTTTTGGTTTCATACATTGCCAGTCCCTTGACATGCATAGAAATTATATACCACCTCCTCATGTTGTCAATCACAGTGAAAATATGTCTTCAATATTGTGGAAAGGATGATCACTTCTTTTTGCTAGCAATGTTCCCACAAGCTGGGATAACCTCCATGACAAGTCACACACACTGGAAAAAACATAAAGCACTTCATTTTCTTCCAGAGAGTAACCTGTTCACGTAAATTATCCATCTTTAGACTTTTTCTCATTTTTCCTAGGAAAGAATTGGGTCTAGATAAAACTGATGCGAAATTAAAGCTGAACTAATTCACTAATTATCTAGACCTTCAAAAAAAAGTTTATTCTCTTTTGTTTCCCTTCACCACCACTTAATCCCCATGTTTTGGCATGTGGAATTTATGGAAATGTTCTCAGTTTGTAATTTTTATATATACATTTTAAACAATATTAATGTATTTTACTATCCATGCTCAGCATATTCAAAGAAAAAGTTGGAGATTACTATTAGGATTCCACTTTGCAGAGTGAGGAACCACTGCTACGAAGAAAATTAAGCACAGATATGTAGGGAAAGGGAATTGCTGCTGAGCAGGACAAATCCATCTTTTTGTGGAACATGGGACGTGTGGCTGTAAAAGGAGCAAAGTCCCTTCCAGAAATGTCAGTGAAGATGCACTCTATTGTCAACACAGAAGTGATATTGGTATTATTTGCAGCTTGGGTTCCTTAACAGAGGCTGGAGAAGACTATTTAATGCAGCAACACGTAATCAGAGAAACAGGAAACCCCCCAGCTTCACACAGAGCAGTCATGAACTTCCATGTGGCATCATATTTAGCCAGCTCCTTCCTGCACATTCCTGCTCTGTCCCTTCATGGCTCTACAGGACATGATAACACCTTTTGGGAGTCCAGGTCTTTCACTTCCCAAATGCAGTCTTCATCTTTTTGCTCCTCCACTCTAAGTGCACTTAATCTGAACAGCATTGAAAGCTGGAGCAAAGAAAGGATAGCACATGCTGGTGAGGCAGGATGTGGGAATAGAGCAAGGAAAGGAGGCAAGGGAAAGAGACCACATAAGCATCCAAGGCATATGGAAGGAGCAGAGAACAATCTCACATGGAGTGAGGATTAATGCCAAGAGCCATCATTACTTGTCCTTGCAGATGGCTGCTACAGCTGAGGCACACAGCCCTCAAGGGTGGGACAAAGCCTCCCTCAAAAGAGAGGAGAGCTTTGCTATTCCTCTGGGGTGAAACAGCAAAACAGTTCTGGACCTCAATAATCTGTTCACCCTTCCCATGAGGTGCCAACAGTCTGATACCTACAACTCTGTGTACTCAGCCTGAACTACTGAGAACTATAGGGCAAACCAGCACGTGTTTCAATTTTAGAAGTGTTGCCCTGAAAAGAAGCAGTACCAAGCAGTGGGCAATCAAAAAGGGAAGAGGTTGCAGTTCAGGTAGATGTGGTTTGCTGCTGTCCACTCAACTGATGATGCTTGCAGACTGCTGACCACTTCTTGTCATGAAGAAAGCAAAGCACACATGTAATAGAGAGATCCTCATTCACCCACCCCACAGTTGGCAGAAGGATGAAAGGATTTCATCTTGAAGAATTTGTTACTTAATTTAAGCAAAACAGTGAGATAATAATCTTTTAGACAGGAAAGGAATTTTGACGGTAGGATAGGTTACAATTCTTGTCAAAAAAAAATCAGCAGAAAGACTAGTAATTTTTTCCTACAATAATTAACCTTAGCCATTGCTCATGAAAAAAGCCATCTTACTTTGACTTATTTTTTAAACACCTGCCATAGTACTAACTGCCCTTAGCCATTTTTGAACCCACTATGATTGGGTAAGGAGAGAATGCTGACATTCTCAAATAGAACAGGAAGGTCCCAGTGACCCTCAGGATCAAGGAAAGGCAGCCCAAATTCACCCTAATACCAGGGCACTCAGATTTGGCACTATGCACCAGAATCTGGGGTTACATGTAGTATTTTTGGAGTTTTGGATAAGATGTCCCATTCCAGAAGCTTGAGGTAAACGTAGCATTGGTTCCAATTCAAAATAGCTTCCTAAGTTACTGGATGCTTTAAATATAGCATGAGAGTCCCACAGAGGCTTCTCAAGAGTGTGCATGGCACCCCAACCAGGTATAGCAAGTACTACAATGCACTGCAAATATTTTTATTCATGCCACAAAGACTAATTGTCACTAATGCTGGCATCAAACTGAGAAGCCATAAATTGTTTAAAGTAAGCATGTGCCCTTAAGCCTGGTACTTTTAATAAGAATAAGGGTTTATGTCTGTATTAGGTATGGCTAAGCAAGAGAGGCATGGAGCCAAAATAGCCCAGGAGCTGGAATTTGGACTCTGAGTAAGGGAAAGGTGGGAATAGGGTGAGACCATGTGAAAGGCTGTGTTCCTCCTAATCCTCAGCTGCCATTGCTACAAATCAAGTGTATTTGGAAGGATTTTGGAGAAAGGTTAAAACCTATTTATGCACTGTGTCGAGGCAGTGAACACCTGTGGCATGGATGATCACAACACCAGCTACGCACGTGGGAAGTGCAGAAAGTAACTCTACCCTTGTCAGGGGATTTGCATGCCTTTAAGACATTTGGCCCATTTCATCTTCCTAAAAGAAGAGCAAGATCTCATTGACGCTTTGGAAAATGGCTGCTAACCACCACTACCAAAGAGTCACCTTGTAGGAAGCCCATTCAAGATATCATCTGGAGTCATTTTTAAGCTGAAAATGAATTTTTTGAGGGTACCTAATTACAGGTACTTTCTTCCCTCTATTTACATGTGTGCTTTTCTCCTGTAAATCTCTTAGAAGAACACAAACAGCTTTACATTTAGGGAAATATTATACTCTTCATGGATCTGAAAACCAGAAGATTTTAGAACTGTCCCCAAATGATACCCAACAGTAAGGCTGACCTAAGCTTCAGGGCAAGCTTTATGTGACCAAGCTTTATTTCTTTTACTACCTGAATTTTATGATAGTAGATAAATAAAATACTTTTTTAAAAAAAAGCATAATCTGTAACACATTTTGATAGGTGATACCTGTTAGCTTTTAAATATACAATGTGACTTATGGGTCAACACAATGTGCCTTAACAGCACATTTATTGAGATCCTTGTCCTCACTCTGTACCAGCAAAAATGAAATTCTTTATGGATTAATGAATGTCATTTAAGTATCATAGCATACTTCTACCAAATTAGTATTTAGGAATTTAGACAACTGTAATAGAAACCCTATCTGGATATTTTGTTCTCAGGTAACCTTTTTATTAAGGCTTTAATTACACTAGTACAGAAGAAACAGCCCTTTAACATGCTGTGCATAGAAACCATTCTTTTCCAATTAGCATTATTAATTTCTACCAGCACAGTACTGCTGACATTGCCAGACAAGGTTTTAAATTAATTTATTTCCTCAAAACTTGCAGTTGCAATTGTCAGCAGAAATTTCTCTCTTTCCTCTCCCCTTCTCACGATGTTTTAACAGGTACTACTAATTTACCTGGCTAATCTTGCAACAAAACTAAGTGGAAAAGAAGAGCATTATCTCATGTTGCATTGAACACTATTTAATGCTATTTAATGCATTAAAATGGTGGGACCTCAGGCACCCACATGCAGACACTTCTAGTTACACGCAAACTGGCTACATGAGATTGTCCTCTCAGCTAGCTGCAGCCCACCATGAAAGCTAGAGCATAGTGAAGACTATTGCATTTTGCACACAATTTTCCACATTGCTACTCAAGGTCGGTGTTATTTTGTATTTAAATATCCACGTTTTTGATAGTTATCCTATAACATACACTTTATGCTACTAATTAGGTAAGATGGGAACTGCTGTTGCTAGTATAGAAAGTTAATGATAACATATTTGCAGAGCTAATTTCTCTTTGTGTTCCAGTGACTGGAGAATATTTTGCAATAATGTATTCAGAATGGAGATAATGACAGTTATCTGCAGTGTTATTAAGACAGCCATTTACAGAGTTCAGACATCAGACACTAATAAAAAGTTTTATCTGAAAAAAAGCTTAGTGTGCATTTTAATTGTAAAGTACTAACAGTTCAGCAGCTTTAAATTCCTAATTTAATGGTTACCTCCTGATGTTTACTCATTCTAAAGGATCTGCAAAATTATTAACTTCAATAATAATTATGTAAATCTGAGGACTTCCTGAAATGCTACATCAACTATATTCTCATACAAGTAAACTCTAGGTCAAAGACAGAACAATGTGTCAGACCACATTATCCAGTTGCTAGGACACACTGTCAAATCTTAAAACAAGAGAAAAAGGAGTATAACTAATTTGAGCTGTGAATCTGTTTCCTTATGTAAAGAAAACCTCCAAGAGCTGCTGTTATCCCCAGTTGAGAATTCAGTTTTTCACTAGTCTTGAGCCCATGTTTCCCACAGCTAACACTATATGCCTCCTGTTCAAGGGAAGAGCTGCATTTCCCCTTCTTTTGCAGGAAAGAAAGCTGCAAAGTTACTTTATTAACTGAGCTGGCAATTGCACAGATGTTATTCAGTCCAGTTATTTCATAGAATGAGCTCTTTTCACAGATAATGCCACACAAGTATTGATGATTCAGCTACAATCCTATTCCAAATTAAAAAGCATTTAGGAGGTGAAATGAAGAAAGGGTTTCAAACTCATGGGATATGTATCTTGTATCTGAACAGTCAGAACACCAGGTTTAATGATCTAGCACCATTTAAACCAGAACTTCAGCTATTACAGGACATTACTCACATTTATCTGGCCTATATTCTACCAGGGTGTTATGTTTCTCCTGAAATTCAAAACAGATAGAACTCAAGAACACAGCCTTAAATAGATGATTTCTGCACAGCATCTGTGCAGAGCACATAATGCTCCTTATATACCCCTGACCTTCAGCAGTGGACTTAGTATTTAGTGATTACTTTAATCACAGAAACAGATAAGAGGGGCTGCCTTGTGCTCTGAGTATGTACTTGATTTAAAGGAGAAATCATTTGACCAAGAGCTGCAGCTAGCTACATACTGTTCCTGAAAGTTATTTTGTCAAGTACACTACATGCGTTCAAATCCCATTGCGTTATCCTGCTACAGTTTAAATAAAATTGTAATAAAAGCACTCTTCAACAAATAAATCTGAGTTTAAAGTCCCAACAACAAGCTTCATGGATTTTTATGAATATTTTCTGCAAGGAAAGAAAACAAAAGCTTCTTACTTCTAGCATGACTGTTTTTACTCAAAAGGGAAAAATAACCCTTTTGGGTTATTTTGGAATGGCTTTGGATACAAGCTCTGGTGAAACGTCCATTGGGATTACTTCTCAGACCTGACACAGTATTTTTGATCAAGTCAAAAATGTTGTCTACCTCACAATAACTAACACCTTAACTCTTAGAGCACCTGCACAGCCATGTTTAAACCTCTGTTTTACTCAGAGCAGAGACCTCAACTGCCTCCCTGACAAACTGGGACTTTTTGATCCCCAGGTGCCAGGACCTATTTCTCTGGTCCAACAAATATTATTTAAATGGAGAGCAAATATAGAATTTGCTCCCTCTTTCCTTGTCTGAACAGACATGACACTTGTGTCTGATGAGACATGCAACCTTATCATACAAATGCCCTGTACACTGAACTGCCATTTATAGTACAGATGCTGTCTACTGGAACATCTCAAATAAACAATACCTAATCAGGAGGCTGAGGAGTTACTTGTAGGGTTCAGTCTCACAGAAACACAATTTCTGATGTAGCTGTAAACATACCAGAACTGGCTTGCAAATTAGTTTGGAAGCAAACATAGCACATCAGATAACTGGCACTCTCCTAGGATACTGACATTGTTTGTATATATAACAAATAATTGCAGGTAATAAAATTCACAATGCTATAACTTCAGATGAGGTGACTGTTACTCGAGAAGTAATCAACAAATTAAACAGATTATCATAAAGAAATGCTGATGCTCACAGAATAGTTGTTCTATCAAAAAAAAAAAAAAGTTTCAGAGTGTCCTGAAAAGGAACTATTTTGAGTTAAACTGTAAGAAGGTTGGAAGAATGTGAAGCTGCTAAAGCATAAGAAATTACTACAGTTTGTCTAGGCATAACATAGTCATTATATTAAATGGCTCACTTCCTTCTCAGAAGTTGACTTGGTCATTTGAACTTTAAAGGAAAAAGGAAACATCTCTACTGAGTAATGGTTAAAAAGGAAGACTCCTAGACTTCTAGAGGACATGAGACTTATCTGTTAGTTTTGTAGAATATCAACTATTATAAATACTAATCTATATCTTTTGGTATAGTGAAGGACTTATTTGGAGATCAAAAAAAAAACCCTCTCAAAGCTAAAGTTGCAGCTTTAGGACAGCTATTCATCAGTCTGATTCACCAAAGGTGGATGCTTAACAGGTGATGTGGTACCAGCACTTCAAGAGAACTTGCTGAACTGTTTCAGTTCACTCAATACAGGTAAAATGCATTTTTCTGATTACAGTTTATGTACAGCACCACATGGCCATTCAAAGGACAGCTGCAGAATGCACAGAGCCTGACCCAGATCATCTGAGGCTTCCCCGCATTCAAGAATAGAAGAAAAAAAGTGAAGAGGGATGGCCTTCCCTCCTCAGCTGCCTGTTGTAAGGCACTGATAGGCAACAGCCCACAGGAAATGAATACTCTCACACAGCTCCTCTAAAGCAAAGGCAGTGACAGCCACAGTTTGGCATATGTATGCTAGGGAGGGGAGGAGGGACAGGAAGCAATCAGCAAGAGATGCTGATAAAAGGAAAGAGCCTAACAACTCTGAGAAAAAACCTTCCTGCTCCTGCAGAGACAGACTGCAAAATGCTAGACCAGGGTTTTCCCCCAGACTCAAAAAGCTGTTTCAGGTTGCTTGTAGCAGAGTCAGTATACAGATCAGCTAATTTAATTCTTTTTGTAGCAGTGTTTGCTGTTTTCCCTCCCTGGACTTACATATTCACCAGATTTCAACATTTTCATCACTTAATTGAATAAAGAAGAGTATTTCTTGAATGTTTTGTTTTGTTTAAACACTATCTCCTGTTCCAGGCTCTGGCTTTTGATTTGGAACCCTAGCAGCTAAAAAACCTCTCTATTAGGAAATACAAAACTGTATAGATTACCACAGTGATTTAGATAATATTTCCACTACCTCAGATAACAGCTGCTCCTTCACACCTTTCAGCTCATTGCATCAACTGCAAGCCAGCCTGTGTCACTAGAAAAGTTTAGTGTTCAGAAATAAAGACTCAGAACTATATGAAGACATTCTGTTATTGCATCCAACCATGTACAATTGTACCATCTTAGGTAACATGGCAACCAAGCACTTAGATAATTAACTATGTCCAAAAGCCTTCTTACAGAGGATTAGGTCTATAAAATTAATGAATTCTTCTTGCTTCAGGAGAAAATAAACAGCTTTGCTGCCCACATCAATTTGGAAAGACCAGATTTATGTATATGATCATGCCACTGGTGACAGTGCTTAGCACTGCGAACAACCTGCAAGCCTCATTCATTTCAGCAGGGCTGACAGATGCTGAGCTTTATTAAGTCTGTCAATACTGTTTTCCTATGTCTGCTACCTGCTCATGACATCTCATGACAGAATTTGACATCTCATATTTTTCTAGTGGGTAGGATGGTCTGCAGGGTGGGGCCTGGAAAAATAGTTTACAGATGATTTCCCAATGCTATTGCTAAAGGAGTGTGAAAGCCACAGAGCTTCACACTCTTCCCTATTTGTTTTTGTCTGCTGTTTTCTTGTTCCCATCCCCTATGTTAGTCAGGCATTTATTTTTAGATAAAGAACAGATAAGCAGAACAATCCATTTCAGGGGAACACATCTTCACCTGTCACCCAGATGACTGACTGTGACTCCTGTGCATTATGCTGTTGACTATTCAGCAATGAGCTGATCACCTGGGCCTGCCTGAATGGAAGAAAATACAGGGTCTGAGACACCATTTTAAAGATTTCTTCAGAAGTGAACTGTTATGCCAAACACCTCTGTGTAATTCATTTCCTCATCAATTGTGTTAAGAACATTTTTCCTGAACAGAAGCATTAGCAATCCCACAGTGCTGTATTGTGCTTTTCTCAGCAGGTTTTAAAGACCTTCAGGACTTGTCCCCTGCTCTCCAGGTAAAGTGTGAGGTGGGTGGGAATTGTATAGGGCTGGCTGACAGAGTCAGGTCAACAGGTACCCACCTTATGTCTATGCATGGGCTAGCTTCATAATGGCACAATCCTTGTGTCCTCTTCTGGGAGGGTACTTGGAAACATCTTGGTATAATACTATAGATGGAATGAATAAGTCTGCTGTATTAGACTCTTTCCATCATCTTTCTCAGGAGCTTAGAGGCAGTGCTCTTGCAGCATTCAGCAAGTAGACACAGAGCCTTCATAAAAAAGGAGGAATTCTGATCTCTGAGGCCCACCCACAGACAATCTAATTAATTGGGGGCACTCAGAGCACAGTGAACATGTCTGCATGCAAACCCAGTCTGCAGGCTTAGAAGGACACTGTGCACATGCAGCCAAAAGGGCCATGGCACATCTGATATTAAAAGTAATTATAATACTCTTTAAATTGAAGTACTTGGAGTTTAGGACTCATCCTGCACATAGAAACTCTAATCTCATCTCAGGGCAGGTGTGGATCAAAACCAGTCCATAAATAGGTGTACAGCATTCACTAGCAACATTTAGATCTGTGTGCCCTTTCCAAGAAGAACATCTTCCTCACAGTTATCTTCTCTCTCCTCCTCCCCACCAGGAATATCTTAAATTTTAAATGCAGCTTCCCTTTTCCCACCTCAATAAGACTGCAATTATGGCTGAGTTCATAGGTCAACTCACTTATGACTGAAATTTCTGATCTGTTTAGAGATATATTTATGTGATAGATGACAAAGAAAAAAACCAGACTATCTTCAAAAGTCATGTATTACACTGTGTTTCAATCAAAAACATCACAAACAGCAGGCATAACTATCCCAGCTCCCCCTGAAAAAGGCTATTTTTATTCCTGTATGTCTGTTTCTGCCCTCATAAGGCAGGCTCTAAAATCCAATCCCATCCCAAAGCTGTAGTCCCAGCTAAAAATTGGGCCTCACTGGGAAGAGTCTAAAAACATTTAACAGTGGTTTCTGACACTGCTATGGCTGAAAATGCAGTCAGCTCAGTGAAGAGCTAATTCCTCCACACCTCTGGGAATTCAGCTGCTGCAGTTTCACTTCTGCTCCTTCTATGCTCTCAAAAGCCTCATGAGAATCATCCAACCTTTGGGTATAGTGTTTACACTTCCACAGGTTACAATCTGAGACAATGAGCTCTTTGGGAAACAATTGGCTTTTCATTACTGATTGTGTCACATCCACTGCAGGTGCTACAGCCCTGGCCCATGGCTGACAGACTCTAGGATGACTGAATGACTTATAAGAAAATGATCAACACCATACAGTGCAGGCTGCAAAGTGTCATGAAAACACCTAAAAAATACAATGACACCTCTCTGTACTTACCTTGGGTGGGATGAGAAATGAAATACCAACACTATTTGCAGGAGCAAAATTATTCTGAGTTTATGAAGGGAGTTTATTTTTGTAGAGGGGGGTATTTTAGGTTGTCTTTTGCTTGTTTGCTTTTGATAAAACTGCCAGAGCAGCCTTCTTTGCAATTACTATGCTGCAAAAGGAGTTATGAAAAGTATGTCTTACCATCATAGTATTAAGGTAAACGTGGCTCTGTCTTCCAAGAAAGAGATAATGTACATAAGAACAAGAGAGATCAGATGATACAGTTCACAGCATGAATATGAAATAGCATAGCTAAGATTTCAGAAGCTCACCAACTGACTTGGAATCACATTTGTTGCAGAGACATACTTTTTTTACCCACAACTTAACACACTGTATTTTTTCATTATGAAAAAACAACATAGTTTTAACAGCAGTGTAGGTGGCTTTTTTAATTATTATTTTTGAGTGGAGCAGACCTTTTATTTGCATTCTACTTGTCTGATTAAATCATTCTGGTATTTCTCTTAAACACTGTTATGTAAGTAACCTCTCTTGTCACTGTACTGCAAAATAAGCCTTGTGCTGGTGATTTGTGGAGGAGCCAAGACCTCTCGAGAAAGATCTGAACATTCTGGAGCACATTTGAGACTGTTAGGAACAAGAAAAGAAGAAGGGAGCTACCAGAAATCACACAGAACTGTCTTACAAGAGTAAAGTAGGTAAGGGAAACACAAATTTCCTGAAAACCATTCAATGTTAAAAATATTTAAGAACCGGAGCTAATTCAGGTAATAGGAGTACTGAACTGCAACACCTTAAAATAATGCTTCAAGGGGAAGAGAAAAGAAAAAGGCAGCTAGGAGATACATGGCTGTAATTGACAGATATGCCAAGTAATTAATTATTAAATTCATGCTGTTTGTCAGCTGCAAATGGAAGGCTTATGCATAATTTAAGACAGTATTTTAAGTACTACTAAGCCTTCTGCTTGACATGTCTAATTTTTATCCAACTATTGCACCCCATCACAAGAGGGGACACCTCCCTGTCTTTGTTCAGTTTTAACACCTGACTTCACATACTTACAAGCAGTTACATGTTTATTTCCTAGAAATATAACTCTATATTTCCATTCAGAATTGTTCTATTCCCTTCCCCCCAATGGCACCAGTGAGGCCCCTATCAGCAGAAAAAGAGACAACACTGTACAGAATAGAACTGGAAGCTTACTTAAAAGAGACAGTATAACATCCATAAACCAGAACTGTCTTCCTGAGGCATTATCAATGCCAGGTTGTACTTCAAACTGGCACATTTCTAGTTCACATTATATTGTCTTTATTCACACCTAGGTGCAAAGATCTTCAATTCTGCTAGGCCAGGTCAAAGTGCACATATGACTGCTATTTTCCAACCCAAACCAACTCAACAAGGTTTTTTTGCACACTTACTCTGGAGATGGTCAAGGGCATGTTGAAGTCCTTGCCCCCTTGCAGTCGGAAGCCCCAGGGTCCAGGTCCATTCAGAGTCACACTGTAAGCCATGTTGTACCACTTTCACAGGCAGCAAAAGGGCACTGCAGGACAGAAGGACGGGCAGACAGAAAAAAGTGTGAAAAAACAGACTGAGAACAGGGGAGGGTTTTACATAAACGAAAGCAATTCTCTCTCTGCCTTGCCTGCTCAGTCGTGCTCTGATACCACCTAAGAATAGATGGGAGCTATAATGCAGATGCTGATATCCCAGCTGAGGAGGGCCCATAAAAGGTTTGTAACCAGACACCTACTATGCAAAGACTTCATGACTCAGAGGTCTAATATAGTCCCCACGGAAGGGGACAGATCTTTCTAGGCTCCTCAAGCCCCTCATGCTGCTCAGTCACTTTATGGACAAAACACATGTTTTATTAAAACAAGAAAACAAAATCCCATTCTAAAATCCCAAACACCCAAGTCTCTTCACTAACCTGTTAACAACTACTACATTTTTAAATTCTGCTTCAGCACATAGGTATGCACTGTGACATATAATACAAGTTCTTTCTATATAGATAATTCCACATGTAGCAGAAAAGGCACCAAGAAAATGTTAACCTTTTCTTGCAATGCTTTGTTAAACTGAAAAAAGTATACACTACATGTATTTAGCATCATCAAAAAAAAAAAAAAGCCCACAACTTCATGTTTGGCTCTTAGTTCCACAGCCCTTGCTTTGCCTAGGAAAAATTAACATTTATTTTTTCTGAACACAGTCATGGGACACTTCTAATCAGCATATAATTTCTGTGATAAAAGCATGGTTTCACTACATACCTGTTTCATAATTTCAATACAAGTCTTCTAAAGGTGTGACACTTGAATTAAAGGCTAAGAATACAAATAGCTAATTGCTGCCTTAATTAATTCCTTGATTTTTTCATAGATTACATTCCAGTTCTTAGGAGTTCCATAAAACTATAACCCTTGTTCAGTAATGCTGGATAGCAGTTCTGCCCTAGATTGGAAATTGCTAAAATACAGAGGGCACGAGGGTAGGGAGGAAGCTGTTGGCAGAACTACAGATATAAACAGAAAGTTTCTGCTCTCAGGGAAAAGCTACAAACATTAAAAACACTCACCCCTTTCAAGTCATTAATTTATGCAGGACCTGCAGAACCCCTCTTCTGTATCTTTGCAGCATTTATCCTCCTCTATCCTCTGGTTAGAAAGAAATTGCCATTATATTTAAAAAGGGGGGAAAATGTCCCTCAAACATGGGTTCTACTTTGACAATCAAAAAGACAAGCAAGCCCCACAATGCACTAGAGTGAGGCAGCTCAGCTTGAACATTGATCACCCTGCCAATACACCTACCTTAAAACATGACAAATATCTGATTACAAAACAGCAGAGAGCAAACACTACCAGGAACTCAGTCTTTGTCTAAAGAGATGGTCAATAATTTTTCAAAACCATGAAGCAATAAAAGTTTCTGTCTAGCATTCACAGTGCCAGAAAAGCCATTTGTACAAGGGAATAATTAATCTCTGCATAGGCACTAGACTAAACCATATGACCCTCTGTTTTAGCCAGAGGTCCACATTAAACCACAGCAATTCACACAGATTTAAATAAAAGTTGCACTAAGCCTGTGGAACTGGCCCCAACCAAAATGAAAGCAAATAGCAAGATACAGCTTGAGAGTAAAGTAGAGTTTTGATGTCTCACAAATACCTTGAAGGTACATTTACATTAAGAGTATTTATAACCTGTGCTCTGTGAGTCCAGAACCACTGATGTTTGGATGATTACTTTGAAGGGAGGCAAAACGGGCTTGTTGGACTTAAAAATGGCAGTTTCCTAGCCTGCCAGTTTATCTAGTACTGATTTTTTTTTTTGAAAGCCACAAGCACACACAAAAGTTTGTAGTCATATTCTCATTGTACTTTTACTTTTCCTAGGAATTCACTGCTGGTTTTAGTGCCCTTTCTTGGCTCTATTTCAAGAGTTCAGGAGAACAGAATAAAAGCAGGAGTAAGATAAACATAACAAGTCATTGCTTCACTACTAAAGGCAGTATCACATAAATAAGTATTAGAAGAAAGCCCACCGTTTTATGGACTTAAAATTCTGTGCATGTTACCTTCCCATGCCTAAATCTTCAGTTATTTGTGTAAATAACAGAAAAGGGGGGGAAGCAAAACTCAGAACAGAATAAAACCACACAACAAACTGAATAGAGCTAAGCACTGAGAAACAGAGATGCTGTTTAATCAAACACTGTGCTTCTGTCCTACTTTCACATCTCTAACATGCTATTTTCTTATCAGGACATCTGAAAGGATCTGAGAGATCCTCCAGGCTGAGTGGCGAGCAGCTAAGAAACGAGAGCGGGCATCGCATTCGGGTCTCTGTCATTTGAATGAAATGTTAAACTGAGGTCACTTGTTCCTGCTCCTTTGGTTTCTGTCCATGTCTGCACGAATGTTCAGCATAGCTTGGCATTTTTAAAAGGAAAGTGCAGAGAATATGCCAACATCCTGGCCAACGTTTCCCTTCAACACACCAGGACCACGGGTCTTTCATGCATCTGCACTACCCCTAGCAGGTGCAATTCAGAGAAAGAATATTCCAGAATTTTCTCGCTCTAAACCTCTCTAGCGTCTGTATCCCCTCTGCCTGCCTGAAGCCCTCTGCTCCTAATAACAAAGTTAAAATGCTACAGAAGCTCATGCTGTAGTCACAGGTCCATTTGCTAGAGACACCCTGAGCACAGGTCTCACCTTCTACAGACTTTCAGTGCAATCAGCCCCTAAATAACAAAGCTGGTGATTCACCCAGATGGCTGTTTCAGCCCTGCCCTGTTTTCAAAGGTGAGACATCAGTGTAGCAGGTACAGTGTCGCCACAGCTACCAGCACAAACCCCAGCAAAACCTTCTGGGAAACCAGAGGCTGAAGTAAACTGTGTGTACAGAACTGTCAATTTCCTTCTTTTTCAGAGGCTTCTGATGTTTAGATTAGGTTTTAAGTTGCTTTACATAATTGCCTGCTAGTCTGTTTCAAAAATAATTTTTGTTTGCTCAGATTTTGTTTCTCATGGTGTGCCTTCTTCCCTACATTCTCTGGCTAGGTCAAAATCCATGACTTACTTAAAGCTCCCTCCCTTCAGAGAGAAGCTATGCTGAGTGCTGAGTCAGATGAGGTCACTGATGTAAGGGGTGACATTTAAAAAAAACCATATTCCAGGAGCAGGGTGACATTTTCTCTACACATATCAAATCAGAGGATTTTCCAGAGCTCCCCAGGCAGCCCCCCTCCTGCCCCAAGCTATTCCCAGCTGACTGATGGGAACAGTTGTGAGGAAGCTGGATGGGTACCAGGCACAGGAGAGTGCCACCACCTCCAGCAAATGCCTCTAAGCCCGAGCAGAGCTGTCCTTCCCCAAGCCCAGCAGAGATGTTACACCAGGGAAACAATTCTCACGTGCTAGGAGACCATGCTGTGTGTATTCCAGTGAGCTGACTTTGGGAGAGACACAGCTGCATGCTCGGGAGTGCACACACATGAAGTGAATGAAATAAAAGCCACTAGTAGCAAGGCTAAATTAAGGTGGAAGGAAACAAGTAATGGAAAGTCCAGTTGTTCAAGTTGCTACTACTTCACAAAGCTGGACACATTAGTCAGGGGTTATATTTTAGCTCCCTGTGGCACAGGGGAGACTTGAATTACTGTTACTGCAGCAACAAGGTTGTATCATTTGGATCATCAAGGATTTCAGAAGTGGATTGCTTGAGAGCTTGACTTCTGAGCTGCAATAGACTATGCATCTCTGGCAAATAATAAGATGCTTACAAGGTCATGGTTTCAATGTTTTATGTTTAGGCAGGTGAAAGATTTGTGCCATGCATGAATAAACTATCATCTCCTCTTTAATAGAAAGATGTTCAGCAAGCGGGATAGACTTTCCCTTAGGGGAAAAAAAACCAACCCACCAAACAAACCCAAACAAAAACCAACCAACAAAAAAAAAAACCCAAAAACCTCAAAGAAAGACAGGCAAAAAGATTGTCTTCCTTTCAGTCTCCCTCACCTGAGGGAGTGGCAGTACAAGAAGGCAGCATTCAGCTTTATGACAAACATGCTCTTTTTGTCCTATGGATTCCTGCACCAGGACAATCATCTACAATCCTTCAGAAGAGTGGGAAAGTGAGGTGAATGGAGCCTTTGAAGAAACCACTCACTAAACGCACCCATCAAGAAAACCCAAGCTTTGAACCCATTGTTCAACATATGCAATCCTAGAGTTTTCCCAAGTTTTGAATCAACCCAATGCTCAGTACACTTGACATGAAATCAACAGCTGTACTTAGGGACTGATCTTCATTGTCATCCACAGGAGGAAATAGTACACACTTAGTATGTATTAGCTAAGCAATGCTAAGGAATTTGAAACTGACACATTAGAGATGGAAAAAAAAATAGCTCTGAATTCCTACCTTGCCAGTGGCAAACTGAATATAAAATTAATTATCAAGAGCAAAGATATTTTTCCCCACAAGTTCAATATTGCTTCCAAAGTAGGACTATTCTGCAAAAGAGCTCATTGTGATCTCCTTCCATTCACTGCTGAACGCTGAACTAAGTTGAGCTAATCCTACTTGTACTTCATGAACAGCTTTGTTTCACCTATTGATTTAAAATTCTTCAATTCTCACAGACCTTAGGATTTCTGAGTTCATTTTAGCCCCTTTATCAAGTTGTCCTAAGTCTTGATCTTTCTCAAGCCACTAAATTTTCTATCACACTTGGCTTCACCACATTCAGCTTTGTCAATACCTTACTAAGACTGTGCTTTGTGGGTTCCAGAAAAAGCTGATAACACTGGGGAGATATGCTAGAGCAATATAATGATAGACTATTATCTTCCTTCTCTATAATATAATGCCTTCAGAAATGCAGCTCAAATGTTTCCTGTTTGGCTGATTGCTGCTGCCAGTATCTCTTTACCAATTAACTGATTTGCTATCTACCCCTCCCTCTAGATCCTTCACCATGACTATTTCCATCTTTACAAAAAATAAAACCACTTGTATATCACACTTCCTTTCCTCTGCTGCATGGCCTTTTTCTCCCTACACCAACCTCCTTTCACTACTATAAAAGATTCGGTATACAACAGTTTAGTCAGAATTAAACTTTTAAAGTCATGAAGATTTTTTTGGTAATGGTATTAAACTGGAAACCTGTGGAAAAACAGATTCACCATGAAAGGGAAGGGGAAGATACCTCTCCAGACTGTGAAGACTTAGGTGTATGTTAGTAAGTTCTTATCTTACCAGCTTTTCAGTTATTGTTTTCAAAGTCACTTACTATACCATGTAATACTTAGGACTTATATGGTACTTAAATTCCCATGATAAGATAATTTATTATTTTAAGGTAAAGAACACCTAAACATCCATTGTTTTAACCATAGTCTGTTTATAAACAAAACCACAGCACTTAGGTTACCCACTTTAGGTGAGAAAATGAGTCAACAGCAGCAAACTGGATTAAAACACAGTGCTCAGTTTCTAATTCATCGACTTGAGGCAGAAAAAGAAGTCTACAAAATGTGATGCTGTTCAGTTTTCATTGTTGTTCTCCAACTCTGGGCTGAAACCAGGAAAGTTTACAGCAATCCTATGACTAGTGTAGTCTGTGCCTTAATGGAGGGGAACCTAATTGCCTATTTGGCCTCAGGAAAGAAAAAACAGCGAGGCTTCGCCTCCTGACGGCCCGAGGTCTGGCATAGCTCGGGGACACCACAACGAGCCATACGAGAGGGATCCTGTGCTGTCAGTGTAATTTGGCCATCGCAGATTCCTCAGGGATCACCACAGCACGCTGATGTAGCGGTGCGCCTACAACCACAAGAGTACAAGATAACTAAGCAGCCTCCCAAAAGTTACACTTCAGCCTCGCCTACTCATTTCTGCCTTTCCAGTGAGGGCTCTGCGGGGTTTAATTTTCCACTACAGACACGCTGTAGTCGCGGCGCGACCCACCTTGCACCGCAGCGTCTCGCTCACCGGTACCTCCGGGCCGAGCGGCCACCCCCCGCCGCCTCCGGCCGCGCAGCGCTGCCCGGGCCGCGCCGGGTGAGTCCCAGTCCCGGTCCCTCCGCCGCGGGAGCCGCGGCTGCCGCACCCATGGACATCGGCCCCACAGCCAGGGGGCGGCCGCGACTGGGGCTGAGGGAAGCGCTGAGGCACCCGCCCGCCCCCGAGGCGAGGGAAGAGCCGCTGCCCTGCAGGTGGAGCCTTTAAAGCGCCCGGACCGCCGGGAGCGCCGCGCCGAGGGAGGCGGTCGCTCCCCGTCCCGCCGTGAGGGGGCGCTGGGCGGGCGAGGCGCCGCGGGAGGGGATTTGCCTCAAGCGGTGGCGCAGGGAGCGATCCGCGAGAAGCCGCTGCCGGCGGTGTGTAAATATCCGAGTTTGGGTCGAGATCACCTCGGGGCCGCGGTGGCAGAGCGGGAAGGTTACACAGAGCTGTGGGGAGCGGTTCGGCCGAGCTCCGGGGCAGCAGGTATCCCGGGGGGCGGGCGTTCCGCGTCTGAGCCCTCAGGGAAGGATGCGAGGGATGAAATGGCGGCGGGAGCGGGGGGGCTGCGCCCGCGGGTGGGACCAGGAACGCTCTGGAAGGCGGTGAGGGCGGCCGGGAGGGGCTGCTGTCCTGCCCAAGTTCAGCAAAAGCTCTTGAGCCTTGTGTGTCAATGAATTGCGGGCTCGGAGCTCGCAGCCTTCAGCCCCTTCGCGCACCGCCTGCTGCCTTCAGCCCCTTTGCTCGCCGCCGGAACACGAGTGAGAACGGTGGTTTCATTCACTGACCCCTAGGAAAAGTGGAATCGAGGTTGTTTTCCCCCGCTGATTCACTGGTGCTGATTAGCAATAGTCGTTTTAGTTAAATGGAAAAGTTAAAACTATGTCCCGAGAGAAGACAAAGGGTCTGGAAGACAAAAAATGCAGAACGAACAGTTTAATTGCCCACCAGGATACTGATGCTGAGATGATTTAAGAGATTGAGCCTTGTAGTGCCTCCACATGGTCCTGCAGAGTGCTGTCAAAGACCAGGCAGCCCGCTCCATACATCCCTCTATTCAGCAGTTCTGTTTGGTTTGCTTTTTTGGCTTTTTATGTTATACTCCCCAAAGTAGACTGCAGAAAGTCAGTGGTTTTCTCAGTGCAATGACAGAGCCACTGCTTTATGAGTTTGTTAAATTTTTTAAAAAAGAAAAGCCTGTTCCCAATCGTTGAACCACTGGAAACGCTTGCGGTGCCCCGTGGCATGGGAGCCCCCTGGGATTTGCCCAGGAGCGAGAATTCCCCGGGCTGGGAAGGTCCCGGCCGGCGGCCCCGCGCTGGCTCCGCAGCGGAGCGGCCGTGCCCGGTCAGCACCAGGGACAGGGCGGCGGCGCGGGCGGCAGCGGGGCCAAACCCCCGCGCTGAGGGGCCGAAGGGGCCGCCATAAACACAGCGGCGGAATCGCTGAAATACACAGCCCTTTAGAGAAGCTTCTCAGCTCCAGCCCGCTTAAAGGGTCGCAGTTCAGGTTTAGTGTTTCTTGTCTTATGGAACCTCAAGTCTCTTTACACTTCAAGTCCAATGTACAGGATGCGTAGACAAGGCCAGGAAAAATTGATCTAAATTATTTCTATATTTATCTTTGGCCAAAATTCATATTCATATGGATCACCACTTAATAGTAGTTGCAAAAATATTCCACTGACAAGTTGGCTTAAATCGCCAATGGAAACATTTCACCTCATCTTGTGATGAGGTGAGCAACCTCATAAAGTAGCATATTTGGTGATTTAGGCTGGAAAACATGATCCAGATGGTGGGAAATTATGTTTATTTTATGATGTTCTGTTAGATTATCCCATTCTATGTGTGATAGAAAAAAAAATCATATTTAGATTTAAGGACTTATACCTGAGCCTTTCCAAGGCATTCAGTAACATGATTTTCTGCTCCCTGGTAAAAGTATCAGCAAGGATGACTGGGAAGTGGCCAATAATCCTGTTCTGATGAGTGGTGGATCAATTTTGCTCCAGACTTTGTTTTGTTTGAAACAGGATGAAATAGACTTGTATGTTTCTCCATGCGTCACTCAGGGCTGGGGAACTTAAAAGTATGGGAGCTCTATCTGCTCCGCACTCTGAAAGAGCCTGCAGACTTGTTCCCAGAAACTTGTGCCTGCCATTTGGAGGGACAAAATCCTCTGTCCCATTTTTCTAGAAAGCACTAGTGGCAGTATTAAACACGTATTTTAAGTGATGTTTCAGAAATACGGCCTTGGAATAAGTTCCCTGAAACACCATTGGGGTCACCACTTATGAAAAGCTGAGCACTGAGACTGCACTGGCTGGGCCATCTTGTGCAAACAATCCTATTTGCTTTCTGGAAAGTAGCTTACTGGTAGATTTAGCTGTCTGATTTAGCTGTTCCTCAGTGACTCACTCAGTGTGATTTGCTTTTGACCCATGAGTTTCCTTCCAGCCTGGTCAAGTTCCTTTACTGGAGAATTCAGATAGTTCTGTCAAGGGCTAATTTTCTGCAAGTCTTTCTCCTGGCCTTTTATCCTTTCTTCTAATCACAATCTGATCTTCCAAACTATTTTGTCAGCTGTTCAGCCTCAGATCAGTCTCAGAAACATTGTTTTTCTTGTAAATAGGCCCCTTATTTTCCATCAATTTCTGCAGTATGGTTTCATAAGGTTTATCAGGTACTTTAGTAAGCTGTCTGCACAGTTTATTTGCAGTAATTTTAAACTGATGGTGCAACCACCAGGGATGGAAATTTAAAAGAATGACTGCTACCCAACAAGGCTGGCCTCCTCAGGTACTGAGTGGCACCTCACCAATGATGATATTAGGAAAATTATCAAGTAAAGTGCAGACATTGCAGCTCAAAGTATGGATGAGATTTCTCTGGAATAATGCTTTTGACATCTCATCTCCCAGCTGAAGGGATTCTGAGTTCAGAAATAAACTAGTGATGAGTGCCTTTCTGAGAGCCCCTACTGAGGAACAAGTATGGAAGAAGATAGTGCCTTTGGTTTGGATGGGCTGTGTAGCTGTTAATTCTCTGTGGCAACACTGATGTGACTGTTCAGACAGAAGTGCTAGCATTCAGAGGAGTGCAGATCTGGCCTGCACTTGCACTGTCATTTACCCAAACTGTAAAAGCTCCAGCTCTGAATGAGACTGTTCCATTTGTGATAGCTTAGCAGTTCTGTTTTTCTCAGTTCTTTGCACATGCTGTGTAAGGGGGCTGGAGAGTCAGTGGTTTGTTCCTTCTGTCACTGGCAAATAAATGGGCAATTTACAAAACAACTCACAGTTTTCAATTCCCTTCTGACTAAAGACTAGGAGGAATTTCTTTAAAATTAGCACTTTAGATATGTCCAGTTAACAGTCTGATTCATGTGGAATTGTGTTCTGGCATTGGCAAAAAAGCTGCCAAAGGAATCCAATACTTTGGATCTCCAAAATTATTTTCTTTTTGCAGAAAATCTTAGGAACATATAGCAAGCACAGCTCAGATGAGGATCATATTTTTGGTGACTTTACTTTAGTAATTTTATCCTTGTAAGATAGAGATTCATCATTCCTGTTTTCAGTCTTACCTTAGTAATATTGCAGGCTTCCTAGCGTTGCCCACATATAAGAGCAAACAAACATGCAAACAAAAGAATCAAAATATAAAGCTGTTGCATACAGTTCAATAGAATTGTGAGTTGCAATTCTAGAGTGTTGCTCAAACATGCAAAAGAAGGCTCTCCACATGATAACCTCCTTGGACTGTTCCTATCGTTTCCCTGGGCTATATTATTAGCATAACATTCCTGGTACAGGATGAAAACAGAGTTATGGCAGTAGATAATTCAAGAGGGACTATCAGCAGGATGATCCCCAGAAATGCTGCTTGACTTATAACCCTCACCACTTTCATGCTAAATTTGAGCTAATCTGGCCCCAAAATGTCAGCACAAATGTCTAGTGCACTGATTTTAGATAGAAGAGAATCTGGAATTCTCTTAAAAATTAATATTTTCAGTTAGTTTGGCTAAATAAATGTTGTCCTCTTAATTCTAACTCATTGTTTAACTGTAAATACTCAGCTGCAAATGCAGGCTCTTTGTATAAAGGGAAAGGTGAATCTCTTCCCACTTGTTTCCTTTGGTATTTCTCTGCATCTCTCCATTGAAGATTCATTAATCCATCATTGCATCTTTCTTACAACAGGTACTGTTAATTTTCTGTTGGAGTATGCAGAACCTTCCTGGACTTGCCTTGCAGCACTCCAAGAGTAAATGATTTGACCTTTTACAGATAACCTTGGGTACTGTGCTAAATCAAATTGCCCAACGCACAGAAGGAGTTAAGGCCCTACTCTGACTCAGAACTATGTTTGATACTTACCACAAAGCAGTGTCAGCTGAGTAGCAGTCTTGTTCAGTTTGATTACTTGGTGCCTTGAGCTGATGATTTTTTCAGTTGTGCCCATTGATTCATTGAAGCAGTTTTCATTGGGATGTCTGAAAAGTGGGATAATTTTTTCTGGGGAAACTATGAGCTAAGTTTAACTTAGCTGCTGCTGGAGCCTGAGTGCTGGTATATGTTTTTCTGCTTTCTGGCATCTCAGTGCCCAGCCTTGAAGAAAGATGAAGAATATCTTGATGGTCAGGTGCTAAATATACAACTCACTAGATGGTAACTGAGCAATCAGCTCTGTCCTTGCACAATGTTTTCAGGCAGTAAGCAGAGCGAAGGACTAATAAAGAAAGGCACACCATGTCAAGAAAATGTTCTAGACTGTATCTGTACAATCCCAATAAGTAAAATAAATTTATTTTGTAGCTTTATTGGCAGTTTCAGTAATTCAAAGTTTGTTTAGGGCCAGCTAAGCTTTCCAGCTGAGTTTCAGTGGGCTCTGGGAGAACAAGTGTTATACAAATTCAGGATTCTATTGTATAAGTAACCTGTTTCAATTCCCCCATTAATTAAAACAGTGCATGAGTTAACAAGAATAGAACTCCCAGACAAGTCAACAGGAATGTCTTATTCTTTATTCCATTTCTATTATTTTTTTTCAGCCCTTTCCTTTACATGCTTGATATAAGTTGTAGAGGGAAGAGAATAAAACTTTCAGTGATGAGCTTTTTTCCTCTTATGAGCTCTTTCAAGTTTAGATCAAGTAAACTAGTAACAGTCAAATTTTACTGAAGTCAAATAATTCTGCTGGAACTAAGCCACTAGCTCTTGGAAGGAGGAAGCAGAGAAAGACAAGTGCCTGCAAGTTAGTCACATGTTGAAACAGAAACATTATGGGATCCTCTTGACTTGTCAAATCAACCAAAATTTTGAGTGTACTGTGGTGTAATTTGCACTTTATACGTAATAGCTGTGAGTGTTGCATTTGGGACTTCCAAAGATTGTCAGTTGTTGAAGTTCAACTGAATGTCCCTTGGACCACCAGAATCCTTTTTCAAATTTCTGTCTCCAGTCATGACATACAAAACTGGAGAATAAATATTAGTATTGTGAAAATCTTAAGCAAGTAGTCACAAAGATACAAAGTGCTTAGTAGAAGATGTTGCTTTATTGGCACTGGACTTTTTGGGTTTTAGCTGAAAGATTCAGGATTAATTTATGATCCTCATGAAGTTGTTTAATTACCATGATTTTCTGTTCAGAGAATTCCCCTTAAGTAGTGGATGAGAAACCCAGTTCCCATCAGGATCCACCCTGTAAGGCTGAATTCTCGAAATCCTTTTGCTGTAAGTCTTTATGGTATTGTGCCATTCCTATTTGTATGGCTTTTCTGGTAAGACATCTGGCCTTGGTCATCTTTTGGCTAAAGAAACGCCCTGATCCTAAACCCCAAATCCTGGGTTTCCCAGAGATGGATTCCAGTGATGCTGGACAGTCAGCTGTGTTATTTTGAAAACTCCTGAAGTAATTTTGTTTTTCCAAGCTGGAATTCAGGCAGCTCACTCTGTTGCCATGTTCATGAATTGCTCTAAGAAGCAGTTGTCTTTGTACTGTGCCCCAGTGAAAATGGAGCAGGTTCATGGGATGAAGATGGGACTCTTTCAGGAAACAGCACAATGAAGGGAAACTGCAAAGTGCAGCTCGTAATACGTGCTGTGGCCTCCTTGGCCCTGTCTCTGGAATCATTATGGTCTGGCTCCTGCATGTGAGGAAAATCAAGGAGTCAGTGAAAGCAGCAAGGAGAAATCTGACACAAGATGGTAACTCTGAGTCCCTTTTCTGACCCACAAACAGAAAGAGAAGATGCCTGTTCGATATTACTGTTTTTCAACATTTTTGTATTCCCTGATTTATTTGCAGTTATTTTATTTTGATGCAGTGCTAACGGGTATCCTTAATTGTGTTTTCTTATTTTCCTTCTTTTGCCTTTGGTCATAGTCTACCATCACAGTTTGGGTAAAACAAGAATTAAAGTGGGTGTGATTTATTGAAATGGAGTTTCACATCATGTTTCATGAAATTTACATGGTTCTAATTTCTTCAGGTGAAAAAAACCTGGTCTCTACAGTGCCTAAAGAGAGCAGCTCTTTGTGTGAAACTTACTTCTCATCTAACTGAACATAATGATCCTGAACCTGAAAGGCTGGTGTGGCTTTTTCTTTTTCAGAGGAATGATTTTCAAAAGGAATCCATGCAGTGAACATGATGAACCACCAATCTGCCTGATGCTACTACCCCAACTCTGTCCTTCATCAGATTAAGTTCTCTTCTTACTTCACTGGGCAGCAGCAGAAAGTGAGTTTTAACAAGTGCATCTGGAAAATAGAACTTCGAATAAGATCTATCAATACACATTAAGGGTTCTGCCATGTGCTTCTGTTACTCAGAGGCTTCAGCTGAGGACAGCAGCATCAAAAGGATTTATATTTTTAAATCACAGTTGGAGGGTTATTATAAACCCAGACTCCATCTGTTTACATGTTAAGGTGGAAGCATAAATAGTTCCTTTAAAACCCAGGAGGGAGGTGTGTTTAATTAATGCTGGTTTTGCCACCTGAGGGCATTGGGGCTGCTTGCAAGGGGGTACTAGAAGTGTGAACTACTAAAAATGGGAAGATGGTGGTACTGCTGGGAGGGCTTGAAAGCAGGACTGTCCATAGAATGAGTGTCAAGGAATGCTCGAGTGCAGAACCTGGCAGGTAGAGGAGCTGAGTCCTGATCAAGAGATCAGGGTTTGAAAGGGAAGTGGGGGGACAAACAGCTATTTCTTAGCAGCTTCGTGGAAAATGTAAGCAAGGGCCTTCCCTCTGGCAGGGTGGGTTAACTAGAAAAGAGTTGACTTGTCCTTCATTGCTGGAAGTGGGGAAAAGGAGAAGAATCTCTTAAGAGATGTGGGCTGAGCTAAGCAGGATTTCTGCAGTCTGCACAAGAGGATGAAGGTGAGCAGTGACACTGGGAAAGAACCTGTAAGTTTAGATCTGAAACTTTTTGTCTAAAAGAAAACCAATTTTTCTTTATTTTTAAACCTCTCTTTCTTCTTTTCCTGTTTCTTTAAAAGTAAATTTGCATAACATATCTAATATAGAAAAATTAGGGAAGAGGTATTACTGAAAACATTGTCCTATGTTTTATTCTATAGTTATGTGTTTGTAACCATGACCAGTCTAGTGTATGTTAATACTGCTGGGATCCTGATGAGAATGGATTTCCTTCAAGTCACAGGTCAGCACTGGACAGTTACCCTAGAGATTCTGGCATGCTGTGACAGTAGCCACATGCTCCAGCCACTAGAAATGCTTCTATAAGCTTTTAAGAGTATAGTCTTACTCTTGCCTTCTTTCCTTCCTTTCATGGTGAGCCTCACTTTATTCTTAGCAGTTCTTGGAGTTCAAGCTTTGATGAATTGTCCTATTTAAAATCCTTTTATATTAATGGAGCTCTTTTGTGAAAGAGCTCCATTAATATAAAAGCATTAATATAAGAGCATGAAAGTAGAAGTTGGTCTTGAAATTGTAACTCATGTCTGGACAGGGCAGAAACAACTATCTGTTGGTCAGAGCCAGCTAAACCATACAGTATTCACTGATTTTCATTCTAGGCCACGTTCAGGGAAGTTTGTGGAAATCTTGTTGGTTTGATTTTGTAGTGCTTCACCCAGCTTATGTTTCCCTTGTTTCCTGGATGACACTGCTGGTCAAGGATTCCCTTCTTCCCTGAACAATTTCTGCCCCATTCAAAGAGCCGAAAACCCTAAAAACAGTTCTACCACCTGTTTGACTTTGCTCACTTCCAGGGACAAACCTTTATATTTCATGTAGGGGTTTTGATCAAAAACATGCACACAATTGCATGCTACATATTTTTTTAGTTACAACTTAACAATAAAATGCCTGATTCTACTTCGCTTACATTACCTGTAAATAACAACTGAAGTCTGTGTGGTGAGCATCTGTAAATTATTTCTGTTGAGAAAAAGAATGCCTATGCATCCTTTATCCCCTTCAGTAACAATCTGTGTCTTTCATATGTGATAGTGTAGTCTAGATGTTTTGATAACTGCACAGTAGAGGAAGAAAATGTAAATAAAATAAATGGAAAAAAATTCTGTTTCCAGTTGTGAATCTTGGAACAAACTGTAAAAGCTAGTTGAGAGTAGCCACATGATGATGAAGAGCATATTACCTCCATTTCAGGCAGAAATACTCAGATATGAGAAGATTAGGTAATCTTCCCAAGGTCACACAGAAAACATGGAAAAAGGAAAAAATAGAATCTTGAACTTCCAATTCAAACTTGTATTTATTTTTTCAGGACTGTCATTCCTCCTCTTGGTAAGGGTTTGCTATACCTAAGTGCTTGCTGCTTTCTACATCAAATCAAATTCACAACTCAGCTCACCTATCAGTATTAGCCTTGGCTTTAAAAAATCTGAAACTTAGAAAAATATTAATGTAAAGTTCCATGGCGTTAGCAGCAAATACTAGTCTGGAAAAATATTTTTAAAATTCACTAACTTTTAGTACTGACCTAACATACCCTTAACTCCTTCATTTCACTTGTGTGTCCTGAGGGGTTGTGTAAGTATTTATGCATATGATTAACTTTAGGTATCTGAAAAACTTAATAAGAAAGCAGTTTGACCAGTTTCACAGCAAAGGGTGCATCTGGGTGTGTTTAATACATTTTTGAAGTACTGAAGCTTTTGAGGGAAATGCTGTTACATTACAGGTACAGTCACTTTCTTTGTAACCTTTCAGGCATGGCACTGTGTGGAAGGGTATAGATTTTCCTTTTTATTTTTCTAGTCAGTGGAAAACATTGCAGCAATTGTAAGTATGCCCATAAGTGTCCCACAGCCTATTCAGGAAATGTTCCTCTACAGAACTTTACATTGGAGACTGTGTGCTATACAATGATGTAGATTTTTGTGTCTGTTTCCAAACCATCTTCTTGTACACTTGTGGAAGTGTAAATGTTAAGGGAAATGAGCAATGGCTTTGCTTTTACATTGAGAGTAAAACACACCCCACAAAAATTCCCCTTAGCAAGTTATTTACATAGGTGTCGTGTTTATTTTTTATGTGCATGATGAGCTTTACTCTCAGGTTATGTCTGAGCACTGGCACAGCTTAACCAGAGCTCCAGCTCTCTCTGCTCTACACCATATCTAATAGCTTGACTCAAGCCTGACCAAGTTATACATTCTACCTATCCTCCAAGTTACAGTCAGTATCAGAAGACCTACTTAGGCCATTTTTGCTGTGCTTCTGAGTCATAGATCTGGTGGATTATGACTGAGTATGGATTGCAGTAAGCCAAATGAAAGTGGGTCTTTTTCCTACACTGATGTGACTCTTGCAACATTTTCTTTGCTCTACAAGCTGAGTATAAAGAATTCCTGTGCTATGTGTCCAGCAGAGCCCTGATGCTCCAGAAGTGCTGTAACTAAAATAAGCATTTTCCTACAAAGTACAAACCAATTATAATTTTTTTTTGTATCAGACTGTTAAGCTGGATTTGCTGTGGAGAAACTTTTCTGCCTTTATTAAGTTTACACTGATGATATGCTCAGTCTGTTCTCATTAGAAGGGAAATAAACAGGACAGCTTGTAAATCTTGTCAACTCTGAAGTTTGCATAAGTTTGAAAATGAGCATTTAGGTTATAAATTCAAGGGGCTAAGGGAAGCACAGTAATCATTTAGTGTACAGGATTGTGATTCATGTCTAAAGTTGCTCGGAATGACACTAATAAGAATTTATTTACTTGTTTTAAGACTGCTTTTATATAAAGCTCTTTATAACATTCCTATGACATTAGCAAATCCAAGGCTACAAACACAGGTGTTTGAACAGAGATACTTGTTACCAGCCCCTGAAATACCATTGTGTGATACTAACACTGCATTGCAGATAAGGGCTCTCTCTCAGCAGTGTTTTCAGCAGCAGCAGAGACAGATGGGTGCCCTGTCAGAGTTACTGGGACATCAGTGCCTTTCACTGAGGGATCAGAGGATGAAGGGACATGGTGGCACTTGTGATAGCCTGAGGAAAAAATGGCACCAAGCACCCTGAGGAAAATGGGCGCATGTGGGAATGGTGACTTACCCATGTTACACCCTAAAGCTCTAGCAACACCCAAAAAAGCATTGGAGGTGTCTTTGTTTACTTCTGAATGTCAAGCTTGCTGTGGGTTTTGCACATGACTTCAAGGAAAATACTATTTGCTATCTTGTCTTACTTGAGAATGTGTGAAATGTCAATGCTCAATGTCATATTCTATGATGACAATTTTTAGTTCAGTGCTGGGTGAAAAAAAGTTTCCAAAAGCATGGAATGTGATCATAAGGTGAAAAACACAGGGAGTAAGACCCTGGTTGTATGTGAAAATTGGAAAGATTGGCAACATGTGGCTGCTGCCTTATGCAGTCCTTCAGTCTTGGCTTGCAGCAGCCGTTCATTACAGTGGCTCTTGGCACATCCTTCACAGGTCCAGCAGTAGTGACCAATTGCTCAGCAGTTTTGCAGAATTGCTTGAATGATCAGACCAAACAGTTTCTCTGGTGACCCAAGCCTGAGTTTGTGCCCCCATGAAGGGGCAGAGCCTGTGTGTTAACTCCCAGCACCACTTGCCATTGCTTTTGCTAGCAGCCTGCTCTGTGAACAGCTGCTGGAGTACAAAAGGCCACAGGGAAGTGTCTCAGATTTGCCCTAGTCCTGTCACACTCCAAGTCACTGGAACATGTCCAAGTGCATGGTAAACTACAGGCAGTCTCTGCAGAACAGCCTGTGCAGTTGACTTTAAGTGAAACGTGAATCATCTCAGTCCTAAATTATTTTAATCCAATCAATCATCTGTTGAAGGGTGTAAAGAGACAGCAAAACCAAGAGAATGGCTGCCAAGTGGAGGATACAGGACACAAATAAATCTGCTAGGATGAGATGAAATATGAACTAATAATGATTTATTCCAAATGCCGCAGGGGTTACAGTGTGGAACCACTTGTAGAGATATTCAGATGAGATGAATTTTGTAGGCTTTCCCTTGTATGATTTTTATAGACATAGCAGAGGTGAAGGAAGGCAAAGCTTTTAGCTACACAGAGAGTACACACAAGGGTTTTGAAGTGCTCACAAAGAATTTCTCCCTAATTAATATATGCTTTACAAGTCTCTTGTAAGTAGATGAGCATGAACAGCTGTAGTTCTTTTTATAGATACAAACTAATCTCTAATACATGTTGGAGTTGAAGGATACAGAGAACAACATACTGGGGATTCGTAAAGCTCTTCTAGCCATGGAAGTATTCTTTTTATACCCTCTAAAAGTGGAAGGGAATGCAGAAGAGTGCAGAGTGCAGTCCTGAAGAGTACTGCTTGGAACAAAATCATGACTGGAGCAAAGGATCTAGCTATTAGTGACATATATCATACGCTCCTTGTTAACACATCAAAGAGCAAGTGTGAGTTACACCTATTTTATTGACAGATTCAGTCTTTTGTGACCCATATGAAACAGGCAGCATTTGCTAATGTTTCTTCCCATCTTTCAGTAGTGTCAATGGCCTTCATGACAAAGAAAGAATTACATGTTTCGTGCTTTTAAATATTTTTTAAAAGCCTCAGCAATAAGTTGTAATAGAACCCCTTAGACTTGAGGAATATCTTTGAACACATTTCCTGTTTGAAGATGTTTTCTCTCTTCTTTCTCCTTATTGCTAGCTGTATGTATTATCAGTTTAATATTCTCCTCTGCTGGGTGACAATATCCTGTTGTGGTAGGTGAAGAGAGAGCCTGTAACAGCTCCTTTCCATCTCTGATGACTACGATTTCATTTACATAAAAACACTGTAGATTTTGAACAGTGTGTTTCTTTTGGCAGTTTATTACGAGCCTGAATGCCTCACTTTTTTTCATGATTAACATTTTGTCTGCTGCAGAAGTCATTATCACATTCATTTTTAGTTTTAATAATCTTCCTTTTAATAAACCACAGTTTGACCTAAGTTTCCAGTGGTTTACTTCAAAACAATGCTCTAGTCCTTCTGGAACCCACTGCTTTTTCCCCTCAAAATAATAAGTTAATTACATTTTTATTGATTTTATGGCTTTTCCTGATGTGATATAGGGAAGAATTGATTTACTTAGGACAAAAAATGCCTTGCTGGGTTCCCTCCATTATTGCAACCAAAGGAAAAACTGCTGGAGGGCCTAAGGGGAAGAACTGTTTCAACAGTGCTTTGTGCCCTGTTCTTTCTGGCTCAGCCCCACTTTGGACTGAGTACTATGAATTGCAAATGAATTTTGTTCGCTTCTTCTTATGCACTAGGAGGGACAAACAGGGAAAAGCTGAAAGTCACTAGTGATAGAACTCTTTCCCTTTCCTTTCAGGGGAAAGAAGTACAATCTCATTGATTTAGTCACTGTGGAAGAAAACAGTCAGCTATACAAATGCTGCTGTTTAGAGAAGGGGAAAATGAAAATGCCAAAGTGGGGATGATGTGAATTCCATACATCTCTGGAACAACTATTTTTGGGGAACTGAACTTTCTCCTCTCAATATTTACTTTAGAAAAGCCCATCAAAGAGCAAACGACTTTGAAATATCAGAAATCAGATGTATTGACTTACCCATAAGACATTTCAGTACAAACATTGCTTTGTATTCTGGATTCTTCTCATGAAACCTGCTAAAGGAAAGTCAGAAGGAATTTCATAATAATCTCCTATAGCTCTGTGGAAGTTAGCTGAAAATGGATTAAAATCATCTCTTAAGCCCCTGTTGGAAAAGAAGTTAAGTATGGAAAGGACCATAGCCTTTTCCTCAAGTGTTATTCCTTTCTCTCTCCCTGTCTCAGAAATTAAAATAAAGATATGAGACTGCAAATTACTGCTAAAGTGCATTGCCTTTCATTGGATTGTAGAAGAAAATGGGGGGAAATGTGTCATTAATGAGAGAAGGGGGCACTGGCTGTGTAATTAAGTTTAGATTTGGTTGAGAAACTTTACAATAATGAAGAAAACATCTTCAGGAAGTAATGTACATATTTCCCTCCAAATTTCTCAGCTTTAGATCTGTAATAGCTTTGAAGTTAATACATTAGGTGAACAAAGCCAGTTTTGAATATTATACTTCCCTCTCAGGTTAATCCTAGAAGGTTTCTAGGTAAGGTCTGTGCAGTGGTGGGAATGTATGTGAGCAGAGTGCAATCCAAATGAAAGAAATTTTTTCATGAACTGCATAAAGAAGAAATATTAAAATTACATTGTGACTCAGAGCAAGATCTGATCCACTGGAGAGAGTTCTGATGCTGAAAAGATCAATTCTCATGTTTTTATCCTTGCTTGTCTTGTGCTGTGTCTTTGTAGGAGCATTTCAGACCAATCTAGGAAGGTATTCTGCATTCAGCCAGTCCACAGCTGTTCCAGAGCTGTTGGCTAAGGTGATATTCTGGCTTGCACTACTCACTCAACTGCTGGACTTCTTGTTCTGCTTGTGACTGCTGGATTTAGGGTAGAGGAAACCAGAGTTGTATCTAGAAGGCAGCTCTGCTCCTTGGACACTGCTGCATGTTATTGTAATACTGGGTATCTTGGCTGAAGGTGGTCTCTGGTGAGACTGTCCTTTTCTTTGTCCAATACTGTTCCAGCTCTCACTTTTCTAAAGGATGCAAAGATTTACAAGAAATGGACAACACAAGCATCTACAAAGAGATTCCATTAAATCATCTATTAAAAATGACATATATTTAGCACTTTGCTACTCCCCATGGCTGACTGAAAAGCAAACTTAAATGATGGAGGGAAAAGTAGATCTGAACATTTTTTTAATATTTTATTAATGACTTATGAAAAAAAAAACAACCCACCTGTTAAACAAGCTAATGTACTAAAGCATTAAAGACTTTTCATTTGCTACTTAAGTGCTGGTCTACTTTGAAGAGAGACAGGCTAATGACAGCACATTCAACTATGAACAGAAATACTGTGAATATGCTCAGGCAGCCTATGAAATCAACTGGGTAAAGAGTTTCTCCATAAAGAGGGACTACTTAGGGTCATTGGGCAAGAGGTAATGTAAAATATAGTGTTAACAGCATGGATAATTTGGAGGGGGAAGCAAACTACATAATGAGGCAAAAATTGAGGGAAAGATTAGCTAGCATTTTTTGACAATAAGCAGCATTAGCTGTCACTTGCACAGTACCAAAAAATCAGTTAGGATGAGGTTCACAATAGCTCATATGGATCATTGCTAATAATAAAGAGACAATTTAGGGTGATTGTATTACAATGGGGTTAGTGCTGCCTTGTTTTCATCTGTCAGCTCTTTGCTTTTATTTCCATGTCTGCTGAGAATTAAGACAAGTTGACTCACTTGTGAGAGATGTCAGATATTTTTACCCATGTGCTGTAGCTGTGTTAGATGAAGAAGAAACAGACACTTATACAACACATGACATCCTACTGAACAGGTGACATGGCATATTTCAAAAACTGACCTTGATTTCCTCCAAGCTGCATGTTTTAGATGTTTGCTGCAACCCAAAACAGAGAACATTAAATAGTTAACAACATCACTTTGTACAGCAGTTCTTGCCAGGACTAAGGCTGTCTCAGAGGTATGAGCCATCAGAATGGCTGTCTCAGCTTAGCATATACACCATTAATATAAACATGGCACAGAGTTAATGCTTGCATGCTCCATGAAGGAAATCACAGACCTCATTATAGGACTTAGTAAATTCAAGAAAATATTCAGATTCCTTGAAGAAGAATCCTGTAATACCTATGTTCAGCTTCTGCTCAGTTCAGCAGTGGTCTACCCTTTGTGGTCATGTTTTCTGCGTTGTTCTGGGAATATTGTGTAATTTTTGCATCTCAAAAACAACTTAATTTGTGCTCAGGGACTGGGATTGTCATTAGTTTTTGTTGCCAAATATTAAAATAATAGTTCTTACAGTAGGTGTAGCCATGTACTCTGTGGCATTCAATTCCACCATCAATATGTCATCACCATCTACAGCTGTCTGAAAAATGAACACAGATAAAACAGATGTAAATGGCATAAAGGTATGTCACAATATAAGACATATGCAAAATTCATAGGGGGAAAAAAAAGAGGACAGCAAAGGACTGACTGAAAAGCAGTGATGTATTAAAGATAGCCTTGTCTTTTACATCTTACCATATTTGTTCATTTGGTAACAAATGGTGGGACAACCAAGATCAATCAAGTAATTTGGACAGCAAAAGACAAATATTACTAAATACACACTTAAAACCAAACAGGAGACAACTCTCCATTCATATGTTAAGTTCTCTAAAACAGCAGCAGAAATGCAATGAAGACAGCTGAATAATGAACCAGGGTGGGAATAAAAAGCTGATGACCTTTTACAGCCTGTAAGTCATTACTCATTGTGTTAACTCATAGGTTATCCACATCTTCATGGCAGGAACCTTCATGATTAATTATGGTACAATGTGCAGATTTGTTAACTTGTCAGTTGTAAGAGAACTTAGGTATTACACAGTCTATTACCTTCCCACAATTCCCAGAATCCTGGCTTGTCAGTTTGGCTCTTATGTCACTAGTCTGAGTTGTGTCTTTATCTGTTTCGTAGGAAATTTGTCTTCTGGCAAGTCTGGAGAACATACTGGGTGTATCAGTTTCTGTTTCAGTACAGCCCTAAAATTAATACAGCAAAAACATTTACTCTAGGTCCTTTAGACTTTCATCCAGTTTGCCCCAGACAAACCTAGACAGAAATCATAAAAGAGACAGGCATTGTATAAAAGACATTTCACAAAAGTTCTGCCATATATAATTTCATAAAATGTCTGCTTATAAGAAATACAAATAAAACTATCAGCTCTTTTGCATCTAAAATTCAGCTTACTTTTTTTTTCCTCCACGGGGTACACTGCAAAATTTGAAAGAAAATAGTGTTTCATTAAAATCTATTGTTTAAACTTCTCTGATGCCTCTTGTAGCTCCAAGGAGAACGTGTTTCCACAGAACTGCCCACTTTGGAAGCACAGGTGTTTGGAGGAATTAGGGCCAAAGTTTCCAAAGTGGCTTGGGTGGAAGCAGAAATAAATAGAAGGAGATGTCTCAGGAGTGCAGAATCAGTGTTTAGAAATATTATTTTTTTTCAGTAAGGAGTTTATAAACTTAAGTTTATAAAGTAAGTTCAGTAAGGTTTATAAACTTTGTTCCAATTAATGGGAAAAAAACCCCCTGTTACTGAGGGAGTCTTTTTTTTTAATAATCAAGATTTGCAGTGTAAGTGATGCAATATAAAGATATTCCTTTTCTATTAGCCAGTTTTAAAACCATCCACCTGACTGGAGGCTACCAGCCAGAAGTATTTCATCGTGATTGGACTGAGAAGTCAAAAGAACAGAGAGGGCAAAGAAATTGAAATGTCATTGTTAAAAACAGCTGTCAGAATTCAATGCTTGGCTGGACTAGATAGAATTATTATCCTGACTGTGAAAAAGTATTGCCAAGAATTTTTTTTCTTTTCAGTTATTTGGAAATATAGTTTGAAATTACTGCAATGAAAAAACTAATATGCCTATTTAGTTAGTAATATGACTTTGAGTTACAGAGGGGAGCCTGGATGACAAATACTTGCCCTGTGTTCAGCTGCTGTGTAAAACATTTGTTTCCACTTAGATTGGCAGCAACAAGCTGTTGAGGTCTTCTGTGAGAAAGATTCTGTAATGGATTTACTGATTTGTCTAAATCTGATGATTAATGTTTCCAAATACATCCCATTTTCAGAAAGCATTATCTATTTCCTTACAACCTTGCTTTCACTAGAGAACTATTTTCTGACTAGCAGTTTCTTTTTTCTGTGTCCAGACTGCAGATCTGTGGTGAGAAAAGTACAACCCAAAAGTATGATCAGACTTTCAACAGAGCTCTATGCTACCTTTATTGGTACTTATAGGTAAGGCTTTATAAAGCCTTACCTATCAGTAACACTTTACTTTCTAAAATTCCTGTTGTTCCGTCTTTCCACTCTTCCTGCAGTGTCACCAACCACCAAGAAGAAAATTATCTACATTCTGCTTTTACATGTAGCCTTCTGTCTTTAATTTTGCTTTGTCCCTCCACTTTCTCTGGAGTTTTTCTAACAAGCACCATAATGCATTTCATCTAAAGAATCTACCACTTGGAAGGACTCTATATGGAGATGAATTGCTTGGCAATTAAAAATGGGCGTATGGGAAGTGTCTCCCTTACTGATTCACTGTCAGAGAGAGAAGACAGTCTCCTTTTTCCTTTCTGCAGCCCACTTATCTCAGAAGACTGGCTGGTTACGGTCGCTCGTCTGGAGGAGTGGTAACTGCTGGAGGACCGTGAGTCTTTAGGAGAAACTCTCAGTAGGGGTCCAAGGCAAGGAACATATGTTGCAATGGCTCTTCTAATGGATAAGAGGTAGAACCAGTCAGATTATTTTTCTGTTAGCACAAAAATTCAATCATCATAAACAATGCATTTATTCAGAGAGATGAACTAATGCTGCATGGACTGGAAAATTACTGGGTACAAAAAGAGTTTTCCAGATATCAGATATCTCATATACAATCACCCTGCAAGATCACTTATCCACAGTGTTCTGCAGAACTCAAATTTATTGCTTGGCAGGGATAAGGGCATTAAAATATAACTTTGGAACTGAAGGGAGCTATTAAAACAATGTTTTATCTGCTTTCAGCTTAATCAGGGCAAAAATAAAATTCTGTCCCTTTAAACTCAACCTCGCAGAAGTACTACATAATGAATTATTTTAATCTTCCCCTAAGCAGCTATTCTAACTCCTCTTACACATCTGTTTGCTGGCTATCTGTAGAGTTGTACAGAATGTGCATTTATAATACTGTATTACTTTGCTCATGTGCAGTAATAGGAAACTCTGGCCTAGCTTTCCTCTTCCTTCCCCAGGAAGATGTTCTTGCCCACCTCTTCTCTATTTAGTTCCTTTGTAGGTGGTGAAACAACAGCCTGTCTGTGGCATTGCTGCCATCTGTCAAATTTCCCTGCCTGCATCTGAACTTGGAGTGGCAATGACCCTTCATTTTACCTGTCAGAGGAAATACTACCTGAAATATGAAAGCCTTGAGAAACATGAAGAAGATTCACAAAATAGGGAAGAGGTGGTTTGGCTCACTGTATTTCCTCTCTCACCGGCCTGGTTAATGTAACAAAGTGCTATTTGCAACACTGCCAATGTCTGCCTCTCATGAAGACAGTTAAAAATGTGTGGTGCTTTCCTTTGAGATGGAAAGGTTTCCATCTTTTATCATGCAATCGGTAAATACAGATCAGTATCCATAAACATCTCTAACTACCATCTGTTCAGGAGTTTGTTCCAAGTACAAATTCCACTGACATTTCTATGGCATTGAGGAGTGTTCCTGGGGAGGGCAAGGCTGTCCTACAGAGTTAAAATGAGCAGGTGAAGGAGAGTTCAGGTACTAGACCTAAAAGTGACAAATTTACTCTCAGATTTTCTTTGCTATATTAAACATAGCTTCTAAGAGTGAACTTACCTGTATTTGGGGTGAGTGATGGCGTAAATGATGGGGTTATGGATGACAGAAGCTTTGGCAATCACAGCTGGTATGGAGTTCATGAAGGGTGTTAGGACATGGGAATACCTAGAGTAATGCAAACACATCATATATTTACTACTGAGTTCTGCATTGTCTATGCAGTTATACAGTGGCAAGACAGACTTTAAGGCTCTAAAGAGAGTTAAAGAGGAGTTCTGTACCAAAATAGTGAGAGAACAAATTCTACATAATTTGCCTGTAAAGATCACTATCAGTCTAATTGGATTTCTGGGGGCTTCTCTGGCAGTACTTCACTACTATGATTCAGGATTGTGGTAATTCCCATGTTGTTTATCCTAGGGACAATGTGAGCCTTTAAGAAGGCCTTACCATCCTGGTGATGAAGTTTCTCATCATACTATGGGAATATATACGCTCTGTGATGATGTGGAAATGGTTTGCCAATTGCAGTATAAGAACCATTTTGTCAGCTGCCTGTTGAGATGCCATTTCACCTCTTATGGCTTTTCCCTGATAAAGAAAAGGATGTTCTATGTTCTCTATGTGCAGTATTTAACATGGCTTCTCCTGATCATTCTTTAAACATTGATTAGAGTTATAAATCTTCACATATTCTGGATAACATACAGTGTGACCTTAATGGAATGGAGATTTTGACCCTGAGCTGAGACAATGCTTTGGGGTAAGGCTGATGGGGAGTTCAGTTAACAGAAACAGACAGTAGCAAAGCCTTCTGTTTAAGGTAATAATTCCTGTGTTTAAACTAATAATTCCCAGAAAATGCAAACTGTAGACCAAAAATATTAGTGAGCATGACTGTGTGCTAGCTCACTATTGCCCATTCAAAATATTTTCTAAAGTAATTAAGGTTCTTCCTTCTTTTTCATATGTTGCTCTGTCATATGAGTTGTCTTTAGTCCAAGACTATAGCCACAGACTCCATGTGTGCCTCCCATATGTGGCATGCAGTGAGATTTTATCTGAGTCCCTTGCAATAAAATTTCAGAGAAGATATCCAGGCTTGGTTAACCTGAAAAATCCCAGTGGGATTGCCTAAAAGAAATAGCCCAGAAATGGAAAAAAAACAATGTTGCTCCTCAGATATCTTTATAATGAAAATTCAAAAATATTAACTTCTAACATACTGCATAATTACAAAATTGTTCATTTGTTCAGATTTTTGAGAGTGTGAGACATGGAGCAGAAGTCAAGTTCAAGAGGTATTTGCTCCTCCAAAGGCAGATGCTGAATCGTATGCAACAGCGCAACAGTTCTACATAGGGGTTTGCTGTAACAAAAAAATGAATATACTTTTGTAGATTAAAGAAGTAGAAGGGGGAAAAAAAGAGAATCAGCCCCTGGGAGGATCTTTTTGGAGTGCTTTATTTAGCATTTTGGTGCTAAATAACATTCAGATAGTTCAAATGTCCCAGCATAGAGAATGCATTCAGAAATCTTCAGCATGGCAGTTTATGTTGCTTGTAATAATATTCTTGTTTTCTTTCTCTCTCTTTCTTTTTTTTTAAATTTTCTTAAAGTCAAACTAAGAAAAAAATCAGTCAGCATGTGCCCCATGGGTTAAATATCACTCCTAAATATTTGAATGTTTTGGACATGCTTCAGAGGTCAAACGTGACAAGTAGTTTTGACTTTCATCTGTCTTTTACAGTTGCATATCTTTTGCTTTCACTGAATATTGCTTTACTGATACATTTATAATTACCCAGCAAAAGCTACCAGAGCAACAACGGAGTATGGTGACCAGGAAATGACAAAAAACAAGATGACAATCAGTGCAATTTTGGCCATCTTCCACTCATTTTTCATCCTCTGATACTGTTTCTGGAACTCTCTATTCCCACGTTTGCATCCAAATGTCTGAATAGACCTAGGGAAAATAAACATACATAGCAGAGGTAGGGAAGTGAGCAAATAGCTTCATGAAGTGGGACAACAATTACTCTTCTGCTACTTTAGGCTAAAACTCATGCAGTTTTATTGCACATTAATGCAAGAACATGACCCGTGCTTCCCAATATGATGCACTTCAGTTGCACTAATCAATGACAAAATCCATATGTGCTTCAATGAAAAAAACCAGGAGAAAAGTACCAAAAGATTTTCCACGTAAAGTAGCTATTCAAGCCAATTGAATGATGCTGAGTTAAAGGCACTTACAGGAGTCTTTGCTTCCCTGGGTCTGTTTGGCTACCTTGCTGTCACTTTGAGCTTCTGAGCTGTGACCAGATCTACTGGGATCTATGAGACTGGTACCTACAGATGGCACATGGAGTGGCAGGCCGCCCTTTACATTTAAAGAAATAGCTTTTTGTTTCAGAGTCCTGCTATTAAATCTTTAATCTCCTTTTTTATTTAAATTTATAGTTCAATTCCATCTATTTTTCTGTGAAATAGTTACTGATACACCGTCATTAGGTGTTTCTGAGGGCCCTTTTGTTTTTATTCTGGTTGGTTAATTTCTGTACCCTTTCCTATATCATTAGAAAATACACTGATAAGCTCAGGCCTAAATTCAGGAATGGTCCTCCTAAGAATCATGTCTTACCATGTTGACTATTGACAGAATTCTGGTTTGGTTTTCTATTTCAGTTGTACTTACAAAATAAATGTGAGAAACATGTCCCAATTTTCTTCTTTCTTTCTTTGTTTTAAGAAAACAAACAGTCACTTAAGCACAAGGATAAAAATTTAGGACTCTTGGCTACTTACTTGTTGGCCTTCTTGATAGCCTCAAAGATAGAGACATAGCTGTATATGATAGCAATCAAAGGAATGAAAAAGACAAAGCAGAAAAGCAGCATCGTGTAGGCACGAACTGATGGTGTGAAAGTCATGTAGTCCCAGGAACAGGAAGTCAGCAAACCCTCAGGAACATATGCACCTAGAAAGGAAGATGGGAGAAGGTATAAACCATGAAGTGAATGTTATTCTCAGTGCAGAAGTTAGAGAAGATACTCAGAATAACATGGGATACTCTGGAAGGGAAAAAAGGGTTTAAAAGGATAAACAATTCTTCATGTAAACAACTTTTATATTTTCTTTAATTTTGTTTCCCTATTGTATTTATGCTTAGTAGTCTAAGGCTTCAGAAAACTGAGTAATTTTGCTTCAGTCTTGAATGTTGTTTAAAACTCATCATAGTCAAATGGAATCTCTTCAAATACTTATTTGGGTCTGGGACCAGACCTGTATTGTTTTTAAATATCTCCATTTCCTATCAAATTGCTTTCTTCCTAAGGAGTCAAACCAATTGCTCTAGGTATGACTTTTCTAAGCATGTGCAGATACGAGAAATTTACTGGGCAAAAGAGAAAGATTTATTGTGTAGACCAAATGATTTTGTCATGAAGTAAAGCTGAGAAGTTTAAAAAACCCAAAAAACCCCAAACAAACAAAAAACAAACAAAACCCCCAAAACAAACAAACAAAAAACCACCCCAAAACATACCTAATGCTTTGCCTGAAATAAAATGTATTATCTTTAAAGGAACTGTTTCAAACTGTCAAGTAAATAAATTGGCAATAGCAGTGTTTTTTTTACTTTGGAATTTTAATTTTAACTGTTTACGCTGATATTTTCTGTTCCGCTCTTAAAAATATTGCACCAGATGTTCTCAAATGCATCTAATTACAGTGTGAGAGTTCATACTGTGGGCACTATTACAATCTAATTACAAGATAATAACACCCTTCAAGCAATTATTCCACCTTCTTCAACTGAAAATCTATAATCTAAGGCTATATTGTCATTTTGTTATTCTAACAGCTCCTCACTCAACTAAAGACTGCTTCTGTCAGTATTGCAGTTTGCCTGCTTAAGCATGCTTCATGTTTAGGGGGACCAGAATGGCAAAAATATGACAATAACAAAACTCTGCTGAAATTCTGCTCAGCATCTGAGTTGGTTGTTGCATCCTTTACTAGTCAAACATGTCTATATTCTCACCTAAGTTGGCAGACACATTCTCTTCTGGAATTAGGAAGCATAATGGTGGGCTGGGGTTTTGAATGATGAGTTCATTATTAGTGACTGCAACTGGTGACTCTCAGGAAATAACAGTAGTGAGGCAGATTTCAGTGAGGAAGAATAACAGAAACTCGCTTTGTCACAAATTCCAATGATCAAGGTGCTGTATGAATGTTCCAATTTCCGTGTGTAACATTCATATTTACAAAAGCATTTTAGTTACTGCTAAATGCCATGCTTATTGGAAGCCAGTGACAACACCAATGAGTGAATGGAGAATGTGGGCAACACCAAGAGCAATTTGTCCATCAAGAACACAGTCAAGACTTACTGAAGATCTCCTGGCACAAATGCTCAGATTCTTTTATGTGAATGAAAAGAATTAGATTGACAGTGCTGTCTTAGCACTTTTGGGAAGGAAGATTCATCAGAAATAACACAAATACATTTATTTAACTTATATAATGTTAAATTTGATTCAATGGAAGTAGACATGGGGTGATGAGCAGGAACATTCCTCATAAATTTTGGCCATGAATTTATCTGCTGTCTTTATGCAGCAAGTAATGTGCTTAAGGAAAAGTGCCACTGTCATATAATATGCTGTAATGCCCACTGCGTTCTTTTCTTTTGATTAGAGACTTTCAGTTTCAACATGTATTTCATCTCTTTTTTTCAAATTGGTCTACTCAAGCCTCGTATGTGAGCTATTAATTCAACCCTCTTCTGTACCTTTAACTAGTCTTTAATCCAAGACTATGAGGGCAAAAAACTTTTATTCCAATTCACTTACTCCATCCAAAGAAGGGTGGGAGACTCCAAGCCAAAGAGTACAGCCAGACTCCTACCAGGATTATTAGGGCCTTCTTCTTTGACGTCACTCCAACAGAAGCCAGAGGTTTAGTGATGACAAAATATCTGTCCAAGGCAATCACCATCAAAGTGATCATAGATGTAATGCCAAAAAGAGCTCCGCAGAAGGCATACAGCTCACAGCCTTGCAATGAAGATGACAGAAGTAGCAGTGAAATTAATCTACCCATGCTAATTATTTCTAGGAGAGTTCAAGTCTGTGTTTCTTATGAACTAATGTCTTCTGGAATTTGTAAAGCAGTGAAAGTTGAGTTTTCCTCTAGTTAAAATGCTACTTCAAAGCTGCTGTCTTCCTAATTACATTATCCATGGAGACAACTTCACAGATTTTGTTTGCTTCAATTGCTGGAGACAGTGATACTTAACATATTTTCACTCATTGTTTTCTGGTGTTTCTAGTAGGATAATTTCAGCAGTCCATTAATATCTCATTTAACTCCAGTTTTACTGCAGTTCCCATAGAGCAGCTGTTTTGCTTAACAATGGGATATAGTTACTTTGATACTGTTCATATCTCAAGGGCAGCAAAGCTGAAGTAAATATGAATACATTAATGAGTAATTTAGCTGAAGTAAATATCCAGACTATGAATACATGAGTGAGTGATTTTAATTGTTCAAACAACCTAATGATTAAAAGCAGTGGTTTGGATTAGCTTTAACCTGTATGCAAATGAGCACTTAATGGAAGTGAAATAAAAATATGCTTTTGGTCATCAGAGATCAAAATAGCGATTTTACTTCTGTGAGTTTCCTTTCTGTCAGTACCTGTCCAAGAGGCAAAGACTGGTCTTCCTCTTACAACAGTTATATTGGAAGAATGAAAGCACCCTCATTCCACATTTTCTTACTACACAGAAAGTGTAAAACTTCTGCTGTGAAAAATCAGATTTTCCAGGCTTTCTTGCCTCAGCATGCCAGGTGCAAGTCCCAGAGCAGGTTATTTAACAGGGTTTTTAAGCTGGTGTGCTGAGGGGGAGTGCTTCTTTGTCAAAGGACTCCGACAGTAACTAAGTCATGAGGTGATTGGGGAAGAGCACTGGCAAGAAGATTAGTGCTGTGCCTCATGTTGCCAGTGATGCCTTTGTATCTGTCTCATTAATGCAATTTTCCTCTCCTGATAGCAGTGTATTTATTACACACAGACACAAATATTCAAAGAAATGTTTGCGTCAACACTAAAACAATGTTAAGAGATGTTCTCAATATCGCAAGAGTACCTGAGGGTAGATAGATGAACTGCCACGATGGTAAGAACAAACATAGTGAAATTTTAGAAAGAATATATACAAACCTTTCTCACCAAAAATCCAGTGTTTGTAGAGGCTGCTGGTGAAAAAAACCGGAGACTGTGTAATGGACATCAGGAAGTCACTAATAGCTAGATTGATGATGAGTATGTTGGCTGGAGTCTGAAGGCTCCTACTCCTACAGAGATCAGAAGAAATGTTGCTAAACACTGCTGCACTGTTAATTATGCTGTTACTCCTTCCTGTGAGCTCACAAATCCCAAGAAACACTCCATGGTAAGCTAAAGCAGAGTGCTTCTTGTTTCTCTCATGAAGGAACACAAGCAAGGCCCAGTTTTACACCCTTCTACTCCTGTGCATTTTACAGGATTGCTTTGATAACCAGCTCAGTGATGGGGATAAATCACACTGTTCTTTAAATATTCTAACCAGTGCCCTGCATGTCCACAATTAGCAGGAAGTTAGAGTTGGTGTACAATATGGATGTCTGGATCTGGGCTCTGTTAAGCAGGAGAAGGGGCATGCATTTTCCACTGCTGGTAAGATCAACAGTGGCTTCCTAATCAGGGATTAAGCAAACTCACTATGAACCACATCAAGCCCTTTGCTTTACATCAGTTCTTCTCTGTGACACTCATTTCACTTACCCAGACTCTGTCTTCAAAGGAGCAATAAGCAGCCTTCAGTGTATTCTGCCTGCTCTTGTTATTCATAATATTAAAGTACCATGTTTTAAAGGGTACACATAAAAACTCAACCAAGAGCTCTTCACTTTGGGGCTCAGTGTAACTACTTAGCTCCTTTTTCAATTTCAGTCTTAGGCATAATAGAAAAATAGGTGAATAAACCATGGTTTTTTGCACTGGTCCAGAATCAATCAAACCCTTTCTGTCAATTTAGGAGCAAGGAGGTATTATTAGTAGGTGCTTATGGGTTATGTGTATTTGTTTGTAGTCTGCAAAGTCACTGAACACATTTCTATTTCAGGCAGCTGGTCTCTTATGGTTTGTCATTGCCTGAGGCTGCTTTGTAAGCACCTAAATGTTTTCTGAACTTTTGATGTACTCATTACTTAGCTATCAGTATCCCTTTCTTTCCGTCTTTATATCACCTTCAAATGAAGACAAGCTGTGTCCTGAAGTGGAAGTGCCATAACTGGATTTCCTGTATGGGACCATCCAAAGAGCTAAGCTGGCTCATGTACTTCATCCTCGCACATCTGATCTGCATGCCAACACCTTGTCTCTTCTTAAGGCCACTGCCATTCTCACTTAAGCATGCCATTCTACTCTGAATGAACGTGCTGAAACCTACTGCCCATAAAAACAGGCTTGAGACCAAGACAACTTCCATCTACACTCTAGTGATCTAAGTTAACACAGCCAAATCATCCTATAATTTGTTGCTGTTATTTTGGTTTATTACATTTGTGCCTAAAGACCAATCACATAGAAATTCACTGGCTTGAACATCATGTCAGTGCTCTGCTCCAGTGTGATAAATCAGACACAGAATGAGGGGTGAACAGGAATGGCGAGCATATGACATTGTTGTCAGAGATCCAATTTCCCTCAGATAGAAAAGTTGGAATGTGGCTTTAGTTAAAAGGAAACAAGCCAAGTGTTGGAAAATGTGAAAAAAATGAGACATGGCCACTAATGAACAGGGTGGGGGAGAAAGAAACTGACTAATAAGAAACAGGAGGAAGGAAACATCTAAAATAGAACAGATTTGTGAGGTACAGAGGTGCAAACTAGCCCATCAGTTCAATGCAGACACAGTTAGCCAGTAGAAAAAAATTCACTGTAACATTTCTGCTTTGGCTGCATTTCCATAGCTTGGAATATCTGAGTGGTTCTCTGCAATCTTGCTAACAATTTTGCTATGGCTGTGGTTAATGGGAAGAAGTCAGAGGGAAATGGCAGGTTGCCACTCTTTTCCTACAGCAGTGTCTCTTGGTGCATTTTACTTTGCCAGTGAAGAAGTCCGACAGTATTCCTGGACTGTGTTTGCAGTGCACAGGATACAGCTCAAGTTCATACATTTGAATATTTAAAAAAACATTGAAAAGAAAGGTACCTGCAGAAAGCATAGAAGACCAGGAAATTTCCCAGAGTTCCTGTAATCCCCACTATAAGGATGACAACTCCAATTGTATAGTGGGCATGATCTGGGACATCCACTGTGGGAAAGGCACGAGGAACATCTTGCACTGTCATCTTCTGTGGAGCAAATAAGAGGTCATCGCTATACTGCCAAACTTTTCTGAACAAGCTGGCGTGTGCTTCTCTAAAGGGAAAATAGTCAAGAACGCAAAAAGACAACAAGCAAAACAAGTCAGAATAAATTCAAATTCCATCTACTGTTGAATATCTTTGGGGCATAAATATGCCATCAACACTGCAAAGGGCAAAGGGTGTATGCTTACTGTCAATTCAGAATTTTGGTGAAGAAAAGCAACCTATTCTCTCCCAAAAGAAAAATAAGGATATAAAGGAGAAAAGGAGACAGGAAGGGACCTGTCTATTTTGCATCTGATATCAGGTAAATGCAGTATTTAACAAGAAGTAAGCTTCCTATAGATTTAATTTCAGGAAAGTTTCTGTACCTGTGAAGTACAATTTCAATTGTCCTCTGACATCACGGCTAGTCTTCTCTAAGTAGAAATGTTCTATGGATGAACACAGTCGTTTACTCCTTTAGCAGTATGGCCACTTCATTTTTCCCACTGAATAACAGTGCAATTTGAGCTGCCCTCAAGAGCTGATTACCAAAGGCCTGGCAGCTTGAACAAGAGTCTTTTGGAAACTAAATTAAGGATCAGAAAAACTAAACCACAAATCCTTTCTACCTTATGCCTGGTTTCCACACCAGTTCTGGTTTTGGTCTGCGTGATTCAAGGTATTTTGCTCTCTGGGAAGTATTTCATAAACTGCTTGATTGAAGCATTTCTGTCTTAATCAGTTAATAACTCACGGCAGAATTCAGCAGCCAAGTCTGAATATTGCAGTGTTGGAAATGAGTATTTTTGGACAATTGAGGTAGACATTACTTCTGAATACATCTGTGAGGTCAGGCTGAGGTTATTACAGGCAGTGTGGATTTAAAACCAATGTGCCAGTAGCAAGGGGTGAACCCCATGAGTGCCTGGGATTCTGGATGAGATTGCTTTGTATGCTGAAGATCTGCCCACAGCAATCCTCAACCACCAGAGCACACTCCCTGGGTTTCTACATTAGCAGCAATGAAATGCTGGACAAATACTCTGATCTTAGAGAAAGGAAATGTAGTTCTGGCTGTTGCTGTAATTGGAGCAAAATGTTAAGTTTGATACACTAACTGAATGACAGTATCACAGCATTTATGGTTCAGGTTCCTGCAGCAAAGTGGAAGTTGGCATAACATCATTAACATCAATGGGCATTTTGCCCAGCTAGAAATTGCTGTGCTCAACATGCTGCCAGTAAACTAACTAACAAAAATAATCCCATGCTAATAGGAAGTGGATAGGGAGAGTCTGAGATAAAACTCTTTCATGTAAACAAGATCAGGTGTTCTTTGGTTTGGGTTGGTTTTATTTCTCCTTAGTCTTGTGGCTAGAACATTTTTAAACAGCTGTTCTGCAGAGAGTTAATTATGATTATTAGTGGAATGGAGATTTCTGAATGGAGATTTCTCATGCTTTTTTCCCCTGTAGCTATCCATTTAATCAGAACTAGATCAATGTAATAGAAATGAAGCAACTAAAGGAGCTTGTTTTGGCTACAAAGAATAGATTAAAGTGGCTTTAATGTGAATTAAATTTGTGGAGCACTAAGGACAAGGAAAAATTTGAAAGATAAATATAAATACACAGAGAAATTGCAAGAGAGGCAAAATTGTTTAAGGGAAAATAAAAGACTTTAAAATCACTTAGTCATTAATGAAACAAGTTCAGAATCAATACAAGTGGCAAGTCTGAGAAAAATAAAAGAATAATATTTATACTGGAGCAGTGCTAGGGCATATATTATAAAAATACATATGTGATCAGGAAAAGGTGTGTGGCAAAAGGAATAAATTCACATCTTTGGGTGGACTTCATGTAGGCCTTGGATTTTTACCAGAGGATACAACTTGGCTGTTCTCTAAGAGATAAAAATAAATTATTTTAAAAAAAGTAGTTTCACTATTTTCACTGAGAATACAATTATTATTTTTTACATCAAAGAAAGGTACTAGTTGATCGAGAAGGCACTAGATCAGGCCTAAGGACTTCAAATCCATCACTAAGTTGCATACCTACACACAGCTTCCATAGTAGAAGACAAAAATATGTGCCTGTATCAAGTCTAGCCCGTGTCTTCTGCAGGAATCAAAAGAAAGAACAGGGAGAAAAAGATAGTGCTTGAGAAAATTAGGTCAGCAGGATAATCAAGAAATCAGATAACTCCCAAAGCCTTTCTCTATTTAGTTTCTCCAGTGCATTAGCCCTGTTTATTCTGTCTTCTATTATCATCACACAGTACAAGTACTTGGTTGTCAGGGGAGAATAAAAATCCCCCTGTTGCAATCCATATTGTAGCACTTGTCCTTTGAGAATACTCCAAACAGCTACTTCAATTGCAGTGATAATACACAGCAATGTTGCCTTGCATGTCTTCTGTTCAGCCTTCTTTCTATAAACACCTCGTAATGAAGATATTTGGACTGGGACTGGCACTATTTAACATCTTGTTGGCAATATGGACAGCGGGATTGAGGGCATTCTCAGCAGCTTTGCTGATGACACCCAGCTGTGTGGTGCAGTCAGCATGCTGGAGGGGAGAGATTCCATCCTGGAGAGGGACCTGGACAGGCTTGGGAGGTCACACCATGCAGAACTCATGACCTTCAACAAGGCCATGTGCAAGGTCCTCCCTGTGGGTCAGGACAATCCCAAGCGCAAATCCAGGCTGGGTGAAAAAAGGATGGGGAGCAGCCCTGGGGAGAGGGTCTTGGGGTGTTCATAGGATCATAGAATGGTTTAGGTCAGAAGGGACCTTAAAAAACCTTCAGTTCCAACACCCCTGCCATGGGCAGGGACACCTTCCACTATCCCAGGTTACTCAGAGCCCCATCCAGCCTCACCTTGAACACTCCCCAGGATGGGGCATCCACAGCTCTGGGCAATGTGTTTCAGAGCCTCACATCCTCACAGTAAGAAATTTCTTCCTAAGATCTAGTCTAAACCTACCCTCTTTCAGTTTGAACACATTACCCCTTGTCCTACCACTATGCCCCTGTAAAATTTCCCCATCAAATTCTCTTGTAGTCTTTTCAGGTACTGGAAGGCTGTTCTAAGGTCTCCTCAAAGCTATCTCTTCCCCAGGCTCAACAAACCCAACTCTCTCAACCTTTAGTCAAGATTAAAAGCAGGTTTTATAACTTTGTTTGGGTGTGTATGAAAAGAGGCCTTTTGGTAGAGCTTTGTAAGAATTCATGTTTTGAAGCTCTGGAAGGCATATCATTTATTATTTATCTACATTATAGTTTTGCAGAATCAATTTGAGAAGTGCCAGACTGGTTCAAACAAGCATCCCTGACAAAACACCAGCCTGCCTTTAGCCAGGGCTGGGCATTTCATAGATACCAAATGTGCATACTAAACAGTGATGTGGGAATTTAATTTTAAGAAGAGTCTTAATAATTGCTTGTACCCTGAAACAGTGTTATTATCCATTGTAAAGGAAAATCTTACTCCTCCATGAATTTTAATCCTCCATATATAGTTATAATCCTTTGCTAAATTTTACTTTGTCATTTGCCTCAAGAGATGCAGAGTCAAGTTATGGAGCTGCTCTTTGTCAGTGTGTTTCTTTCTGGCAGGTTTAAGTGTGTTCTTGTGGAAGCACTAGAGGGAAGCAGCTAGGTTTAATGAAGTTTGCCTTGTTAAAATGCTCAGTTTTCCCTAAAGGAATGTTTGTCTACCACCTCCAACAAAACAGCTAAAACAGAATTGTGATTTCAGTTGTCTTACAGTAAACTTGCCCAAGACTTACAAACTTGAGATGCTTTCTAGGAGTTTGGAGAAAAGCAAATGTTTTATAGATAAGTATGTCTAAATCCTTGCTGCAGCACAATATGGAGCCTCATTATTCTATATTTATGACTTGCTGCCACAGCTGCTTGCAAGGGAGGCAGAATTCTTCCTTGAGGGACAATCTGAGGAACCAGCTTGCTTCTTTAGGAAGAGACAGACTAAGGCTTGGTGCAAGCAGAGAAGGAGTAAATATTATCAGCCATGGGGCAGATTCATTAAGGCACATAGGGCAGAACTTGTATTTCACTATAAAGTTTGTCAAGACGTTCCAAGACACTAATCTGAGGACAGTTGAAAGGATAAAGGAACTCCTTTGCAATCCAAACCAAAACCACGATTCCTAAATGATTTGTCCAGGTTACAAGGAAGTCTAGATCAGATATTAAACCCAAGAATATTTGATGCCTGTATCTGTTTTGTCTTGGGAATCCATTTATCATACATTTTCCTAAAGAGAATGTTTTCTAAATAGTTATTTCATAATTGATTAAATAAAAAAAACCCACATGAACCAAACCAGCTAACTTCTGAATAGCTTCTAGTTGAAGATACACCATTTTTGAAAGTCCAACACACATCCCCATAAGAAAAGTATTTCCGTGTTAGTAATAAAAGGACAACATTCCAAGAACAGAATTCAACTATTACTGAGAAAAAACATCTGTTCTTTTTCAGAGTGAGGAAATAAAATCATATCACTTAAGTGCCATTCACTTGGAGATGTTTATTTCTGAAATCCTACTAAAGCTAACAGTGATGGTAGGAGCAAGGCCATGCAAGCAAATACTCATAGTAAATAAAATCTGATATAGCCCACTCCTCACAGACTCACAATGGCAAGAGTATAAGATCAGGTTTAGTTATAGCTACAGGGAAAGAAGAAATCCTCATAAGGGCATTTGAACATATTTCAGTGCTGATTCTGATCAATTGATTTGTATGACATCAATTCTAAAGGCAGGAGCAGAAAAAACTATGTCAAAGACATTTTTTCACCTACTTCTGCCTGAATATGGCAGGAGGATTCTATCTAATTTGGTGTAAAACAAGACAACAAAAGGGCAAAGAAAATAGGAGTGCTATGTGGTTGCTTTTATGAATTCATTTAACTTCAAACTGTAGGCACTGGTTTTGCAGGAAGGATGTTAAAATAGAAGAGAACCCAGTTCCAAAACACTGCAAGTTTTGGCAGTCCAAAGTGAACTTTGGCAATGTAACAAGTTTCTTTGTTCCTAATTTTCCTACAAATGCAGGTAAGGAAGCCACTCATTTACACAGTATGACTTAGACAACCAATGATAGTGTTAGGCCTTTTACATTACAACAAACTACATAATTTAGCAAAACTATCTGACCAGAAACACTGTAATTTCCTGGGGTTCCTTGTGTGCTGTTTGTACTGGCTACCTACAAGAGGCCTCAAACAACTGATAGCACTTCTTTTCCTTTCCAGGTCCTTTCTCTGATTTCTGAGCTTGCCTCTGTGGGCACTTGCCCTGTGATGACAGGCAGCACAGAGAGGAGTGTAATCCCCCTCAATTATGGTTTCAGCAGGGTGACGCTAACTGCTAAGCCCTCTTTCCAGTAGACAGCAGGGCTTTCCATAGATGATGCTTGCCCTGTTGAGCAATTTGGATAGCAGATTTTGTATCCTGTCTTCCGGATTTAATCTCAGCCACAAGCAGCACACACTGCTTTCACTCCTGAAACTCTCTTAAGCCAGTCTTTGTGTCAAGTTAAAATGCAAAATTTTGGTGATACAGACACTTGACCTAGGGAAAGGGACAGCTAATGAGATTGTTCAGCAGAACATGGAAAAAATCAATTTTTAATTTTCCAGTGTAAATCATTGTGTCCCCAGAATCCCTTTCCATTTTGCCATGCACTCTACAGTCCCTTTTCTCCCTCCCTGCTATGTTCTGCTATCCTTTTTCACATGTTATCCATCTCATTTAGTTTTTCAAGTGCCTTGGCTCAGGAAACTTCCTTGTTTATTTTTCTGTAATATACTGCAGATATCCAGGTTTTATTAAAAAATGGATTTTAAAAACTTGAAAAATTAGGTTGGTTTGTGTTTTCATTATAAAATATTAAACAGACTTTAGTAAAAACAGCACATTAACAGAACCTGTAGTCCAACTAATATTCTAAGAGACAAAGCCAGGAAGAGGACTTTTGAACTCATTTGGTTCAGGTATGTGGGGTGGGACAGAGAAAATTTTTAGCGAACCCAAAAAATTCCATCTTGAAGTGTCATCACAACAGATTCTCACTTTCACACTTGCAAGGAAAATGTCTTTCTCTTTAGTATATAAAAACTCAAAAAGAGCTTTGATAGGACTTACCTGAGAAAACCTTCCAAAAAACTTTCTTGAGTAACTGCACATAACTCTTTTAACATTTACATAAGCACTCCACTGCACTTACAGATTATTAAAGAAATGATGGGGATTTCCGCCCTGAATAACAACACAAGCGAGCATTGTGTTTGAACTGCTAAACAGCACTTGAATGTACAAGAACATCTTGTTTTGATAGTTTGCCACATGTTTGATGCGCTTTGCCATTAGACATTCCTGCCTGTCTTCTGCCCATACAGCTCTGCTGAAAAACACTGCTTGTACAGCCCTTTCTGCATTAAATAAATAGTTAAAGGAATAAAAATAAGATTTAAAAGGTTTTGTTATGTCATTATTGCATTACAGCATAAAACATGTACATGCTCCTTAACTGTCCATTTACAGTCCTATAAATGCCAGCCTTGCCAGAGATCTAGATGCCACAGCTTTGAGTGACAGAAAACACTTACTGTTGGGGCTCTGAGAAGCAGATCCATCCGTGTGTAGGCATTGGCTTCCGAGTCATTCCATGCACTGAGGGACTCCACAGTTCTGCTGCTCTTGGTGTCCTCGGAGGGAAAACAGAACCCCTTCTGAATGGGCTGATTATTCAAGTGAACAAAATCTAAGCAAAAACCAAGAAAGAAGAGCTGTCCTCTGAATTTAAGTCAGCCACTTTACCTTTGTATGTGTGAAGCAGGTTACTGGATTCTTTGGAATGGTGTGAGATCCAGTGCAGAGTTCCTCACTCGAGCTTCAGATTGCTTCAGTCCATCATCAGCTCAGCAAAGGGCAGCAGCAGCGGCTTCCATTTAAATACAGGAGAGGGCAGAGTCTGCACATGCCCAGTTTGCAGCTTATTCCATCTGATTCCAGCTTCACATTGATGACAGTATAAAACTGATGCTCACTTAAAAGTGCTGGTACCTGGTTTTTACCTTTGACCAATTTATGTCTGAATTGTAATGCTATTCCCACACTATCTGTTATGAAGACAAAGAAGTTAAAAGGTGGAATTCAATCTGTCTTAAGTATATAGTTCTTTTTCACCATATTGGTGAGTTAGTTTTTTTAGTCTGCTTTTAAAGACGATGCATGTGTACAGTTCTGCTGAAATTGTCAGAATTCAAATAGATTCTGATATTTAACAATGCGCTTGTATGCACTTCTGTCTTGCAGAATTAAGGTCATGGTTGTTTGTTGGTCTACTTCTAAAAATAAACAAAACATAGGGATAAAACCTGACATCATCCTTTTCTACTCTTTAGTTAAAAAACAAAACAAAAAAACTCTGCACACGATACCTTAGGTAGAAAACATCCATCTGTTTCAAGAGTTGCCTGCTTTCTTTTCAGTAGTGTTTAGGTAAGTACACACGAACGGATTCTCATTCACACAAATCTGGCTTTACATTCCACTGTGCAAAGACGTGAATTGCTGTATTCCCAGTTGAAGGCCCATTACTGTTGTAAAGTGAAGTTTAATTGCAACAGAGAATTAGGCACAGTGTGTGAAAAAGCTCTTCCAGCAGATACTGCAGCCTAAGTATCACAGAGTTTAGGCCTTCCAGCCACTGTCCAAACGACCCTGATGCAAGCTATTAGCTTCACTGCAGTTGGTATTAAAAATAGATGGTGTGAACTGTTACTGGAAAGCCTTTGTGAGAAGGCTGTGTTAGTAATGGTGGGAACTGCATTCCCCCAGCTCTGCCCACGTACCTTTCCTTAAATGAACACCTGCAGTACCTAACCATAAACTGAAGGATTGCATTTCTTTGTGTGAATGGGAGCCATGCCTCTAATGAAAGGCACTCACCTAGAGTGTTGCAGTTTCCCTTGACAGTCATTTAAGGAGGGAAACAATCCTTTTGTTAGTCATTTAAGGAGGGAAACAATCCTTTTGTTAGTCATTTAAGGAGGGAAACAATCCTTTTGTTAGTCATTTAAGGAGGGAAACAATCCTTGTTGTCACCAGGCCACTGAACATTAACCAGTAGAGACACTTCTTAGACTCTACAGGCTCTCAAACCCTAAGAATAATTATTAGCAGGTCCATTGTGAAAGGCAGAGAGATTTCACTGACTGTCCCTGCCCTGCAGTGTTGGTAGCCACAACCAAGCCAGATTTAAACCAGCTGTGGCAGAACTGCACCCAGAGGCGGCTGATCCACTGACTAGTTTCACCTTTGCCAATGTCTGAGATTCTGTGGTCACTTTGTAGAGTGTGCTCTTCCCTTCTCTCTCTCTGTGACAATGGTGGATGTGACATAAATGTACAAACTTCAAAAGATATCAATCTGAACTCCAAATCCACCCCTCTGTGCATGCACAGTGCTTGTACCGTAAGGATGCTGCAGCAAACAGTGGTGTTGGACTTTTTGGGGGACAGGACATTTTTGGAAGATAATTTTGCATTTTACTACTAAATAGTCAGGAGATGTCATTACAGAAAGCCACAAAATGAAACTGGCAAAGGCTTGTACATCTTCAAAGGAAGTTTATCGAGGAGTAGAGCAGAAAGTACAGAAATTGATGTGCAGAGAAATGAGACAATGATAGCTCTCCCATGTGTGAGCTCTGTACTCAAAGGAGTTGCACAGTTGCATCCTGATCTTGTCAAACTGATAAGACAAAGTTTCAGACATACAATCTTCAAGACAAGCATAAATATTAGACCACATGATTTTTGACTTGACATTCTCATTGCTTAGATCCTCTTAGTTTTCTGCTTTATGTCTTAGTTTTGGACAATGCCAGCATTCAATCCTGTTTACATACAGCTTGTACATAAAGTTCCCCTTTTCCCTGGGTCACAAATGACATTTTTCTTCCTTCTTATTTCCTTTCATCTTAACGAGTTAACGCACTAAAAATATTTCATTTCCAGTTAGCCTGGAAGCACTGATTTTTTGGCATTTTTAGGGAGCCTGTAATATGTTGGTCAGAGTAATCAAATCATAGAATAAATATATATTTTTAAAGTAAATTAAACATTATAGAAGCTGTCTTCCTGCTTCATTAAATTTGGTGTAATACACACCTTTGCAGAAGGATTACTTGGATTAGTTCAGCAGTTCCTGAGAGCATAGTACGAAAAAATATGCAGTATAAAGGAGAGAAAGAAAGTTTTCCCACTGGGAAGCAGAGGCTAGTCCAAAGAGGGCTGCTCATTTGGTATCCTTCCTTAGCCTCAGGACTCTGCTTCTCTGAATGCTAGGCTCTTGCAAGCTAAGGAAACTATTTCTGAAAATGGGACCTAACAGTCAGATTCATGGCCAGTGGAGATGTTCTCATTTGATGGCAGTTGTGTGATCCTTTATTATGGCCTATTGCTAGAGGCAATTCAGCTGCCCTGTTTTATGTGTGATGACTCCACTTCCATGGAAGGAGAGGAATCATCCTATAACTGTACAAGGTTTGAAGTATGAGATACCTCACTCTCTGTCCCCAGGGCTCAGGAAGTCGGACAAAGACATGCAGCAATACACTCACAAAACTTTTTTCTTTCAGGTTTTCTTTGCTTTATATGCAGTGTTAAACTAGCGGTAACAGTTCTAAGTATTTTGTTGAGCAATAATTGTTTTTCTTTATAGTTAAGGCTATTTCACTTCAAGTTAATCAGAACATTAGACTTGTGGATCAGGAGGGAAATTTGGCTTCTCTCTCTCCCTTGCTTATTCTCTACCAAAAGCTTACCTCTGTTGTATTTCTGGGAAGCCTAATGGAGAAAACATATCAGTTTATGACCCCAGGTACTTTCCAAAGGCATCAACTCATTCTAAAGCTTTCCAACATTTCTGCCACAAGTTCAGTGTGTGAAACACGCAGAAAGTTCACCTGGCTTATGGCCCAGGTCTCAATTGCCATCCAGTAACTTGTAGAAAAAGGAAAACCTTTCTGGCATTAATGTCTCAGAATTCTGTCACATTGAACTATGGTGAGAACAGCCTTCCCACCTTGAGAGTCCTGCTTTCAGCTGGATGCCTGCTGCCTACCAAGCTACTCCATCCCTCCCCCTTCTTCAGCAGGATGAGGAGGGAAGGAGAAAATTAGATAGAAAAAACCTGTGGCTCAAGATAATGGCAGTTTAATAAAACAAAAGCAAAGACTGTGTGTGGAAGCAGAGAAAAAGAAAATACTTATTTCTCTACTTCCCATCAGCAGGAGTTGGCCAGCCAATACCTAGGAAGCAGAGCCTTAGTAGGCACAGCAGTTATCCCAGAAAACAAATATTGTAATAACAAATGCCTCCTGCATCCTCCTTTCATTGCTGAGCCGACATCATAAAGACATGGAATATCCCTTTGGTCAGTTGGATCTGCTCTCCTGGCCATGGCCCCTGCCAAGAGCTTGCCCACCCCCAGCCCACAGGTGAGGGGGGAACGCTGGAGAGGCAGCATTGCTGCAGTGCCAGCACTGCTGAGGCAGAGCCAAAGCCCTGGGCAGTGAGCAGCACCTTTCTGGGTACCAGCACAGCTCAGGGAGGGCTGTGGTGTCAGAGTGAGCTCCAGCTCAGACAGACCCAAGGCAACCTCCTGCTGCTGATAATTTACTTCTGCTGACAGTTGTTTATAAATTACAGGCAAAAATAGCAGAAAGACCACAGACTCCAGGACCCTTCCAGGAAACTGGGAAAATTGTCTAACAGAAAAAGGGAAAGATAATGTCTGGATAAAACTTAATTAAAGTACAAATGAGTATAAGATTTCTTTCACAATGATGGGAAAAGAACTCATTTTCCTCCTCTTTGGCTGGCAGCTGTGGGGGGAATTAGGTGTTAGTTCATCTCCAGGAATACAGAGTGCACTGCAAGAACAGGTAATCTGCTGCCTACAAGATAAGCAGACTGCTTTTGGGAAATGCTGGGAGAGTTAAAAGACCAGGGGCATGGTCAGCTAGGCATTAATGACTTTGAGGCACCTTTACAAAAGCTCACCTGGGATTCTTTCAACTTTCTGAAAGATCACCTAGGTTTCCAAGGCCAGCATATGGAAAGAGGAACAGACTACTCAGAAAAGAGAAAGGTAAAGTTCTACTTTTCTTTGAGTGCAGACACAGGTCTGGGATTGGAGTTCCCACAAAGGAGGCATTCACAAAAAGTTGTTTGGCATTGCTAATAAGTTGAGTGATTGTATTTTTTTTACCCATTGTGCTGTGGGGAATAATAGCAACAATTCCTGAAAACATCTTGGGGAAGACAATTCTCAGGACTCAAAATATGCTCTGCTTGCTCTCCAGACATGCTAGGTAATCCTATAATGAGGATAAAGGGCAGAACTATTGATTTTTCATTTGAGTGTCCATTTATTTGCAGTATCTGCCTTTCAAAAGGCAAAATCACGCTATAAAAATCTGAGTCCACAGCAGCCTTCCCCACACAGCTCCCCCTGGATAGTGTGAGCCCTGGGTATCTCATTTGGTATTGCTTCTCAGTGGCTGCAACCTCTGAAAACATGTTTCTCTCAGAAGCATTTTTAGGGCCCTATTTTTGTACTGGTACCTGCAACAAATATATCTGCTTGGATATGCAGGTGAAAACTGGTTGCTCGTTTTACACAAAACTCTGGTTTCAACCATCTGTGTTCTTTTTGCCTTTTAACAGCTAAGATCTGTCAGAGGGGAGCTCTCCCACTTCTTAGCTGTTCTCAGAGAGTGCACTGCAATTTTGGCACCCCAAATAACAAGGCAGGGAGAGAACTGTGCAATATATATCTTCTGTGTGCTCTATTAATCATAAAAATTAAATTTAGTTCTTCAGGCCTGAAGCAACTTGGCAAGGGGACAGGAGGCAAGAAGACCCTTTGTAAATAAAATTGTTAAACTGAATGCAACGTTCTGTATGGCCTTTCATGGGACATACTCTTGGGAGTCCTCAAAGATCAATAGACAAAATAGAAAACAGTAAATCAAATCAACATGGTTTCTATTGTGCTGTACAAGTGAATAATTCACCTCATGGGTAGTTCTAATTTTGTAGGGTAGCCAAGATCTATGGTGAACAGCAAAGGCATAAACTATAGGGTGCAGCCAGCAAGCTCTAACTCTGGGCTGTTTAGCCCCACAGCAGGAGATGGAGAATCCCAGGGCTAGGCCAAGTACCGAAGGGCCAGACCAGAAAGGATGGTTTAGAAAAGTCCTTTCAAACACAAGATTTTTTCTAATATTTAGCAAAACCAAAATCTTTTCCACTGAGATGAAAAGATTCCATCAGTGATCTCTCCAACAGTCTGAATGTAGCCCTGTAAATGGCATTAGGCTGCAAGTCTATGGAAGGCACAATCCAGCAGCTTCTCTCCTGAGTTCCCCCAGTTGTGTTTCCAGCTTCCTCTGGGGGTTCATGGCTTCAAGGGCAGCTGGCTTGAAAGGCTCAGCCCACCTCTGTCCCTCTTGTCCTTCCTCACAGAATCTGAACACAAAGATGTTGCACAGAGTCCTCAAAACCAGCCAAGTTGGATTTGCAGTGCCTCCAAAAAAAAAAGCCTCTGAACCCTTGTTTGTGGAGGGAGCCCTCAGATTCATCCTTCCCTGTCTCCTATGGCTTAACCTCTTTGCAAAGCCTACCCTTCTCCAAGGAACTCTGGTTACCCAAACTCTTTTCAAACAGTTTCAGCTGGAAGCTTCCCTACTTCTAGTGCCCAATAAGAGCTCTCACCTTCTCACATATGTGAATTAAAGCTGATCATGCTGGCACAGCTTAGTGCCTATTGCTGGCAGGGAGAAATCATATTTAAAAAACAATTGAAAAGTTGCTGTATCATTCCAGAAAAAATGCCCCATCTTTTGGGCAAAAATTAGATACAAAACTTAAAGAATATTTCCCTTGTTACTCTCTTCCCCTTAATAAATCATGTCTCTGTCACATACAAGTCAGTCTACAGTGGGCTGAAATGTGGGATCAGCATATGGTGGTGTCGAAGCTGCTTTGTAATTTTTGCTAAAAGCAGGCATTTAAAAAGATTTGCTCATGCAGAGATACAGCAGAATTGTGTGTTTCCCAGCTACTATACTATGCCAATAAGAGGAGGATTATTGACAGGGAAGGAGTGAGAAAGAAAATTGCAGAGAAATTGTATCAAGCATTTTCCCCCTACCAAAATGCTGGCTGCCACTAGAGGTGCACAGCTGTGCCAGGATTTGGTCAGCACTGGCAGAGAACTTGTACTGCTTATAGGAAGAACTACTGGGACTGTTTGGTTTTTGATTGTTGGTTTTTACTCCCATCTGCCTATATGGTAGTTACTTATGAAATATACAGAACTCAGTGACTTGAGCCTCTTGTGGGAGGAGCTGCAGAAATATCTTGCCAGGTAAGACAGAGGACAGTAATGGAGAGATCTCTGATGAATAGACTAAGGAAAGATTAACACTATGAAGCAATTTTTATCCACACACAGCACTCAATATTTATACCCAGGTATTTGAGAAATAATAGTTCATGATAACCAGAGGGTAAACAAAGTGGGATGTCACTTGGTGTTAAAGAATTATCATTTTTTTTCCTTAGATAATAGCACTATTATCCACAAATTATCTGCAGAGAGTACATTTGCTGCCCTGATGGCTATACAATTACTTTTTCTGCCACACAAATCTTGTCTTACAACATCTCTGTGAAAGAAACCTTATCATTTCAAGAAATACCATCAGTGGTTATGTAGGTGAAAAAAGCAAACCACAATTGTCAAGTCACTGTTGGGAGGAAATTCTACTGGTGCACTAATAAGCAGGCATCTCAAATCTCAGCTGCTCCCAGCCATTGCAGATGCCCTGTTTTGCTGTTCTAGACTGCACTGTGCCCAGTGCTTTCAGAAACTGGAGCAGGATGAGAAGGAAGAAACAGACCACTCACTAACATCACTGAATTTTCCAAATCTTGTATTTGAATTGTTTCTGAAAAGAGCCTATGAGCAAGTGGAAATTAAAATTGCCAGACAATATTTCATCTGAGCCTGTAAGAAATTTCAGTGTCCTACACAAGACAAAAGATGCAGCAGTAGCCTGCACTAAATGCTGCTTCAGCTGCAACTATGTACAAGATTTGGGCAGGATTCTGTAATGGCCACTGAGAACAGAGACATTCTGAGGAGTTTGTCCCTGCTGCAACTTGAAACTCTTCACACAGAGTCTGAAATCAAACAGACCTAATGCTTAAGCTAGAGCAGAATGCAGTGCAGATATACTATCAGAGGTTCTCAGTGTACAGAAGCATAAAGCCAAATATCTGTTTCTTTAGAAACTCTTCTGCTAGGGCTGTCATCCAGCCTGTTATCACCATGGATTCTGATTTCCCAAGTGTCCACACAGGGCCTCTAAACGAACACATTCTTCTTTGTTTAGCTCTGCAGTGTGGCCTTTATTGATACCTACTCTGCTAAATGCCTCCTCGGGATCTTCAGTGACTTCTGTTTCAGTTGCTATGACATCCTTTTACTCCAACCTTAATTAATGGGAAGTACAGGACAGTTATCACAAGTTTGCAGACAGGATGCAAGTGTACAAGCAAGACAGTGAGTGAGTCTAAGCCCTTTTCATTTTGATCCTATCCTCTCCCAGCTCCCTTCTTTAACTGTGGCTGCTCTGCATCCCCTTCTTTGATAACCCTCCATCCTTCTTTTCTCCCAAATCAGATAGATATTCTGGTTTTCACTTTTAAAAGCCTTGATAGATTCTCTATCTCCAGCTAAGCTATCATCATTCAGACAGCTCTGGCTTGCCAGCTCTCTCATCCTGTCAGCCAGTGATGCCCATTTCCATCATTCCCTGAACAGTTTCCAACATGCATGATTTGCTTGTCTCCATGCAGTTCTGCATGCTGGTGGCAGTGGCAACAAGAGACACTGACAATAGCTGGGCTGCAGCACACACAGCCTGCTGGCCATGCTGACACCACTGATCTATAGTGTCTGATTTTATCTGCCCCTCCCCTGCCAGTGCATCTCCATGTATTGTCTCTTTGTACTTTGATAACAAGCTCTTTGGAGCAGAGACTTGTTATTCCATGCTGGGATGGTGTTTTGACTTGCCTAACATTTCTAAATATTAGAGCAATGCAAATGCAAATTACCATTTTTTGGTAATGCCATGAATTTGCTTAACAAATATACTCAGCTTAATTTTTTGGGTGAACGCATGAATAATTCAGTATGACTACAAGAAAATGTCAGTGTTCTGTTTTGGACAGCTAAAAATGGTTTTCAGAGTTTAAAAAGCAAAAGAGTAACCCTTCTGAATACATACAGACCTCAGAAGCAAACCTGTATGAAGTGATAAATACTGGCACCAATCCTCAGAAAGTCAAACTGCAGTTTCTTACTTTAGTTTTATGATTCTGCCTACTCTCTTCAGAACTGGAATTCCTGCTTATGACTTGCAGATGATGTTGCAAACCATAAAAACATAATTGGGGGATAATTTTGCTGCACAGCAGACCAACATAGACAACCATGTCACCTCTACTTACTGTAAGAAATTTTCACTGAAATAATATCCTGAAATTCATATATGTGATAGGGAACTCTGGGCACTGCCCTCTATCTGCTCTTTCCAGATGGCTAAAAATGTGCTTGAAAAAAGAAAACACATGAACAACATCAAACTTTGAGTATGGGCTTGAGTGCCCAGGATACTGGAGTGATTTTTGCATGCAACCATACAGTTTCCTTCTTGTACAAACTGAAAGGATGCCACCAGTAGGAAGTGACTGACCTCTCCCTGTGTTATAAACAAGTGGATTCATGATCATCAGATTTAGGCCTTATCTCACTTCCAATGAATGACTCAGCTACTTCATTTCCTAGGGAGAAAAATGAATGTGCTCTTTTCTAAACAGAGTTTCAGTAATGAAACTTAAGACCACAGAACACCTCAACAAAAAAATGGGCATTTAAGAGGCATTTTTCCCTGGTCACAAAAACATTTTCTTTGTGTGCTTCTATCCCTTCTTGCAGCTTCAGTTACCAAATGTAATTTAATAATTATTCTTATCCTCTCTTGTTCCCCCCACCAAAACAAAACTCTGTCCGGCCAAAAAGTTAAGCCTTTGCCCTTATTGCACATATATTTTACTAAACAAATGTATTGCTGCTGCCTTTCACTCAAGAGGTGAAAATGCTACTTTTTTAGTATTAATTTATAATACATATTAGTCAGGGAGAAGAGATAACACAAATACAGTCACTTCTGTCTTCACAAATTTAAATGAAGTTCAAAACATCCTAACCATGCAATCAGGACAAACTTTTGCTATTATATTCCTGACCATGGACATACTTAAAAGCCCACAAAGTCTCTTTGTTTTCAAATTCATTTACTTGTGGCACAATTACTTTCTTGAATTTCTTTTAGAGTGAGAGTGCAGGGCTGTTGATCTCTCAGTTCAGAGAGAAACTTCCTTGGCAACAATCAGAACTTGTTACTATCATTAGACAACTGCAGAGAACTCAGTCTGCTCTGGTATACTGCAAACAAGGCAACAGTGATAATGGTTGCTTACTCCATGAACAAAAAAACCTCATGGCAGCACTCTTAAGTTCAATACCAAAGAAGCTCAGACCTATTTTCTGAGCATAAACAGTAGGGTATGAGAATGGCCATTATGAGTCAGTCCAAAGGTGTGTCAAACCCCAAACCCAGTGACTGAAAGCAGCATTCCAGGAAAGAGTGCAAGAATACGGAGAGATTTCCCTAAAATACTCTTGCAGCCTCAAACAGCATGCAGCTCAGCAAATCTGTGCTTCTCAACCCATATTTCAGTGATCTAACTCAAACATTGATGGGGCTTTTGTGGGTTTGTAAAAGGATTCAGGATGTAGGTAGGAATATAGTTTCAAGTTGTCAGTGCAAAAGTCTGGGAAAAGAAAGGCTGCAGTCTGAACCATGAAGTTATTTTGATCCAAGCTAAATTGCTCTTTAGCTTGAGCACAAGCACAGAAATCTGAAAGCTAACACAGCCTCTCTTGGAAGGCTTTGTATAATTTAAAACACAGTCATACTACAAAACCAGTTTTCAGCTCAGCTTAGCAACTCTCTTCCTGACATGCTAGTGCCTTTCAAAAGAGTTGCAAGAATGAACCAGCTGAGACACAAGCTCCCTTTCCTTCCTTTCTTCTAATTATTGGGAGAGAAATTATTCCTCTTAAAATGAATTCTTGCTTCACCAATTTTAATGAAACTTTTTTTTTAATATCCCAGATAGTTTTACTAAAAGCTCAGCTTTTCAAGGTTTGATGATTAGAGCTGAGATTCACATTCCAGAGAAGTGCCTGCAACTGAAGCACCCAGACTACCTGAAGATTTAGGAACATGGTTTTTATATAAGAATTAGGCCTAAGAATGGAGAGGTTGAACAGAACTAAAAATCTAACACAGTAATGCAATATAAACATGGGAATAGTTTCTAATCACTGCTGTTTCTCAGGCTTTTCTTGTACTTTTATGGTACTTCTGAATTTCTTACCTTTGCTTATTGAAATTACAGCAATAAAGACTCATCATGATTCACTGACCACAGAAAAATAATGAAGGGGAGACTTCAGAGGGACTATTTTTCCTTCTCCAACTATTCCACTCAGACCAGGCTCTTAATTTTTGGTAGCCAGTGGAGTTATGGATATATGAGAAACATCCACTCACAGGAAGATGAGTATTTTAGTCCTTTAATGATCATCTGTGCATAAGCATTTCAGAACCCTGGTTCTGGAACTTCACCTATATATTGATTGTGAGGGCACTTGAGGTACTTTTCTGAAAATACATATGAAGGAGTCAAAGATGCTGGTGATCTTTTGTGCAGGGTACTTGCCTAACTAAACTCTGAGGAATAATTTGCAATTTGTTTTCTTATAATTAGAATTGCATGAGGCAGAAGGTTGACACTGTTTAAATTCAGGATACAACTTATTTATTTACCAAAAGATAGAAATTACTCAGCTTATTTAAATTAATTTAAATATTTTTCCTTCACAGGAAGGAAAGCTTTTTTAACCACCTGTCCCCAGCTGAGGAACTTTCTCCTTCATTTAATACATACTTCCCTCTGTCTCCTTGCAGAAAAATAACAGCTATCAGGTGACAGGTCTAACAGAAAAACACCATGCAGACACGCGAAACCAGGTACATTTAAAACTTCTGTAACTCTTATTTTACAATCACCTGCACTAACTTCTATATGAAAGTCCTAAGTCTTAATTTACACAGGCATGTGATGTTTGTGTTTCTGTCCCACAGCTGATGGAGGTGATACATCCTAAAAGATGAGAATTAACTTGAATGACTGAACCTCACAGACATTTGAAAACCTGATATTAAGTAGGATTTCCCAAAAATACCATTTAACTACTTTAAAACCCCCCGACTTTGAAAGATGCTGTAGATTATCAGTGCTGACAGCAAAATATGAAGTCAAATTATTATAGCTGTGCAACAGAAATAGTGAGAGACTTCAAAGGGCAGGTGATGAGCTATATACTCTATTAAAGAGTAAAATGTCTGTAAGTCTCCAGGGACATAAGCCATCAGACAGCTGTAGAACAGTATGCAGAAAACAGCCAAAGATATATAGCTTGTACTGAACAGAGGTGCTGATGACTGAAGTTCAGGTATTCAACATATAAAGCAATTCAAAAGTGCAGACTAAATGATAGTTAGAAGAACAAATACAGTGTAATAAGTTACTAGTTAAAAAGATAAAAGGAGCCAAAGTTCATCGTCTTTGAATTCAAGAGATTGGAGAGCTGGATCTGGGTTTATGGGGCTTGGTCACAAACCCAAAGTGCACTGTATTGTCCTGGATTAATTGGGAGAAATCCAGCACCAAGTCATCCCATGTAGCTGGGAAATCCAGAGAATCTGGGAGCTGGGAGTGGTGGGATAAGGAGCTGCTTCAGTGGCTGAAGAGCCTGCACAGTGCCAGCAGCAGCCCTGATCCCTGGGGAGCAAAGCAGCCATGGGCAGAGTCAGGCTCTGGAAGGAGGAGCACAAATGAAACATCACCCTGCTAACTTGAAAAAAACATTGCTGCACCTGTATGAAGTTTCTCATTTCTGTACTACTCTGTACTTTCCAAGTTTAGTGCAAATTTCTCTTACAGAGAAGGCAGATGGAAAGCGCCTAACATTTAAGTTGGTATTAGAAAAAACATAAGAAAGGGGGCAGACAAGAGCAGAGGAAGGGAAGGAGTCAGCACTGAACTGACCAAAGCAAGCACTAAGATACCATTCATCAAACAGAGGTGCCAATCCTTTACTCTCTAGGAACAGAAATAAATCTACTTACAGCATTAATCAATAATGCCTGAAATAGCAGACTAATGGAACTGAAAAGTCATTAGTGGTGTGGGAAGCTTACTTACTAAAAGCAGCCTCCATGAACATTGACATTAGCCTAGTCAGAGGATGGACAATCTTGCCTGTGCAAAACCCAATATTATATCTTCAAGTGATATGAAAAGCAGATTCTGACTTTTTTTTACAAGAAAAGAACTGTCAAAATAAGCCTCTTGATAGGCCCCTTTCAATATTTTTTTGCCTGGAGCTTCTAAACTAAAAATATCTTTGTTTCAAGAAGGTTATGAGAGGATATTCAGGGGTTTTTTCAGGATACATCAGTAAAAAATAACTAATTGAACTATCTTTTGCTAAGGGACAACAATTAAGAAACTTTTTCGTAAAGCACTAACTAGCACCAGAAGTTAATTTGGGAAGTAAGGAAATACAGCTATTATAAGTCTAATAAGTCAAATCAAATGTATCTTGCATAAGGAATACTTATTGACATGAAATATTTTGGTCTTACTAATTGTTCTGACATTTATGTGAGAGGATTACAAATTGGTACAGCAAGTCTGTCACAGGAATCATCTCTTCAAAAAAGGGACTCTGAAGAGCAGCTGTACTCAGACAGGAATGGACTTTGAATGTCCAAAGCAAATGGAAAAGATCTCTTGCAGGTTTTGCTCACCAAAAGACTGATATTCCTAACAATGAGGAGCACACCAAGAGAAAGAGAAGCAGCATCTTTCTCATTGCCACCATCCACAAAGGAAGAAAACCAAAGCTAGTTTTATGGAGAAAATGAATCCTGAAATTCTGTATCAAATATTTTTTAAAGCAACCAGCAGACCTTTAAGACTTCCAAAATTTAATGCAAATGCTGATCATGTTGCTTCCCTCCTCATTCTAAAGATTTTTAGTAACTTCAGACCCCACTACTAGTTTTCTTCCCTTTATTTTATCCCTGTGCTCCTTTCTTTTTGTGCCTAGAAGTTGTGACTTCCTTGAAAGGCAAGTTAAAAACTAAACTATCTGGAAATAGCAAATTAGGCTAAATCACAGGTAATGCAAATTCTTGTTAATAAAACTACTTTCAAAAACTGGGCAAGTTTCCAGACATAGAAGAACATGAAGGTATAAAATAAGATTGCAGAGTGATAACACAACTGGGATCCCTTAACCTCTATCAAACCTCATAATGCCATAAAGCTTATGGTAACAAACTAAAGCATATGCTAAGTCATGTTGATTTTAATTTTGTTTATGCATGTGGTAGATTAAGGCATAACTAGTTTTAACAACCCTTTTGTTGGCCAGGAAAGTAAATATTAATATGCTCATTTCACTAATGAACACCTAATTTTGCTAAACAAATGAAAAATTAAGAGCATTCCATCCCTGCAGGTCTGACCAGAGCCCACTGTGTTAGACTAAGGGACACTCTGGTACGAGCAAAACTCTGAGGTGAGTTCTCAGTCACCCCTGACCATGTGGTAAATCCCATAATGGCAGACTTTGGAGGGGTTGAGAACTTTCAGGAGTTTGTATGGGAAGAGAATAATAACTTCGTATAGTATTGTACACACTGATCTACCAGTGCAGAAGATGCCATCCTAGGGGTTGGAGTCCTGCTGGGAAATTGAGTGTAACTGGAAAAAATTCACAGTAAGATGGCCTCCCAACAGTTTGTTCTGTGAAAGCTTGATAGTTCAAGCAAGAGCTCATTTACCCAACTTATGCTGTTCTTCCACTAGAAATATTATCTTTGTGATGAGGTATTTCTTTTGTCACCTTGTCCACCTTACTCTGTTCTTCTCATCCCAATCTTTTCTTTTTCCTCCCACTCTCCATTTCTTTCCATTTTCCCAAGTTGTATCTCTCATTCATTCCATTCTCTTGCTTATGCTTTTTTCATTTCACCATCTTTCAGTCTTTGAGGAAGAACAGTTAGTTTTGTAGGAAAATGGAAAAACAAAAAGTAAGCTATTTTTCTTAACAGGGAGCCATACCTACCACAAACTAATGTGGGATTGTTATTGCTTGGAACAATTCTGAGTTTCACATCAGCCAGTCCCACTCTAATTCTATGTCAAAGAGCCCTTTGCACAGCCAGCAGGCTAACAAATACATAGACTATTCAACAGACCTTTAAAAAGCTTTCACTTGAATATTTGGTGCAGACTTAGAGGCTTTTTTTTAGGTAATGAAAGAAGCCTCCTTTGAGTAGAATGACTTTACTTCATGATAAGATGGAAACATGAAAATGTACCTTTCACCCCCCCAGAGAAAATGCACACTGCTGCATGTTGCTGCATATAATTCACTAGTTAAATTAATATAATTTGGAAAAGCCTATGCTTATTCTAAAAAATAATCAACACATTAAAAGAGGTCCATGACTGTACTACCAGAAATTCACTATATAGGAACTATTTTATACATACAGCTGTTTTGTGAAATAGATGTTCACCTGGTTATTTGTAAATTAGTTCAAGAACAGCATAATTCTGGTTTTAGAAGCTAGACAAGGAGGGTGGGAGTATTTTCTTTAAAACAATAGCATTAAGGTGAGCTTGGTGCACTACTTTAGAATCTGTTTTACAATCTAATTCATCTATTGAACAGTAAACAATGAAAGTAGGTTTTGTTCCTTCATTTGATTACATTGTTCCAGCAAATATAATCACAGAAAGATTAACTACCTTCTGAGATAAGACACAGGCCTCAGCCAGAGGCAGCTGTTAAAGTTTCATATCTGCTTCACAAGAAATTAACTGGGTCTAAGTAAGCAGAGTCTTATACAGAAGGGATGGGCAACAGGTCATTCTGCATGGAGGAAGAGAGCTAATTTTGATTTCTCTGAGTACAGTTTCATTTGAATAATTATTGGTTTTTAATGTAAAAGCATTGACAAGGCACGATACTTTTACTTACAACTTATTTTGTCACATGACAAAACTACAGGGTCTTTTTTCCATCTCTTCTGCAGCAGGATGCCCAGTCTATGTTTGTTACATTATAGGAAACATCTAATTTTTTTTAAAGTGAAACTACAGCTCCAAGAAAGGCTTTCTGATACAATAGAGCAAAGTGTGTTTTAGCAAAGACCTCAAGTCTTCAGAAGGATCTCTTTCTTGGTTGTCAGTTGTGATCAAAGACCTAAAAGAGCCTTCTCTAAACACAGAAAAGTAATCTTCTCTGGCTGAATTTGTCTTTTACCTTTACCTGTGGAGGTCCATGTTTCTCAAACTTCTCTTTCTTCTCTCTGCTTTGGTAGTAACATTTGATACAGTCTCAGTTGTACACCACTTTATTCCCCTACCACCACTTGGTCTAAGCAATTCTCAGTGCTTGAAAAGCAAGTTAAACCTTGACTTGTCTACTGTTGCTGAACATGATTAGTTCACTTGATCTATTATATTCTGATTAATCACTAAATAGATCTCTAGTACATTCAATTTTAATAGAAACACTCTTTCTCTTACTCCAAGCCACATGCTCTAAGTGCAGCTGGAAATTGTTCAGGTATTATGAAAAAATATCCCATGATATTTCTAGACAGCTTATTAATTTGGTTATAGCAAGAGGAAAAAGCAGCTCCAAAACAACTTAGTTATTGGAGAAAAGCCTGAATATTCTGACAGTAATGATCAGGAGAGCTGGAACATGAACCACCCATAAGAAACTCACTTTGTAAGGAAGTTCCTCAGTTGGGAGCTGCATAAGTGAACAGTCTGGGGCATCAGAGAAGGACTGAGGACCATTGTTATAACCCACAGCAAACATCAAATTTCTGCCCATAACATACTACATACATAACATACTGTCCAATTTAATATGCAAATTTTAATCAGCAAAGACAGCAGCAGTTAGTCTGTCAAGGGTCCTGGGGCACTGCCACAAGATTGGAGCTATACAAGAGAGATCAATTAATGAAAAATTAAATTTGAACATTAATAGCCTTTCCTAAACAGGGCTTTGTTGCAAGGGTGAGTTTAGCTTAAACAGTAGAAAGAATTTTCAGTTGCATTTGCCAGAAGCAATTTTTACATGTAATAAACCCACACAAGGGTACCTTGTACATATTCCAGTGGTTTCCACTTGGTATTTGTCAGTTAGTATTATAAATTGAAAATATTTGTACACACTTCATGAACCCTGTTACCTTCATCTCAACCCCAAAATTCAGAGCTATTGACTAACTCAGTGAAAGCTTACTTCTCCCACTCTTGGGAAGTTGAAGGATCACAGGAAATGCTGAGAACTTTCATTTAGTCCATACCAGGAGGGATGAAATTGTTTATTTACTTATCACTTAATATCAAATACTCATGCTTTAAGCTATTACAGAATTAATATTTTATCTCTAGAAAAAGGATTAACACCAATTTGTGCTGCATATAAGAATCACTGCAGTTTATACAACAGTAATTTCTAATGTGAATGAGAGCTTCACAGACATAAATAGAAGAATACTCTGCTAATACATTATTAAAAGAATTAAATATGAGGCTTTAAATGAAAATTGACTTAGTATGCCTAAAAAAAGCTGACTACAATAGCCTGAACTAGTTTTCAAAGTTCCCTAGGAGGAAGGATCACAGGATGAAGGTCTTTTCAAATAAAATGTTTTCAGACAGGGATCACCAGATCAAGTGTAATTGAATTAAGCCCATTCATAAAAGCCTTATCAAGTTAGTACCACTCATTTACAAATATAAAAAATCAAAAGAAATACTCAAAGTGTGATTTTCAGCAAGTAAAACTGGTGTAAAAAACTCTGTATCAGAAAACACTGAGGGCCAGCACTGAAAAACAGACACAGCAGCACAACCAGGAGAACAGAGACCTCCACCAGCCAGGGTCCAGCCCCACTTTACCTGAGAAGCTGCCAGGTCAGGAGAGAGCAGCTGGGAACCAAAATCCTTAGGCACACTCCCAAGGATAATGTTGGGGAATTACTTTAGAATAGATAAGACTTGCTGAAGATAATGAGGACAAGACATCTCAGGGAGCAGCTCCTTACTCAAGTTGAGAAGCCAAAGAGCAAAAAGGCCCAGACACAGCAGGGCTAGAGCTGCAGCCCAGCAGCATTCCTGCAGAGAGACAGGCAGGGGCCGCCAGGGCTGAGCTAAATAGAGCTCCTCATCAGGAGGGGTGGGTGGAGGCAACAGGTGAGGCTGGTCAGGGCATTAGGGCCTGTCAGTTCACACCAGGTTCTGAGACTTTGAAAATACTCTTGCTCCCATGAAAGCAGCTGGTTTGCTAACATGTATAGCTCTTCTTTTACCTTTTCTTGCCATACTCACCAAGGTAAAAAGTTAAAAAGAAAGCATCTCTTTCAAAATTATGGTGTGATCACACAAGCTTAAATTACATCCCCAAGTATTTCTCATGTTGCATTTAAATTCACTATGGTTTCCCTTTAAGTTCCTGATGTGAATTATACTCAAGTGATATTCAGTCTCTCTTTTGCTCTCTATAACTTTGGACTTTAACAAGATGGCAGATCAGATAGACATGAGGCTGTTCATGCTTCCCCTCCATTTTATCAACAGAGCAAATGAATGCTCTGAATCAAGGAGAAAACAGAGGACATGTCTATACCATTCAATAAGCACCATGCAGAGGTGATAGTTTGGGTTGTGGAAGCAGAATGAGATGTCACTACAACACTTCTGGCAAGTTACTGCTGTTGAGCAGTACTTTTCAGTAATGTTAACTGTGCTGCACTTTTTTTATGCCTTCTTTTACCAATTTTAGCTCTTCTGTGTGGCAAAATAGCATATGGTAAAGGATACAAAAATAATAATAGCAAAGGAAAATATACAGGGATAATAGTCAAGAATCTGCAGCACCTTGTACTCTGGGATGTCCTGGTGTTAGGTACACAAAGGTCCCTGGTATTGGGAAGGTACACAGGTAGCATGTTCTGCAAGACACTGTGGGATATTATGTAAAATAGCAGCTGGAGGGAAGGAGAACTGGCCACATTGATTCAAAGCTGATAGTGTGGGACTTCTACCATTTTCAGAACAGTACACGAAATTGATGCAAGTGAGCATAGGCAGAGAAAAATGTTTTGAGCTGTCACAAGGCTGTGAGGAATGTGATCACATGCTGTGTAGGCACAAGTCATGTGCAGAGCCAGCTGTGCCAATAATCACTTGAAAACTCAATTGTAAGAGCAATGGGGCCTGTGATATCTGTTTGAGACAGTATAATTCCTCAAATATATCCTAGGTCTGTGCAAATACAGTGTTTGCTTAGCTGTGAATTCTCTGAAGAATTGTGTTGCATCTTTTTTCCTGCTTAAGATGAATGAAAACGTGTCAGTCCTGAGTGACAAGGCTTTAAAGACCCTAATTGACCTAATTTTACACTCCCACCCACACACTCTGCCTATTGGCCCAGGAGTGCTACTTAAAATCAGGTCTGAGCCTGTGGAGCTTTGGTGGCTTATTTCTATGCGGTATGCCCTTTTTTTCTTAGTGCTGCTGCTGGTAATGCCTTATAGCTTACAGAGCTCTGCTTCTTCTTATCTGCTGCTATTTAGGCTGTCCTTACAGTTTGTCATTTATATAATCTGTTGTCATATTGTATCTTAAAGGTATGGTTCTTCCATCCTGTGTAATGAGCCTGGTCAGAGAACTGCAAATGAAGTGCAGCAAAAGTGAATACAGGGAGCTGATGGAGGCTGAGTATGAGTGATGATAATGCTCTATTTTGGCTTCTTTAGATATGCCCATTAAATTGCTTGTACTTTTCTTCCTAGTTGTTTTACAGAGGGGGCTTGGCTGCTTTTACTGCTTCAGAAAGCAATTATAAGGCAATTGTTTTAGTGAGGATTTCTACTTTGTTTGGTGAACACCCTGTTGTTGAATCCCAGGAGTATAATACTGACAGGATAATCTGTGTGGCATAGGATTATTCTGTGAGCATTTTAACTTTATCTTATCTTACAAGTGTGAGGAAATAAAGGTTTGTTATGGTGCACCATGGGCCAAACTGCAACTCAAATGTGACCCCTCTGGTTGTATCAGTCAAGTCCTACTGTACTTTATGAGGAGAGCCTGCCATGCCAGATGCTCTTCTCATAAAGCAGGCAACTGAGAAAAGGGAAGCAATAACATTCCCTTTCCCCCAGTGCCATATTTCTCACCACAGAATGAGCTCTTTTTAGTGGGAAGCTGTAAAAGACTGCAAGGGGCAAGATGTTTCCATTCTAACAGTGTCAAGAAAGGGGGTTTTCTCCCCTCTAAAACCACACAGAGGAAAGGAAAAAAAAAAAAGGTAAGAAGGAAGTAGCATCTCTTCCTTGTAGCTCAGAAATTGGACATGAATTAAGAGTCATGTAAAGCTATTCAGAAAGTCCATACCAAAAAATAGAGACTGCCTGAGTCCCAGCTTTGTCTAGAGGGCCTGCCTGTCCTTGTTTGCACAGAAATCTATGTTATTCTGGAAAGAAAGAAGGAAATTATTTCTGTATTATGGCTACTACTAAAGAGGAAGTCAGTAGTTAATTGAGTGTTTGTGGGTGTGAATTTGCTGAGGGATGACCCAGCTGGAGGTAGAACTACATCTCTTGGTTAAAACTGCCTGGAGGGCTCTGATGCTGCAGCAGGTATAGCCTGGTCAAGTGGGAACTATGGCAGCAGAAGCTGCATCAGCAGCATTACTATGCAAAACACCAGATGTTTATGGCATAGGGAACCTATTTTTTAACAATCAGAGATACTAATGATGGTCATCATAGGTGTTCTTATAGAAAATATGTAAAGTGATTTGCTTAGCCCTGTCTGATTACCAGATACTCTAGAAAAGGCAAGGAAGAAAAAATAGATCCTCTTAATGACACATAAGAATCTGGTTTCAGTATAGGACTAATGTATCAATTATGGTTCTTTTCCATCAGTATGGAGGAGGACCCTGCCATTAGGCAGGAAAATTACTTTCCTTTTCCCCCCCTAACTGCAGCAATTTTCACAGCCACCTTCTTACAAGTTGTCTGCAGTTTGTTGTTAAACCACTTGTGCCCCACAAGACAGTAATTTTTTTAAAACCATGTTCTGTATGCTTTTTATATGATGTGTAATCTGTCATGGAGTCATGGACATAGAAATTAACGTTCAACCTAAATCACCATTTTTTCCAGTATGTCTAGTGTACTTGACATATTCCAGGCTAGTGTATCTCAAAGGATACTGCTTTGCACTCAGCCTTCATGCTGTTCTCTCCCTTCCACAGAGCCTTTCTTCAACCCTTTAAAGGCCTTGGTGTTTCCCTTGGGCCCAAATCTACGAATGATCTTTTCACCTGCTCTCAGAAAGCTTTAAATTTTTTTGTAGTCCCTGGTGTAACACCAACAACCCTTGGCAGAGCAGGACCTGGCTTCTCTTCTCATGCTTTCAGTCCCCAGTGCTCTGTGTGAATTAAAGTCTCAAACTCTGTCATGACTGTTTCAGAAGGAACAGTCCTGTTCTCACAGGAAAAAAGATCATATGCAGGAGAGGTGCAGCTTTTTTCTCTGCTAGAACTTTAGGTTGCCATGTTGAAGTTTTTTCCCAAGAAATATAAAAGATAAACAATAAAACACCTGGGAAGGAATAATAAGTTAGCTATTAACTTTGGCTAGGAGCTTTTTTTTTTTTAAAGTGTTTAGGGAAACTGAAGCTAAAAGTAAGTCTCTTGTTTTCATAGCTATTTTAATCTGAATGAAAAAGGGTTTTTTTGTGTGTGGAAAAACCTTTAGATTCATGTCTATCTGAAATGTCCCTAATTACTGATGCATTGTAAACTATCAAATAATTATTAAATATACATAGGCTTTTATATAAGGACAGACACTTGCAAGCAGTGGGAGGGGTAATACTCTGGCACATCAAGGTTTGTTTACAGAGTAGTTCTTAGGTACACTTGTACAACAAGCAGAGCCATTCAAACCTACTCAATAGAAATAATTCTCACTGATATTTGGAGCTGTTACAGGTTTATGACAGGACCTACATGGATATTTTCCAAGCCACAAATTATATAACAGAAGAGGTTGGGAGCAAGCAGTGGATTTAGATATTCAAAGTCAGTATGACACAATGCACTGTTAATAAGTAATTGACTGTAAATGCAGCTCTCTACAAGAAGATTAACTGTGCTCTCTTTTGGAACATAATTACTTGAGTGAGCTCCTCTCCTGAAAGAAAAATCAAATATTTGTGGGAGTCTTCTGGAGGTGAAAAAAACCCTTTTTTGGATTAACATAGGAATGTATTGTTATAAAATGTATATTTTTTTTGTTAAGGATAAAGTAATGTTTGAGTAAGTTGCAGTTATTGGTCATGAATACCTGAGAATTGTTGGCTGTTGAGAAAGTGTAAGCTTGATTTGAATTACTGGCTTGTATGAAGCAAAGAAATCTGATGGTGTGTGGTGCTGTGCATTGGGCCAGTCTTTTGCTGCTGGGGATTTGCCTGTGAGGATTAACAAAGCCTTTAGTCTAGTTTATTTATTCATTCACATTTGTGCTTGCTTCCCTTTAAAGGAACTGAACCCCAGTGCCTTAGAAAAACCTAAACTTTCTGTGGATTTAGCTGAAGAGCACAGTTGTATCTAGCTGGATGAAAGCTAAGTACAGTGATGGAGACACAGCATGAGTGCCTTTGTGTACCATCCTTTCTCCTCCCAAACATGTCAGAGAAGCCAAGGGGGAAATGTAGAATTATGAAAGGAAGAGGACAAATGTGGTAAAGAGAGATGGATGTGGAATGCCAGAGGCACAGTGAGCAGATGAAGCAGACTGAATGAGGAATGGTGATGGGAAAGAGTGCATGCCTTCTTTTTGTGTAAGAGTAATGGAGAAGTGTGTGGTTTGCCAGTTTTCACTCCCTGTCTCCAGGATGGTTGCAGCTATAACTGTGCAGGACTAACACTCAGCAAGATGCTCTGTGTCCTGTCTTCTGTAGCTGCTACCTGGCCAAGATAAATATGTTTGGCTGACCTGGAAGTCTGCAGACCATGTCTGTAGTTGCTGTATTTGATAACTGGTGCTCTTGAACCTGTGCAACTGCAGATGGACTTTGTCATGCAAACTGAGGAGTGTCTGTGCCAGCAGTGCTCTGAAGCCTGAGGTGAGACCACCTAATATCTGAGTGACAATCCTACCCCACGCCAAGTCCCTGCAGTCCCTGCTTGCTAGGTGCAGATTACATCTTTTATAGCAAGTGACTGGCTATTACACAGCCAGGTCTGACAGAAGGAACAGTGGATCTCCTGTTGTTAAAGTACAGCAGCTGCACAATTTCTTCAACCAGGCAAAATCAGGAGTATGCCTTACACAGTTTTTTGCAGGACTACATCACCTTTATGGTCAAATTGTCAGAATTTTGAAAAGGCAAACCATTGCACATTGAAAGGTGAGCATGGGTGGATAACCATCATGTATTGCTCTGGACTTGCTGCTTTCACCAGTGTTTCTGTCTCTGGGAGTCTCTTTGCAGTATGTGAGAGCTGCTAGTTAACTAAATGTCACATTGTATTGTGTTGTGTGATGTGCTGGCAAACTCTGCAGTGGAGTGGAACCAGCCATGCCAATAGTGAAACTGTTCCCAGTGAAGTTCTATTTGCATTACTTGTAAAGTGCTACTGCAGCCTCTGAATGATTCAATTTCCTTTCTATTTTTGTATCATTTTCCAAGTCTGTAGTTAATATTGACTGACAGAGCCAGCTGAGAATCTTGGGATTTCCTATTACAGATAATTAAGGAAAATACTAATTCATGCACAGACAGATGCCTTGTTGTAAATTGCACTGCATGAATATCTTTGCCTCACTGCTAATTCTGTTTCCTACTGATTACTGAATCTGACTCATTGTACAAGGTGCTAGGGGCATGCAGCAGGTTTCCAGCCAGGAGGTGTGTAAAGAAAGCTTCAGAGAAGCTTGATGTTATGTTTTCTGAAGTCTTGTTTTTATGGGCCAGTTGTCTGAATAGTTCTGTACCTAAGATATATGACAGCTTGTATTTTATGCTTTCTTAATGGAGCTTGGAGAAGGACCTGGGAGAGGGAACTGCCTTCATCATGGGCTTTTCCAGTTCACCTTATTTATTTCCAAATTGGTATTTGGTTTTAGTTTAGGCAAAATTTAAGCTTCCTGTTTTGCTCAAAAGAGAGATTGCAGTCAGGGAGCAGTAATAATACGCTGTTCTGCAACATAGGTGAGCCAGAAGCTGAGGATGACAGCAAGGCAGGTGTAGAAAGTGGCCTCACCAATGCCACAGGACTTGTGCAGGAAGAGCAGAGAAGGCCCAGTGGCAGCCACAGCCACTGTGAGACAAGTCTAGTGCTGAGTTGTATCAGGTCTAATGAGAAACATGAGTTGGGGTCCAGCAGGGAGCAGTAGGACACATTAATTGTCAGCATAAATATATAACCGTGTATTTGAGTAAGGGAGTAGCTGGTGATAGAAGCACAAAGCTGTTCTCTTCAACATCTTGTGGAATAGATCTGTTTCCTGGGAGACTGGCTGCTTATCTTGTTAGTAAAAAGATCTGATAGTAATCCCTGTTCTCTAGGAAGGAAGGCACTGAAGTCTCCTGAGTCATAACTTGCCAACAAGCAGAATGGTAAATGTGGTTTGTAACATGTCTAAGTACAATGAAACATGAGTGGAGAGGAAGGAGATCTGTGCTTGTCTTGCACCTTCTCAAGTGTCTCCTGCAGAGGGATACGAGATCCAGGTTGCTGGAGCCACACCAGTTTGCTCCCATCTGCCTACACTGGGTACCAGCAGGAGGGACATTGTGGCAGTTCTGCCTTTTCCAGTCCTCTACCTGATGAAGAGGTGGTTTGAGTGTGCAGGCTCAGGCAAAACACCTGCAGTACAGGTTTGGCCCCCCTAAATGACCTAGCAGAGCTGCTACTTTGGTGAGGGGAAAGACTTTCCAGTTGGAAACAGACCAAACTTTATCTGTCATCAAGGAAACACACAAGTATGGCCTGGAGCAGATCAGAGCTTACCCTTCAGCACTTCATCCTGATGAATTTTGAAGTTCTGTTCTTTCAATATCCAAGTTACCAATCTGAGGGCACTTTGGACAAATCAATGTTGCTAGCAGGCATGCTTAACACTAACTTCCTTGTGCTGGGGAAAAAATACAGGTTAGATTCCTGGAGTTCAGCACAAAAGATGGGAAATCAGTAGAAATAAACAGGACATAAGTTTAGTATTCTATGAATGTACTTGGTTGAGGTTGCTGAGTGTCCTAAAAGACAAGGATATGGCAAAGCTCAGTAACTGGGTTTTGACAGACTCCATTGCAATACCTTCCTTTCTAGCTCCGTTGTGCCTCTGCTTTTATGTAATTTTATAAATTCATGTCTCAGATAGTTAACTCTGTTTATGGTCATTGATATCTATTCAGTGAATAGTGAAAAATAGTGAAAGTCAACTGCTTTTTACCAAGTTTTGCTTCCAAGACTCTTAACCCCTAAGTGCTGGGACTTGCTATTAGCTAGTGGCAAAACAAAGGCAACCCACACACCTTCAAATTGCTACTAATTCCCTATATCCTCTCCCTTGGAATACTGCAAAAACATGTGTAGCCATGCACACTTATTCTACTGATCTGAACAACTCAGTCAGCACTGAAACTTGTATTTTCTAGCCATGAACTGCAGCCATCCTAACACACAGCATCAGTGCTACACAGAGTAAGGTATTCTGTGGGCTTAGGCACTTAATATTAGAGAGCTGAAGTTAAAGTATTTTAATGTATAGGTATTAGTGTGTGTGTGTATATATAATGCCATTTTGAAAAAGCATATGACTCACTTGGCACTTACTAGCATATGGAGTTTATTATAGAATTATAAAATAATCCTGCTGAGAAGGGACCTCAGGAGGTCTCTCATCTTGCCTCCAGCTCAAGGCAGGGTCAGCTCAAATGTCAGACCAGACTGTTCAGGGCTTTATCTAGGTGAGTTTGGAAACCTTCAAGAATGGGAACTGTGCACTCTCTGGGCACTTTGTTTTCCTGCCTGCAGAGGGTTTTCTGTACCTGCAGCTGGAATTTCTCCCAAGACCAGCACATGTTATTACAATTAAATTAATATTGTAAAACAAGTGTGTTGGATTGTAGTACAGGAGTAATGTCATATGCAGAGCTGAAAATGATCATGGGCCACAAAGGAAATGCTGCTGATGGGGACAGAGGCCAATATCTGTCAAATCTGTTCTAGCTGGGATCCAGGGGCCATACTCATGGCTCTTAATTGCACATGGAGCTCAATGTCTGTAACTCAGCCAGAGTAGAGGCTGCTACAGAAACAGTGCCATGCCACCAAAAGCACCCTGAAGTAAAAGAGGTGTTCATAAAAGTTAGATTTGATTAAATCTTCCATATCTTGTTTTCCTGAGGAGTTTGACACATTTTCCCCCCTGCAATCTAGGCATGATTCGTGTCTCTCTCTGCTGCTTGTTTCTTTGTAGAGCAGCAAAACCAGCATGAAATTGATGTGATCTTCTTTCATTGCTGCCCAAAAGGTTCTGAATAGCAACCCTGGAATAGAGTGGGCTTGTTGACTTCATTCTGCAGCTGCATGAAAAATCTGCCTCTAAGCCTGCAGCTTCAAGAAGACAGCACAGCATCTGTTCACATAAAAGATAGCTTTGAGTTTGTCTTTTTTAAATAATGAGAAATTTAAACTACTGGGTTTGAATGGAAACTTGGAAACAGGTTACTTGGCTTCCCTCATTTGCCAAGGAAAGCTTTCCACTTATCTTTGACAAAGGACTGCATGAATTTTCTTCAATTTAATTTAAATATTTTTGCTCCAGAAATTAACATCTAATTTATGAGAAACTTCAATTCTGTTATAATAATTATGTGAATCTCTGTTTAGTCAAGGTACAGAGTTTGATTTTTATGGGATGGTTCTTTCAATATGTATCCTTTACATGCATTTGCTCATCACTGTGATAGGTTCCTATCAGTTTGCCAGCACTGTGCCCTTCACAGAAGTTATGGTTAACCCAGGGGCCAAATGCAGAGTGCCAGGGAGTAACATCTGGGCATCTGATTTCCATGGGATCATGCATAGTTCTGCTCTGATAAAGTTTAATGCATCATGTTTAAAAACAAAAAGGCATTCTTTGAGCAGATCTTGAAGTTGCAGCATACTGCAATTTCTCTAATATCTTCCTATTCTAATTATGTACACAGGTTTGTAAAGCCATTATTATGGACATGTTGTAAAATTGATATTGAGCTATTGCTTAGCAGATTTATAGCCTGACTTCTAAAACTGTTTCTGCAGTTCCTTTAGAAATTGTTGTCTTTATAGTCCGGCTTACAGCTTTTGTTATTGAGTACTGGGAACAGCATTTAATTGGCAAATATTCTACCATAAAACCAAGGTACCTTGGTCTGTCTGCTTTCCAGTAAGCTATAACAATATTCCTGCCTCTGCAAATCTGGCTGATGTGTTCTATCAGAAGCAATTTTTCAACTTCAACTTTGGTATTAAAAAAAATTTAAAAAAAATCAGGGCATTCTTTGTTCTGAGATGCCTGGGTTGATACCTTGAGAGTTGTGTGGATTTATGTGGTGGATGTTCATTGCCAGGTGGCCTCACCACTCCATAATAGAGCATTTTTGTTGTCCTGGGACCATTTGCACTGGAGACTGTCAGACTTAACCAAAAGAGACTTTTGTACAGGAAGCTTCAGCTCCTCAAATGAAGGATATGCAGGATAAAGAGGGAAAAAGCTTCATGGCTTTGTTCAGTCATATCTGAGAGGACCTCAGTGTTAGGGATGAAACGAAGACAATTCTAAGCCTGCCAGAGGCAGTAAGGGCAAATTTCCCTAATGCAGTGGGGATGGCTAGAGCTCCATCAGTGATGTTTATGGCCAGTTGTTTGGCAAGACTGTGGTTTGCAAACCTTGTATATGATATTTCCCTGTCACAGATTGTCTCAAACAGAAATATTCAGGTGCATACACAGAGCTAGTTTACACAATGGAGCCCAGTGTAGCAAGGGAGATGAGTCTGGTGCCCAGAGCTGTAGCAATGCTTTTCCTTGCTCTGTTGCTTCTGCTTGTCCCAGCTGGCAAGTGAGGTGTCTCCAAGTGTACATCATGCATATTGCATCCATTTTCTCTGGGTAAAGCCTCGCATCATGTGAGGTTTTACTGAAATTCTGGTCCCACAGCTCTCACTTAGAGAGTTTATTGGTATTTGTTCTCTTACAAGTGCTGGCTGAAATGACATTCAGGAATATCTGTATGACCTGCCAGACTAACACAGCTGTGACAAACCAGTTTGGCACTACAAACAGCAAGGAGGTGTCAGAAGAAAAGCCATGAGCTCAGTCAGTTGATCTGCTCATGAGAACTTCATTTTTGGAATCTGTGCTAAAAGGAATACGCCTGAAAGCAAATGGAGAGGTGTTGAATTATTTAGTTTTTGACTATAGTTTTATTAATGAAATCGCTAAGAGTAAAATTGGAAATATGTCCAGTGTAGTCCAGCAAGCCAAAAATCCACTGGCCTGTCTTAATCTACAGCTGCCAGTAGCAAAATGTAGGACTTGACAATACCTTCAGAGTGATAAAAATGCAGTTTCAAATAGTTAAGAGTCAGATGAAGTCAAAATCCAATTTTGAAAAATAAATACACTGTTTAATTAACTCTAACACCTGATTGTGGTGTGGCTCATAGCCTGAGCTGCCAAAAACATTATTAGTGATCCTAAGGGCAGGTACATAAATTACTGCTGCTTCATTTTCAAGAAATGTTTGGTAACTTCTTTGTTTACCAGTAGGTGTCACTGGAGTCCAGCAGAGAGCTGTTACTGCTTTAAAACATCTTTTCTGCTTAATCGAACCTTTATTTCATAGAGAACATTCAATATTTGTACATGATGACGTACATACACTAAAATGAAGAAATGGGATCAATGCTCTCTCAACTGTTTTTTCCTGCCTTAGCTACTGATAACTGTTGGTGGATAAATCAATGATTTGAGAAAGATTCTGATTTTTTCTTCCTCTGCAGCATGACTGAACCTGGTCCAAGCTGATAATGACCAAAGCCTTCAATTTTATACAAAAATGAAACTACTTAGCAGTGCCTGTATGATGACTCAGCTCTTGCCCAATCTTGCATTTGGTGGTGGGAAGAAAATGGAAAATTAAGCCAAAAGACCTAAATACTTTGTTTCTTCCTTTTTTGGGACCTTTGTTGAAAATTAGAGTCTGGGAACTGATTGGGACAGGAAGGACCTGTCAGCCACAAAACAGCTCTCTGCAGGACTGAGAAAGCATTTAAAGAACAACATTTCTTACACTTTAATATAAAGATGCAGTACTGTGCTGATGAAGACTTGGAATTGAGCTGAAGTAGAGCATAGAATGATTTTTTCCTTTTGAATGAACTTGTCTGTTGTGTGTTTGCTTGACAGCAGATCAGTAAAGGTATTTTGATTGAGATGAGCTTTCAAGTATGCTTAAGTATCTACCATCTGAAAGGCACAAAAACCACTAAGTAGACGCTGGCATGCTGTTCAAGCCACTTGTTATCATCACTAAAAGATAAAAGGAATTATGTTTTGTTTTCCCCAAGCCATGGTACAAGGCTTATTTTTTTATAAAAACCACTGGGGAGACATTTTGATTTAGTCAAAGCATCTTAGTTTGAGCCTAAATTCTTGCATCAGTAATTCCTCCAATTTCTTTCAAATGTTTACCAAAAAAAAACTGTGCCACACAATAAACATTTATCTCAGAATTTCAAGGTCACAGATCCAGCAGAGAAGTCTAGCATAAGGAGGCTGCCTGGAGGGCAATGTATTATTAGAATAATAATGTGTTTTTGGACAGTAAATGCACTGCCTGCTCTGTTGCCCTTACATGTGGCTGATCCAGTAATGAGTCATTTCCGTGACACGTCTAAAGAAGCAGGCAATGCACAGATGTTTTCAGCCTTTTGTTATCATTAGCCACTTTTCTGAGTGTACTCTGCCACCACTCATTAACAGGCCCTCTGCTCCATGCTGTGATCTTTGCTGTGCTGTGATTTCATGGGACATGGTTGCATTGTATGCAGGGCGCCTTAAGTGTGAACAGCTTTGCAAAACTGACACAGTGTAAGGCCCTGGACATACCAGGGTCTTGTGCAACAGACATTGCAGCTTTCTTGGTGGTGCTGCATTGTAGTCTGAGTAAAGGTGAAAGTAATTTGTTCAGAGCTCTATTCTGGGAGGAAGCTAATGAAGTCACTAGCTGATAGTTTGTTGCTTCCTACATTCCCATGAGGAAATCTTAATTTGATTTTTTTTTTTCAAGTTTCATTTTATCAGCTTAATTTGCTAGCTAGTACATGAATTCTGTCATGACGTTCAGGGACACGTCCACTCAGACCTCATTAGTTACATCAGTTTTAATTCTCTGGAGTTTCTTCTCCAGTTGTAGTTGATGTTGCCATCCTTTGTAGCATTGCTCACAATCCTCAATGGCCACGCATCCTGGTTCCAGTGTACCAACAAATTTGTTAATCTGCAAACAAAACTCTTGTAAATTAAAACTCAAAAGGTAATGTTACATGTTACAGCATCTGCATGTGACAGCCACATCCAATAATCAAAACTAAGAGGACAAAGGAACATAAAGTGTTGGTCACATACCTGCCCTTTTTAAAAGATGAAGGAAGCAAAGCAGCAAAATAAGCAACAGAAATGGCTTCTCCCCTATTGCTGGAGGAGGAATAGGGTAGGACAATGACAGTTGCACCAATGAGCTTGTTATAAGAACCAATTTCTTGATGGGTTCCCATGTTTTTCTTTCCCCAACAAGCACAATGTGGACACAGTTTGGTAGCTTTCCTTAAGAGCTGTTGCCATAAAGACAGACAGAAATTCAATAATAATGTGAAACAGAGATATCTTAAAAGGAAGCCAAAAAAAATCAGGAAGAAGGAAAGATTGGTATTCAGTCTGATCATCCTACAGGGCTGTGAGAGATCTCAGGTATTTGAGAGAGACAGCACCCTTTTATTCCTTATACCACAATGGGAACTTGCTTTGTTCAAAGGAAGGAACCTAGACTTTCCTTGTGGATTTTAAAGTGAGGCTGCATTCTTATTGCAAATGCCTTTGTTTTGTTTTTTTTCCTCCCAAAACATGTTGGCACATTGTAAAATTTTCAGTGGGAAACAGCACAGGTGGTTACTTTCTCAGCAGAGCTTGCTGGGAATATACTGCATAGCCGAATAAAGTTCTGACCTTGATGATTATAACAAGGTGAAAGCTACTTTGTGCTTTCCCACTAGTGTTTCACCACAGGTTTTTCCAGTAGACTTACAGGCTGATCACCTAGGGGAAAAAGCTGCACAGAAAACCACTGAGAATTTAGCCGTAGGTGAGTGACTACTGTTGGTTCATCGAGTGAAACGAGTCTTTCCAGAGGCTCTGGCATTGCAGGGACGATGCTGCCTCTCACATGATTGCAACAGGTGGGTGTGCAGGCCAGAGAGGAGGTAGGAGGAGTAGCACAACTTTTTTGTCTGGGCCTGATTCAGTAATGCCATGATCCAGGGAACTTTTATTTCTTAAATCATGGGGATCTGGCTCTTTGCTGCACTGATATAAGCATTCCTTTGGTCTGTCCAGCAGTGTTTGTTTTAGCCTTTTGGTTATCAAACTTAATGCCTTGGCATGGCCTCCACTATGAGGAGGCAGCTACTGAAAACTATGATCCAAAGCTATATAAAGATGCCCTGTTTGAACGCCTTTGAGTCCTTCTTCTCAGGGTTCAGTGTCAGAAATTAGCAGTACAATATTCATTGGAAATACCTCACTAAGAAAAGCCAAATTCTTGACAGAAATTATACTTTGCTGTACACTGGGTTGCAGATCTCTCCTCTTTCCCTGCCCCTGTACTTTCTACTTTTTGGTAGCAGGAGTGGCTTCTATGAGAGGCTCAGATGCTTCCCTTGTGTCCAACACAGCCCTTGCCAGCTGGCTCCAAGATGGACCCAGCACTGGCCAAGGCCAAGCCCAGCAGTGATGGTGGTAGCACCTCTGGGATAACAGATATAAGAAAGGGAAGAAGAAAACTGCCTAACTGCAGCTGGAGTTAGGGAATATGTGAGAGTGGGGAGGAGATAGAGAAAACTGGGAGCAAAGTTATGCCTGGGAAGAGGGAGGATGTGAAGAAGGTGTTTCATGATTTTAGTTTTATTTTTCATTATCCTACTCTGACTTGGTTGATAATAAATGTAACTAATATTCCCAAGTCAATTCTGTTTTGCCTGTGACAGTAATTGGTGAGTGATCTTTCCCTGCCCTTTTCTTGACCCATGAGCCTTTTGTTGTATTTTCTCTCCCCTGCCTAGCTGAGGAGGGCAGTGACAGAGCAGCTTTGGTGGACAGCTGGCATCCAGCTTGGGTCAGCCCACCACGTGTGCCCCGTGCAGCTCTCAGTACACCCCTGCCATTCCTGCGATCCTGTGCTGCTGCTGGGGCTGGTGCTGCTGCCCTTCCTCCAGCATGTTACTGGTGATACTAAAGCCTTAGTCACTATTTTAGGAGAGGTCTTAGTAACCATTTTAGGACTAAAATATGGTAATTAGTTACTTCATGTGTCTCTTTACCCTCCCCTCACCTTTGCTGTGCAAATAGCAAGGGGGAAATTCTCGCCCCAGTGAATCAAAATGGCAAGGGCTGTGTGCTCTCACCCGTGTGTGCCTGTGACATTTGAAGGACAGCTACGGGAGCATGGTGACTTTTGGCAAAGAAAAAGCAAAAAGCACCAAAATGTTTAGCATTGTAAGTGCTGCTAACTGGGACATGAAAGCACTGCAGCAGCTGTGAGTGCAGCAGGACATCCTCTTCACCCCCATCCCTTCCCACCTGGACAAGAGGCAAGGAAGGAAGCACTACAGGAAGCTGAGAACTTGAAAGGCAAATGGTGACTAGGCTGAGAGGCAGAGGAGGAGGAGGAGTGGACTGAGAGGCTTTCAGATGTGAGGAGAAGAACATTTTAGGCATGAGGAGCAATGGGGAGAGCTTTTCGATGAGCTACTGTGTGCTTCCTGGGTAGTGCTTCACAGGGAAAAAGGGCAATGGATTATGAGCTTATTCCCTTTTTGTGGGAAAAGGACTGGAGCAAGGGTGTATAATGGTGCTAATTCATGTACTTGATATAAAGGATGCCTACTACTATGGTCCCTTTAAAACCTGTAGCCTCAATCATGCTGCTATTACTCTCAAATGCTATGTTGTGTCCATGAGGCAGCACTGAGAAACCTTCCTGGCAGCTTTCTGGAAGGATGTGACTGTCTTCATCTGCCCCAAGAGTATCTGCTGCATGGGAAACCTTCTGTTTTCCTACTGCATTGCCTCCCTTTTCTTTTGGGAGAAAGTTTAAAATGTTTTAATGTTTTTGAAAGGCTCTGTACTAGGCTGCAGCTCATTTGGAAAATTCTGTATTGTTTGCCCTGCACAGGTCCTGGCACAGAACCTCAAGAGGAAAACTGAGAGGGGTCCAGAGTGTATTAAGATGCAGTGTATCCAAATAACTGTTCTGTCCTGTTTATATATTCCTTCCTACTATGTTTTTATCTCTTTTATATCCACCTTTGATGCATTTGAGCTGTGTTTTTCAGGGCTGTCTGACTTTATCATAAGCAGCAAAGATGATAGTTTATTTGGAAGGATTTGGGGGACAGGCAGTAATGGGAAGCTGCAGGATTCACTTAGGCTTTCTCAGAAAACTTTTAAGGTGGAAAAACTAATCTTTGAAAATGGCTGCATTATCTTCCACTGCTGTTCTCATGAAGACAAATGCCAAATGTTTAATGAGCTGCTTTTTTGTGAAAGGATTTGTGTGGTTGGATTTGGGGATTTTTTGGTGTGAATGGAGATGGCAACCAACAATAATATAATTTCACAAAAAGCATAAAATGCCTGTTAAATTACACCCTCTGAGAATGAAACATACCTACTGCCAAACACAGATGGGATTTGGCTTTTATTTGCTCTGCCATGCTACTTGCATATTTGAGGTGAGCCAGATGCAAATGGAAATAGCAGAGCTTAATGTGTTAACTGCCAAGCTTAGTAAGATACAGGGTGTCAGATTTTCAAAGTACCTCAGGTATGTTGGGGCAGTAAAACTGGCACATCTCTGCTGTTCTTGAACACAACAAGATTTGTTTTGCCATCATCATCCTAGTAAAAGGCTTCACTTACAGGCTTGTGCTGGTACCCAGAATAGGATAGGCAGCACATAAATGAGTTTAATTTATCCTCTGTTAGTCATGGGAAATTCCCTCATGACCCTGAATCTGCAGTGGTTTGGATTACTCTGTGTGGGGTTTCTACAAAGACTGGAAATACAGCTAGAAATATAAAGCTAGCCCAGGGGTATAAGGTGGGTAAGAACTTTCAAATACATCCAATTACTACCATTAGACTGCAAAATTCTCTCCATTACTGTATTAGTGACTTAGGTATCCCAGCTTTACATTGGAAATAGAGCTAATTTAATTTCAATTCTTCCAGCTTCATATCAAAATAGAAACTATTTCCTAATAGTATCTTGGTGTTACTTCCTTACTCTGGCCATATTCTTCACTTTTTCTGGTTCTCAGGACAAACTTTTATGTTGTGAAGGACTTGTCAGAGCCTCAGTGTTTCAAGCTCTCACAGTTGTTTTTTCCTCTTTGTCTAACAGATCAGTCACCAAATAAGGCTATGCAAACTCAAACGGGTTTAGCTATCCATTTTACTCTTGGAGTTTAAATTAGCTATTTAGTGGCTCTGATCAAGAATACTCTCAGGAGAACAATCTTCTCAGTTTTTGTAGTCAAATTACAGATTTTAAAGTCTGTAGCCTGTTTTTAATGGCTCTTCAGTAACTGAGTCAGGTGGTGAGATACAGCTGAGCTTGTAAGGCTTGTCTGAAACACAAAACAAACCTCAACCACATTCCAAATGAAACTTGTACTTCTCATTGCAAGGCCCTGTTGGTTTTATCTCTACTTCCTCCAGCAGTGCCAGTTGTAGGCTGGATTTAGAGAGTATGTTCACAGCATGTTTGTGCTTCAGAAGTAATGCCTGAAAGCTCCAACACATCAGTAGAGATGCAGCAAAGACCAGATTTACTCAGAGGATCACTAAACAAAACCATAGTCTAGCATCTTCTTATTGTGAGGCAGTGATTTTGCCTTTGGGTAAAGTAAATATTAAATTAAGAAAAAACCTAGAGGTATTGAGACAACTCTAACCTCTTCTGTGCAGTGAAATCAGCCTCTTAATTAGTTCTGCATTTGGGACTTGTCTTGTAAAGCCTTGTAAAGCCTCAAACGATGGTTTGAGTATAAGCATGTGATATGAAACCATTTTAGACTTCAAAGTTGTAGAATTTCATTTTACTTTTCTGAGTTCCTCACTCCTCTGAAAAATTACCAAACTACATCTGCATGATGTTGTTTAATGTTTTTCTTGTCATGCATCCTTAGTTGTCTGTCCTACAAGGATTTTACAAAATACTGCCTACAGAATATAAAATGTTGGATTTGGTGACTGTTTGATGTCCATATGTATTTGCCGCATGACACAATCCTTGTGGAGCGTTTTTGCTCTCTGCACAGTGTGTATCATTAATTGAAGCCTCAAAGGTGTGCATAAATCTAACGCGTGTGGGTGGATGTGACAGCTTGTGGAAGTGGGAGCATGTGAGAGCCACAGTTTCAGAGCCTGCCCGGTTCGTTCCGGGCCCTGTGTGCAGAGCATGTTTCCTGCCCGGAGCGGATGTGGCGGCCGGGCACGCACTGTGAGTACAGCCAGGGCGGCACCGAGCGCAGGGGGCTCCTGTGCCCTGCACGAGGCACCGCAAACTTCCCATGGAGTGCCCGCAGGGCCGCTGCAGCGCCTGCTGCCTTGCCCAGCTCCCGGGCAGAGTTCTGACCCTCCGCGGCTCCAGCCGGGCTGGGCTGCCCGGGTTGCTCCCACACTCCCCGACGGGCGCCGGGACCCACCTGGGCCTGAGCGCCATCGGGGTGGGGCCGGTCGGGGCTGCCCGCGGCGGGCCCCGCTGGCCCCGCCTTCAGAGCCTCCGCGCGGGCCCGGGCGAAGGCGGCCGCGGGGAGGCGGCGGCTCCCGCTAGGTCGGGCCATCCCGTTCCGTCCCGTCTCGGGCCGTCCCGCCGCGGGGACCCGCCCGCCGGCTCCGAGGGCCGGGCCCGGGCCCTGCGGGGCCCGCGCCGCGCCGCAAACTACAACTCCCGGCGGGCACCGCGCGGCAGGGCGCAGGCGCGGAGGCGGCGCGGGCGGCCGAGCGAGGCGCGCGGCGATTGGCCGCGGCGGCGGGGGGCGGGGCGCGCGCGGTGACGGCAGGAAGGAGCGGGGGCAAATGGCGGAGAGATGGTCCCGGGGCCCGTCCCGAGCGCGGCGATAATCCCGGCGCGGAGGAAGCGGCGCCGGAGGAGGCGGCGCCGGGGGCCCTGACGCCCGCGACACCCCGAGAGGGTCCCGCTGCCGGAGGGGCGGAGGCGTCCCGCAGGCTGAGCGCCTTTCGCAGGCGGCGCTTCGGCGGCCCGAACCCGCGGCCGGAGCCACATCGGCCGGGCCCGCGCCCGGCACTTGCTGCCACCGCTGACGCCGAGGTGGGTGCCGGGTAAGGGGGCGGCGGGGGCCGCGCGGGCCGCGGAGCGGGGCCCGCACCCCGCGGGCAGCAGCCGCCGCCGCGGCCCCCGGCGCTGTCCCGCCTGGAGGGGCGTGCGGGGCCGCCGCCCGCGGGCCGGCGCGAAGTTGCGGGGCGGGAGTTGGACCGGGGGTGAAGCGGCGGCGGGGAGCGGCTCCGCGGGCCGGGCCGCGGCTGCCCCGGGCACTTGTGTAATGTGGGCCGGTGGTGCGGCGGGGCGGGGGAGGCGGCCGGGCGGGAGGGGAAATGACATCAGGGAGCGGTGGGGTGACCCGGTTCCGCTCGCACACCCCCCACCCCCCCCGCCGCAGGGGGAGGGAGGAAAAAAGAAACTGTCACCGTGGGATTTCATCAGCTCCTTCTGCCTCCGTGCATTTAACCTATTTTTCTTTGCTTTGATTATGTAAGAGGAGCGGTGTAGAGAGGAGCGATGAGTAGGGGTGGCTGATGGGCTTCCTGGGCAATTACCGGGCTTTTTGTCTCCAGCTGGTCCGCCGAGTTAGCACTGGGAAATGAGGGAGAACTGTGTTTTGGGTTTTTACACCTATTTACGTTGCTTGCGCTGCTCCAAATGGTGCGGCACAATGCAGGCGAGGGAGGCAGGGAGTGGAAACAGGAATTGAGCAAGTGTTTTATTTCCCTCTGAGTGAAAAATCGAGAGAAAATTGTAAGTAAAGAGTAAAAATCTTACTCTGTTGATGCTCTCGTGTAGGGAGGCACCTCTTTATGTTCTTAAATCTAAGACACAAGTTTATAGCATAACGTATTTATATTTTCCTAATACTCGTCTTTTAACTATGCACATTGTATTGAGTATTAATTTGGGTTTTGATATTTTGATTTAAAACTTCTTATAAGATTCTCCTAATTTTAAAATATACAAACAAGAAAATGTGCTTCACTTTCTGAAAATAAACTCCTCTTGACTACAGGAATCTTCTCTTTGGAACTGCAAGCCACAAGCCATAATTTAAATATTTCATTATCTTTGCATAGGCTGGGAATGTAGTATCAAAAATACTTGAGTACTTCTTACAATGCTTATTATGATTAATACTTATTTGAGTCTTGATGGTTTAGGGGAGGAAAATGTGCTAGTGATGAGTGAAATGTTTTTTCTTTCCTGTAAGTTGTTGGAAACTGAGATGTTAATAAATATTTTACTTTAGCTTCTACAGCTCAAAAACCTGGCTGTTCTGGTCTAAAATATGTTGGTTGGTATTACAAATACTTACAAGCATCAGCGAAATAAAACTGGTAATTTAGATTTAGTTTGCTTTCTAAACTATGCATAGATAGAAAATTGGAGCTACCTACAGGGGAGGAAAAAAGGAAGTTTGGCAGTGATGTGTGTGGGGAAAAGAGGAGATGGGGTTAAGGAGTGCTGGGATGAGCCCTCTGAAGAGTGAGCTTTTGCAGCAGAGTTCTGCTCAGCAGATAAGCACCTGCCTTCACCTTCCCTCAGCTGCACCACATGTAAAAAGAGCCTTTCCCAAAGTGGGTGTTCCTGTAGCTCTTCTGCATTGCATCACCATCTGCCTGATAAACTTCTGAAGTTCAAATGTGATTATTTTAATTCACTTTAAATTTTCTCCATGGATTTTCTCCCCATGAATTGTTTGGTTCCTATGGTAAGTGAAGGTTGGCCTGGTCTAATAGAGGGAGACTATTATTAGTGAGACAGTCTTGCTAGAATGAAGTGGTAGAGGGACATTTCTGGAAAGCAGTCTGGCAGTTTTGGTAGATGCAAAACTGACACTTCAGGTTGAGAAACTGAATGTTGAGATGAAAACTAAAATAGGAAAGACAGTATGTCACATATTTGGGGAGTAATAATAAAAACAGTTGTATTGAACAAATAGGTCATGATAAGTCCCATAAAAATTATTTTAACTGCCATTTTTCATATATTTATATGAAGTTAGTTAACATTTCAGAAGTTAGATTTCTTTGGTTCTGTAGCTTAAATAACTGTCTTTTTTAGCAGACTTTTTTCCAGTATGGAGAGGAGTTTCAGAGAGAAAGATGGACTTAATTAGATTCAGGCTGACTATAAAGAATTGCAATTTCCTATCCATGTTTGGGCCAAAAAGAGAGAAATAGTGCTTCACAAAACAGATAGGAGGGTTTGGAGTTTATGTTGTCATTTGTCCAGTAGTGGAAGTATTTGTTTTTAGGTAAAAATCCCCCAGGTGGTCAGTCTTCCTTCTTGAGTTAAACAAAAGTAGAACAACACCACATGCAAGGAACTCCTAAATGTGTTCCTGCTTAATCTGTTCCTTTTACCCTTCTGTTCTTCTGAGCAAGCAGTGGAGTGGTTGTGCTTGTAAGAGCCAGTGAGCAGTAACAGTTCACAGGGGCCTGCTGAAGGTGTCCTGCATGTTCTTAGAAGTGGATTGGGCAGTGTCTCTGTTCTGTCCCTAAATCTGAATCAGATTTACTTGTGGGGGATTGCTGTGCACCAGTCCTGACCACATCATGTTACCAAGTAAAACACTTGTTAAGTGAATGTGAGAGATGAACATGGGATGGAATTGTCATCATTGTGATTAATTAGTACTTAAAATACATCGACAGCAATGTGAAATATTCTGACAGTTTTTGTGTTTAACTGGCAAGAGATTTTTTTAATGCCATGCTATGCTCTTGGGCTCTAGGAGGGAGCTGCATGTCAGATGTGAAAATTTTGCTGAGTTGTTTTATGAAAGTGCCTTCTATCCTTGAAAATATAAAATTAGAGCAAAGAAATACCATTTTTAGAAGATTTTTTCTTAAGGATTCATTGTGCCATTGGTTTATAAATGTGCAAGTAGCTGAATTTCAATTTATTTTAGTGGGTGCTTAATGCAGATCCTTTGCCTTAATGACAGTCACCTGTGAATGAGTGAGTCTAGAAAGAAGCAGGTGATGGATCTGATCACCAGGCAATGTACATGCCTGGTGCTTGTAGGCCCAATAAAGGGTGGAAGTAACAATCATGTTGTTTGTTCTAGAGGTGATGAATTGATGTTTCTTCTTTCTTTCACAACAGAGAATATGAAACAGGAGCCAAAATGACATCCCGATTTGGAAAGACCTACAGCCGGAAAGGAGGAAATGGCAGTTCCAAGTTTGATGAAGTGTTTTCCAACAAACGGACCACCCTCAGTACAAAATGGGGAGAAACCACCTTCATGGCCAAATTAGGACAGAAGAGGCCCAGTGTCAAACCAGATATTTCTGAAGTTCCTAAGAAACCCAAAGTTGAAGATGAGGTAACAGAGGATCCATTTGGATTTGACAGTGATGAAGAATCTCTTCCTGTGTCTTCAAAGAATGTGTCACAGGCTAAAAGCTCCTCACAGCTGGAATCTGGTGAAGCTGCTCAGTCTGAGGACTTCACTCCTCTACTTGAAGCAAACAGCAGAATTAATCAGCCAGACAGTGGAGAAAATGTTGCCTCCAGCAAGTGCATACCTTTTGACAATACTGTTCCCCTCTTGAAAGAAAAGAGCACAAGCAAAAGTGTGGAAGATGGAGAATGCAAGAGCAGCAGTGCTAAACTTGTAACTGCAGGTTTGTTTGCTCAACTGTCCATATACTTCTATTTTCCTCTGATTTTTGCTGACCTCCTTTTAGACTTTGTGTTTTCAAGGGATTTTTAAGTTTTCTGATAAAACTGTGGGGCAATTCTTAATTGTAAACAATTGTAGAGTATTTAACCAAAAGCACTAAGGAGCATTCTGTGTTTTACATACTGCTCTGAGGTCTTTGGCTCTGTAATCTGTGTCTGCAGATGGAGGTACAGTGCTTTAGCTTCAGGGCAGTATGTGAGTCCACTTAGTCTAGCTATTCCATAAAATGGAATAATAATAACATTCCTTTTCTAAAATTGCTGAGTGCATTTGTGGTTTTTAAACACGTATTTTCAATAGCAGTGAGTTAGTGGTAGCAGAATTTAGTGTGGGCACGTGTTTACAGCCATGAAGGTGAAGATACAGCTTAGGCCATGCTTTGTTACATTATTTAGGTGGAAGAGTAGTTTTCTGAACTTCAGCTGCACAAACATTTTGTAATTTGCACAATTATATCAGGTTGTACATAAAAAAACTTCAGACCCCTGAGACTGCATTCTGTCAGACTTCCTTTTAGAGGTGTTTTTGGGCTCTGCAGTGTTTGCAAGATGGCTTAATACTTTTCAGAGGGGAGTTCACAGGGCCCTTGGAGCTGAACAGCACTGTAATTTTCTTCAAGTCAGTCTTGGAAAATACTAGATGTTGTTACATCTCATGAGAGGTTTTTGTATAATGGGCTGATTAAACCACAGCTTCTATAATTGGGTAGAAGATCACATTAGATGAACCTAGATGAAGATGACACCTACTGACTTGCTCTGGGTTATCAAAATCAATTTGAATGAGAAGAACTTATATAACTTTCATTTCTCAAATATAGTTAACCCAGGGATTAGAAATTTGAGTGGACTTGTTCAGTTGTTAATGCTGTAAACAAGAAGATACCGAATAGTAGAAGATAGTCACAGTTCAGTTATTTTTTCTATATATGTTCTATATATGTATATATATTTTCTATATATTAACAGTTCAGTTATTTGTTCTATATATGTAATTCAAGAAAACCCAGGAAATGCTGATTTGAGCTATAGTTTGAGCTACATTTGTAGGATGTGTAGTTGTCTTTTGATCTTGCTCTTTATTTTTGCTGCTAAAATATTTCTTGCTTTCATATGATTTTCAGCAGCTGTCTTTAACTATGATTCATCCTCAGACTGGAAATAAAAATTAGAGGATTTTAAAGTTGGAATATTGTTTTCATAAGAAATGGAGTAAGTTCATTCTCCAGTATTTCTAAGGGGAAGAAACAGTGCATTTCCTTGGTTTTAATGAGAGATTGTAGTAGAACAGGTTTTACAGTGAAATGGTTTCCTTGTAGACAACCTCTGTCAGAACAGTATTTTTCAGGTTGAAAAAGAAAGTGAGAGAGCTGTGGGGAGAAAATGTGATAGAGCTCTGAAAATTCATCATGTGTGAAAGGCCAAGAGGAACAGTCTTGAGCAGTTTCATTGGTGCTTCCTGATTCCAGTCCTGTGGAAAATAATAAAATGCAATATTTAGCACGGAAAAACTCACTTACTTAAATTCTAGAACTTCTTTTTAGATAACACTGTGTATATCATAAATATGCAGCTCTGAACAGGAGGAAGCTGATGAATCTTGGTGGATAAGTCCTTCCAACTTTTGAGTGTGGTGGTGGTCTGAATGTAGAGGGGGAAGTTACTTAAAGCACAGTTTACTGAAGGAGTTCTGTTCTGATTTTCTGAGGTATTTGTTACTGATTCTGGCAGTTCAGCCAGAAGTAGTGAAGGACAAGCTGTATCTTAATCTGATGGTTCTGTTCTTTCAGAGTCTATTACATTCTGTTGACACCCAGTCAAATGAAGATAAAAACACTTTTCATATCTTTCTTCAGAAATGAAATTCAGCTGCAAATGAATCTTTGCAGAGCATCCTCGGAGGGTCTTTGGTTTCCTTACCCTTATTTAAAGACTGCAGTCTTGGTGGTAGTGTTTCTTTTTGTCAGTTAGTGTAAGTAAAACTTGGATGTTTAAGCTGCTGTTATACTTGTGTGTAAACTGATCCAAAATAAATAAAAGTTGTCTCTGAGGACGTTGCTCAGCACACTGAGCAATTAGAGATAGTGGTGTATAGTCAGCCAGTGTAAATGTAGGTACTTCAAAGGCTTCTTTGTTGTAGTGACTGTTCAGTAAAGTTTACTGGGAAGGTTCTTTCAAAACTACAGAGTTAATTTGATTGATTTGGGATAGGGTTGTGGAGGATAAAGGGACTTGGGAGGACTGTAATAGTGTATGTACCTCAATTGCTTACATGTCCTTGCCCTCCCTGTAATAATTTTCCCCTTCCTGGTGACTCTTGAACTCCACCAGATTCAACCAGATTTGTCCAAAGGGCTCAGAGATCCTTAAGACAACAAGCTTGACTATTTCTGAGGAGGAAGGGAAGGGGTGGGGGCTGGGAGGGAAAGCAGGCAGGTAGAAGAACATTAATATTCCCAGTGTAAGCAAGACTGCAGTGTGAGCTCAACCTTAACCCACATACAGCACTGTATCTCTGGGTGTGGGAAACCAGGCTCTGTTGGTACTGATGTTGAAGAAAGTGCTTGTTAATTTGTTTTCAAGTGCAATTTGCTAGTCCTTCTCCTCATACTGCCCAGACAGTGCATGAGCCATCGTTGTGTCTTAATTTTTAATATAGGTGAAGATAATGCTAAGAGTTAGACTGAGTTGAAAAATGTGACTTAGCATGGTTTTGCACAAACTGAGAGGTACAGTTAATTCTGCTCCAGTTGTATTATCCTGCCTCAGTGGCCATTACTCTGGACATTAAAATGAAGGTGATGCAATGTCTGTTAATTTTAGCTAATGTTTGGTATTAAAAAGCAGTTGATTTGGAGGTTTGTTTTAGTAGTTGTGCAGCCATGTAACACAGTTGAGGATCTGTATCTTTTATTTAAAATGGTAAACTTGATGGTCTTTTTTATTTTTTTTAATAGCCTTCAGCTAGTGCTTGTAACAATCTCATTTTAAAGGCTTTGAGAAGCTCTTAATGTGGAAAGCTTCTCATAATCTTAGCCTAATGTTGCTTGATCAAGACTTAATACTGTCTGAAGAGTGTCTATGAGTAATCCTGGATGTAGCAGGTAATTTGCAGATAGGGGTTTAGGTGAATTTGAAGCAACAAAAGACTGTTCAGTATTAATAGTTACTGTTAGGTCATCTTTGTGAAGGTAGGGAAGCTGGAAAGTAAGTTGTGTCATTAGAAAAATATCACACTGGTAATTCATGTAAAGCAAAAATGCAGCTACTTAGAAAATTAAGTTTTTTGGGACAGTCTTACAGTAGGGTAAGGTAAAAACCTTCAGAACAATATTTGGATTTTTGAAACAGTCTGGTGGGATTTCTTTTTAACTGTTAAGTTTATTCTATAAGATGTAAACCCAAATAGTATTTCATGCAAGTTTTGGTATAAAAGCATAGCCTTGCAGAGCAAAGTTTATAAGTTGGCTCTTTTAGAATATTTGTTAGCTTATAGATTGAATTAATGTAGTACAGTTTTTCATGAAAATTCATGTCAAAGTTTGATGAATTTTAGGAGTTGGTATGGCATTTCATAGTTATATTAGTGTATCAGTATGTTTCACTTTGGAGAGCTAGTTTGCTATTTCAGCTTATGGAAATACTTGTGGCATTGTAGTGGGAGTTTGCATTTTGACTCTGGATGCTGTGATGATCTGCTGGCTTTTGCTTTTGTGCCCAGTGCTGAGCTCTGTAACTCAGGCCTTCAGAGGGTCTGTCCAGGGGGTTGGTACTCCCCATCAGAGAGGGCACGTGGGTTGAGAGATGTTGGTAATCTCTGCATACTTCATGTTCTGCTTTATGGACTATGAGAGAATATTCCTTTCCTGCATTAATTCTAAGGGGAAAAAAATTAGGTATTTAATCATGCATTAGGGGAGAAGTATTTTAATTGGGCATGGATTAAGTCTGGTTTGTCTTAGAGCCTATGAATTTATTTCTTGAAAATGTGTTTTGCTTGCTGTGGAGAATAGAATGGCTTAAAAAATCTTTCCAGACTACAGAATGGTGTAAGAATTGTGTCCCTTTTTCCTGTGTTGTAATGTTAAGTATGGATTTTGTGGTTATTGTGTTGGCAGTGACCTTTGAGGAGGCTCTTTATGATTAAAAGAACAAATTATTTTCTTTCCCCTTAACATTTAGAGCAATAATGAAAACAGCTATTCCTCATCTTGTCCTTTGTTCCTGTGTACTGGTATTCAAACAGGTTTTGCTCTGGCAGTAGTTTTGCTCTTGGTGCTATAAGAGAGCGTTTGTCTGTTGACTGCTGTCTGATTCTTTTGTTTTTCTAGATAGTTCTTAATGCCCTCATTTGTCACTTGGGGCCAGTGCACTTACAGGTAGCAAATCAAAATGGCAAGTGCAGTTCTTCAGAACGTGTGCTTGTGCAGTGCAGGAGCAGAGGGATATGGCTGTGCTCAGTGTGTCTTGGCCCAGGATGCACAATCTGGTTGTGGTTGGTCGCTGGAAAAGCACGGAGTGCAGAGAGTAAATAGCAGAAAATGGATGCCCTTGAGGGAATGAGATGGTTTAAGCCATCAAGTCTGTTCCTGACATACAATCCTGGTAGTACCTTAGTGACTCTGTGCAAAGCCTCTGCATCCTGCTTATGTGGGTGGGGAGCCCTATCTTTAGAGTTAAGTTTCAACTTCCCAAGTGCAGGTTTTTTACATAATTGCATTTGACCACCAGATTGGTCAGGGTATTCCTTTCAAATTGTTTTTAAACTTCTGTTTTGTGTTTAACACTGACATGGACATGGAAAATAATAGTTAAGCCAGAGTAATATCTTACTTCCTCTGCAGAGTTTTTGAGAGTAATATTTACTTTGTGAGGAGGAATTTCAGTTTAGTCATTTTCCATCCAAAAATGGAGCAGAGCTGGGGGAACCTGAATGAGGCCTGAGCATTTGGCAGTCTTAGGAGACAGCTGGCAGCAGCCATGATTAAAAAGAACTGCAGCTGTGCTCTGGTTGGGTCAAAGCATTAAGAAACTTATAGCAGAGAAGGGGAAAGGTCTGCCAGGAAATATGTGTGCTCAAAGAATTTCAGTGTTTTGAGGTTTGTTTGGATGGTGGCAGTTATGCTGGGTATGTGGATAGCTGGGGTTTTTCCACAGGTCCTCTCTTCTTTAGTTGCTTTTTGGTAAGTTTTCCCCTTTTGAAGATATCCCCTTTCCCTATACACACAGTTTTGTTGCTGTATCAGTAGCCTGTGTTAAAACTGGTGGGATTATTATTCTTCTTTTTTTTTTCCCCTCTGCTGCTTCTTTAGTGGTGGCCTGTTGGTTTTTTCCTGGGGTGTTTTTCAAAAGTCCGAAATGGTTGAAATTCTGTTTAAATCTCAGTGTTTATACTTGTTTGCTAAAATGGCGATACAGAAAAATACCCCAGTGTTTAGGAGAGAGTCTCATTTCTGCAACATATTTTTCCTAATGGCAGGGCAGTTCATACTGTGTATGTCCATGCACAGAGTACATGGAACTGTCTTCCCTTAATCTGTAATTCCCCTTTCCTATACAGCAGTAAATTTTGCAATCCATACTTTTAAATTTATTCTTTCTTCATGGCCTTGTACAATGAACAGTTTTTAAAAGATGATATTTTTAACTGCTTCTTAGTTTTCATGGTTAAAAAGTGGAAATAACTGTGCATTGAAAACAGTTGGCCAGTGCTTGTGGAAGAAAAAAATCCCTGTTAAGGTGTATACCTCTGAAGTGGGCCAGAGCATGCAGGCAAGCAGAAACCAGTAGGTAAAGAAGCTATTTCAGACTCAAACTGATGCAGTCTTATTAATTGGATGGAAAATGTTCAATTTCAAACTTAGTTCATCTTTTCATTTAAGAATCTGCTGCTATTTTTATGAAAAATTTTCAACATATTCACAAGTACTGTCTCAATTCAGACTGATTTAGCCTAAGTATACATTTGTTTTGACAATTGTTAATATTGCTATGTTATAGTGTGCTTTAATTTTTTCCCCTAGCAGCTCACCCTAGAAAAGTTGATGAAAACAGGTATTTCTGGCACGTGTGAGCCCCTCATGTTGCCCATGACACTTAGTAGTTGTTTATTTCTGGCTTTCTCTTGCTACTCTGAGCAACAGATGCCCTTCTGAGCTTGGAGTGAGGAGGAATGTGTCTCTTTGGTTGGACTTTCCATGAGAGGTGAGCACGTCAGGCTCTCGCAACTCTTGTACTACCAAGCATAGTAGATAATACAAAGCGTAGTAGATAATACCAAGCAGCTCTTCTGCCCATGGTGTTTTTCCCCCTAAAGGTTTGCTGGGGAGGCAGTTGTGCTGAGCTCACTGTGCCTTGTTTGGCCAGGGATGCACGTACAGGTTGATTGGAAGGTGGTATTGAGAGATGCACTGGTGTCAGGTGCAATGAAAGATGAGAGAGCAGAATACCTAGTGATTGCTAGCCAAGGAACTAGAAGAAGAGGGGGTAAGACAGTTGCTACTTCAAAAACCCATCTTGTCCTACCAGTAAAAATATTGCCTGAGCTAAAGGCAGGGGATTAGTTCAGTGAATATTTTCTGCACAAGAGGGAAGGTGGCCATGTCAGCCTGCACTCCTGTGAAGGGCTTCCACTTCCATTTAAAATAAAAGGACATTTTAGAAAGTTGTACACTGACTGCCAAGTGCACAAGCATGACACAACTTCTCAGAATGTCTCCTGGTAGTACATCTTCCAGGAACAAAGAACCTGAGGAATTACTGTATGGCTGAAACAGGGGTGCAAGGTTCGAAGCAATACCCTGTGGGTAGGGTTCAGCCTTTCCCCTGCTGGAGCCAAGGCAGCAGGGGATGCTGTGCCAGCAGCATGTTCTGAAAACATGAAAATCTTGTTAGGCTCAGGGAATGACAATAATGGTCTGTTGGACATGCTGAACAGTGTGTTACCAGACTGATAGATGCATCCAGGTGATTTGAGAGCAGAAGAGGTGTCTGAGGTGTCTTCTGTCTCATGTTTAAAATAATAGCTAACTGAAATGGAGTCTTAGTGTCCTTAGTTAAGACCGTGTAAGAAGTAAATTAATTTTTTATATAAATTGCCTTAGAATTTTGATATTCAGGGTGCTGGAAAAGGAAACAACTCAAGCAAATGATTCTTAAGGAAAATAGTGCTGTCATGGCAGTAAATGAATTCTCACCACTTTAGGGTTTTCTGTGACTTTGTTCCTGCACAATAAGGTGCCACTTATAACATCTGCAAAGAGTCAAACAGTGTCTGTCTTATCTGCATACAGACTTGTTGGGAATTCTATTACTTAAAAATTTGTAATCATAGCTGTGGATGTGGTTCTATAATTTTAGCTGTTTTAGAGATTGTCAACCATGAAACTGATCTTGGGAGTCACATGGGAGTCATATCTACTAGCATGCATTGCTTTTCAAGATCTCATAGGCATTAATGGATACTTAATTCAAATAAATTTTGCCCATTTCATAAATTGTGTGTTTTGTTTCCATGGGCTTTTTTTTTGAAGTTTTCCAGTTCTTCAGTCACAGACAGAAAATAGATCAAGGGAGTTTGGTCTGCAACCTTTTCTCCTTACCAATCAAAACATTTCACTTCCAATGCATAATGAAATTTGTTCTCTAATTTGGAAAGAAGCATGACTTCTGTGCAGTTCCTGGTTTTCTGGCCAAACCAGAGATGACACTCTGTGTGTCTCAGTTGGGCTCTCCCTGGAAATGAGGGATGAGATATAAGCACCTTTCCTTTAGCTGGTCAGCTGCAAGTTGCAGGCTGAAGTGATGTAGCTGTATGCTTGAGAACGTTGGTAATGGTGTAATGGAGCCATAATAAATGTTTCCAAATGCTCAGGGACATCAGGCAGAGCAGTAGCTCATAATGAGCTTAACAAGCTGTTCCCTGCATCCTGTGTCAGGATCTGTTCCTGAGCTGTAGCCTCTTTATTGTATGTGCCCTCAGTAGCTGGAGGGCTCTGAGGGCCCTGCACACAATTCTTGATGTTTCATTTTCTTGCCACCATGTCTTGGTTTCTATTGGAAGAGAAATCAAGAATGTAATATTGGCATCGTGCCACCTGCCCGCTCTCAAGATTTCATTGCTTTAATATTTGCAGTGAATTGTGGCTAATACTGAAAGGAAAGAAACACAGTGTTTGTTGATTTGTTTGTTGTGAATAGCAATCATGTTTCTCTCCTTATTAAAGTGAAGGCTTGTACAGCTACTTACACAGCACTGAAGGAGAATAAGGTTTCATGCTGCAAAGACTATAGAAGGCCACATGCCTTTTGTTTATAGCATAGAGGATACTTTGCTTGGCTTTTATTAAGAGAGAAAACTAATCCAAAGTTGAAGTTAGTTGGGCTAGCATGTAACACTGGCAACTTGTCCACGCGTACATAGGAAAAAGTAAGCATTTATTTTCATATGTGATCATACCAAGAGTAATATTGATTGTCCTTTTGTGCCCTTCAGTTTTGTCCTAACATTTGTGCTATTCAACTGGTTTTGATCAAACCTGGTGTGGTGAAGAGAGCTCTCAAAGACACAGTGCTGTTTTAGGTGCCATCTGTGCACTTGCCTCCCTGCTGCCTGCATGGTGCAAAGGCAGAGGAGGTTTTAGCTGGGTCCCTAATCCCTGGGAAGGCAGCAGCACATGGAGCTGGCACATGTCACAGTGTGTGAGCCACAGCAGCAGCGCTGTCCCCTGCCCAGCCACGGGCTGCTGCTGAGGAGGCTGCAGGGGATGATGGCTGAGTTGTGGGGCGGCTCTGCCCTGAGAGCCCTGCTTCTGTTCAGGGTACAGCCTTGTTCTCACAGCCTAAGATCCTGCTCTGTGCTCTGAGTAACATAAAAATAGCAAATAAGGTTCTGCAGCTCTACCACTGAATAGTTAACTAAAACGTGTAATGTTCCACTGTAGGCAATTAGTGTTACACTGTTAATGGTGATTTGGTTTTTACAGAGCTGAAAATGATGTTTGCAGGCTTGGAGCCCCAGTCACTTAGCCTTGTAAGGTAAATGGAAATGAAAGAAAAGTGACACAGGGACTAGGCTGGAGGAGGGATGCTATGGTTGCTTCGTTTTCTTGTCCAGAAGAGTGTTTGGTTTCCTAAAGGATTACTTTACTTTGGTTTGGATTCCATGTTGGTGTGTGCTATACCTGAAGGATCAGGACATGAATTGTTAACTCATAGCTTCACTATTTGGTGGAGAGAGTTTTTTATCTTTTCTCCAAACTTCAGTGTTTCCTCTGTCAAACTTTTACTGTTATAGGTAGTTGAAGAACAAATGAAGTTGAAATGTGAGACATTTTCATGTCAGAATTGTCAGATGTTGAGCTGAAGGATGTAGGTTTCTTATCTCTAAAAAAATTGATTTCTCTTAAAAAAGAAAAGGAGTTTTTTAATTCTAGAGTTGCATTCTTCGTTTTGTCCATGATCTTAAAAATGAAAAAGGAGGAGGTAGTACCAATGGCTACCTATGGCAGTCATGAGGCATTTGTTGAATGTATAGAGTAACATTTGTTCCATCTAACGAGTGCTTATAGTGAGTGATTTTTAAAAATAGGATTGGAACAGGAAGTTATCTTTATATCCATCTAGTCTGTCTTAGGTTTTCCATGTAGGTATAGATGTATATTTCTTCCATGTTTTCAGGTTTGTAACTGAAAAAGCAGTGGGCTTTTGACAACTCTGTAGCATTCCTGCTGTTTGAGTGTTTGCATGTATCTATATATATTATGGAAGAGTGTAAACTTTATAGCCTTATGTAAATTTACTATCTTGCATTGTCTGAAATTGAAATTTTTTCTCTAGTGGTTACTTGGAACAACCTTACTAAGGTTACTTGGAACAATAATCATCATCACTTAAATATAGTTTTACAGATTTAGTAATATGCATCTGTGTGTGTGTGAAAACATGTCATTTTATGGGAAAGAGTGGAATTTTTACTTTGGCTTTTTTTTAAATTTATCAGCAATGCTGAAGACATCTCTCTTGTTAAGTGGCATAAACTAGAGCATGAAACAAAGCAACTTTTAGTGATCTAAACAGAAATTAAATCATGATTACCACAGAACATTGATATGGTTCCTAGGTGTACAGTGTTTGTACTTGGGGGGGGCGTTATGCTGTTGCTGATTTTAAATTCCTTGGGAGAGTTATTCTGGTATTTGAGCCCCAAAAGAGCCTTATTGCAGTTAAAAATAGAAGGAGAAATTCCATGTCTCTCTTGGACTACAGAATATTTAATAATTAACAATTAGTTCCTTTTCTCATTTTTTTTCCTACAGTCATGCTAGCTTCTGCTGTAGTAGTTGCTGCCAATAAATACTGTAATTTTAAAAATCAGGATTATTGGAATTGCAGTTCCTGTACACCTTTGGGCAATTAGGAAGTGATTAGCAGTACTTTCTGGTATTGAAGGTTCGGGCTGACAGCTATTGACCCACTGATGAGATGAGAACAGTGGCTTGACAAAGGATCTTCAGAGGAAGTATTCCTCTAAATGTCACTGCTTAGTTTTCCAGTAATGCATTGTGATGATCCAGTTTTAAAGCCACACTTTCTACCTAGTGTTCACTAAAGAGTTCAGTGGTTCCATTTTCCACCAGCCTTGCTTATTACTGGAGATGGAAAAACCTCCCTGGTGCAGTTACTAAGACTTTTGAAGTACTGTGTGTTTTTAAAGTTTTGGTGCCCCAGAATCAAGGAGGAGGTTAACTCCCACTTTTTTGCTGTTTAGAAGTACCTTGGTGTGCTGTATTAAATTAGGAACTGAAAGGTAAAATTGAGATGCAACACTTGGTTGGTACTGAGAGAATCTTCTCAGGCAACTCAAGGTTCAAAGCTGCTGATGTGATGGGTTGCACAAAGGCTGCACAAGGCCTGCTGTGACCATAAAGAGCTGTTAGTGCTCTTTGCCTTGTAACATTTCTTGGGAGTATAATAAACCAAGCATCAACAAAGCCATTTGACTGGGCTAGAATGGATTTGTTATTTATTAGTCAGCCGAGCTGACTGGAGAAATTGATTTTGATCACATTTACATGAGGAGAAACAAGAAGTTTCCTTAGATATGGAACAGCAATGGTAAGGCTGCAAAACAGTGTATTTTAGCAAGGAAGTCTGAAAATGTTTTAAATTGAATTTGCTGTTTTTCATGCCTAGAGTGTTGTGGTAGTCTTCAGCTTCACAATAATATTAAACATATGGGAGAAAGGAACATACTGTACACTGTCAACCCCCCTCCTTGATTACAGAAAGATTCATTTTGGTTGTGTCTCTTGGATTATGGCAAGCATGAGATTGAAATGGGAATAACAATATTGCTTGTATAACATATTGATACTGAAAATTAATAACCAACATTCCATCATGGAGATGGCAGGGTTAGGGTTCCTTGTTTTTGAGGAATTTAGCTTTGAGTTTTGCATTTCATATATTCTGTGAAAAGCATTTTTTTATTTCTAGCTGAGTATGTATAACTTCTGTGACAGATCTCAGCAGGACTCCAGAAAACTTAGATGCAGTTTGTCAGATATTACTTGTTCTGGTTCCCTGAGGAATTTTAGCAGGGATTAAACCAATTTCCTGCAAAACTAGATTTGGTAGCCATTTCTTCTACTAGAATTTTTAGTACAAGACTTTTAAATTCTTTTATAAAACATATGTGCAAGGATGGCATTTAGATGATGCCAAAGTCCCTGGAACAGTGCTGATGCTTGTTTCCCTCATCATGAGCTTGAAATCTTCTGGTCAGTGCTGTGAAACTTCTGTGCCACTTGGGTAAATGGAAGGTAATGAAATTTAATGAGGTCAGGACTAGTGCTAAAGAGATGCTTTGGCCTTCATTTTACTGATGAGTTTAGGAAGCCTTTGCTGCCTAAAAAACTTGAACCTTTGGCGTTGTATTCTGCCAGTGGAACCCCTTTTATTACTGTAGTATTCTGCACGTGTCTTCTAAGCACGTTCTCTCTAGCATTTCTGTTGTCACTTGGCCCTGTCCCAGTTGCCTCTGTGTATTATTCAGTTTATCCCATCATGTGCTGCTCTTCTCTTTGTCAGACTCCTTATCTTGCTTCTCCTGGCCCAGGCAGCCATTTCAGGGCCAGTAGTAACGGCAGGCACCTGGCTTCCTGTGCTTGCTGATACTGTCTCAGAAATTTCCAGGAAATTCTTATTTCATGGAAATACCCCTCTTATATTGCTGGGTGTCTCTGTGTGTGTGTGATGTCAACAGAGGATGGCAGATGCAAGTCATCATGAAACTGTGGTACCAAATCCATCGTGCTTCTGTTGGTATTCAGGGAAAACAAAGGGAATGGTTTCCCCACCAGTTTAGAGGACAGCAGGTGGAAGGCTTAGTACTTGCATTGCTTCCTGGCATTGCTGTTGTATGGGTGCTGGTTGGCTGGAAACAAACCTTAAAAAAACTGACTTCTTATAGTGGAACTTGTTCTCCTGGACAGTGTAGGATGTGAGTGTGGCTATGGGTTGGAGAAGTGTGAGAATAACTTTTGGCAGCAGCTCTTCTTCAGAGATGCAGAAATTCATTGCATAAACCTGAATTTCAGAAGCGATAAAATTAAAATTTGTGATGAGAACTGCATTTTTAAATTTCTTTTGTAAGTCCAAATATTTTCATTTAGAGCAGCAAAATGAAATGACAGTTGAAGTTTGCTGTTTTATTCAGGGTACAAGAAGGAAATTATTTCCTTACATAATAGACAATTTGTAGTTGTTCTTTATCTCTAGTTATTAACTGTTAAGTCACTTGTGTGTCAAACTTCAGTAATAGTCTTCTGAAAATTTCACCACTAAGTTTCTCCTTTTTTGTGTAATTTGCCTTGGTAAATAAATGGTTGTATTTAGGGTTTACCACTGTCTTTTACATGATGCACATATTTTCAGAGTGACATTTCAAGGGTTTTTTTTTTTTGGTAGACATTACAAGAAGACTTTATTATAGCAAAACCTTTAAACTGGGGGCCTTAAAAAGTATAAACCAGGTGGATAAAGACCTCTAATATTTTTTGTCAATGATCACTGAATGTGTTTTGTTATACTGTAACTTTCCAAAGTTACCCGCATGGGTGACTATTTTTTTAATATTCCATTTTAGTAATAAATATATCTTTTCTTATAGATAAAATCCAGAACTTGAAAGAAGATAATGGGAACAGTCATTTCATCTATGACAATGCTGGAGACAGTACTAAAACCAGTGCTGAGACCACAGACACTTCTGGATGCAACACTGAAGCCAAGGACTTGCCTGATTCTTGGGACTCCCATGTGGGAAAACCAGCAAATTCTGCATCAGAAACATCTCAGACCAAGGGGCCACTAAGAACTCACTTGTATGAATGGGAGGATGAAACTGAAGACACCAGAACTGGAGAGTATATATTAGCTTTTGACAATGAACATCTCTCAGAGGTGAAGAGCAAGGATGAGGAGTGTGACAAAGAAGATAGTGAAAATCCAAAGGAAGCCATTAGTGAAGAACTTGTGCAAACTATTCCTAGGCCAAGCAACTGTAGGACATATTGTCGATCCAACAAAGCAAAACTGCAGGGGGCAACAAATTTTGACAAGCTAATGGATGGCACTAGTCAGTCTTTATCCAAAGCAAACAATGAGTCAAATAATGATGGGCTGAACGCAGGAAAAAAAGTTTCTTTAAGTAGTGGGACCAGTTTTAGAGGGACGGTTGGACGGACTAGAGACTACACCGTTCTCCACCCATCGTGCTTGTCAGTTTGCAATGTCACCATCCAGGACACCATGGAGCGCATGGATGAGTTCACCTCAGCAGCCCCCACTGACCTGGGCGAAGCCGGGCGCTTGAGGAAAAAGGCAGACATGGCCACCACAAAAACTACAACCAGGTTCCGACCAAGCAATACCAAATCCAAGAAGGATGTCAAATTAGAGTTTTTTGGGTTTGATGATCAAGACGAGGGAGGGGGAGATGAAGGCGCCTCTAGAAGCTCTGGGAGTTCCAATTACAAAATCAAGTACTTTGGGTTTGATGACTTAAGTGAAAGCGAGGACGAAGATGAAGAGTGGCAGGTAGCAGAAAGGAAGGCCAACAAAAAGAGAAGTAGAACTGTACCATCTGCTTCACTACAGTCAACCTCTGATGGCAATGAAAACTGTTCCCAGGATAGCCAGCTCAGCACTAATGCAGGTCAGTAGAACTCTTTTGGAATACATGGGTGACATGTAATTTTAATTGACTTCAATGTTGTGTTCTTTTGCAGTGTACCTAGGAATTTGTCCAACAATACTGATTTGGAAACCTAACAGTTAACTCACTTGAAACCTTAACAGCCAAACTTACTTCTCCTGTGGTCCTGTGTGGTGTTTCCTATCTCTCTTGAAGTATGCTTTATACCCCTTGATCTCTTGCCAGAGGTAGAGGGCTTTTTTCTTTTCCAGCAGAAGATTCGTACCTTTTTGGTGTGTTGAGCATCTATGCCTGGAAGGCAGGTATCCTCCCACAGAGCCTCCAGATCAGCCCACAATTGCAGAGCTGAGTGCACACATTTAAGTAGCTCTTAAGAAATGGGAAATGACTTTTTCAGGTTTTGAATGTGTCTGTAGGCAGTTTGGACCTTTCTCAGGCTCCATCTTATCTGAGGATGCATGACTCACTGGAGAGGCTGTGGGGACCCATGGAGTGCCAGTTAGATAACTGCCTTTGGAAGAGCCTCTGCATATTTGTTTCTGCTCTTGTTTCCAGTTTTTAGGTATCTCCTTCTGTGCAGGCTGGGGAGTGGGGTGTGTGTGTACTCACACACACATATATGAGTGAAACTGTGGACGTGGCAGCTGCTGAGCAAATTCTGGTGGTTAAAATCCTTTGCAAAATGAGACTTGCTTGGTGGTAGGTTGGGTCCTGTGTGCTGGTGAAGAATAAAAGGAATATTTTTGGTGGAAGGTTGCTTTTAGCTCTTCTGTTTTGAAAAAGTCTAATGCCAGAGAATCACTTTTGTTGGAATATATATTTCAAAACACTGCCACTGTTCTACGGAACATTCTGGTCCTCCATTTTGGAGCATGAAGCATGGGAAGTTTTATCAACTCACTGCAGTTGTTACATTTCAAGACTTTGGCCAGATGTATTTCAGTGTGATAGGAAGAGAGAGTTTCAGTCTAGCTTTGCAAATGTTGGAGAAGCTGGGGGTTTTTTCCTACAAATAGCTTCTGCTAATATAATCCAGAAATAAAATTTCAGAGGAAAAAATGTTCATTTCTCTGTTCTAATTATAGCTGTTTCTAAAACCAGAATTTTCTGTAAGCCTTTTAATCAAACTAAATGTCACCACTAGGGTTTTTTTTGTGGATTTGAAAGGAACAAATGAATACTGATGTTGTACAAGAAGATGATGTTTTCAAACAAAAAAAACCATGATTTGTTTTCATAAAATTTACTTATGATGAGACACTTGGGTTCCAGCCTCTTTGGAAAATGGGTTTATCTTGCAGGGCTGCTTAAGAAGTACTCTTAGTCCCTGTCTTTAATGACTTCTTGTTCAGCCATTTATTCCAAGGGAAAAATTTGCTTGTACAGTTAATGCAGCTGAGATGCTGACCCATCAAATAATCCTTTCAGCTGCTGTCCTCAGAACTCTCAAAATATCCACACTTTGCATTTGGCACTGCATTCACCAAGCAGGCCTTTATACTCCCAGGTATCACAGATGTTTTCTCTGAAATATTTTCCTAATAGATTTCCATGGCACAGGGGAATGTAAATTTCTGTTTTGTTAGTTCTTAATGCACTTCTCCACTTCAGGTAAGAGCTACCTCTCAGTCCCTCTGCTGGGAGATGTTTCCCCTTTATTTTGCATTTCCTTAGCTCATTTGATTCTTATGTGCTGCTGTTTGCAGGTGAGATTTGACTTTCAGGTTTTTTTTTCTGAAATTTGAAAGGCTGATGCCCTATAATACAGATCATGAAAATAGGGAGTCTGATGGTGCCCTAAAGTTTGTGGAACTCCTTGCTGAAGTTCACACTATTTTTTCTCAGACCTTTGCAAATTTTGAGCATCATGATCGCTCAGAACAACCATGATAAGAGCCCTTAAATGTAGTGATGCTGAGCCTGAGAATGTCTCAAGAACTTCTGAATCTAAGCCTGAATTTGCAGTAAAATGTGACATTGCTCTGAGGTATTGTCTTTGCATACTGGAAGAACATGACTTCTGCATCCATGAAAAATGCCAGCTTTGACTCCAGGCCTGAGAAACAGCTTTCAGAACATTTTGCACAATAAAATTCTGTCCTGAAATGGTGAACAGTACTGAGAGGTGCTAATGCTACCTGAGTTCTGTATGTGCTGTTCTTTCTTTGTTCTAATGAATAAAGGCCCAGATAAAAATCCAGTGTTCTGTTCCAGGTTGACAGGTGAAATGCCAGACTGCCTCTCTGAATTTCAGCCCTGGAAAATCCCAAGACTCATTTTGGTGTTCCGTGCATAAATAATGTTACATGGCAATAATCAGTTTTTCAAGAAACTTGGTGCTTTCTGTCACAGCCTTACTTTGCCATAATACTGATTTGGTTACTTGCCATAATCTAGGTGTATTTTTATGAAACAGATTTTAGAACCTTAATTTAAAACATCTGATAAAATTTTTGTAATGGAACATTATAAAGACTTCCTTCTAGTCTAGTAGCTCACAGAGGGAAAGTTAGTTTAACAGTACATTTTTACATGTTTTGACAAATGAAATTTAAGAAAGCACAGAGACTACAGGAACAATATTGTTAGCGCAGGAAAAATTGCAAAACAGATAAATTCAGTTTTGGTTTGACTCTTTCATTGAAAAACATCTTCTGTTGCTCACTTCTATGGTAGTCTTTTCTGCTGAAGTAGTTAAAAACACAGAAAAACCCTCAAACAAAAGCCAAGCAAATAAAACTGCCACCTCTGAAAAAAGCTTCACCTTTTAAATTCCTAGATGCTATTACCACACCTTTTAATGAAAATACTTAACTTTATAGCCTAAATTTTTGCTGATGTGTTGAGTTCCTGGTAAAAGTTTGCTTTTTATTTTGCCATTGCAATTTGAAATTCTCTCAGATTCCTCTGTAGCAGCCCAGTGAAGCAAAGGCCCCTTTGGCTTGTGAGCCTCCCAGCTGGATTCTGCTGAATGCCAGGGGCTACGAGCACTGGTGAGACTTTGCTAGATTTGAAACACTGCTTTTGTCATTTCAGTAGCCAGAGTACAGGATGACTCCAGTGAGGAGAAGATTTTAATACTGGAAGAAAGTGACTGACTTGAGTGTAGTAATCCATGGGGAGTTGTGTCCAAGAGAAATCTGTATTGCAGCTCAGTCTTTTGCTTTGTAAATCAGTTCTGATCTGCAGCTTAACCTTTGTGTCATCGATTCATTTTTCCTTTCAGTGATCAAGGTGAGATTCCCATAATCTTTTTAGGTAATGTAGCTTTTGTATATCAGCATCTAGCACTCAGCTCAGTTCTGGTGAGCCAGCTTGCCCTATTTTTTTTTTTTTTTTTAAATTCCTTTGCATCTTCTCAAAAACTGAGTCACCTTCATTGGGTAAATATTTTAAGCCAGTTAAAACTACATCAAAGTCCTCAAAGGCAGAGTCCTGTTTGGGCTTCAAAACCTTCTGCAGAATTGCCCTGAGACACTAAACCAAAACTCTGTTGTTGTTCCCCAGGAAATTTACTGTGGTTGTTGCCTTCCTCGGTCTTTGAACATCTTTCCAATTCTAGCCAAGACAGGCAAATTATCTTAAAGATTATAAATGCCTTAAAAATGGTTAGACAGAGGAAAAATGGCCTTACGTGCTCCCATACTGAGAAAAAAGGTAATATGACCAATTTCTCTGTGAGGGGGCAAAAAACCCGTCCAAAAAGCCATACAGGAGAGAGCCAGTGGAAATCAGGTTCCAGTAGGGTCACTGCTTCTGCTGCTTCACCAAACTACTCCAGTGTTTTCCTCCATCAGTTCATGTTAACAGAAGACTTCTCCCCCAGACCCTGTTTAGTTTAGATTTAAAAGTCTGCTAAGATAATGTAGGCAGAGTGCTTTAAGAAGGCCTTCAAAAGCACTGCTCAAATAGAAGCATTCCAGGTCATCTTACAAAGCTACTAAGTGTTTGATGTGCTAGCAACATCAGAAAATGCAGAATTATCCTGTTGTAACTAGGAGTTGAATTTTTTTAATCAACAAGTTTCTTTCAATTTAAAATCAACTAATTTAAATGGAATAGTTCAGAATCACATAGGAGTAGAATTCAAACAAGGAAATTTCAAGTGTTAAAATTGTGGCTTAGTTGATCCCAGAGGATTGTTAATCATTATTGAAGGCAATGCCAGATCCAAGTCTTAGCACCTGGCACAAGTTGCTGTTCTCATTTGGCAGGTGAAATATTTTGTATTTCTAGAATGACTTGCATATTTGCACTGGTTGTGGTCAAGTAAATTACTTATTAGCTTTTAATCTGCACTAGGAGGGTCCAGTTCTTTTGGTTTGACTTTCTTTGAGAACTGCATTCAGGGTCTGACTTCTTGAGAAATATTTCAGGATTTATAAGGATATATATCAAAGCAATTTGATTTTACTCTTTAAATTGGCTTCAGCAAGAACTAAGCTTTCTTTTACATAGATTTGGAAGGAGTTTTGTGTTATTTAAGGTAATGGAAATTGGTCTGTAGTATTTTTCCTGAGTTAGACTAATTCTATCAAACATCTGTTAGAGTCAGTTGTTTTCAGAGGGGCTGTTGCTGCTGTGTTTGTAGGCTCTTGTGCTCACCTGACACAGCCCCACTGAAAACCAGTGGGATAAAATGAACCAGGGAGAGGCTGGTTCCAGGAGGTGCCTTGCAGCAGGCATCCTGCCAGTCCTGATGCTGCCAAGCCTGTTGAAATTTACTGCAATTTGGGAAACATGGGAGCTTTATTTTAGGAATAGTTCTATTCCTCAGACAAGTTCTGTACCCTTGAGAATGCCATTAGAAATTCAGTTGCCTGCTTTGCCTTTGCTTACCTTCTTAACCAGCTTGGCTGGTCCTGTGTGCTTGGGATTAGAGTAACCCATCCTACCTGCTTGTGTTCTTGCAGTGCAATTTTCAAACAGCAGCAGCTTTTCAGGAATGAAATGGTTTTCTAAATAGATTGTCAGATGAAACAGTACCTCTCTGTTCCTGTCTTTATTTCCATCTTGAAATTTGTGGTAACTTCTGGTTTGTGCCAAGTAATCCTCTTCCCTTGTCTCCAAGGGATAGTGCTTCAAATAAAGCAACCCAAGTTTAAAAAAAAAAACCTAAGGACAGGAATGGAATTGGATGAGTGAATTGCAGATTTACAGTCCAGGATGGGGTACTGGAATCAGTGGTAATGCAAGTATCAAATCCATTGCAAGGCCATGTCAGCAGTTCCTTCTGGCTGACTCCTTCCTGAGCTGATCACAGCAGAATAAGCAAATACAAGCAGCCTGCCTCCATGAGAAGTGAAACAAGATCAGTTCTTCTCTTCTATAATTGTAGTGTGTTCTCTTAAATCTCTTAATCTCACACTTTTGAAGAGCCCAATCTCCTGCTTTATTCATCTGCTGCTCAGGGTTGTAGCAGTAAGCCAGCCATTAGTAAGCTTGTGTAAAAGGTGCCCTGGGATTTAAGGAGTATGGGATGGGAAGCAATAGCCTGCAGCTTACCCAGTGGGCAAGAGGTGCTGTAATATTTTTGATTGTGCACCTTGTCATGCTTCTGTGTATTACTGCAATCCAGTCAGCAAGCCTGAGCTGCACCCAGGACTGTGCTTGGCAGTAAGGCTGATTTTTCTGATGAATATTGATGGTTCATTATGTAATGTCAGAAACTATACATGTGGAATTGTCAGGTGCAAGAAATGCTCTAGCAGTTCAACAGCTTTTAAAATGGTTGTTTCATGTCTATATTTACCTTTAACAGATCTGGAGTTTTCAGAGGATGCATCTGGTGTGCATGAAGGCAATAAGAAATCCACAAATAAACAAGGTGATAAATCTAAGGAAAACACCAGGAAGATTTTTAGTGGGCCAAAGCGGGTGAGTAATAATGCTGAGACCAATACAAAGTTCTTATTTTACTCAACTCCTCAGTACTGATGTTTCTTCTTAGATATGCAACAGGGCTTTTGAGATCATATGTTGGCTTTAATATTATTTCTGGAAAAGTAAAACATTCAAGTGCAATACCTTTGTATTTATTACTGAAAGGTTCACTTTTCAGGTTCACATTACTGCTATGGAGAACATGTAGTAATGTAGATGTGTTCCTTGGAGATATTTTTAAAACATAGAATCAGTAAATTCTGTGTATTTTACTTTGTGGTTTGTTGGTGTTTGGGGGGGGGGGATTTTTTTCATCTCTTTTGTTTGCTCTCCCAAGAAATATCTGTCATATTATAAGATAGAACTTTTCTTGAAGCTTCAAGTTGGGCGTCAGTATAGTCTTTATAAGGATAAGTGCATTCATACCATTAGGTATAGTGAGATTTTCTTATAGTTAGAAAAAAAAAAGTAGCCTCCAATCCCATGCCAGTCTTCCTCAGCTGTGTAATATTCAGTATGAATTTGCCCTTTCATAGCATGAAAAGAGCTTATTCATTTTCTTCATCTTACAGAAACGTGGTTTATCTGTCACTATGGGGACTCAGTATTTTGAGGTTTTTAAAAATGTGCATACAGCAAAAATGGAGTGTAGCCACCAGTAAAAGTTTGCAATAGAGGGATCCATGTAATCTCCATTAAATGAAGCTTTTTATGACTCTAATGTCCAGGACAAACATTTCCAATGCTTAAGGACTTCTCATGAGGTTTTTGCATAACTTGTTTGTGTTACCTGGTGACAGCAGTCCCTGTCTCACCATCATTGCAACCTCCAACTGCTCTAGAAGGAGAAAGAGGGAAATGAGCTTGTATTTCTGCTTTCCCTTGGAGTTCCATAGGTTTTGCAAGACCTGGCAGTTGTATGGTATTAGAGAAACTGTCTTTTATGTGTGTTCAGAATGTGCTCATGAGTCAAACAGTTCAAAGAAGTTTTTTAAATGATTTTTTCTAAGGAATCCTTATAATTCCTCCTGAAGGTAACTAATTACTTGTGTTATATGATAGTTTCACTTGAAGTAATTTTTCAAGGTGCCTTTTTTTTTTTTTTTGTCTTCCGGAACCAGAAGATTTATAATCTCCCCAGTTGTGTTGTTATATATCAATTTTTCATTAAAAAAAGGATTTGAGGGTGGAGAAAGGATGACAGATTTGGTTTAGCTCTCCAAACATGCCAGGGAATATTTTCATGTGGGAGGATACGTGACCAGTAGGTCCTGTCAGTTGTGATGCCCTTTGAAAAAGAAGTGTCACTTGTTGCTTTGACTTGGGACAGAATGAGAAGCTCCTCCCTCCACAGTCTGAAGTCAGATAAGTGAGGAGGGTGTTTCCACAACTGAAATAGTATTTCTTGGAGATTGAAGTTCCTCAGCTTCTGCTAATTAAATAATCATTTTTAAAATTTTAGCTTCTTATCAGTGAATCTGTTACAGTACCATGAGAAACAGAAGTACAGGAAGTGCAAATTTGACTGTAACTTTTTCAGTTATGTATTTTAACAGCATAAAACAACTGTGGGTGTTCTGCTAATTACAGAAAGTTTTTTAAATTTAAATGTTTAAATGCCACAAATATTATTCTGTAATTGCATTTCATGTGTTTCTTGTTTAATTTTTATTCTTTTAATCCCTGAGATTTTATGTGAAAATGGTTCTTATTAATTTTGAATGCATATATAATGAAATTATGGGGTAAGGAATAAGCCTTACAGCAATATCATACTATAAGAGAGAATAGTTTCAACTCTAGAAAATTCTCAGTTGGGGATACATTTTATTCAAGTGGGAAAGTTGAGAATGAAACAGCTTTTTTGACCCTGTAATGATATAATGGACCTAGAAGTAGATGTTGCTGTAATGGAGATTCAGATTTTAAACTTCAGTGTTCTCTAATCATATGGCTGTTACATGGAGTTACTAAAAAAGCTTGTAAAGCTTGTTCTGATGGTAATTAGAGCTGCTATAATTATCTTCCTAAAATATAGCTATAGACTCTCTATCTTAGTTGTATCTTAAGGGAATTCTCATTCTGGGAATGGAAAAAAAAAACCTAAAAGTATTAACCTGATGATAATAACTAATGATCTTTAAAAAAAAAATCTCTGGAACTACTTCACTGTCTCAGCACCATTTATTTTTCTCTTGTAGGAGCTAGCAGCTACAGTATGAAATATTTTCTGTTAGGTGATTTTCAGAGCTGTGGCATCAACTGAGATGCCAACAAAAAAGCTCTGTTGCTCCGGAAGCAGCAGGTGCTATCATTAAATTACAGCAGATCAGAAAGCTCAAGTATTTTTTCCAGTCTGTATTCAGCAGATCTGTCACCCATGGTTGTAGTTTGGAAAACTTGATCATTGTCTCCTAATGCTAAACTCCAGTTCTTGAAACTTTGAGTACAATAAAATATTACTGACATCATTGACTTTGTGAATAACAGTGGTTCTAAACGCTGCTTTTACTGTAAGGACTGAAATCAATGTCTGGTTGCAGTAGCCAAGGACATTGATAGGTGAGTAAAGTCTCAACCAGAGCCACGCTTTTAAGTGAATTAAACCTCTTTATCCTGAGCCTGAATTATAGGGGGAGTGTTACATTCCATGGCAACATAATTAAGTACTTACAGTACATAAATATTGGCATTGCTTGAGTTGCAAATTATGGGTGTGAAGCATACATGAGTAACATCTGCAGAAGTTTGTTTGCAACTGTTTACAATTTTAATTCAACTGGTTGGGTAACTCATGCTCTAGCATGTCAGTTTGGGAGCTCTGGATACACCCACCTGCTGGCCCCTTTGAGCTTAGTTCCCTTCTACAGATGAAACTAATTCTCCATTAGCAGGCAAACCCAACAGAGGAGACAAGAAATTTTTTGTTGCTATGCTCCAAATATACTGAGACTAAAGACTTGAAAACAGGCAGCATAAAAATTATTTCCTGACATTTCTTGCTCCTGCTGCTTTCACAACAGATTTTAGCTAGAGTCAGCAAATGAAGAGAAACAGTTTTTGTAGGAATACGCTGGAACAGTTTCCTGTGGTCTTATGCAAAATATGTCTCTAAATAGCAATCTGAAAAAAGCCAGCTTAAAAGTGTAAGATAAGGAGGGCTAGTCTGTCCCCAAACTTAACCTTTTGATCTATCAGCCCTAAAAATTAATGATTATACTTAGTGTTTTGTGTCAGTTCAGTGTTTGTGTTGTCCAGCATGTCACTAGGGACCACCAAGTCCTCTGAACACATTTTCTTGGATGGCCCCTCTGCTCTTAAACTCAGAATGTATAATGAGTGATCTGCAGCTCAGTGCTGATCCTAGTTCTGCCTGTGGCCATAGGAAGCCAACCTAGACATGGTGAATATGCATTACCATTGAATATTTCAAGGTAAGAATTTAGATAGAGTTGCAAATCATAGTTAAGTGGTATGGGAGCCTTTCAGCTTGAGGGGCCTGGGAGGGGGCAGACACTGTAATCTTTCTGTTACTGCTCTTAGGGCTGCTGAGGCATGTAGGAGGACTTAAGGAGCTGCATGAAGGAGACAGAGGAGGTATAACAGGAAAAAAAACCTCTGACTCTCAAGTTGGCACAACTGGAAGCAGACTCAGTCTTATGTTTTCTCAAAGTAGCATAAAATTTCAATTAGATGAGTGCTTTATCAGGATTTTTTCCCTATGCCTTAGAGTAGGTCAGTTTTAGAAACAAGTCCTTTGGAATTAGTTTCTTAGATGTTGATACCTTTTGCACTGGGTATATTTCATAAAGCTTCCATGCTACTATAGAATGCAATTTTAGCACATATAAAATACTGAAATTTTCTTGAGAGTTGGAAATGTGTTTTTTATAATTGGTAAGATGAGGAACAAAGTACTCAGTGCGTGGTCAGTCTACGTTGGTGATTCATGGCTACTGATCAACCTGAAAACTAACCTGAAGGCTCATTCTTTGCTTAATGACTTGTGACTCCAGTTAAAATGGGCATATTTCAATTAAATACTCACTTTTGCAATGAAAATTTATTGTTTTTAAATTACTTGAAGCTAGCTTATTTTTTTTTCTTATTCTCTTACATTGCTATAGGAGAAATGTCTTTAAATTTCACTAAGTTGAAATCTTAGCCCTAGAAAACCTGTCTGGCTTGCAACTGTGCACACATTCCCACATGTACCCAGTGAATGGGGATGCATCAGTGGCTTTTTCTTTTCCTCTTGTTGTGCACATATTGGCTTGTACAGGAAAATGTATGGAAATACCTCTTTGCCACTAACTTGGTGTTCATGGTGTTTCCTTTGGCCCATTCCAATACTGGACCACAGAGTTTTCTGTTTGTGCTGGTTTTGGCTGGAATAATTAATTTTCTTCAGAGGAGCTCTTACAGGGCTGTTTTGGGTTTGTGCTGAGAACACTGTTGATAGTGCTAGGATGTTTTTGTTATTGCTGAGTAGCACTTAGAGCCAAGGCCTTTTTCTGCTCCTCATCCCACCCTGCCAGGCAGGAGGCTGGGGGTGCACAAGGAGGTTTGCAGGGGACAGCTGGTCACAGTGACCTAAGGGATATTTCATATCATATGACAATGTGCTCAGCAATATAAAAATCTGGAGGAGGAGGAAGGGGGGGACACACCTTTGGAGTGATGGCCTTTGTCTTCCCAAGTTAGACCAGATGGAGCCCTGCTTTCCTGGGAATGGCTGAAAAACTGCATGCCCAAACGACGTGATGGATTAATTTCTTGTTCTGTTTTGCTTGCATTCATGGCTTTTGCTTTCCCTGTGTAACTGTGTTTATTTCTTAGTGTTTTCTCACTTCTACCCTTTGGATTCGCCCCCATCCCACTGGGGGTCAGTAAGCAAGGAGCTGGGTGGGGCTTAGTTGCCAGCTGGGATAAAATCACAGCAGTCCTTTTTGGCAGCTGACTTGAGGCTCAGTGGGTTTGAGATAGTGACATGTTTGATTGGGATGTGCTAGATCAAGCTGATAGCTGTTAGTGCATTTTAGCTGTTAATTGACAGGTGTCTGCCTGCCATGGGGCCCACTTGCCTTACTGTGTGGCATGGCATTTGGCTTTCACTGCTTGCTGTGCCTGGGAACATTTTGGTAACAGCACTTTTTTCAAGTACTGTTAAAATTTAGTACACTAAAGTGGCATTGCTTGAAAGTTCCTCCACTAGTGTGAACTGCATTTGCCAGGAAAAGCTGAGATCTTCTTAGATTTACAAAAAAAAACCACAGTCCCAAACCCAACACAGCCCCATCTACTGTAAGGACTGAAGGAGGCAAACAATACTCACAGAAGCACATGGTTATGCTGCTTTTGTTCTCCCTTTGCTTGACCAGCTCCCTCCTCTTTCCCTGTGCCTTCAGTTTCCCAACGTTGTGTGTTACTATAAAAATTACTCACTAAAAAGGAAACATTTAACATAAATCTTAGTCCAGTTTACTGGGAAATGAAACTATTCTATCTACTCAGTTGAGGGGACCCAAGAGGAGAGATTAAGTCCTCTTAACCTGGTTAAGTCAACACTGCAACTGAGAAATGCTCACTAAACACAGCAGCATTAGCAGGATTCCGTGCAGCACTTTGATCAAGTGATGTTAGTGGGGTTAGTCATGACAGAAGTGTTGAATATGTGAATGAAGGCATTGCTGAATTCAGACATGGCTTAGCCAACAGACTGCTGCTGAACTTGTATCCAAGAGAAAAACTTGAGCCAGTCATAACCCTGTAACTACTGCTTTTCATATTTTAGTCAAGTTTTAGGAATAACTTCTGTGACCAACAGAGTACAGAAATGTGTGCAAGATTTCCAAGTGTGGTCTTTGGACAGGTAAGTTGGAAGGACATGTTAAATCAATACTGTGTAAAGAGCACTTATTTCCATTTACCAAGTGCTGAACCAGGAAGAAATATTCTTTTTTTCTGCTGTGTGATTTCAGTCTGATCTGCAACTAGTCCTTAGTTCATTATTGAAATGCATCTTTCTGATCCTATAGGCAGGTTTCTTTTCCATGAGGAGGTCAATTTCATAATGGAAAATAAAATACTCCTGTTACAAGCTTAGCACTGTCAGAAACTGTCAATACCTGAAAAAAAACTTAGGTGTGAGCCTTTATTTCTGCTAGCATTTGTTGTAATACATGTTTTAAGGGTATAAGATCTTTTACAGTTTCATGGGAGCTTTCTCGACTGGTGTTTCATGCTGACTTGAAGGAGCTATAAATACCAGATAGAAACAAATGCTGGGTCTAAGTAAACTAGAAGTTGAAAATGAAAAGCTTATACCTCGTCTTTGAAAGTATTTTGAAATTGGAGAAGTACGAACCCGTGCCCGCTCTGGGCTGGCTGTGTAATCTCAGGGCTAATGTGACAATGACGTGTGTGTGGGAGGGGACAGAAACTAGGCTGCACTGTGGTCTGTAGTTTTCCACTTAGCTTGTGTTGTACTGTGCAGCAGATGTTTATCAAAGGCATCCTGCGAGTAACGTTTCTTTTTGCTGGCCTGCAAACGAATCAGCATTTCCCCAAATCAGATTTTTAAAGATTTTTCTTTGTTCTTTCATTTTTAAGTTTTAGAGTATGTGAATGTTAGTCTGTCTTAAGCGCACAGACCTATGTGATTTTGCTTAATTACTTTTCCATAGCTTATTTCAAATAAATAGTTCTGAAAAAGCAGCAGAGGAATCATAATTCAAAAGTTTTGCTATCTGTCATAGCCCTTTCTATACATTTGATGATAGGATCAGAGTAGACTGGCCAGGGCTTATTTTAAAAAGAACTGCTTGTCTTCATCTTGCATAACCTTTAGTTAAAGTGTGTCCTACCCTAAGGATGAACACTTGTAATAAAGCATTTTTTTTCAGTGATAATAAGTTGCTGGTAACTATGCACATTGAGCTGCTCTTTGCATCTTAATTGAGCAAGTTGAAATTGCTTGTATTTAAGAGGAAAGATTATTAGTTGGCATAAGCTTTTTTGACTACACTGAGGAGTCAAGCTGAATTTGGGCAATTTAAATATTCTGTGACCTCTTACTCAGTGCTAGGCCCAGTCTGTCTGTCATCAGGCTGACCACAGTGCTGGGCAGAGCTGACAACCTGGGACTGCCTGTTGCTGCTTCTGCAGTGCATTCCTTTCATTTGCTGGTTGGTGCTTCTGGCAGATTGGCTCCCCAGTCCTGAACTGAAGTGTTTTTTGTGGGGATTTTTTTGTCCAAATACATGTTGTTGGAATGATAAACAAGAGATGAGCTGTTGTAAAGTGCCAGCCAGTTATAATCGGCTTGTCTATTGTAAGGAATTTTGATATATTGCTGGAATAAAAATAAATTTTAAAAATATTATAAAAGGTGAGAATAAATCTGTTCAATAGCTGATTTGTTAGAAACCAAAACCTCATATTGACACTATTATTTCACCTAACATTTGCAAAACCAAATTCTTCTGTAAGCATATTTATTTAATACTGGCTTCCAAGTGCTTACCATTTAGGGACTTTTTAATTAGTATTAATGTAAATGGACCAAAACCAATTCTTAATGTGTAAGCTAGCAAGCAGGATACTAGTCAGGACTGGCAGGTTTTTAGATTAGTCACCTAAATTGAATAGTGAGGTAGCTGCTGTAATTTTACTAAATTGAGCTGGGATTTAGCACCTCAAAGCCATCTTGGACTGAAAGCAAATGTCAGGATTTAGTCTGCTCACTTGAAGATAATCATTTGATGCTGATAAAAATTTTCTTCTCACTCCTTCATATTAAACCATGGTGAAGAGGGTGTTCTGGTAGATGCTAAGCTGGGATCCTTCCACCTGGTAAAAGTTCTTCCTCAAGCGTCCTCCATACGCAGCTGCTGGGTAGAACTGTGGGAGCAGCATTTTTGGAGATGCCTCTTTTCTAGCTGGTGTCATCAGAAATATTAGCAGCTTTGTCTGAGAAGGGTAGACATGCAAAGTGAACATAACATGCTAAGTCCTCATAGAGGCAAGAGGAACAAATGAAAAATAAGCATGGAAATCCTTCTCCCCATGTGCATGCTTAGGCTTTTCAGGAAGTAGAAAAATCAAGTTGAATGGAAAATGTTTAATGTCACGGTAGAAACGTGGCATTTTATACTTCCAGTTCCTACTGGTATTAGCTCTAAGGCTAGAAGCAAAGATTGATTAAAGTACTTTTCAAACTAGATTCTCTCTTGCATCCTCATATTCCTGCAAAAAACCACACACATCAGTTTTGTAGTTCCACTAATTAACTTAATGTTTTAGTAAATTGGCAGTGCAAGATAGCTGTGTCGGATAAACGTTACATTGCACAAGATCTCCTGTAGGAAGTTCTAAAATGGGAAAAGTTCTCAAAGGAATTAAAATACACCAGTTTCATTTGCTAGTGGGAGCTTGATTTGTATGCAGATGAATATGCAAAACTGTCTTCACAGCTCCTGTGTACTGTATGAGCATGGCTGGTTCACTCAGCTCCGTCTGAGACTTGATGTGCATCCAATAATTGCACCATGAGATGCAAGCACGTCCTGAGGGGACAGTCAGTGGTGTTGAGGGCCCAGTGTCCTTGTTAGACCCATTTCACAGCTTTTATTTGAATTGGCTTTGTTTTGAGCTGAGGTAGGCAGTGCCTGGTAACAGGTGGCATGAGGTAGGTGCTCTCTGGGGGTGCAGCTGATGTCTGATGGCATTGGGAAGTGGTCAGGTCAGCATCCTCAGGCTCAGTGATGCAAACCCCAGAGCTGGAACTGAGCACATCTGTGAGATTCATTTGAGCAGCATTTGTTACTGATCCAAATGGAAATGTTTTTGGGGGTGTATGCACACCTCAGCTGTATCACCTCTGGAACTTCATTGCAGTCACTATTTTGTAAGGCTTTCCTCTTGGTAGATTGATACACTTTGGGTAGATTAGGATTTACAGGAGGAGGGGAGGGGGATGTGTGTCTCTGTTGGCCTGCTTCTCTGTGCCTTTCACAACCAAGAGAGCAGGAGAATTGTGTGAGCAGTTTGTGCTGGGAAGTGCTTGTGCCAGGGTGTTCCTTGAACTGTGGGTTTTTCTTTTCTCTTGAGCAAAGCGTTTTGTTTCCCGTATTGTGGTGATACATCTAAACTATTGTTCCCTGTCTCTTTTAATTAGACTTATTGAAGGTTTCAGGCCAAAATAGTGACCATAATCATATGACTTCTGCTTCTGAGCTGACCTTTGAATACACTCAGCATAAGCAGCATACAGAACATCATTGGCTACTTCTGTTAATGAATCTCATTTATTAGATTGTCCTGTTTCTTAAGTTCTGTTTTCATCCTTCACTTGGGTGTTGGAGCCATCATCTTGCTGTGCCCTGTGGGCCTTCTCCTTAGCTTTAAGGAAGAAAAAGGATTTTGCAGATCTTCAGAAGTTTGATGCAAAAAAAGCTTCAGTGACATTTTTCCCTTGCTCCTTGTGTTGTCTAATACTCTTAAACTTTGCCTAACAGCTTGTAGTTTTCTGGCTACATGTGTGCATAATGTGTTTTGTGTTTAAATGGAATAACACCTCACAATTAAGTGATCCATGGCAGTGGTTTTTTGGCACTAATCTGCTACTTTGATCCAAGTAATGGAGATGATCCAAGTAATGGAGATGCAGTTCAGATTTTGAACACTACAAAATCAGCTTGGTGTGGGTTTTAAACTGCTGCTGGAAACTGTTGTCTTCTCTGAAGTCCAAATTTTTTCTCTTCTCTAACATGGCTCAGCTTGTGCTGAATTGATATTCCATCTTCCTGTTTTGAGGTGTGATTTCTTTTTCATTGCTCTGAGTGCTGTTCATTCCTTTCCCTTTTCAAAAGATACAGTCCATTATGAATATTTCTGTGCTGCATAACATGCTTGTTACCTTTTTCCTGTTCAAAGTGACACATGCAGGACAGGATAGTACTCTTAAAGATGATGAATACTGAGTGGTAACTCATATATTTTGCTTATTGGGGTTGTTTTTGGAACTTGTAGTTTTGACAAGCATCTGGCATACAGTGTTACTGAATGCATTTCAGATATAAATAATTCATTTATCAGGATATCTGCTGAAAATGTTGAGTTTTCTTTTGCCATTGTCTTCTACCTTGGAAAGCATTCTTGCCTGCAAATAGATGCTCTTCCTTGTTTTGCTAGTATTTTCTGTGTGACTCATGTCCCTAGCTCTTATTTTCTGCAATTCTGACATCTGTGAATGGCAGACAGTGCTGCATCAGTATGTGCATAGTGCCAGCTCTTGAAAATTTCAGCTTTGAGGCTTTCAGGAATGGGAGGTTAAGCATGACCCATAGATAATGCCATTTGGAGGTGTTCTTATAAAAGAGACAGCTCAGTGCATTTTGTAAAATCCTTGGCATTAGTCCTGGTTTTGTATCTGCACTCACCCCCCCAGAACCACATGCAGAGTCCCACAGTACCATATGCCTTATGCCCACCCTGGAATATTTGCAGTCTTTCAGACATGTGTCTCTGTGTGAGCAGCTGTCAGTTCTAGATGTACGGAAAAAGGAAACTCTGCTATTCAGCAGAAGCTCTTAGAGCTGATTAATATTGCAGAACTTATTTGCCTTAAGAACACAGAATTCAAAGGAATGATGTACTTCCACTTGCATCTATTCCAAGTTAGTTTGGAGAGAAGGAATTATTAAAGAAAAGTCTGTGTTATTTGAATAATTGCAAGGTTTTCTTGTCTTTAAGGGAAAGTTTCTTAAATTATTGCTGCTTAAATATCAGTGTTGCTTGTTCAGGGAAGCTTGTTATCACTAGCGTTACCTTTAAAAAAAACACCCCAAAACCAAACAAACCAACCTCTTTGCTTTTGTGATCAAGCCCTTCTGAAAAGTCTTTCTTCACTAGCATTCATTTGATCTTTGATACTTTTCCTGGCTTCAGTTCTGTCACAGCAATCCAAAACATGTCCACACAGTGCTCGCTGCTTGATCCGTATTGGTGCAGTTTCTTTGCACTTGATCTGGAAATTGATCCTAACTCCATGCTGCAAGGGAAAATGGGAGGGTTGCTTTAAGAGGTTTAGTTGGAAAGGAGGGATGTATTTGCTATGTTGAAGTCCACCTGAGTTTTAAGAGAGGCTCCAAAGTCTCTGCTTCATGTGTTAGAGCTGATTAGAACATATGTCTTTGGAAAGTGGTGTTGGATATTTGCAGGTGGACCAGCTGCCTGCAGGCAGTGTGAGAGTGACCAGCCAGCAAGTGGCAGGGTGTCTTAGGAAATACTGCTGGGAAGGTATGGAATCACAGGCCAATCACTTGTTGAGATCTTTTCTGATTTGAAGTGGAAGATCCTACAAGGAATGGTCACCAAAACTAACCTTCTGTAGGTGTTTGAGATTTTAAGGGTTACTAATTCCAGCTGCACTTCAGGCAGTGTTACAAGAGAGCTGTTAAATGCAGATGTCCTCGTTTCTTAGAACAAGCATTTATTGGTGGCATTGCTTGTTTTCTTATGTAAAATGTAGCCTTTTTCCTCTATTGCACTAGTAATGGTTAAGTTGTAAACTGCCATGTCACAAAACACTTTGGGATGCCCTGGCTTTTGATTTAGTACGGAATTAAGGGAGATGGGAGAAGAAAAGCCCATTTTTGACTGTTAAACAAAAAGCATACCATCTTTGGAAGCCTGTGAGCCCTGGGTATTTAGAAGGAATTTGCTTTTATCTGTTTGCCCTGCTGAACCCTTTCCTACGCATCAGCTGTTGCTCTCTGCTGAGGAAGACACACTGATGCTGTGTGGCCCTTCTGGTTGCCCTGCCACAGCTGCTTGTGTACTTTGTTGTAACTCCCAAGCACTGAATGTGCTTCCTGTGGGCTGGGCCTCCTTGCCCTGCCTGTGTGTGCACAGCAGAGGTGCTGGATTTGGAAAAGCCAAGGAGACTGTGGGTGCTTCTGTGGTGTGCTCAGCAAGGGACCAGCCCAGCTGCTGCTTTGCCAGGACAGGCTCAGACCCAGCCTGGCTCTGCTCACCCTGTGCCTGCCAGAGGCTGTGTTTGGCTCCTGGTGGAGCACAAGGCCTGAAGGAAAAGGAGCACACAGGTGGGGCACAGGCAGAGAATTTCACCCCAAACCAGTCAGATTCTATAAAATGCTGTACCATTAAAAATGCTGTGTTACTTAGCAGAGTGTGTTACTTCTTTGAATTATCCTGTATACCAGGATAGGGCACCCTCTCTTGCCAGTCTTAAATTTGCACTAAAATGAAGAGTGAAGTGATTGTGAGCAATTCAAGAAACAGGAACACTCAGTGGTTCTCTTCCATTGCAGATATTTGTGAAACTTGCATCTTTCTTGACTAAAAAAAAAAAATAAATCTTTGTTTGTATATTGCCTTTGTTCATTGCAGACCCTGAGTCAGATTCCAGGTCAATATTTGCTGCTTGGAAAGGTATAGGAGAAAAGAGAATTAACATCTGGACCATTTTCTAACCTTTTTTTTCAAATAGGGATCCATATAACACTTTATTCCTATTTGTGGGCCCAGATGTCCTCTTGTAACTGCAGTATCCTGAACATGAAACTGGTTTCTCAGTTAAAATTTTTGAGCTGAACCAGATACTGTCTAAAAGAGCTTCCTTGCAAAACTGATGAAACTTAAGATAATAAGCACTGTATAGATGTTGATGAATGGTGCATGAGCACTGCTTTAGGGACATCATTTAACAACCCAAGTTTCTCGTGACCACACAAAAGCACACTCAAGGGGGGAAAGAGGCTTTTCTCTTGTCTGGGGATGGAATAGTTTAGTGCTTTGGGGCTCTGAAAACCTGTAGCTGAGGCTTCGATCCTGCTAATATTCCTTGACATTTTGTTCAGTAGGGCTTTGCCTTGTGAAGAATGGAAGGATACAGCACAGTAGGGTTTTACTCTGCAATAATACAGAAAAAACCCTTGACTTAGGGAATTGCCTTTCTAGCTTTTGGCATGCTAGAACCTTGTTGCACTATGTGGAGCGGTGCTCAGTCCCTGGCTGCTCTTAAGGCTTGCCACATGTAGCCCCTCTGGGCTTGGACTGTATTTTGGTTAAATAGTTAATACATCATATTTTGACAGAAAATGCTTATTTGAAATTCTTTTTTTCACATTTGAAATGCTGTGTAACTGCTGTGAGGAAGCAGGTACTTACTCAGTTTACTTGATGCATGGCATGGTGGGAAATGGTGAAAATTGTAATGCTGTATTAGTCTAGAACAATATTGTGCAAGTAGGTTGGTAAATGTGAAAGCTGGAAATAGAATTCTGTCTTTGCTTCCTCTAAGGAGTATGTTATGTTTCCCAAAAATTCAAGGACAGTAAATTTTGATGCATTTTGATTTGCCTTGACACATTTTTGAGCAAGACTAAAAAAAGACTTCTTAATTTATTAATATAGATTAAGGCATTTCGTTTGAGTGTTTATCTTCCTCCTAGCATCAAAGTCTATATGAGTTCTGCATTTTTGTTTCTAAACCAGTCATATTTCTACTGTCATGGTGTTTGCTAACATGTTTTTTTTCCCTGAGCTGTCAGTCTTTGTCTATAGGAAGATTGCAGATGTTTTGCCTTTGAATAAATTTAGGAGATGGGACAACTGAAAAAAATTCTTTCAATAGGTACATATCATGTCTTTTGCCATTTAAGTGGGTCCATATGTCTTTAAGGCCATCAGAGGCTTCAAAGTCCCTCTGATTTTCCAGTACATGTGATATTGAGAACTTGTGCTGCTGGGAATTCAGCAGGGAAAATAAAGCTTGTTTTCCTTGTTTGGCTACAGTATTGCTACAGTAATTTTGAAGTGTATAGTGACTACTGGTAATTTACTTAAGAAATAACTTTTATTTTTATCTTTTAGTCTCCCACAAAAGCAGTGTATAATGCTAGACACTGGAACCAGCCAGAATCAGAGGCTCTGCCAGCACCACCAGCTTTGAAAACTCCCAGTGTCCCAGTAAGTAGACTGTTGGTTTTTTTCTCCTTTCCAGATTCACTGAAGTTTTTTACTTTTTTTTTTTTTTTCTTTAAACCCAAGTTCTTGCTATCTGGTAATGTCACAGTAATTCAGAATGAGGTCCACTTTGTGATGTGAGCCATTGGAATTTGATAGAAAGGAAATGGTTAGTGGAAGTACTGTAGAATAGCATCTTTCATATAGCTTCAATATAGTTACAAAAAATACTTCAAGTTATGTTCCCCAATGCTGAACTTTCTAACAATGGACTCCATTCCGTTTTCTGAGAGAACTCCCAGGATTAATTTACTTATGAACACAGAAGTCAGCAAATTGCTGATGAAAAAGAAAAAAACTTAAAAAGAGCCTTGTCATTTATCTTTCCTTTCTAATGGAGTAGTGCTGATGGCTGTCTTGAGTCTTTAGATACTATGAAAGAAACACCATTTTCTATGTACAGTCAGAAATGCTAATACCAACATTTTGGAAATCAAAAATACACCAGGGGTGAAAACAGCTCTTGAAGTTGTTTGTCCAAAAGTAAGTGGTTGTTTTGAGACTCAAAGTAATTGTTTTTTAACTCTTTTGACACTCTAAGAATCCAGGGTCTTCAGCTTATATTGCAGAAATTGTTACTGATTATTCTAAGAGAGCACTGTACATTGTCAGTAAATGTAATTTCATTTGGTGCCTTGCTGATAGTACTGGCCTGAGAACAGAAGATAAGAAAGTAGATACTTTTGCAATGATAAGTCTTCAGCTTTTGTTGTTGTCATAAGTTTGTAGTTGTTTATTTTTTGTTTCTTTCTTTCTTTTGATTTTGTTGGTTTGGGTTTTTTTGTTTGGTTGGTTTTTGTTTTGTTTTGGTTTTTTTCTTCTTTTTTTTTTATTTCTACCCCTGTTTGTGGTGTTCTGGTACTTCTTTCTCTTTGATTTGTGGTTGTTTCTGGTTGCCTCCTCACAGTATTCTGAACAGCCTTCTTTGGATGTTAACTGCACTGCCTGGAAAATGCAGATAACTGAGTTGAAAACAGCCATTTCCACTAGAATCTGAGGAGAGAGCAGAAATTTCAGCCCTGGGTTTTTACTAAACCCCTTTCTCAATTTAAATTATGTACCTTTGAAGTGAAGGATTTGTTGCTTGCTGAATCTCTTGGTGCTGTTTTTTGTGAAGTCCTCTGCTAGCTGACTTAAGGGCAGATTTTGTGTGAGTCTTGTCAGACAGACTTTGGATATGGCTTTTTCAAGCTAGGGAAATGTCTGCTGCATTCATTCAGACAGTCACTTTTGTCTTCTGTCAGACTTCCACTTTGTATCTGGAACCATCAGAATATTAATTCAGGAATGTGGTAGAGGTTTGGCTGAACAAACCACTGAGGGGAATTTCTATGTGCTGCTCATGTTATGATGTACATCTGAAGTTACTGCAGACATGGTTTTTAACCATGATTTACATGTGTGTAATACTTCAAAGTGATAAGGTAAATGAGCCTTGAGCCAAATGTTCAGTGGTAGTTCCTGCACGTATGATCCTGCCTCTTCAATTTCTGTAGAAATTTCTCACCTGAAGGTTGGGAGAAGTCTGTCTCAGGTTTATGGTGAGAAACTCCCAGCATGCAAACTGCTTATGCCAAGTACTCTCTTAGGGCCTCTCCAAGTGCCCTTGGAGTTTGCTTTGAAGGGGCAGCCATTAACCAAGACTTGGCTGAGATCCTTCAGTGGCTCTCCTGTGTTCACAGACTGATAAGATCAGTGCTCCAGTATGTGCTCTAAACCGGTTTTTCAGGGTGGTTTATTTACCATTTTGCCACTGGTGCCTAAGTGAGTGAATACTGAAATGCCACCCTGATAGAGGCAGAATGTAAAGAATACTTCAGTAATATAGCAACTTCTTTTGGCTTTTATTTTAATTTTGTCTGTCAGTGTACAGTGCACTAGAGGGCTTTCTCTCTAGCTCTCCCCTGGAGTAACAACTCATGCAACTTCTATGCCTGCATGTTAATTCTATTTTTTCAGCCACACTTTTAAAATATTCTCATTTTTCTGTGTAAGGAAGCTAAGTACATGATGTTACTGAGAGATTGAGGGTGAGTAAATGCCCATTGGAATTGGCACTTGTACATTTAGAATTTGGCATTTGGAGGTCTTTTTCCATATGCCTTGTTTGCTGTAGTTTGTCTTCATATTAGATTTTGTGCCAAAGAAGTAATCTGAAGATAAGCTGCACTTGAGCTTGTAGTAGTCTCAAACTAATACAGCCAAGTATGTTGAGGAGAAACCTGTAGTACCTGCTGGAGTTGTCTGGAAACCTGTCAGTAGTTATTCCAGACCTAACATCAAGTTCTCTCCTCCCTGTAGAACAGGTTCTGCTGTATTTTATGCCATGATATGCTCCTAAAATATTTAACAGCACAAATAAGAGAATACTAAGAGTGTGCTCTCCCTGGCTTGAGGCCTCTCAAGGCTCTGTGTGGCTGTTGTTGTGCTGCTACACAGTGGGTGCTGTATTCCCCTGCTCCAGGCCAGGTGGAGTTTGCAGTGTGAGGCTGGAGGGTTGGACAGCAGTGCAGTGACCTCTGGCAGGCAGGGCCAGAGCAGCTGGCACAGAGCTCTGCAGGCCAGCCTGGGCTGGGGCTGGGCTGGCTCAGGGCTCTGCTCCCATCCAGAGCCAGCTGCTTCCTCGGGGCTTCACAGTGCAACCAGCCTGGGCATTCCAGTGCACAGGGGTGAGAGACTTCAAAGAGCAACAAATAAACACTGAATTTCATTGGTTTACTTACCCTGAAGCTTAAGGAACCAATATAAACGGCATTTTATTCTGCCACTGGTTTTAGTTTCAGAATTCCACTGGAGCTTTCCTGATATTTGGAAATGTTTTTGGTTTTTTTTGGTGGTTTTTTTGTATTTAAGAGTAGACAGATTGTCACACAGCTTAGGTACCTACATCTTGGTAGTGCAAGGCAAGGACTAAATAGTCCCAAAATGTGAGTTTGACAATTGCACACCTGTACTGTTTCCTGATGTATTTAGTGTATGTTTTCATGCTCAAAACATCTGCCCATTTTAGCACTTTCTTATTAATAGGTAAGGCTATCTTCAAAGGAGGCAATTCATAAAGATGATGGAGTTTTTAAGGCTCCTGCACCACCTCCCAAAGTGATAAAAACTGTGACAATACCTACTCAGCCCTATCAAGAGATAGTAACTGCATTGAAATGTAGGAAAGAAGACAAAGAAGTAAGTATTCTTAACAAATTTTTAAGATAAAGAATTACTAGTAATCCTAACTACTGAAGGAACAGTGTCAAAACACAATTTGGCTTTCCTATTAAAAATGATATTTTGAATGGCCTTTATTAACATCTTAATGTTTCCTTGCACTTAAAACTGAATAGATTTTTAAACTGTACTTGTTAAGATTATTATCAATCCCAAGAGCAACTTACTTAGGTCAAAATATTTGTCTTTTCCAGTTATACACTGTTGTTCAGCATGTAAAGCACTTCAATGATGTAGTGGAATTTGGTGAAAATCAAGAGTTCACAGATGATATTGAGTACTTGCTAAGTGGATTGAAGAGCAATCAGCCCCTAAACACACGTTGCCTTAGGTAAGACATCTAATACAAAACATGGAACCTGTATTTGAAAGAGATACTGAATTAAATATGCACCAGAGAAGTGATCATGCTTTAAAATGTCATGGACATTTACTTGGCACTTCTGCCATGAAGAGTAAAATTTGAACATAATAATTAAGATTGTATATTTTGAATAATCATAAACAGTATGGCTATGAAGATGAAATGGTAAATTGTGCAGTAAGAGACATCTTTGACACACTTGTTTATCCTTGCTGTAAATTAAAAAAATACCTTCTGATAACTTGTTCATGTAGTACATCTTGTGTGTGATGTCTGTTCTGTTTTTAATGCAAATTCAGTTCTAAAATAAAATCCCTAAGACTGCAGAGTTTGAAAATCTAGAACTGCAGTAGTAGTGAGATGCTGTTCAACTTCAGCTGTCTGTTCTTTATCTTCTATTGAGAAATAACATCACTGACACCCACTAAAAGGACTGAGGCCTCAACATTAATTGGGAGGTTCCTTAACTGGTCTTGGACTACTCTTCATGTTCAAATTACACATTATTGTGAAGTTGGCATCAAAAATGTTAACCTTACTTTGAAAAAGTTTGTGGCTTTATACCGGTGTCAATTGCCTGGACATGAAAGTAATTGTAATAATGTTAAATAAAATAACCATGCAATAATATTTTTATATACCTAAATTTTCCTTTCTGTTCAGGTAAACTAAAATAGTAGAGAAAGAAAAGCTTGAATTCATAGAGAGAGGTGATGGCAGTGCTTTGTGATTTGACTGTGGCTGAGAAGAAGCTATCTATGCCTCTAAGAGAGCTACTTTAAATTTTATTTGTTCCTCAGAAATTAGCAATTAATATTGTTGCTGGAATATAAGAATGAGCACTCTATTACCAGTTTGTTTATACACTATGATAAGAATAAATTAATACTATAATGACAGTTTAGAAATAGTTTTCATATGAGTGGTCCTTATCTGCTCATGTGGCAAAATTAATTAGATTTTTAACTAATTCTTCACAAATTTATATAATGGAATGTAACTTACATAAGCACAACAAAAAAATCTTTTCTTTCAGTTAACACATTAAAAGAAAAGTGTTTTTGCAAAGGAAATCAATGTGTAAGGATAGGAGTAGACCTAAAAGACTCAAACAGGTCGGTAAGCTCTAACTGGTGCTGTTGTGGTTGGAGACAGAAAGACCCCTTGTTCTTTTAAACACCTTACTGTGTGAATTTCTTAGAGGCAGGTTCCTCAGCAGTCATGGAAGACTTGATTGCAAAATCACTCCCACAATAGTGCACATTTAAAAGCAATGTATTTTTAGCAGTTGTTATGTTGCACTGTGCTAGAAATGGCAGGCAGCTTACTGAGAAAGCTTGGGGAAAAATGCCATTTTTAAAATAACTGTTAAGCTGGTCAGTGATTGATTCATTTGTCAGATCTTTTCTGAAATCTATAGTGTTTCCATCAATTACAAATGCTGCAATAAATATAAAAAGAAGCTTTATGGAGGCATAAGTGAGACTAGTCAGTTAATTAGATAAGCATTAGATAGCCATGGAAGCTCACATTTACCATTTCTCATAATGTCTTGGTCCATAATGAGCTCTCCCATGTCTCTAAATCAGAGCTTCATGCTTAATCCATGGCATTTTACTTTCAATTAAACTATTGGAAATTTTCAGCTTTTTTTTTTAAGAAGCAAATTAAGGCTGCCCTTTCAAATCCTGATGTTAGCCAAGCTTAATCTAAAGCAGATATAGTTTGGTGCTGATAAGCAACTTGAATAAACACTGCTCACCAGTCACTGTTCCCCAATTGCAAACCTGCCTTAGACAAATTTTAGAAGAAACATTCCAACTGTTTACCAAGGTCTGAGGCACATGGTCAGTCTTGTGTTGAAGACTTGTTTATCTGCTGTTCTTGTTAAGTGTGTTCATTTCAGTGGTTCTAACCCAGTGAATTCTCTGCAGTGTAATCAGCTTGGCGACCAAGTGTGCCATGCCCAGCTTCCGAATGCATCTGAGGGCACACGGCATGGTAGCCATGGTGTTCAAAACACTGGATGATTCCCAGCACCATCAGGTATGGATCCATTGTGCATTTCATTGAAGTTGGGTGGTACCTGTTCTGCTGGCTGGGGATTTTGTTCAAGGTCAGGCATCCAGTATATTGTGTACATGTGTATATATATTTATAGATACAGTATAGTCTGTCTAATGGTGCCTCTGGGATCAGTGGCTCCATTTTAGGGAGCACTCATTAGTGGCATAAAAAATTAGAGCACCTGTGTTCACTGACAAATTCCTTATTCCACTGTTCACGTGCTTCTGGGTTTGGAAATTCTTCTTTTTGAAAAATAGGGATTTTGTAAAAATGGACTGTACTTTGGATTGCTATTTTACTTATTCTCTTAAGCTTTTACAGAATTTTACTGTTGTATTTTAAATTCTTTCAAATACATTTGAAAGGAATCCTTCCACCTATTTAGAGGTAGCTCTTAGTGCTCATCTCCAGACTTGCTTGTATGAGAGTTGCTGCCTCTTCTGTACCTGTTGTAGGAATTTTTTCATGTCTTGTGCTTGTCTCCTTGAGCACCACTGTAATTGCAGTTTTAGGATTCCCTGAGCATATATAATGTTCTGTTGGATTCTAGGAAAGGTGAGTTTCATCTATTTATGGTAACATGACCTAAGAGTTAAACTGAAGCAGTTTGGTTTTCCTTCTTATCGATGTTCCCTCTGTGGGGTATCCCTTGAGATATTTTTACAAAAGCTGGAAAGATGAGATTTTACTTGAAATGGGTAGTAGCTATGTATATCAGTCAGGTTTATAATTTTCTGTAATAGCTCTAAGAAGAATGGCATACAATGCAGAATGCAGCTTTGCACCCCCAGAAATAGACATTTCAGAGATGGTATTTGACATCTTACTGTGGGTGGGGGGAAAAAAGCTGTAGTTTAAGTAACTGTTTTAGAATAATAGCTTATTTTCCATCTCCCTCAAAAATTAGCAATGGCTAATTGTGAAACATAGGCACCAGGTTCAATGAGTTCATTATTTTGTGAGCTGTCAAAACAGTGCCAAGTGATACTAGAAATAAATGAAGTACAGTCACTCTATTTAGGACAGTTGCCACCACTGAGTTGCAGGAGATCAGCAGAGGACAGCTACAGTTCCCTGGAAAATGTACAAGCTTGCTTGGGTGTATTTTTGGCTGTCTTTTAACAGTTACCATTATTCCTTCATTTTCAAAAGAACTAGCACATGCAGTTGAAAAGGAAATTGCATGCTATTATTAGTCTGCAGTAACAAAAAGCATTGATTATATTCACTATTTTCAGTAGATTTGATGAAATGCTCCCTTTTGTCAAAGAAAAAAAATTGATAGTTAATGTTTGAATATCGTTACAGTACATTCTTGGTACAGGTTTTACAGTATTGTGAAATTCCTGATACATCAAACTACTCTTGATAAATGGTAATGGGTATGCCCTAACTACTGACAGTATGTGCTTCAACACTAACATCTCTGGATATGCTCACTGTCTGTCTATACTACCCTTTCATTCACTAATTATTTCACTGATACTTTTCTTTTTTTCCAAATGAATAGAAATTTCTCCAATAAATCTCAGTTCAAAGTAACTGAAAAACAATAAATCACACTCAGCTTTGCATGCATGGCTCAAATTCCCTGTAAGATAAATAAGAACTGAGCTAAAAATGCACAGTTATTTGGTTAATATTTTCTTAAAGTATTTTGAAGATGGGAAAACTGCCACAATGATGCTGTTAATGGAAACAAAAATGAACTTGTACTGAATTCATTGTTCTAATGCAATAGAATAGACTGAGTATACAGGGGACTCTTTAAGATTTCCATAAGGAAAATAAAGTAGCAGTTGCATACTGGCAGTTGGCATTTCTTGAACCAGCAGGGAAAACAAAATGCCATCTATCTTACAGGGCTTTGCCCAAAAATAACAACATGAAAATTACTTGTTCCACCAGATTTTTCTTGTAGACTTGTGTTTAAGCATAAGTTTTTAATTGACTTTCTCTCGTCAGTGCTGCCCTGTCAAGATTTTAAAGCATTATTAATTTTTAAAATAAAAACTATATTTCCATTATAGCTGTCAGTAGTCAAGCAAAGAAATGTGGTTTTATAATGTCTTCAGCATGAGAATAACTTAAAAAAAGATAAAAGTGCATTATATGTAGTGCTGAACCCTAGCAAATAACCATCTGTTCCCACAAGCTGGAGTATAAATAGAACAAGCAAGAGAAGACAAGGATGAGAGTGGGTGTAAGTGGTCTGCCATTTCTGGAGTGTATGTTCAAACTAGGATGTTTTCCTGAATTCTGTAGAAGTATGGAGTGCAAACCCATAGTTAGATACACCATGAAATTTATGTCTAGAGCAAGTTTTATTTATTGTACTTTTTTCTCTCTTCTCTGCATTTATTTGGAAAAATGTGTTTTATGCATCTTGAGGAGTAGAATGAGATGGGGGAAGCTCACCTGAAAAAAATCACTCTTCTACTGCAGTCTGTAAGGGTGGCATTTGGAAGGATTGATTTGGTTCTTTGGTTGGTTTTTTTTGTTCTTTTAGACTACTGATCAAATATGAGTTGTAAAAACAATTTTCCCCTCATTCCAAACTTGGAATTGTGTGTATGGTAGGGCATGAGATAGATTTTAGGCAGTGTGGTTAATTAAACACTTAGAGTAAGATCAGAGTAGAATGTAGATTTATTGTATTCAGGATGAAGACTATAGGGACTAGGAGAAACCAGCTTTCCAAAAGCCTTATCACTGGTATGAAGCTAAAGCAGGTTTGTTCCATGCTGTAAGCACCATTCACATTTGAGATCCTTACTTGTATATCATCAATATTTTCCTGCTGCACATCAGCATTTGGAGGCTTACTGGCCTGAATCTGCTGTGTATGTGCTGTGGCAGGAACCTGGCTCTTGTTTCCCAGAGCCAGTCCAGCCCTTGTGCTTTCCCAGCAGCCTTAAACCTCCTGCATCGTGTCTTGGTGATCTGATCTCATTAAGTGTCTTGAAACTGGGGTGGCCAGTCTGAAGGGAAGTGTTGGCAGAGCTGATGCAGAGGGAAAAAGAACCATTACTCCCTTCATGATGGAAAGCTGGTTGGGTTGGAGAGAAGGGAACCTGGAACAGGCAAGGGCTTGATACAGATGCTTAGAGTGAGTGTGATTGCCCTTACCAGACTTTGGAGTATCTGTAAAGCATTTCTGAGTAAGGATCTAAGAACAGTCTCTGACTTCTTGAAATGCCTAAATACTGGCAGCCCAGATTATAAATCCAGCACTTTCCCTCTGTGAACAGCTGCATACTTTGTGGTTGATAGAAACTCTCTTGGGACCTTCAGCATTTTTTTTAAACCAGGAAACTCACCTAGATAATGCTGGTCATTAAAATATAGTTCTTCATAGATGTTGAAGTCCCACATTGGCTGAACAATAATTAGCTAACCTTTGGTTCCTCTGGAATGTGTGAATTCCTGTGTCCTGTTTTAATCACTGCCATTCTGGAAGAGCCCAGTTCTTCAAGGAACCTGGCATGTACAGTTTAAGCCAGGTGCAAGTAAATGAAGAGTGAACAATTTCTGTGATTAAAACAATAAAATTGCGAGGCTTATGGGAGAAAGTTATTGAAAATCAAAGGTGAACAATGTATACCTTCTGCAGACAGGTCACATAGATGCTTTCTGCCTTACATCTGGCAAGGCTGAAGTAGTGATAAAAGGCTGGGGGTAGCCTTTGGAAACTCTTTCCTGCTTCCTTCCTTCAGTAGTTCCAACACATCTTTGGTAGTTGGTCAGATTAAAGTCCTTATTCACCTGAGGATTTCCTAACTCAGACAGGAAGGAGTTTTGACATAGCTTTTGATAGACTGTCAGCTGCCTAATCCTGTCTTGGAAATGCTGATACTGCTTAGTATGACCAGGTATGATTATTACTTACTTCTAAAATAAACAGAGTAGATAATGATTACTTTGGTGGTTGACTGAACTCTGAACAAGATGTTAATCTGCTATGACACAGAGTTCTGCTCTTTCCTGTTGAGCTGTACAACATTTATATTCCAGAATTAGTTTGTTTCCATGTTTAATTAATCTTATGCAGAAACAATTGTGATGGATGCATGCAGCATGTTGACTCCTGAGGGTAGAACTCAGAAGGAGCACACATGCCCCACACACCCCCCAGCTCTCAACTCCTCCAGTTATTGACAGGGGTTTCTGACAGTTTTGTGCCCAGCACTCCTCTGTTCCCAGTGAATGTTTCTCCTCTTTCCTGTAACTTGGATCTCAGTGCTCTCAGTACAAGTGTGGGATGGATGTGTGACACCAGGGTTGGATGGCTTTGCTTCACTGCTGTCTGTCCCTTCCTGACAGTCATCTTCTGCCTTGGCTTTTCTGGAGCCTCATGAAGGTAGAATTGAATTCCTTCTTCAAGAAGAATCAATTATTCTTTTGCCAGTCAGATGTGCCTGTACAATTCTGTGTAAGATATGGGCAGTCAAGTTAATAACGTTCATGTGTTAAGGGCTGTTGGGGATGGACAGGGGGAAGCTGATTTATACTCTGGCTACTTGTGAAAAGCAGAATTCCCCTGGAAAGAAAATGTGTTTATGCTGGAAAAGTTTGGATAAACTATTAACTGACAGACCCATTTGGCAGAATCAGAATTTATGTCCCCAGGCACTCCCTCTCTGCAGACAGTGTCCCCATGATCTCTGGATTTTCTGGTGCTGTCACCAGTTCATCCCCTCAAAGCAGAATGTTCACCTACCTTGCCATGTACCCTGAGCTGTTTAACTTTGTTCCCCTGCCATGTGTCTCTTCTCTAATACTGTGTTACTGGAGTTACTATGTCTTACTCTGTCTGCAGCATTGAGACTCTAAAAAGCAGAAATCCCTGCTTTTCTATTAGGGCTTTGTAAATATATTGAGTGCTTTATGTCTCAGTTTTATTTGTCAGGAGAATGCATTAGTAACTTGCTAGAAGGAATCTCCATTCAGCAGTGGGTGCTGATGCAAGTGCTGAGACTGGGGCCTGTCAGGCATTTTCTTTTATGAATCTTCAGCTTGTTTATTAAAAATAATGGAAGGTCTGCCTAAAATGTTAGTAAAAGCTAACTGGTTTTTTTTTCTTTCTCTCCCAACCCAAGAATTTGTCCCTTTGTACAGCAGCTCTAATGTACATCCTTAGTAGAGATCGCTTGAACATGGATTTAGACAGAGCTAGTCTAGACCTGATGATAAGGCTTCTAGAATTGGAACAAGATGCTTCCTCTGCCAAGCTGCTGAATGAAAAAGACATGAATAAAATAAAGGAAAAAATTCGGAGACTGTGTGAGACTGTTCACAACAAACATCTTGATCTCGAAAACATCACGGTGGGTAACATGCTTTTATTGGAAAGCCTTCACAGTTGTGGAATGCTTAATAAAATGGAACTTGCAAGCATCATCCTTCATTTCACATCCCCAGCAAAGGATTCCTGCTGTTTCATCTACCTTTTATGTATACCTGACTGCACTGCAAGTGTTTTCTTCAAATTTGACATTTCCTTTTTCAAAAGTTGTTAGTGGGATAAAGTTAGGATGTTCTTCAGCTGTCTGGGTCTGTTTGTCCCTGCTAAGGGTAGCTAGTTACAGGGAGCAGTTGCAAACAAGTAACACTAAATAACTGTGTGTTTGAAGCCCACACTTAGATTGACTCCATTTCTTTGCCCAAGTTTTTTAAGTACTTTCACAAACAGGGGTTTGGGTATGGGAGTAAGAGTATTGTGTGCTAAATTAAAACTGTGGTGTAGGTTTTGACATTAAAAAAAACCCTATCCTGCAGAAACTGATTTTCCCCTACCCAAATTGTGGCAGTTCTGTTGCTTACCATGAATGTGGATGAATTTTTCTTTCCTTTCTCAAACATACTTGTTCTTTATGAAAATACCTTCATCTGTAGCAGAATGAGCTGGCTCTGTTTAGGTTCTGCTTAAAAAGAAATTGGATGCTATCATCAAGCTAGCTTAGAAAATAAAAAGGCTAAGTGTTAAGGTTTTTTAGAAGAGTATTTTAAGAATTGATTGACAGATTGATTAGATGGGTGGCCATAAATGACAAAAAGAAGTAATGTGTCTTTGCTTTTGCCATATTTCAGTGTAGTTGATCTTAATTTTTTGACATCCTGTAATACTTTCTTTTCAAGATTCTTATTAGTTTTTTTGCCATTTTTTTCTGTAATGCTTATACCCTTTTTTCTGTAATGCTTATACTCAACGGGAGAAGCTTCTGATTTATTGCTTATGAAGTGAGCTTTTCAGAGCTTTGTCTGTGCAAGTAATGTTCCCACTCCTGGCAGTAATCTGCAGTCAGGATTGTGTTCCATATTCAGTTGGACTGAAAGATGATGGGCCTTGTTGAGCTGGCACTTTGTTCTGTAGCTTTGGGACTTTTGTATCAGTTTAGGAAGAGTTTCTTTGGGGTGTTTTCTCTTGGAATTCTGGCTATGGAACAGAGAGCTGAATTGATATGAAGAGCCACTGTTCTGTAGCTTTAGCAAGAGCTAAATTTTGGGTGAGGAAGAAAATATCCATGACATCATTGTTAACTTTGGTAATCAGGTTGTGGTGACAATGGAATACAAATTGCAATTTTTAGGCTTGTTTCATACCAAAACATGAAAGGTGCTGGTAGGGAGCTTGAATTAACTTTCTGGCCTTGCAAATCTGCAGAAAAGGAAAGAATATGAGATTATATTCTGCACTTTCAGTTTAACGTCTGAAAATACCACCGCAGAATGAAATTTGTTCTCTAGGTGGTGATCAGCTAGGATTTGGTATAATCAGAGTTTTCTTTCAGTGCTGTTTTGGCACTGAAGGCAGCTCACATAGCAGAGTTTGTCAGTGCCAGGATATCTCTTGCACTAGAAAATGTAAGACAGCTCCCTTTATTAAGCATGGAACAGCTGGTGCAGGTTCCTCATTGCTAAAGCATCCAGCCACAAAGACCACTGTCTCCTGCTTGAGCTTTTCTCATATTCATAATCTGATCTAGCCTGTTGCTTTTTTATGAACTGTAATTCTGTTCTTGTTTTTTCTTAGACATGGATTTTAAAAGGAGAGGATATATCAAAAGAGTCTCTGTCTTGTGAGGAAGTTGTTCATGAGTAAAGAGCATTAATATCCTCAGCCATCAGTTTCAGCTGCTTTATTTGAGGGTTTTTCCCTGAGGCAGCTCTATTTCTTAAATTTGCTTCGAGCTGTTGCTGTAAATGCATTGAATATTGTAGTACCTCACAGATGGAAACTGGTTTCCTCCCAGCTGCACCATCTAGAAGCAGCCTGTATAGTATTTAGAAAATATTTGCAAGCCAAATGAGATGATTAGGTTCTCTTCCAGTTTAAAATAGTAGCAATGGTAAGTTGAGACCATAATGAACTTCATATGTTGAAGATCAAGCTGCTTTCAGTAGATCCCTGTCATGAGATACAATAAGTAATCTCTGTTTCGTACTAAATGACAGGCAGAAAATGCAAAAAAAATTGCAAATCTTCTGGGGGTGAAGAAAAGCTCTGTGCTTTTTCAGACTCAGACATACCCAGTGAGAAACAAGAGGATTGCAGCAGATGTTTTTATACCTCCAGTTTGTGCCTAAGCAGTCACACCTTGGCTTGTTTGAATCTTACACAGATCAGGAGAATGTGATCAATTTGCCTCCTTCTTTCCACAGACAACATTGTATGTGTGTCTGTCTAGAAGTGAGGCTGGACTAATTTTTAAATATTCAAAGGTTCTGTTTTTTTGATGGCTATTTATGTTAAAAACATAAACCCAGAAACCAAGAAGGAGGTGTGTGCAGCTTGAGTTTGTTGCAGGCTGGCTGTGCTGCATTAGAAGAACATAAACCTGAAGAACCTGACCTTCACCTCAGGAAATGGCCTCTGCAGCTCCTGCTTTTGCAGCTGCCTCCTCACTGTTGCATCAGAAAAAAGCCTTCAGGAGTGACTTCTGTTTTCAGATGGTGAAAGAGCTTAGTCTGGTTTTCACTCTCAGCATAAGGCTGAAATGTTAAGGCAACCATGTGTTAAAATTTTGTAGGAATTGACAAAAAATTTGCATGTAATGGATTATTTTAGTCAAAAGCAAAAGGGCTACAAGGTTTCATGACTTTTATTTAAAAGAAAGGAGAAAATTGGTATCCTTATTAAGTGTGTACAAATCCGATTATATTCTTTTAGGGTTATTGGAAGTCCTGCTGCCCTATGACAGAAAACGAATTACTGTGTTTTAAATATTGTGTGGCCTTTGAGCTTTTGTGGTGTAGGTATTTAGGAAATTAACGGACCTACTGTAGATTTGCTGGTACTTGTGCTCTCTTGATCCTCACAACCCCTTGCTGACCCGAGGATTCTTCCATTTGCCCTGGAGCAATGCTGTTACTGTCATGCTCACAGTGACAGTGTGCTGCAGGGCTTGCTCCTACAACCCAGAAACAACTTTGGGTGTTAACTCTTCTTTATCTGATCTTCAGCTTTCTTTTCCTCCTTTGAAATGAAGTATTTTGAAAGCAAGAAAAGCAGCTGGAGATGCTGGGGAGTGGGGGGAGGGCTCATACTGAGCCAATGAAGTGTTTGCTCAGGCCTGTTGAGTTGAGTACTGTTCTACTTCCATTTGCAGGGAGTGAACTTAGCTTTACTATTGCTGAATTTATACAAGTGTTCCTCCTTTTTTCCAAAAAAGTATATCAGTAAATAGAATAAGGTTTCCTGCAGTTGTTCAGTTTAATTGCTTTATTCTGTAGGTTTGAAATTAAAAACACAAGATACCTACACTGGAAGCAAATGTGATCTGTGAGCAGCAAAGCCCATGTATCTGAGATTGATAAGCTGTGTTCACTCGGGATTTTCTTGATTATTTTTTTTTTTACTGCCTGGCTGATTTGTCCATTTACTTCCTCCACTTGTTTATTTTGATAACAATAGAAACAGCAGGAATCCGCTTGGGTTTTCTAAGCTTTTAATAAAATAAAGAAAATTTGAAAATGCCAAGTATCTTTTTTATCAGTATTGTTATTTTTTTAATATGTGCATATTTTCCAGTCTGTTCTTGCTCCCTCTGGTGGTGGTTCTCAGAGTCTACTTTCGTTTTTGTGGTTTTCCTGTGACGTATATTTGTACGGCTTGGAGTATTGGCTGCAGCTGCATTTGGTGATGTCACTAAGTCCAGAACCTCTCTCTTTCAGACTGGGCATTTGGCAATGGAGACGTTACTGTCTCTCACCTCTAAGCGAGCTGGGGACTGGTTTAAAGAGGAGCTGCGACTTCTGGGTGGTCTGGATCATATTGTAGATAAAGGTATAGTGGGGATACTGCTTTGACAGCATGAAAAAATAGTGAATTGTAATAAAATGCTTGCTTTTGGTAATGTTCATTAACTGTGGTTAAAAATAGAAATATTATGTATTTTTCTTAGCAGTGTCAAAAATAAAATACACAATTCAATATCAAGTAACTGAGAAATATTAGTGATCTTAATCTGTTTCAGGTGGGATTGAAAGTAGTTTTCATGTTAAACAGATTGTGTAGAGCATTGCATTACAACGTATGAGAATAAAAATGGATTAAGCTTGGACAGAATGCTGTTACATATCTCTGTACAGCACACTTGTTCTAGAGTAGAATCTCCTTTATAGTCTTAGAGAATTATTTTCAGACCAGATATTTTTAAACTAAATATACCAAAGGAAGTAAACCCTTCAAAAAGAAATTTGGTGGGGGCATGGTTCAAAGATATGCCTCAGTTAGTGTGTTTTTGATCAGAGTCTCCTAGCTGAGAAAAGGGACATTTCTAAATGAGTTCTTGACCTGAATAAAGCTCGGTCTTGAATAAGGAGTGGGAGAACAAAGAAAGGAGTGGAGAGATGCAAGTATTAAATTTGAACACAGTTTCAGGTTATTTTTTTGGACTTGTAAAGTCTGGGAAATGTGTGCTTGTCCTGTCTCATTCGTCTTCTAAAAGACTCCCTTAGAGTTAAGGAACATAATTGTGTGCTGGACACTGTTATTAGCAGGAGAAAATAATATATATGGTTAGGTAATTTATAACAGCAATCTAAAACTTGTCAAGACAATGTTGTAAGGGTGGTTTGTTTTTTTTTTTTCCATTTACTTGGAAAAATGAAAAGTTTTGGAGTGCTGCTCATGTCTTCATTATTAATTCCTGCCATTAGAGGTGTGCAAAGTGTACAACAAAGTTGATAACTCTTGAGTAGCTGGTTAGTTTGTACACCTGGCTTTTGGAGACCTTTTACTTACGGGGGAAAACAACTTCTTTTTGTGTTTAGTTAAAGAATGTGTGGATCACCTAAGCAGTGATGAAAACGAAGAGAAGCTGGTTGCTTCCTTATGGGGTGCAGAGAGATGTTTACGGGTCTTGGAAAGTGTGAGTATGAGCAGACTTGTGAGAGTTGCTTCTTAAGCAGGTCTGGTTTACCTTCTTCCAGTGTGTAGTCACATTATAGCTCTATAAGGTTGATTTCTATTTTTTCATAGACTGTACTAACTTTCTGATGCTTATCAGTGTTTCTGTGGTGTTTGAAAACCTAATTTGCTATTCTGTATGTGTGTACTGCATTCCAAGATTATTTTTGTTAAAAATAACTAAATATAACACGATACTTTTTCTTAAGTTCCTACAAAAAGCTGCTGTTTATAGATGTTGTTTTCAAGGCATGAGTTTTGACTCTCCAATGTGTGTCTAGTAATAACTGATCATTATAGAAGTGGGATTTTCTTAGAAGCAGTAAATCAATGTTAAGAGTTGCTACTTTGAGCCATCAGCTGGGGAAGTGCTGAAAGAGAAAATTGTCCTGAAGGGCAAACGAGTCCTGTCGTCAGTTGAGTGGGTAAATGCAGATGGTAAATATTTCTTTGAGAACTTGTGAGAAAATCAAAATACATGGTACTTTTGTAGAGTTTGCTTGACAGGAATGGTGTGTGTGTGTGTTTCTCTGTAATGCCTTCACTGAGTTTGGTGTTTGTTCCTGGTGTTACCCTGTTTCTGTTGTGATACCCTAAGAAAGCAGAAGAGCCTTGTTATGTTCTAGCAACACATCTCCACACATCAGCAAACATTTGGGATCAGAGTACAGGTCAATGAATCTTGCTCAACACCTTAAACCCAAATTAGAGGGCAAATAGTTACAGTGGTCGCTTGTTTTCTTCACTAAAGTAGAAGGACAGACTTAAAGATAATGTAAATGCAAGCTAAAAACTGAGAAACATGAACAATTGTTGAAGGGTGTTTTAAAAATTCTCTTTACCTTTCTTCTCAGCAGTGAGGAAAAAAAACCTCAGAGTCATTTTCTGCTTTGATATTCAATAGATGGAATTGCCAAACAAGAGTAGAAGAGCCTTGTCTAGTGTTAGAAAATTCAAATTTGGACTTAGGGGTGTTTGTGATGTAGTAAGATCCCCAGAGACTTGGGAGAGATGACAAAATTCAAAACATGCCAAATCACACAGTCCAAGAAAAGAACTTCTGTTGCTTCTGAAAATTGACTCCAAATTTCAGTCAAGGGAATCAAGGAAAACCTTGTGTGGTATGGTGGGATGCATAATAAGCTCTCAGAAGTGGATTTGATGTCAAGTCCTTAAAATGCCATATATATGATTGTGTTCCCTATACACACCTGGATACTGTAGTCCCAAGTGTGGATTCAGGGTTCTGCTGTGGCAAAACATTCTGCTGCATGGTTTCTGTACTTTATCAGGGAAGATGGTTTATCTTCAGTGCCACAGTTATTTAGAGATGAAAACTCCAAGGAAATACTGAAAAATGAGAAGTGAAAGTTTACACTGGATAATAGCCAAGAAATGTGGAACTGAAACAAGTATAGTAGTAGTAAAAGGGAATGCTTCTTTTTCAGGGGAAAAAACTCTCTTACTTTTAATACTACTTTCTCCTTCTCTCTTTAGGTAACTGTGCATAATCCAGAAAATCAGAGCTATCTGATAGCATACAAAGACTCTCAGCTCATAGTCTCCTCAGCTAAGTAAGTTGAAGAAAAAATCCCCAAAAACCCCAGTTTTGCAAAATACCTCACATGATAGGGTAAAAAAGGAAAGAAGATTCTAGGGGTGAATAACCCCAAAATTTCCACTGTTGCTTTTTCATTGAGTAAAGTTCATGTAGGTGGGGGTTTGGGCAATTACCTCAGTACTCCCAATGTGTAGAGCTGCTGCTGTTGGGTCTCTTTAGAGGCTGCAGACTGTGGATTCAGCTCCTGCTCTACTAAGAAGGAACACAGAAGATGGTGAAGTGACATTTATTTATTGTGTCTTTGTTATGCTTAAGTGTTTACTGGAATGGAGCATAGCAGAATTGACAGTGTAATTAAAAACTAAAATAGTGAAATCTTGTTCTTGACATTTCTCCATGGCAGAGATTCTTGTACAAACACCTCTAACCCATTTATCAATCTGGGTGAGGTCTCAGTTGGCTGGCAGAGCCTGTCTGCCCCTTGTATTGCTCTTCATAACAGAACAAATGAAGCTGAAAGTTTGACTCTGCAGACCTCATTGGAAACATGATTTCATGGTTATAGGTTAGATATTTGGAGTATTTCTTTAAATTAAAATTAAGCAAACCACAATTTAATATGTTAATTAAACCAGTGTATGTTTTTGACATTTCTGGTTTTGTTTGTAACTGAAATCAGTGTGGTGGTTTAACGTGAAACTAATGTCATGCAGTAAAAGTCATGCCTGTGGTCCATTAGTGTTACAAGATTTGGATATTACTGCTGGGGAGTCATGTGTCATTTCTTACTGAATGGAAGTAGTTCTGAGAAGAGAACAAGAGAACATTCTGCTAACACTGTCAGAATCATGTTGTGTGAGAGGATATGAGAGGCTGGGTTTGTAGGAACAGGAGATATCTTTTGTAAGATCATGTGATGAAGCTGGGAAGGAAAATTAACTTGCTCTTGTAATACCAAGCTGATAATGCCCTAAGATTTCCAGGTTTTTGTTTACACAATTTTCAGTGGAGCTTATAAAAGATTTTACAGATTATAAGTTTATTATCTGTCCCTACAGACTGGGTATCAGAAAAATTCTGCGTAAAGCTCTGTTTCAGGTTTTTTTCTCTGTGAAACAAGTCTACAGGTGGAGTGCTCTGTATGTTGTGAAGATAATTTTGTTCTGCCCCATCTCCCTGCAGAGCACTGCAGCATTGTGAGGAGTTAATCCAGCGATATAATCGTGCTGAAGACAGTATCTGTTTACCAGACAATAAGTCTGTGCCTCACCAGAATGTAACTAACCATGTGGGTAAAGCCGTGGAAGACTGTATGAGGGCCATCATTGGGGTCTTGCTCAACCTGACAAATGATAATGGTAAGATAACAAATATTTTGCATATTCTCTGCTGAGGTGTCAAATAAACCATTAGTGTAAATATATTTTTGTACTGATGATGGTTTTTCAAGTCCAGTGCTATAAAACAGTTATCCGTGGTAGATGTTTGCTTACAGCCCTCAGTAATTTGTCTTTGCAAGCTGGGTGAAGAATTGCAGATGAGGACTTGGGCTGAGAGTGACTGGTGTGTCGTTAGAGCCAAAAGGTTTTTATTAGGCTGCTTAGCATTATAAATGTGAATAGTTTTCACTATTGTAAATAGTTTTCACTATTGAGCCTCTGAACTCTTTGTTTGCAGAATGGGGTAGTACAAAAACAGGTGAACAAGATGGTCTGATAGGCACAGCGATGAATTGTGTGCTTCAGGTTCCCAAGTTCCTACCTCAAGAACAGAGATTTGATATTCGTGTGCTGGTAAGTTCTTGTGCTTCTCATATCAACAGAAAATGATTTGCCTCCTTCTTGTGCATTGAGCTGCTCTGGCTCCTCATTAAGGAATACTTTCCCCTACAGTTTTCAGTGACCATATATACACCTAAAGTGAGGTACTTAAAGTTTTTGTAGGGATGCGGTGGGTTTGAGGGTTTTTCCCTTTGGTGGGAAAAAGTGCACTGCTTGATGAACAAAGAGATTTAGCTAAATAAGTATGTGAATTAATAATTTTCAAACATATTTTCAGTTTTGGAAATATGGTTGATATCATTGTTTGAGTTAAAAGCTTTGTCAGATTTACCTCAGCTTATATAAAATGGGTCAGAGTGGCCTAATAGCAACAGTGAAATTGTGTATATGAAGGATCTCTTATGAACATAAGCTCAGGGTTGGACACCTGAATCCCTCACCTCTGTAAAGGAATTCTCAGCTCCAAAAATGTTTTCATGTTCAGAATTGGAAAAAATAGATAGTCCTGCATAAAAGTTCTCCTATACAGGCATCTCTGTTCTAGCTTGTATTTTTTTAAATCCTGATCCCCCTGTTTGTCAGACTGTTTCATAAGTTGTATATTCTCAGAAAGATAAAGACAAAGATGTTTATCTAAATAGATATTTTCTTGCTAAGTCATCTTTTTTCCAAAGTGTGTAATCCTTTTTGACTCTCCAATTTTGCAGGGATTGGGTCTGTTGATCAATCTTGTGGAATACAGTGCCCGGAACAGGCACTGCCTTGTCAATATGGAGACATCGTGTTCTTTTGACTCCTTGTGTACAGGCGAAGGAGACGAAAGCCTGAAGATAACTGGACAGATTGATGCTGTTCAGGCTTTAGTGCAGGTGAGGAGTGTTTGTCCTGCAGTAGTTCCCATTTCTCATTATCAGACTGTCAGGAGGAAGGGAGAATTCAGCAGTGAAAATGTGTCAGTTTTCTGTTTGGCATTTTGAGGAGTGGAGCAGGGTAGGGGAAGATTGCTGCTCACGACCCTGACTTCTGCAGTGCTGTCCATTACAGAAACAGCTTCCTGGAAAAGACAGTGCTTTACAGACATCCACTAAAACTCTTTTGTTCCTATATAATTTATTTATAGTTTTATTGTTCCTAGATCATTTACTTTGACTTTTGTTTTAAACCAGCTGTAAGCTACTTTTCTCTTACATACTTTGCTTCCATAATTTTTTTTTAAGTGCCATGTTTTTGGGACTTTGCAACTTGAAATTAAAAACAAGATCATCCTTTATAAAAAGCGATAAAATACAGATGTAATGATTATGGATGTGAAACAGCATTCTTAAATTGACTGTAAACAAAAAGAAATCCACCAATAAAATGAAGAAATTTTTAAACATTATTAGAAAAAGGAAATCAACCAATAATTTTGGTAAATCAGTCTCACCATGCAAACTAAAATGAAAAAACTGAAAGGAAATCATGGATGTCTTGTTTCAATGGAGTTAATTTTATGGAAGCTCTTAGCAGTTGTATTTAACTTTGTGAAATAACTGTCCAGTAGCAGACAAAAAAAATCAGTGAAAATAATAATATTAAATATCTTAATATATGTAGCTTGGCAAAGCAATATTTAAAACTGGTTGTATGGTATAGGAAATAATTAATGAGAAATAAGTGTCTAATATGGGATTCCTGCTTCATTCACATTCTTTGCTAAGTCATTTTAAATGACTCCCTCATGTTTTTGCTCTAAGAAAGCCAAGAGGGAATAGTTAGCATAAAAAGAAAAGGAAAATTGGTAGAGAACAAAAATGGACAGGAAATTATGGCATCTTTTATTCTTCCTGCCATGTCTGAAGCAAAGTGATTAAACTTTTGGGATGCCCAAGAGGAGCCTGTCAGGCAGTTCAGCACCAGGCAGGGAGATCTTGCTGTGGAGCACAGCGCTGGTGTTGGGCCAGATTATATTTTCCTTTGAGGGAGAAAAGCCTATTGTTAAAAAAAGTATTGAAGGCTAATTGTATTAAGGGGTAAATTGTGAACAGGAAATAAAAGTATCAAGTCAATGTGTTGGGGGTTAATTTCTAATGGAAATTCTCCTGGAATTCCCCACATCAGCTGTTCCTGGAGTGTGAGCGAGCAGCACAACTGGCTGAGAGCCAGACGGACGAGCTGATTAAAGAAGCTCCCACAGCTCAGCATGATAAGAGTGGGGAATGGCAGGAGACAAGTGGGGAGATCCAGTGGGTCTCCACAGAGAAGTCAGATGGCACTGAGGAGAAGGATAAGAAGGAGGAAGATGATGAAGAACTTGATCTTAATAAAGGTACGTTGTCTGGCTGTGATGAGCTCAGAAACAGTGTGATCACATAAAATCCCTCCTTGTCCTCTGCTTCCTCTCTACATCCAGTCTCTTGGGCTGAGATTTCCTCAGTGTATCCTGGATGAAACTGCTGCATAAGTAGGAGTCAGGAAAAAAAATCCCCAGACCTTTTTGGGACACTCTTATGTACAAAATATTCTGGAAAGGATGGCTTTTAGGCTGATACCTCATTCTTCTGGAACAGTCCTTGCAAGTTACCTGCCTTAATTTTGTTTCTCAGGGTTCTTGCTTCAAGCTACTTTAAGAGTTGGGTTTTTTCCCCCTCCTCTCCCTATTTGCTTCTTCTGTCCCCCTCTACTTTGTGTCTGTCTTTTCCTTTGATCAGTGGTGTCTGAAGTGCCTGTGTAGTGCATTGATGTACTGCATCTTTGGTAGTTTGTTCCAGGAGTTTAAATATCTCTGACCTGTTAGATAGTTTGTTTTTGGAAAATGGATCTGAAGCATCATTCCTTCTTGTTTAGTCTTCTAATAGTAGATGTAGTGTATGACTTTTAATAGTGTTTTCATCTTATGTTAATAGGTGTGGTATATTACCTTCTCCAAGCTTGCTTTATATCCTTCCTCATTCTTGTAGCTCCAAAATGCTGAATCATCAGCAGAAAATGTTATCCTTAACACAATAAACTACTTTGGGGGAAGTTTTAGAGGCATATGGTATCACATGAAACATTTGGATTGGTAGTTAGGGGTGTTCAGCATACAGTTTGCACATTGAAATGGCAAATGACAAAATACTGTGCAGCAGAATGAGTTGAAACTGAATGAAGACCATTTTTCTTGTCAAGAATGTGCTGCTGAGTCAGTAAGTGTGGTGTTTCCTGATCTCTGAAATCTCAGTCCAAAAGCTCGTTTTGTTGGAGGAAAAAGCATTCTGGAAAGTGATAATGAGGGATTGTATTTGCAGCAGTAAAAGATACCAGCTGCTTAGAGAATACAATAGACTGTTGTCTCTTTTACAGCTCTTCAGCATGCTGGGAAGCACATGGAAGACTGCATTGTGGCCTCATACACAGCATTGCTTCTAGGCTGTCTCTGCCAGGAGAGTCCAGTAAGAGAATAAGTTGATCTTAAGTCCAGTATAATGTTTAATGAAGTGATAATTTGTATGGAAAGGGGTTTATTAAATTGGGCTTCAGTGTGAGCAATACGTTGGTGAAGCTACACTGGTGTATACAGCTTTGGGAAGAGTTGCCAGAGTTATTCCAGCCAAAACAAATTTTTTGAACATCACCGTGTTTATCAAAAACAGTTGGAATTGAATATTTGACCTCTTTTTCCTCTCTCCCCTTCCTTGTAGCCAGCAAAAGAATTTGCTTTGTAAAGGCAGAGGAAAATTGGCTAAGCCTGTTCCTTCTCAGTAGTTTTAATAAGCAAAATTACCATCAGACTTGTTTATTCTTTATCAGTCTGCTTTAGTTTTTTCTTCCATTGAAATCAGATGAACTTGTCTCTGTCCCTATTATAAAAATAATTGTCTCGGATTGGGAATATAGAATAGAAAGCTGAAGTTAAAAATATGGAAGTCCAATAGCTGAGAACTCAAAGTCTCCTATCAAAAATGTGTTCACATGCAAATGAGTTCAGACCTGCCTTCAGGCTTGTCTGAATTTACCATGGTGCAGGAATGGCCTTTAAGGTGCTGTTCTGTGTCCTTGGACTCATCAGTGTCCAGAAGAGTTTTAGTGTTCTGAGTGAGACTGACAATGAGATCAGTGATTCTCAGCCCTTCACAGTTGTAAAGGGAGAGCCTCTCCCTATCAGGGGAGTGACCTGGTGGCTTGATAATCTTGTAGGTCCTAGGAACGTCTGACAGTCTGGGTTTTTTTTTGTTTGTTTGTTTGTTTGGGTTCTTTTTTTGTTGGTTTTTTTGGGTTTTTTTTGTTTGTTTTTGGTGGTTTTTTTTGTTTGTTTGTTTTTTTTTAAACTTACACAAACCAATAATAAAATTTATTTAAGCAATTGTTTTCTAAAAACAGAAACACAGTGAAGATATGAGTATTGCTTAAAACAAACTTAAATCATAAAGATGGCAGCAGAAACCATCTTTATGCTGCGAATATACCTGTCTTAGTGCATCTCACATGCAGCTCATTATAGTTCTGTGTCAGAAAAATGTTTCCCAAATAAGACAAGATTGTTTTATTTCTTAGATCAATGTGACTACTGTGAGGGAGTACTTACCTGAAGGGGACTTCTCGATAATGACTGAAATGCTCAAAAAATTTCTCAGTTTTATGAACCTTACTGTAAGTAATGCATATTTCAAATTGATATTTGTAGATATTTTTATAGTTTTGTTTTCTGTTAATATTTCATGCCTTTTGAGAAGCATTAACATTTTTCAGTTTGTGTCTACATAAGAGCACAGGACAATACTCTGTTTTTTAATACTGAAAGGCCATTTGTCTGTCATAATTTTGTCTGTCATTATATTGTGATTGGCCAGGAAGATTTTTCTGAATTAGCTGTCTGAACCTAGTTGCTTTCACTGATGCATAACTGTAAATAGTAAAATCCTGAAAATAGAATAGCTCTCAGACAGTTGAAGGAGGTGCTACAAATGCTTGTTTGTTACTTGTGTTTTCTATTGCATTTCCAGTGTGCTGTTGGAACAACAGGCCAGAAATCTATCTCTAGGGTGATTGAATACTTGGAACACTGCTAGATACTTAACTTCCGCTGCAGGCACTCTAATGCTGGAGCTACCCTTAGACAAAAGAAGAAGTCATGAAAGAAGTCCTTGAAGGATATACCAAGAGCATTCATCTGTGTCATTCGTGTTCGGATTTTTAAGGCTACCTGGTCTCTTAACCATGCATTCAGCATTTTCTAAAAGACAGTTACTACATCAATCTGCAACTATCAAAAATGAGGGGGAAAAAGGTTCTGAGGAAAGTAAATAAAGAAACCTTGCTGTTTATGATGCAGTGCAGTATTTAAATATTTTTGGCAGGGTTTACCCTCCCTATCTTTTTTCTTGCTTTGTTCGTGACAAGTTTCAAGGGGAAAAACTTGCTGCTGATAGTGCAACTGCTGTTTACTGTTGAGCCACTGTTTCATGCCAGCCAGGTGCAAAGGCAGCTTAGCTACTGAGGTATCAAACAAATGTTCTAATAAAGAAGTTCTGGACAGCAGCACCGCTCCTATTTGAGTTTAATTTGCTCCTGCTTTTTTTATTACTAGATGATTCCAAAATCATAAAATATAAATTTTTAAATACTTTTGTGATTTTAACTACTGTCTATATTTAAAATTTGTTGGAATCCAAAGAGGCGAGGATTGGATAGTTTATTTTTTATACTGTTTTGATTGAAATTAGGTTGTTGAACTATTTCTCAGTTCTAAAACACCCATGGCCCACATACTGTAACCTGCTAGACCATAATGCTTTGTAGTTCTAAGAGCATGCAGACCCATAAACACATAAAGCCATTGAGGGTATGTTATCCACTAAAGGAATAGTGACTGTAAAAAGTTGTGCCCTGTTAAAATGCAAATGAAATAAAGAAAGAAAAAAAGAAGGTTTAAAAAACACTCACTCGCAGGGTAGTTTACACTTCCGATAAGCAAAAACTTTGAAATGCTGTTTTAATTTGTTTCAAGGAAGAACTCAAGGTGTGTTTTATAATGTTGAATACAATGAATTTGGATGCTTTAGGGGGAATAATTTTAAAGAAGCTAAAACACCAATGGGGATTATTGTTTCTAGTTGACATAATCTTTCTATTTCATCCTTCTGTAGTATGACAGAGTTGAAATGCATACAACACAAAGCCTTAAACTGCTGATATAGCTAAGATGTTGTTCAGTCTGAGGTTTAGTTCACAGCAAAGCATTGTGTTTGAGGACTTAAGTGGAACAAAGAATCCCAGAAAATACATGACTTTTTAAACAATTTTTTTCTTGCACTCACTATTCAGACCAACAGAATTGATTATTAAGTATTTTTATTAAGGTGGTCTTGAATATTTGCAGACTGTTCTGCGATCTGCTTCATTGACATTTTTAAATACCTGTATAGGTACTTACATCATGTTACTCCATTGAATTTGTAAAACTTGAAGCCATAAAAATATTAGTTCTATGTATAATGAGGGGGAAATAACAGGAAATCTAACCTGCTTTTAGATCTTGTGTTATCTCCGTGTATAAAGTTAAGAACTTGTGCTTTTGTATCAGTGCCAGCTGTAAATTTTTTACATACAGTGGCTGCCTTCTATGTCTTCCTATTTTTGATAATGCAGATTGTTGGGAATTCTGTAAGGAAGTAACTGATTAACGGCAAAAATCTTACGTTGGTCATTTTTTTTTTTTTCATTTTCTCTCATCACCTTCTAAAACTTAGTGTATCAGTGTAACTTAGAAAAGTTTTTGAGGTTGTGTTCCCCTTCTTCAAAAAAAACCAAAACAGTACTGAGAGAGGGAAAAGGTACATGTAAATGATCTGCATCAGGAGAAAATTATTAAATATTTGGCCCATCTAGTTTTTGGATTTTAGAGATTTTCACATCTATAATGAGATTTCAAATTGGTTATGTAGTTTCATGTGGGGAGATGGCAAGAGAAAAGAAGATGCAAATATGATGATAGGGGAAAGCAGGGACAACTACCTTTCTTTGTTACACTGGTAATTGTTTGGGAATTGATTTACCTCAGTGTTTAACAGTTTTTTTTCAATGTAACTAATTGTCAAGCACTGACAAATGCAGATTTTTTTTTTGAGGGTGGGGGGAGAAATCACCCTGTGAACTGCAGTGCATTTTTGTGTGTTAGACCCTCAAATAACTCTGCATTAAAGGGTACTTGAGGTCAACTTGCAAATTAAAGTTTTAAAGTAACATTTTTTTCCATTGTAAATATTTGTGTAAATACTCTCAATTGGAAATTAGAACAGTAGAGTACTTTTCTGAATCCAATCCTATTTTTATTTTATACAGTATTTCTCAGCTGTGATCTTTGGAGCAAAAGCCAACGGCAGGAAAAATAGTTTGTACCAGTTTCATGAAGTATGTCTTTGGGTTTTTGTAAATAATTTTAACTCAAATAAAATTGCTACTTTCAATACATATCTTGTCTTTTAACATGCAATAAAACACTCCTCGGAGTGATTGCAGAAAGAAGGCAGTGTCAGGTAAATTGCTAAAAGAAAAAAAATGAAAAAAAAAGGATGAAAAAATGATAAAGGAGCATTCTGAACGTAGTGCTTTGCTTTTCACCTGTGTGTTGGGACAGAAAAATTCAGTTCCTGGACCTGAGGCTATGGTCAGTCAAACCAGCCACGGCTGGAAAGCTGGAAGTTTTCTGGATATGATGTATGGTGTCTCTTGATGCATTTTGGAGTTCTCTGCACAAGTTCATCTTTCAGTAACAACTCTGGAGAGCTGTAATCAGAATAACATAAATGTGATAGAGCATAGGGAAAATGGCACAGTTCTTATGGTGAGTCTTTTCACATCATGGGGGGTGTTAAGTGAAAAGGGAGGAAATTGCCATGAATGTTGCTCTGTTTCTTGATTAACGTGAATGATGCTTTAATTTCAGGATGGATTTTTTTCCCATGGATTTTTCCTTAATTGGTACAAGTAGCTATGGGTACAATATGCAATAATTCATGAACTGTAACACGAGTTGGATGTGATGTGTCATCTCATTGCCACTTAGAAAAAGCAGCAGCATAATGTAACCTTCTCTGTGCTGTAAGGGAGTGGTACTGGAGCTTGACACATGGAACAGTGTGTTAATAGTGTGTGGTGCTGTAAGAGCCAAATGCAGCTTTATGTAAGGAAATGTTTTAAAAAATTCTGCTAAGAGTATTTCCTCTTGTTTTGTCAGTTACGTAATGGAAGCATTGTGTGGAATGCTTAGGAGTGACATCAGCATTTTCAGATTAACAGGATAATTGTGAAGCTTCTACAGAAGATTTGGGAGTCAAAGCCTTTCTCATAAATTATTTCCTTTTCAATCTGTTTTGAAGTGCTTGGTTTGCATAGGAGAAAATGATGTGGTCTGATGCCTATGGCACTGATTTGTCTCATATTTCTTTTCTGGGCATCACTAAGCAGAAGCCAGAGTATACTTGGTTAGCTGGGGCTATAACCAGGCAAGCCCACATATCTTTTCCAGTAAAGTTTCTTTTGATGAATGTGATACTTTTCTAGTTTAAAAGGCATGGAAAACCAAAAATATGAATTTGACTTCAAAAGATAAAGAGGATTTAGGTAACTGCCATTCTTCTGCATCAAGCCTGCCCTTATTGGATGGCCTGTTAATTGGGTTTTTGAAGATAATGAGATTGGAATTTACCCTGAATTCCACTAGTCAAGTGTTTTCAAAACCAGGCCACTGCAGTTTTTGATACTGCTGCTTCTCTTCCTCTGTATAATATGTTAATTTGTCTTTGGAAAAAGGACACTAGTGGCTTCTTTCAGCTGTGTGGAACAGAAGCCTTTCATACATAGTCTTTTTTACTTGCCCTAAAGATCCCCTAAGGGATTGTAATTTATGAAGATGTTTGCAGCATCAGTAGGTTCAGATAGTCTTCCTGTAAATAAAAATGAAACCATGATAAATAATGCAACTGCAACGAGTCCTTACCCAAGGTCGATTTGTTTGCTAATGCCACAGGATCTTTATTCCAGTTGTGCAAACTGAACTGAATTTGCAGCTGCAGGTTGTGCCCCAAGTAGCCACGCTCAGTAGGAGATATCTGTGTGAGACAGCAGCACTCTGGTGATGCACAGGGGGCTGCAAGGAGCCCTGGGGGCTGTAAGGAGCTCTGAGGAGCCTTGCTGGGAGGAAAGGAAGCTGCTCTGGACAGAGCCTGACAGAGCCAGACGTGTCACATCCATCACCTACTGCCTTCAGACCGTATCTCCACATCTCCTGACCTGCAACTTCAGTTCATCACTTTGGAGAGGTAAATGCCAAAGACTTTGTCTCCATGTGTGCAAAGCCACATTGGTAAATAATGAAGAGTTGTGCAGGTAGTAGTACCTATATCCAGAATTCTGGTCTGAGGTGGACCAAAGTTACTTAAATGCAAGTTCATTGAACTTCTGCAGAGTACAATCAGGTGGTATCTAAAAGGAGACTGCTTAGAGTAATAGAAAAAATAACAGGAATTGTATTAGATACACTGCTTAGTGTAGGAATCCTTTATATCTTCTGTATTATAACAGAAGATTTAGTTGTGTCTCTGCATTTGGTTTTTTAAAGGTTGGGAGGAAGATTGTTAAACTGGGGTGTGAAGTGGATGGAATGATGTCATTCCAGCTGTAAAGCTGACCCTGTGATTATGTCCTAGAACAACAGTTATTTTGTTTCTTGCTGTTTCCAGTACATAAGGCATGCAAACCAAGGGGAAAGGCATTACTGCAAAAGTTTGAAGTGAGAAAGGGAAGGAAGGAGTTAATTTTGTCAAATGATACCATTCAGGAGCCTTGCAAACACCTTACCTCTGGGAATGATGTTGAAGTTGTGGAAGTGTGGGGTTTTGTTCATGGATGTTTTGTTGGCTTCTTACCCAAACGCGTCTCTTGAAAGCATTTCTGGGGCAAAAAGTTTTAAAATACCCAGGCCAACTTGTTTTCTGATCTAGTGTTGAATTTATAGTCTGAATTGAATTGAAGTACAAACCATGAGCAAGTCTTGGAGTAAGATCACTTTGTGTCACAGCTCTGTGCAAAGGCATGGATTTGGGTTCAAAAGCTTGATGTTCAGGTTACTAAGCCTTAAAAAGCAGTTCAGTAATGTGTTATATAAAACTGCTGTGTAACATCTGGTGTCATTTTGCTGGCTCATATTTTAAATTTTTGTCTTCATTTGACAAGGAATTTTAAAGCTATCTTACCCAAATTAAAAATATCTAGGTTGAAGTGCTATTATGAAATTATACTTTGACAGCAGAAATTGAACATGGTAAATTAAATAGAAGTGATACAATTATTGTTTGTAGTCTCCTCGTCCCTAACTATTTTTAAAACCTGGCTATAAATTTTTAATAAGGAAATTCTTTTTAGTGGAAAAATCTGATTGCAATTTGTGTGCTGAGTATATTCATGCATCTGAAATATCCCGTTTCAGAATGGACCTTCATATTGCAAAACAATGGGGGTTTTGTGATACCTTAGATTACAGTGAGAACTTTACTGAGGCTTTTGTGAAAACAAATTTGTAGCTATTTTAGTCCAGATAATCATACAAGTTCCCTCTTATTTAATGTAGGTTCTAATGGTTATTCAATTATAATTTCAAATGTGAGACAAAAGCAAACATACACAACTTCACATCATTTAAGTATCCACATAGACTATAAATTGAAATTGCTGGGGAAAACCAGTAGTCTAGAATGATTTGTTAGTCTATTATACATCCCATCTAGGACTGTAAAAAAAACAAACCCATACCTAAAATAATTCTGTTGAGAGAACTAAACTTTGATGCTCCTCACAAGAAGAGACAAGTACGCATCTATCCAGGTGTTGTTATACAATGTTAAGAGGTTTATACAAAGATGAACTGTATGTTAATTTTATGCAGTACTTGTGATTAGCCTTCAGAAGTTCTCAGGAGAACTGGTTTGTGACTTTGTGCTGTTTGATACATGATACAGCTTCAGCTTTTTTTAAATCTGAGAATGCCACAGGATCTATGTGCTTTGGTTTCTGAACTTTGCTACCTGGGACCAAGTGAAGCAGCTCTTGAACCACTGGTGTCTGTTGGAACCAGATACACAGGGAATATTCCTCTGTCAGGAGCTTTCCACAGATGTCTACACAATCCCACCCTTCTCTGTGGATTTTACCTGGTCACCATTTTCAAAATGCTCAATTCAAAGCCTGCCGAGCTCAGTCAGTCCTGCATTGTGGTGATGGTCTTTAAAGCTGAGACCAGTACCTTATTCTGTGAGAAAACCTCAGCAAATGCTGAGTTCTCAGCAGGACCCAGAGTGCTCTTGTGTCAGTGAGACCCAGGGAGCAGGGGCACAGTGCCAAACCCGTGGCTGGGGCTGGCGTGTGCCCAAGGCTTTGCTCAGGTCCCTGGGAGCGGCTGTCCCAGTTTGGGCTGTTCACAAACAGCTCTGGCTGTTCACAAAGGAGTCTGAACTGGGATGGGGGAGGGCACCTGCTGAGGCTGTTTCTGCACCAGATCTTGCTGATACCAGAACTCCCCCATTTTTCCCAGGCTGGGTGCTGAGCCATTGTATCTCATCCAATGAGAGCAGCACATGGCACCGTTGCAATGCACTTTCTCTCCTAGGTCTAAGGAAGAAAACACATGCGTGAAGATTCCAGAAATTAAAGAGTCAAAGGCCAGAAGGAGTTTGTGTGAGCCCAGATTTCACTAACTACTGTCATATGTGAGACTCTACTTAGACTTTGTCAGTGTGTGGTTTGACTTGCCAAATCTCTTCAAGTGGTAGAGGTCATCTTCCTTTCAAACAGCATTTTAGGCAGATGCAAGACAAGGATATCTGAAAGAGCAGGAATCTTCAGTACATTGTAGTTGCTGTTTTAATTGATGAAGTTTCCACAACACCAATAAATGTCTAATTATTTCAGGAGCTTATGGAATTTTTGATGTCCTGGAGATAAATTAAGAATTTTAAAGATTCAGACTTGTAAAAGACAATGATGTTTCAGTGATAGCATCCTAAAAAGTTGTCATCTGCCTGAAACCAGCAGTGGGGAAGGAAAATAAATACCCTTGGTTAACAAACTTTCCCTGGAGATGAAGTCAGACACACAGAGGTCTGATGGGATGAAGAACAACCACCATGCGAGTTAGGATATCTGAAGCTGGATCAACAACTGGGCCTGGATTGTGGTTACACAGCACTCCTTGTTCTGAAGCTTTAAGTATTTCTTGGAAGAGCCAGGTGATGCTGAGGGCTCTGAGGGTCTCCAGATGGGTGAGCAATTAGTCCATGAGTGTTGTGCTTCCCAGATCATACTCCAGGAGTACTGCATGCTGTCTAGGATTAGGTTGCAGAGCATATCACCTACAAGCAGGTGCCTTGGAGATTCCATACACTGCTGAACCAGAAGCAACTTCTTGCAGCATTGAGAACTTGGCAGGATAAGCTGAGGTCAGTGTCCTGCTCAAGGTTTGGCAGTGCACAGTGTAACATCTGCAAACTCTATCTCTCATAAAATTGTCCAAAAACTCTGGCACTCAGCTACCAGGTGCCTTCCCTTGGAAGCTGCTTTACTTTCTTGATTGAATGCAATTGGAAATTGTGGTAAGTGCCTAAGGAATTTCTCTACATCATTCTCTACTCATCATGATGGTGATTGCACAGCCTCTCTTGGTAATCCACACCAGGGCTAGGCTTCTCCCCTAGAGAAAAAATAAGTAAGATGTACTTGTCAAGTTAAGAAAAGAGGAAAGGAAAATGAAAAGCCTACAAACAAAAAAACAAACCCAACAAAAGAGCCAGAGTTTTCACTAAAGCTTCCTCAAGCCCTAAGTTGTGGAGAGAGGAAGATGTCTTCTATTGGACTGATACCCTTCACTCCAAGGGTTTAAAAGAGAAGGGCTGAGCAGAAATAGCAGTCTCATCCCTGCAGGAAAGGAGGGCCCTGCTGAGTTAGCACGGGCTGTTGGTTGGGTTCAGGACTGCCCTGACAGGAGGAGGGGCTGGTTGGGAGAGGTGGGAAACGCGGGCACTCTGCGGTTTTGGCTGTCTGCGGTCAGATACAAATCTGAGTGCCCAGAGCTGCACGGGTTGTAGGCAGTGACGGCCTGATTGGAAGCCCAATGAACTTGTCACTGGTAAGTAATTCACGGGAGGAAAAATAGCTCTGTACCACAGCAGGTTAAACTGCACATTAACTGTTGCCTGCGGGGGTAAGTCTAACAATTCAACTCCAACAGAGGGCAGAGTGACATTTGTAACATTAGGTGTAATTAGGAAACAAATAGAAGAAAACAAGAACCATCTTTGTATCACAGGATGCATCCCTGATGTTGCCTTGTTCAGAACTCAGCATGGATTTTAGGAAATAGCAAGAGGCAGATACTATTTTGTTTTCTGCTTTATACCCTGATTCATCAGCAATGCGGAATAGCCAGAAGAGGTTAATTAGTCCACAACTCTTAAGCTTGAAGAAGAAATAATGATTGGAGATGTATGACTGGCAACAATTAACAACAAAAAAACAACTAAGATGTGGAAAATGTGAAGAGAAAATGACTGCTTCTCCCACTGCTCTCCTTTCTTCTTGTAACAGGGAGCCCAGTGCAATTACCAGGTAACAGAATTTGAAATAAGCAAAAGGAAGTACACTTTAATACAGCACAGAGTTAATCTGTGGGACTTGCTGCCCCACAATCCTGGGAACAGTTTGCTTAGAGTGCTTTGCTGCTGAACAGTAGCCTTTGCAGCCAGGCACCTCAAGTGCACAGCAACGCATGAGGGAGCAGTGTCAGCTCTCTGGTTTCTGCCAGAGCTCCTCTCTCCTTTCAGATTTTGCCCCAGGCCCCCCTGGCTGTGCCATTCCTTGGTGGCAGTGCCATGTGTGTTCTGCAGTGTGCACAAGCAGCTTTATTGCAGCCTAATTCCTCAGTTACCCAGCAGTGTCCCAGACACTGCTTCAGGATTAGCTGGGCTTAAAGAGTCATGTCCCTGGCTGACAATCCTGGAGGCAGACTGGCCAGGCCCTGCCTCCCTCCATGGGGCATGGAGAAGGTTTCCACTGCTTGGGTGGTAGCATGGGTCCTTTCCCATTTCTTCCATACTTTTGGCATGTATTTTCCAGAGCTCACCATATGCCTGTTTATCCCCTTCCTGCTTTTTTTCTAGCTCTAATTTCCCTTCACCTGTCTGCCTTCTCCCAGCCTCCGCATGCCTATTACCCCTTGTATAAATAATTTGTATTCTTTTCAAAAATCATCCAAGTCCCCTTTGAATAATCTACTACACTCAGATTGTATTTCCAAAGATACTAAACAAATGCCACAGACGGACAGACAGACATGCCTTGGCAGCAAACCTTGCTCCCACTTTGACCCCGGCTGGAGCTGGCCTCACTGCAGTGGTCAGTATCCCCTAGAGCAGTGCAGGTGTCACAAATCCAGGCCGGTGAGGACCCTCCCTAGCCAGCCCTTCTGCTGCTCCCCCCTGGGTGCCCCACGCGTGCCTTCGGGGAGCTGAGCTCTTTGCTCAGTGCTGCTCTCCCGGGGCAGGGAGGGATGCGAGATGGATGTGCAGCCCCGGGGCTCAGCGAGGGGCAGCCGGAGCAGCCGCCAGGAGCGGGCTCGGGCCACTCCCAATGCTGACAACAGCAGTTCACGTCCCCAGATGTGTCACCTCTGAGCTCAACCCCTGCACTGCCGCACGCCGCTTGTTCCGAGTCCATCCAAGGATGTGGGAGGGCCCTGGCACGGTTAGGAAGGTCAGGCTTCTAAATTGCACATGAAAGTGCCTCAAATTCCAGGGGCTGCTGACAGAAGTGTGTGCTGCTGTGCTCCACGGCCAGCTCTGGGTTAATTATTAAGGAGTGCTGTTTTTAGTAAGCTTTGCCATAGATTCCGTGTGGCTGAAACCTTGTTCCTGTGGAAGTTCATCACGATGTCATGTATTTCATTAATTTTAACCTTTATTCTATGCAATTAGTAGAAATGTTTCTAAAAACCTCTGATTTTTTTTCCAGCCCCCTTCCCTGTAGGAAGGCTAAACAATGGTGTGAGTTATAGGCACACTTTCTAACATCACAGAAGAGCAAGTTTGTTCAGGATATAAATACAAATCCTTAGAAGGTGGGAGGCAGGGACAGTTGGTTTACAACAAGATGGAGACTCTCCCAAAGAAATGTATAAATGTCTGAAGTTAAATTCAACAAATAATCTGCTACTCTGCCAATAAGAAATATACACTTCTAGAAACAAATAGAGAAAATAATTGCAATGCTTGCAATCTTTCCTACAAAGGAGAGAAAAATCCTTAAGCAGTGGCAGCTCTTGGCAGTGGCAGCTCTAATATGAATAAATTCATACACTGATTTACATGTAAGAGTACATTGCCATGACAACTTTTAAATCTTGCTAAATTCTGTTCTTACTACTACTATTCTCTTTCTTTTTAAAGTGACCCATAGTCTGGGATCTCCTCCACACACAAGGACCTTAAATCCTGCATCTGTAACTCTGGGTAGTTCTAAAGCTTGTTACCCTCAAAATCTTGTTAATCAAGAAACAGAAAACATATTTTATATATGTATATAAAAAAGCCAAGAATTTATTGTTATTATGGTGGAAATCGTAACTTTAAGAATCATAATTAGTCCAGACCTAATTATTACAGGAAAAGATACTTCTATACAGAAAGAGTTGCAATAATAATAACAATTTTTTAAAAAAACCAACAATACAGCTATGTCTTTTATAATAGTTCCACCTTCTTGCCCTTTTCCTGGTGTTGCACTCACCCTGCCACTTCTCAGGGTCCTCATGTTGCTGCCTTCAGTGTGGTGGTAGGGGTGCTAAGGCTGGTCACCTGCACATGAATTCTTTTGGCTGGCAGGGATGTGATGATGACTGCATCTTTCTCACTCCAGGACCCACTTGGGGTCTTTTTATGTTTGCCAACAAACCTTCACACCTTGCTGCTTCATCAATGGTTTGCAACCCACATGATATCCAAATTTGCTAATGTATCTTGCATATGGTGGAAACATGTTCTTTGTTCTCTTGTGCATGAAAAGGTGGTTTTGTTTGACTCTAGGTCTGTGTTTCTAATGGAAAACAATGGTTGGTTTGTTTGTAGCTATGGGGCTTCCAGTGGCAAGCCCATGCCTCATCTTTTGTCATCTTATTCCTGTACTACTCCCCTCTGCATCCTGTGCCTCCTCCTCTCAAGGCCTCTGCCACCCCTCCAGGTCTGCGTTTTCTCCATGTGACACCATTTATGTTGGTTATATCTTCTGCACAGAACAATGACCTGTCAGTCCTGCCTGAGCACAACTACACTGGTACCATACAAGGGTAAGCACAAGTAAAACCAAGTCATCCATGACCGTGTGGTCAGAAGAAAAAATGCTGTCACAGCAAAGCCCAAAGAAAACTTGCAGGTAGGTCAGCAAATGTTCTGCCAAAGCAGGCAGGGCGTGACTCTGTGCTGAGGCCGCAGAGCAAGGCATGTGGGCTGTCCCCAGCAGTGACAGAACTGACACAGGGCTACAGGCCACCAGCAGGCCACTGTCTCATCAGCAGCATGCACCAAGGGCTGCTGCCATTCTGCTGTGTCACATTCCAGCTCCAGTTGCAGCAGTGCCTGACAAAAATAAGGTACAGGTGTTGAGCAGCAACATCTGGGATCTCAATTACTGCTCCTACAATAAAAGAACCCAGCCTGGCATTTTGGTCTTGCTCCAAGCTGTCTGGGCAGATGCTTGAGTGGAAAAATAGCTTGCTGGTGAGATCAGCCTGTTCAATCCAGGCAAGCGAGAAGAGCACACGTTATTAAAATAGAAGGCAAAATGAGGCAATTCCTCTGCCTGTCAAATAACTGGGTAAATCTTCTCAAAGTCTTTGCTCCATGTGCTTTTTTAGATTTGGCTATCTCTGTCCTATGAGAGTCAAATATTCTTGGCAGTGGAAATGCTGCTCTCACAAGTACCAAGTGCCAAGCTTTTAAAAATTAGTACAATGTAGAGAACATGCTTTGTTTTTGTAAAAAAGTTGTTGAGACAGCCCAAGTTTCAGACAGGCTTTAAAAAAAATAATACTTGGTCTGTTTTCAGGAGCTATGCCTGGTTTTCACTGGAAGAACCATGAGGCTGGCAATCTCTGTGCAGCTACAGCTGTACTTTCTCTGTATCCAGGGGTGGGAAGCAGTATTCCTGGCGTGCCTCCAGCCAGGAGGGGCTGAGGCACAGCTTGGCAGGCAGAACACGGTGGTTTGTGCTTGGCCAGAGGCCTCTCGAACGATTTGGACCAAGTGTCCTTTCACGTTCCCCACCCTGGAGCACTCCAGGAAGTCTGTCCAAGTTAATGAAAGGCAGGCTGCACAAGCTGAAGCTTCATTAAACCTGCAGAATGGCTGCTAAGCCCATGCTTTAGTTTAATTCACAAATGGGATTGAGTCAAGTGTTTACCAGCTCTCCCTGACCCCAATCCCCAAAGGCTTGCTGTGTTTGAGCTCTGAGCTTAAATGTCTCTGCAATCCTCCTTCTAGGCCAGGCTGGAAAATGAGGACACTCATGTTTCCCTGAGGCAATGGCCAGAGCCCTACATGAGGTGAGAGCTCACGACTAGCCTGTGCCCTGCTTTCAGCTGGGATGGAGTTAATTTCCTCTTTCTGGCTGTTACAGTGCTGTGTTTTGAATTTGGAATGAGAATGGTGTTGATAATACACCGATGTTTTGGGTTTTGCTAAGTTGTATTTATCCTAAGTCAGTGAATTTTTACTCTTTTTTTGTTTGTTTGTTTTTATGGGGTTTTTTTGTGTCATGCTCTACCAGTTAGAAGGTGCACAAAAGGCACTGGGAGGGAGTGTAGCTGGGATGGATGACCTGAACCGGCCAAGGGGATATTCTGCACTGGAGAATATCACTCCTGGGGGAGTTACCCAGCAGTGGGGCCAGGCTGGGTTTGGGAAGAGGGGTTCTAGCATTGGTCAGTGGGTGGTGAGCAGCTGAATTGTGCATTACTTGTTTGTTTCCTTTTTATTACCATAATTACAATAATTTCTTGTCATTTCTGTATTTTACTTTGTTCTCAATGATTAAACTGTTCTTATCACAGCCTAGAGTTTTACTCTGATTCTCCTCCCCATCCCAGCGGGGTGAGGGGGAGTGAGCAGCTGTCTGGTGCTTTATTTCCAGCCGGGTTTAACCCAGGGCAGCGCATCCTGGGCACTCTGGCACCTCTCTGGCTTCCTGTGGCAGATGGGAGGGCAGGAGGAGCCCACCCTCAGCCCTCCCTTCCATTCGCACAGTGAGCAGCTCCTTGGGGAGGGATGGAGCCCAATAACCCGTCAGGAGAGATGGATTGAACGTGCCACATGTAGAATTGAGGTTGGTTTATAGCTGCCTCTCCCCTGGGTACAACTCTGGGAGCTGGGGGGCTGTTACCCCATAGCTTGTGCTGCCTCCCGAGCCCTGGGGGACCTCACCTGGTGATGGCACCTCTGCTCACAAAACCCATCCTGGATGGCTCCCCATGGAGTTTCTCTGGGATTCCGGGCTGTGAGTGCGGACATGGGGCTGTGGAGCGCCTCAGGTGTGCCCCTGAAGGGAGCGCCAAGGCCCCAGCCCGGCCTGAGGGAGGGGCTGTGCCCAGGCAGGGGTGGCTGGCCCAGTGCCAGGTGCTGCCCACAGCCCTCAGGGCTCAGGCTCACTGCGACCCTGCAGAGGCTGGGGGCTTCCGGAAGGTTCCTCAGGCAGGTGAGCAGGGGCGGGGGCTTCCGGAAGGTTCCTCAGGCAGGTGAGCAAGGGCTGGGGGTTTCCGGAAGGTTCCTCAGGCAGCTGAGCAGCAAGTGGGGGCTTCCGGAAGGTTCCTCAGGCAGGCGAGCAGCAAGTGGGGGCTTCCGGAAGGTTCCTCAGGCAGGTGTGCAGGAGCTGAGGGGTTCCAGAAGGTTCCTCAGGCAGGTGAGCAGCAAGTGGGGGCTTCCGGAAGGTTCCTCAGACAGGTGAGCAGGGCTTGAGGGCTTCTGGAAGGTTCCTCAGGCAGGTGAGCAGGGCCGGGGGCTTCTGGAAGGTTCCTCAGGCAGATGAGAAGCAGCTGGGGGCTTCCGGAAGGTTCCTCAGGCAGGTAAGTGGGTTGGGCTCTCGCTGCCTCATGGCACTCGTGCGTCCTGGCCTTTGTTCTTCCCTGTGTTTTGGGGACAGGTGCAGCCCCACCCCTGAACACAGGCAGGAGGGCTCAGCCTGCCTGACCCCGCAAGCCACGGCCGAGTGTTTCGCTGCTTATATTCGCTCTCGGCAACCACCAGGGGGTGATATGCTGAAATTTTAATTTCCGAATTGCAGAAATGAGGCATCACATTCTTTAAAGGTCAGAGCTCAGGATAAAATTCTGTAGCTAAAGAAGACATTTTCTTTTGTGGGCTGGTCATGAGCTAACTGCTCATCTGCTGCTCTTTTGGGCTGTGTTTGGGGCATACTAGACAAACCTAGTTGTGAATTTCCTGTGGAAAATTTCCTTTAATGAAAAAAACAGTGATCTGTTACAGCTGAAACTGTGGAAAAATAATTGTGAATTCTGGGTTTCCTGATGTGAAGAAAAAGAAATCATTTGTATACAGTTGAAGTATCCGGTTTCACTAATATTTAGAGAAATATGTTTATTTCACTCTTCTGTTTGGAAATTTACCTTCTCCTGGACAAAACTAGTAAAACATGCTTCTGCATGGTGACATTCACACTGTGAAGGGGGTGTGTTGCCTGTGCCCCAGGACTGTGACCCTCCTATATTTCTGTGGATTAAAAGAGATTATTTTGGGCATTATTGGATACCCCTAGCAGACAGCTAGGAAAGTTACTTGCTGTCACACGTTCCTTGGGAGCTTGCCAACAAGCAAATCCATGCCTAATTACATGGTCCATTCAGCTGCAGCTACTTCAATATCCAACCCTGTTGTTCCAGTAAATGTGAATTTCATGTGAAGGGACATAAACATCAAACTGCAAACTAAACATGATGTAGACCCTGGGCCCCAGAGATGCACCAGGGCTGAGGAAGGCACACTCCTCACCTCAATGAAAAAGAAACTAAAAAAAAATAAGGCTGAAATGTTACTGTTTGGGCCTCTAAAAAGGTTATTCATTGCACATGTGCAAATAAAATGATAGGGTGCTCACAAAATCCCCAGTTAGTTGTTTTGGATAGTGATCAGCATTCTTACATCCTTAAAGATATTTGCATAAAACAGAAAATTGTCCAATTTAACACAGCAGAAATAAGGAGGGGATGATGGTTGGAGCTTAAGCAATTAATAATTAAGTAGGAGACAGAAGATACTACCTGAGAAGAAAACAGGCTGTGTGATGTAAAAGTGACTGCTGTGGTGCATCCACAGGGAAGATGGGGCTTGGACACTGATTCTGGGCAGCACACAGTCAAAATGCAGTTGCATTGCAGATGTAAGACTCCAGTGGAAATATGTAAATTGATAGAAAGGATCACTCTTTAAACTGTTTTCTTTACTCAGTTTTGGAAGCTTAGGAGGTTTTTGACTCTTAAGGAGTTTCACTGCTGAAAGCTCTCTCTAATTTCTGTGGTTAGGCAACAACTTAGATGGAATACATAGCTTGTTTTGTGGGGTTTTTATTCCTGTCCCTGTCCATTACACAAGGAAAGAAAAGGGCTCCCTGCTAAAATCCAGGCATGCAGTTTCTATTTTAAATCTCAAGTGTTTGTTTTTTGTGCTACAATATTGCTGACTTTGCTATAGTTATACATAGTTCCTTGTCCTCTGTCCAAGACATTTTTAACTCCCCTTTTCTGTTTTAAAGAGAACTGAATTGGAGAAGAAACATGCTTCTAATTCAGTCTTCTTTTTAATTTCAGTGGAGATGGAAATTGAAGTTGCTCTTGAGGGGAGAGTAGTAGATGGACCAGAACTACTTAATATCAGAGTCATAATTCATACTGCTCACATCTCATCTTAGAAGTACAAACTGTACTGTTCTTGAAATGTCAATGCTTTTGTTCCCTATTTAAAATAGGGATTCGATCTCTTCATCTTGGAAAAAGAACTTGGTGTCTTCATTGATTTCACAATACAAAATATTCATGCAAAGTCTGACTTCTCAAAGGACTGTGAGGCAAATGTTAGCACGATAGCAATAATTTAAATCAGAAGTTTTATCTCTGCTGAGCCACTTCTTGTTTTTATCCTGTATGTTTTTAGATAATAAAGCACTTTGTAACTTATTTTTATATGTACTTACAAGCGTAGAAAACATTGTGAGTAGGCTGCATTTGGTACATTAGTTGCAGCTGTGCCAGGTTCCTAATAATAACAATTTAATTGTTACAGTCATGGACTCATCTCAGTTGCTCTGTGAACTTTAGATAGACCCTCAATAGCCTACTGAATTCAGTAGGAGCTTCTGTTCTAGAGAAAATTACAAAGGTTTTAAAAAGGAGTTCATCCTCTTGTGGATCCATGTGTGCTAATTGTACTTCTTCCAATCGCTCGTCATTGCTCCCTGGCTGTACTTTCTTGCCTTCACAGCTTGTTTTCCAGCTGAGCAGTCCCTGTACAGCTCCAGTTCTGCTTCAGAAGAAAATATATCAGATTCAGTGTGAACTCAACAAGGAGTGATTTCGTCAGCTCTGTCATAGCTAAGATGCTGTAGCTGTGCTCTTCCCTGGTTTTAACTGACATAATTGTGCTGTCAAAATGTTGTTGTGTAAATCAAGCTGCAGTGTGTTTGCAACATCAGTGCTAATGTGGCTGGTCTGACACTTCCTTCTAATTACAATTTGCATATTTGCAACAGTTGGCTGAGCCGCAGGAGGTGCTGAGATGGGCGAGTCATGTCAGGGAGGCTGGGAAGGAGCTGGAGAGCTGCCTCCAAGCACAGTGTGCAGTGGCCTCACAGCAAGACAGATCCAAACTTTCCTGCTGGCACCCACAGGAAGGAGGGAGAGAGGGAGGAAGAGAGGCCAGTCCTGCAGGAGAATGAAAGCTTGCACCAGCAAGGACAAGGCCTGCTTCAACTACCTGGAACATGGGATTCTGCTTGGAAACCTGGTCTGCTGGGGGCAGATGGGCTCCATCTGTCAGACAAGGGGAAGAGCATCCTCAGTCACAGGCTTGCCAAGCTGGCAGGCAGGGCTTTAAAGTTTCTGTGGGAAGGGACCTTCAGCTCCTCCCACTCCTATCAGCTGAATGCCAGGCCAGCAGGAGATGCCCAGAGCCTGGAGAGGGGTCACATGTCAACAGGAGAGCCCCTGAAGAGCAGCACAAAGGAAATCCAGCCAGTCCAAAGCTTCACTGGGGGCTAGATTTAAATGCAGAATGCTAGATTTAGGTGCAAATGCATGTAGCATTGGGAGTAATTAAGAGGAGTTAGAAATGTGTCCAGATCTGCAGGGCTGTGGAATCATGGACATATGGAGAATGGATCCTATGATTGGAGTACTGGAATGAAAGAATTCAGGTACTTCAGGAAGGACAAGCAAGGGAGACAAGCAAGAGCTGTAACCATCTATGTTAGTGTCCAGCTGGAGTGCATGGAGCTGTGCCTGGGGCTGCATGAGGAGCTGGCTGAGGGCTTATGGGTCAGGATGAAAGGAGGGCAGGACAGTGGCATTATAGTGCTAATCAGGAGGAATGAGGGGAAGAGGCAGCCTGGTCTTCATGTATTCTTTCAGCCACCCCAGTATCTGTTGGAGGGACACCACAGCAGAGCATAGGTGATCCAGGGGGTTCCTGGAATACACTGAAGGTAACTTCTTTTTCCAAGTGACAGAGGAGCCAACAAGTGCTATGCTTGGTCTTGTTCTCACAAAAAGGGAGGGGCTGGTGGGGGATGTGAAGCTCCAGGGCAGCCTTGGCTGGAGTGACCAGGGCATGGTGGATTGTTGAAGTGTTAGGACAGTGAAAAGGGTGCACAGCAAAGTCCTTGCCCCAGACTCGAGGAGAGCAGACTTTGGCCTCTTCAGGGATCTGCTGGGCACAGAGCCATGGGATAAGGTCCTGGAGGGACGAGCGTTCCAAGAAAGATTGTTAATATTCAAGGATCACCTCCTCCCAGCTGAGCTGACCCTATGTGGAATCCTGTGACAGAGGCAGTACAGTTTCTTAGCTGCTTTCTTACTTGGCTACAGAGATCCTGCAGAGTACTAAAAAGGCCTCTAGGACAGATAACCCATTAATGAGGGGTTCTGAGATCTGTAGTACAATGCTTCCTGAAAATTTGATGTGGTACATATCAATGTATGAGGCAAACACTTTGTCAGGATTATAGCAGTCCTCAAAGAGATTCATTGGGAGTGGTAGGGATGGGAAGAAGTAAATTCTTGCCCAGACAGGCTTTACAGTGTCTTTTGTCACATGTGGTACAGAGCAGAAAGAGGAACCAGACATTTTTCTGTGATAACCATAGATTCTGAAATGAGAAACAGTAGGCATGGAAATTCAGCCAATAAAAGATGGGTATAGCTGGCTGCTGTGGAGAGCTTTTAAGCCTTTCAGATCTGTGCCTTCATAACTCAAGTGTTATCATGCATAGGTGTTGTTTAGCAAAAACATAACTCAAAGAATTTTTACTTTAATGACTGAGACTGAAGTTTTGCTGCAGAGAATGCTGGAGTAGGGAGCACAGGCTGATTCCTTTCTGCTTAGCTCAAAAATCTCCAAAAGCTATACCTTTTTAAGTGACTCTCTAAATAGCAAACATCTATTACTATTAGGCTCAACAACAAAATCATTTTTCCTTTGCTAATCCCCTCTGAATGTCCAGCATATATTCTTTATAATTCTAGGCTGAGATCTTTATCCAAGCTTTGTTGGGGAGCATGGTACATGACCATTGACTGCACCCCTCAATGCAGTTGTTCTGTTGAAATGAAATGCCTCAGTTCCTCCACTCTGCACACCTTTCAACCCAAAAGGCAATACCCAAAAGGTTTTTGTGGTTAATATAAATTACCATGTCCTTCAGGTGAAGTTGCTGAGAAGTAGGTGCAAACACACATTTCCTTTAGCATTAAATACTATGTGGCCTACAGGTCACAGATCAGTGGCAGCTGCCTTTGGACAGCTCCTCTTGGCTCATTTTGCTTCTCCCCTTCCTTGTACACACCTGCTCCTGAGGAATTCAGGCAGGTGTTCCCTAAGGAGATCTTCTGGAATAAGAATGGGTGCAGATTCTTGTGTGTCTGTCCCTCTCCTACCTTTCACCTCTTGTGTCTGAATGGCCAGCTCCAGAGCATAAAAACAAGTGAAAAGGAGATACAGAAATGCTAAATGAGCATTTAGCTGTTTATTTTTCATTGGTAACCTGTTTGTTTGGGGCAGACATTGCAAGATTAATTGGCAAAGAAGCATGGAGCAGAACTGGCTGGCTGGGAGCCCCTTAATGCCCAGCACTAGGGCCCTTTCTGCCTTGCTTCGAATAGAACATGGTAACTCACATCCACAGCCTTGAAATTAATCCTATTAGACACTCTTTTGAAAAAAAAAACAAGAGGCATGCATCTTTCCACTTGGATTAATTCAGAGTGAATCTATTGTAAAGACAGCCCCTCCCATCGTGCCTTGTATTTCCACATGCTCTTGAATGAAAATGAGCTTGAGCCTGTTGCAAGTTTCAACTGTTCCAAAAATCTAGGAAGATAGGGAGAGGATGTGACAGCTTGGTCTGTTTTCTTTATTCAGTTAACAGACCATCCAGGGAATAGAAGATTTATGAGGAGCTGTCACTGTCCTTGGTGATCCCTGATGGGTTTCAGGTTTTCATAAGAACAAACCATCTACTCCAGTGGTGATGGAAAGAGCTTTTCCATAACTGAAACACCCCAGCAACACTTTGTCCAGGCCTGTTCTCTTCCTCAGACCCATTTTAAGGCAGGTGATATTCATAGGGATCTCTTAGGTACAGATGTGTTATCACCACCCTTCAGGGTGGATGGACACCACTCTTGCAGTGATTTACTTTTATTCTCTGCAATAAAACAGAAAAGCAAAGGGTTAAGAAAAAACTTTGGTGCCACTCAGTGGACTGGGAAGGAGAAGAACATGAGACACTCCTAAGTTAGAGTAAGCCTTGCAACAGGACAAAATACTAAAGAGAAAGAGAAAAACAATGGGATTGTGAGGTGAAGTATTGCTTTGGTATTACTGCACTGAATATCAGTAGTGAGGCTTGCAGAACCTAATTACAGCAAACTCATATACAAACCCCACATTTACAAGCAAGTGAAAAGAAATTATTTCAGGTCCAGGAAAAGGGTCCCAGACCTTGCTATATCTGGCAGATTTACTGGCAGCAGAAAGATGGTGATTCTTTTACCTTATGTATGCACAGAAGTGTTAAGAAGTGGGTGTATCTGCTGGATTTCACTGCATCCTCATTAGCTCTGCTCCCATTACAGGCCCAGAAATGTAGGCCTTGGGAGGAGGCAGCGTTTGTGTTTCATAATGCCCTCTACAGGGTCTCAGAAGCAAAACACCTGCCTGAAACACTGAAATGTGTTGTATTAAACATTATGTAACAGCGGTTTGCACACTCTAAGGAAGAAAGCTGAAATATGTTAGTAAGGAATACTCTGCTACCTTTCTATGGCTAAGGTGGAAAATTGCACATCTAAGTAACTTATTGATTGGAAGAGCCTTTAAATAACAACAAAACTGCACAGTGATCCCTTCTACTTTCTGTTATCAGTGGATATGTTGCAAGCCCAGCAATAGTCTGCATTTAGTGAAGCTGGAACAGGCTCAGATTGCTATTCCACTCTTTCTCCTGGCCTGAAAACAGATTTCTGGTTTTTTTTTTAACATTGCCATTTGATACTGCACAGTTTTTGGGAAATCAACATATTCCTATCTGTTAAACAGTGCTTTTTAGTGTGAATTTGGCTCCACTCTGAAGAGCCAATAACATTTGAATGCATTCCAGTTTCCATTGTAACTCATGCTTGGAAGTTTGGCCAGGCTGGAAACTTGCAGAATAGCTTGGGTTGCATGTAAACAAACATTGCAGAGCTGAACACAAGGCCCTTAAAATCAATGGAAGACTTTTTCTATTGACTGCCCTGGGTCTTGAGGCCAACCATGGCTCTCTCCTTGGCCAAAAGGTTTCAGGCAAGTGCTTGCACATTGCTGTTTGTGTCTGCTCACTGAGTCTCTGCTGGGCAAACACAGGGACAGGGCATGACTCAGCTCTGCCTCAGCACTCTCCCAGGCTGGATCCTTTTCCCCCACTGTGGGTAGGGCTGCTATTACTCACTGTTACACCAATTTCTGTTGCAAGAGCATCTCTTTAGTGGTTTGTAGCTCAAATGAAACATTTGGTCTGAAATTTTTCACACTGATTTTTTTTCCTGAAATAAAAGTATATATAGGTTTTTAAAATTATTATGTGTTTGGGTAGTAGTCCCTTATTTTGGAACAGGGATTTATTATATGGTAAGAATCATGCTTCATATCAGGGAAAATTTTTTTATTCTGTAGCCAAATTGGAATGAATTTTCAGTTATCAAAAAATAAACAAATGGGAAGCTCCAAGCAGTATGATGAAATGCAATCTGTCTGTGGGCTAGATCCTGCTATAACATCAGAAGCATGTTGAAAATCCACATTGGATCTGATGCCCACCTATATGTTCTCTTATGTTTTGGGCTTGAATAATGTCTGACCATTTTCAAAAGGAAAATTGGTTGGTTGGTGGTTTTCTTAAGGCAGATGTTTCCTTTCTCACATAGATGAGTAATTAACTTGTTTTTAAATCTCTCACAGCAACTTTGTAATACTTCTCGTGTTTTTGGCAAAAGCTGCTCCTGGCATATGGGCAAAAAGGAATAATACCCTTCAGAGTAACTGTATCTATCATGTTGCATCATTAAGAGAATAGGCTGAAAAAATGTGATGCTCTTAGACAGTTATGTACATTGCTTTTTACCCATCACTTCTGGTAATCCATCCTTCTTTTGGGAAAATGGGTAGGTGCAATTTCTCTCTCAAGAAAGATTTAATGCCACAGGAGGCAGGGAAAATATGAACTAGTCTGTTGCTTTTTATTCCCTGGCCAGTTTCAATCCTTAGGCCACTCTATATTGGCTTCATTATCCTTTTACTGCCAGATATTTACCATAGGATTTATTTTTCCATTCTACTCTTCATGAAACTGTGATGAAGAGCTTATTTTACTATCTTAAAGTCTTTGGAACACATGAGATTAGAGCTTGCAAGTATTTAATTCAGGATAATTTTAGAAAAGCAATTAAATTTGCAACTTTACTTTGGAAGACAGTATCATTGTATATATTTTTCTTGTAGTGTAATAAGTAAATGTGCCACCAACCTTCATTTCCATGACATAACTCTCTTGTGAGTGGTATTGGGGATAGTATTTAAATCAAAGTAGGCTGTAATGCTCAAGTTCAAAGCTTAGATGTCAGCTATGATGTCAAACTCCTACCGACTTTCAGCAAGCTGTAGATAGATTAACCTGTAGCTTGAATTCCTAAATCTACCCCAGTTGAGTACTTTGCTGTTTTTTTATATACTTTTTTTTGTCTATAATGGTGAAACTAGCTTCTAAACCATTTTCTATGGAATAAGGGGCTCTGTAAGTTCTGTTACATTTTGCTCCTTTTATTGATACTCTCCTTACTGAAGATAGCATGTAGGGAGAGCCAGATTCAACTCCTGCCCTCATCAGCAATCAGGAAGATAATAAGGTGCCTTTAAATGCTTTTCTTTCTTCACCCCTCTTCAAGATAAAAGTGTATCAACAGAGAATTCTATAGCAAGCTGAGCTGGTTTTGTAATTATAATGGCTGCCAGTTGAATCAGGTAAAATTAATTCACTCCAATTGCTTCTCTATTGTGGTTATTTTTAAAGGATTTTGCCTCACAAAATGTGTCTTCACATGAATACATTTTAAAGGAAGTATCACAAAGCATTTTGTATTGTAAAATGGGTTTCTTTGGTGTGTGGGTGACAGCTGAATGCCACAGTGGACCATTGAATAATTGCTCAGCACTGGGGGAGCCCTGGTGGTCCCATTGGGGTCAGTTACAGAGCTCAGGTCATTTGCAGATGAGTGCCTGAGTAAGTGATTAATCAGGCATGGCCACTGGTAATGGGGGACCTCTGTGTCTTAAAGGAGACTGAGGGCCTGCAGTGGTCCTGTCCCACTTGAATAGTTCTTCATTGAACTGACTGGACTGACAATTAGACTTCTCTAAGCTTGTTTCCCCTTACATCAATATCAGTTGTGTTTCCCTTGTCTTTCAGTGACCTTACAATCCCTGTATTCTCTGTTAGATCATGACTAGCTGGCCAGGGCCAGGGGGGCAGCTCACTGCAGTCCCATACTTGTTGGTTTTGCTGCATAATAATTTCCTTAGATTCATTGTTACTAATGCCATGGAAACAATGGATTGTTTCCATTCAGTATTTTAAGTTGGGAGATCAGAAGCAAAGTTGAATGCCCGATTTTTACCAGTAATTAGGAAAAGAGATGGAAAAAAAGAAAATTCAACTTTATTTCATATAAGCTGTAGAATGTAAGATAGAAACTGTGGCCCTGGAGTAAGAAGTGTTTGTTTTTATTAAAAAAACCAACCAAACAAACTTACCAGTACAAGTTGCTGTTTCAGACTTTGTATTATTTTTGGTGCTGCCAGATGATTTTTTTTCCCAGACTACTCAGAGATGCTGAGTTCTATTTAGCCTACAGAAAATCTGGATTTTAATAGGAAGTTACTAATCTGATCACCCAGTCATTCACTCCAGAAGGCAGGTAATGATAGAAGTATTCAGTGTGTATTTGTGGTGATTCACTTTGTGATTATAACCTCCTTAAACTGAAATAATTTTTTTAGCTGCAGCCTTTACTTACCTTTGCTTCTTTCACCTACTCTGTATGCAATTTGAACTGACATGGGGCATAATTCTTGAATAAAAACCTTTTAAAAATCTTTCTCTTGAAAACCAGCTTACTCTAGGTTTGCATATTGTTCTATTGCCTAAAACATTACAGTGAGGGTCAATGGGAGTCATTTGCAATTGCTGTGCAGCTTTCTGAGTCATGATTTTCTAAGCTCAAATGACTGATCCTTCAGCAGATCTGTTTCTGTAATGCATTTTTTTAGATTTTAACCCTGTTGAGTTGAATTTGTGATTTCAACAGTTCATTCTATGTTTTTTCTAATAAGGGACTTCCAAATATTCACACATGTACAGACTGTGCTACAAGGTGTTACTTTTGGGGAAAACCACAGCTATGTCTCGGGAGGGGAAAAATTTTAGTCTTTATAGACCTAGTCATGAACCTGCATATGGCAGTCAGGCAGAATTCAGTGGGTCTGGGCTGAGCTCTGCCAATCAGTTTTAAAAATTGAGATACAAAGGAATGAAAGGCATCTTCATATTCAACACTGGGCCTGCTGTGTGGATAATTCCATGTGAGATCTTCCAGGTTTTCCAGCCCCCCCCCCACATGGCCACCATTTCACCAAATTGCTGACGCCAGTTGTGGTACACTGACACCACAGCTGCTCTTGGTGAGCTCTGCCATGTGGGGAACCTGAATGATGAATGGTTTGGCCTTTTCTGATCTCTTAAGATTCACCTTACCTGCCTCCTCTGTATTATTAATCTGAAATGTTCAGCAGGGTGAATATGATCCAAAATGCTGCTCTGCTGTGTGATAGGGAATACATTGAAGGGGGCAAATATTCCATTCCAGAGAGCTCCCTCTGATTTATGTGTGGAGATTTAAAACTATTCAATGAAACATTTCTCCCACTCACTCTTGGCTTCTGCTGATCTTTCAGAGTCAGTTTCCTGGATTCTGCTGTCCTTACTTACATCTGAGCTGGGCAGCATAAGACACATAAACATTCTGGTTTTGGTGCTTATGATTACCTTACAGGAGACAGAGAATTTTATGTGTTTTCTCCAGGATTCCTTCAAATGTGCTGATCAGATATGCATGCCTGTAAGCCAGCTCAGTAGAGCAGCCATGAAATAAAAACACAGTAGTACACAAAGCAGCCTTATTTTAGGTCTGGGGGTTTAGAGTTTTCAAAAGCCTTTAGAGAATTTTAGAAAACAAATCCTATTGAGAGTCAAAAATATTTGTGTGGTTAAATTCTTCAGCCATTATGGAAAAACTTCTCATAAATGAATAAATATAGAGAAAATCAGTGTATCCACTCCCAAAGAAAGAAAACAATTCCAGGAAATACACACATTTCAGATGACAACAGGCAAAGCAACCTGAAAAAAATATAGATTACATAAGAAAAGAAAAATTACTTCAAAGTTAATTTTAAATTTATTTTACAATATTTACTTTTGGTGTATGGATTTTTGTAAAGCATCTTCATTCTATCTGAATACTCACTATACAAACAAAAGTTTTTTTAGGACCTGCACAGGTATAAGTCTGTAAGGTCCCACTTTCCTGTACTGAGACACTTAACACAAGCAAAGAGATCAAGGGAAATCACTGATTTTTACATTACTGGGTACAGGTATGGTTACAGACCAAAATTCTACATGTGCCTACCTAACTCCATTGTAGGACAAATTCAGAATACAACTTTACACCGAGGAGATGGAAAACTTTGAATTTGTGAGAGGAAGAGGCTTAAAAATGTGTTCTGGACCATTAATGTGGTGTCTCTGTACCCTGAAAGGAGCTGTTTATCTGTATGATAGGGACAGCAGAGATATTATCAGTACCAAGTACCCTGCCTGCATACACCAGCGTGCCCTGAGGAGCTGGGTGGGAAGTGAGAGCCCCTCTGGAGGCATGACAGCTGAGAGTTTGCAGTTTCCTCTGCCACTGACCGCATGTTGCCAGCTAATGCCAGCTGATAGTCCAGAGAGGCTCTTCAGATCAGACACCCTACAGCCAGCATAAGGGGACTGCTTTATTTTCACAGCAGTAGCTCTCAATGTATTTTCATTCATGTAGAGGGGGTAAAACTACATTAGTTATGCAAAGAAAAAAAGAAGCAAGGAATTATTTATCTAAAATTCAAATGGAGGATTAGCTGCATTACCATCTGATAATGGAGGCACACAGAATTAAAGACCAAGGTACATGCCTGTGTATGTTAGACTTTTGACTGTCTAATCCTGCCCAATTGCTGCAGTCAGGATCATAGAGATTACTTTTGTGAGCTATTGCTCAGCAAAAGCAAAACAGATCAACCATAGTTTGTAGAATTAGATCAGCCCTGACCTGAGACATCCAGCACAAAATACAAAGCTTCTGGCAAAAATAGAGAGAAATATAACCAGCTTGTCCTCCTTAAATCCAAGTGAGGAAAATACATCTGATATAGCTATAAAATCAGAGGTGACTTGTTTTAGAAGGAAGGAAAGCATCAATTTGTCATTCTGTGGCTGTTTTTTGGCTGAGCAGAATTGCTGTAGAGATCAGAGCAGTCAGTGGTAGAGAAAGACTATTAAATGAGTCCACTCCCCTGCACTCATGGACATAATCCCTTGATGCAAATGCATGGTTTATTAAGGTTGCAGTGTACTGGCTGGGGGAGTCAGACCTCTAATAACATCATCCCTGGAGCTCTGAGGGAATAATGCTGCTTCTCTTTAGAGGTGAGCTGTGGGTGGTTGTGCACCACTGCTGTACACTGGTAAAAGGGAACTCTCCTTGCTGCTAAGAAAGGCCATTTGAAAGGAACTGTGAATGTTCGGGTTAGCTGTAGGCATTATGTGTTTTTCAGATATGTTCACTTGAGCCAAGCCTAAATTCTCACAGCAAAATGTTGAATTTCAGATCCCATTCTAGTAAAATTCAGTCTGGAGTGGAAATTTCTATTGGATGATGTAGGAAATCTGAAGGAGAAGAAGCTTTAAAAATTCTGATGCTGTTGGAATCTCCATCAATTAGCTAAATAAAAAAACAAAAGAAGAGTTTTAACAAACCAGACTGAATGCAGGGGAGAGACTTAGAGAACCAGGTAGCTTTGTATTTATTATTTATATTTAGTGAAGACTTTTGTCAAGTTCTCTGTCCTCCTTGGGATATAGCGACCAAATGCAGAGTTGGAAGCACAGCCATCTCCTAAAGATGTCTGTGGCTGTGTCTGGGCCAGAATTTCCTTCCTGCTCTCCCTACTCCAGGGTTTTGCAGCTGCTGTGACTCCCATCCATGCTAAAGACACAATGGTAGGAGCACCAGGATCCATTAACTGCTGGGTTTGAATTGCTGTGTTTGTGTAATGCAGGGCACATTGAGGGCCTAAGCTCTGAAACCTGGAGGCAACACAATTGCATCAATGTCTAACTAGCATCACAAGAGTGAGTTTGCACTACACACCACATTTTCAACTGAGCTGATGTTTTTGTTATCACCAGAGACTCAGTTCATCACAATGAAAGTAATTCCTCCTTCGCTTGCCTGTCAGATCCTTGGGCCCGCTTCATCTTTTTTCTATTGTAGGAGATGATGTCTTTGCAAAGGCAAATCAAATGCAGCTGAGAATGTAATTTTGTTCACTGCCTGTTACTTTACAAGCTCAGTGTAGCACAGGACAATACAGAAGAGGCCCTGAAATTGGGACTATTGGTTTTCCCTGTATTTTTGTTGAGGTTTCTGAAATTTGTACTTCACTCCAAGTTTCAGTTTGACTTGCTGCCAGGATCCATAAACCAGGGAAGAAAGCCCCAGCCCTCAGGAAACAGCTCCTGGCAAGGATGTTGAATTGGTTATTCAAAAATCAAGACAATTGCTAACTATTTTTTAAAAATATCAGTCTTACTATAAAGCTTATTACTAATTGTTCACCTGTGTACATATACACTCTGTTAGAAATTTTGGCTCTGAGATAGCATCACTTAAAAGCTTTGGTGTTCACCTTTTAGAAAATTAGTTGCAGTCATTTTTCCCCTTCCTAAAATAAATGTGAGAGGAAACATCAAATTAATCATAGGTACAAAGACTGCCTGTAGTGATGTAGCTCATTAAGGTTCCTTTTCCTGAGCTCTATGTTTCTTTCAGAATTTTAATCTCCGTAGATTTTTTTTTTTTGGTTGGAGTGTGTGTAGTATTCTGCAACAATGAAAGGCTTTGCTGGGTCATTTATCATCCTTTGCCTTGAGGAAGGTCTATACAATTACCTTTGTGTTTGTGTTACACTCTAAAGTTTTATAATCCGGGCTTCTAGAATTTGTGCAGTGGAAGATGCACATTAGAGAAGGTGCACCCTTGCTACTGAAAGCCCTTCCTTGGAAGTTATGTAATTACATCCTCTCTTACACAAAATAAACTGTTTATTTTTCTGATGCTGTTCTTGGGCTTACAGCACCACCTACAAGTTACTTCCAAGCTGCAGATGCAGTCTGGTGTCTTCCCATGTTTGTGCACCCCCTGCCATGATGTGGCTGCAGGTGCCCACCCTTCTGCAGCCCCGTGACAGCTCCAGGGACTTCAGCCCTTGCAGCTGGCAGCAGGGCTTACAGCAGGTAAGGATACTGTGGTTCAGTGACTTTGTCTTGGGAGCCACTGAACTTCACTCACTTCTGAAGGTTCCCACATCCCATTTATTCCTCAGCTCTGGATTTTAATTAATGAGGAAGGAGGAGTCGTGGAAGGGAGCCTTTGTTGGCACTAGGGGTGGACCATATGCCAAAACTTGGTAAACCAGTCTGAAAGGCAGTGATCGAGTCCAAAGAATGTCACTATGGCAAACAAAAGCAGCTTTATTGTTTCTTCAGGTGGAGATTCACACCAAATAAATTGGATTTTTTGGTTAATTTTAAAATTGCTCTATCTCAGTTTTACAAGTTTAATTACTTAGGTTTTGTGAGAATGAAATTAGTCACACTCTGGCAGTGGGATAATTGAACTGCATACACCAAATATTATTGAATCATTGCAATAGCTATAATGGCTTTGGTGGAGTTTTTTCTTCCCTATCTCAGAGTACAGTATTACTCTCATACTTTCTTGGCACTATGTGCAGTTCAGAAGATGTTTATCTGTAGCTCTCCAGTCAGTTAATCCCTCTCCCTAGTCCAGCTGATAAATTTTACTCTGGTGGAAATTGTTATGATACACTTTATTCTTCCCTTTCTTCTAAAAAAAGTATGTTATTTATGCTCACAAAAGGAAAAGGCACTTACCAGTATGGATACAGCTCTTGGAACAGCTCACACACTGCTATTGCAATACCAAATGAAGCCTGCATTCATACAGGGTTCTTCTTGCTGTTGTTAGGCAGAAGAGGGAGATTATTATGTTCTATTTGAGGAATTTTTTTTTTAAATTAAAAAACTTTCAATATAGGTTCAATGCAAAACCAGCACATTCCTTTTGTTAAACCTATGTAATGAATTTTTCCAGTCTGAATTTTAGTTATGGCTTGTTTGATGTACCTTCATCTAAGGCTTCTTCCACAGTAGCTGTGAGGCAATCCCATTAAACATCTCAGACATGAACACAGATGGGAACTTCCTGACAGAGTGACTGACTCCTGCTGGTAAACTTTGAAAAGTATATTGCTGAGCTGCAATTCTCCAGATGCTGTTATTTTATTGTGTCTCCCCTCCCTTCATTTTTTTTAGTTGTCAAATAGATTTGTATGGGGGTGAGATTCAGTATTTGAGAATTCAGAGGCTATGAGTATGGCACAAGATTGTGATTTCAGGTGAAGAGAATAAGCAGCAGGAAGAGAAGAAATGTCAAGTAATTATACAGATTGCATTTTAGCTACCATAATAATACAATGAAAACCCAAATCTCCAAGTCTCAGCAAAAAATCAAAATTGTTTCTAAACTGAGAATGGCTCAAGTTTTGCATAGCATGTCAGGTGCTCTTTTAGATTCTATTAATTTGACAACCAGGTTCTGAATGTGTAGAAAAGAAAGATTTGTTTTAGTAGTGTGTATTGCAGGCTTTTACTGAGTTCTTTTATTATATGTTGCATGTAAGGGAGACATGGATTTTTTGCAATATCGTAGCAGATGACAGCTCCAGTCCAATAATTTTAACAAAATCTGTTACCCGAGCTAAGTGCTTTAGATGTCTGTGAGAGCAGCTGTAATAATTACTTAGTTGTTTACCTTGATGTCATGCAGAAAAGAGGGAAGGCCAAATGATAGCAGATGTGGAAGCTTTAATTACAAGGAAATCAAACGAGGGCATCAATTTTGGGTTTAAGATGCTGGCAAAGCTTTCTGCAGAGGCTTGGCTGAGTCAATCACGTTTCAGAGGAAATCTTGTGCTGTCCTTGCACACATTACAGTTTGTTTGAACAAAACATGTTTTTCTGGCAAGACTCTCCTTCCCCCTGTCCTTAACGATTTCAAGAAGTGTAGGGGAATAGTTTAAAGTAATCTTATTCCCTAAAGATTTGCAGCTGAGTTAATTATTAAAGATTAGGAGCAGGCCTGATTTTAACAGACCACACTTGAAGCCAATAAGAAGAGTGTTATAAAAGAGTAGATTGGTTGGTTGAGGGGAACTGGAGTCAGTTGGCTGCTGTAAGGACAGGGAAGAGTCAGTGCCTAGAGGAGCTGCCTACAAGAAACATCAAGGAGGTATGAAACTCTAGCAATATGGAACCTTGGCTTTGGAATGTAATGATAATAGAACCCTTGCGCTATAATGACAACAAAGAAGTGCAATGGAAGCACTGCTCTGAGGCCTCATTTAGCTCAGCATCTTCTCTTCCCACTTAGCAAATATCCTGTGTCACTGATTTTAAGAATTAGTGTGACAATAGTTCTCTAGCTAATTGCAGCCTACTGACTCCATCTTGAAGAGTATTAATTTCCTGTTATCAGGGTATAATATATGGAAATGCTGACAAGAGGGATTTGCTTCTGATACAGCTGCTCTTTAAATGAGGACCAAGGTTGCAGGTCTTGTCCCACAGTTCCCATCTTATCACTGACATTGATATATTCATGTTGCTTAAACTGAATCACTGCATGTGCACCTTGAATGGACATTGTGCTCCATCAGGGTTCTTGAGTGGGTTCCCTAGTGTGGGTTTGGGTCCACAGACATAATTAGAACAGCTGGAAGCTTTTGTTTGCAGGTTAAGGAATTAACCTGGATCCCAACTCAAGCCACCAAGCGCCTCTGTCCCCTTTAGGGACTGATTTACTCTGCTTGGTGTCTCAGTTTTCCCTCTGAGGGATGAGGGTAGAATAAATCCACCTGTAAGATGTGAGAAGTGCAAGGGTAATAAATGCTTCAGCAGACAGGAGCAGCGATCCCAATTTCACAGGCCCCCTAAGTACACTGGGAGGACTCAGCCTTTGTTTGGTGCAGCAGCATGTGATGGTGAGTGCCACTGATTTAGTGATCCCACCTGTAGTACAAGCTCTTCAGCTCTGGTGCTTTCATCCCTACCATTGCACTGACACGGGATGGTGAGCTGTGTTTAACTGTAGCAATATGAGTCTCATAGGCCTGCAGTTAAGATAAAGAATTATTAGCTTTCTGGAACAGATGAAATGTCTTGGGTATTGGGGGCAAGAAAAGTTGTATCATAACTTAATTTTGTTCCCTAATAAGGAGAAAGTGAAATAGAATTATCTCAGGGCTGAGCTCCCTTAAAGCTTATGGGACTACTGCATTTGGAACAGATATTATTTTATTTCTGTTAATTCTTGGTTTCCAATTTTATTCAAGCATTTGAAAAACTAGGGAGATTTTTTTAGGTATTCAGTATCTTCATTTTGTGTTTCAGGAAATATGTCTTCCTGTTTATGGTTTTTTAGGTTTTTTCTTCCTGGTTTATGGAGGTCATCTGCAAAAACTGGGATTAAAATATAAATCTGAGAATCATCCTCCTTCACGTATTGGTGCCTTTTCTTTCCCTGGGATTATGGACTTCTTCATTTATTTGTATTACCTTTTTCTTCCATACCCACAGCTGCTTTAATTTCTTAACATTGCTTTATAGTCAGACCTCTAGTCATACCTGAGTGCATTTATCCTTCCAATGGTAAAATCACCCACTGAACTAACTCCATACAAAACTTCAAAGCTACAGATGAAAATTTCTGGTTTCAAATATTTTAAACAAACAAACCAACCTACCTATTGAGAACCTATAAGAAATCTTGAACTGCTTGTTTTCCTGCAGAGAGCAAGGTGGCTTGAAAAGTAATGTGTGTTTTACTGTTACTACTCTGCAGAGCATGTGTGGGATACAGGCAGAGTCTGAGAATCACTGAACATATTCACAGCCCTCTGTGCACAGGAAATTTGCAATCAGACTGTCCATCATCATGTCATCAGGTTTTCCTCCATGCTCACAGCTGACTCCAATGGATAGTGAGTGCTGGCTTCACAGCTGACTTCTCAGTCACAAAAATACTCTGTCCTTGCATCTAACTGTTCTCACATAAGGCAGGTTCCCTCCTCCCAGAACTCAATTTCACTTGCACTGAACCAGTGATAAAACCTGAGAACTGACAGAAGAACAATTGGCATTCTTGAAGGTAAACAAGGAACCTTATCACTTGGCTGCTGCAGATTGTGATAGGGAGATGAGTGCTGGGTAGTGACAATTCAAGATGAAGGATCGCAACAAAGGGGAAAACAAAAGTCTCTGTACTGATAATGAAACTACTTAATAGTTCTGATTTATACAGGACTTTGAACTAGTAATCTCCCAAATTGTCACAATTATTTACATTTCCTACCTGGTCAAGCAACACAAGAACTAACACCATTTTTCATTTTTACCTTATATTAGCTTGGATATTTTTACCTAAGGTATATAAATGCAGTGAATTTGACAATGTAGGCCAGAATTCTAAATTATACTGTATGAAGGGCTTTTATTTAAATCTTCCAGCAGTTTCCTTTGCTCAGCAGGTCACAGGTGCTAAAACTCAAGCATTTGAGTGCAAGTTACCTTGCTTTCTAATGAGGTTGGCCTATATTTGTCCCTTAGATTTGTTCATAATTTCTCCAGTCCTAGAGAATATATAATATTGTTGGTCAGATCTGAGGCACACTGGCATTGATATTAGGTATTTTTTCTGTTTACCAATATGCTGTGGTTTAGCCCATCCAGGTACTTGGGTTTGTGCTCTCCACAGAGTTCATTTTGTCAAGTGCAAATTGACTCCTGTGCAACTCAGTTTGTAGTTTCACATTTGCCTAATAGGACTCATTTCCCTCAACTACAAAATCTGTGCTCAGCTGCTGCCTAATCCTGTTCCTGTTTGTGTTTGGTGCCATTTGCAGCTCTGAGGAAAAAAGATAAGAGTAGGTGTGAATCCCTCCCAAGTGCACGGGGAGCTCAAAATCTATTTAGCTGGCAAAGTCCCCTGAAATACTTACTGGTACAGGATTAATATCCTGCCTAGTGACAGGGAATAGAGATCACAGCTGTCTCCTGGTAGGGCTGCCACTCCCTAGGGGACCTGCAGTGAGTAACTCCATTAAAGAAGGCTTCAGAATTGCACCATGTCTACTAGAATTTACATTATGAAGCTATTTATGATGAAGAGCATTATTTCTTGGCCAAGGAAGGATCAGGTGGATAAATTAAATGATGCATATCCAGAACTTAAAAATTTCTCTGTGAAATTGAAAAAAGGCAGAGATATTTCTCATGAGGGAAGGGAAAGAGTGTTAATCGCATTTACAGCTATCACTTTGGGAATGTGAGTTGTTGGTGATGATAGGTAGATAACATGATGCTGATAGGTAAGATAACAAACTGGACCCCCATGTTGCATTCTGATTCCTCTTTTTGCATGTCTACAGCCTGTCCCTGAAGCAGGGTTTCTTTTCTGACCTGCTGTTTGTATGAAAAAAGGTAAGGGAGAGTAGAGCATTAGAGCTGTGTCCTCCTTTTTAATAAAATGCCAATGTTCTGTTGAGGACAGTTGTGCCATTAGCATGGGCTGTTTCCTAAACTTGGTTTGCCATTGCTTGAGTCTTCTGATGCCAGGATGAGCTGCATGTGGGGCCCTTTAGAGCAGAATTGGTGTACTGGAGCCCATCACTGGATACACCCAAAGACTTCAGTGCTCCTTTGAAATGGCTCAGTATTGCCTTTACTGTGAGCAGCTGCTGCTAATTAACATGATTTAAACCTCCTTGTCTGGCAAACACAGCAGTGTGAGGAGGGCTGGTAGCAGGAACTGGTAGGTAGTGCACTTTTGGGTTGTTGCTGCTGTTAGAGGGCAAAGAGACTTCTGACCTGCTCCCTTGAGAAAAGAAATAGTTTGCTAAGCCTGGAGTTATGGAGGCTTATTTAGTGTTTGCCTTAAAGCTATGCCAGCCTCTGGCACAGAGGGGCCTGGATGTTACTTAGTGAAACATTTTACCTTGTAAAGAAAGTCCAGCATTAACTTCAGGTGGGTTTCAATTACAAACTTTTGTTCATCGTACTCAGTCTGTAAGGATGGGACAGTTGGCATTGCTAGTCCGCGTTGAAATTTTCTTTAGTGTTTTGAGGGAAATCTCATCCTTGAATATGAGACCCAGTACTTGTTGAACTGTGTGCTACTTTAATTAAATTCTTAAAAGCTTGTTTACATTGGTAAAGGTATTTCTGAGGTTTTAGCTGGCCAATTCATGTCAGGAATACCGGGGTCTCTCTCATTCTGTTCTTTATGTCGCCTATATGAAAAAGGCACTATGTAATACTAATGTGAAATGAGTTTTGTGCTGCATGGATTTCAAGGTGCTAAAGGGCAAATGCATTGTCAAATTCTGCCCTTTTGAATGTTCTTTAGGGTAGTCCTCAGGTTCATAATTATGTTCTATTATATAATTTTTAGTTTGCTTGTTTAAAAGAATTATGCTTTTATGTAGAGAATGGGTCATCAGACCAGACAATGAAAAAGAATGGACTTTTTTTTGTGTTCAGCTCTCTTTCTCATGGGGTGTTTCTGAGCCTATCTGTACAAGCTTAATAATGCCTTAACCTAGTTTTTTGCATTCACTATGAAATAAGGTTTACAGAGGCTTATGATTGTAACCTTTATTTTGAATCAAGGGGGAGGGGTAACCACACCTTGAAAATACTGCTTTGAGATAGTCAGATGTTACTTTCTCTTAAGTTATATAGTCAAACCTGTCTAGCTCTTGGCAATGTGTATGACTATTCCAGCAAATTTAAGGATACAAAATCATCACTATTTCAGATGCCTGACCAGATCAAGATGCATTGTCACATTGTGAGCTGGTTGATATGTTGCCTGTGTACAGTAAGGAAAAGAGACCTGGATTACAAGCAGGATTCAAAATTCTCAGGTTGGTGTTCATTCCTGTGTTGGGGCTCTCTCAGAGAGGTGACTTCTGCAGCACTGACTGATGGTGGTGAGTTCTGTCCCATTGAGGATATGCACATGGGTCCTGGGATGGTAGCAGATTTTGAAGTCTTATCTCCTAGGGCAGTAATTCCTATGTTTTCTTTCACCTAGGGTGTCTCTTCTTCTGGGTTGTTTCAGTGCAAGAAATAAAAGGCAGCTGTGAGAACTAAGTGTTTATGTGGACCCTAAATGAGATTACCTGGGATTGGCCTGTCATCATGGAGAATATTCCCAATGATAGACAAGCAATTTTGTCCCAGGTAGCACAGCACAATCCTACTTCACTTGGCTGCTTAGAGACCATCTTTTGTGCTTTCATTCTTCCCTTTTTGATTTACAAATGAGATAGGGATGAGGGTTAAAAGGGCTTTTCTCTGTTTGTTATGGGCTTCTTTTCCTTCCTCTCTGACTGCATTCTTAAACTTGTTCTGCATCCCTACCCTGAATGACAGTGAAAATTAAGTCAAAATAGCCACTTGATCTTCTGCTGTTATGAACGGAAGTGTTTGAAAAAATTTCTTTTTTATGCATGGGACTTTTTTTCCACTTTAATTTCTTTCTGCCTCTCCAAGAAGGGGCAAATAAATTTGAAGTTTGAAATTAATCTTTTCTGTTTTGCTAAATGGAAATTCAACTTATACATTCACTCTCCAGTTAGTTAACACCTCAGGAAATGATTCCATTCTCACTAATTGATTGTTTATTTTGAATCATTCTGAAAGACACTCTGTCATTCTTGGATAGAACTGTTCTGCATGGCAGTACATTTAGTGTGAAATACTTGACATTTTAAAATTTGTTTGAAAATGGAAATGGATTAAAAAGTTAATTTGTTACAGTGTATTTCCATGATGAAAAATTCAGAAGGTCTTGGATTCCCATTTTCAGGTCAGGAGAGATTTTAACTTTTACAAATCAAAATAAAAGGGATTTCTACATAATGCATGAATGATGTATAACTTCAAAGGAAACTTTCCCAGAGGAAAGTTTTGGTTGTCCTTTCCTAACTTCTCTTTACTGCAGGGGATGGGAGATAAAGAAATAGGCACATGGGGATGATTGAAGGATTACTAAAATAGTAGAGAGACTTCCACAGTAGATCATGAGTTTGAATCCAGCAGAACCTGTCAGTACTGAGCAGCTGTTTGGTCCTCTTTTGGTCATCACCAGCTCTCTTTACCAAGAGGATGATGACACTGCAGTAAACATCAACTTGAGCTTGAGACAAATTGAAAAAACTGGTCAGTTTATGAAATTTCTTCGTCTGAAGGCCTAGTGAGTTTGTGATATAATCTGGGGAGAGAAATATCTTTTTGGACTGCAGGGGCTGCTGCATTTCAGCAGCTGTGGAATATAATCCTTGCAATAAACTGGGACTATTTTAGGTTGAGTTAGGCTGGGTCTTTGCCCCCTTTGCTCCTTGGAAGGCTACTCCAGATTTCTCTAATGGCCTTTTTTTCCCCATCTGCTCTGGGCTGACTTTCCTGCTCTAGACCCAGGAGCATCTCTGTCCGTTGGGATACATCACAACAGTTTGCACACTGTTTGAATAGAGCAGTCCCGTGTCAGTAGCAAATGCACTTGTCACTGAAAGACATTGAAGAGACTCCTGACCCTCTGTGATTAAAAATAATCTGTAAGTGGCTCCAATACTTTGAGTTCCCTTCTGCTTTAGAAAAGCAGAGGAAAAAAATGCATGTTTTTTGTTTTGTTTTGAAAAAAAACCCTTTTGTAATAGGTGTAACTTAGGAATTAGTTTTGAGTTGTTTGACCTCTGTTTAAATTTGAAATTAGTGTCTGGACATTTCTCAAAACAAAATCACCCAACAAAGAAAACCTTTAAGAAATCAGGAACCATTTAAGAAATCATTTGATGGATTTTAAATTTTATTTTCCTGCTTTGACAACTATTGTGTTAGGGATCATTTCAACTCTGTTTAGAAGAAATTCAGTTCTGAAGGATAGTTGTAAGATAGCATTGTGTTTCCCAGGGGTTGGGAATCATGCATGTAGTTTTTCAAATTAATGACAAAACTTGGATGGAGTGTGTACTCTTGGAACAAAACTGTCTTGTTAAAAAGCACTGTGTTTAGACAGCTTGCAGCAACAGGAGATTAAATTGCTGGATTTGCCTTTTATATAGCTTGATTGATGAGAAAACTCTGCTGCAGTATTCATTGTTTATCAAATGCCACTCGGCTAGCGGCACTAACAAAAACAAATATTTATTGGGTGCAAGATTAAAAAATGATATTGCAGAAATATGTGACCAGTTTCTGTAAAGATTTCTCTATCTCTATAGGGGCAGAAAGTTAAGATGTGCTGAAACAATAATGAGAGACACTGTACAGTGTAACCAGGGAGACATCAGGCACTGCCACTGTCACAGAAAAGAGGTTCTTGTTGGTGATCTCTTACTGAAGGACATTGCAGGAATAACCAGCATGTGTTTATAAAATCAAATGCTTTCCCTAAGTGCCTTCTCTTCTCCTCCTACTCCTTTCAAAAATAAAACAACCCTGCCTTTGATGGATGTTCTGTTACTGTCACTCTTCACATGTAGCTTGCTCTGTGAGGGGTTACACCTGTGCATTACAATTGATCCCCACCCAGCTGCAGCACTTTTATCCACAAGAGGCAATGGCAGTTTATCCATACAATTGTCTGGTTGAGGCACTTGAATGTGTTGTTTTGGTTAGGGCGGTGCTGTGGACTTGGAATGCTGCTGTGGTATTGGAATAAGTGGGAGCCTGAAGGTGGATCATCACAGTGGAAACCATTTGGGAAAAACCAAGTTCTCATATGACAAGCAAATGGTGGAAAAATTTGATATGCTGTCTATGCCCTCTATGTGTAGAAGAGGATTGGGTTTTAGAGTTTTGTGTATGTGCATAAGAACAGATTTGGGATTCCATTTCCTAATTTCACACCATGAATAATTAACAGCTATTACCTGCTTATTTGCAAGGGATCCTCTGTGTATTTGTAGTTTGGTTTTTCTTTTTAACTTGCTTATCTAAATATGATGTTTGTGAAAATGAGTTTCACATTAGCTGTAGGTTAATGTAATGTGTAAGACATGCTGGGCAAACATCCCCTGGAAACAGCTCAGATCTGTGAAGTGTTGTGTTGGCTAGTTCGCATCGTTTCCCAGGGAGTCAGTTTGAACTGTTCTTTTAGTGGTTTATTATTTTGTGGAATGTAATTCTCAATATATTTGTATTCATGGCAATGGACAGTAAGTAATTTAACACCCACTGTCTACAATCTCTGTCAGCAAATGGCCTTCTCCCAGCAGGATTTATAGTTACTTCATGGTTTCAAAGGCGGAGAATTCAAATTCTGTTTGCTGTGCTGTGAGCAGAGGTATGTTATTTATTTTCTTTCCCTCTGCTTTTCAGTCTGGCCTTAAGCTAGCGCTTTTATTCCAAAACAGAGAGAAAACCTGAACCTTGGAGGGGGTTGCAATTATTTTATCCTGTCAAGGTGTTTTTCCTCTCTAAAATAGGAAAAGGTGGAAGTGTGGGGAAGAAAACGAAGCAAAAATTAACCCTAGTTCCACCCTACTTACAGTGAATATTTTGTAGGGTTATTGTCTAAGTCTCTGCATTGTAGTCTCCTATTGATTTTTTGAGGAAGAGTTTATCTTGGGCAAAACTGAGGTGTGAAGATGTAATCCCCAGAGGTAAGGTCTGGACATATATGTGTCTGCACAGCTCCTGTTGGGAGATCTGATTTAAGGTCTTTCTTTTGCATTGCATTTCTGTTCTGTTACGACTTCCACTTCTAGATCCATTAAAAAAGTGTAAAATGTGAGGGGAGAAGGAGTTGTTTTCTTGGTTTTGAGTTTTGCTTGTTTGTTTTTGTAGGTTTTTTTTGTATTTTTAAGAGATAAAGGTAGATCTCTTATGGCTTTTATTTGAAATAAGTGAAGGAAGCATTTGTGACTGATTTGATTGGGGTTTTATTTCCTATTTTTGTAGTACCTACACTGTAGAAAGAGAGTGTATGTTATGAGAGGCTCTCAAGCTGCCTAAGGGGGAACAGTTGTGCACAGTGCTTGGATGTAACACTGACCATACAGGAGGATTACAATAGGTGGGATGTTTCACATAGGAGCTGTGGATAACTTGGAGCTTTTGGAGGTGAGCTGCTTCTGCAGGAGACAGCCTGCAGCCTCACAGGAGCAGGTGAATGGAGCAGCTGAGGTGATGGAACGGAGCTGGGGAGTCAGGTCATGCATTGTTCTCAGGTCAAGTGGAAAAGAAGAGTTTAAAAGACCTCAGAGAGCTGCATCTCAGACATCATGCATTCCATAAGTACACTAGAAAAGCTTGGTTTGGATGCTGGAGCCCACCATCCCATTTAGCTGTGGTCCTTTGGCAAGGTAGGCCATGTCAGGGAGTTAAGTGTTAGTTTTGTCCAGAGCAAGGCTGTCCCACAAACAGGAAAGGACACTGATTTGGGAGCGTGTCAGTCTGGCACTGCAGTGCACTAAAGCAAACCTCTTAAAGATAAAACCAAACCAACTCCAAACAAACAAGTAATTGAGTGGTGTATAAAATAAAGCCCCAACTCTGCTTTACCTTTGAAAAAGCAAATATAGTTTATGGTTGCTGAAGTAGGGGCTTTCTGTTAACATATGTTGTATCTTGCAATTTCTCAGCCTTCCTGCTCAGCATCTGTGAGTCTCAGTTAGCAGAATCGTTGCTTGGAAACTCAATTGTCTTTTTGCATTTACTGCTAGAAAAGAGTTTTCAATTCCAGTAACTTGATTATCATGACTTGTACATAGATCTAAAACTCCTTAGCAAAGGCAATTTCTTTACTGGCAGGATAAATACTGCAGATATACAAGAAGTGCTTAACAGTGTTTTCAGCAGGGGTGAAATTTTTCCAATGTTTTTGTATTGCTATTGAGATATAAAATAAGTTGTATGGAAATTAACATATTCTATATGTGCCAGTATCAATGTGGCATTTTGACTTCTTTTTTTTCTTGTGGAGTAGAAAACCACCTCTGAGAGTACAGGTTCCCATCACCTGACTACAGGCTTCTTTGAGGAGTGTATTATGTACAGTTATTCACAGCTTGGCAAGCAGATTTTTATGGGGATTTTTGGTGTGAATGGAACACTTAATGAGTTGGGTTTCTTAGGGATTCTTAATTCTGAGGTTTGAAGGGAGTAAGAAGGAAATAGTGATCATTGCCTTGTTTTCTGCGTTGCTTTTCCCACCCTCCTCTGTTGCCTGAAGTAACATGAATTTCACAAACCTTGCAGGATCAATACTTACACTGCATACTAATGTGTTTTGGAGAACTACAGAGAAGATGGGGAACATGGAAGGACTTTCTTCCTTCATGGTGTGGTTTGAGAAAAATAACAGCTGCCGTTGTCACTTTCAGTTGTGCTCAGGAGCATCAGCATCTGAAGGTGGCTCTACCAAAATGAAGAGAGATTGCAAGGGCTTTTGGTCCTATTGCCATGTGAATTTAAATATTGGATCTTAGGCTGTGTGCTCTAAAGCCTTAGCAGACTTATTTTTCACTCAGTTTCCAGGAGTTATTGCAAGGACTGAAAATTGAGGTAAATGCAGAGTAGGCTGCATGAAGTGTTAGATCAATACATGAAATTGGCACATGGAATGGCAGCTTTGAAACTGATGTGCATGTGAGAGTGATTGAGCACATTGAGAACCTTTTAAGAGACGCTTGGGGATTCATTTTGTTCAAAATGGAAGGAAAACAGTATTGATACAACACTGTGTACTACACTTTATGGTAAGTGGTACAAATGAAGACTTCCAAGAGTATTTAAGTGCTTTATGCTATTTTTTATCCTCAAGAGTGGTATTAAAATCAGCATTCTAGGTTACAGAGCTTATGGGAAATGTTTTCCCTTAGGACAGAGAGGGATGGTTGACTTTGTGGTTTGGCTGGGGCTTGGATTCTTTTTTTTCCCCCATCTGTGGGGATTTTCATTAGAAATTAAATGTATTTGGACTTAAGAAACATCTATTTAACATGATATGAACGTGGGATTTCTTACATTTGTAACTTTTGAAGTCTGGGTATGCACTAAAAAGTTGCCATTTAGTCCCCATCACATCTCTTGTAAAGTTTACTGACTTTGACTTTATTCTGTGGACCATGGAGTGGTCTGAAAGTATGGGATGATATCAAGTATTTAATTATCCCGGGTGTGCCAGTACAGTCAGCAGCCAGGCTGTTTGCACTCCTGAGGAAGTGATTTGGCAGTGAACCGGGATTGTAAACAGTAAAAGGAGAACAATGTGCTGCTTCAGTACTTTGCCATTAAGGGCTGCTCTTTCCTTGAAGAATGTAACCACTGAAAAAGAATTACAGCTCCCTAGCTAGAGTCAGCCCCTAGCTGAGGGATGGGTTATTGTGTTCTGTTTGTGGCTTGGATGTTTCCAGGCAAGAAGGGAGAAGAGAGCAACATCCTTTCCTCCTTTTTAAATGTTTTTCTTTATTTTGAAGATCTGAGATCTTCAATATTGGACCCTTAGGCTCTTTTACTACCATCTGAAGTTATTTATTATCAGGTAGGAGATAGGACAACAATTCTCACAGAATTTTCTTGCTTGGCTTTTTTTCTTAAAATTGACCTGCTGGAGAAGATTTCTTAAGGGCATGTGTTCCCAAGCTCTTTCCTATATGAAAACTTCTCACTGGACAATTAATTTTTATGATCCAGTGTTGTGTATGTTGCTCTTTTAAAAATCACTTATGTAGTGGGCTGAAATTTTGCTTTGGCATAACACCAAATGAAGATGGCCTACCCTTTTCTGGTGCAGTTACTGCTGGAGTCATTAGTCCAGGTGTGGTTGTAATGGCCCCTGTTGTTTGGATCTGCTGAGCAGGCTGACCTAATGTCTGAGCATGGAGCTATGTTTAAATTTGCCTTAATGAGGTTAACTGGAATGAAGGGAGCTGTTGGCATCAAAGGTAGTCGACAGAGAGGTTGAAAGTAAAGCTGCAGCTTGCTGAGAAGTTCAAGCAGCAAACTGTGAAATGCATTAATTAAATGCTAGTAGTGAGCAAGTGGGGAGACTATGTTTAAAAAGACTGTGATTTGAATGGCATTTTAAAGAAAAGCTAAATAAGATTTTAGGAAATAAATTACTTCGGTTTTTTACTTTTGTTTTTAATCTTTGTTCCTTTGCCCTGTTATAATAAAATTTAAAAAAAAATTAAAACAATATTAAAATATCTCCTCTAAGCCAAGAGCGCTTTTATGTTCATCTAGAGTTTCCTAAATCTGAAGCAGTCCCAGACTCCTGTTGTTGGCATAAGATGGGGAATGACAGTGCCACTGGCCACAGTAGAAGGGACATGCTTGGAGTGCTGGCTGAGACAGTGTAAGCACAACTGTAACTGTGCTAGTATCTGTAATGACACAAAAAGAGGCTACTTGCAAACTGGATGATTGTTAGGATCTGTAACTATTTCCAGTTGGGGCTTACATATACTGATCTTGAAACATTGTGACATTAAAGATTAACAAAAAACTTTGGATGCCAGTTGGGGAGGATTGTATATTTTTTCTACCTTTGTTATACTGCACCTTTATGTCTAGAAAATGTGCAGTTAAATCCTTGACCTTTCATATAAAGCCTTGAAAGAACCTGTGGCACTTTACATGAGAATAATGTGACTGCTGTGAGGGGGCTGGTGTTGGGTAATTGAATCTAAATTGACTTATTAAGTGATGCAGTTTTAAATATTCTGCCAACTTCCTGGTAGCAGAGAGTAGGATTTTTTTTAATTAAAAAAAAAAAAGAAAATTGAATTTTTTCATTTTGTTAATCCTTCCGGTAGATTCTGCAGTGAGAACTCCCTATTTCCTGGAGAAGAATCTGTCACTGCTAGCATGATACAAGTATTTTAAAGATGAAACATAGAGAGGCACATGCCATACTCACAGGATATCTTTCTCTTCCATCATACTGGCTTTATCTTGCCATCTTTTGAAGGTGCAGGTCTCTGCCAGCAAGATTGCTTTAGCTTTGAAGGAAATCTCACTCTTTGAGAAGTGGCTTGAAGTAGACCTTGTTCTACCTAGTGCAAAAATAACAGTATCCTACCCAGAACCAAGAGAGTGTGAAAATGAATTGCCTATATAAAATTCATATGAATGGTTCCTTAGTTCCTTACTTTTCAAATAGCAGCAGTAAATATATAGCAGGGAATCTGCTGGAAGATGTTCTGCCTTTTACCTTTTCTCTTGGAAGATGTTCTGCATTTTACTTTCTTTTCTGAAACATTTCTCCACTTTGCTAAGGTGGTGGAGTTCTTTAGAATATTTTTTTTAGTGGTGTCACATATATTAATTTTACCACAGAAGACACCAAAAAAGAATTTTCAGGATCATGGTTCCAAATGTCACACTTGTACAACTCCAGTGGTTTGGGGCTCTATTCCTATGGAGTAGAAAGAAAATAAGCTGCTTTGGAAAGAGTTGATTCTAAGAATGTTAATTGGACAGCAATGAAGTCCTTCCATGCCTTTGCCAGGATAATTGTTTTAGGCACACCATAACTCACAATACTGTGCAGGCCTTAGTTTTATGTTGTCTTCAGTGAGGATGGTGCTTAGGCTGCTTGTGGTCAGAACTCAAAAAGACTTATTCATTGTGAAGTGTAAGAATTTTTATCTTATATCTTAAGTAATGGTGTCTCCCCTGTTTAATAACCACTAAGTAGGCATATTCTCACACAAAGAGGAAAGTTTCAGAACTAACCAGGTAATTCTGTTCACCTGGTGGAAATTTGCTGTCTCTTAGATCCAGGACATATTTTTGGTTTAATCTTGTTCTTTGGTTTTATCCTGGAGCTAGGGCTGCATAAGTCAATTTTCCCTATGTTAGTGGCAAAATCTATGTGTTTCCTTAGTATAAATTAAGCAAGGCTTCCTATAATTTTAGTGTAGGAGTAGAGGATCTCAGGAGCATGGCACGAGGAACTGTCTCTTGGGAGATTTTGTCAAATAGTCAAATACTAACTATTTCTTAGCATAATTCTGCTCCAAGACTACACTGAAACAGACAGAGAGCTTAATAGCACAGTATCTCTTTCAAGACAGAACATAATTTCTTCAAAGAATAGATATAATTTCTCTAGTAAAATGTGCACTTTTAACAGCACCACCTGGTGAATCCCATAGCAATATTTCCTTATTAGGTTATAACTGATGAACTTGTTTCTTTGGGATAGGTCACCTAGCTCATGCTCAGTCATATCAGCTTGTCTGTAACTGGGGTTTTTCCTTAGGTGATACTGGTCATTGATTTCTCTTTATTTGGGTAGGTTGATATTATCTTGCTGCCTGTGACTCCTCCCTTTTACAAGAGTTAACTGTGTGTGGCTAACAACTGTTTTTAAATCAAGGTAATTGATGTGATCTCTTCCTCCTCAAGTATTTTGCAATCTTCAAATACCATACAGACGCCCAGATATGTCTAAGATGAGGTTAACTACTTTGTGCTGACAATCAAACTTCAGAGATTAGATTTTATTTTGTTTTCTGTGTTGTGTCCTGTGCCCCCTGATTTATTTTGTGAAAAGTCTCTGGCAAGTTAGTTTTTATTATAATAACCTGTTCACAACAAAGTGGAAGCTGACTTGCTTAGTAGAAGCGCAGATATTAGATAGCTATCAGGCTCAGCTTCTAATATAGATAGGATTCTAATAAAATATTTCAGGCTTATGAAAATAAGAAATAAAATATTTCAGGCAATGTGTCTGTCATTTTTATCACATCCCCCACGGAGTCACTTTATGAGCTTTGAGCTAATACCAGCTGCAGATTGGAACAGGAACATTAATAGTAAGCTGAACCTGTTATGCAGGGTGTGTATCTAGAAGATCATTTTAATAAAAGACCCCACAGCCACCAAGAAAAAAGCTGAGGGTTCTTGGGACAGCAGTGAAGAAAGGGTAAGGCTTCTTTTCTGCTTTTCCTTGTAGGCTTTTCTTCTGTTGCCCTGAAAAGGCCATAGCCCCTAGCTTGGCAGGGATGACCAGTTCCCAATGAAGTCCCATCACTGGTCTCCAGAAGGAGGCACAATGTGGATGTAGAAAAAACAAGGTAGAAGCTCACTGAATTTATTTATCCCAATGAAGCTAAGCGATCACAGGGCAGCTGCATAAGAACTGCAAAATGCAGTTAAGTTGCAGGAGCTGTTTCCCAAAGGACCAATTGTAAGAGGCAATACTTTGGACTTTAGTGATTTAAAACACTCTGATTGCCTGGACCTATTCAGTCAAACTCACCATAATAAAGTTGATATGAGAAAACACAACTAATCAGGTTACAGCTGTTTTAAAGATGGGTTTGAACTGTGATTGAAACAGGGTAATCAGAGGAAACATCTGACATTTGTGATTTAACTTTTCTTTAAAGTAATCTTACTGTAGCCTGTAGGAGAGGATTGATAGCAGGTGAGAGATAAAAGCTTCCCCCTGGTTAGAAGGAGGCCTGCTCTTGGTCTGCAGGACTGATTTAGTTCTGTTCTGTAAGAAGAGGAGATTGGAGTAGATTGAACAAATAGCTCTGGCTTTACTTGCACTTAACTGAGAGATGGTTAAGAAATTGGCACTAATGGTGCAGTATGTTAATTGTGTGGCATGGGGATTTTTTGTTTGTTGGGAGTTTTTTCTTAAGCCTTCAGAGAAAATGATACCTGTAGACAGGAACTAAAGTTGTTCCTAATGCTAGCAAAGAATTATTAGCTTGAATTTTTCCTGCCAAATGCAGGGAATTGGTAACTGTAACTATTGACATGGTCAGCTTGTTGCTTAATTTCAGTTTCTTCTTCTTGTTCTGATACCATTGATAGGGTGAAAGCATCTAGAAGAGACAAAAAAAAGAAGGGTTCAGAGTTAATGTGTCTTGTACATGCTCTTAGTCCATGTAAGCCCCCACAGCAATCCTGCAAATGAAAAATGCTGATTGGATACACAACAGCATCCAAAATTCTGTGGAGAAATACTTTTGAACATACCTCTGCCCACTTACTCCCAAATGCCTTTGGGCGTCGTTGTGTTCCAATATTTCATTCCAATGTGGGTTTTAAACTCTGGATGTTGAGCTGTGGGGTGCTAGAGCTGGTGCAGTGCTTGGGTGGACATTTGGTGCTTCTTGCTTCCAGTAGAAACAGAAGTGGACATGCAAAGCAGTGGAATAGATGAACAGATTTTCTTCAGGGATGTCTAGAAGTGTGTGGGAATTTCCTCCTTTCTGCTTACTACAAAAAGATGCAAAATGCTTTCCCTCCCCCAGACTGCGTGCTGGATAATATGAAAACTGAGTTTCAATGCATAATTTCTGGAATGCTTTGCAATTTATTTTGACACGAAGTCGATGGCACTAGCTCGAAAGAAACCTAGCTTTTAGGGAGGAATTCCCACGAAGCACGTGGCACTCGTGCTGCTGCTCTCGGGTTCCCTTCCATGTCGGTACAGCAGGCACAGGTGGAGCCTTTCCATCCTCGGCTTTTCCCAGAGAGAGACAATGACTTTTGCAGACAGGCGATGGCACTGTTGTACTGCAGCTTCTCAGCCTTCCATCCAAAATGTCTCTATTTATAAAAAGGGCCTGGTATTTACCAGGAAGGGAGCAGATGAACCAGATGCATTGCTGCAAGATTTTCTTGAAATAATTCTGTGTAAAAGGACAGATTTGAGTTTCTGAGCAGTTTATATGTTGCTAAAACTCCCAGAAGAATGTGTTAACATGCATCTAAATTGGATGTTAGCAGTGGACACAGTTTAAGGCTAATTTATTTTAGATTTAAGTACTTTAGGCAAGTACTTAAACTCCTTTGTACCTTTCTTTTATTCTGGAAAATGTAAACTTCATTTGCCAGAAGTCCTAATGCTTTGTTGATTTCTGCAATTCACCCAGAAATTCCTTAGGGCACAAGGACAGTTTTGAAGGATGCCTGGTCCACATGGGCAGACACCTGTGGTGGTTGTGGAAGCAGCATTCAACCTGCTTGTCTTGGCTCACCACAGTTGTAGGAACATGGCAGATGGGCTAAAATAATTTCTTTGGAGGGATGGACTTTTGCCATGTAAGGCAGTGCAGATCTTGATCAGTGCCTTCAACTTCAGCTGCTAGATGAGTTCATCAGAGCTGTCACTTGTGCACTGACATCAGCACATGGCAGTGGGGTATCTATCCCTGCTCCAGTCATGCCACACTCCTCAGATGGAGTTCCATCTGGGATGTGTTGGTAACAACCTCAGCCTCGAGGTGATGAAAGTGTAGGTAACAACGGCAAAGTCTGCCTTCAAAATACAGATGGTAGGAAAAGCTGAGCAGGCTGTTGCTGAAATTAACTCAACAACTTGGTCCCTTTTCTTGGAGGAGCGCAGCCACCTCTCTTCTAGTAGTGCTCTGTGACTCCCTTAGCTTTACCTGAAAGGTGCCTGTCTCCTGTTCACCTGCATCTTTGTTCCAGCACAGCCTGGGCTGTACTCTGAAGGTAAAGCATGCAGTTGGGATGAGGTATAGCTGTAAAGCTGATATGTGTCAGCACACAAGAAACACTGGCATCTGTGTTTCCTCCCCAGGCCCCCTATCACTGACCAACCATTTCAAACTGGAGGTGTGAAATCCCTAGTAGAAAAAAAAAAAGGCTAATTCCATGACAATTGGCAGGAGTATCATCTAAAGTGAAAATATGAAACCTCTGAAAAGCTAAACTGCAGAACTGCATCAAAGTCTTTATCTTTCACTCGGTTTTTACGTTTTGTTTTTAATTCTCACCCTGAAAATGTATGACTGATTTAACTGAATCTGTGTGATGAGACATCATGGAGTATTTTTGGGAGGGGATAGGGAAAAGATACAGATAAATCTGGCCAGATCATTTCACTGGCACTGCATTAAAAAAAAAAAGTTTCAACATGACATTTGGTTTCAAAAGTAAATATAATATGTTTACTATGTTTAGTTTTGGACAATAAAAAACTTATTCAGCTTGTATCCACTTCTCTTCAGCCTTCCTGCCAGTTGTGGGAAGAACTGAGAGAGTGAAATGCTTTACTGGAGCTTGATTTCTCACCTGAAGGACAGGGCCTATTGCTGCCTGATGAGGTGTGTAGGTGACTCAACTCTGAGGCCTTCCTACTCTAAGGAAGTCAATTTATTTTCTGGACAAGATAAATCAGATTAGAGATAACCTGCATGCTTTTGTGAGAGTATCAAAGCCAATCAAGCTAATAATAGCAGCATTATTACAGGACATCTGATTCTCATCCATCACTAGAAAGAGATAATTAGCTAAAATATCCCTTGGATTATTCTAAATCCATACCTAGAATACAAGGGTCAGGTGCAGGGAAGGCGTGTATATGCTAAGAGCAGTTTCACCATCTGCCTTGAGAGAGGAGATGAAATGTTGGTTGGTTATTTTGCTGTACTCTGGTGGTGGCTTGTGAAGTGTGCTCTTTTCAAAACTGTATTCAGCTGGTCTTTTCAAGGTGCTGATGGCCAATGCTGCCCAGGAGTTTGAGAGTTGTCCTCAGAACTCCTTTAGAAAGATACTACATAGATTCAAAGGGAAAGGTGCTAAACTTTTGTTTTTTCCCCCCTAGGTCTCCCTGAATTTAAGCGAGTCACTAAGTAACTGGAACAGGCTCAGGGCCAGCAGAGCAGCCAGGGCACTGGCTCAGATTTCACATCTACCTGCTGGCCATGCAGTGCCACTATAATCATGTTCATCCTGTGCTAGCCTGGTAATAGCATGAACAGAAATGCACTAAAAGAGTTCCGACTTGGTTTCAGTAATATTCTTTCAGGTGCTGTTTTAGACAGAGCCCTCTTTGTTCTGTTTGTTGTTTTGGTTTGGTTTTTGAACTTTGAAGAATGTTTCTCAAAAAATACGTTGGAACAAAGTGGATTTTTTTGCCTTTAAACATCAGCTGATCATGCAATATGTGTCTGTGTGTGTAGTTAGGTGATGACTTCTTCTTGGGAATGGGGAATAGGAAAAACAGTCCTTTAAAGATAGAAACACTACTGGAAAATTATTTTAATTGAGGTAAATGGATGCTCACCAATGATGGTGATTTAACTTGAAACAGGTAAAGCTAGCCTGGAAAATCATTAAAACTATATTGTAAACCTATTAACCATGAAGTAATATAGGAGAAAAGGGAAAGAACTTAAAGGAAAAATTGATATCTGTATTTTTAATGCCAGGCACTTTTGAAATAGGAATGAAGATGATTAGAACTAGAGGTATTATCATTTCCATTTCAGAAAGGGGAAAAGAATGCAGAGATGCTGAAAGACTTCAAGTTCATGCACTACTGCATTACTGTCAATGCCAGACCCCCTAAAAATACTAGAACACAATATTACCTAGGAGTTAAAGAAGAACTAAGCTTTATCACTTAAAAAAAAATATTATTAATTCTAGTTAGTTCCTAGCCTAGGATTTCAAACTCACCATGTGTGTTAGGAAGTGTCCTATGGAATGTCAGGCAAAACTCCAAGTGTTCTGCGTTAGGAACAGGCCAAGGTACATGACCATGGTGTTCCTTTTGCACCTCACTTTTTTCTTTCTCCTGACAGCACTGACACCTCTCTGGAACATCCTGTCTGAGCTCCAGGTGTCTCCACTGAGGTTCTGCCTGTCATTGCTGATGTGGAATCTCCATGTGAAACTAATCTAGGGTATGTAGCACTTATGCATTAAGTGCTGCTGAAATTGGGCTGAGTCAAAATGGTGATGACCTACCCTGCACTGAAATGAGGCTGATAATGCGTAGTGGTGAAATGCTTATTTCAACACTTAGCTGATGATGCACTATTTATTTTAAGGCTATTGAACTGTGGGGTTCTGATAAGGTTTTGAAAGGCAGCTATGAAATGTACTGATTGTATATCTGCCACCACTAGAGATGAATCAGAACTCTGGAGGCAAACACTGCTGGATTCCAGGTGTTTAACATCTAAGGTTGGTTCTGAATTGCTGTACCTTAAATATGTGTGTCTCTACATGGAAACATCTGATTGTATAGAATATTCCATTTCAAAGAATACTAGTTTGGACTTCAAGGTGTAAACTCTGTCAAAGATCTGTTTGGATAGAAATTTTGGACATAAACCTCATAAAGTTACCATTAAAAAATTAATTTTGCATAATTTATTCCTTTACAGTGGGAGTACTCACACCAACAAGATTAGGTTGAGGATTTATGGATAAATACTCAGAATTTTCCTTCCAAACATCCTTGTATTAGTGTTGTCTCTAAATGTTGCATTTAAGCGACAAGCCTGAAATATTATTTTTTTCCCTCTGGAGGTAAAGTCCTTTAAATTACATAGTATTTTTATGCAAGAAAACCAAATAAGGGACAATTTCTTGGAAGACACTGGGTTTCTAATATCTGGGTCTGTGACTATAAAACCTTTTTATAGTTAGTCTAGGACCCCACAGATTTCCTAGTACAGAATCAATGTTTCCCTAGGGATGCAAGGCTTTGCTGCTGGGCCTCCCTGAACAAGTCCATTCTAACTTTCTGCCTTGAAGGTAGTCCAGCACATGGCACACGTGGGTAGAGTCATGCCTTTTTTTTGAAAGCATGTGTTTGCCACACATGCCAGAAGCCTGAAGATTTTTTTTAAAAATTATGTTCATTGAATAACAGAGTTTAAACTGAACTTGCTAAAGAGTTTAAAAAAGGCAAATGAAAATCTGCTGGAACTAAGCGCATAAGGAACTGAGCCATTTTTGAATAGGCTTCATGACTAGCAATGGTTATTTGAGAATATAATATACTTTTATCTTACTATTGGGAAACTCAGTTACCTTTTTTTTTAATTAGGTGAGTTTTTTGTATTTTCTTCTGAAAGTTTTTTTGCACCAGCTATGTAATATGAAATTAGGGAACTAATTTAGAAATACTCTGATATGCTTTGTGAACAGTCTCTCAGTAAAGCCTGGTGTGGCAATAAGCCTACTTACGGTGTCTAGATCCAAGAGCTATATAAAAGGTTCTTTCTGCTTTGTAGGATCTGTGTGACCACTGTTATGGAAATTGTGCTTCATAACCTGTTGAAAAATTTGTGTTGATACCTAAAGTAACTAACACAATACATAGCACAGTATATTTTGGTTGTTAAACTGTGTATTGCAAATAAAAGATCTTTCAAAGAACTGGTTGAGCGATCCAGTTTGCCCCTCCCATTTGGTGACTTGGGCTGCCGTGCTGTGTGAAGGTATGAGCAGAAACAAATGTCTCCCAATGCATCTGTGATTTAAACTTGTGAAAATAAAGTGTGAGTGATGGCCACATTAGGACTGGTTTTCAGGATGGCTTTTTTCTGCAAAACTCTTACAACTTTCAAATAAATAAGGGCTTTCTTTAAGCCACTTTACCATGATCACTCATAATTTGAAAATAAAATATGCATTTTTCACTCAGGATTGAAAATAAGTGCTTCAATTATCTTTTTATACACCTGAGACTGTTTGATCAGCAATTAATACTGCTTGCCTGAAAAGAAGGACTTGAGTTGTGTATTAAAGGTCATTGAGTTGTGGACACCCATAATGAAACTGTCTTTGGGAATGATTAAAGATGCCAAACAATAGTGGCTGTCAGCACTGCTTGGGCTGTTGGATCCCTGCATCCTTTCTCTTTAGAGCAACTGATCAAAGGCAGAATTGACAGCAAAGTCACGTTTTTCGAGACGAGAGGTCTAAGGGATGGCAGGTTCGAAAGTGTAATGTGCAGGGGCTGAGGGAGAAGGATGTGTGGGAAGGAAGTGTGTTAACCAGATGGCTCCACTTTGCTGTTTTTGGGAGCCCTTGAAGAGAGTGAGGGGGAGATCAAGGCAGCAAGTTTCTGCCTGAGCAGGGTTTTCAGCCAAAGGGAGCTCTGTGTGTGCTCTTCGCCTTGCTGGTTCAACTTGACAAGGCTCAAGGTACACCCTGTAAATAAACTCCTTGGCACTTCACTTTTCATCTTTGGAGCATGCTACTCTTGAGTTGGACACTGTATGGTGCTAATGTGGATCCCCTTTCTTTCTGGAAATGTATGAGCTCCTATTTGCCTTCTCCTTCAGATCAATTAAGAAAAAATCCAACTTTTATAACTGTTTAATTTCAGGACCGCTGAAAGTGGATTAGGACTCCCAGTTCCATGGGAACCACTCAATAGTGGCTAATTGATATCTGTGTGCACCTTGGTGACCTTTAGAACAATCTAATTAAAGGGATGCAGAATTCCTCAGGAGACCCATCTCTGCAGGCTTACAGTGCACATTATCATCCTCCGGGCTCCTTTTAGGGGGGATCCTGTGACTTTTTAAAGACAAACCAAATAGGGATTCTAGGCTACTGCAAAAGAACAAAGTGATATGTAGGGATGAAGAAATGTTGCATATCCTGTAACATTGCTCTAACAACCTTACCAGTAGTCACTACTAAAATACCCTATTGTAAATGATATGCGAGCAGCCTTTAACCTAACAAACGAGAGGAGGGGGGGAAAAAAGATATTATTAGCAAGCATAAGATGAATCATGACTATATTTTCCTCAAAGTGGTGAAAACAATATCTATTTGTGTTCTACTTAAAAGAGATTTCAGCATGTGGGTACATTGGTTATTTATTTGCTGCAACTTGAGATAACCACTGTTAATTTATATGAGTATGAACAAACTTTGAGTAGTGCCCTTTGAGTTAATTGCAGGGAATATTTTTAAATTTTCATTTTAGAATTACTTGTGCCATTTTAGTTTCTCATCTCAGCTGTTCTTGATATTATTCATTATTCCTCGTCTTGTTACTGAATTACATTTCGTGAAGTAAGTGAGATTGCTGTGATTTGTGATGACATATGGTTTACTGAATTGCCATGATCTCCTGCTAAACTTGGCTGCTATTAGTTTAAGACTCTTGGACTTTTATAGGAATACTTCACTGACAGTGGATTGACTAGAAAAACAGTATATTTCATTTATATGACACAAATAGGAACTTCTCCATGCCCAGCCCAAAACCCACAGTCCATTTGCACTTAGTCTTAATCTTCTGACCAAATTCCAGTACTTACTGTATGCTGTGTGAAAGAAATGAGAACACCAGTTTACTTTTTGGGTGCATCACTGGAAAGAAAGGTACTGACAGTTGTTTGGGTGCCCTTTTATGAAACAGCTTTTTTTTCTGTTGTTTCTATTTTTTGTTTGTTTGTTTTGTTGCAGTTCTTGATGGGCTTTCTTAGCCTGAATGAGTCCAGGCTATAAACAGCTCATGTTGCTCTTGGTGTATGAAAAAATCACATGCAGAATTTTTGTCAAAATTTTTCAATTTTCCTCAAATATTTACATCAACCTGTCTTAAACTTAACACAGTGACCTCGTTTTTGGTAGCAAGGCAGAGATTTCTACCATTTCTCTGGCCTCTGAGGGGGAAGCAAATCCTATGTTCTGGGGTGGAAGGCATTATAATCCTGTTGGTTCAGACATCAAACTGCTTTGTCAAAGTGCTGTAGAGAAATACAAAGATGACAGTTCCTGTCCTGGGCAGCTGTTGCTTCAGTTATCTGATAGACTCTGATGGAGAAACACAATGAGGAGCTGTGGCAAGGCAGGGGTGAAGGCTGAGGAAACAGCAGAGACCACAGAGGTGAAAGCAATTGGAAGTGGGAACAGAAATTGTAGGTTGATCTCCCTAAGAAACTGCCAAAGTATAAATTGTCCCTGACAGTGCTTAGCTATTTCTTCTTGTGTTTGCTTGCCCTCCGAACAGCTGAGTGTTTACGGGTTCTGTTGGAGGCAGAAGTCCTAATTAAACCAGTGATATAAACCCCTCCAATTCTATGCTGATATGAATACACAGTGACCCACTTCAAAAAAATCAATTCCTATTTCATTAATTGCATTAAAACCAGAAGATTATGTTCTAAGGGTACCTAAGATCTGGATATTGGGCCATTTGATGACTTAATTAGGAATAGAAGTCAATGACAGTCAAACTTACTAGAGCTGATACACTCTAGTATTGACCTTTATTATGAATGCTTCATCTTCATGGTTAATATGTAAGAAACATTCATCCTTTAGGTACTGACACATTTAATGCAGATATATCTTATTCTAACTCTCTCTGTTCTAAGAAAGACTTTTTTTTTTTCCCCTTTTTGCCTGTGGTTTTGTTTAATTTTTTAGATAAAAATGTAGTTGCTATTTCTCCTGAGGTTGTTACAGATCTCTTGGAGCTTCTCTCATGGGACACCTTCTCTTGTGGAGATTAAAGAACAAAATCACTTCTGTCACGTTTGAGGATCATTGCAATATATAATTTTGTGCGTGTTGTGCTATTTAAATGACTGATGGAAATCAATTACATGAAAGTATAAATTGCTTTTTAAGTAGATTAGAATAATAAGATAGGAGTTACTTTATTCAGGATGTATACCCAAGCTGCTTCTTGATGTTTAATGGCTCAAATTCTCATAACCAGAGGCATTAGTATTACATGTTGTAGCACTATCCACACTGCTGAACTGCAGCTCCTGGAGTCAGAAATCCTATACATTAAAAAGAAACCAACAGATGGCATTTTATAAGCCTCATGCTTCATTGTCCTATAAATAGAGATTATCAAATGCATAATGAGCATCCAGCAAGAATAATATTCCTTCTCTTTTAACTACTTTATTAATCATAAGCAAGCAACTAATACCCTTTTTGCCTCTTGCTGGCAGTTCTGTACGTAATATATCTGATGTTATTATCATAAGACTGTGCTCATCCGTGAGTTAACATTTCAACTGGGACAGAGAGAACACAAGTAGCACCCACTTTTTTTTGTCTTTTGCTATCCATGTTCCTGTAATGTGCATACACTGGTATTATGATTTTATTGTCATTTTCATTAAGGATGGATTTCAAATGGTTAGAAACTGGATTTTTTTTTTTTTTTTACTAGAAGGGAGGGTGGTAACTGGCAATTAGGTATAGCATAAGTCTTAGTTGAAATGAAGTGAAAGAAATTGCTTTTGAAATAATAATAATAATGCCTGGTAGACAGAGATTGCTTATGGATGGTGTAACCAGCAGGAGAAATGTCAAAAGATGGTTATGGGAGCATTTGGAATGTAGAAAAATCAATCTAAAAGGGTGTTACATAAAAACTGTGCCTTTTATCATGATGGTGCCTTAAGACTGTTATCCTGTACCTGTGATTATGAGCTTCTTTCTGTTGTAAAATTGCTCTACCTTCTCTCATATAACTCCCTTAATGTTATTTACTGTCTTCTGTAGAAGGAAAGCAATGTGCTGCTTTTAGTCATGTAAGAAGTAATGAACTAAACCATCTTGTTAAAAGAAAATAGATCAGCAAATCAAAAGTGTGCTTTGGAGCAGAGAAGGTATTACACAGGAAAGAATCCTCTTTATTTTGTACATCTCCTTTCATTACACATTCTGAGCCCTGTCAGCTTATTTAAGGCCTTGTTGGTGCTGTATCCATGAAGAGGTTTTCGTTTTGCATCAGCAGTTCCTAGTGATTCCTTGGCAAAGGTTAATCTCTCCCTAGATTACAGGTCATCTGAGACTTCCTCAACTCTCAAGAAGGGACATGGTCCTTACCAGCATTTATTTTGATTTATGATGTTCTGGGGTTGATATGTACACACAGAGAATCATACTTATTTTGAATATTTCTTTATTTTATTTTAGAAAATACATGTTTTGTGAGGAAAATTTCTTGCAAACATACAAATGCAAGCTTTTCTTTAAATTAATTGTTTTGCAGTTTTTGTCAGCAGATAATGTCATGAAAGGAACAAAACTGCCACTTTGTCTTAATAAGGAGTGAGACCAGTAGCCTGATAATAGTTTCATTAATGGCTATTCATCTGTTAGTAGAAATGCACAAAGAATGACCACAGAGCTGTGATTTGGGCCTGTGGCCATGAGTGGCTTTTTCTGGGTGGAACTTGAGCTTACACTACAGTGTTTTTGGTGCAGCCCCTCCACTGCCCTGAGAGCTGAGTTGGCTCCTCCAGGTCCCTCCTTCAAGCCAGAGGCTGTGCTGTGGCCATAGAGGACTGTGTAAATCCAACCAGGGCCCAGGGGTTGGAAAAGGAGTCCAAAGCCTGGGCTATCCCTGGAATGAGCCCACACACAGTTCTTCTGCAGTCAACCAGTTTGCTGCCCTTGTCTATGAGTGTGATTACTAAATCATAAACAAAGGATTGGTTTTTATATTCCTGGTGTCTTTTTAGAACAAGGAAATATAAAAAGCTGGATTCCATTCTAATTTACATATCCTTATCAAAGTACTAGAGGCAGCCATACTTTTTGCAAGGATAATCTTGATAAACTTTTCACTGGTGGGGAAAATGAAAAAGACCTGGAGAGGTGAAAATCTGAGCTACTTAGACTGAGGTCAGACCCATTCTTGGCCATTTGGCTTTGTTTCCCCACCTATGCTTTATTGTCTCTTAAAATCTGAAACAGCATCCTGAGCTGCTGCACGTGCTGCTTGCCAGGATGGTTTGTGAACTGCAGAGCAGAGAAGGCAGTGCTGGCTGTGGCCTTGTGCTGAAAGGGACTTCTCTCCCTTTAAACCTTCTCTCTCTAGCATTAATCCAAGGCAATTAATTATTTTTACTGTGAGCTAGAAAGCTTATTTTTCTTGTGAGCTGATTTGGTTATCAGTAGCTGTATTAATTTAGTGATCTGATTCCTTGAACCTATTGCTTTAATTGTAACTGTTCACTCAATTTTTTTCATTGCATTATTCCATCTTTAGTTTAGTAAAACTGTACAGTGAATAAGCTTAGAACAACTATAGTTATTTAAATGGTTTTTTCTTGTTCAGCCTTGAAATCAAATTCATAATTGCACAGTTCAGATTTATTCCACTACATTGCAGCAAGATGAGCTCAAGGTTACAGAAACCAACAGATGAGAAATTTGCTTGCGTCTTGTTTTTGTTTCGCCACCAGTGTTCAAGAGTCCCTTGTAGACTCCGTCAGTATTTTGAATTTGTTTCTCCTCTATAAGCAATATAAAGTCTGATTGTGTGCTAATGGAAAATCGTTTGAGCTGCTGTGTTGCCACCTTCATCAACAGAAGGGTGTTTTTATCCTGTGCACACAAATTCAAATGATTCACTCCTAACTGCCCAGAGTGAGAACTTCCGCTCCAGCATTTAGAAGTCTAAATAGAAGAAATAATTCACTCTTCTTTTAAAGTGCATCCTCTGAGGCCATATTAGCTAAAGCACAATCAAATATGGAGCCCAAGACTGATGGAATTGAACTGCTGCCACTGGGGGACAGAGATGCTGCCAACCTGTGCCTGTGTACCTGGCTAGCAGATGGCATGCAGGAACCACTCTCTTAAAATCAGCAGGGAACGGGGTGGGTTGCAGTTTCTGCCTACTTAACACCGTTTGACAAACCAGGGATTGTTCTCCATCTAGTGGCAGTTGGCCCTGTGGTTGGCCTACAGAGCCAGGGTTTGGAGCCTGGAAACTTCTGAACTTGTGGTTTTTGTTAGTAACAATCTAGATGAATATGAGTGCATGAGTGGTGGATTATCTGTGACTCTGAAGAACATGTCAGATCTTTATCATTGCTCCTGTGGTTTTGTAATCAGGCAATGATGTGGCTGGGTGGGCAAAAAGAAAACCTGATGGAGGGCTTTGGCTTCTGGTGCCAGAAATGCTTCTGCTGAAAACAATACTGAGCCCAGATTATAATTCAAAATTAATCTCAGATTGAGAGACAAAATCCATGCATCCATATCCACTTTCACTTTGAACAGAGAAAAGGAAAATTCTATATTATTAACATATATCAGGCATTGCCAAAATTTTGTTGAACTGAGTGTCTTAAGCATGCTGGACTGAAAAGAAAAAACATGAGTAGGAAACGATATCTTTTGAGTCAAGTATTGCACCTAGCAATTACATATGCTTGTCAGGTAAGGGAAACAAAGTTATGGCATTTGTATTCCTAAATGGAGGAGAGGGCAAATAACTGTGAATGGATAAAGTGCACAAAGAACCAGGGTTTTGCAGGGATATGTCTTGTTATAATTGTTCCTTTCTTTAACAGCTCTTCAGTGTGGAATTAGAGGGAGGTGAAGTTCACTAAGGGGTGCCTGTAATGTATTTATTAAGACGCTTCTTTTATGTGTATAGGGCAAAGGTGATCAGTCGCTAGTTTGCAGCTAGTCCAAGCTTTCAAAAGAAATCCAAGTAGATGCAAAGACTGGCAGGAGTAGGGGAGTGACTGAAGCAAAACTGTCCAGTTGCTCTCCATGGTATAGCAGTGCTGAGAGCAGCTGCATTCTGCTGGGTGAGGTAAGGACCCTTGGCAGTGAAACAAGGAACCTGTGCAGAAGTGACAATTTCACTATGGTGATGCCAGGCCACTCTGGTTTTCTTCTCTTGTTGCATGGAAATTTTGACTTTGCCCAATGCTGGGTGGGTGGGGGTGGGGGGGGAAGGGATGAAGTAATTCTGTTGTGTGCACTGTCCTAAATCAAAAGCAAGAGGTTTTTGGGGTTCATGAGAACTACTGTATTCGCTGCTGATTCTCCTGAGCCCCTTTCTGTAAGCCTGGTTAATTCAGTTGACAAAGAAGAAGGTAGTAGAGCAGTTATTTTAAAGAGCAGGCTTTTATTAATTTATTTTGATTGGTTTGCACTTAATTAAGGGACATTGATGAATGCAGACTGGAAAGAGGCTTTGAGTAAACAATATGATGGCAAGTCCTGCTATGCCACCTGTTTCTCCTAAAGGCATTTTGCTTGGTGAATTGTGGGAACTATGTCAAATCATTGAATAATGGATGCATCTTCACTTAGTGTTTCTACTGGGTTTCTTTAGATCCTGACTGTAAATCTGCTGCTTGAGAGGGAGACCTATGTCTTAATAAGCCCAAGTAGGTGGTGAGGTCAAATATCTCTGGTCAAAACAGGGAGAAGGGTAAAATATAATTTATTCATAATGGTAAGTCCATCAAAATGTTAAATGCTTAACAATTTAGAGATAGTATTCCAAACAAGGCTCAGAATCTTGTTTTATTGTAATACATGACACAAAGATCACTCTGTACCTGTGATTTTTGTATTTTGGTGCTTGTAAGTCCTGAGCAAAACAAGGAGCTTGTGGTATGAAGGGAAAAGATGGGCTACTCTTGTATTTTCACCATGTGCTGCATGAGGAAATGGATGTTTAGCTACTTGGGCAACAGGTTTTGTGGATCTACAGGTAGACCATCAGAGGTGATGGCACTGATGCACTTCCCTGCATTCCTGCAGGAGAAAGGCAGAAGTGGAAAAGCATGGGCATTGTTAAAAACAACCCACTTTGCAAACTGGGATTAAGCTGGCAAACCAGTAAGATAGCTAGGAGGTTTTTACCAGCTTGAGAAAACAAAAGCACAATCTGCGAAGAAATCTTGGAGAGGTATTTCAAGGTTAGGTGTGGAATAGGGCAGGAACTACCCCATGGAAACTGGTCAAGCAATGATACAGTGTTGATAAATCTGGAGGGCTGCTTGAGAGCATGAAAATCTGTAATGATTGCATACGCTCAAGTATGTAATTTAAAATGTAGGTGTAAGGATATATTTTGGGTTTGAGGTTGGTTGTTTGGTTTTTTGTTTTTTTTTTCCTTGCCCCCTTACCCTGCATAATTTATTTAATGTAAAGTGTTGTTCCAAGAGTGCTTCGCTTGCTTGCTTGTGGACTCTTGGATGACTTGGAGCAGTACATGAAGAAGCTTCCTTTATTTCCAGGGAACAGAAATCCCTACCTTACTATACTCTGAAAGGTCAAATTCAATTTAATAAGTTTATCTCTCTGGAAAACAAGCATCTTTTTTTAGCTAGTGAGGAGAAAAAAGATTTTACATTTTGAAAACAATAATCTGAAACATATTATATTTGTGTAAGTGTGAAGTACTAAAAGCTTCTACTACTGAAACCATACTGGTGTAAATCCTCAGTACATGTTGAAGTCAGTAGCATTATTCCTAATTCTATTATATAGTCTCTGTAAAAAAAGGAGAGCTGCTGGGAAATGCAATTCAAATTTGGTCTTAAAGTGCTTATCTAAGGGCTGTATCCTGCCAGCATTTTAAAAATAAGACTTGTAATCAATGCCATTGCTTAAGAATCAATGTTGCCTGGTCTAGTCATGTGTGATAATACAGCACTGCAGCAAACAAAGCTATTTCCACTGCAGGCTTGCATTCAGCTGGATAGCATGTAGCTGTAGTAAAATATATTGCTGTACAGTGCAGCACAGTTTGGGCTGGGAGCAAGGTAAGAGTGTATTTAGTGATATTATGATGACATTGGAGAATGTGGGAACTTTAGAAACTGTTGGTCAGTGAAGTTTCATTAGGGTGCAGTGACAGGGACTGTGACTCACACATTGCTGGATGCTTAAAGTGGCGCCTGTTTTTTATCCTCCCTGCCCTTTTCATAAACCCTTTACTGCAATATCTCCAAGTTTTCAGAAGACTGGAAAAAATGTTTGGGCTTTTTTATACCCTTTCTCAGAACTGTTGAGTCAAGTATATGGAGTAATAGCTTTAAGCTCACTTTGAATAAGAATCCGTAAAGAGAGGTCATTGTTTCCAGCGTTGTCAGGTGTTGTGTACCTGCAACCAAAGTATTCTGGACCTTTTCAACTAATTTGTATTTTTTTCTGTAGCTTAAACTTCTACACTGTGGCAATACCATCCCAATGGTGCTGTGTAGAATGCTGCAAAGTCAGGTGGTCCTGGGCTGCCTGTTTCCACTGGCCACGCTATAGACAACTGCACACGGATCTATGATACACTTAGGTTTTCAGCTGAGGCTGTGTAAATGGCAAGGGAGAGGTGTTGAAGGGATGAGGCACCACCAAGATGTGGCTTACGTGACTCAAACCATTGCAAGGGTTGTGAATGCCTGGGTGTGCTCATAGCAACAGTTTCTTTTCAGGGAGCAGCATAAAATGTCAACAGAAAATCAACCTGACATAAACAAACTTCTTGACACGGGAAACCTGGGTTAGAAAGCTGCTCTTGCACACAAACACCTTCTACAGCCAAAAGTAGAAAGGAAGCAGTGTGCTTGTCTTTTTTTCTTTTCTTCTCTCCCTCTTTCTCACCAGGCCATATGGAAATATTTCAAGGTGGTTTTTACTTTTTTTTTTCTTTCTCAAAAGAGGTGTATGTTCTTCCCCTGCTCCTTTTCCAACACCTAGTCATCAGGACACCCCTTTCTCATGTGGGAGACCTAGTTCAAGTGCTTACTCTAGCAGAACAGAAGAGATTACTTGAATGTAACTTAGAGGGGAGTATAACTAGCTTGTAGCTCTGGGTGGGTTCGTCTCTACAGCTTTTCTTGTCCATCTCAATATATGGTATTGTCCCCTATTTCACTTAACCCTCCTCACCATGGTTAAAAAATTGAAAGGAAAACAAATCATTAGACATCTGAAGTCCTGTCACTCAGGTCAGCAATGGAGCTTGGATACTGAAAATTTGCATCCAGATGCAGTTGAGTGGAATGGGTTCGTCTCAAATACCATAAAGAGCATTTTCTGTTTGAAATTACTTAAAATACGACAACTTTTCTCTAATCTCTAGGATCTACAAACTTGAAATTAAAATTACTTTTTTGACCTGCCAAAAATAAACATTCTGTGTTTCCCCTATACCTCCTAGAGAAGTAGGACAGCTGACTGAGTGCAGGAACTGAGGAAAGGAACTTGATGTTCTTGTTCACCCTTAAATTAAGAACTGAATACAATGTTCATGCAACAGTCCACTCAATTAGTCATGAAATGAATCGGTGACTGTGGTGGGAATGGAGCCCAGGAATCATGGCCCCTCTGCTCCAAAGGCTGGACTGCACTGTCTTTAAAAAGGTATCCCCTTCTTTGAGTAGGAAATTTAAGATATGCCATGACACTTTGCCCTACTCTTCGGCTTGATTTTTTTTCTTTCCTCTAAGGGACAAAAATACAACAACCAAAGGTTTTGGTAGAATAATGTTTTAGGTCAGCCATACAATGAGAAGATGGTGTTTCTGCAAAAGAAAAATCTTCATTTCGACCCTTCTTGGAAACATGACTATGAATTATGAACTCCATTACAGGGAATCTTTTCCTGAAGAGCACACAGATCCCTGGGAAAATATATTCTGTGTGACTGCCATTAATGCTGATGGGGTCACTGAGAAGCCAATTCTGCACCTTGTTTGTACTAATGGTTGCAGAAACACACTGGGAAACAAACAAATAAACTCCACCCCAAACAAGAAAACCCAAGCCACCAACTCCATGACACAGCATTGCAAGAAAAAAGAAAGGCCTTACCTACTGTTAGAAATGGCCCATTGTGAGACAGTCACTAAACATAATATGGTTTAGAATGGACTGCTGAGAAAGATCAGGGATTTTTTTAAGGTAAAATTACTTTTCCCTTAGAGTACTTTCCATTGTGAGGCTTTCAGAGGACTCTGCACGCACAAACTGCATCAGCATTTAGTGACGGCAAAGGATTGAATTAGTGCAGTTGAAAGGTCTCTATTCTTTGCCTGAGATGCAGAAAGGGCAGCGTTCAAGTTTCTGGCTTGTAGCAAAATATTTCTGCTTACATCACTTCTTGGTGGACTTTGCAGTGAAGCAGGAGTAAACACGAGAACAGTTACTGGGTCATGGCTGGAGGGCAGAACTTTTTAAATGTACGTTTCCAGACTTCTCTGGTTCTCTGCTTCGCCATGCAGCAGCATTGACTTTGCTGGTTTTGTTACTGTCTAGATGGGTAAAGTGCAAAGTAGCAGGATTGTGACTTCTCCAGAGTCTTCACCCAGCTGAGGGGAACTGCAGGTTAAATTCTAGTGGCTTTCTTTTTCCTTTGTCTGGCATAACCACCCTGCAGCTTCAATTGCCTCTAACAAAGCAAGGATGTATTTTTATAGTCAGGTGTTGGGAAGTTTTATAATAGTGGAAGTACTGGGATATGTATTCACAGTGAAGTATCTGTAAAACATAGGTGTCATTCTCTGCCTGTTACTTCCTGTGAGATTGGTCAGCGTGTATTTGTGGAGGCTGAACAAGGAATGACATCTGGGGCTTTTCCTGTTGTGATTTTTCCCTTTGGGATGTGCTTGTCTCTTTGGATTGCTGTGATGGCAGAGGACAGCTGTCCTAGCAATGTCTCATTATCTGTAATAGGCAGCTCATTGAACAGCTCATGAGACTGGACTGTGTGTACTATGTGGATGGATCAGTGAGGCATGCAAGATGTTTTTGAATGGAGTTCCCCTGGAGATGGTTTTATATTGGAGAATCTCGTAAATTGTTTTTTTCCCTTAGATGAATACCAGTGAAGCTAGTTCAGAGATTATCTTGTTATGGTTACTATTAAATTAGGAACAATTGACAAACACTTTTACTTGGAGAGCCTGCATTCTTATGCAACTGTACTGTAACAAAAGATGGCAACCATACCTACTGCAGCTATGGTTCTGATGATTTCTTTCACGATGTGCCTCATTCTTGTTATGGCAGCACAGAAGGACAGAGCCCTGGGCACAAGGCTCTGAGTGTGGCATTGCACAAGCCTTTCAGTTCACCTTCCTAGGATGTCCTGTGTTTCTAATTGCAATGCAGTTTTTGGAGCGTTACTCCAGCCGCCCTCTTGTCATAGCAAAACCCATTTGTACAGGTTTGATCCTATGTTCATTCAGACAACAGAAATGAGCCCAGCAATAACTTGTGATAGCTCAAAATCACCCCAGTGGTTTGCAAAGGTGGTAAGAGCTGTCTGAGATGTGCACAGAGTTGCATTTGTTGCCACAGAGTAGAACTGTGACTATGTGGCTGTCGCTTGAGTTGGGTTTATACCTCACATATTTCTGTTGAGATGTCATTCTTCTGTAAATCCAGTGGCACCTTGTGGAATAATGTGTCATGACTTATCCCCTACACAATAATAATGGAATATCACAGCAGCTTGGAATACTCTTAATATGCAAAATGTTTGCAAAGGGATTGGCCTTTTAGTGCTGACTGCTGTACCTAAACAAGGTACACCCACTGCAAAGTGTCAGCGCTCCCCCAGTTGCAAACGAGGAATGGCAGGGTTGAAAGGAGTGCTCTCATTTGTACTGGGCTTAGAAATATAGCTTGTTTGGAAGGAGGGGAAATCATAGGAGAAATAATTGTTATGAAAAACATAATCCAGGCCAAAGTTGTTGGGATTTTTTGTTTAGAAAAAAAAAACAACTTGAAGGAGAGGAGAAAAAAACCCACAGAAAATACCCAAAGAAAAGGTAATAAAGGCAATGCAACCTGAATTAAAACCAAACACAAGAATGTTTTGATGTGGCAGCTTTTCATCTTGCAGAGATGAAAATTCCAAACTGAAGTTGCAATTGTCTTTGCTGTGGTGGATACTTTTAGGTCTCATTGTACTTTGCATGTTACATATCAGATTTTATAGTATTTGAGACTTATTCTGTGCATTTTTCTGGTCTATTTTTGACTTCTGACTGTAGCCTTCTCTCTGGTTTTGGGGCCTATTTCAGTTGGTATACTTTACTGTATTCTGGTCTCTTGTCTTTTCCCCTCTCCCCCCCCCTTGGCTGGGACTGGATCCTTTTCTGCATTCAGAGCATTTGCTCTTGGATTTCACAAGAAATTTTGTAACTTGTCCAATTTACTGGGTTTAGAGATTTAATATTTTATATTACTATTTTTCTATCACTAAAATAGCACCCAGAGGCATCCCAGCTGAGGTCAAGACCTTGCTGTACAAACTAAAGTAGGAGGCAAGCCTGCTCCCAGGTGCGTGGAGGGCAACTGGTGTTTGGGTGCCTGCATAAATCGTGGGATTAATAGCTGCATATTTCTACAGGTTTTAGGCTAGGATGCCAAAGCACTTCTCACACACAAATAAATTTAGCCTCCTTTCCTCTATGAAAGTCAGAGACTTGGTTCTGCAGTAACACTTTCCCCCTCTCTAATTCCCACACATGTACTTGTTACTGACATATATATGACTCTGGTCAATATAGGTGCTTAACTTTTTAAAGAGCCTGTGTAAGTCACTAAGTGCATATTGATTTGAAGCAAATGTAAATTAGAATTAATTTTGACTTGCTAACGTAGTCAAATAAGGAACATTTCTATTGATCTCTGTCCCAGAAGCCAATTATCTGGATTAAGTGTTTTTATTACGTGAAATGCAGAGTATAGTATACATCATTCTGCATTGATCAGTGTGAAATTGCATATTTAAGACAAGGACTGTAAGTAAGAGTAGTTTACAAGTGATTTATTTTTAAAAAGCATATCTTGTTTTATTTACCCCCTGCTCTTCCCTGTTCGAATGCTGTGTTTGTAACTACCGCTGAATAGGAGGCTGTTGATGCATGTGGATCAACAGGGATTCTTGTTCATATCATTTCCATTTCAGCTTCCTTCCCTTTCACTCTGCTTCATCTATACTGTGTGTTCCCCCTCCCTTCTGTCTTCCCAGCCCCCTTATCCATATTTTCTACTCCTTAGTGTGTTGAGCAGTTCTTGCCGTGCTCTGCATGAAAAAAATGCTTTCTACATTGAATAAACACATTGCAGCGATCGCTCCTGCAAGCAAGCGCTGCTCAGCATCAGGAGCATTTATTAGTACAGGTGAGGGTTTGAAAAAGTGTGCTGAACACACATGACAGGGATGTGTAGCCAGTGCCAGGGGTACGGGCGCCGCCGGCCCCTTTGCGGCCGCTCTGCCGGGGCTCAGCAGGCGGCGGGGGCCGCTCCTTCCCCGCCGAGCCCCCAGCTCGCCGGTGCCATCTCGGGAGCAGGATGCGGCCACGGCGCGCTGTTACCAGGCTTGCGCTTCGAAGACGGCGACCTCCAGGAATCGCTCTTCCTCCCGTTATCCAAAGACTGACATTATCTGTATGTATCACTATAGCGGTCCGTGCCTCAGCCCCGCAGCAACTTAATAATCTTGGTAACATCCTGCTCTCAACTCATTTTCTTGGCAGTAGTTTTAATTACGTTTCGGGGCTCCTGAATGAATTTGTTTTCTCTGGATCCTCGGTATATTGAGACGCTTGTCACGTTTGGGTGCCTGCAATCACTGATGCGTTTGTTTTAGGGGATGAATTAGTCTTCTGAGCCTGAGCATGTCCAATTTATGAATTAGATTTCATTGAAAGCTAGAACAAAAAAAAAACAAAAAAAGGTTCTGCTGTACCACTTTTCTTCCCCACCACCTCGTCCCCAGCACGGGGATAAAAACCTTGCATTTCCATTTCTCTCCTCAAACACGGATCGTGTCCCGGGCTCGAGCGTGTGGAAGGAGGAAGGGGCATTCCCTCCTACTCCCGCTTCGGCGCGGTGCCTCCGCGCCGCCTCCCGTCGCTGAAGTTGGAGGAGCGGCAGCGGGCGCAGCCCCGCGCCCTTACCTGCGGGGGCGTCCCGCGGTGCCGGGCCGGGCGGGGGCTGCGGGAGGCCACGCAGCGCTGGCCACGCTCCGGGCAGCGGCTGCGGCCCCGCGGAACAGCCTGCGCCCGGCAACCGGGAGCTGCCCACCCGCCTCGCATCCCTGCGCTTGGAGCATCCTTTCCCTACCCCTTTCCTCGGGTGACATACATTATAGATAAAGATATATATATGTATATATATGTAATTCAGGCTCTCTGTAAATCCCTTCCATCGCGGGCAGCTGCCCGGCCGGGCGCTCCCCGCAGCGCTGCGCGCTCGCCCGGCGCGGCCCGTGCGCCCCGCTGCCCGCCCGCCGCGCCGTGCCCCGGCGGAACCGAGCGCCGAGGCTCCGCAGTCACGTGGCGCGGGGGGCGGGCGGCGGCGGCGGGGGGGCCGCTCCGCAGTTCGCGGTCTGCCGGCGCCCCGGCACACACCGAGCGCTGGAGGCTCCGCCGCGCCGCCTGCCAACCCGGGATCTACCTCCGTGATTTTCTAGCCCCGGTTTTTTTTTTTTGGTTTTTTTTTTTTTTTCCCTCCTCATCACCCGTTTCCCTCAATCTTGGATAATTCTTGGAGTGCTGGGGGATTTTGGGATTTTTTTCTAAGAGGGGGGTGTCTGGGCATCTCCCCCCCGCGCCCGCTGCCTTGGTCCACCTGCCCTTGCGCCTTTTTTTTTTTCTTTCCCCCTGTCTCTCCACCAAACCCGGGCTGATGTGCTGTGCGAGAGGCTGGAAATGGAAGTGTTGATGCTCTGGCTTTTCCCCTGGATATTTCAGTGCGTTTCAGTGCGGGCGGACTCCATCATCCACATTGGTAAGAGAGGGAGCGGGGGGGGGGGTTGGAGAGGGACGCGGTAGATAAATAAATATATAAAGGAAGCGTCTCGTTTAGCCGCGATAATGTCGCGGGCAGCGGTGGAACCCAACTTCGCGGAGAGACAGGAGGACGGATGCGAGGAAGGCAGCTGTATTCTGCCCGCGGCTGTAAAGTTAGGGCCGAAATGCCGCCTGTGCGCCGGGCAGGGGACCCGCCGGGGCCGCCGCTGCGGTCTCCCATGTGGCTGGGGAGTCTGTGCTTGGACCTGTTTGCGTGGAAAGGGTTTCATCCCCCCCACCCCCCGCCTCCTCGCCACCGAAAACAAACAACCGCCCCCATCACCCGAGCAGGAGAGAGGCATAATCTGAACGTGCTCCCAGGGAAAACTTTCGGGGAGATAATCCCCTGGTTTCCATCCCCTGCCGTAGCAGGTGTCAGCCAAGGCGGAATGCAGGGGGCGGAGGGGGGAACTTGGCTGGGAAAGGGTTAGGAAGGCGAGCTTTGCAGCGGCTCTGTGTGAGTGTGTGCGTGTGTGTGTGTGTCTATGCGCGCAACTGTTGTGGTTTGAATAAGATCTCATTAAAACCCCTGGGCAGCAAGAAGGCTGGATCAGTGGGAGGAAGAGAGGGATGAATAAGAGGCAAAGGAAAGGCTGATGTGAACTTTTATGGCTTCTGGGAGCAAGGCACGGTGATGTCCGCGGGAAGCCTGGCAAGCAAAATCGAGGCTCTGCAGTCACCTTTTGGCTGGTGTTGAAAGGTACCAGCAGGAACGAAAATGAGGATGTTTAGTGGCGGAGAGGGGGGAGAGAATCACTTGTAGAGGATGATAGAGGAGGAAACGGGAGTATGTCCGGGAAATGAAAAGCAGTAATTCCCACCAGGCTTTCGGGGAGAATGGGAGATCAGAAAAAGGAGGGGGCCAGGGTAGGAGCCATCCTGGCGAGGAGAGGCTCCACGGATACGGGAAGAAAGTCCCGTGTGGACCCGGGGCAAGAAAGGCGAGAAGGGGAGCAGCCCTGTAACAAGTTTCCCGGCACGGACGGCTCCGGGGCCGGTGGGAAGGAGGCTCCGGTCGTCGCCGCTCGCCTCCGGAGCCTGGGGGCGCAGCCAAGGCAGACAGCATTGCGGAGCCATTAAGGAGACGGGGTCAGCCCTGACCGCAGCGGGGGACTCCGGCCCAGGTGCAGTCCCTAGGGCAGGGCAGACCCGACCCCCCACGGCACCGGGGCCAGCGCCGCGGGGAGGAAAGGAGGCGGCAGGGCCGGGGTGGAAGGGTGGGTGAAGGAGCCTCCGCGGGTCTCTCTCTCATCCCCGCTTCTCTTTCGCCTGGACCGTGTCACCTCGGCTTCTCCCCGCACGAACTTCAGCCGGAGTGCTGTTTGCTAACTGAGTGCTGGGCAGGTGCGGGGAGCTGCTGTGTGCGGAGCTGGGATGCACACGGGCAGTGCACGGAGGCTCAAGCCACAGGCACGCACGGTGTGAATCAGCAGGACTTTTCCAGGCTGGGGAATAATGTTTTTTGCTTGTTTTGTTGCCAGCTCTAAAGATCTCCCAGCGCCGCGTAGAGCAGGGCACTAAGCCTGGCGTGGGCACACACACGCTCCGCGGAGAGGGATTTTATGTAACACACATCGCCAGATGTTTTCACGTTAACTGCATAAACAGGACAGTGAAATTAAAGCTTCCAGGTTACTGGACACAAATCCCGGCTTCACGTTCGTGTGTGCTTCTAAGCCTCAATAAAACCGCGGCCCGAAAGGCAGCATCCCAGGGACAGGCGAGCAGCGAGCAAAAAGTTGGTGGAGTTTCCAAACCTACTCCCTTTCCCGTCACTGGCGAAGCAAGTCCATCACCCCGCCGTGCCTCTGGTTCAGGGCTCCGTAATTGCCGGTGGAGCAGAAGTGACCGGGAGGAACGCTGCGCTGCCCCGTGCCCGGGACGAGGCCGCCCACGTGTGTGGCCCGGCCCCACCCGGTCCGTGCGAGCCGGCTTAAGCCCTGCACTGCCCAGAGGGGAGTGGGGGTCCTGGCCAAGCCCTCCTCACCCTCTGCCGCCTTCCTCCCCTCAGGTGCCATTTTCGAAGGCAATGCTGCCAAGGACGACGAAGTGTTCAAGCAGGCGGTGTCGGATCTGAACCTCAATGACGACATCCTCCAGAGCGAGAAAATCACTTACTCCATCAAGCTCATAGAGGCCAACAACCCCTTCCATGCGGTGCAGGAAGGTGAGCGCCTCGGTCGGCACCCACGGCGCGGGGGGTCGGGTACGCGGACGGGACGGGGCTGAGGGAGGATCGTCCCGTCCCATCGGCGGGGAGGGGCTGCCGGTGACAGCCCGGACCTGTCCTGGCGCTCGGCTGGAAACTTTTCTTCGGTCGGGGGTTGGCGCTGTCTTACAAGGAAAGGGGAGGGACGGCGCGGCGCGGTGCGGCGGCGGCGGCGGCGCCGTGCCCAGCCCAGGCGGGCCCGGCCGTGCGCGCAGGGTGCCCGGTCTGGGGCGGCAGCCGCGCTGCGCAGGGACGGCCGGACAGGGCAGGGCTGGGCAGCGCGGGGCATGGGGGGCTCCACAGCAATCCTGGCTCCCCCACTGCCGAGGGCAGGCAGGGCCACGCCGCACCGCTGTCCCCGTGCTGCCAGCAGGGCCACGCGTTGGGACAGGGCACGGGAAGGGTCCCGCCCGCAGGGAGGGAGGAGGTGATGCGGCACCGAGGGGCTGGGCAGGGGGTCTGACTCCGGCCGGAGCGGCCGCGGAAGGTGCGGGCACACACCGGCATCTCTCCCCGAGCATCCAGGGAGGCAGGGCCGGGGCGGCAGCGTGAGCGTGGAGCTCCCTCGGGGGGCCGGGCAGGGGGTGAGGGAGCCGGATGAAAGCCTTCCCAGAGTTTGCAAGATCTGAAAAGTAGCTCCGTTGGTAAATCATTCCAATTAGATTTAAATTTTTTTTTTCTTTTTGGCAAAAGGGAAACGTTTAAATTAATCAGCTTGCCTTTACAAATAAGACTTTAAAAAGATATTATTTGTGATTTAATGAAGCGAAGGTTAATTATGGCCTAGGTTATTTAAGAAGCTGTATTTTTCAGTAGTAATTATTCTAGAAACAGAAAGCTATTTATATACCCAGACTAGAATATTTAAAAAATGATTCATCACCAGCCTTACCCTTAGTTTTACAGAGCACAGCGAATCTTTCCCGGTATGAAGATTTGCATTAATCCATATGTATTTATGTCTAAGTTGTGTACATGTAAATTATGGCTACAAAATTATACGAAATGTTAATTTTCATGAACTCTGAGCAATTTCTTCTGCTCGCTCTTCTCCTCAGAGTAGGTGCTAGTTAATATTATCTGGAGAAACAGCAATATATCTATTTCCAAGGGCTTCATCCCATTGACAGTAAGATTCCTTCAGCTGCTCTGAAAACTTAGCAAGGTGCTATGAAAAAAAATCTTTATTAAAATGGGAAGAAGGGGACTTGAAAGCAAAACTCCACCCACATATTCAAATACCAGAGGAAACTAAAAATCTCTAAATACTGGTGGGTTGATTTATTGGCAAAGAATAACTGAACAATTGGATCTTCTTACATTTGCAAAAACTCAGTGTCCTATATTGGAGCTTATTCATATTCATGGAAGTGACAGTAGTTGGCTGGCTGAACAATAGCTTTCAACAATGTCTCTTCTCAGAAGTAAAACTGTATGAAACCATTTTGAATGCCTGGCGATCTGAGCTGGCAGTCTGGTGGATGGGGTCCCTTTGCTCAGTTTTGTTAAAAGCAGGAAAGCATGACCTCATGGAGGATTCTTCTTGGTCTAGTAATACTTTTTAAAAATTGAGTTATTTGCTAACCTCGAAGGTTGGGGTTGCATTTATGAAGACTATGATGAAAATAAATTATCTCTGTTGAATTTTCATGCTGCATCCACAGAAAAGGGCCTGGTCAGATTTTCAGCCATTTTGTTACAGGTACTTTGTGCTACCTGAATATATGTAAATAAAGATGTTTTCTACTGTCCCTTCCAAGATGCTCTTTGACTGCCCATTGCAGTTTGAATTGCTCTTTGATGAACTGATAGCATGCTGGAGAATTAAGTGGTTGATGATTCTTCACTATTCCAAAAAGAACTTGTTCTCTATCGCTGCTTCCTTAAGGCACATCAAGATGTTTTCTTTTGGGAGTATTGTGGAATGATCCTTTATGCAAGTAAAAGCTTGCCACAATGGGAGGCCTAAGAAAAATGTCTGACTCTGCTCAATTTCCTAGCTTGCTTTGTTGGTTCAGGACAGGTCTTTTTTTTTTTTTTAATTTAAGATTTAATTTCCTACCTTTGAAATTGTCATCCATGTGGGCAGAATAATCCATGGGGTGTACAAGTTGCTGGTCTGTTCTTACTGTGTCTCATTGACCAGTGTTACTTGATGTTGTTCTGATTATTCAAAATCTCATTGTATCTCACTGTTTGGATGTCCTGCTCATTTTTGGCAAAATATGGCATGTAGTAGTCAGAACAACCTGGAGCAAATCCACTGCCCAGACTGCTCACAGAATCTTGCTGCCACTACATAAAACGCCCTGACATCCACATTATTCTTCTGCAGCATCTTTCCAAGCAGTGGCATGGAAATCAATGTTGCAAGCCTTAGCTTCACAGGGATGGAACTTTTTTTACAAGTGAAAACCAATTTGGAATAAAAATAGACCATTGTCTATCACCACCAGTATAGTTCACGCAAGGAAACCAATCAAATACTGTTTTTATTTGCAGTGTGTTTTGCACAGTCCTGTAAGATGACATTGTAAATTATCCTTAAGTCCTTTTAAAAGAGAACTTTAAAGTGACCTTCATTTCAATGATATTGTACTGGTAGAATTACAGAAAGTTGTCATTCCACATAACAACGTCTATTACACAATGATGAAACTTCAATTACTGACAGAGATGGTTCTAGCATATGTTTGTCCTGGCATTTACTGTGCAGTTAGAGAACATCTGCATGAGTAGGAAGCACAGAAGAGTAGTACCAGCAGGGTTTTCTTAGAGGAGCAATGCATTCACAGAACTGAAAGCCAAACAAAAGATACCTTGCTTTTCATTCAGAGTAGTTTTCAGTGCTGGATGTGCAGAGACGTATTGCTAGATTTTGGGGAAAAATAAAAAAAACTCTAGGGACTTTGCTCTAGTGAGATAAGGGAGCTATAGTTATAGTCTCTGGTGACTGAAATTGGTAAATAAAATTCAGAGATACTTTTTCTTCAAAGACTTGGTGGACACTCATGCTAATGGTTGTGTCAGGTACCAGAGAACTGCGATTAATAAAAAGTATAAATTTTGTTTCCTTCTTTGTCTTTCATTTCAATGTATATTGCATAAACAAGATCCTGTTGTGCCGACGAGTAATGAGATTGTTTATAGAATGAGCTTGATGGGACCAAAACAAAGTGCAGCAAATGGGTGCAAGGAACTCCAGTGGCAGGGGATGACACAGTCAAGAATGAACGGACCCTGGTGTATGCATAAAATAGGCCCGTTTTGTCTGCCCTTGCAAGCAGTCATTGCATTTGGTAGAATATTGCTTTTATGTATGTGGCAATTACTTGAGGGAAAAATTGTTTTTCACTGACTGTTATGGGAGGAAATATACATGGGGAATCATTGTTCTTTTCATGTGATTTAGAGAAATAAGCTCAAACCACAAACGTAAAGTTAAACTAGATTCTTGCTTCCAAAAGAGTTACGTGCTCAGTTTCAGTTAAGTGATTGCAGTGTGAGCTTGTTTTTGTGTGGCCTGTATTTAAACTAGTGCTGTAGTAACCTTTTTGTGATTCAAGGATTCAGATAAGCTCAAAGCTACTTTTTAAGCTTTCTGTTCAAATTGAGATTTCTGAGCCTGTCACTGGCGCTCAGAAGGGACTGCGTGCATGACATATGGGTGGCAAGCAGGTTTGTGGATGGGCTTGAAAATGTGATGGCATGTTTAAACTAAAAAAACCCAAACAAAACTGACCCAAACTAAGTTTTTAAAATGTTGTTTTCAAAGCATTGTTGCTTTCATAGTTAGCTGTAGGTCAAAACTGGGACATGAGAAAGCTAATACTTGCCATTTGTAGCACCCTTAGGAGAAGGGATCCAAAGGAGCTTGTTAGTGGGAAACTGCAAAACTTTAAACCCCTTTTTCTCAGTTGATGATGCTTACACATCTATGGAGCTTTCCTGGAGCTGAAACTTGCTGTTCTCTCTGCATAGCAATTTCAAATGAATTGTTTCTAATTTGAGAGGCCTTGTATGTGTGCTTGTTGTTGTTAAAATGCTGTCAGTTCTGGAAACCAGAACAAATTTGGAAAATCAGAATGTGATTTGAGAGCAAGAATGGTGTTCCATAAATGGATTTATTGTCAGTCCCATACACACTGCTGTGGTTTCAGAGCAACTCAGAGCTGCTGAGTTTTTGGGTGTCTGTGCTGTATGCCATTGAGCGAATGTGATCTGTTATCATAGTCTGTAGCACTTGGTAATGATATGTACTTGACATAAAATAGAATAGACAGAATAGACTATTGGAAGTGACCTACAACAATATCTAGTCTAGATGCCTGAATAATTCAAGGCAGACCAAAAGTTCAAGTGTGTTGTTAAGAGCAATGTCCAAATGCCTCAACCACTGACAGGCTTGTGGCATCAAGCACCTCTCTGGAAAGGCTGTTCCAGTGTCTGACCACCCTTGCAGTAAGGAAATGTTTCCTCATGTCCAGTTGAAAGCTTCCATGACACAGCTTTGAGCCATTCCCACACATCACGTCACTGGATCTCAGGGAGAATAGATCAGCACATGGCTCTTGATCTCTCTTGTCTCAGCACATATATTTAATGTTACAACCACAGTTGCTTTCTACAGTTTTATTTGTTGAGAAGGTGTAAGCTGATCAAATAAGATGAAATACAGATCTGGAGAACCAGACTCAGCAGCTCCATTGCTATTTACATTTATTTGTGAAATACTGCATGTACAAATTAATAGGGATTTTTATTATTATCATTATTTAATTTTTTTAATTAAAAAAAAAATAACCCCAAACCCGAAAACTTTATCAATTTGACTCTGGCTTGGGGAATTGGGTGCATAGGTAGGATCTATAGGCTGTACCTAGATTTTTAAAGTAAAACATTAGAAAAAAATCTCATCTGCCAGAATTGCAAAGGATTGGTTTATATCGATGTACTGTCAGTTTTTCTCCAGTGTTTTCTCTTGAGTCTTTCACTGTCAAGTAACTTTTTACCTTTATCTACTCTTCTTCCATGCTTGAACACAGATTTCAGACTCTTTTCATTGGGGTGTAAGGTCTTGTTTGGAAGTTTTGACAGGTGCACTCCTAACTCTCTGGAAAGCAAATACTGTTACCAACCTTTTTCCTCAGTTTAATACCAACTTTCAACAGCTTTTAAAAGCCAACCAGAAAGCGTAGGTAGAGGTTCCCACCTGTGGTCAGAGAGGCCTTGCTGTGCAATGACATGTTTTTTTCTGCTGTTTCTCTGCATTTAAAAGCTGTTGCTCAGTGGGGTGAATGGGTTTAACAGTTTTACCTCCTTGGGCCCTCTGAGGTCAGACCTCGACTTGTTAAGAACTGCCACAGTGAAGACATCTGTGACACTGTCATCTCATTGTGCTTGTGTTTTTATGCTCCACAGTTGTATGTCTTGGTGTAATATAAACAAGAGTGTTTTCAGAGCTAATGCAAACAGCAAATTAAAATGGCCATCTCCTGATATTCTTGTGCTTTTGATATGTTGAAAGCAGGGATGTGCAGTAGGAAGGGAAGGAGTTGATTGCCCATGAGGGAGTCCCTTTGGTGCTGAGGATGAAGGCAGGCTACAATCTATGGATCAATATCTATATCCCCTTTTGTTTTGTTGGTTCATCCCTCTTGCTGTTTGTTACTTGGTAGCCAACAGCTGTTCTGTTCTGGTCACAGTTCAACTGTGGGTGCAGAATATTTGGTACTTCTGGGAGGCAGTCCCGCTCCAGCATGCCCCTGGTGTAGTTATGGTGTTTTTACAGGCTCTACCAGGGTTAGTTCCACCCCAGCCATGTGCTTTGCCTTTGCAGAGGCCCCTGTCAGTTCTTGCTGGGGCTGGGCTGCCCAGAGCTTGGTGTGACACAGTGTCACACACCGGTGCTGCAGGCACTCAGGGGAGCAAGGACGTGTCACAGCTGAGCATCCCCAGGGAGCAAGAGGCTTTCTGTGGAAAAGAAAGTGTACCTGCAGTGTAGATGGGACCTGATTGGAGCACCTGGTCCTGCCCCAGCTTGGTGGAGTCTGGGGGTGGAGAGGAGGCCACAAGAGGCAGCTCAGTCCCTGCTTGCTGTAGGATGACAGGGTATGCCTTATTATTTTCATGCTTTGCAGTTAAAAGTCTTACTTAGTTTGAAAGACTTTTTTTTTATTTGGTTGTTTTTTGTTTTTTTTTTTTTTACTTCCTCCATCTGCAGAGCAAGTTAAGTGCATTTCTTCTTTCTTCTAATTGCAGACTTGCTAATACTATTATTTCCATGTAAGGTGTGGGTGACCCATCTATTTTGAGGGTCTCATGTAGAAAATTAGCTGCAGGTTAGGCTACAGTTCTTTTTCAGTATGTAATGGTCTTTCCCACTGATCCTGCTGCTGATCTTGCTCATTTACCAAGGAGCTGCAGTTGGGTTTCTTATTCTGGGATTTCATTATGGAAAATATGCTACTCATTAACTGGTATACTAGAAATTATCCCAAAAGAGCAAAAATAAGCAGTGTTCATATAAATGTTATAAGCAGTGTTCATATAAATGTTAGGGAGCATGTTTCGGGGTTAAAGATTTTCTTTGTGTTTTGCTTATTTATTATTTTTTAGAGAAAATAATTTTCTGAGTACTTTGTTTGTCTGTGGCAGCTGTTCTCAGTCATTAACATGGAGGAGGATCTGTAAAAGTGAAATGAGTACATGAAACCTCCTCAGCCTGATCTAGTTAAAATAATGGCTCAAGAACAGGATCCTGAACTGTGAAACAGAATCTGGATGTATGCATATACATGCTTGCCCATATACTCTGTACAAATAATTTAATTGCTAGACTTACTGTAATGTGTCCAGCAGGGAATATGCCTTGAGCCTTTCTGTGTTCAGAGTCTTCCAGCTACAGATGATTAGGGGATTGACTATCTAAGTATTACATTTTAAATTACATCTTTATACTTGCTGAATGAGATGAATTTAATATTTTGGTGTGATTTATCATGCTGAGGTTGAGCCATACAGTGAAAGTGGTTAAAGCTGCACGTTCTTTGAATAGAGAGGATGTCATGTTTATTAAAACTGTTTGTGGCTTACCACAGTTGTTTACTGGAAGGAAAACAAAACAAAGCCTCAAAGCCAAGTTATACAGCTATGATAGTGCCCGACTGTAAGACTACAGCACACCAAGACTGTAGCTGAAACAGTTACTCCAGATTTGACTTTTTGTTATTTCAGAGCAGCCAAAGTCTTTTTTTAGGCAAAAATCAAAATGTTTCTCATACTTTTATTCATAATAAATTTCCTCTGAGGGGAATTCCTGCTGTGTCTTTATTTGTCTCTGTCATCTTGTGCTTAGAGGTGTTTTTTTCAACTTGCCTCTCAGAAAAAAAATATTACTTAGATTGTTGGAATCATGCTGCTGTGAGTCTTGTAATTGTAGGAAATTTAACTTTTTTTTTTTTTTAACCTGCAAATGTGTGTGTTTTTCTGAAAGTGACCTGCTAGAATAAAATTGATCCACAGAACTCTTTTTTTTTTTTCTTGGCAAGAGATTTTTCCATAATTTTCAGTTATTTGAGTTGATGATTTTGAAAAATGGTTTACATGTTCAATTTCACATTTTGACACTTCCTTTATATTGATGCCATAGTACTTGCAGTGATTTTTCTTACACATGGAAATGCTGTGGCTTCTTTCCATTTGGAAACCTGTTGAAAGTGGTCAGGTTTGAGAGTGAGGAATGACATGTTTTATGCACAGGGCACATATGAGACTTCCTTACACAGAACTGTGTTGGCTCTGAGGTCGAAATCCTCGGTGTCATCCTGAGGATCCTTTCCATTTCACTCTTCACTGAGGAACGGGAGCAGCTGATGCTGATCCTTAGTGCACCTCTTTTCATATTAGGAATCTTGTCAAGGAAATGGAAGTGAGATTGTTAAGTAGTATAGAACATTTTGAGATACTCATTTTATATCATATGGAGATCTGTTATAATTTCAAAGGCAGATAATAATGATATGCTAATGTGCCAGGTTTTCTTTCATTTACACAACTTTCAGGCAATAAATATCTGAAATGAAAGCTATGTTGAAAGGCTTTCTTTTATGTTTTTCCTAATAGCTTGCATTTACTTATAATTTGGGGGCTTGATTGCTGTGTTTGAAAAAGGGTTCAGGTTTGTGGGTTTGGAGTGCTTTTTATAATCTGAAAATTTTGCCTTATCAGGAAGAAGCTGTCTGCACTAACACAGCTTTTGTGAAGTTCCTTCATTCTGACCCTGTTGTGCCTGTCCATTTTCTCTCTTCTGCCTATTACATATTCATGTATGCAGTAAGAATACTGGAAAGCACTAACAGCCAGTCCTTAAAGGTAGAAAGAACCAAGAGGCATTAATTTCAAGTGTTGTTTGGCTGCATTAAAACACACAGCAGGGTTTCTGCTGCTTGACCTTACTGAGAACTATTCCCTTAGCAACCTTTCATAGAGGGAGTAAAAGGACAGTAAGAAAACAATTTCTCCCCCATATAGTCAACAGAATAATATCTAAGAAATTAATTTCTCTCATATAAACACATGAATCTCAAGCCAAAAACTCCTAGTGGGACCAGCGGCTCATGAAGTATCCTATTCCTCGGTCTAGTCATTTTATCCTCTGTTTTTTAATTTACTTATCTGGGTCTTAGAGATTTTAACTAGTAACATTGCTGATGGAATGCTTTCAATGTCCTCAAAATCTCATTGACAATCTGGTTTGTTCTTATTTAGAAATTGAATAAAAGGATTTTCCATAGAACTGAATCTTTGTAAAGTTAATGAGAATTGTCTTCGTTGGTGGGTAAATGACCCTATTTATGCCATTACATGATACTTAGGAAACACCAATTATTTGCTGCTTGATAGTACTTCCAATAGAGAAACTGTGTAATGATCTAGAGCATTTCCATAGCCCTTTATCTTCTTAACCTCTCTGCTCCTAAAGGTAAAACTTGGGATGGTGGAAGGAGGAGGTCACTTACAGGAGACAGAGTCTCTGTGTCTTTGTGCATTTAAATTGCACAAAAATTTAATTTTATATTGATTTAAAAAATGCTTCATAACTCCCACATAAATGATGTAAATTGAGCATTGTCTTGTGTAAAGTATTAGCTGCATTCTAATTGAAATGACTGATGATTTGCCCATTTTCTATCCTACTTGAAAATATTTTTGGAATGAGAAAAGTTATCTGCAAAGTTTAGAGAAAAGGAACTTAGGATGTGATGTCTGCAAGGGTCAAACCAGAGAGGGCTAGGATGTTGAAGTGCACAAAAAATAAAAGGGAGCAACCCAATTATCTGCCTGAAGTTTTTTTTTTTTTTTAAGTGAAACTTTCTCTTTTTTTTTTTTCTTTCCTTTCAGCTTGCTTTTGTGCTGAAGTTCATCAGTTACTGTGGAAGTAAAAGTGTTCTTGATATAGGTGGGACTTAGTGACCCAAACAGAAATAGAAAAAGCTTGTTCCTCCCCTGGTCTGAGCAACCTGTTTGCACAGTATGGGTCTGGTTTTTAAAGAGGCTGGAGAAGGGCAGGGGTGCCACATCTTAGACCAGTAATCATTTTGCAAATAATCAGCCTGTGCAAGGCATTTCACTTTCCAACAGGAGAAAAGGAGTTTTTGCTCACAGGATGAGATGGGGAAAGATACAGTGTAGCAGAAGCTGAGGCTGACAAACCTCAGCTTGTAGAAAGCCACTTGCCCAGGACAGCTGGACAGGAGCATGCCCATATCTGGGTTAAAGCATTGTGCAGTCCACATGAAAAGTAATCTCATGTTTCAGCACTACCTAACTTTTTTTTTTTTTTTTTTCCTTTAAAAAACCCTCTTTCTAAAGGCTTAATGCTTTGTTATGTGTTGAGGGCAGTTTACATTTTTGTGATCATGGTGTATCCTCTTTGCTTTTACACTGCTGTTTTGAAATATAATGTAACATCAGATGAAACTGAGAGTCACCTGGGCAATGTAATTAGGGATACCTGATTCTTTTAGAATCAAATCTGCAAGCCTGGTTCTCAAAAGTGTCTTTGAGTAAACTTCCTACTGTCTTTACTGTCGTTGAGTAGACTTTTTTTCAGTAACCCAGTATTTTTCTCAGGAAGTGTTTCTCTCTGTTGTCCATTTGGTTTCTTCTTAGTGTTTTATTGCCAAGTCAGGGACTGTAGAGTTATAGCTGGTATCTTTATGCCTGGGGTTCTTAACTAAAACTCCAGTTTCTCAAAAGCATCTAACTGAGGAGACTTTCCTGTCTGTGGTTGCACTTTCCAGAGCCACTTCATCACTTCTAGCCATGCCCCATTTTGTATGAACAGCAGGTCCATCATTTTACCTCCTGGAGAGGTCTGTAAATGTAAATTTTCTTTTCAAATTCTGATGTCTTTTTTACCTGTCTTCTCTTGTTTGGCATGCTCCCCCCATACTTCCCTCTTCCCTGCCACTGCTCAATGCAATAGAATTTATGAACACGCTTTTCATGATTTACTGGATTATTTTATTTCCGCTGCATTTTAATCATCGTGATGACATCTGTTGGCAGCAGTACACAGATGCTTTGTCAGGGTATATTCGAAGGTTTGTAAATGCTTACAATATCTGTGTGACAAAACTAAGGTTTTGTCTTTTTCATTTACATTACAAGAAGTGGGATTGCATTATGGAAATGAAAAGTGTCTCTGGAAGACTTAGTGCCTTTAAGTGACCAACAGGAGAAAACTCGTAGGTTTCATGTTGCTTCCTCTGAGTTACCTGCTGCAGTGAGCCTTGCATTACAGAATTAAGCCTCTCATCCTGCTTTCACTGATATGAAGGGTAATCTTCCTCTCTTTTAAAATATTTTTATTTTAGATTTTAACTTTTAACCTTTCCATTATAAGGAAATGGAGAACACACAGGGAAAAGAAGCCAGAGCCGCTACCTCAAGGCATCTCTATAGCTCTAAAGAATGGCATTATATCAGGAATGTAAAAAAGAAATTATAGCAGTGGTCAGTTGTATTTGCTATAGGGCATTCTGGCAATGCTAGTACCTAAATGGGAGTCAGACTAAAATGGTAGTTTGGTCAAAAAGCACTTCCTAAAACTTTTGTGAACTTGAGGCAGATTATGCATTGTTATAATTTCAAGGTGTTTTGTGTTTTCTTTCTTGTGTTAATTACATTCAAAGAGGTGTTGCACTTTTGCAGCTCAACATGAAGAAAATACTTGGTGGGTGTGCAAGAAATATCTTGTTGACCAAAGATGGGAGTTCATGTCCTGCATTTATGGTGGCACTGGGCCTCTAAACTGGATTTTGGTAATGCTGATAACAGGTCTTTGTTGTTGCTGGCCTGCAGGGAGACTGTTTGTAATCTGGAGTCTTGTCTCTTGCCTTGAGAAGTTGTGGGTGGTTGTGTTGAGTCAGTAGAAGTGGCACATCTAAAGGATGCTGTAAGAGGAAGGCTTGGAGCAGGATGTGTATCATGTTTTGGTTCTGAAATGTATTTTCTCAGAAGAATAAATGAATAAACTGGAGAAAATGTGCTTTAAAATGGTGCATTCTTTTGGGCTTTCAGGGGAGAAAAGCTTATAGTCTCTAACTTGTGACAGACTTACAATGTAGAAAGTTGTGGGGTTTTTTTCTTGTTTTTTTTTTTTTTTCTTCCAGAAATAGCAGTGCTAAATTGCCCAGGGGTGTAGTTTACCTCTGTATAAAACCTGTGCATGGAGTGTAAGTTAACTGTAAAATTCATACACTGTGAAATGTAGCAGAGGAGCCCAGAAAACTACTGAACAAGGCCCTGGAGAAAAATATGTATCTAACATACACACAACACTTTACCTGGCAAAATTCAACTTAAACTCAGTCATGAGGGGATCAAGGGACAGGCAGGAAAAGGTGTTAGCCTGGATTGCTCAGTTCACTTTCTGGGACAATTAGGGGAACTAATAAGGTAAAATTGCTCTGTCTGAGGTTGAAGAAGAAATAGAAGGAGTTTCTCAGAGTGCAGAACAACACAGCAACAGTTGGAAAGGCTCTGCTGGCCCCAGTGCCCCTGAGAAGTCCCTTAAGGCAAATTGAAGGCTCTGATCTGTTTGCCATTTAAATCTGTACCCAGCTACTTTGTTGGTGAGGTGAACCAGACTTAGGAAATACAAATAAATGTACAGATTTAAAAAGTTCTGTCATATCTCTGTCTCTTCAGGGCTACTTTGAATGTATAATTTGAAAATATCTTGTCAGATTATCACATTAACTGGGAAATAGTCATATATCCTAGGGCCTTTGGCAAATGCACTTTGAAGCTGAGAATTTTAAGAGGTGTATTTTCAAGATTTAGCGTGTTATTGCAGTGTTAATAAGTAGCTTGAGAGCTAAGGAAAAACTTATGATAGTGTTGATAAGATGGAAGCTCTCTGAGGAAGCTGGGCTGCAGCTCAGATAGACATGCATGAGGGAAAATGAAATTGCTCCTCAAAAAAGGTCTGTAGATGTGTAAACTTGGCAATTAAAAAAAAATAAAAATTCTGGTGATGTTACATATATGAAAAAAAAAAGATTGTTTTTTTTAGCTTTTGGTCAGAAAGTTTTCTACCAGGTATTACAAAATCATTTTCTTTATGAAAGCATACAGAGAGACAAATGAAGATGTAATTTGATCTTGGTCTCATAAATTCCAATTTTACAAAGTTCTGTGAGTTTCTTCATGAGAGGTTGTTAATATCAAGTGTGCCTGTGAACTTTCCAAAAATTCCAATTACTTTGCATCCATATTTGCAAATAATGGTTCATGTGGGAAAAGTTTGGCCATCAATGTGGTAGAGTGTTCACATGGCTTTAGAAAATTGTGCCTACAATTCAGTCATCTGAAATAATACTGAGATTGAAGTTAAGGGTGGGAAATATTCGCTGACAGGGCTGGCCTCAAGGCATTCTCTTTCCTTCCTAAATGCTGATAAAATTCAATGAAATGTTCTGAAGTATATTGATGGTTGTCTCAAGATGGCTTAAAAAAGTATTATGCCATTCTCCTCATAATTATAGTCTCTTTTTAATGAGATTTTACAGGAAACTAATTTTATCTCTTTTTCTATAGAAAAGTATTTATATAGAAAGTAAACTTGTTGAGACTATTAGTTATCTTGATATAGGGAAAGGTCAATTGATTTTCTGGATGCTGATCCTGGATTAAGTTTTAAATTGTGGAATTTTTACCTCTAACTCTGGTTGCTGGTGTATGAAAATAGTCAGGTGAGGAGAAATGGGAGTCCCAATGATTTTTCCAAGCTCTGATCTGTACAACACAGTTAGGAAGACAGACCTTTGTGACCTCTGTGTGTGTCCTTGGGATTGGAATTCCTCTTCCCAGTGCTCACAAAGTGTTATCAGATACTTCATGCCTGCTCCTGACACAAGAGGGGCCCGAAAAAGGACCTTCTTCCTCTTGAAAGATAGCTTAAGGTGCTTAGTAACTTTAGCTTCAGTCCTTATTTACTTTTCCTGCCTTCTCACTGCTGGCATCCTTTGATCACCGAAGTACCAGAGGAAGTGATGAGATATTTGATAAATTAGTCTGGTGCACCTCTTGCTTAATTCTGTTATTACTCTGCAGCATTTGCTTTATTCAGAACTGAGTTAAACAAGATGTGGGCTTGTGAAAAACTTTTTCGTCTTGGTGAGATAAGTGGGGAACAGCTGCTTAGTTCATTTTCACTCTCTGTGCTCTGTTGGATGTGATCCATCTCTCAGCTTTTTCTGAACTGTTTGACATAGAACAGTTGATATTGTTGGGGGTCAGTACAGCAGCCTGAATTTCATCTGCTCTGCTTTGAGTTGTGTTGTGGTTCTGGCCTTTGGCCTCTTACTGTTGACTTTGGTCTGGCTGTAGGCCAGTTCTTTTCAAGCTTTTCCCATTTCTGTACCTCTGGAAAACTTTCTGAGTGCATTGATCATTTCAGTCTACTGAAACTTGGTGATGTTGGTTTTCAGTTGTTTTTTTTTTTCTTCTTCTTAATTGCCTGGTTTGTTCTGTGACCCACAGTTTGAAACCAGTTGTAGAAAATAGTCCTTGCTGTTCTCAGGACCCATGTATTACTGACTTGTTTATTATATTTTCCTGGGATTGCAGAGAATTGCTATCAGTGATCCCAATGATCTTTCCAGCTTTGTCCCCCTGGCATGGAGCATAAATACAAAATTGTAGAAGGATTTAGGTTGGAACAGACCTTTAAGATTATTGAGCCCAACCATAAAATGACAGTCTGCTCAACGTCACTAACTTCATGCTTATGTTGATTTTCCTTAAAATAAATAATAATCTGTTAAATTTTTTTTTGTGGTACTGAGGATTTCTCTTATGATTAGCTGATTAAAAAGACTAGAAAAATTGACTGGCGTTCTTGAATGATAAGCCTTTATCTGGGAGTTGATAAGCATAGCAACAACCCCCTTGAGTTTGCCAGTCTTGTTTTCTGTAGGGAAATACAATGTGAAGGAGGAGAACCCTGTCTTTGGAGGTATAAGCCTCAGAAATATAAAATGAAGATAAGAATTCAGGATGTCTGACAACCATAAGCTCAGATATTGGCCTGTTTGCCAAGGATGACTGTTCCACTGTCATAATGCAGACTAGAATTCTTTAATAGCTGCACTTCAGTGCTTGTAAACTAGTGAGTGATTATTTCATCTTCTGTTTACATCATTCATCAAAGCAGTCTGGGCTGACAAGGCCTGGAAAACTCTCAAGGATTTGCTGCTGTTAATGCAGCGTACTACAATGGGACCTTTCTTGTACAACGATGTTGCTGAGTACTTTTAATACCACAGTCTCTATTGTCACTGACTCACTAAATCATAGGAGCTGCGTGTTCCTCCCCCTCTGCCTCATTTGAACCGATTGCAGCAAATTCCCTCTGTATCTTGCATGTGAACATTTGAAGTTGATTGTATTTGTTGCCATTGATAGCAAACAGTAGTTTGCTGCTTTTGTAAAAACTCAGACCATTTGCTTAAAATAGAAAATAGAGAGAATTAGCTCTGTGAGTATTTTGATGAATTGAACTGTTTTCAGAAGTATAAATAAATCATTGTATTTGATAATGTTTTACTGCTCTAATTTATTGAATTTAAATTAGGCGTTTCTTCAGTTCATAGCAGTTTAGTCTGAGAACCACAACTTTCTTTTTGTTCACAGAGATTTGAAAGCATAACTTTATAACCTTCAATAACCATGTGAACTTTTGCCTGGCTTGATTCTCAGCCATATTAGAGCTTAGGTTTTAGACCACACATAACCTCATGGCAACTCTTTGTTTCTAAATAGTGCAAATCACAGTTACTTTTTATAAGCAGGCTCAGAATTTGTGCACAAAAGGGCTTTCCAGGCCCATGTGTGTTTAGACCTGATCTGTGACTGCGGCAGTGTGCGTACAGTGAGCATGAACCACGTCCAGTCCTGGGGTAATTCTACCCTGTCTGTAGCAGAGCTTGACGCAGTCATGGGAGTCTCCTTTGGGGATGCATTTCTTTCTTTCCAGGTTAGCTTGGCTCTTCAACCTCAGTATGTGTCTTATACAAGAGAACAACTCAACTGGTTTGTTGCTTATGCTTATTGCAGTCACTTGAAGTCTTTTGCAGGTATTTCTGAAAAGTTACACCTCTTTAACTCAGATACAAGTGATCATCTCACAGGTGCCAGTGTGCCCAGATGTGCTGGCTGGAGACAACCAAGGCTCTGTCACTGGACTAACTGCTTCCAGCTGAGTCATGAGCCTCAGCAGGCTTGACTGACCTGTGAAGACTTGAAGTGGTTCGTTCTAAGATGAAGAACTGCAGTCTGATACATGCTGTTCAATATAGGCACAAAATAAAGAATATAGTGGGGGAAGTTATTTGTTGAAAATTGCTCCGTCAGCTCTACAAGAAATAGGCAATAAATTCGCTTGACTGTCTTCATTAAACCCCAAAACATCTGTTGCAACACTTTTTATGGTAACTGAAGTAGGTATTATGTCTGACTGTAAAAGTTATAGATAACATAGCTTTAAAAATTTATTGCCTGTTTTACTAGTCATTGACAAATAATTTCCAAAAGGAGGCTTTACAGGGTCTGATCTCTGGAGTTCAGAGATTTAGGGTTGATAGTATCTAGGTCTTTCAAGGAGAGTCTGATTGAAGATTTGCTGTCAGATGGTTTTCCAAGCTTGTAGCCAACTATTGCTAAGAAATGAGGAAGAGCTAGTGAAGTATGGCCAATGAGAGAAGGAAAACAGAAAAGTCCCTGCAGGGGTCTCCCAGGCCCTAATGTCAGCCATGCAGGTGAAACTTGGTATCCCATCTTAAAAATGTCTTTAAACTGTAACAAGAGAAAGGGTCTACTTAACCCAAATCACCACACTGCATTTAATAATTTACTGTAGCTTCAGGAAGTGAATCTGGAAACAAATATGTCAGGAGATAGGGCAGAGCTGGAGCTGCTGTTACTGGATAGTGTAAACTATACAGAAGAGTTCTGAGCCTACTTCTTTTAGTACACAAAAAATGTTACATGTAACACAGAACATATTCCATGGTGGATTAGAGATCCATCATTAGTTTTTGAGCACTTTCAGCAGCAAAATGTAAAAAAAGTTCTTTGAAAAGGCATGTAAGCAACTTTGCTCCTTTATCATACTTCTGAGAAAAATGTAAAACAGAAAATGCAAACAAAATTAACCCCCCTGTCTATAAATAATTGATTCAATGAGATTTGTGAAAGAGGGGTTGGAAAAGTCCCTTATTTCATCTTTTGTATTTTGAAAGCTGAATAGAGTGAAGCTTTTCTGTTATAGACTTCTTATTAAAAAATTATTCCTGCCTCAGAATGTATACCTTTTGGTGACACTGTTACCTCTGCTTATTCTCCTAAGCAAAATCCAAGGATGCCCTTGCTGTCAGTACTGATTCTTCTTGTGGTAAGGAATATTTTTGGTCTGAAAACTAGGTAGCTACTCAGTCTTGGTCAGTGTCAGTAGACACACAGAACCACTGCCTTCTATAATTTCTTCTGTTTCATATCATGAGAATATTTTGGAGAAACCCCTAAGTTTCCAGGGAACTGTTAATTCTTTAAGTGTACTTGGATATCTGACAAGAAAGCCTTATTGTAATTTAGAAGACTTTGAAGCAAATGGAATGACTTTGGCCTGAGAGCTTTGGTGGGCTTTGCTGTCCCTGTTGTTGATGGTCACTGGTGCCAGGGCTCACTGAGGCACACCTGGAGCTGTCCCAGTGCTGCTGATGTGGCTTCTGTGCAGGCACCCTGTCAGGGAGACGGGAAGGGAGGCACTAGAGGAGTGGTGTGGGTGGATCTGCTGCCCTCACAGCTGGCAGGGGCTGCTGAGCCTTGCACACAGACAGCCATGGGCGATACCCACTCCGACTCTGGGCCAGTTGCAGAAAGAACCTCACAAACTGTCCTTGGGACTCCTTGGTCTAATGAGGGAGCAGAATATGTTGGATTGCTCATGACTGATCATCTGGTCTCTCTGTCAAAACTTGTTACTGAAGTCTGTGTATGTGAGCAAAATTCCCTTTTAACTTCCATGAGAAAACTGCAAACTGAGGCAAGCAAGTCCCAAAATCTGGCATTTGAACCAATTAGTTGGCCTGTACTTTTCCCACTTTTCACATATATATATATGTATGTGTGTGTGTGTCTGCATATGTGTATATATATATATATATATATGTATACACACTATATACTGCTCAACATTAGGAAGATGATGTACACATTTCCTATAAGATACTTGTTTTATGCCAAACCCAGTCAGTCATTATAGCAGTGAAATCCTTGCAGTTAGGCTGACTGCAGCCCCCCCAGGACCTTGAACAGTACTTTCTTGAGAACTCTGGTATCTCCCTTGTAGGCCAGGCCTCTGCCAGGTTGGTTTTTAATGAGGTGACACAGCCATCAGCTGCTGAGGCACAAGGTCCCTGCAGCTCTTCCTGCACTTAACCTTGTGTTTGCATTGCACTGGAACTCTTCAGTCAGGTACCTACATGACCCTCTAGTGTCCTCATTTCTCACAGAACACTGAGCCCTCCTTTCACTCCTTTCACTCTCCCCAAGCTTTAACACTACTTGAATCCCAGTAAGAAGTTCTGTGATGCCTAACAATGTATGTCTGGTGACTGGCTGTAAACTTGCTGTAAAGCTCCTGATGATTTGGTGCAACAGAAAGAAGGCATATTTCCATTGGAAGTACTTTTGTTCTTTCCATTTGTTCAGCCAAATGCTTCAGAAATAGCTCTGGTGGTTGGGTTTACCTCTGCAAACCTGGGGTTTTTGATACTGAACAATTTCTGTTCAAAAATTACTAATTAGCTGGAGGCTCAGGATAAAACAAGGAAGTGTCAAATATGGTAAGAATCTCTAGGGAGGTTGCTGTGTACCTGCCCTGTGTGTTTGATTAGGGAACACTTCTAAAGCATAGGAAAGAGAGAAGCTGTCATTCTTGCCTCTAATGGGAGGCTTTAGAGATGGAGCTGTTAACTGCTCTAGAGACAGCACTGTGGATTTCCCTTTTGAAAGTGTCTTGAGAGATAATTTTCCTTCCCCAGATCACTGGTGACATGAAGGGCTCAAAAGCATGTGTCTGACTTACAGCCCCTCAAAGTCTTCTTATCCAGAGGAAATCTTCCCTGGAGTCTCCATAAAGATACTTGAAAAGAAAAGGAGATCACTGCTTGCACAGGGCCATAAGATCTCATAAAAAGGAAAAGCTTTGCACAGTAGAGGATTTTTCTTTTTTTCATATACCCCCAAATGACTGAAATCACTAAAAGAAACCCCAAACCATAGCCTATGGCACAGCAATGGAGAGGACTTGGGTTAGGCTAAGTTTTTAGCTTTATATAAACCTTCTTTGTGCTTTATATAATAGCTGCGTGTCACTGTGAAGGACTCAAAAATGGCTTTCATCAAGAGGTATTTACATGAACACTGAAAGACAAGGTGATACTAGTACAGACTTGTTTCACATGTAGTCTTTGTCATTTCAGCAATGGCAAAATTTCTTATAGCCTAAATGTTTCAAAAAGGCAGATAGGTACATGTAAATGGTTCTTCAGAATGTTTATAAGTTTTGGGCTTGTAAATTGGAGTTTAAGTCTCAGTTCTTATATGAAAAAAAATTTAGTCACTTTCCAGTAAATCAGAAATATTTTATTGCCTATCACTGTATAGATTCTGATATGGTTGCCCTCTAATAATATAATCTTTCTGCTCTACCTACTTGTAACAAGCATTTTGAGAATTAATTAACAAGTCCTGATTAGAATATTCAGCACACTCTTAAGCATTATATTCCAAGAGATCTTGCCTTCAAGTGCTTTTCTTTTCCCTATATGTACTAGGATGAAAGGTCAGGAAAGAGAGTTGCAGTGTGTGACACCAGGGATGTGTGTTCAGATGGTGGGTTGAGGTTTGGCTGCCACACCACTTGTGAGTCTCTGAAATTGCTGTTTCTATTGCCTTTTGATGGTTTTGCACTGATAGTTTTCTGAGCATAACTGTCCCTTCTATACTGGTGTCAGACTTTGAAGCTGAAAGAGAAGTTAATAGCATGATTTGTGAGAAAACTGGCAAGGTCCTGTCAAATCTGCAGACACCTGGTTGCCTGTTGAGAGAATATTTTCATCTTTGTCTCTGTTTTTCTGCAGAGCAACCACTAATACTTAATTAGCTGGGTAATCACAAAAAATAGCAAGACATCAGTTCATATGGATTACTTTTATTTAAAATAACTCTTGGCTTTTGTAGTATCCATCCTTGGTCTTACCATTATTTTTTTCTGGCTTTTCTTCAGTTACCAGGGATCAGCTACAGGCCCTTCTTCGGTAAACTTATAAAATGACCTAGGTGGCAGGCTCTTGCATGGAAGGAATTGATATGATATTGATAAAAGGCTGCTATTTTGTTTGTCTTGAGAGTGCCAGTATCCTGTAATTTGATGAAAACTCCCTGGCCAAGTCCATCAAGCCTTTCAATTATTTTCTGCGACCTTTCCCAGTCCTTGCTCTTGTCCCTTTGGTTTACATTTGTCCTCAGAGTGCTATGCCAAAGTAGGGTTTGGCCTTGGTATCTGTAATTTTCTAAAGGAAAATAAATGACTGCACCATTTCTGTTTACCTTTTAGACTGATCTTCATTTGCTACATATCTTTGATAGCTGCCAGAATGCATTTCCAGTTTCCCCGATGGTTGAGTTTATCTCCCATCAGATCTCATTATGTTCTGCAGCTTTACTGCCCTAGGAAGGAAGTATATGTATTTCTTCATCATGTTATTGTTTTTTGCTCCTTTACAAATTCTATTTTTGTCCATTTCTGAACGTGTGGGTAACAGCAGTTTCCCAGAACACTTGCTTTGTATTCTGTAAATCATTGCACCACAAACAAATTCCCTTTTTAGCTGTACTGATGTCTCTTTTTCCCCTTGTAGTCTTGTCATCACACATTCCTGCATCATGAAGCGCTTTCTTTAGGCTCATCTCTTTCCTTCCATACCACACCAGGCTTTACTGATGTTTTTTCTCATCTATCCCTTTCTCTTTTTTTCTTGTCTATCTACCTTTACTTTTGGGCCTCTAATCTCTTCTGTTTCTCCTACCAGGACAGCCACAGTCATCACATGTGTGTGATGTAGGATGTCTGTCGCCTTAGTACTTTCAGAAAACTTATGTGAAAAGGAAAAGGACACAAACCCTCACATTGCTTAGTAATGAGAGGAGTCAATGTGCAAGGGATCCTTGCACCAGAAGAAAATCCTTGTTCCTCACTCAGAAGAAATCTGAGGACTTCACCAGGAGGAAGACACATTCCCCACACCTTTGTATTTCCTTTGTGCCCATTCTCCTCTCAAACTGGGTGCACATAAATATGCTTATGTGGCAAGTCAAAGCAAGAGCCATATAAACTGTCTCAGACCACCCAGATCTCCAAGTCCCTGCATGTGCATCTTTATTACAGCGATCACGCTTTCAGATTTTATATACCTGCTATCCACATTTTCTCTCTTTCTCTATCTAGGCCATATTTCCTATTTAAAGTGCAAGAAATGATGCATCTCATCTTTAAGATATATTTTTTTTCCCATCTGTGCACTAGCACAGCTGTAACTCTAAAGGCTACACTTCAAATGAGTGCTGAATTCTTACATTGTTTGCAGCAACAAGCACTACAGTGATAAAAACACTTCTATCATGGGCTGTAGCTTGGCTCTTGCCTCCCACTGGGCATCCCTTTCATTTCCACTGTTCATCTTTAAACAGCATATCTTGTCTGCAGACACAATGGAGAGACAAGCTCTTCAGAAATGTATGCAATAATAATCATCCTTTCTGCAGGCTATTCACAGTGGTGGGTACTTTGGGATCTGTCCTTCTGTAGCAAAATAGTGGCATTTCAAATGAACTTTATTTTAGGGAAGTACGGTAAGGCAGTGCCCAGGCAGTGAGGGAAGTATTTCATATTAACTTGGCTATGTGAATCTCATAGGTAAACACTGAAATGCTCAATTTTTCTCCTGGATTGAGGTGACAAGACTCTACGATATTGAATCAGAAAGAATGATGAGTGTTAGTTTTTACCCTGGGTCTACAGTGGTGAGTAGCAAAGCAGCTGAGTGTCAGTCTCCAGTTTGCTCATGAACGTGGCACTTGAGCAGGGTAGAGAAAGATGGACTTTTGGGTCTTCCTGATGTGAGGTTCCCTCTCTTAGGGAGGGTGAGGGTCTCATGCACATTTTCAGTACATTCATCAATAAGTGAAACAAACTTTTGTTGTAGGGAAAGGAAGAAAGCTTTAGTTTACTTTTTGTTTGCTACCTTTCTTTGTGATTATTTTGTTAAGTAGGATGAGTTTCCTTAGATGGGAAGCCAAAGTAGGCACAAATGCTCTGTTCTTAATTGTGTACTTGGTAGGTGCTTGTAGATGAATTAACTCAGCAGTTTGGACATTCAGAGTTGGCTATGGTTCAACTTACCTAACCCAAATGCTTTGGTTCTCTGCATGTGTGTGATAAGTGTCAAGCTTTATGTATGCCAGTGGCTTCAAGACAGCTAATTTGGAGATTCTGTTAGTCAAAATGCATATTTGAAGGCATTGTGCATCTGCAGAGTAATGATTTTAGCTTAGTTGAGGCTCTGGAGTGAGTTTGTTGCCATTAAATGAGGGTTGTTTGCAAGGTCTGAAAAATAACAACTCCAGATCCATGCAGCCATTGTCATGTAGCTGCATTATGTGAAATTTATTCTGTGTCTTCCAGTTCTCTGAAGATTTGTGTTGTTTCTGCAGGGAACAGCTTATTGAATCCAGTAGCTATAAAAGATCTATGGGAAATTAAAGTTACTGGGAAAGTATTTTCTCCCTCTTCCTCTGGTTTGATTCTCCCTAGTTTTCTATCTATGATGGAAAAATGTGTACCACATTGCCATTACTCTAAAATAATTCCTGCTGCTAAGCAGTGCAAGTTTGATGTGACACAGTCAGTGTTGGGAACATTATGATCTATATCATACTGCCCCCGAGCATGCTTCTTTGTATGTCTGTCTTGTTTGGGTTTGTTTTATAAACTTCTGGCGTCTTCTGCTTCTACTTTTTGTATTTAAAAGAAAATATTAAAATTCTTATGCCTTTTTATTAAGACAGAGACAGGGGTATAATGAAAGTTTGTTTTCAAATACTTTTACTAGGCAGTGATCTCTATACTTTTTTTATAATTTAACTGAAATTTAGGATTTTTAAAACTATATTTAAAAAACTCTTCATGACAGTAGTAGTAAGAAGGATAATCAAGTAGGCATCTCCCATAATCCAGGCTAGTCTATTGAGTACTTCCTTTAGGGTTCCATCAGAGGGTCAAGATTTGGGTTTTGAAGACCAAAACATAGTGACAGCTTCAGGCATTGTAACTTTTGGAAATATGTGCCTTACATGTGCTTTCACTGTTTTTGTTTTGTAGGGTATGTAGAAGATCCAAAGTCTTGAACTTATATGCTAAATTTAATTTTCTTCCATCGTTATAATTAGAAATATGAAAATACATACAAATTTCACATAATGTACAGGGATATCAAAAACCATCTTGTGCTATTGATGTGAACTCTTAGTTAGATACTGGCAGATTTTACACTTGCCAAAAGCTGAGGTTTTGGGGTGGGAGGAGAAAATAGATAAATTTAGAGTGAAATGCAAGAAATTTTTCACAGAAAGAAATGGAATTAAAAATGTATTGCTATGCTTCTGGCAGTGTCTTTGCATAAAATATTTTGACTTCTTGCTTTTGGAAATGATGTAGTTCAGGGATGAACCCTAACAGTTGTTTATGTGAAACTGTTTTTGGGAAGTTTTTATACCTTTGCCAACTTTCCCATATCTCCAGTTATAACCAACCATTCTATCCTAGTTTTTGGCTTGAAGAATTCTCTAAACTAAAAGGAAATATTGTTGAGAAAATAAAAATGTCAAATATAATTTGATATTTGCATTAAATATTTGGTATTTTAGAAAAAAATGCTTTAAAGAAACATTCCTTTTTTCCTCAGTATTTTGCTCCTGTAGTGGATTTTAATTTTTTAAAATGTTTTGCTAAGCCTAGCTCCAGCTATAATTCTAGG